>NC_030677.2:142746520-143996520 GCF_000004195.4 Xenopus tropicalis | reverse complement strand
TGGCATTAACTCAACTCGCTGTGTTTGGAGGAAGAAAAATGCTGCCTATGACCCCCAAAACACCGTCCCCACCGTCAAGCATGGGGGTGGAAACATTTTGCTTTGGGGGTGTTTTTCTGCTATGGGCACAGGACAACTTATTCGCATTAACGGGAAAATGGACGGAGCCATGTATCGTGAAATCCTGAACGACAACCTCCTTCCCTCTGCCAGGAAACTGAAAATGGGTCGTGGATGGGTGTTCCAGCACGACAATGACCCAAAACATACCGCAAAGGCAACAAAGGAGTGGCTCAAGAAGAAGCACATTAAGGTCATGGAGTGGCCTAGTCAGTCTCCGGACCTTAATCCAATAGAAAACCTATGGAGGGAGCTCAAGCTCAGAGTTGCACAGAGACAGCCTCGAAACCTTAGGGATTTAGAGATGATCTGCAAAGAGGAGTGGACCAACATTCCTCCTAAAATGTGCGCAAACTTGGTCATCAATTACAAGAAACGTTTGACCTCTGTGCTTGCAAACAAGGGTTTTTCCACTAAGTATTAAGTCTTTTTTTGTTAGAGGGTTCAAAAACTTATTTCACTCAATGAAATGCAAATCAGTTGCTATCTTTTATTTAAAGTTATTTTTTCGATTTTCCTTTTGATGTGCTATCTGCCACTGTTAAAATAAACCTACCATTGAAATGATACTGTTCTGAGACTTTTCATTTCTTTGTCATTGGACAAACTTACAAAATCAGTGAGGGGTCAAATAATTATTTCCTCCACTGTATATGTAAATACAATGCACACACAAATGAACAACGGATTCATGGTTAATATGAAATTAAAGGTCCATTTTCCAAGAAATCTAACAATATACTCTTTTTGCTGTCTGGAATGTGAATGAGTAACACTCTGGCATTGAATGCCCACTGCCAACACTTCGAAGCCAGGCTGGTGCCCTTCACATTGTAAAACGCCACCAAGCATTACAAGGCAGAGAACGGATCAGTAATGAAACTACTTAGCACAATTACCCCAGTAAGATATAACATTAAAATAGGCAAAATGAATTGTGTTAACATTACCCAGTAAATTTCTCAGACAGGTTACATTTTTGATGTCACTTACCAAAGATGGCACAAGGTTCCCAACAGCATCCTGGCTTTTGCAGACTAGCTTTCCATTGTCCCGTTCACTACTTTGTCTAATCAGCATCCCTCCCAGTGATGCAGCTAAAAATTCAGCATGAAGCAAGTAAATTACCAAACAATATATCATATTTACTTAAAGGCCACCTAGCACATATGGGTTATAATTATATATAATATATACACACAAATATTTATAGAAAGGAGTGTTCATGTAACTTCATAAAATGTATTCACAGTAAATTCCTCCAATAATTAAATATGCTTTCACATTCCTGCAACAGTTATCTGCAATATTTTATTTTCTGTGGACTAAATGTACTAGACACTGACACGGTCAGGAGAATTTACTGTGGTTCACCTCCTGCATGTATAACTGTAAAAGGCAGCATAAGAAAATTCTGGTTTAAATATTGGCATACAGTTTACAAAAAGGTGCTTAAAAAAAAAAAAAATCAGATTTACCCTCAATTTCATCGTTTCGCACTTTTCGAATAGCTGCTCTGATAAGCTTTCTCTCCTCATATTCTTTGGAATTCCGCAGCTACAAGAGATAATACATTTATAAAAGAGTACACTTTGTAACCTTGAAAAAGCACCTAGCGCCATCTGGCCGGTGGATTCAGTTTCCAAGATGTTGATGCGCCATCTACTGGCGACAAAATTGTTTGCAAATGTAATGGGATGAAGGAATGAGAGCATTATTAAGGATTTATATAGTGCTGATTTTGACCTACCACACTGCCTCACAAGTCAGTTATTTGAAAAAATAATAAATATATTGAGAAAATAGATTCATTAATTATGATTAATTAGGCAATTAAGGAAACATGTACGATAACTCAAGTGATATTTGTTACAAATACATTTTAGTAACTATATACTCAATTTCTATTAGGTGTTCACAGCAATACAAGATAATATGTACGTACCAGAGATGTCAACTCCTCCAGATCATTGATATTCTGAAGCCTTATAGTCAGGGCATTCAGTGCTCTCTGCTGCTGTTCCTCTCTGTCAGCCCTGCAGGAATACAAACCCCCGCTTACTGAAGCAGCTTACAATAAATTACAACAGAGAAGAGTGGATTATAACAGGCTCATCCTTTTCTCATCTGGAGTTTTACAACACGTGTTGATGCACATAGGATTTACAGATTACGTGGCTAGCTCTGACCTAGAGAATTGGCATATATAACCAGAAGCCAGTTCTATGGCCCATTCCAACACATTAACACTAACTATGCAAGTCTGTTTTTTTGTTTGTTTTTTTTTGCTGTCCTTAAATAGTTAATAGTGAAGGTTTATGTTTGACAAGATAATTAAAGATTTATTGAAATTCATTGGCCTGTATAAGGGTAGATTTGTCAAAGGTCAAGATGTTTTTTGTTTTTTTTTTTTACTTTATCTTGCTCAAGATGCAAGAACAATTCACCAAGCATTATTTTAAAGGACAAGGAAAGGATTAGCCGTGGGGACGAGGGGTTGTTAGTACGTGGCTCCTACTACAGACCACAAAACAAATAGATGTAGGAAACTGTGTTAAGAAATCCCAAATTTTAACAAATCTCTTTTGAATTATTTTTCAGAGGTAAAAGTACCAGCCCTGAACTAGGTTTTTATTCCTTTTTTCCTTCTGTGAACAGTGTACATTTTTTATGATATAAAAAATACAAAATTATAGCATTTACACAGCTGAACAACTTGGCTATGGTAAATTCCACATTTGAAATTGTCAAAAGTGTCACTATTCAGGTATTAAAGGAATGGAGTCCAATGAATTTGGTAAAAAGTAAAGCTTTTGAAATTCCACTTAAGAAGACAAGGAAAATAAATTTATGGTTATATATAATACTGTTGTAGACTTCACCAGTGCGAATAGATTTATTAAAGACCAGTTACATAAAATACTAAAAACGTGGGTTACTTTAAGGAATGTTAACTTGCTACAGTTTTTTGTTAAACGCTGACCAGCAGGAGGTGCTGTAGTATTTACACAGCAACGTCTCCCAACTGCCAGAACAGGGAATGCATACAGGCAGAGTGTAGGAAGAGCAACCCCCTTTTATCATGCCATCATATTATTAAAAACGAATTCATATCACCAAAAAACACTAAAGGATACATAATACTAGCATGTCAAATAAAAATGTAATTTTTTACTCTTTTCTGGTACAGCAGTGCCAATGATATAACTTGATTCAAAAAGGAGGACATTGATCTTCCGTAGTTTTATTCCATGAGCTCTAATTTCATATGGGGGAAAGAAGTATATATGACACTTTATAATGACATGACTACTAAGTGTGTTGCCTACAAGTATGGGACCCCTTATCCGGAAACCCATTATCCAGAAAGTTCTAAATTACAGAAAGGCTATCTCCCATAAGTATACATAATTGTTAGAAGTATACATAATTGTTAAAAAAAAAAATCCTCATGTTGATAACGGACCTTGGCTGGTTCTCCTTGTTCTCCTGTTCATGGCTCCTCTCTGAGCGAAACCGTTTAGATGCCAGTGCCTCTTCACATCTCTCCAGTTCCTTTCTACGTAGCTCACGGATAGCTGATCGAATCTCTTTCCGCTCTGCCAAGTCCAGCGTCACCTCCAGCTGTGTGAGAGAGGTTTAATTTTTTTTTTTTAACATATGATCTTTGTACCTATGTACCTTTGTATAGAGCCTGCAAATGTCAAGCTTGGAATCTGGTGGCTATTGTTTAACTACCCTAGCAACCAGGCAGCAGTTTAATGTCAGAATGGAAGATAAAGGGTCTGAAATAAAATATAAATAAGAATAACACTGGAGCTTAAGTCTCTATGTTAGACAAATTAATTTTTTTTGATTGTTGATGTTACCCAAGACCTTGCTAGTTTAAATGAAAGGAGGTTTCATCGTCACAGGACATTGGCTCTCTTGGATTTCCTTAGAGTTAAGGCGGCCATACACGTTAAGATCCTCCAAGAGTCGCCAAGTGAGCGGATCTTGTCCCTATATCCCCACCTAATCGGCCTGTGTATGGCCACCTTTACCCAGTGTTTAAGCTCTCCCCACTCCCATTGAAGTAGGCCAATCTTCCTCTTTTTCCCCCCCCCCCCCCTTTCTCTCCACAATTTCCCCTTAGTGCTCTAATAGAGTGTGCACAGTATGCATTTTTGCCATGAGAAAGGTTTATTTTTATTTTTTTTAGATGTGTAAATGAGTAGACAGGCCACATCCTCACACTGATTAGGCCATGCCCCTTTCCACCAGGGGCACACTGAAGAATCCCCGGCAACTCTCTTCATCGCATGACATCTCAGTCTTTAGGTACACAAATAATATACATGTTGCTTACACAACGAAAAGGATAAAGTTGCAGATTTCTCTTCCTGAAGTTGCAAAACAATTCCATCTAAATTATACTTCAGTTCGCCCAGAAGGGGAATAAAATGACTACAATCAACATTGTACTGAGTGTTTGTATCAGTCTTGGATATTCTTACTTATACAAAAATCATCCATACCTTTCTTGAAACTACCCAATATATCTAAATAAGAATATCCAAGACTACTGATATGAACACTTAGTACAATGTTGATTTGCACCTTTGTATTTTATTCTCCCTCTGGGCAGACTGAAGTATAATTTAGATGGAATTGTTTTGCTTTTCCCTGGATCAGATAGCAAGTAGAAAGGATTTATTTTATTTTATGGTCATGCATATTTTTTTCAACCTCAACTCTTGTGCAACTCCTATATTGCATACCTGAAATACTCTGCTATTGCAGGAAAATCTAGTTTGATGTTCACTGGCTTTATGCGGCCTTCCTAGGGATTTTTATGGAGCAAAGTCTATTCAACACTTATTTATATGACATCATGCTGTTATTACACTCTGGCCCCTAAATGTGAAAATGTTGATAAACTGCCCACTGCAGTAGTAACTGTTCTTTCTCTTAAGGTGGCCATACACGTGGCGATCCGACGATGTTTCGTGCGACCATCGGTCGCACGAAACATCGTAAGATCCGCCACACACCATTCAGGACTGAATCGGCAGGTAAGGAGGTAGAAACAATAGGATTTCTACCTCCTTCTGCCGATTCAGCTCTGAAGGGAGAATTTTGGTCAGGCGCCTTCTATGGCGCCCGATCAAAATTTTCAAACTTGTCCGATCGGCGAGTCGTCCGATATCGGCAGCTTCCTGCGATATCGGTCGACTCGCCGACATGCCATACACGCACCGATTATCGTACGAAACGAGGTTTCGTACGATAATATCGGTGCGTGTATGGCCACCTTTAGTTGTATTATTCTTATGCTTTTTTCCCCCAGCCATTTTCATTATGTAATAGTACCCAATATCTTGGTAGTTTTATTATTGTAAAGTATATTCTTGTTTATCATGTTTTTCTTGACTTGCCTTTGAACTCAGACTCTAGTTTACATATACATTGTAGTATAAAAATATATGTACGTGCTACTGGGATAGTGAGAAAGCTAGAAAGCTGCAATCAATTATACAATATTACTATTTATATACTGACTGTAAACAGATTTTTTTCTCTCTCTCTTGTACTGCTCAAGTTTCAAATATATTTTGAAAGCTTCTTACAGATGTGTAAAAAAACATGCCAAGATTTTCATGTGACGAGTTTTAAACAAGACCAAAGTATGTTTAGATTACTTTTTGGCAGATGTTTATTTTAAGTAAATTTTAACATTTTGCCAAGTATAAATATCTGAGATTTAGCCCTAAACATATAAGAGCAATATTTTAGGTCAACTGTGATGGATAAAATATCCATATTGAATAGAAGTAGAACTAACAGCTGTTTGCTTGACATCTCGCACAGAGAATAAATCAAAGCGAGAGCGAGTCTGCCCTGTTCATTAGATGCCTATTTACAGGGTTTATACTCATTTTAAAGGAATAGTGTCACGGGAAAACATTTATATTAAAAAAAAACAAACAAAAAAAAAACACATTAGTTAATAGAGCTTCTCCAGCTGAATCCTACATTAAAATCTATATTTTAAAAAGATTATTTTTTATAGATTATTTAAATTTTGAAAGCCATATTCCTCATTTCCCAGGTTGCCACAGCCATGTGACCTGTGCTCTGATAAACTTCTGAGCTGCAAGTTGGAGTGATACATTTGTTGGTTCGAGAATAACATTTTAAATGGTAGAGTGAATTATTTGTTATGTAAACAGTGTAATTTAAAAATATAAAGTACCGTATATACTAGAGTATAAGCCGATCTGAATATAAGCCGAGATACCTAATTTTTACCTAAGAAAACTGGAAAAACTTATTGACTCGAGTATAAGCCTAAATGAGGCATCAGTGAAGTATATGTTTTTAAATATTTTATTTCAAAGAAAAATAGTAAATTAGCTCTGTATGTGGAGAAGAGGGTCAACAAAAACAATTGTTTTATCAACAATGATCCCTTACGAGTACAGGTATCTGACCCCTTATCCAGAAAGCTCCGAATTATAGAAAGCCCATCTCCCATAGACCCCATTTTAACAAAATAATTCAGAATTTTAAAACCCGATTTCCTTTTTCTCTGTAGTAATAAAACGGTACCTGTACTTGATTCCAGCTAAGATATAAAGAATCCTTATTGGATGCAAAACAATCCTGTTGGGTTTAATTAATGTTTTATTGATTTTTTAGTAGACTTAAGGTATGGCGATCCAAATTACGGAAATTCCCTTATCCGGAATACCCTTGGTCCAGAGCATTCTGTCCCGAGTACAGGTCCTATACCTGTACTACCTCCTTAGCTTAATCAGCAACCAAGCTAAAACACAGTATAAATCCTTCAAAACTATATATAGTTTATATAGAATATAAAGTGCAATGTCTAGTGCAGAATGGGACAGGTGAGGATGGTAGATGAAGATGAATTTGGGAACGGGGCAGGGCACTGGAGGGTCTGGTTGCAGGTGGCCTAATTTGCACACAAAGGACAGAGGGTGTTAGTCTGGAGGGACCCATGTCACCCGACTCGAGTATAAGCCGAGGGTGACTATTTCAGCATATTTTGGGTGCTGAAAAACTAGGCTTATAGTCGAGTATATACAGTACATCATAAAAATCAGTATCCCTTTAAGGTTCATTATTTAGCATGCTCTTAAAACTCATTCCCATGGCTGAATTAACTTAAAAGAGCTCTTAAATATAGCAGCAGCAAGGAAACTGGACTCTTTCTGTATAGAAGTCATATTAAAGGTAAGAAAAATGAATGCTCAGGGGAAACTTTAAGTTCCATCATGGTTCTGTAGGAGGGGGGAGAATTTCCAGGAGTAAAATGTGGGTAGATTGGTTTCATTGAAAAAACTGCACATAAATCAAAATGTGTCCCCGGTGTAGTGTAGAGGGGGTGCCATCTGACGCAATACAAAATGCCTTTGTCTTGGTAGGAATGCAGACATTCCCTGTACATAGCTTCCTTACAAGGAACAGCTAAAATATCAGAAAACAACCTAAAATAAGGAATGGCCTCTTGAAATGATTTTCACATTGGATGTGAAATGTGGGTTTACTGCAATAACTGTTTTCGCTCTAAGTTAAATATGTAATCAGGTGGCAAAATTATTATTAAGAATAATTTACAAAGTGCCAACATATTTTATGTATATTTGAATGCTAACCTGGAAAAAAAATGAACCCCAACAAGCTCTATTTAGTTTTACTATATGTGTGTTTATAAAGCGCATATATATTTCATGTATATTTGAGAGCTGTACAATAAATGGGTATACAGACAGCATATAGGTGGTTTTAGAAAGCACACAAATGAATTAAATTAAAGGCTTAGGGAAGAGTTGTAAGGAACCCAAACAAACAGAGTTATGGTAGAAGATTATACTCCATGGTAGGACAACTATGGAAAAAAAGGGGCAAAACCAGTGAAGACCACTATCAGGAAGGCCAAGAGACTAGAGAGACTGAGATAGAGAGTTTGATCAATGGTGTTAAAAGCTGCAGAGAGATCTAGTTGTATTAGTAATAAAAAGTGTTTTCATAATAGGTCATGAGTTAGCTGCTGCTTTAAAGCAGTTTCTGTGCAATTTTGTAGCTGTAAGCCAGATTGTAGGGGGTCCAGCAGGCTATAATTAGAAAGCAAAAGCATCAGACTCTAATTTACTGTGCGCTCAAACAGTTTTAAAAATAAAGGAAAACAGAATTGGAGTGATGAATGCATGCATGAAGGAAAGGGCATTTTGGCATTTTATTGCGATTAGATGACCGCAATAGTGCAAGCTAAAATGCTATATTTATTCTGTAGAAAGCTTTACTATACCTGAAATAACAGCCCTAGAAGCTCCCTGTGCTTGTTTAAGATAGCAGCTGCCATTTTAGCTTGATCTCCGTAACTTCAGTGCTACTGGCAGCACAGATTTCAGCTGAGAAGGGAGGGGGAAGACAGAGAAAGGAGAGAGGAGCAAACTAAGCAGGCTCCTGTCGTGCCCTGAATGATTTTTCTGAGAGAAGAAAGTCTGATACTGAAGAACATGTGTACACAAGGGAATAAAATAAATTTTGTTTCTTTTAATATAGGGACTCACTCAGAGTAGCTTTTCTGTGGGTGTTTATGGCTGTATTTACATATACCTTTCTGATAAAGCTTACTTAGTTTTTACCTTTCCTTCTCTTTTAAATTTAAAATAGGTGATGCAAACCCATTAAGAGGTTCAGTAATACTACATTGCTTCAAAGCAGGCAAATAAGGAAGCAAAATACAAGATGGAAAGTGCAGTTCATTCTCACAGATAGGTATATAAACACTAGACTAGTTGACATTTCTACATCAAAATGGCACTCTAGGGACTGGTGGAATGAAAAGCCCAAAGTGATATTATGTCTGGCTGATAACCTTCCCAGGGGTTGTGTGTTTGGGAACTTCAGTTCAGCTCCAGGGCTCCCGTGGGTAAAAACATGACCTCCCAGGTGCCGCTGCAGTTAATCCAAGCAGCATTTTTTCCCACAAATGTTGCATAGCTTGTGTTTCTTAAATTAATTCCACAGAGAAATGCCAAAACTAAATAGGTAGGATTTGATGTTCCAATAAGTATTTAATAAATGCATTGCCACAGAAGAGTTTTATTTATCTACATTTTTGTAATAGCAAATAAAGGCGACACTGCTATCAACTGTGGTATACCCAGTTACAGCAAAGTAGGGCCCTTATTTTAGAAAATGTTATGAAACACAGCAGTATGCTTTTAGATTTAAGCATGTCTTTGACAAAGAGATTTGCATGTTTTAGCAGCAAAGCATTCCCACGACATGTATTTTGTCATGATAACATTCTTTAACTTTTTGGTTACTATTATTTTCACCTTCAATAAACTGCTACGTTCTTTTTGAACGGCAGTAAACCATGTAACAGTTACTTAATTTTCAGCTGATACAGATTTAGAAGTGTTAAGAAGATTAAAGTGATTAATAAGATTGCTTTGTATTAAATCTCTGAGCATGGTTATGCCCAGGTAATTGTAAATATTATGGAAATGCTTGAGTGTATAAACACATTTTACTGAGAGTAGGTGATTCCAGAGAAAGATACACTACCAATCCTTCAAAATGCTGGCCAAGCTCAGCTGCCCAGTGGTATGTACAATAGCTTAATGTAGCCAAGATAGTTCGCTGTAAAAATAATAAAGCATAAAGCAGACCATAACCTCGAGTATTTGACCCTTTATTGTACCAGCTATATATGCAATATAAACACTATATTCCTTTCATTGCTGCTGGAATATGACAGAGGTCAGTCACTGCCAAATTGGTTATATTTTCCCTTTTAAACGGGGTTTTTGCTTTAAATTAACTTCTAGTATGATTTAGAGATTAATATGTTCAGACAATTGGCCTTCATTTTTTGTGGGTTTTTTTAGTTTGCTTTTTTTTCTGCAGTTCTTCGTTTCAAAATGAGGGGTATAATTTTCCATAGCAACCAGGCAATAGTTTGAATGAAAGACTGGACAACAAATAGAGGCATGAATAGTAAGACAAGTAATAAAAAAATAATATTAAAATTGTAGCCTCACAGAGAAACAGTATTTAAGCTGCTGACGTCAATGAACCCCATTAAAAAGCTGGAAAGAGTCAGAAGGCGGCAAAGAAGGCGTTCAAAATCTATAAAAAATGAAGACCAATTGAATTACCTATATCATTTATATCATAAGAAAAGTTAGCTTAATGGTGAACTACTCCTTAAAATATGTAAATGTTAAATTTCTCAGTTGACCTTGTACCTTTGCTACAATGGGAGCTGTCTAAAGTCTGAAAAGTTGTAATAAAAATACAGTATATACATTCTTGAGTAAGAAAGAATCAAAAGAGTAAAAAACATAGGCAAAACTGCTTTGAAAGATCATCCCTACAGGAACTTATGCAACAGAAATGATGTGACTGAAGGTTTGAAATTGTTTTTCCTCAAGTCCACCAACTACAGTACATAATTTCACCAAGAGACCAATAACATTTGAGAAAGCAAATAGGGATAAATATTTCATGACTTTATGAACTGACATCTGCCTGGGGTGGTACATAGGAAAGAAAACATCTGGCAAAAAGATACAACTTTTTAAAGTCAAAAGGACATGGAACAAAGATGTCTTTTACTGCTCAGCAAGTCAGTCTGCTATTTAAAAAATAATTCTTATGGTAAATGCATTGTACAGGACTGCTTCAAATAGTGGGTTCTTTATAGGGGTTTTAGGCAAGGAATACCAATATGATATATGTATATCATGTTTTATGTTCAAACATGACTTGTCACATAATGGTACAATATCCGTGTTCCTACCATACCTCTGAGTCTCTGCTCACAGTCACCTCCATATTTTAATAGTGGAATACTCTCCAGCACCAACTTTATTTGGTCAGCAGAGTGTACCCTATCCAAATAATGCTTAGAGACTAGCAGACCAACATTACCCAAACTAATTGAAGATTTATGTTAAGATATGCGTGACTTGACCATCTGTGTCGTCTCTCCTGGAGGTGACCGTGAGCAGAGACGTATGGTGGATACATAAGCTTAAAGAATAAGTAAACCTTTTTTTTTTTTTTTTAAATTAATAAAATTACTCTAAACAGCATCGCAGAATTGCCTACCTTTGTCCCTCTGTTCTTTCTGACCTGGTTCCTCAGTCACAAGCTGCTCTATTCCTCTCCTTCCTTGTTCAGAGTGAATCTCCGCCCCCACTTCCTGTTCAGGTCTCATTAAAGTCGAAATGGAGAGCCTTCTGCGCATGCCTGGAGGCATCAGGAGCCAGTCTGTATATTAGCAGGGTTTTTTTTTTTTCTTGATGAGAGACCTGAACAGAAAGTGGGGGTGGGGTTTCACTCTGAACAAGGAAGGAGAGGAATAGAGCAGCTTGTAACTGAGGAACCAGGTCAGAAAGAACAGAGGGACAAAGGTAGGCAATTCTGGGAAGCTGTTTAGAGTAGTTTTATTAATAGAAAAAAAAAAGGTTTACTTATTCTTTAAATCTCTGGCACCACATGGACTGAATAAAGACTATGATCTGTATCTTTTTTTGTAAATTAGCGGAAGGTATTGTATATACCGTTGCTAGGATACCATGATGTTGTCACTTCCTGTACCTGGTCTTTTTAAAACTTTGGATTTGACCAGTAGCATATGACTTTATGTAGCGCTTGATAAAGGGCACTGCATTTTATTATGGATTGAATAGACTATTTTGCTATATACACATACATACATACATATACGTTGTGTACAAATGGAGGCAAATCAGTGCAGTTGGTACACCCTTAGGACAGCACTGTACACACAAATTTATGTACTGTACATACATACAAACTAGTGCTGGGCGGTATACCGGTATATACCGAACACCGTTTTTTTTTTTTTTAAAAAATGATAAAAATTTTTAACTTACCGGCATACCGGTGTGGGCGCCTCCTGGCAATTTTTCTTACTATTTCCGGGTTGTGCGCGCTGACGTTTCGTGCGCGCTGACGTCACGCGCGCAACCCGGAAATAGTAAGAAAAATTGCCAGGAGGCTCTGTGAGCTGTCGGGGGTGCCTGCGGCTGCCTGGCCAGTAAGTTATATTTATGTAAAGGGGATGGGGGGGTGTTTGGGGTGGGGGGTGCGGATGGGGGGGGTGTTTGGGGTTGGGGGGGGTGTTTGGGGTGGTCACCTAATCATGCATGGGGAAAAAAAAATACCGTCAAATACCGTGATACCGATATAATAAAAAAAATACCGTGATATAAATTTTTGGTCATACCGCCCAGCACTAATACAAACACGCACACACCCCCCTAAGGGCTCTGGTCTTAAGAGCTGACAATATACAGTCTCTCTCATGTAATCCACTTCTTTTAGAGAGAGCAAGAGATTGGTAATATTGCAAACTTAAAACTAACAGCATAAATCAAAGATTCCTTAGATAAAAATGACAGTTGTTTACAGTGAGAGAATTTATAAACGCTGGGCTAATCATGGCTGTCTAACTTTAAACTTAAACTTTATAGCTGAAACCATTCTTTCATTGCAAGATGAATGAATAAAAGCAGCCTTCTTTAGTATTATGTAGTAATGGGTCATTCCTTTACAGCAAAAGAAGACAGGTTCAGATAATACGATAAGTGCTTGTCTAAGAAGATTAATGTAAACCTAAGAAAAATAGAACGCAGAGGATGTTAGAGGATATATGTACATTAAAGGCCATGCAGTAAGAATCACTGGGAATTATGTAATAAAAGTTGCAAATTTTGCACTTTTCTATTGCCTTGTATAGGATGGGGGATAGGTGGGATGTGGCATTATCAGTGACATAGTATTAAAACCTCAATAAAATTCAATAGACTCCCTAAAATGGCAGGAAAGCATAACAAAACAAAAAAAAAAACCAAACCAGTAGGCAGTATCACACATGGTAAAAAAAAATCATAACTGTATGTGGACATGTGATATCAGCAAAGGAGTTAAAAGATGTAGCAGGTATTGCTCTTGAAAGATGAATTGTTTATATATAAGGCTAATGCCACACCATGCGTATGGCATATACGTTTTTTGGCTTGCTGAAACGACCCGCCATCGGCCTGCAACCTAATGAATGCTCGGGTGCAGGCACATGTACCTGAAATCTGTATAAAAACGCGAGAGAATGCAAACCCAGATTGTTATGCCCCTAATAAGGATTAATTATATCTTAGCTGGGATCAATTACAAATTACTCTTTTATTTTATTTATTTATTTTTTATTATGGAGAGGAAAAAAAAAAAAAAGAAGAATTATTCTATTAAAATGGAGTCTATGAGCCATCCCCAACTTATATAGAGAACTAGACAAATTCGGCAAAATATCAGGGTACAAAATAAACCTAACAAAATGTGAAGCTCTGAACCTACACATACCCCAGGAGAGAGCAATGGCAATGGCCCAATCTTTCCACTTTAAATGGAAATCAACAGCAATTAAGTACCTGGGGGTAATGATCACTAAGAAAACACAGGATCTATCAAAACATAACTATACCCCCTTGATAGAAAGGCTAAAAAGGGATATACAGCAATGGCAAGGATATAGTATATCATGGCTGGGCCGCATATACTGCTTAAAAATGAACATACTAGCCAGAATCTTGTACCTTTTTCGCACCCTCCCAATCAAATACCCAAAAATAGAGGGTAAATCACTACAACGTACTATGGATAAATTCATCTGGGAAGGGAAAAAAGCTAGAATAAGCAGGAAACAACTACAGAAAAGTAAATATAAAGGAGGCTTAGGGGTCCCAGATTTGTTTGGATACTTACAAAGCAGCCCAACTTGCCCAAATACAAGCGTGGCACATGGTAGAAGGGCAACCACGATGGGTTGCACTAGAACAAGCGCTGATCCAAGATACAAAACTGACCGAGATAATGTGGAAACCCACTCCCCCAGCATTCCTAAAACACGGGCCATCATGTATAGCCCACTCATTACGACTGTGGGTAAACTACAAATATAGAGACAAACTAAGCAAACCGCAATCACTAATGACACCACTATTTCAAAATCCAACTTTCCTACCAGGGACTAAAACATCTGATTTTAGATGGTGGATACAGAACGGAATTACAAAAATAGGAGACTTGCTTACTGGGAGCAGAGTCAAGTCATTCAATACCATGAAAGAGAAATATGACATCCCCATGCGTGAACATTATCGATACCTACAACTAACACACTGGGTGAAAACCTTCCTGAGGGAAGGATGCGACGGAAACTACACGAAATATGAAACTGAATGCAAAAAAGGTCTGAAAAGTAGGGGTACTTTATCCCGCATATACTACCATTTGATACACGACACTGGGAGCAACCCCCCTAACTTTCAAGAACAATGGTCCACGGACCTAAAACAACCCATAGACGATGAAGCATGGGAAGAGGTATATGAGAATATTACTAAAATCTCAACTAATACCTTACTAAAAGAAAATGGCTATAAAACCATTGCCCGGTGGTACATGACACCGCAAAAACTACACAAAATACAAAGCAATATACCTCCCACATGCTTCAGAGGCTGCGGGGAGATAGGCACATATATGCACATGTGGTGGGAGTGCCCACAAGCAAAGAAGGTGTGGGAGCTAGCCTTTCAGGAAATCAACGCATGCTATGGATCGTCTCTGCTTCCAGAACCACAAATCGCCCTCCTTAACCTATTCCCAGAAGGGGCCTACTACAGCGAAAATACCAAACGCCTGATAATCAAAATATGCTCAGCCACAAGAATCACCATAGCTAGACACTGGAAAGGCCCAATCCCCCAAACATGGACGGCAATAGGTGCCAAACTGGGGTAAATTATGGTAATGGAAAAAATTACGGCATTGGTGAACAATAAAGTACAAAAATTTAGAGAAACGTGGCACCCATATTTAAGCAGCCACCCTATCAATACGGGTATAGATCAGGACCCATAATGATGTACTCAAAAAAACAATAAAACAACACAAGAACCCTAATGGACACCTAACACCCTCCAAGGAGCAGAAATAAACAGACCACACAATGTTCGCAAAAAAAAAAAAAAAAGTTTTTATTATTGTCTTATGTTATCTTATCTTTTTGTTCTTTTTTTCTTTATTCTGTAATGCATTTTTTTTAAGGTTAAGGCATAAAGGTAAAACTAGGAACGAGTATAATATTGCCAAGCGCTGCTAGTTGGCAGAAGGTAAATGAGCAGGAAACAAACAGTTGCATGAGGAATATATGAATATCTACCTGCCTACCTGTCACCCAACATTAAAAGCACTGGTTAGAATACTACTAATACATGAACCAAACTGTACAGTATGTTTTTCCAATGTGCCTGCTTTTTCTTTTGTTGTTTCTTCTTTTTTCTGTACAAAAAAAATAAAAAAAAATTTTCAAATGAAAAAAAAAATGGAGTCTATGGGAGATAGCCTTCCCGTAATTCAGAGCTATCTGGGCTTCAGAATATAGAAACCCATACCTGTACCTAAAATGTATATATTAGATGCATACCAAAGATTTGGTGTGACATCCCCATGTGACATTATCCTTACTTGCTTGATAGGAATGTTCTGTACAGAACCAACACATGAGCCAAAAAGACTAATTTTTTCAGTTTTTAAAAATATAAGGTTTTATAATACGCATTTGGGGCGAAAATTGACATACTCCCATAGACTCCAATAGGTGAAAAAATGTTGCCCTGTAAAAAAAAATGTTGTGTGGTTTCTGCAAAATACACCCACTGACTTCAATGCATTTTATGAATCTTTGCCATTTCACACATTTTTTTAGCCACAAGGATAAGTAGTAGGGCATTTAAGATTACTTAGAAAGTCCATTTGCAAGACTTGACTCATTTAAACGTTAAATTAACCCAAAATAATTATTTTGTCACCAATACGGATTAATGCCATCAAGTTAAGCCCAAGTACAAGGTACTGTTATATTATTACAGAGGAAAAGAAAATCATTTGAAAGAATGCTCCTCTCAGAGCCTCCGTCTTTTTACACCATCCACACCCACTGCGCTCTATCGTCTTAAACCTTTCTATCTTGCTGCTCCTTACCTCTGGACCTCTATCCCTGAATACCTCCATAGGGAACACTCAACCACTCTTTAAGAAAAAGCTCAGCTGTTACCTTCTGGAGCACTAAAACACTATTTTGCCCAGTCCTACACTTAAGAGCAAATGCCCATACCTGGTGCACTCTTACCTTCCAATTTGTGCCTGTATGTTACCCAACCACTTAAGACTGTAAGCTCTATGGGGCAGGGACCTCCTTCCTACTGTGTCTCATACCACATGGCACTTATTCCCTCTGTATTTATACTTATTTATTGTATTTATTATAACACTTGTCCTCCCTGTGGGTTATTTTGTATATTGTAAGATTGTACAGCGCTGTGTACCCTTGTGGTGCTTTATAAATAAAGTTATACATACATACAATTATAATTATTAGGTTACAATGAAATCTATGGGAAATTGCATTCCCGTATTTTGAAGATAGTTGAATAATGCGTTCTTCCATAAGAGACCCCATGCCTGTATTACTAAATACTGTATATTATTTGATATTGTAAGGTTTTTATAAAGAAAAATTGTCCCTAGCTAATAAATTTTGCACCAGACACTAGATATACAAAAAACACATTTGGAAAACAGAAACACACCAACACCCACTCGGCGTGGTAGCTACATTTACTGATTTTAATACAGCAAGACACAATAATGGCACAAGACAATAGAAATACATTTCATGTTAACAGTGAAAAGCTAAAAGATGTCTAGAAGAAGAACTAGAGCAGACAGCATGATATTGCATTGTGTAGTCACAAAGGTATGTGCAATGCTTCATTTCCCATCCCAGAAAACCAACACAACATTCTACTTCTGAAGAAGGAACTAGCTATGTTCCATGGCTGTTTGGTTCAGTTGCTGCCTTAAGAATAGCATGACAAAGCCTATGTTGTTTTGTTCTGCTTGAGAATTCCCGGTATTCCTATCAGATTTTTTTTTTATTCTTTTAAAAAATGCAAGTGGGGGGGGGAAGAAGTGAGGGGTGTCTAACATTATCTACCAGTCTCCAACAACCCCCCACCAAAAGAAGATGAAGTCCAACAGCAGCTGGATGGGCCTAGGTGAGAAAATAAGGAATAGGCCAGCACTTCTTACTACACTGTATTTGCAACAACTATTGCATCATTCTGAGTACTTGTATGTAAATGCTTATAAGCAGATGCTATTTATCTAACAGACTGACATTGGAACACCTGCAGAATTCATTTAGGATTTGGTTTTCAGGACTTTTTTGGCAAAAACAATTTTCCACTTTTCTTATTCTTAAAAAATACAGAATAGCCACTTTTCAACAGTTTTTAGTGTAGTGCTCCTAGTGCTTCACTTGTTCAATTGCACAAGTGAATAGGAGAGTGTATAAGAGAAGCTTAGTGTATGGGAGCATTTTGTATTTTTAGTTATCGGTCAAATACAGAAAAATAGTTGGTTGAGGAGTTACATGTCCAGCATTACTTTCTTTAAGGTCAGACAGCAATCCTGGCAACAAATAAGCCTCACATCTGGAGGCGGTTTGTGGTCACGCTTTAAAAACTACATAATACTTTATGAAATAGAAAAACTGCTGGGCAAAATATCCTATAACAAATGGAGAAGACCAAAATCATACAATGCCCAAGTATTACTTAAAGGGCAAACATATTTTTCAGCCCTGTAAAATACACTGCGTGGTAATAATCATGAAGAGACAAAGATAAACAAACCAATCACAAGTCACCATAAGCCAGCTAAACCAAGCAATCACTTCTTCCTCTGTGTAATAGAAGGTTAGAGTACCGAGTGACCAAAAACTACTTCTTAACCTTTATACAGTGGTGTGAAAAACTATTTGCCCCCTTCCTGATTTCTTATTCTTTTGCATGTTTGTCACACTTAAATGTTTCTGCTCATCAAAAACCGTTAACTATTAGTCAAAGATAACATAATTGAACACAAAATGCAGTTTTTAAATGAAGGTTTACGTTATTAAGGGAGGAAAAAAAACTCCAAATCTACATGGCCCTGTGTGAAAAAGTGATTGCCCCCCTTGTTAAAAAATAACTTAACTGTGGTTTATCACACCTGAGTTCAATTTCTGTAGTCACCCCCAGGCCTGATTACTGCCACACCTGTTTCAATCAAGAAATCACTTAAATAGGAGCTACCTGACACAGAGAAGTAGACCAAAAGCACCTCAAAAGCTAGACATCATGCCAAGATCCAAAGAAATTCAGGAACAAATGAGAACAAAAGTAATTGAGATCCATCAGTCTGGTAAAGGTTATAAAGCCATTTCTAAAGCTTTGGGACTCCAGCGAACCACAGTGAGAGCCATTATCCACAAATGGCAAAAACATGGAACAGTGGTGAACCTTCCCAGGAGTGGCCGGCCGACCAAAATTACCCCAAGAGCGCAGAGACTACTCATCCGAGAGGCCACAAGAGACCCCAGGACAACATCTAAAGAACTGCAGGCCTCACTTGCCTCAATTAAGGTCAGTGTTCACGACTCCACCATAAGAAAGAGACTGGGCAAAAATGGCCTGCATGGCAGATTTCAAAGGCGCAAACCACTTTTAAGCAAAAAGAACATTAAGGCTCGTCTCAATTTTGCTAAAAAAACATCTCAATGATTGCCAAGACTTTTGGGAAAATACCTTGTGGACCGACGAGACAAAAGTTGAACTTTTTGGAAGGTGCGTGTCCCGTTACATCTGGCGTAAAAGTAACACAGCATTTCAGAAAAAGAACATCATACCAACAGTAAAATATGGTGGTGGTCGTGTGATGGTCTGGGGTTGTTTTGCTGCTTCAGGACCTGGAAGGCTTGCTGTGATAGATGGAACCATGAATTCTACTGTCTACCAAAAAATCCTGAAGGAGAATGTCCAGCCATCTGTTTGTCAACTCAAGCTGAAGCGATCTTGGGTGCTGCAGCAGGACAATGACCCAAAACACACCAGCAAATCCACCTCTGAATGGCTGAAGAAAAACAAAATGAAGACTTTGGCGTGGCCTAGTCAAAGTCCTGACCTGAATCCTATTGAGATGTTGTGGCATGACCTTAAAAAGGCAGTTCATGCTAGAAAACCCTCAAATAAAGCTGAATTACAACAATTCTGCAAAGATGAGTGGGCCAAAATTCCTCCAGAGCGCTGTAAAAGACTCGTTGCAAGTTATCGCAAACGCTTGATTGCAGTTATTGCTGCTAAGGGTGGCCCAACCAGTTATTAGCTCAAGAGAAAAGCACAAATTGATTCAAACAGAGAAAAATATTGCAGCCAAGGGTCCCAAATCCCCAACTTTTCTCTTTAATATCTACAAATATAATGGCTATAAAAATGTATGCTATCTGGGGTAAAGGATGAATTTTGACTTAGAGGTCCAGGTAATTCCATAAAGTAAAAAAAAAAAATATATTTCTCAAATTTAATGTTTGCATTCTAGAAACTTAAGATATTTCTTAAGAAACTCTTTTATGTTACTAGTCCTAATGTAATGTTGAATTTTTAGGGTTTCAAATCGCCCCATTTCAGGGGGCCTAAGAGACCATAAAAGAGCTAAATACTAAAGAGGCCCTTTATTTATACCCAAGAGAATAATGGGGGGGGGGGGGGGAGAAGACGTAGGTTCAGCTAAATAATGAGTGTGACCAGTTCTGCCTAGAAATTAACCCTATCCCAAATGTCTAGCACAAATCATCCTTGAGTCTACAAAAAAAATAAAATAGACAATGGAAGTATAGCTGGTCAGAAAGAATAAACAGGGGTGTCTTCCAATGTTATCTATGCAGCTGGAATCAGTATGCAAAAGGGAGGATTCTAGCTAGCTTGTAACTGTAACTTTTTCCTATATTGGGAACTTCCAGCCTTTACCCTTGTTCCTGAGACTACCATGGTTTGCTTTGGTATCTCCAAGGGACTTAAGTCAGGAATAAAATATGGTCATCATTAGGGATACTGACTTGCAAGACCCTAAATATTATAACATTTTGGAAGGAAGGTAAGCCAAGTCTCTGCACACAGAGACTCTGCCTTGGCCTGGGTGGAGACGCAGCAGATTTTGGCGCTAAAAATGGATACTTGCACATTTCAGCACCAAAATCCACTCCAGAGCCTGTGTGCCAGTCTAACACAGATTTCAGCTTGAAAAAGTATGAGTTTGTTTGTTTTTAAACAGAGATGACCATTTCTAACAATGTATTCTGGTTATAAGAAGAGAAAGATGAAAACAAATTAAACATTCATTAGAGCATTAATACACACCCTGTGTGTAAAGTAGGGGATTAAAAAAAAAAAAAAATAGCAAGGAACTGCCCTTGTATAAACAAGTTTCTATTTTGATACCAGTGCTTCAAATGCACTTCAAAACAATCTGACAAGCAGATATCTTACATTAAAACATTTTAATTTCTCTTTTTAACAGACTACAGGTAACAATTTCTGTACTATACTTGATTGGCTAAGGCCACTATAGTTAATATAAAACATCTGCATTGGTGAACACATCACTGCACACACAACCTTCCCATCGGTAAACATCTAGGTCCTAATTCATATATCTCAGGGGGTTGAAAAGAGGAATTATTTGTGGCGATCAGACAAGGACTGAACCAGTTTTCTGCAAGATAATTTCTTGAACCAAGTAAGTTTCTCTCACTTAAAAAAAAAATAAAATTCACTTACACATATTATAATAATCATATATCTCCTACAGAAGGAAATTACAACTGGATTTTGTGATGCGGAGAAGGAGGAAGTGTGGAAGGAAATTAGTGAAGTGTAGTGAGGGGGAGACGTAACAAATTGTCAGTTATGTGGAGTTTTTCCTTATATGGTGTAATCCTTACTCCATGCCATGCCAAAGAACGTCAGACTCCAAATAAGCAGGGAAAGCACACATTCTGTGCAAGTCACTGTGGTCTCAGGGATATGGAAGCAAGGGACTGAAACGAACATTAGATACAAATTATAAGACACAGAAATCCAAGAAAAAAGCTGTACCAAGTCATGTTACACATATCCAGTCTTTACATCTTACACATAAAAACAACAGTCATATATAATTTTCTGAAAAGATTTTATATATAAAATATATGAAAAGATATTATAACATTCACAGACATACTTCTGCAATTGCAATGAGTTATTTGAGAAAATAACTGCTGTTAAAAGCAGCATTCCCTTTCAAAGCGTTAAAGCATGCTGGGGGCTCTATTCAAGCAGCATTAGGGCTGTGGCACACGGGGAGATTAGTCGCCGCGTGACAAATCTCCCTTGTCGTGGGTGACTAATCTCCCGAAATGCCATCCCACCAGCTAAAATGTAAAATCGCTGGTGGGATAGCAAATGCGGCCACGATCGCCGCCGTTGCCTCGATTTTGGCAAATCGATGTGCCGCGTATGCCATCCCACCGGCAATTTACATTCTCGCCGGTGGGATGGCATATCGGAGAGATTAGTCACCCACGACAAGGGAGATTTGTCGCAGGCGACTAATCTCCCAGTGGGCCACAGCCCTAAGGGTTGTGAGAAGAAAAGGTACCAAGGGAAGCCAAAAGGTTAACCCCCCCCCCCCCCCATCCTCCTGTAAGCAGAAAACTGCACCTGCCTGTGGTACCTGCAAGCACGCAACCCTTTTCCTTCTTCCCGCCACTTGGGCATGTGCAAAGAAAAGCAGAGTTTTAACAAAAAAGGAGAAGTATAATCAGGAGTGCTGTCTCCTGAGCGGGGCCAAATTTACCTGTGGAGTGTAAAATTTTCCTCTAATTTCCAGTGCAAAAATGAAATTCAGCAATAAACTAATTTCTCATAGTAGAAACAGTAAATATTTACAGTTTTATTATTACATTTACAAGAGCCAACATATATTGCCAGCACTCTGCATAAGGCTACTGCCACATGGTGCCGATTCTTGGCCAGGTTTCGGCCAATCCACTGTCTCCAGAGTATAAACAGACAGGCATTTTGCCAGCCTGGGAGCAGACACAAAGGATTTTGGCACAAAAATGCATATTCACGCATTTCTGCAGCAAAATCTACTCCGTGTGTCCGCACCCAAGCCTAACCAATGACTAGCAGTCATTAGCCTAAGGTTATATAATAAGATATGCTGATACAGTAGCTAATGAGGGCCTTGCCCAAATGGCTAACAATCTATAAAAACAGGGATAAAGTGAGAAGCAAGATGTAAATATATGTAGCTGGGTGGTTCAGCTTTTAGGGATTTCTTAATGTATTCTTCCCAAAAATAAAATAATTTTCTAATAACTATCACTTTACTACTGTCGTGGGAAAACATTTTTATTTCAAAACGCATCAGTTAATAGAGATTCTCCAGCAGAGTCCTGTATTGCAATCTGTTTTTCAAAAATGCAAACAGATTGTTTTATAATATTTTTTAAATTTTACTTTGAAATTTCACATGGGTGCCACAGTCATGTGGCTTGTGGTTGATAAACTTCAGTTACCCTTTACTGCTGCACTGCAAGTTACAGTGATATCACCCTCTCCCTTTCCCCCCCCCCCAGCAGCTGATCAGCAGAACAATGGGAAGCAGCACCCTGAAACCTGTACCACTAAAAGTGGTAGATATCAGAATAACACTCAATAAAAAAAATACAAGTCCGGCTTGGGACTCCAGTTACATGGAATAGAAGAAACAATAGGTTATCTGAAAGCAGGAGCGCTGGCTCCTTCTGAAAGCTCAGACTCAGGCACAGTTGCATTGAGATGGCTGCCTACACACCTATATAACAACTATAAAAACAAACATTTTTTGGTTCAAGCTTCTGCTTCTAAAGAATTTAATTGCATTGGATCCCTCTCCTCCTCATTTGTATACTGTGCTGGCGCCATTTTGGAGGGAACGCAGTTGCTTTTCTGGTGCAAAAATAAATGCGATATTGCTTTTTAGAAATGCGATTTCTTACCTGCCGAGGTGAAAATCGAGTTCCCCTTGCCTTTTGTTGATTTGCCCATTATATTTCTTCCGGCAGGCACAAGGCCCAGATTCTGGCTAAACGGAGCAGCCAAGTTAAAGGGGCTGTTCACCTTCAATGTCCAAATCTTATTAAACCACCAACAATGCTCTCAAGCACATTAGAAATCCATTTTTCATATATAAAAAAAAAAAGTAAAAAGGCCACTATAAAAGCATCTTTTTCTACCTGTTAAATCAGTCCTTCTGTCTCTCTGATCAGTTTTCTGAGTGGCCTATTATGACACACTGAGAACCTCCTATATGCTTATATTATGTACATGTTTTGCCCTTACTTTTTTCCCATTGGACCAATTCATTGGTGCTTGTGTACATGAATTAGTTAATTTCCTCCTTGCAATGGCATAGGCAAATGGACAATGCACATCACAAATATTGTGGAAATATTAATTTCCACAGTTCTATTAATGTGAACTATTAGATCTGTGAATGCTGTACAAAGGTGAAAAACTTCTTTAAGTGGCTATATTGCCCTTTGCTCTGTTTTTATAATAAATGGCTTGGAAGAATACATCAACAAGCCTGTCAATCATATCACCTATGTTCCCAGTAGAAGCTTTCAGGCTGTCAATATGCATATGCAGTATTTTTCTTCCCTCCTCATGCCCTACCCAAAGAAAGATTGAAGTGATACAAATGAATCGGTTTAGGTATGGGCACGCAGCAAACTCATGAAAAACAAATCGAAATATATTTTGGCTGTGTGTCCCAATCTGTATCACTTCAGTCCTCCCCTGTAAATGCTTGAGGAGAGCAGGAAAAATAATGTGTGCACTTCACAGCCTGAAAGCTTCTACCAGTGCACATATCAGTAGAATACATATTGAAAAAAAAAACAAATGGTAGACCACCCCTTTTAGCAGGATGTGATGTGTGAAGGTTTATGTGTTATTTCTGGGAATTGATGAGTGGGTAAGAAAGCTTGAAGAGGTAAGTGTGTAAGCTTTAAAGTGATATTGACACTTAAAAAATGAATATTGATCTTTTTCGCTGATAGGGCACCTTTTGTAATTGGCTAAACAATCTGGTTTAGGAACTTTTAGTAACAACCTGACTGTCCCTTCTCAACCTGTCAGTTATAGCTTCTAATGCTAACGGACTGGGCAAATATTTTTAAGGTAAAATTATAAATAGAACGCATGTACTAATCATTTGTAGTAGTTACAAATTAGTTGTATATTGCAAAATATATATTCTATATGCACAGCATACTGTAAGTTGGTCCCTTAACTCAGGTAACTGGAAGCAGCTGGGGGCATCTTTGAAGGCAAAGATCTTCCCTGCTTAGGGGCTTACTACTGAGCTATTGAGCTTTAGTTCTCCTTTAAGAAACAATTTTAAACTCTACAGGTAAGGGGAATGTCAGATGGTGTGGAATGAATTCCACAGGAAAGGAGCTGCTCTGTTAGAGTTCTTTAGGCATGAATATAAAGAGAAAAGAGGCAAGTCAAGGTCACTAAAGGAGTCAGGAGTTTATATTGGACGTGTGATGTATTGGAAATCAACGCAAGGGCTTCCAGAGAGGAAGTTTGACAGATTAAGTAGATGAGTAAGGGGGAGATTGCAATAGACTATTCAGGAGATGAATGACGAGTGAACAAGTAATTTGGCAGTTTTTGTTGGCAAGTTTTTGCAAGGAATGAAGGAGAGTGTGGAGACAGATGCCGATGAGTTGACCAAGAGATGTAGATCAGAATTTAAAAAAAAAAAAAAGTAGCAGGTCCAAGAACAGAGCCTGGACCCCAAAAAGATTCCTTTAGGAACGAGGAAAAAGGAGCAGTAAGAGACAGGACAGAAGCAGTAAGAGTATGACTGGATGCTGAAGAGTGCTGTACCCTGTATGTCAGTAGGATACAAAAGCAGCATAGAGGTCAGGGAGTATATGTATATAGAAATATCCTTTAGATTTAACAAATAGAAAGTCATTGCAGAATGGTTAGTCTCAGCTGAATGGAAAAGGCAAAACTAGACTGAATTGGTTAAAGTAGAGAGTCAGCAGAGAAAAAGTGGACTAAGCAGTTATATATGGCACATTGTAAAAAGAGGGATAGGAAAGGAGAGAGGACAATAGCCAGAAGGGGAAAAATTATTATCTTGAAGCCAAAAATTGCACGATAAACTCTGTATGTAAAGTAAGGAGTGTGACAGTGGTGGTAAGCCACACTTTTCAATCATAATTTATCTGTAATTACATTTTGTTAATTTACTTACTTAGAACACTAGTGGTGTATTACGAGTTTTATGGAGAAAAAAATTCTCAAAAATTAGATACTGTATGCAGTGCTAACTTACAACATTAAATGAACAACAGACCTTGTGGTATGGGCATATTGCAGTGTAACACAAGCATGACAATTTCCTATTAGTAATTTGCTGACCCTTGGCAATGTAATTTCCCTGGGAGCTTTTTTAGGTATTGGTCTCACCCAACCTAACTGTTATGATATTTCCACTTGCTTTTACAGCACATATTATTGCCAGGTCTTTTCATAACCATGAAAATCTACAGATCTACCTTAAAGTGTACAGTACTAAGTATACATAATACTCCCAAGCATATTTATAAAAGGTAAGTAACATATGCCTGTCTTCATATTCTGCTTGTTACATGTATTGCAAAAATTATATCTTTAAGTTAGAACACCTTATCTGGCAAAAGAGCTTGAGGATCATGCATGGCTTCCAATTTTTTTAAGATCACCATTAGGTCACAGATTACTCTTTACAGCCAAAATGAATTATTTTGTCACTGGCAGAAGTTGCTGCCAAGTAAAATTTCACATTGTGTGACTCAGTTTTCATAGACATATACAGCTTTTTATCACACTGATCCAAGCCCTTAAAAGGTTGCCCTTAAATGCAATATTTATAAGAATTGTGAGGTTTTACTCATGGACAAGAAACACCTGTGAAACAGCTTGTTGCTGGCCCCAGGATTCAAGTAAAGCCCTTAAAAGTTAAGAGATCCAGATGTAAAAGACCAACGTTTGCAAATCTTCAAAATAAGATCAACATGGACTTACCAGCACATTAAAAAATGTCAGCATAAGCTGCTGGTAATTAATAAATACAAGCAAAAGTGAAGAATGATAAGTCTGTGTTAGCACATTAAAGGAGAACTACACCTCTTCCCCAGCTATAAAAGCCCCCTTAACTGCCTGCCTCGACACCCCTCATCTCTCCCTTATCGCATACTCTGTAACTTAAACTGCCCCTGTCGCAAACCCCAACCTAAAACTGCAGAGCAGCTGTGTATCTGGGCGCCATCTTCTGTTAAATCATAGAAGCTTCGTGTCACACCGCCGACACGGACCCTGCTTGAGCATGCGGAGTTGGGGCAATCAAGAAATCAGCTTCAACTGCACATGCTCAAGCAGAATCCATGTTGTCAGTGAGAACCGAAGCTTCTACAACTGAACAGAAGATGGTGCCCAGGTACGCCACTGAGCTGCTCTGCATTTTTTAGGTTAGGGTTTGTGACAGGGGTAGTTTTTTTTAAGCTACAGAGTATGCGATAAGGGAGAGATGAGGGGGGTCGAGGAAGGCAGTTAACGGAGCTTTTTTAGATGGGGTGTAGTTCTTCTTTAAGGCAAAAATGCTAGTAAATGATACAACAACTGCCTGATACCACCAGGACAGGCTGATCTTTATTCTTTATATATATTTCAAATCATCTTCAAACAGGTTTCTTATTTCCAGCTTCCAAGTCATAATGCTGGGGATGACTACAGCCTGGTTGCTAGGCTAAATCAAAGCAAGCAGATGACTAAATTTATATATATATTATATATATATATATATTATATATATATATATTATATATATATATATATATATATATATATATAAAACATTTTTTTTAATGCCAAAAAAGTGAACTAACGTTTCGGCTGTTACACCAGCCTTTGTCAAAGTTACATCAACCTATGAACAACAACCATAAATACTGTGTATGGTGGGAAATTCAAAGAAGGTTGTGAAAAAAGTGACGTGACGTGTTATATACATATACACACACATAACATACACATAAAATGCTGTCATTTTTTAATTTTTTTTTTATTTTCCGGTAACTAAATTGCATCTTTAAAGAAGAATGAAAGGTATTTATGGAAGTACCACTGGAGAAGAAAATACGGAGCATGGGCACTTGAATCCAGGTTGTATATCCAGGTTACATATAGTATTATATTGTTCCCTTTCTTGCTTGAATGTACAATGTTGCAAATACAAGAATCACTATTATATATATATATATATATATTTATATATAAAAATACTAATAGAATATTATACGGATACAAATGGTCACTGCACGGTGGTGTGAGAACAAATTTTTCAGAGAACAGAAAGTGGCTGACAAATACTACTGCCAATAGCGATTCCACTTACAAATAACTAAGCACATCTCATCATGAATTATATATATTTTCGGTGTAGTTCCCCTTTTGCCTGTGTTTACTACTTACACCAACAGTGCTTAAATTACTTGTTTTGCATAACTTGCCCAATTAGCTCAGTAGATGCTATAGTTTAGCCTAATTTTTTCCACAACACTTGAAATAATATTTAATTATTTGGCAAATGATATCACTGTTAAGCCTATCTGGCATGTCTATGTTTATTTTATGTGTATTCTCAGCTAGATGTTCCACAACTGGATCTTGAAAGTTCCACCTTTCCTCCCACGTTAAGGGCCGTGACAGACTGGGAGATTAGTTGCCACGACAAGGGAGATTTGTCGCGGACGAAATGCAATCCCACTGGCTAGAATGTAAATCGCTAGTGGGATGGCATACACGGAGAGGAAACGTCGGCGATTTGTATGCCATCCCACCAGCGATTTACATTCTAGCCGGTGGGATATATTATATATATATATATATATATATATATATATATATATATATATATATATATATATATATATATATATATATATATATATATATATATATATATATATATATATATATATAGATATATATATATATATATATATATATATATATATATAGATTATATATATATATATATATATATATATATATATGGTTTTAAAAGGATATAAAACAGCTGTATTGAGAGCTTTCTTAACATTTTCAAATCCACACAGCTGGATTTCAATTTGGGGCTTAGTATAAATATTACAGGTATAACTCACATATTTTTAATAAATACCACCAGTAGAGCTTACAATAAGTCACCCTAACATACATAACAGGGCAGTATGTTTGGCAAAAACAAACATTCTCCATAGACTGTGGCAGGTCATCAACTATTTAAAAACACTTGATGGGCAGTATTTACTTAATTTCACTTTTGCTAAAGAAAGCAAGGGATATTTATATACCTGTATACAAAATCTAAAAATAAATGTTTTTAAGTTAGTCTGTACAGGACAAAGACATAACTTAGGAGGTGTAATTAAGAGGTAATTTAGATATTTCCATAAGGAAGAAAAAATTCTCAACATTGCACCCATTCACTTTTACTGGCAATAGAGTGAAAGCTTGTATACACTTTTCTGGTAATTATATCTTGGAAATTCTGGCTGACATGTTTTTAAGTGATACTCACCTGTGGAAAGCAGAGGGTCTTGAAACAACAAAATCCATCATTCATAATAATGGTAAGGGCAATTACTAAACATGACACTGTGAGCCTAAGGGGGATGGGGGGGGGGTGAAAAATGCTTCTTCCGAGTCATGCATAGAGAATCAAGGTTTCATTTTAATCTGTGGAATCATGTATGTCTTTCTAGTTTAAACAAAAGAAATCTTTGGTTGAGTAATTCAGCAAATCCTGAGAGTGGCGTTCTTCTGCAATATATATATAGTTTGTTTTTGGAAGTTTAGATAGTTGCACCTTACACACCTTGTCTACATGAGTCCAACTGAATGATCTCATGTTATAAAAGGAGTATCACTTTCCCTTAAGGTTAAAATATATAGCTGTACCTACAATCATGGCATTTTTATAAGCTTCCCTTTCATATATCTTATTTGGCAAGGTCTAGCACCAACTTAAGCAAAATATCTTTAATATACCAGTTCATCAGCCTGTGAGCTGGAAAGGAAAGCAATGGAATTTGGGTAGTGCAGGGTAAACTGATCCCCGTAATTGTACTATTTGGCTCCAAACAGTCTGGTAGAGGCCCTTTTGGGATGTATAGAATACAGGATTTGGTATGTATGCTAAACTCTCTGGCACTCCAGGAGTCCAGAATTTTGCTGATGTGCCTAAATGTAATGCAGCAGGATTAAGAAACCTTTGGCATAGGCAACACACACAAATTTCCTGTAGATGAAAACCTGATAAAATGAAGTCTGACAGAATTATGCAAGCCTACACTATTTCTAAAGACAAAAACTATGCAGAAAATGAATTAGGACTATCTAACTAAAGCAAAGAAATAATACCGGCATAGTTGTCTGCTACTACAATTCAACTACTGCTTCTATTGCCAGAGCAACAAGTAAAGGCCCTGTAAAGACAAATGTTTTACTTCCCCCTTCGTATATATAAAATCTTACAAGAACATACAGAATCAAATCAGCAATACAATTTGGAGAGAAGTTTCTCCAGTTTTTCCGTGGGCTGAGGCATTCTGAATACTTTGTGTATTAGATCTTCTTGAAAATACTCATAACATTGTTTTATATCCAAGATCATGAGCTTGATAAAGAGCCTTTTGGCTTGAAACATTGACTAAAGGTATTTTAATATGTATGGATTGCTGTTGATTCCAGTTATGAAGTTTGAAGAAGGACCAGCAACAGAGGAAGCCTGGGAAAGCGCAAACTGATGTATAAAGTGTGGTCTAAGCAGAATGCCGTAACAGAATGTTAGATCCTAAATACTCTAATCAATTTCTTTAGAAAAAGTGATATTAAGTCTATTTCTTGGTTACGGCAAACAAGCCAATTATTAATCACTGTATAGTTATTATCTAATGAAACCGGGTTTATTTAACTTGCTTAGAAAGATTTTTTAACTTGTCCTTTGTTGGCCATCTGCACATAATATCATATGTTCATAAGGTATGCTCCAGCAGTAATTTTGCAACTGCAATGGATTTCAGTAAACAAGCAAAAACTGTAGACACCTATATTCTAATAATCTTTAAAACTGCTGGAAAAAAATGTCATGAGGCATAACTCCTATAAAAAAAATGTACCTTTGAAACATATATGTCAGAAAAAGTATAATCAGGCCTTGATTACACCTGAGTATGCTAAAGTAAAGTCCTGCATTACTGCGGTGCTTCTATTCTTAATTTAACCATATTTCCCAGGGCTGGCCATATACGGTTCACCGATTCTTTGCTCAGTGGTTCAGTTTAGATCGTTCCCATGTCAGCATAAATCACAATATACAGTCCCACTTAAAAAGATTTAAAGGGCCTGCTGACCACTTAAGGCCTATGTTTCCCATGTTTTTAAATCTTTGAGGGATTTTCGGACATTTCTAACATCTGTGTCTGTTTCACAGAAAACATTTATTCTTTTAATTCCTGCTTATAAATTCACCTCATTTTGTTTTCCATTAAAATCTAAGATACAGATTTTAAATCAAGCATGGTTTAGAAAGGAGGTATAGAAGCAGCCAAATCTTCCTCTATATGGGAGCAAGAAATTAAATACAGTGAAAATTTGGGGTTTTATGAAGTGATGGCATCCTATTTTCTGCGGAGATCCTTGGACTGCACTTGTTCCAACAGTTTCCATTGACTTTATTGCTTTATCCTGGGAAGACTGAGCTAGTTGGTACAAATGATGTCATGTTACTTATAAAACTATTTAACCTAATACTGTAATTTAATGTTCCAATGCAGGCTGTAATTGAATTTATAAGATTTAACTGAAGATGAGTATGTTCTGAAAAGAAGCTATGATTAAATACAAGCTGTGCCTAGAGGAAGCATATTTTTGCTTAGATAGAGATACATAAAAATCTAACATCACTGAAAAAAGATGAAAATGTGCCCCATTTGTTGCAAGGCATAGGAGTATAAGATGGAATGCCACAGTGACTGGAACCCAGGGTATTTAGCCAGTAGCAGCTAGCCACTTTACAATGTAGATGAACTCCTGCTTGGGGGGTACAGATAAGGATCAGGCAAAACGTAATGAATATCAGTTGGAAAATGGTCAGAACAACAGTTAGTTCCTTCAGTAAAGCGGAAACCATTTGCCACTGCCTGTCTTAACCTTTGCTTTTCTGGAACCCCAGAACTGCTGCAAAACCAACAAGGAACCTACTAATTTTAAGGGGCGTGGCCCGCCTTTGTAAATCTGCTCTACCGTGGGAGCAGAGTCCTCAGGCAATGAGTTAAAGTAAAATGGAGAATTTCAGCCTGCAAAGGCATTAAAATGCAAAAAAATGATGTACCAGTGTCCTGATTAAAAAAAAAAAAACACACACACACACAGGTTATCACTCCTCCCCCCCACTAAGAAACAATACCCAGCATGGAGAAAGAACATGAGTGCACCTAAGGGATGTGTACACTAACATAATCAAAGGAGAATTTGCCTGGGGAGCAGCCCAACATATGGCATGAAGTTATGCTGGTCTCCCAGCTCATGGGCACCTGGGAAACTAAGAATATGTCTCTAGCCCCAGGTCAAACATCAAAATTGAATTTAAAAAAAAAAAAAAAATCTGTTGGCTCTTTTTAAAAATTGATTTTAATGCAGGATTTTGCTGGAGGGCCGCTATTAGCTGATGTATTTTGTAGAAAACCATGTTTTCCCTTGACCAAACCCCTTTAAAGGAAAAGTAATTAATGTATTCTACTGTACAGTGCTGCGTACATAAGTAGTGTTTTATAAATAAAAATATACATACATACATACATACAAGTAACACAAAAAAATTTTTGAGTAAAAGATCTATTCTACCCTGCCCCAATAATTGCACTATCCTGCAAAACAATTATTATTTTGAATGCTTTAGTACAAAATACCTGTTAAAACTTGGCTTCCGGTCATTTGAAGAAAGGCGATACAGCGATGCAGGGGAAGTATCGGGGGAAGCATCCACTATGTGGCGATCGATTGATCGAGCCTAGCCCGACTCCTTCCTATACAGAAGCAAGGCTAAACTCGATCAATCGATTGCCGCATAGGGGCTGCTTCCCCCGATACTTCCCCTGCATCTCCGTATCGCCGTTCTTCAAGTGACCGTTTTTAACAGGTATTTTGTACTAAAGCATTCAAAATAATAAATGGTTTGCAGGATAGGGCAATTATTGGGGCAGGGTAGAATAGATTTTTTACTTAAAAAAATTTAGTGTTACTTTTCCTTTAAAGGGATTTGGTCAAGGGAAAAGTGTTACTTTTCCTTTAAAGGAAAAGGAAAGGTAAAAACTAAGTAAGCTTTATCAGAAAGGTCTATGTAAAAACAGCCATAGGCACTCACAGAATAGTCCTCTATCAAAAGAAAAACAGGATTTCTTTTCTTCTTTTGTGTACTGTACACATGATCTTGTGTTTCAGACTTCTGTCTCTCAGAAAAATCCTTCAGGGCATGGGCATGAGTCTGCTCAGTTTGCTCCTCTCTCCTTCTCCCCCTGCCTTTTTCCTCCCCCTTACCAACTGTGTGAAATCTAAGCTACCACTGGCTAGAGCTGGTCTTGTTCATATTTGCAGTTCTGTACCCATAAAATAGATAGGGTGAACACAGACAAAAATCAAGTCCTGTCATTTCTGCTTTCAGCATGTTAAAGGTAAAGACACATGGAGCTATTTAGTAGCAGCTACTTGTCACGGCTACTAAATGCCAGAAAATACCCTGCCATAGACAATACTGAGAATCGCCTCTGCTAAAACACACATAGAGACAATTATCTGTAAATGATCAGCATTGTGATAGCTGCTAATAGTAGCTCCTTATGGGTATAACCAGCAACCAGGAATGGAAATAACTGACACAACTTGCTGTCGATTGGTGTACACCACACAGTAATTACCGTATTTAAAGAGGATGTTTACCTTGTTAACAAAAAAATTGTTAGCTTCCTTTAAATGTTCGAATCAAGTTGGTGCTTACACTACACAGTGTTGGGTTTTGTACCGTGCCAGTAGAGGAGGAGGGGGTGGGAAACCAACCCCTGCCTCAGTAGCATAACTACAACTTTTCACAAAGGAAGAAGACGACTGATACCCGTTCCCCCTTTCCCTCGGTTTCTGTCTGTAAATGCAGGAAAAGGTGATGTACCATGTTAGCCAATCAGCTTGAAAAAGGAACTAAAATGTTCTGAAAGCTTGCTATGGTTATCTTAGTTAGCCAATAAAGGTATCACCTTTATACCACTTTTGTTATTTTTTATTTCAAAAGGGTTACCCTGTAAACATTTTTGTCTGTAAATAAAGTTTTCGCCCAGAAAGCTCCTGTACCCGTACCCCACAAGAATATTTGGATAATGGGACAGACACTGCTTCTAACAGCAACTATACTGATATTGTTCCGTCATGAAATCAGAGCAACCTTTCAGTATAAATTGTGCCGATTTGTCTGGTGTTCTCCTTTAAATACTTTGGGTAAATACCATAAAATTCAGGCAGCACCAGCTGCAAACTTCCATAAGAGGAAAAATAACTTCAGTACTTTGCAGACTGAAGTAATTAAAGCAACTTTGTAGCAGGTCTTATTACATTTGTTTTCCTATTTTTATGCCTCTATCAGATGTGCCTGGTTTTATAGGAATAAGATTAACTGCTCCCGTTGTTATTTCTTGTATTTTTGTTTGTTCTCTGTTGTTGTTGTTCAACCATCACGCTTCCTACAGACTCACAAATACATGCCCCTCCCAGTCTGCTCTTCACTTACCTGTTGTAAAATCTTTAGACTTCAGTTAATCCTTGGCCTCTGTTTATAATAAATGTACTCTAATCTATGCCTCACCTACATAATAAAATAAAATCCAGTCTTCAAGGCATAAAACACTGACTGTTTAATGTAACACACCAACTAATATGCTAAAATATGGACACGGCAAGCTTTCAGCTAGCTCAGCTAGGAAAATACTATGCAAAACTTTAGCTAATATTTTACAACATGACCCCCTGGAGCGGCAGAGTATGATAAACAGGAGAAGGAAAGGACTTCTGTACTATAGATATTTCAATAGCGCAGAATGTATGTATGCATTTATTTCATAATATGAGTAGAAAAGGTCAGCCTTGTTCACTACTTTCATATGAATTCATTGGCTATTCCATACAGTAGAGGAACATACTGCACCCAAAGTTAAAATAACAACGTGCATAAAAACCTTAGGAATTCCTGAAGTTGCTTCATAAGGAGAAAACATTTATAAACAAAAGATCACAGAAGCTCTTCTGAAACAAGATTAAAGTCATGGATTTGCAGAGTATTTCATCACTTACAGCAGGAAAGCCTGTTAAACTGATGGACTGGCATGTAAGGCAAGCAGAAACTGCTCCTGTGTGAGACTTGTTAAAACAGAAGATTTTTGGAGTGTTTCAAATTATCACATGTTATTTCTTTCTATTTCTTGAGACATTAATATCCTAGACTAAAGAAGAAAGTAGATTCATAACAACCCTTTCTGTCTGTCAGTCTCAACAAGATAATACCAGTAAACACTACCTACAATATAAGTACTGTAACCTATATTTAATCAAAAAAGGAACCCTCAAAAACAATGATTATAACACTTTTGAATTATAAGCTCTTACCAGACAGTAAAAGGAAACATAAAAAGGTATGGGACCTGTTATCCAGAATGCTTGGGACCTGGGTTTTCCAGATAAGGGTTCTTTCCATATTTTGGATCATCATGCCTTAAAGGTGTTTCGTACGACCATCGGTCGCACGAAACATCGTAAGATCCGCCACACACCATTCAGGGCTGAATCGGCAGGTAAGGAGGTAGAAACAATAGGATTTCTACCTCCTTCTGCCGATTCAGCTCTGAAGGGAGAATTTTGGTTAGGCGCCTTCTATGGCGCCCGATCAAAATTTTCAAACTGGTCCGATCGGCGAGTCGTCCGATATCAGCAGCTTCCTGCGATATCGGTCGACTCGCCGACAAGCCATACACGCACCGATTATCGTACGAAACGAGGTCTGCTGAAACAGTATTTAAACGTTAAATAAACCCAATAGGATAGTTTTGTCTCCAATAAGGACTAATTATATCTTAGTTAGGATCAATTAGGGATGCATCAAATCCAGGATTCGGTTCTGTATTTGGCCAGGATTTGTCTGAATCTGGCCGAAGGGTTAATATCGCCGCATAGACGCAGAAGTGTAAAATTTTTCATTTAACCCCTGCAAATCCAAATTAGCATATGCTAATTAGGATTCAGATTCAGTTCGCTATTTGGCCGAATCCCTTAACATGGATTCGGTGCATCCCTAGGATCAAGTACAAGGTACTGATCACTAAAATCTCTATATCTTCAGAACATGGCAATTTTTCTTTTTTTCAAAAGCTAGTTCTAAAGACAGGCATAGGGGCAGATTTACTAATCCCCGAATCCGAATGGGAAAAAATCGTATTGGAAACGAAAATTTTGCGACTTTTTCGTCGGCGTCGCGATTTTTTGTATTTGTCTCGACTTTTTCGTCACCGGCGTGACTTTATCGTATTTTGCGCGACTTTTTCGAAAAAATCGCGGGACATACGAAAAAGTCGCGACGGCGACGAAAAAGTCAGAAAAATACCGATCATTACGAAAAAACGCATTCGGACGCCTTCGGACTGTTCGTGGATTAGTAAATCTCCCCCTTAGTATTGCACCTTTTGTCTACATGCAGATAATTTTACTAGCTCCCAAGAACATGCTCTTCGTTTCAAATGTAGTGATCCCCAACCATTGGCTCATGAGCAAAATGTTGCTCAACCAACGCCTTGGATGTTGCTCCCAGTGGCCCCAAAGCAGGAGCATATTTTTGAATTCCTGGCTTGAAATGAAGTTTTGATTGCATAAAAACAGCTGTACTGGCAAAAAGCATCCTGTAGGCTGCCAGCCAACATAGGGGCTACCAAAAAGCCAATTAAAGGACAAGGAAAGGTTAATATAAATTAAAAGTAAATCTAAAGGCATCCTTTTTAAGTACTTACTGCATATCTTAATTCCTAGATCCCTGCTTGCTTCTGTGAGATATGGTGCTGGCAGCCTACAGCAGTTAGAAGACTCCAGTGACATCACTGAAATCTCTCTCCCTCCCTGTAGGCTGCCGCGCAATGCACAAACAGATAGAAATGACAAACTCACAGGCAATGAGTTAGGCCCAGAAACTCTAGCGGTTGATATCACTAACTCACGACTATATCTGAAGACACCATTAAGCAGCATTTCTAAGGATATACATTATAATATTTTTCTTTATAGGTCTTGTGCTTCATAAATGTATTTGTTTAAATCATAATTACAGTGGAAAAATAGCCATAGCCAACAATCTGAGAGCCCCTGTGTTTCTAAATCTATGTTGCGTCTGTACCAAACAAAGCAGCTATTCAAGGTATCCACTGGAATCAGAGTAAACCGACTACAAAAAATCACCATTTTATCTACAGAAACCCCCTGTCCTATGAATGAACCAACTGAACACCTGTCAAGCAATATATAAAGCATGCTCTAATGAGAACTATCTGAACATCATCTTGGGAGACTAACAAGTGCCAATGTACTAAGCTGCAGTATTTGTGTTTTTACACCAAAGTCCTCTTGATGTAAAAACACAACCCAACACTTTCTAACAACCCTGCTCCTGGCAGGTTTACATATTAGCTGTGAATTTATCCAAGAGAGTTCACAGTGGAGTTTACAATACAAGTAGAAAGTACAAGTAGAACCTCAAAAAAAGTGTTTATCCCCATTAAGTGAAAGCAATGTGCATCTATATTTGAGGGTTTAAATCCTTAAAATTCCAGATTACTGTTAAAAAATGTCTGGTACAAGTAACTGAACAGAGTATGTGAACCACAAATTCACAACAGCATTTTCACATGAAATTATTTGTGGAACCAAAACTCCAGTAAAAACTGCATAAACCAAAAAGGATCTTGACTGCATGTTATTAATTGTTTAAAAATCTCAAAAATATATCAAAGACTAGCTGATAAAGTGTAACTGACTGCAGCTCCCTATAAAAGCTGAAGCAAAATCTTGGCATGTGTGCCCTGGGAACCTGCAGGCTGGGACCACTTCCCCAGGCACTGTGCATTAAATTGACTCATTGGCAATCCATAGCAGCGCTGAAAATATCAGCTAAAAACTGAAATGTAGTCTATATGTAACAAGCCTACTGTTTTTATGAATGGTTTCAAATGCCCAGCACACTAATAGTACTTAGTTGGAACCTTTAAGATCTGCCACAAAGTTCACCATTCACTGACTTGTAAATATATTAAGACCCTTTCCCAATTTCATGTGCTATTATTTTAAAGCACTTAAAATCAGTTATTGATGCAATATTGTTCTAGTTTGACGAGTTATTTACATCCCTAAGGCCTATAGCACACACCTTTTTTTCTCCCTGGTGTAAAGCAAGCCAGCAATGAAAAGACTAATTAAAGTGCTTTAAAATAAACACATCACACAGAATGGGTCAAGAGTATAAATATATTAGGATGGATGGGTGCAGGTGGCATTGGGCATTTTTCCAATGCTATTAAACTAAAAGAAACTTTTTAAAACTGGAAACTGCATTTTAATGGAGAAGTACATTTCCTATCAGACCTTTGGATGGATTTGTAAAATATAAAAGATGATAAATCATTGACAAGAATCAATTTTAATCTTTACAGTTTTAGCGCTTGTGTTCTGGCACAAGTCCTGTGATTTTATAACATCATTAACTTACAGCATAGATACCGAATGCTTCAGAAAAAAAACCTTCTTTCTACTTTCAAGTTAAGGAATTGTTTACATTACTTTATAGTGATCCTATTTGTATTCTGTTTTGTTTGTTACCATTGATTATTATAAACAACTGGTGAGCTGCATAACTTGCTGGCACAATATTTATAAATTACGATGTTGCCTATAGCTGTGGTTCTTAAATGGGACCTGTCACCCTAAGAAATCATACCAAATTATTTTCTATTGTGTTTGTCAAGCAAAATACATTTCACTTGCACTATATAAATTATATAAATCTCGTTCCCTTCTTTTTGGAATTACACAATTACTGCAAGCAGGCAGATGCCATTTTGTGGACACTTATTAATGCAAGTTTTGTATCACCCCAAAATCTTGTATATGTGCCAGAATGCTCAGGCCCAATGGACTAGCTACACAATTAGATGGCAAGGAGGAAGGGGGAAAGTGAGTGCTGAATGGAAAGTTGAAGTAATTGTCTGCCCCGCCTCTATACCTAAGGCATATAGGCGGGGCAAGATATATATGAATGACAGCTGGGATTTTTAAAAACCTTTATAATGGGTTTGGATTTGTTAATAAAAAAAATTTAATTTGGGTTTCATGTTTACTTTGAAAGAGACTTTTAATGTACAGCTTTTTATGTGTAGGTGACAGGGTCCACTTTAAACCTTTTTCTCCAAGGCTACTAATAGACAACACCCATGCCTCGCTCCTTTGAATGTAGTGACTGGAACCACTAGGAAAAATTAGAAGCCGCTGCTATTTAATAGAAGCAAAAAACACACTCAGGCCTCAACAAAGCTGCAACCTGCTAAAATAAAACAAATAATACGATGATAGGCGTCCATGATGATTATATTTCTTTACATTGCATTTGCTATTGGGTTAGAGACCTCCGCCCAGTCACAGTGTCTGTTTGGGGAGCGAGATTTAAGGTGCCCATACACCTTAAGATCAGATCACTTGGCTAAGTCGCCAAGCGAGCGGATCTTCTCCTGATATCCCCCACCAATGGGTGGGTGATATCGTGAGAATCCAGGCTAATTTGATCGTTATTAATTATAACGACGGCATAGTCAGTCCGGGGACCGCATCAACTAGCCGATGCGGTCCCCGATCCGACTAGATTTTAAAACCTGCCCGATCGAAATCTGGCCAATTTCAGGCCAGATAACGGTTGGGCAGTCCCGTCGGCAGTGCCCATACACGGGCCAATTAGGTGCTGAAGGGACCTTTAGTTATTTCTTTGATGAAAGCAAAATAAAAACTTACATAACATTACACTGATACTTTTTTCTCAGGGTCTGATAGAGTACACAAAGAAACAAGAGCCACGGCCTTCTACATATACAAGTAGTAAAAGGGAAATGCATGCTTCATTGGTGTTAAATATAAAGATTCCTATTATACTTGACAAACAAACAAGTTAGTTTTCTATAAACCTATATGCAAAAGAAATGTGTACAAATATTTTGGTAACAAAAGTATGGATTTTACACATTGTAAAATAGCTGTTGCACTAACTGGTAGGTAATAAGTATTGTGGAGAAACTGAAATGTTACTAATCCTGCTGTCTCTAACATTTTATTTAGTTCTTTTAGTTTCTAGATTAGGATCCAAATCTGGCATTTTTAATTTCAGATGGCAATGCATGGGGTGGGGGACAAATATATAATGTCAAACCACAACCTTTACTAGTGTGAATATGCTCATGCCCAGCAAAGTTATCTATTTTCATGTTTAATTGCAACAATAAATGTGAAAATGTGAACTTAGTGTTTAACCCAATCAGTGAAGGTAAAGTTCAAAGTCCAATCTGTAGTCCCTTGCAAAACACCAAGTCCATATGTTAAACATATTTCATTACAGGCATAATTGAGCGATAGAAATCCACAACATTTGCAAAACCTAACAATATATACTGAAGCACTGTACCTTCACTTTTATGATCAAGCATACCTGAGGTACCTATTAGACCCACTCTGCAAGCCATACTCAGCACTTTTCTGAGACACATTTTGATATGCAGAATATCTTGTCGGCACCTAGGGTGTCATATGCAACACTAATGATCCAAAAATGAATGGCTATTTAATGCTGGTACTTTGTTCACTATGTGATTAGACATAAGTGTGTGTAAAACAACCAATTCCAATAACTGTACACACAAAAGGATGCCAATAAATGGTGATCTTCATTTATTAGCTCTCTACCTGCAGTAACACAGCCCTAGAAGGCAACAGCAGCAAACAATATAGGCACAGGGGACACAAGAGACTTGATTGAGGCCACAGTAGGAATATACCAATAGTCATTATTGTGGCATTCAGCCCTGTGCACTTGATCACTAACAAAGGCTCTGCTCAACAACTGCAGCCAGAATGTCACTCTGCTCAGCAGGATCAACAGACTCCCCAAAGAGCATCACACCTACACTGGATGCCAGAGACACCCACATAAGGGGAAAGTAAAATGCTTATACAATACTTCAGTGTAACACTGTATATATTAATCACTCTCACTAATGTATACAAGATAGAAATGATTTTTATCACACATGCTGCATCAAAAGTTACACATTCCAAACAAGCTAAACAATGCATGCACATTAATGGCGAACACACAGTGAACTAGTAGTAGCAACTACCTTTTCATGGCTACTAAACTTCAAAAAATACCCTACCATAGACAATACTGAGAATTGCCTCTGCTAAAACACACTTACGGTGAAGACATATGGAGCTACTAGTAGCAGCTACTTGTCACGGCTACAAAAATAGACAATGCTGGTTATTTACCAATATTTGTCTTGACGGGTGTTTTAGAAGAGGCAGTTCTCAGTATTTTCTATGGCAGGGTATTTCCTGGCATTTAGTAGCCGTGAGAAGTAGCTGCTACTAAGTAGCTTTGTGTGTCTTCGCCCTTAGAGACAATCAGCAAATGATCAGCACTGTCTATTTTAGTAGCCCTAAAAAGTAGCTGCAACTAGTAGTTCCGTGTGTCTTCACCCTAACAGCTCAAGAAGCAATAGAAAATGATGAAAAGCAGTGTTGTTCATGGCTCAGTGCATCATCAGGACGAGAGAGACAGAGAAGCGGCTGAATCACCAGCACAGCCCTCACACATGGAGCAGGCACACAGGAAGCACAATGGAGCGAAGTTCAGGGGAAGCAGGAGAGGCGCTGACTCAGATATTACTGCCACTTGGCTGGTCCGGGATCGGCTGCTCCATGGGCGAAGACAAAAGTGGTAGTGCGAGTGATCATAAAGGAAAACTTTCATACTCTGACCGAGCCCAGACAAAAAAAAAAGACGCGGCAACAAACAAGAACGTCCCCATCCCAGCGCAACAGCCCGGTACCCAAAGGGAACGGGAAGCGGCATAATAGTGAAAGTCTCCAGTAGCGTCCCTTCTCCCACACACAAAGAAGCCAGTAGCCTGTGCGGCACCCACATCATAAACTCTGCACCTGTACCCTTAACTCCAAGCAGGTAAAGCCGAGCGCAAAGGTTGTAACTAGAGATCCATCCGGCAAGAGCCTGTGACCAGGCACTGACATGCAAGATTCCACGGTAACTGGTGCTAGGCACTGCCACTTACTAGACTGGCAGAAAAACATGCAGAAGACTTTCATCCCATGTGATTCTAATACTCACAAGCTTGCGTAGGCTGCCCTCATCCATACAGGAGAACCTTTCCCCAGACATGACTCAGTAGCGTGGCTCTGCCTTCAGGCTCCCCGAGACACAACCACTACTTGCAATTCCCACTATGGGCTCTCATCTGAGCTCAAACTCTTCATACACTTCAACTTCAAATCACTACGTTTCCGGTACTCGACAAGCATTTACCCTGCCCTCAGCATCTAAAGACCAATCGAAACACAAGAATATACAATTAGCCCGCCTAACAACATCAGGATTGGTCGGATTGAATTCACCACGCCCACGCCACTCGCAAGCCTGTTCGGGATTTGTAGTTTACCTTAGACAAGGGTGTAAAGTGCAGGTAAATAGGAATATTTCAAATTTAAACTGTCGCTGGCAACGGTTTGAGCAGTAAAGCACTTGACTTTTTATATACAGGACATGGATAAACCTTACGCTGTCTAAAACAAGATTACTTGCTGACTGTGCTATATTTTTCTCTGGTTTTGACTCTTCCTGGAAACATAATATAAATACCTCTGTTTTTCCAATGACCGAGTATTTCAGTGATCAGTTGAAGGGTATTGCGCCAGGTATTGTTCATACTACACTGGCCCCCAGTTTTTTTTGTAGCACCATGTGACCACCAAGGTGGAGGTAGGAAACTACATTTGTGTTTAGGTTTGGTTCAGCAAAATTTTTCACCAGGCATGGCAAAAAAAGATGCATAAAAAAGGTGAGTATAAAAAAAAAATTGTTGCACGTCAAAAAAATTTGGCATGTGCATTATTTTTTTGACGCACGTAATTTTTGCGTTTCACAAGTTTTTCACGGCTTCACAATTCTTTTGGCAAAACAATACAGATTTGCTCTTCACTACTGGTGGCCTATAACAGACAGAGCATGTAGCCAAAGCCTAGATTCTGGAACCAGAAGGAAGAAAAAAGTCAGGAATTTGCCAGAACCCAAAGTGTAAACTTAGGTTTTCCCTGTACAGGTATGGGACCTGTTATCCAGAATGCTCGGGACCTGGGGTTTTCCGGATAAGGGATGTTTCCGTAATTTTGATTTCTATTTGATCTTAAAGGGGAAGGAAAGGCTAAGTCACTTGGGGGTGCCAAAGTGTTAGGCACCCCCAAGTGACTTAGATCGCTTACCTTGTACCTTGGGCTGGTGCCCCTGTATGGAGAGAACAGCACCAGCCCAGGGTACCTGTAGGAAGCGCTTCCTCCTTCCTTTTCGCTTGCGCGCGCATGCGCAGTAGAGTGAAAAGCCGAACACAGTTTTACTCTACTGTGCATGCGCCGGCCGACGGATTTCGCCGTCAGAAGAAAAAGGAAGGAGGAAGCGCTTGCTGCTACCCCGGGCTGGTGCTGTTCTCTCCATACAGGGGCACCAGCCCGGGGTAAAAGGTAAGCGATCTAAGTCACTTGGGGGTGCCTAACACTTTGGCACCCCCAAGTGACTTAGCCTTTCCTTCTCCTTTAAGTGTGCCTGTTTGGTGCCTCCTACTGCAGAAGTGGTAGGAGATTGGCAATAATAAAACTGCTGGATGAAAACAAATGAAATGAGTGACCAGCCTAAATTGACAGTATTGTTAAATTCACTTGAAAGGATTTTTTTTACGTGAAGGGAGTAAAGATAGTACACACCTACTAAAGCTGGCCATACGTGATTCAAAAAAATTGTACGAAACCTAGTTCTGATAATTTTAGTACCATGGCGATCAGTCGTTTAGTTGATCGGCCAGGTTGAAAATTTTGGTCAGCTAACAAAAAACCTGTGAATGTATTGTGTATCGTGCAATATCCTTGGGGGACCTACAATGAAAATCACTTTCGTACGATTGGTGTCTGCCAACTATTTCATGTTCAGAACATCCTCCGATTTGTTATTTTTAAGGCTTTATCCTACAATTTCAGTCTGAATGTTAGTTTTAGATTGTTGCCTTTAAACATACATCTGGTATCCGAACATTTGTTGGAAGAAGATTAAAATCTGAACATGTTTGGCCACCTTAAGTTTATGATGCTGATCCTCGATATAGAAGGGAGCAAGCAGAGAGGCAATCATGGGCTCAGTGTATAGAAGCGCAGCATGACAACCCGAACCATCATGAAGTCTGTTAGCTCCACATCTCCGGAAGCAATGATTATACAGAGCATCAAGTGAAGTGCTGCAACCCTTGCCATTAGCGCCTAGTATGCTCACTCCCTGTCTCCCAATGCCTCTGGCCTTTTCCACATCACATAGTATGATTCCTCACTTATAAAAGGCTCTGCTCATTTACCTATGCCAGATTACACTAGAACTTCTATAAAGAGGGAACAGTGTCTTGCTTCCATGCCTTAACTGCTACCATCCTTGCACTGCTTTGTGTGTTATAGTTCAGCAAGAGCCTGTGGGAGTGGGACAAGTCTGTGGAGCTGAGACATATAGTAGTCCCTTACACGTATATCAAAGCACCAGAACAGGGTATTTTTGCCATACAGATATCTATTGTGTGTGTCTGAGTTAGGTTACAGGTCATGTCAACACCTATATCTTAGAGGGTCTAAAATGTCTTTCTAGAGGAGCAATATCCCTATTAAGCTAATACATATTGTTCGCACAGACCTCAACAATAATAGAGTCAATAATAATTTTGTGTATGTCTTCTTAGCAGAGTAAATATCTTAGCATAATAGTGAGCCTTTTCTGCAGAGTTCAGTATCATAATATACAAAGTGGAGAGTACAGAATCCATTTTTGGGGTCCTATAGGGTGGAAGACCCCAAAAGTCTTAATGAGAGCATACAAAGCCCAGATCATAAGATTACAGAAAAACTGACAACTAACGGCAGAGCTTCACTCAGACCCCTAGGAGTTACAGTGTCCAGATCCATTTACTTTCAAGTTGCAGTAATGCCAAGTCTCTGCCCCCCCCCCATGCCTGAAAGATGGTATGTGGTCAATCAGCATGTGTTTAAACTGTGACAATTGGTGTTTTGCCAGTAAGAAATGTTTTGCGATAGGCTGGTCTGCCTTACATGTGACAAGTGCTGACCTGATTGGACAATGATGATTGTTCATCCTTTCATGATAAGTGGTAGAGGCCTTTCCCATGTATGAAAAGCTGCACAGGCACCATGCTATGTACACTACATAACTGCTCGTAAAAGTTAGCCAATGTATGATTCAAAAGTTCCTTTCTGAATGGGGGTGTTGGGGGTAAGTGCCCTGTGACATACCACTACAGGTTAGACAGACAGTGCATTTTTCTGTGTACAATTTAAGCAAGTCAAGTCTTTCTCTGGTTGGGTGGATATTATGTCCCTTTGTATCAAGAGGTCTCCAAGGTTTTTTGCCCATGTGTAGGATTTGTAAACTGTACCTCAGCCTTGGCTTGATCTGAATTGTTGGATATCACTCTTAATTGGAAGTATCTACATGTAGATTTGGGACGGTGAAAATGTTCATATAAAATAGTGTTTCTGTCCATAGGTTTCCTGTATAGTGTAATTTCCAAGTGGTCCCTCATGTCAAGAATATTTACACTTGTCAGACTGTCTTCACTAAAAAAAAATGTACTGACAATGGCAAGTTGTTTAATTTTTCAGCAGTCATGTAAGTCAAACAAATTGCTGATTGGTTGCTACTGGCAACTGCACATGTGCATTTCTGCACCTGTGTTAGTAAGGCAAGTTAGTAGCAGAAATGACATTGAAGGCAACATGAGAGGAACACAACACTGGGCATTTAGATACAAGCAAGACCAGTGGCATTCATATTAAGGGTAATTAGTCTTTGCATCCATGAATATGTATAGTATATACGAAAATGCTAAAAATTGCAGGGTTTTAGTCAATTTTGTGAATTTTTGTGTTTACCCATTTTGATTGCATTAGAAAGTGTTGTTTCAAAAATATATGGTTCTAGGGTACTGGCACACCAGGAGATTAGTCCCCTGTGATAAATCTTCACTAAAGCAGGCAACTAATCTGCGAATGCTTTCCCAATGGCAATAAAGTAAATCCCCAGTGGCAAAACATACGCGGCGATTCGTTTAGAAAATGAAGCACCGCGTTATATTTTCCCACTTTATAGCCAGTGAGAAAACATTTCCTGATATTCTCAGACTCATTTTCATCTGGGATGGTACCTATGGATTGGAGGAAAGCTGATATAATTCCTATATTTAAAAAGGGATTATGATCTCAGCCTGGCAATTATAGGCCAGTAAGTTTGACATCTGTCGTGGGCATGTTCTGGAGAATGGCATTATGAGCAGTAATCAGCATGGCTTGATATAATTCACCAGGCATGGATTCGCAGCAAATTTCCGCATTTTACCATTGGTGGATTTTTTAATGCCTGACTTAGGGGAAGGTATTGTACAAAGCTCTGCAGCCCAATTAATTCCATCCAGGATGTGGCATCCTTGCAGCAGGATCTTGACAAACTGGCAATCTGGGCATCTTAAATGTAATGTCTATAAATGTAAGATCAAGCACCTGGGATGTAAAAATATGCAAGCCACTTATATACCCTTAATGGGACCACACTAGGAAAATCCATAATGGAGAAGGACCTTGGAGTCCTTGTAGATAATAACTGGGCTGTAGCAAGCAATGCCAGGCAGCAGCTGCAAGGACAAACAAGGTTTTGAGCTGTATTAAAAGGGGTATAGATTCGCGGGAGGAGGGGTTTATTCTTCCACTTTACAGAGTGCTGGTAAGGCCCCATCTAGAATATGCCGTGCAGTTTTGGTCTCCAGTTATTGAGTCTCTGTGAAGAAGAAAGATTGGCCAAGTTGGGATTTTTTACACTGGAGAAGAGGCTCTTAAGGGGTAATATGCTAACTATTTTTAAATATATAAGGGGATCATATAAAAATCTCTCTAATGCTTTATTTACCAGTAGGTCCTTCCAGCAGACACAAGGGCATCCATTCCAATTAGAAGAAAGGAGGTTTCATCTGAATATTCAGAAAGGATTTTTTACTGTGAGAGCTGTGAAGTTGTGGGATTCACTCCCTGAACCAGTCGTACTGGCTGATACATTAGACAGCTTCAAGAAGGGGTTGGATGGCTTTTTAGCAAGTGAGGGAATACAGGGTTATGGGAGATAGCTCTTAGTACAAGTTGATCCAGGGACTGGTCCGATTGCCATCTTGGAGTCAGGAAGGAATTTTTTCCCCCTCTCTCGGCAAATAATTAGAGCAGCTCAGAGGTGTTTTTTTGCCTTCCCCCAATCATCTAGCACAGTGCTGTCCAACTGGCGGCCCGCGGGCCGCATGCGGCCCGCGACCCCCCTCTGTGTGGCCCCCCACCTGTCTGGCTGCTTTGATGGCTTACCTTTGAGTAAGCATTAAATAGTATCAGTACTGAGATTAACTGGCTCCCTGCATAGTTCTCACCTCAGAATCAGGCTGTAATCCCTCTGTATTGTTTAAAAATGTAATCCCCTGTGTTTTTCACACCTTTTAATACCTGCATTGTTCACCCCCTGCAGTGTTCACACCTCAGGCTCAGACTGTAATCACTCCCATTGTTCACTTCTTCACACCTCAGACATAGGTACTGTAGGCAGAGTATGGCACATACAGCCAGCATAGGGCAGGTAGAGTATGGCACACACAGGCAGCATAGGTCAGGGAGGGTATGGCACACACAGGAAGGGTAGGGCAGGCAGAGTATGGCACATACAGTCAGGGTAGGGCAGGCAGAGTATGGCACACACAGGCAGCATAGGGAAGGCAGAGTATGGCACGCACAGGCAGGGTAGGACAGGCAGAGTATGGCACACACAGGCAGGGTAGGACAGGCAGAGTATGGCAACACAGGCAGGGTAGGACAGGCAGAGTATGGCACACACAGACAGCAAAGGACAGGCAGAGTGCTGCCTGTGTGTGCCATACTCTGCTTGCCCTATGCTGCTTGTGGGAGGTGAACCTGGCAGGGGTTTGTTGTGGGAGTTTGTTAGCAGTTGGAAATAGCCATTAAATGGTCCCAAAGGTGTGTAATTATGTACTGGGGGTTGCACTGCTATCCACAGGGGAGGAGGAGGCACATGGAATTTAAGGGTATATCTTAATATGACATAATTCTTTCACATATGAATGATGGTTGATATCCCCACAGTAAGGACCAAGCATTTGGGATTTTGCTGTGCTACCACCATTGTGATAAAATAGGTGTGGTTTGAAGTGGGTGTGGTTTCAAAAAGGGGAGTGGTCAAAACTGGCTTCCATTAGCGGCCCTCCACCATGTATGCTAGAGAAATTCCGGCCCTCGGCACCGTAGAAGTTGGACAGCACTGATCTAGCAGTTAGGCAGGTTATATACAGTATAGGCATTAAGGTTGAACTTGATGGACATATGTCTTTTTTCAACCTAACTTACTATGTTACTCTGCATTGATATTTTTGATGTTTGCAGGTTTGTAGCCAACTTTGCAACAACTTGTCACAGATATAGTTCCTATAGATTTATTACCTAAACAGATATCTAATTATACAGTATACCTTGCAAGGACCAAACAACCATATATGGAGTAGCTTCTATCCCGTTGGCCTTGTTTAGCTCAAGAAAAAACAAAAAAACTAACAATAGGCAAATTATGTTAAACACAAGTCATATTCATTGCACCCATGTTAAACAAGGGGATATACTGCCCCTTAAAGGGCCTTTTTAGCATTGCACTATAATGTAATGTTTATAAAAAAAATGTTGTTTTGTCTGCTGTGTGTTTTTGATCTAAACAAGTCAAGAATTTCCATAAAACTATGCATATTTGATATTGATAAACTCATGGTACATGGAGCTTTGGGGGGATTTAGTCATAAGTGGAATATATAGAGGTATGGGATCTGTTATCCAGGAAGCTCCAAACTATGGGAAGGCCAACTCCCAGAAAGACTATTTTAAGCAAACAATTAAATTTTTTAAAATGTATTCCTTTTTTCACTGTAATAATAGAACAGTGCCTTGCACTTGATATAAAATATACTAAATATACTAAAATATAATTAATCCTTATTGAGACCTATTTGGTATATTTAACCTTGAAATTATTTTTTAATAGACTTTTAATAGACTTAAAGAAAGACCCCTTATCCTGAAGACAGATTCCTAAACGGAAATCAGTTGCCATACCTGTTTTTATATACAGTGGTGTGAAAAACTATTTGCCCCCTTCCTGATTTAGTTACATAGTTACATATAGTTACATAGGGTTGAAAAAAGACCATTGTCCATCAAGTTCAACCCATCCGAGTAAACCCAGCACACAACCTATACTAACCAATCTATACACTCACATACATAAACTATATATATACAATCAGTAATACTAACTGTAGATATTAGTATCACAATAGCCTTGGATATTCTACTTGTTCAAAAACTCATCCAGGCCCCTCTTAAAGGCATTAACAGAGTCTGCCCTTACCACATCACTAGGAAGGGCATTCCACAGCCTCACTGCCCTCACCGTGAAAAACCACCTACGCTGCTTCAAATGGAAGCTCTGTTCCTCTAATCTATAGGGGTGACCTCTGGTGCGTTGATTGTTTTTATGGGAAAAAAGAACATCCCCCAACTGCCTATAATCCCCTCTAATGTACTTGTACAGAGTAATCATGTCCCCTCGCAAGCGCCTCTTTTCCAGAGAAAACAACCCCAACCTCGACAGTCTAACCTCATAGCTTAAATCTTCCATCCCCTTTACCAGTTTAGTTGCACGTCTCTGCACTCTCTCCAGCTCATTAATATCCTTCTTAAGGACTGGAGCCCAAAACTGCACTGCATACTCAAGGTGAGGCCTTACCAGGGACCTATAAAGCGGCAAAAATATGTCCTCATCCCTTGAGTCAATGCCCTTTTTTATACAAGACAGCACTTTATTTGCTGTAGTAGCCACAGAATGACACTGCCTGGAATTAGACAACTTATGATCTACAAAAACCCCTAGATCCTTCTCCATTAAGGATGCCCCCAACACACTACCATTCAGTAGATAGTTTGCGTTTATATTATTCCTACCAAAGTGCATAACTTTGCACTTGTCAACATTGAACCTCATTTTCCAGTTTGCTGCCCAGTTTTCCAATTTTGTCAAATCGCTCTGCAAAGCGGCAGCATCCTGCATGGAACTTATAGTTTTGCACAATTTAGTGTCATCAGCAAAAATAGAAACAGTACTCTCTATGCCCACCTCCAGGTCCTTAATAAACAAGTTAAAAAGCAAAGGACCAAGGACTGACCCCTGCGGTACTCCACTAACCACACTGGCCCAATTAGAAAATGTTCCATTTACCACCACTCTTTGTACTCTATCCTTCAGCCAGTTCTCTATCCAATTACAAATATTATGTTCTAGGCCAATATTCCTCAATTTGATCATTAACCTTCTGTGAGGTACTGTATCAAACGCTTTAGCAAAATCTAAGTAGATGACATCAACTGCCATTCCAGCATCAAGGTTCCTGCTCACCTCCTCATAAAAGGCAACTAAATTAGTCTGGCAAGATCTGTTACGCATAAAACCATGCTGGCACAAACTAATAGTATTGTGAACTGCAATGTATTCAACTATCCTATCCCTTATTACCCCTTCCAGAAGCTTTCCTACTACTGATGTCAGACTAACAGGCCTATAGTTTTCAGGCTGAGAACGAGATCCCTTTTTAAATAACGGCACCACATTAGCAATCCGCCAGTCTCTCGGCACCATGCCAAACCTCAACGAATCCTGAAAAATTATGTGAAGAGGCTTGGCAATCACAGCGCTCAGCTCATTTAATACCCTGGGATGAATCCCATCCGGTCCTGGACCTTTGTTTACCTTTACATGTTCAAGTCTCTTTTGAATTTCCTCCTGAGTGACCCATGCGCCAGTAGCTAAATTACTAGCACTGGGTAAATTAAAAGGGAAGCCTTCATTATCTGGCTCCTCAGATGTATAGACAGATGAAAAATAAGAGTTCAAAATTTCAGCTTTTTCCCCGTTCTCATCAACCAACGTACCTCCCCGTGATAATAAAGATCCCACCCCTTCTTGCTTCATTTTTTTACTATTCACATAATTAAAAAATAATTTTGGATTCTTTTTACTCCTAGCTGCAATATCCCTTTCCATCTCTATTTTAGCTTGCCTGATAGCTTTTTTGCATGCTTTATTTGCTTCCTTGTACCTGATGAAAGTTTCCGCTGTCCCAGCTAACTTGAATGCTTTAAAAGCACGTTTTTTATTACCAACCTCGACCTTAACTCTTTTATTCAGCCATAAGGGTTTTGCTTTGCGATGCCTCTCCTTGCTTACAAGGGGAATATACTGTTGTGTATACCTGCAAAGCAATGTTTTAAAGATGTTCCATTTTCCTTCTGTGTCTAACCCCATGAAAAGCCTTTCCCAGTTGACACATTGCAGAGATGCCCTTAAACTGGCAAAGTCTGCACGTCTAAAATTGAGCGTTTTAGTTACTCCCTTAGAGCTGTCTCTGCAGCATTATCTCAAAGGAGACCATGTTGTGATCACTGTTCCCCAAATGCTCACCCACACAAATGTTAGAGATAAGTTCAGTATTATTAGATATTACCAGGTCCAAAATAGACTCATTCCGAGTAGGTTCTTGAACCACCTGAAATAAAAAGTTGTCATTTAGCATATTTACAAACCTGCTAGCTTTTTCTGACTTAGCCACCCCATTACTCCAGTCAATGTCCGGATAATTAAAGTCCCCCATAATAACAACTTGACCCAATTTTGAAGCCTCCTCCATTTGCAAAAGTAGCTGGGCCTCATCCCCCTCATCTATACGGGGTGGTTTATAGCATACACCAATGATCATTTTCTTTGTGACCTTCAGCCCTACTGAAATTTCTACCCAAAGAGATTCAACGTTTTCATTGGTAATGTCTTTATTACATGGCTTTAAATCTGACTTTACATAAAGACAAACCCCTCCACCCTTTTTAATCCCTCTGTCCCTCCTAAAAAGCGTATACCCATTTAAATTCACTGCCCAGTCGCATTTTTCATCCCACCAGGTCTCAGTGATACCAATTAAGTCATAATTTTCAATACATGCAATAGCCTGCAGCTCCCCTATTTTTCCCGACAAGCTACGCGCATTAGCCAGCATGCAGCGGAGATTACTACTTCTTCCTCTACAGCTTACATTAGCTAAAGGACAGTTAGAGCTAAGGTGAAAATTAGTCTGTTTCCCTTGTAACAATGGAAGCTCCTTATCTGATAAACTATATGCCCCCCTCACTCCTCCCCCACAACCCTTTACTGGTCCCACTGCCCCATCTACACTAGCTCTCCCATAAGAATCTAGCTTACCAACCCCCCCCTTGTCTAGTTTAAACACTCCTCCAGCCTCTTAACCATTCTCTCCCCTAGCACAGTAGACCCCCTTCCATTGAGGTGCAATCCGTCAGGGCTGTATAGATTGTACCCCAAAGAAAAGTCAGCCCAGTGCTCTTTTGCATGTTTGTCACACTTAAATGTTTCTGCTCATCAAAAACCGTTAACTATTAGTCAAAGATAACATAACTGAACACAAAATGCAGTTTTTAAATGAAGGTTTACGTTATTAAGTGAGAAAAAAACTCCAAATCTACATGGCCCTGTGTGAAAAAGTGATTGCCCCCCTTGTTAAAAAATAACTTAACTGTGGTTTATCAATTTAAATTTTCAATTTCAATATCAATTTCTGTAGTCACCCCCAGGCCTGATTACTGCCACACCTGTTTCAATCAAGAAATCACTTAAATAGGAGCTACCTGACACAGAGAAGTAGACCAAAAGCACCTCAAAAGCTAGACATCATGCCAAGATCCAAAGAAATTGAGGAACAAATGAGAACAAAAGTAATTGAGATCTATCAGTCTGGTAAAGGTTATAAAGCCATTTCTAAAGCTTTGGGACTCCAGCGAACCACAGTGAGAGCCATTATCCACAAATGGCAAAAACATGGAACAGTGGTGAACCTTCCCAGGAGTGGCCGGCCGACCAAAATTACCCCAAGAGCGCAGAGAAAACTCATCCGAGAGGCCACAAAAGACCCCAGGACAACATCTAAAGAACTGCAGGCCTCACTTGCCTCAATTAAGGTCAGTGTTCACGACGCACCATAAGAAAGAGACTGGGCAAAAACGGCCTGCATGGCAGATTTCCAAGGCGCAAACCACTTTTAAGCAAAAAGAACATTATGGCTCGTCTCAATTTTGCTAAAAAAACATCTCAATGATTGCCAAGACTTTTGGGAAAATACCTTGTGGACCGACGAGACAAAAGTTGAACTTTTTGGAAGGTGCGTGTCCCGTTACATCTGGCGTAAAAGTAACACAGCATTTCAGAAAAAGAACATCATACCAACAGTAAAATATGGTGGTGGTAGTGTGATGGTCTGGGGTTGTTTTGCTGCTTCAGGACCTGGAAGGCTTGCTGTGATAGATGGAACCATGAATTCTACTGTCTACCAAAAAATCCTGAAGGAGAATGTCCGGCCATCTGTTCGTCAACTCAAGCTGAAGCGATCTTGGGTGCTGCAGCAGGACAATGACCCAAAACACACCAGCAAATCCACCTCTGAATGGCTGAAGAAAAACCAAATGAAGACTTTGGAGTGGCCTAGTCAAAGTCCTGACCTGAATCCTATTGAGATGTTGTGGCATGACCTTAAAAAGGCGGTTCATGCTAGAAAACCCTCAAATAAAGCTGAATTACAACAATTCTGCAAAGATGAGTGGGCCAAAATTCCTCCAGAGCGCTGTAAAAGACTCGTTGCAAGTTATCGCAAACGCTTGATTGCAGTTATTGCTGCTAAGGGTGGCCCAACCAGTTATTAGGTTCAGGGGGCAATTACTTTTTCACACAGGGCCATGTAGGTTTGGATTTTTTTCTCCCTAAATAATAAAAACCCTCATTTAAAAACTGCATTTTGTGTTTACTTGTGTTATCTTTGACTAATAGTTAAATGTGTTTGATGATCAGAAACATTTTGTGTGACAAACATGCAAAAGAATAAGAAATCAGGAAGGGGGCAAATAGTTTTTCACACCACTGTATAGTGAATAATGTACCCCCTACTGTAATTTATACAGATATTAAAAATCACAGATTTACATGACCATATAAAAGCACAAGACTGCAGGCCGAGTGCTTTTACACGTAACTCCTCTGTGACTTGTAATATTTCTAGAAATTATAGTAGGGGAAATTAGTCTCCCAAGGGAGCTGAGATTAACCACAAGTGACTACTCTCAGCACCCTGAATGTTTTATTTTACAGATCTTCCACAGTTCCCCTTATCTGAATTTATTGATAACATTATGGAAAATTTTGAACCAGAAGTGTTTTGCAATCTTTTTGTAACCGTCCACTGCTTTGTAAGCATCAGTTAGCTTATTTTTTAGATTTTCACTCAGTTCTGTAGAGAAGCCCATGGTTGTTGAGTGACAATCTGAACGGCACCGCTTTTATTCATGTAAAATGCATTTATTGCACACTTCTTAGGGCATTACAGCAACGTATCAGGCCTTGTGTGGCCTTTTATCAAGCTCAATAAAAGGCCACACAAGGCCTGAAATGTTGCTGTAATGCCCTAAGAAGTGAGCAATAAAGGCATTTTAAAAGAATAAAAGCAGTGCTGTTCAGATTGTTCTGCAGTTGGATATACAAATGTGTCTATGTAAATACAGCCATAAGCACTCACAGAAACGCTGCACTGACTTCTCTTTCAAAAGATACAGGATTTCTTGTCTATTTGTTTTCCTCTGCAAGAGACACACAGCTCTCTCCACTCTCCCGCTCCCCCCTCCCTCAAGAATGCTAAGAACTCCTTTCCCCCCTTAGGAATGTGGATCTGAGCCAATCAGCAGGAAGCTTCCTCATAGTCTTACAAACTGAGCATGTACACCGGCCTTGGTCTTGGTGCAGGAGCGAGGCATTATGGGAACTTTCTTTACAGAGCTCAGTGTTTTTTTTTTCTTATGAGGCTTCTGATCATCTGAATGTGAGAAATAAGGGGACACTTAAGGGCACTATTGAGAGAACTGAAGATATGCCTGCAGCTTGAGATTAACTCTTTATTAGCCTTTCCTTCTCCTTTAATGGCTAATAAGGCCTAATGAGGGACATGCCACAGTTACTATTTTCTTTGTTTCTATGTTTTAAAGTTTGTAAACTAAAATGTAACTGTAAAAAGTATAATGAAATTACACACACATAATGTGGGGGCATTTTTAGTAGATATATGCACAAAATGGTTTAATGTCTTCAATATGTTTATATGGATGTATATATAGATAGAGAGAAAAAGCATAAGGCAGAGGATGTATCTAGTTAGAAACTGTTTTGTTGAAATACTAAGATACATTTTAGGAAGGTTTAGCATCTGGATAGAAGGCAAAATGTCAAGATGACTTCATACTGCCAAAACAACCTAATAAGGCAATTTAGTGAAAGTAAAGAGGCAGTAAAATAATAACAGTATGTGAATTGTTTAAATATTGTTTCTCAACTGAACTGCCGTTCTTAAGGATCTCTATAATTTTAGTTTTTAAAGTTTTTTTGTGTGGAATGGTTCAAGATTATAATGATTTAGGCCAAATTAGTTGCTTAGGGGGTTAAAGGAGATTACAGATTATATATTACTATATTAATAGTAATGATTTAATTAGTTAATAATATTTACTAAAAGAGTTGATTTACTATCAGCAGTATCCCCTAGAATTTAAATTGTTTACAGCCCTAACTCCTTCTCATGACTGGCCCGGAAAATAGACTAGAGTAACCAGTATAGCATAAAATAAGAAATATGAGTGGTGTCGCCTTCTTATCTAACAAGGTATATCTCCTGTCAATCCTCTATTTCTTTAGCAGTTTTATTTTTATTTTCATTTTAGAATTGTATTAAACATTTCCAAACAGTAGAAAAGTATACAGAAATATTAAAAAGTGGCACAACATTGTTACATATCAGGAGATGGATTTTTATTGTGATTTTTTCAAGTGATCCAATGCATTTCTGTAAATGTAAGCATCATACAAATTGTTTTATTGCAATACATAGTGCAGTAAATATAAAAAAGTATACAGTTAAACAACATTTTTTTAAATACTGAAACAGATAGGTTTAATACCTGCAGAAGGCAAAATGTCAAGATAACTTGTAACTAATATATATTAGATATACTGTATATAATAGATAACTTACCTAATAATTTTGTGAAAGTGAAGAGACAGTTTTGTTATTTTTTGGGGGCAAGCTAATATTGATTACAGAGCTGCTCTGTATCTGCTTTATAACCATACACTCCTCTTAAAAATATTCATTTATTTCCCTACTGACTTGTCTGGACAGATGGTAAAAATGGGATCCTGATTCCTATTATCTTATTCATAAAATAAACACTAGTGCAATGCAGTGTTCTCCTCAAACATTTTTTAGCCGGTGCTCTGCCCACCTTTGCTCATACCACCCGAGTGGCTGTAAGGTTTCTCAGCTGCTAAGTAATACTCTGATAATTGCTGGGTGGAAGGCGCCATGTTGTTGTTAGCTTTTAATTTCAAGAATCAGGTATCTTATATTATTACCCAATCCATATATTAAATCCCCCCACCTAACTGGAAAACATATCTGGGGAGAACACTGTAATGTAATAACAGGTCCAACAGTTATCTACAACTGCAAGCATAATTGCACTCTAGCATTTTTCCTGCAGTTGCTTGCATATTAAACCCAATACCAGTATTAAATGTATGTTTACAAATGCAAGAAGCCTGGCTGGTAAAAAGAGAGCTGGGGCACTAAGGAGAAATACAATGCAATTCGCATTGCTGAAACCTGGCTAAATGAGCCACACAACTGGGCAGTATGTATAGAAGGGTATACTTGATTTTGAAGAGATAGAAGAAATCGAAAAGGAGGAGGGGGTTATATCTTTTTGTTAAGCAGGATTTAAAGGACCAGTAACATAGTGCTGGGCGGTATACCGTTTTTTAAAAAAAAAACTATATGAATTTTCAACATACCGCTATACCGGTATGCGCGCCTCCTGCTATTTTTCTCCAATTATATCCGGGGTGGGGCCCGTGCGTACGTGACGTCAGCGCGCATGTGATGTCAGCGCGCACGCGACGTCGCTAGGACGCATTCGCTGGAGGGCTTAAGTGATGGTGTGTTTGTTATAGAAGGCTGGGTTGATAAATAGTTCATTTATGCACATTGCCTCCTGGTGGTGAATTTATGCAACTTTTCTCTATTGTATTTAACAAACTTTCTGCCTAAAGTTTTAATTACGAGCCATCTTTGGTTCTGTTATTTGTTGCACTGATCAGTACAGAACAGTGACATTGATAGCACTTTCATTTCACAAAAATGTAGTTAAATTAACAACCACAATGAATCCAGATTTGAACATGAAAACGCTATGCATTTTAATCCAGGAATCTGCTCTGTATGTGTGCTGACTGGCTGATTTCTTGCCTGTCAGGACGCACATCCAGGGAGTGAATTATATATAAGTATCTCTAATATAGAAGATATAAATTATCTGGTTGCGGGGGGGGCCACCAATATTTATTATTTATTTTTTATTTATATACCGTCAAATACCGTGATACCGATATAATTTTGAAAAATACTGTGATATAAATTTTTGGTCATACCGCCCAGCTCTACAGTAACACCATTTAGACATCCCAGCCCCAATCAATCAACTTACAGTTTTTACTTGAAATGCTCTGCTGCATGCTGCTTTCCTATAATATATCGGTTAAAAATCCGAATCGCCACTTTCCTGTGGAGTATATAGGGTCTTTATTGTGAGGGGCCCGTGATTTCTGATGGCGGCCCTGAAAAGAAGAGACGTCGGGGGCGCGTTCGTACAGAGGGGTTAGTCGCCGTCTTGCAATTCTTCAAAAAGGTGTCCATAGCGTGGAGAGGAGTGTTATTGAGGATTTTTTGGCTAAATAGTAGGTGAATAAGTACAATGCATGGGTATTAGAGGGTGTAGTTTTAATTTTTTTAATAAAATTTTTTACTGTTACTGTTCCTTTAAGAGCAAATATATGGAAGAAGTGTTGGTGGAAATTGAGGGGACTGAAGCCTTATGGGTAGAGCTTTATACAGATTAGTAAAGAGTCCAGCAAATTAATTGTAGGAGTGTGCTATAGACAGGCGCAGCTTCTTTTATAAATTAAAGAAGTTACTAATTTGGGGCAATTATTGATAATGTGGGATTTTAATTATCCAGATATTGATAGGAGCAATAGTACTACCAGAACAGGTAATGGCAACAAGTTTATAAACTTGGTACATGACAGTTTTATGTCACAGTTTGTTAAGGAGCCAACCAGAAATCGTGCTATACTGGACCATAATATTATCTCATGTAATGATTGTTGCAAAAAGCAAATTTACATTGGGACAACAAAGACTTAGGGGAATTTTACAATTTTAGTTCCTTAAAGGAACAGTAACACCAAAAAATGAAAGTGTATAAAAGTAACTAAAATATAATGTGCTGCTGCCCTGCACTGGTAAAAGTTGTGTGTTTACTTCAGAAAGTCAACTATAATTTATATACATAAGCTGCTATGTAGCCATGGAGGCAGCCATTCAAAGGAGAAAAGGCACAGGCACATAGCAGATAACAGACAAAACACTATTGTATTCTACAGAGCTTATCTGTTATCTGCTATGTAACCTGTGCCTTTTCTCCTTTTTTCCAGCTTGAATGGCTGCCCCCGTGGCTACACAGCAGCTTATTATATAAATTATAGTAGTGTTACTGTAGCAAACACACCAGTTTTACCAGTGCAGGGCAACAGTGCATTATATTTTTATTACTTTAAAGCTCTTTCATTTTTTAGTGTTGCTGTTCCTTTAAGGTCAGTACTTTAGTGCATAGACCGGGGCATTAGGTTTTCCACTAAAAACACAGAGCAGAAATGGCTGTCATTTAAAATTATATTAAATCATTAATGTTCTCAATTTATTCCCTTAAGAAGTAAGTGTAAGAACCTTAAGAACCACGCTATGTGGCTTAATTTAGAAGTAAGGAAGTTAATAGGTTAAGAGGTAAGCAGTTAAAGACTAGAATCCAGAGGGGACAGAAACTGAGTTTAATTAATATAAACACTATAACAAGTGTTGTAAAACAGCAATCAGGAAGGCAAAGATAGAGAATGAGGAACAGATTGCAGCAGGGTAATCCCCCCAATTTATATATATATATATATATATAGTTGTAATAAAGGGGGTGAACCTTTATTAATATTAATAATTTGTATTAATTAACATTAATGACAAATATTAATACATATGCAGGATCAATGATTAAACCTTCTGATTAGTGAGCAATAACTTACATGCACACGATTAATAATAGAATTAAATATCTTAAACTTATCTTAGTATGATTAGTTACAAGCATAGCCAGTTCTGCATTAATTCAGCATAATCGGGGAGCCCCACAACCTTTGGTGCAAGACCTTCAGGTTCCAGATAACCAAGCGATGATCCAAATGTCCCGTCACTCGTTCAGGAGTCCTAAGCGAAGCTACTGACCCATGGTGGAGGCTCCCTTTTATACCAGAGTTCTTAGCAAAACCCCCAACACCAAGTGCTGACTTGTGCAATATTGTGTACAAACTTTTGTCATGAACAAAACCTATTAAAGGAACAGTAACACTAAAAAATGAAAGAGCTTTAAAGTAATAAAAATATAATGCACTGTTGCCCTGCACTGGTAAAACTGGTGTGTTTGCTACAGTAACACTACTATAATTTATATAATAAGCTGCTGTGTAGCCACGGTGGCAGCCATTCAAGCTGGAAAAAAGGCACAGGTTACATAGCAGATAACAGATAAGCTCTGTAGAATACAATAGTGTTTTATCTGTTATCTGCTATGTGTCTGTGCCTTTTCTCCTTTGAATGGCTGCCTCCATGGCTACATAGCAGCTTATTTATATAAATTATAGTAGACTTTCTAAAGTAAACACACAACTTTTACCAGTGCAGGGCAGCAGTACATTATATTTTAGTTACTTTTATACACTTTCATTTTTTGGTGTTACTGTTCCTTTAACTAGACTTTGTAGAAGGCCTTATTTGTTGCTCAAATAAGTTGTACATAGAGTGTATTGTCTATATGCTGTCTGTTTATTCCTAGGATATTTGCTGGGTAACAATACCTGTGTTTACTGTTTACCCAGTAATATACATAGAAGGAAGACATTGTACCTTGAACACTGGACAATAGCTGTCCCAAAATCTGCTGCTTTTACTTGACTCAAACCTAAGATTTTATTCATAAGTCAAAGCAGATGTATATATTGTAAATCATTATAAAATCAATAGAAAATCCACCGTGCTACAATAGTGCTTGAGAGAGGGTCAGCACTCACAGGACTTATATAAACAAATTATTTTTATTAAAGAGGAGACAAATGTTTCAGCTAGCACTCTAGCCTTTATCAAAGTGGTGAATACAACAAACAGAGTGTCTAAAAAAGCACAAAGTGGCAGGAAAAAGTGGAGATGACGTCATCATACGTCGCCAGAGACAGAATACCAGAGATAAATCAATAAAAAAAACTGAAAACATGCAATAAAACAAAAAACACAAGAGAAATAATAATAAGTACAAGCAAGTAATGAAAAGGTCTAAGCAGCAGCTTAAACAGAAATAAAAGTATCAAAATGAACACGCTACTGTAGCTAGCTGTCAGGGGTGGGCCGAGAAAGTAACAAGTTTGTATCAACACAGTTCTGTTTCACATGAGCCCCATGAGTTGAAATAGACTCATAATCAAGAAAACTTGGTCAGTAAATGGAAACTTAAATAGGGCTAAAACTGGTTGCTATGGTAACTGGTTGCCTTAACTACAATTTTTACACCACTCCCCATTGGGACAGTCGGGGTAAAATATTAGTAATCAGAGGTTCATCACAATAAGTTCATTTGATTACAAATCCATGTATGTGGGGTGAGAATGTACATACAACTGACAGGTTGCTAGGTTGCCGGCATCATAGTAACCAGAGTCGAGTAGGTTAAAATGCCAGGTTAATCATCAAAAACACTTGTTGTAGTTCATAAAACATCGGATACATTATTCTTGCAGGGGATAACACATCCCTCTCTACAAAAGTAGGAGAGAATGCACAGATGTGATTTGATATGGAAAGAAAGTGACATGTTGAAAGCTATCTCAAAGTAGAGCAGCACACCGTGAGAGAAGTAGAGATAAAATGAAGGTAAGTGGCTGAGGAAAGGAACCTCTGATTGAAAAGGCCAAAGAAGAGGTATTGTTGGAGTGTCGCAGTCTATGGCAGAGGGTTAAGGGCACCCGTTGGAGGGTTTCAGACTCAGGTGGGTACTGCACTGTTGTCATGGTCAGTTGGTCAATTGTGGAGGCATCTTGTCACCAATGAGTATAATAGATGGTGCATAGGACCAAAAGGATGCTGGATACTAGGTGTGGTCCACCACCTGTCAAAACCCATATCGGAATTAGGGTGTAACCAGGGGTAAGGGACACACCACCCGTGTGGTTAGGCAGAGTATAATAAACCCTTTAGTGCAGGGGTGGGCAAACTTTTTGGCTCAGGGGCCACATTGATTAACAGACGGGCCGGACCGGGCCGGGACAGCGTTACGCTGTTCCCTCCTCCAGGGACCCGCTGCTTCCTCTGTCCAGTCCTCCTGTTCCCCAGCTCCCCAGTGCATTCTTTTATATGTTTGTGCCCCGTGCGTGCTGACGTTGTGCGCACGCACGGGGCGCAACCAATCAGGGCCCGTCATTCTTTTAAGGGGGCCGGAGACGGCGGGCCGGATTGAAAGGGCTAACGGGCCGGATGTGGCCCGCGGGCCGTAGTTTGCCCACCCCTGCTTTAGTGTGAGGGTACTTGCTGGTGAGTAAAAGGTTAGCAGGAAACATTGTAGACCAGACCAGACAAAGAATGTGGGGCCCATAATTAGCCATACTGCGTAATACAATGAGAAGATTAATCATATACCTCGTAGTGTTCAGGTATCAATTATCCTTTGCATAATGAGAAGAGAGGTTTCTGTAGCCAGTTACCAAAGAAGCTCAGGGTTCAGAGCCCAAGAAGAAATAAAGTATTATACCCAGTGGGGGCTGAAGTATAGAAAGATCAACAGGAGGATGAGTGCTAGTGCCAGGGAAAGAGTGAAGATACAGATGTGGGGGCTATTGAATTAATAATACGGAGTGTGAGGGATACTTACATTCAAACATTATATGCATGTTGTTAATAATATGGAGCATAAGAGACAAGTTCATTGAGTCCTCGTGGGCTGATAGTGTCTAACTTATGTATCCATCTTAGTTCAGTTCTGAGTAACAGTTTCTCTCAGTCACCCCCTCTAGGGGGGGCTAGGGACAAAATCTATAATCATACTCCTCATACTGGCCAGTGTGTGCTTAAGTTCTAGAAAGTGTTTGGCCACTGGTGTATCCCCTTTACCTGTAGTGAGAGCTGTCCGTATTGCTGACTGTATTACGACTGGAATTGTTGAGGACCATCCTCAGCATTTGTGAATATGGAATACTCCGTAGAAGATGTGGGGGGTGAAATGACGTGTGATGTAATAAGGTGTTCCTATCTGTGGGCTCTCTGTATGTTTTAGTGCTGATGGTGGTACCAGTGATGCAGAGCTGTAAATCCAGAAATGGCAGATCAGTGGAACTGCAAGGGTAAGGAATTTAATTCATTAACCATCACATGGAACTGCTCGGTGGTACCTGTCCACAAGAGAAACAGATCATCTATGAAACGCCACATTCTGTAAATGTAATCATTATAAGCAGAAAAAATGTTGTTGCTCATATTCAGTCATATACAGTTTGGCGAAAGCTGGAGCCACATTAGAGCCCATACTTGTACCACTTAGTTGTAGGTAGTAGCTGAGTTCAAATTTAAAATAATCAGTTTTAAACATAATTCAAGTAAATCAATCAAGAATTCTGTTTTGGGTCTAATACGGTCCTCAACTTGTATTAGAAACTTGCGAACAACATCAATTCCTTGGTCTGTATGGATGACAGTGCAGAGTGATGTGACATCCATCGTGGCAAGTAGTGTGTTGGGAGGTAGTGGAAAGGAGCTTTTGAGTTTCATTAAAAAATCGCCTGTATCACGCATGTAAGTGGTGGAAGATAATAATCAACATATATAGCCAGAGGTTGTAGTACTGACATACGAGCACTGACTATTGGTCTCCCCGGAGGGGTCACGTCATTCTTAAGAATCTTTGGTAATGTGTACAGAACTGGGCACACCGGATGGTCTTGTGTAAGGAAGGAGTGTGTAGATTCTGAGATGAGACCCTGTAGAAGTGCACATTGTAGGACAGAATCCACCCGTTTTTTGTATTGGGCAGTGGGGTCCCCGTCAAGACATTTGTATACAGTAATGTCACTCAGTTGTCTAAGTACTTCTTTTCTATAGTCACAGTAATTGAGTACCACTACAGCCCCTCCCTTGTCTGCTGGTCGTATGACTATGTTGGGGTTATTGGCAAGTGTGGAGATTGCTACTTTTTCAGCATATGTGAGGTAATTGCGAGGACTTTTGGATATGGGTTTCAGGGACTCGTCAATCAAAAGACGTGTAAATGCAGCTATTGATTTAGGGGTGTTAGGGGGCTTGTAATCGCTTTTTGGGTGAAAGGGTGTAGATTTGGTCGTGGTTTGGGCTCTGAAGTGTTCTTTTAATTTCATTGTTCTCTGAAATTTGTGAATGTCAAGGGAATTACTTGAAGTTGTAGGTACAAATGAGAGTCTTTTAGTAAGGACCTTTTTCTCATTGTCTGTTAATGTGTGGGAACTTACATTAAAGACTACCTCCTCCTTGGGGGATTGGCCCCTGGTGTGCACTCGTTTAAACCCACCCCGTCTTTTGTGCGGCCTCCCCTGGTTCTTGACCTGGTGGTGGAACCTAAAAAAAGGGATCCAGGGGTAGAGGAGGTTGAGTAATTAGCTAAACTGGTAGTCGTATTGGATCTACCACTAGCCCGGCCCCTACCTCTAATAAAGGAGTCAGAGTGCGAAGACGAATAAGGAGAAGAGTCAACTGTGCTGGTTCTAAAGTGTACCCTGTTCTGTCTGTGTTGTCTGTAAGTTGGTTGTTCACCCCCGGTAAGCCACCTGTACACACGCCTATTCTGTAACAATCTGGACTTTGTTTCTTTTAAATTTGTGTAATTCAGCAGTATAGTGAATCAGCTGTTGGTCTAGCTTGTCCAGCCACTTAGTTTCCTTGTCAGAGCATAGAGTGGTGAGGTTAGCCTGTTCAAAAGCTGCAATTTCAGTGTGAACCACGTTTAGATTTTTTAACACCTCCTCAATAACCAATAGCATTAGGTCCAGTGAACATTTGTTCAATATCTGGCACCAGCGTTTACAAAAATCAGTATTATTACGTCCAATGGTGGGTATATTTCGAACTCTGAAGCCACGGGGTATGTGCTGCTTCTTATAAAAGTCTGAAAGACAAATACCATGCAGTTTCAGGTCTATTTCTCTTTCTTTCAGACTTAGCAGGTTGTGATAAATGTCATTAAAGGATGCAGTAGGAACAATATCATCAGCAGTTTCCTCAAACAAAATGCTAGCTGCTTCAGCATCTGAGATGCTTTTTTTTTAGGTTCCACCACCAGGTCAAGAACCAGGGAAGACCGCACAAAAGATGGGGTGGGACTAAACGAGCGCACACCAGGAGTCAATCCCCCAAGGAGGAGGTAGTCTTTAATTTAAGTTCCCACATATTAACAGACACTGAGAAACAGGTCCTTACTAAAGGACTCTCATTTGTACCTACAACTTCAAGTAATTCCCTTGACCTTATGATTGACATTCACAAATTTAAAATAAACTTCCTATAGAAGTTAGCAAACCCGATGAAACTTCGCACAGCTTATTGAGAAGAAGGAACAGGCCAATCAATAATATCCGAACTCCACCAGTAGAAATTACGAATCCCAAAAATTCAATGGAGGACTTGTGAAACTCGCACTTCTCTAGTTTAGCAAATAAACGATGAAGACGCAAACGCTCAAAGACCCTCCTCATATGACTCTGGTGTTCTTTCTCAGAAGCTGAAAAAATTAATATATCATCTAAATAAACAATGAGACACTGATCCAGGAAGTCTCTGAAAATATCATTGATAAAGTGCTGAAAAGTTGCTGAAGCGTTGTATAAGCCAAATGGCATTACTAAATATGAACATACCGGGAATGGAAAGCTGTCTTCCACTCATCACCTTCATGTATTCGAACTAAGTTGTATACCCCACGTAGATCTAACTTAGAAAAAATTCTGGCCCCACGAAGATTTTGAAACAATTCTGGAACGAGAGGGAGCGGGTAACGGTTTTTAATGGTAATCTGATTAAGATGTCTGTAATCTATACATGGTCGTAGAGAATGATCTTTTTTCTCTACGAAGAATATGCCAGCTCCAGCAGGTGAAGTCGAAGGACGAATAAAACCTTTTTCCAAATTTTCATCAATATAGTTCTTAAGGCCGACAAGTTCTGGTTCAGATAATGGGTAAATTCGGCTAAAAGGAATAGGAGCCCCGGGCAATAGTTCATAAGGGCAGTCATAGATTCGATGAGGAGGAAGAGTATCTGCACCTTTAGCATCAAAGACATCGACAAAATCTTGTAAATAATGCTGTAGGGACTTTAACTGAGAATCTTGTAAGGAACACAAAGCCAATGATCTTGCTTCAGAATTACAGGATGCGGAATGAGAAATACAGCACTCTGAGGAGAAATTCATGACAGCAGTGCTCCAATTTATTGAAGGGTTATGCAGCTTTAACCATGGGAAACTGAGGATCAATGGAAAAAGAGGAGAGGAAACTTCATCAAAGGACAAAGTCTCAGCATGATTAGAGTCAATAACCACTGAAAGTGGCAAGGTTTCAAGTGTCACAGGTCCAGAAGAAATCTGAGAGCCATCCGCTGTCCTCACAAGAAGGGGTTGCTGCTCCAAACAAGTGGGAATATTGTGGGTCTTGACAAAAGTAGCGTCTATGAAGCAGCCACAGGCTCCGAAGTCAACGATGACTTGGTTCTTTAGGAAACCTTGGGACCACTGTATGGAGATAGGAACAATTAGCATAGGAATGTCCTTGGAAATAGTGGGAGTAGAAAAGGAAGAAGGCATCTTATGTGGCTTACCCACGGGCCAGGTAATCTCTTAGGAAGTGACCCAGAAGACCACAGTAGAGACACAGATTATGTTGTCGTCTGCGGGATCTTTCCTCAGGAGAGATGGCTGACCTGATGAGGCCAATTTGCATGGGTTCAGGAGGTTCCACAGTAGTAGCAGGAGGTTGTGGCACAAAAGGAACCTTAGGAAGAACCCAGGATGTAGAAGACGGATTAGCTCTTTCGGCACGTCTCTATCTCAGTCGCCGGTCTATTTGAATCACCAGTTCAATAAGATCTTCCAGTCTTTCAGGGATTCCCACACGGGCCAGCTCATCTTTTAAGGACCCATTCAACCCCAAACGAAACTGATGCTTAAGAGCCTTGTCATTCCTTTCTGTATCGGTGGCATAGGTACGGAATTCAGTGACATAGTCCTCAACTGGGCGTTTGCCCTGTTGGAGTGTGCTAATCAAGGCTTCAGCTGTTGCAGATCTTTTGGGATCATCATAGAGTTGTCCCATGGCACCGAAGAAAGCGCTTGAGTCACTTAACAGAGGGCTCCAAGTTTCCAGCAGCCGACGTGCCCAGGTCTTAGGCTCTCCGGACAGCAAAGAGATTGCCACCCCAACCTTAGTCTGTTCAGAAGCATACATCTGGGGCTTTAGGAGAAATAATAAACGACAATCATTTAAAAAAGCATGAAATTTCTTTCTATCACCAGAAAATAATTCGGGTAAAGGCATCTTGGGTTCGATGACTGGCGGGAGAATCGCTGCAGCTCCAGAGGAAGCAGTAGGATTTGCAGAAGCCGCTGGGGCCGGATTAGCTGTAGCACCTAAGCCCTGGATCTGAGCCTGTAGTTGCTGATAGCCCCCCCTGTAAATCCCGCACTGCTTGGGTAAGTGCTGCTAATTGTTGGGAAAGCATATCAGAGGAAGAAGCTGCTTGATCACCAGACTCCATGGCGAAGTGATACTGTCATATATCACGGTAGTCTATCACTTTGCAAAGTGTCTAGGCCTCGGCGTCCTTAAATCCAACAGGCGTATGTGCGCAGCATCAGTCGTGGCGAGCATCCATGCACGGCGTGCGTTCAGTCGCATACATGCACCGGAGCCGATGCGCACCCGTGCGGACACATGCAGCATGAGGTGAGTGCGCTCAGGACTGACATCAAGTCATGGATTTGGCACATTAAAAATTGGCCATAGTAATCTAATCACTGAGAAACTGCATTACAACTGACGGATGTATGGTGCTGGAAGTATTCCACAGTCAGGGTCTTTTCCTGTCACTCCTTAGTGCATAAATCCTTTTCAAGAATGTACTTATTTATGGCTTTGACAGACATTCTACTGACCGTAGATCAGATACGGTAGCTACCTGTTTCTGATGGATCACTCCTCACTCCAACTAAAAGATTATATTGTTGCAGTTGGCATTTGAGCTCTTTTTATTTATCAATAAAAAGGCATACCAGAAATACTGGGATAAATATGCTGGGAGTGCCTCTAAAATGGTTTTGTGGGATTCTTCCAAGGCAGCCATGTTAACAGGGTTAAACAAAACTTTGTTAGAAATTCAGCAACAATATTTAGATAACCCATCTTCCCTAACCTACTATAGGCTGCTAGAAGCCAAGGTTGTCATGGATAGAGAGGCTACCTCCATTGCCAGAAAAGCATGATTTTATAGCTCACAACTTGTTTTTGATCAAGGAGACAGTAAAATACTTGCTCTGTTAAATAAATGACATCCTACAGCTATACAAAGAATACAGATGAAGAATGGCTCTATATCAACTGACCCACAGTTGATCACTTCTACCTTTGCTAAATTCTGTGAGTATATCTATGCCTCCTCTGACCTCCACTTATATTCCTAGCTCTGTAGCTTCCTAGATGACATTAGTGTTGAGCAGAAAACCTTATTCCATAGACCCACTCCAAACTATTTTTCCTCCTTTCCCCATCCAACCTCTTTATTCTCCTAGTATCTTTTATTTATATGCTAATATCTATTCTTCCATCTATTTCTCCTCTTTGTTCCCATTCAGAAATAGGGAATGACCATGAAGCAGGCCAAATGGTCAGGAGCGGGAAGGCCCACTGACACCTGGGCCCACCAGCAATTTTCCTGGTATACTGGTGGGCCAGTCCAACACTGGATGACATTACCAAAAATGAGATGAAAACAGCTATCCAGGCCCTACCCCAGATCTATATTGTATTGCAAAGGACCAGCATAAGGCAGTAGTAGATCTAGTGACCCCGCCACCCCAACTAACTTGAGATAATGGATCTTTTGCTGGGGTCCTATATTTTTTTTTTATAAGATTTTATTTTTAAAATTTTCAAACGAAAAAGAAAGATAAAGAAGGAAGAAAGAAAAAGGGGAATGAAAAAAGAATGAGGCAAGGGTACAAAATGTAACGTTAGGCCCAAAAATATGGCACTTGCTCAGGGATGCTGTACTAACATCCAAACATCAAGTCTACTTCCGCTCAAATAGCGGAATAGTGTTAAGGGCTCAATGTGCATAAAATCATACAGACTACCTGTAAAGATCCCATCTCATATGGGGCAGTCCACCCAAGTCCCATTCTGCCTTGTCGATTGTAAGTTAATATGACCCGAGATCCAAAGGTTGCAGTTGGAAGAGATAAGAAGCAGAGAGACTCAGATTTGTGAGAAAAAAAAAACATTTTCCCCTGTGACAAAGATCCAGGGAGCAGAAATTAAGTGCGGATTTTTTGTGTGATCTAGTCCCCACCAGTGGGCTTGGAGATAGAGGGATCTATTTCCCTGCTGGAGTCGGGAAACCTCAATTTAATTACCATTCCTTAGTGTTGTGCTCTGGGTGGGCTTCTAGTATTGCCCTGATGCTGCTCAAGCCATTCCAGAGCCAACTCCAGTCGGTCAAAAAAGTGAGCTCTTTCACCATCCATTACTTGTAATTTTGCAGGACACTACATTGCATACTCGAGTCCTAGGTCACAAAGTTTACGCTTGACTCCTCTATATGAACTGCGCTGCTTTTGCACAGTGGAGGACTAGTCAGGATATAAGGAGACTCTGGCTCTGGCATATTGAAGGACACCATTTTTCCTGGCCTCTCACAATGCAGTGTCTCTGTCTCTATAATTGGGTAGTTTAATTAAGAATGCCTGCGGTGGGACTTGATGTGCCTGGGACTTGATGTGCCTGTTCCACCAAAAATTGCAGGGAGAAGGCATTTTGGCCCAGTAGATTTTTAAGCCATGACTTGGTAAATAGTTCACGCTGATTTTGTTCACTCCTCTCTGGAAAATTGTTCATCTTGGGTGCCATTATTTTTGTTATTTATATATATATATATATATATATATATATATATATATATATATATATATATCAAAGGGTTTTTCTGTAAATGGCAGTTAGGCAGTATGTTGGCCACAGGAGCCATAAAAAAACTCATTTATGTATGCAAGAAATTCACTCAACAGTCTCTGAACAATGGGCAAGGTGTGGTTTTTTTCGTCACCACCTGATCAGTTGGTATGTGGGGGCAGTGGCTGGAAAGGTGTATAAATGTGGACTGGACTTGAAGGGGGCGCATCTGGAGTGACCAGGGGGCAGCATGTGAGGACTGCAGACGAGAGGTTCTAGAGACCACAGAGGGAAGCCCATGATCAACTTGCTGGAGAAAAGGAACCAGACCAGCATGTTCTGTGTTTGTTGGTAGCTATAAAATGATGTAAACTATAAAAAATCTGTACATGTAAATAGTGTAAATATTGTTTTAAATAACCATTTATGTTTAACAAGTGCTTGATTTTTTATTTGGTATATTCCTTTAATATACATTTATTGGTGTGTATTATTTGTCTGCTTCTCAAAAAACTGTGACCCTAGTAAGAGGGGTGAATAATATTGTTATTAATATTATATTAAATCTTACAGGCTGTAAACATTTAAACGTCGCTGCCTGTTTTCCAGGTCATCTATGTCCTCAGTCACTGTTTAGAGCTGGAGTTTGAGTTGACAGATTTCCTAAGGCAGGCTGGATGTGCAGTCCTCTACTTCTCCAACTCTTTCTTCTAGTGCCCCAGAACTCTCTCTCTTATATTTGAATGTCTTGCTTAATTAGGGAAAAATCGACCTTTAATTCCTCAATTTTAGAGGTAAAAGTTAAAGTTAAAGGGGAAGGAAAGGCTAAGTCACTTGGGGGTACCAAAATGTTAGGCACCCCAAGTGACTTAGATCGCTTACCTTGTACCCTGGGCTGGTGCCCCTGTTAGGAGAAAAAAGCACCAGCCCAGGGTACCTGTAGGAAGCGCTTCCTCCTTCCTTTTTCTTCTGCCGGCGAAATCCGTGGGCCGGCGCATGCGCAGTAGAGTGAAAAGCCGACTTTCTTGTTTAAGTTCGGCTTTTCACTCTACTGCGCATGCGCGCGCAAGCGAAAAGCGCTCGTTGCTACCCCGGGCTGGTGCTGTTCTCTCCGTACAGGGGCACCAGCCCGGGGTAAAAGGTAAGCGATCTAAGTCACTTGGGGGTGCCTAACGTTTTGGCACCCCCAAGTGACTTAGCCTTTCCTTTTCCTTTAAGGTAGTTTGGCATTGCAAGATGGCAGACATAATATCAGCTAGAGTTGGAACTGCTGGATTGTCCACTGATATGTCTTTGTCAGAGGTAGCTGGGAGTGGAGATGGAATCAGTAGCTGCTTGACTGTTATTGCGGGCATATTGATCTAAGTGCGCCATTGCATCAGATCTGACCTTACGTGTATTCTTCCCCATTGTGACTATCGAGAACAGGGACACAGAACTTATGATATATTAGGACAGTCTCTACAAGAATAGGCACTACAAGAATACAAGGCGCTACAAGAATAGGCATGTATCGACCGCACAATCACCGGTGAGGGAAGTGGCAGGATCACATAAAGTTGAATTACATGTACAGCTTTGCCCTACAGTTGTAACGATTCACATTTGAGCAAAAAGATGGAAAATGATGTGCATTGAATAGGGCTGTTAGTAATTCAGTTTCCACACAGTTAGTAGTAAGCACCTTATACAAAGTTGCCACTACAGGAGCAGAATAAAAAAGTGACTCTGTGCCTTAACATTCTTATTCAGAGCTTGAACTGAGGTGGAAAGACAAACAATATGCTGTGGAGCGCTAAATGCACTTACACAGATGAAAGATGTGCACCCTGGGGTCCAGGGATAACTCACCCCACTCAAAGCCTTCTAAGAATACCTCTTCTGATGCTGTCACAGAAGGTCCCCAGTGTGCTCCCGGTCCCATGCAGGCCCCGTCCAGATGTGCATCTTGCAAGGTACTAGGCTGCTTGGGTTGTTAGGATGGCGGCGGATTAGTATGGAATCCCTGGGAGCGCCCTGACGTGCATCCTCACCATAGCTAGGCCAGCCATACACGCTGCTATTCCTAGTTATCTTGTACTCACAGTATAACTTTATTTCAAAGGGATTAGGTGCCAAGTTTACAGGATAAAAAGGGTTAAATTATTCTGTCATTTGGTAGTAAGCTTGCATTTGCCCTTAGACTCACTGATGCCATTCTGTCTGCTGAATTCAACACCTTTTAATATCAGCGCTCCATCCGCTGCTGGGAGTATTTTCTGTCCATACCTTGTCCATTGCTTCACCCATAGATCCCAGATTGTGGATCAGAAGAAAGGGATGAAATAGTATTCTTAGTATTCCATTTCTGACTGGAGGGCCTGGGAAATACATAGGATAAGTTAAGGAGTATGTACTAAGAGGGGGTTGTTCAGCAGAGAGTGCATTGTGATGCAACTGGCACAATGAATCCTTATCCATCTTACTGGAATTGGAAACCACCCTAAGGAAAAGCAACCATACTTCACTTATGAAGAGAGGCCCGCAGACCTCCCATCTATGCCTGTTGGACTCTTATAGAAACATAAGCCCCACTACTGGGTTTGTGGACCTGGAGTAACAATACAATCAAGGACTGCAGATAACCAGTTATCTGTGGCTTGGCTACATATGGACTAACTTTTGGACACTAAAGGACGAATTCGAATCCCAAATAGCAAAAATTCGGTTTGTAAACGAAAATTTTGCGACTTTTTCGTTGCCGGCTCAACTTTTTCGTATTTTTCGCGACTTTTTCGTCACCGTCATGACTTTATCGTATTGAACGATCGGAAACGGCAGAAAAACCTTTCCGACTTTGCATGATTTTGGAAGCCTCACAGAGGAATAAATGGCACTCTGCAACTCCAACCTGGCTCAAGGAAAGTCACGATACCGAAGCTTGAATGAATTCGAAACTTTCGTACTCGGCGCAACATTCCCTAACAGTACTCATCCCTAATCCAGGCAGAGACCCCAACCACTATAGACTCTGTAGATACCCTCATAGATACAGCGAAAAGTTTTATCCAATCCAGATCCCCAACAATTTATATAGCATAATCCTGACCCAATAACAGATACCTTGACCCGGACTCTTAACTCAGACTTCTCCTTACTTTTTGGGTGAGTATAAACATACTAAAAATGATCTACCTAAGTTTCTTCTATATATCACAACACACCATTCCAAATTCTATGTTCCTTATTCAAAAAATGAAAACAAATTCTACCCTTAATATGGGGAAATACAAAATCCATATATCTCCTGGAGAAGATTTACAGTTGTGACTAACAAATGGTTTTAAGCCCTGCCTTATTCTCATTTCTATTGCAATGTAATCAGCCTTCCAAATGTACTTCCTCCACTGGGGTTTCTCAAGAGACCCATAAAACCCGAATAAAGCTCTCCACACCTCTAGTCCCAGTCCCTGGAGGGCCTCACTAACTACCCAATATTGATGATGTGTACACATCTCAATACTCAAAAAAAAGTAAAAAATGATGGTCCTCTGATTTTAGCACACTCCTTACCCTATCTTCAATCTTAACTCTTTCCTCCTACACCTTAAAAAACTCCCATTTTATTTGATGTGGCCAAGGCTTGAAATTAGGATGCTTGCCAACTTTGTACCAACACATAACAATCACCACATATCAAAAGTTCTGATACAAACCACCAAATATTTTATACTTTTTCAGCTCAGGTATGTCTTCCAAGTGCAATTTAACACTTTACCCTTTTCCCTCCTTGATCTCTCTGGGCCTGGAGGACACCATTATTTACCCCACATCTGCTTTCTAGAGTTTACAGGGACATGACAAGCAGTAGTGATCCATTAGCTGTGCATACTTTCTGCCATGGAACCTGTACATTAATGACCTGGGGGTGGGCATAAAAAGAACTGTTTCTATTTTTGCTGATGATACTAAATTGTGCAAAACTATAAGTTCCATGCAGGATGCTGCCACTTTGCAGAGCGATTTGACAAATTGCAAAACTGGGCAAAAAAATGGAAAATTAGGTTCAATGTGGACAAGTGCAAAGTTATGAACTTTAAGAGGGGCCTGGATGAGTTCTTGAACAAGCTTAGTATCCAAGGCTATTGTGATGCTAAAATCTAATTAGTTTTGATGTTGGTATATATAGTTTATGTATGTGAGTGTATAGTTCAGTATAGGTTTGTGTGTGCTGGGTTTACTTGGAAGGGTTGAACTTGATGGTCTTTTTTCAACCCAATGTAACTATGTCAGCCAGGACAGTTTGGGTCAATTTAGTCCATTATCTTATCCTAAATAATCACTTGTTTGTCCCTAAACATGGGGGGTGTTTAACAAACTGTACAGAAAAATAAACACTACCATAAGCAGGAATCTAACAGGTGCACTACTGCTTGTAGAGCTTTCCTGCCAAAATCTGAGTATCCAGATGATATAACATTGAATCTACAGAATGTTATGTGCTGAGAAATCTTGCTTTTTTGCCAATAAGCTGGTGATGCCTCTTGATGAAGGGCCCTTGGCTTTAACATTTAAACTTGTTTGTGATATTCTTGTGAAAATGGTTCTTCTATGAAGTGCTTAGAAGCGCCCATACCGATTTTGTGCCTAACATAGACAATGGTTTCTGTTCTAAACAAGTTAGGTTTAAGAGCTCATAAAAGTTTAAGAGCTCATAGAAGTGATTTGGTCTGAGGACTCATGAGGTATAGTAGAAATGACTCTCTTGGTTAATATGAAAGAAGGCGCAGTTCATAATACTGCTGTGTTGTGATGTAACATCAACTATGGTTGATTATAAGGCTGCCATGTTTGAGACTATTTGGGCTGAACAGATCACAAATAGAAAGGCTTTCTTGTGAAAAATGTTATATCTATTGAGCTGAAAGGTTCAATGGCAGACTCTTCGAAAAAAACGTTTAAATCCCAAGGGAGAACAGGATCCCTAATGGAGATCTGAGTCTATTTAAGGTCTTGTTGTTTAGCTTGAATTTATGAGGTAGAAACCACTAGGAGAAGCTCTGTAAGTGCGGACACCTGAACTTTTATGGATGTGATATCAAGCCTCATGTTATATCCTTGTTGAATAAATATATATACAAATATTTATTAAAAGCCATCACATGTATTGCATGGTTTCCTGCTCAAAAAAAATTCTGGTAATTTCTTCCATGGCTGTAGCACGTTTTGTACTTCATTGCTTAAATAGGCTACCACTGTGCAGTTGTGCAACTGCATACATTTGCAATTGATTTTGACATGTGGTTCCCAGTACCACAGTGCATTGCAGATAGCTCTGAGTTTTAGGATGTAGATATAAATGTACATTTTTGCAGAATACCAGCTTCCTTGGCTCTTCAGATACTTCTAAGCCAATACCCAACCTAAAAGACTTACACCTGTTGATAAAGCTATTGGTTTTGGGAGTTTCCACCTCTTGCTCCTTTGAAGAGGTTGCTCTCCTGTGTCCACCATAAACAACATGGAAATAAACATGGACTGACTTTGAAGGCTGAATAAATTGCTACACATTGAGGTATTTCTGTCCCATTGTTAAAGGAATGTGCTCTGCAGAGGCCTTATGTGGAATTTTGCATAAGGAACCACTTCTATGCAGAAGGCCATTAGACCCAAACTTCTCAATACCTACTCCGCCGGCAGCTTCTGGTTTGGTCATAGCCTGGATATTGCTGAACACATTGTGGACTTTTTGTCTAGGAGAAGCAAAATGCGTTGTGACTAAATTCATGCCCAGGAATGATATTTCTTGTGATGGTCTCTTTTAGTGATTGATAAGCCATCCTTGATTAGTTAGAACTTCGATGCAGTGCTGAGTAATACTTATGGCTTAATCTGCTGAGCTGACGAATATCAAGATAAGCATTTATCCCTCTGGAACAAATATTAACGACTAGTGCTCACTATGGTGAAAATCCTAGTTGCCGATTTGAGGCTGAATGGCAGGGCTTGAAACTCTAAATGTATCTGGTCCACCATATACCAGAGATATTTGTAGGGCTCTGGATGGATTGGAATGTAGCGATAAACATCCTGTAGATCTACCTTTGCTTGTCATTTGGGGATGAATGCTGTAATGTCTTTGACGAACTCAAGTCTTGAATCTTTATTATTTGATGTATTTGTTGAGGGGGTGGAGGTCGGGGACTGGTCTGAAGCCATCATCCTTTTTAGCTACTAAAAATAGTGATGATATTCTTTTCTTGCTGGCACATAAGCAATCACTTGTTTGTCTACAAGATATGACAGAATGTTCAATATATCTTGCTTCTTTGATTGATTTGCTGGACAAAATGAAAACAAAACAGATAAAAGCTAGTATCTAATATGTTTTGAAGCCAGAGCAAACTAAATTTGATGACCCAAGGATCGTGGACGGAAGTCTTTGAGTCCTGAGAAAAAGTCTGAGCTTGTCTTGTATTTTCTGTGTCGAGTAAGTAGAGTCAAGATTCCAGAGAGACTCCTTTTCTTAGCAGTTTACGTCACATCTGTGATGTCTGCAATATTTTTCTTTAATTAGGGGCCAAGCAGTTGCAGGCATTTCAATTTCAGGGAAACGAACATGTTCTCCAGGCCGATTTTGTAACCATAACACTCTTGTGGCTGCAATGGTGCTGCTGAGGCCCTGGTTGTCTTATCCAAAAAAAGACTCCAAAAAGACATTTTTCTTCCATTTTTAAGGAGTTACACAAGTGTGTCAGAAGGCTTTTTATTTGCTCTGGTTGCTTAAGGGCATCTGTGTCAGCGCACTGAGAATTGTCAAATGAGTATTCTGTATCTAGTGAACAGCCTAGAAGTGATTCTAAAGGCTAATGAGATAACCGATTGTTATCGGTTATCTAAGGAATGTTGATCCTTTTTATGAGGCATACTTGTTCTCCTAGAAGGTTATTTAACAAGAGCCTTATTAGGTAAAGACTATTGGGACAGAAAAATGCATGTGTGCCTGACATCAACCTAAGAATTGTGTAAATTGCTGCTTTACTTGATTAGGTTCCTTAGACAGACCAGAAGCATATGAAGGGGCCAGGAAGGTTGAACCAAAAACAAAAACTGGTCTATAAGGGCTTTCAGCCAAAGAATGTGACTTGTTCAGTATGTATCATACATGTACAGGAGTTAGCACAGGTCATAACTGTCTGGTTTTGGTGTATCAGACGCTGAGATTACCAGAGCTAGCTTGTTTGGAAGGTCCAGGAGAAGATGGAAGTATTGAAGATTCTCTCTTTTTTCTTTTTATCTTAACAAGTTTGTTCTTTTCTGCGGTTTGCAATGGACCTTGATTGTGGACGTCTCATGTGTGAAATCCTGTCATCCTTCTGTCTGACATGATGTACAATAATACTTGCGTGTTGCTTTGGGGAACATATATGCTGAATTGGGTGAGCGCTCTTGGAAAATATGGCTCTGGTTATGTCTCTTGCAGTGCAGTGAATCTTCCAGGCAGAATCTGTAAGTTACATGGTAGTGGAAATCTTTTCGGACGAGTCAACTTCTATAGAAATGCTCTTGAATAGCAATGGCTGCCAGTCAGCATAAGTAAACAAAAATAAAGTGCAATTGGAGGTGTTTACATTTGAAAACAGACCAACAAAGTTGCTGAGCACAGCGCAAAGAAGGGTCTCACCCAGGATGGAGCTCACTCCTGATCTGCATCTGAGATAAGCCACAAGTTGGTGGGTTCAAACCACGGAGCACACAAATTACTAAGAGCTTATCCAGAAAACTCACCTGTAATATGGGAAAGTATTTCCGGCACTTAACAGGAGTGCTCAGAACACATACATCTTCTATTTTAACTGTTAACAATATGAATAATTAAAAAGAGGAAGAAACAAAAAGTGTACGCCGCAAGTACAACAAACTAAAAACTTAAGGGGCAGTAGGACACGTTCTAATTTTATTAACATTTTCTCCTTCTGCTAGAAAAGAGACCATAATCCCAGTCATCCCACAAATACACACCAGGGGACCTAAGCAAAAAATAAATGATTTCAGATCAAACATTGTAAGAATAGCCTTCAGCCATATTGCAGTCTCCTACTTGGGAAGAAGTGCAGTTTTCTCCTGTTCCCTGGCACAAGCAGGCGTTCTAGCATAGAAAACAATAAACGATTTGCTGTTGATGACAGTTTGTGAGCAGCAGCACTGCTGGCAGCGGATATGGCCGCACGCACCGAGAAAAATATGTTTTCGGTCTTTGTTCCGAGAAAAGAAGGAGCTGCCAGCACAGGGAAAGTAATCGTGGCGGGCACCCACAAACCTGCCGTGCGAAGTCCAAATATCACGTATTACCAGCAGCTTAAGATCCCTCCACCAACACTCTTTGTCCTTGGACGTCTCTCCCAAAGGCGGATGCGTGCCGCGTCACTGCGCTTATATACCGCAAGGCGTGATGTCACAGTCTCGCGAGAAGAGACTATGAGCCTGATGCATTCCGTCTGGGTGAGCTGGGCGGCAGGAGCCGAGGAGGTACATGTTTAAATGGCGTTGCGAAAAGCTTAAATGGCGATCTGGGATATGGAAACAACTACCCGACACTGCTAGTTGTGTTTTGAATAGAGTGACTGTCCTGCACAAAGCGGGACTTGTGGGCGGTATGCAAAATGGTGTCTTTCTGTATAAGTGGAAATGGCTTTGAGTGAATGGAGATTTTTTTTTCTTTGGGAGGAGGGTTGTAGGTGATGGGATTCCACGTAGATTAAATATATTGCATTGACTGGGGTTGGTATGATTCAAATGTAAAACCCTGCAAAGTGTAAATGTTTAGGGTTCTTATGGGAGAAATGATGCCATTTTAAGAGAATATATTGTAGTTTAAGCTACCTCACATTCTGTAAGTTTACTCTTTTTTGTTTGTTTATTTTAGGTGTCAAGGCAGTAGATAACTGTGATTGGATTTATTTTGCTAACCCATTTTAAAATAATGGGAGGACATAACAAATTTTTGTTGGGGCTTTTTCATTTTTGATGTGCTGCATGCTGTTGGATTAATCTTGCCCCCGGGTAACGTTGCCTTATATAAGGCAGGACATTTATTTTTTTTTTGTTTTTTGAAGATATTTCCCTCAAGAATCATTGTAAAACTTATAAAATTGCAGAACGAGAATTAATTTTGAGGATACTTGGGGTTTACAAGTGTCTACCATATTAAGAAAAAAAAAATAGTAGGAGCAGCCGAACTTTTGTGTTGCTGTAACATCGTGAATCATGGCATTTACAAACTACAGTAGTCTGAACCGGGCACAGTTGACATTTGAATATCTACATACTAACTCGTGAGTATACTTTATTTGATGGCAAAAATAAATTAATGATTTTCGTTTATGTATACGCTGTATTACTGGATACTTAAAAAAAAATGGCATTTTATTTTTCCTCTCACTCTCTATAGCTCACAAGATATAATTTCTTAACTTATTGCTTTCTAGAAAATCCAAACACAAAAACAGTGCATAACAGCCACGTGATTTAGGCAAATCTAACTTGCCTGGTTTAAAATAACAGATAAAGAAGTTTGTCCTGAGGGATTTTCCTTTATTTCTTAATGCCATCAACAAAAACATTTCTGGATCCAGTTTATGCTTGCTTAGATTCAAGGACCTGATTCAACACGCCGAGGGATTTTTTTTGTCTTTATGGGGGTCAATTGACTTTTTTGTGTGATATCTACGTTTTGCTCTAATCCAAACTGCAAGAATCTGGAACACTGAAGAATAAGTTGTGAAGATCCGGCAGTTTCTGTTGAGCTCAGAAAGTTGAAATACTCTTCCTATATATAAGGAGATAGAACTGGCTGAAAGTTTGCAGGTCTTTCGCGTTGGATAGCTGGATGGCATAAAATGTGGAATCATCCACAATCCATAAGGACCCACTCGAAGAAATTTTATCAAACAATGAAAGTCCATACACTCACGGTTCCCCTTCATGAGCTCAATCCGTTGTCCGTTGCTGCAAATCCTCCAAACTCCAAAGTGCTTGTAGCAATAGGCAAAAGAAACGGAAGAGGAAATGCACACAAAACAATTTTTGCTGGTGTAAAAAAATAGCTCCAAAACTATTTATTGCGGAGTGCACATACAGACCAAATGTTTCAAGGGCTTCATGCCCTCTTCATCAGTGGAAAAAAGTGCACACTGGAATAGAAGACAAGCCTACAAAATTGTGTTGAAAATTAACACTTTGAAGAGTTTGTATCCAAAGAATGTTGCAGTGGGACTAGAACATATAAACGAATCGTGTTTCCATTTCTGCCCTTGTTGGTTGAAGAACTAGAAGAAAAATAGTATACTTTTATTAGTACAAAACTTTTTTTAAAGGCTTGAATTCCTTCCTAAAAAACACCCCATTGTAACCGGTTGTACTGATGACATCACAAGGGAAGAGTACCATGTTGTATCAGTATATGGGAATCCAGAAGTAAATCTGATGGGAAGAGAGCATCATACAACTGACTATTAAAAAAATTCTCACAACAGAAAATGTGCAGAATTACTTTTAGAAACTCATCTATGTATGTAGTTTATGTAATGAACTGCAACAAGTATAGTAATAAACCAGAGTCAGGCACTTTTCAGGAGGCTGTCACCCTCTTCCATGTTATTGAAAAACCCTAAATGATCACAGCATCCGATTAAAATGAAGTTAACTCAGTTAACTCTGAAAATGTTATTAATTTGCTGTGCATGGGGAGCTGCTGATCTGGCACCCTAGTGCTTTATTTATTCTTTGACTGCAGGAAATTATATTTTATAATGCCACAAATTTTTAATGAAAATTTTTAATGAAAATAACGGAGTACAACAAACACCAAAGCTAAATAATTAGGGATGCAACAAATCCACTTTTTTCGGATTCGCCTGAACCCCAAACCCTTCATAAAGGATTTGGCTGAATACCGAAACGAATCGGAATCCTAAATAGCATATGCTAATTAGGCTACTTAAGGGTTAAACATCATCGCACACGAAAAGGTTTTAACTTTCTCACGTTTACATGAGAAAAAGTCACATGTTTTTGATTCCATTCAGCCAGCAGCGTGGATTCGAACAAATTTGAATCCTGACGAAAAAGGCCGAATCTTGCTTAAATCCTGGATTTGGTGCATCCCTATTTTATTATTATTATTAACATTTATTTATAAAGCGCCAACATATCCCGCAGCGCTGTACAATAAGTGGGTTTCATACATTGGACATACAGAGTAACATATAAAGCAATCAATAACCGATACAAGAGGTGAAGAGGGCCCTGCCTAAAAGAGCTTACAATCTACAAGGATAGATTAATAATAATAGACCATTAGATATAGACAATTAGATAACTGTTAAACAATTTTGGACAAACTTGGAAATGGCCCCTACCTTGGAGATGAGGCATGAAGAAATATCAGTTATGTGAAGTACCTACAGTGCACATACTAAAGATATATTAATGAAAGATGACATATTTTTATATCTGCCTTGATTTTTTTTCATATTGAACTTGTTTTGACCTTTGTATTTTAACTTTGAATCAGTGCTGTCTCTATGAAGCTCTAAGAGATGTGAATTTATAAAAAAAAAATTCTTGAAAGGAAGCATCTGCCTAAAAACCCCTTTTGGACAGCTTTGAGCTACAGAAGTATAAAAGCTGTGTATAAATAAGTTGATACTCGGGTGTTTTCAAATAGAATTGAAAACATACGTATGTGGCAATTTTTTTTATAAAAATGAAAAAAACTTGTGATACTACAACAGATTACTTGAATAGCGGCTTGATGTGGTGAACTGCTAAAGTGTAATTTGTCAAAACTTAAATAAAGGGAACACTCAAAAAAAGCTAAAGAAAATAGCCCCAAACATCTCTGAGACTGTAGAGGAGAATAAAGTTGACGGTTGATAACGATAAATAACAGCACATGGACACAAAGGAGCCCTGAACTGAACACTTACGATTCATCAGGCACAGAACTGTTTCCCATTGTACTTTCACAACTGTAAATATATATATATACCCATCACATGCCCAAATGAGGCCCAGAACATGTTGGATGCATCTTTTATGTCTTTGTAAATGTGATGCAAGATTTGTAGCCATGTTGCTGAATAGCTTGTGTTTAAATGTTTGTATATATAATTTTGCACCAGTTTCCGGTAGACGCAAGATTTCTTGAAGAAAATGCTACATTGTAGGAAAAAAAGTTGAACTAATATCATCAGGATTTATTTATTTATACAATGGCAGCAACTTATGCAGCAGTTTACAGCCAGTTTGCAGCCAGTGGAAAGCCCCTTGCAACGCTTCTTCCTGCAGGAGGAAACTTTGCTTGACTTTGGATTACTGAAGGGATGTGTGAAGGGCTTTCCACTGGCGACTCCTATTATTGCCGGTGGAAAGCCCTTTCGGAGCAGCTTGTCACCTGCAATAGTAGAGATCTATCACGGGCAGCTCAACCGCTCTGTATTGTAAGACCCCTATCTGTTATAAATAAATGTGCTGCTCCATGGGTTTCTTACCCTAACAAACAAGGGTTACTAAACCCTAGGAATAGTTTGTTTAGAATAAATATAATGTCTAATTAAATGGTAAAATAGATCTATAAAGATGAATGCAGATTTGTAATGTTAAATTAAATTAGGGATGCACAGAATCTTTGATGCATTTGAATCCAAGTCTTTTTAAGCAGGATTTGGATTCAGCCAAATTTGAAGTGCCAGGCCGACCAAAATCCAAACCCTTAAAATTACGTGACCTTAGGTCATATAATTAAGAAAGTTGCAAAGATTTTTTGCAAGTTTCATGTGCACTTTTCCCCCCCATGTTACGTATTAATTTGCATTTTTAATTCAGCTTGGCATTTAGCCCAATCCTTCAAAAAGATTTAAGATTCAACTGAATCCCAAAAGTGGATTTGGTGCATCCCTAAATTGAATTCTGTTGAAAATTGTTAAGGGTTTTCTGTGCTGTCAGTTAAAACCACTGAAGAAGTATTACATTGATCATACGCTTCTAAGGGCCATGGCACATAAGAAGATTTGTCACTGCTGGGAATCTGCGCTATTAGTGGGTGACAAAGCTCCTGAAAATACTTCTCCGCTGAAATTTAGGTTGCCGCATGTAAGGCTGATGACACATGGGGCTGTGGAAAATCAGAGGCCAAGAATCAGCCCCTATGCTGGCATCCGCCTTCTTCCTTGCCTGCACCCAGAAACAATCCTATTGGTTTGTATTTATTTTTAAAGGTTCTTAGAATGCTTAAGGCATGGTGCTTTATATTACAAAAAAAAGTCCTGAGCATTCCAGATAATACATCCTTTGCATGTCCATGTTTAATTATGAATTTGAAAATATGTTATATATTTTTTTCTTATGTAGAAACAAAGCCAGTATTTTTATATGTTATTTTTTATTGTAGCACTACACATGAGTTCTTGTTTGGTGCATTGGCTGAACTAGTAGATAATGCAAGGTATGTATATTGGTATATATGATATAAGCTTTATTTTTTGGTATGATAACTTGGTCTTTTTTTTTTTTTTTTTTAACAAAGATTAAACAACCATTAACAAATATAGAAGAGAGATTAGACTATTTTTCAAGTATTTTTTCTGTGAATTCATTTTCTGTAATTAATTTTTTCTGTGATTTGAGAATTTTTTTTTCAAATTTCTGTTTTACAAACTCAAAATTTTGAAATTTTGTCAGTTAAAAAAATCTCAAATTTGAATGAAAACATTTGACAGCTTAAACATGGCAATCTTTAAGAAGTCACAAGGTGTATTTTCAACATTCAAGCCATTTTTCAACTTTAATTTTTTAAAAAAGTATTCTGGTATTACTTTTTTAAATTCTTTTATTATTAAGTTAATCGTAACTCAATTACATGTTAGCAGTATGAAGGTGTAATACAGTGTTGAAAATTAAAATATAATTAAAATATACAATGTTTCTAAATAGGGTTCATCTCCTATAAATTTGCACTTAGAGGGATAGAACCCAATTATTACATGAAACCTAAATATTTTAACAAAAATGTGATTTACATTTACAAATATTTAAGTAAATCATGGGAAACTATAAATGGGCTTATATGTACATAAAATGTATTATTAACATTGCAAAAGTTTGTAGCTGAGTTCATAGCCTTGTATGTATGTGTGTACAACTTTATTTATAAAGCGCTACAAGGGTACGCAGCACTGTACAATCTTACAAAATTACGCACAGGGAGGACAAGTGTTATAACAAATACAATAAATATATATAAATACACAGGGAATAAGTGCCATGTAGTATGAGACACAGTAGGAAGGAGGTCCCTGCACCGTAGAGCTTACAGACTAAGTGGTTGGGTAACATACAGGCACAAATTTGAAGGTAAGAGTGCACCAGGTATGGGCATTTGCCCTTAAGCTCAGGACTAGGCAATATAATGTTTTAGTACTCCAGAAAGTAACAGCTGAGTACTTTCTTAAAAAGAGTTAGTGAGTGTTCCCTACGGAGAGATTCAGGGATAGAGTTCCAGAAGTAAGGAGCAGCAAGATAGAAAGGTTTAAGACGAGAGAGGCAGTGAGTGTGGATGGTGTTAAACGACGGAGGCTCTGAGAGGAGCGGAGGAGACGACCAAATGTTTAGATGTTAGCAGAAGGATTTTGTATGCTATCCTTTGCTTAACAGGCAGCCATGCTAGAGAGCCTTAAAGGAGACATATTGGATAAATGTAAAAAAAAACCAAGTATATAGGTAATTATCAATAATATATGATGCTGGTTTCACTTTGGGCTATAATTTAAATATTATCTGCAAAAATGGCCCCTTTATTGGAGCTCCCCATAGATCCTCTCAGGTCTCTGTCAATGTTTCAAATGAAGGGTGAGAGTGTCCTAACGGTCTCTGCCAGAAGCACATCAGGAGGGGGATAGCCAATCACAACACTGCAGTCATATAAACAAAGACAGGCTTCAGTTCCCTATCAGGTCAGCCTAGCTGCTGTTTGGTTCCTATGCTACAGTGCAGTGTACTGAATGCCACCGCCCCCCTGCTCATGCAGTAAGTGGAACAGATGGGCGGGACTAGTAGGGTTTTGGGGGAAGATCTCAATAAATCAGTCCGAAAAACAACTTTTTTTAAGCACAATACTTCTATGTTTAGAGGAGTATAATTCACTGGTACATTCTTCATTTTTACATGATATGTCTCCTTTAATCTGGGCAGTCTGTACAGAACACTATCTGAGCATACAACCGCATCAGTTCAAATTTGCAGCCTTGACAAAAACTGGTCTTTTTTGCTCACAGGCTGGATGTAACCATCCAAGGGACTTTTTTTTATGGCCTTAGTATGCTAAGGGCCTCCATAGATGTCTTTGCACCCTATTTAGGTGCGGGCTGGAGTGAATCTAGACTGCCAAAGAAAATGGCCAGGCAATATGCCTGGCAAAAACCGCCTGGGGAGAACACTGTACTTTCATGATTTCAGAGTGCATGATATCCTCCTACAGTTAATGTTTTTATGTTTATCTTTTCACTTTGGTCACCCACTGGCTTTACCACCATATTGTGTATTGGGGCGTGTTGTTTGCCATTTGTTTGGTAGAAACTGAGAGTCCTGCTGAAACATTAGCTATATTAGTTAAACTTTTCTTTTATGAATGACAATTTTATTTTTCATGTATGGGTCCTTTTATACATATATATTTGAACATAAGTATTCAACTGTCTTTGAAACCTGTCTAATGAAACCTGTAATTTTTTGTGATTTTTTTTTTTAACCAGGGATGCTGATGCCACAAGAATCGATATTTTTACCGGTAAGGTTTTTATAAGAATAACAAAAGATATCTTCTAATTACAGGTAAAATGTTGGTAAAAAAGATAAAGCTATATTTTATCTGGAGGCATGGGGATTATATATACAAAATGTAAGTGTGGAAGACTAGTATGTAGTTTTTGGTGATAGAGTAGGTGAGAATGATGTCATTATTTGATTGGCCCACTGTTAGCCACTCTGGACAGGAACTTTACTCTATCAATTGCTCCATGAGGGTTTCTGTTGTGGTGGAATTAACACAAACTTCACATCATTCCTGCATCAGTTAGGATCATTAGCTTGTGTAGCCATGCAAGCAAATTGGCACAGATTTCAATCCTGAGGGTGCCAAATCATGCAATATCTGACCAGTCGGTCTCTGGGGTTGTTTGTGTTATTTTGCTTGTTTAAAAAAATCTAACATTCTATTCCGCACTAATGCAGCAGAACCAACTTTGCTTCCACAGTGGGCGTCTTTTTTAAAGCTATGTGTCATTTTTAGAATTCTCAATACTGGTAACTGGTAGGCCGACTCAATGTGATTGTTGGGTTCCCGGAGAGTGGAGGAAAGGGAGGAAAGTGTCCCTACTACATCTCTACCAAAATGTATTTTCCTAACTGGACTGGCTGGCAGCGCCGGATTTGACATTGGGGTGCTCCAAGGCTGCCCCCATTCGTGCCATTCCTAAAGGTCCCCATTGCTCTGTATGTGAGCAAAATTTGAGTGCGGCTTGGGCGGCATGTCACCCCTAAATTTGTGCAGCCCTAGGCCCGGGTCTGCTGGCTAGAATAACCACGCCCACTTACAGAGGTTATTTGAAAGACAGATAAGTTAAGAGCAATCAAATCCTCGAAGTGGACACTCGGAGAGTGACAGGCTGATAAAGAACATGGCAGATGATTCCAGCCTTTAACTCAGCTGGAATAATGTACGTATGTCAGAAGGGCACATCTCCGACAATAGGAAAACTAAATATGCCTATATATATATATATAAGTCAAAAACGAAGAAGCCGCTCATGAAGGTCTTATGTGCAAATTAAAGTTTCTTTTTTATTGTATGGTGAACTGACATTTCGGCTAAACCCCTCAGCCTTAATCAAAGTTATACAACAGTGTGAATACAAGCCATAAATACATCAACTGGCGGGAAAATACAAACAAAAGACGTGCACATGTGACGTCACACTATCCCATATACAAACAACGAATAGCCCAAATGTGAATAGAATGTAAAACAATGGTAAAAACTACTCTGTGCAGACCAGTCTCTACCCTTGGCTGGCTAGCCACTGCTTAATTGCATTGTCCATTCTATAAAAACAGCAAAGAATAGTGTTCCTTTTTATGACATTTCTCTATTCTATTATTGCTGGCTCCACTGATGGGATCGGTTTCATGCATATACTGCTTGATACCGCACATCTATCGGGCTGGTAAAATTTAACCCCCCCCCCCCAAGCGTGCCAATACAAATAAGATGGTAGCCGCTGAATGTGGGGTAGCCGTATGTGTACTGTCATGCACTAACATTCCCCTATGCTGTCTGCTAGTTTCTGTGTCTGTTCCATTCCCCTAAGTACGGTAACTTCACCTATATTAGTTGAGTGACCGCTACTGCCACCCAAACCAGTTGAGGTACGAGAGCGGCCCTTTACTCCTTGTGCGCCGTTGAGAGCTGCCTATCATGCGGTTCCTGGATGGATATGTATTTTGACGATCATCTGCTTTTTAATTTTATTTATATTTCTAATTTTGATTTTGTACTTTATTTTTATCAAACTGATTGCCTATTAACTAAGTTCCCCGGACCCCATCTACCTACGATCCCCTTGGTCCTAAGCCTCCCGGTTACCGGAGCGACTCGGCTAACGGACCATTCTCACGTTTCCCAAGAGCAGCTAGCACTGATAAGGTTAGCGACACATCCATTTGCTCTTTTCTCTTTTTTGTTTTTTTGTGTTGCCACTTATGTATGTACCCTCACTATTCCGGAACTGATGCATTTCTATGTATACTTTTATCGTGATTTTACTGTAGTTACTTTTCTGTGTTCTCGCTTAGCTTTTTGATTTAGCCAGCACTTCCCTTTACAGAGTAAATTATGGATCATGTATATAAATAGAGTAGTTTTTACCATTGTTTTACATTCTATTCACATTTGGGCTATTCGTTGTTTGTATATGGGATAGTGTGACGTCACATGTGCACGTCTTTCGTTTGTATTTTCCTGCCAGTTGATGTATTTATGGCTTGTATTCACACTGTTGTATAACTTTGAGAAAGGCTGAGGTGTTCAGCCGAAACGTCAGTTCACCATACAATAAAAAATAAACTTTAAATTGCACATAAGACCTGCGTGAGCGACTTCTTCGTTTTTGACTTCTGTTTCCTGCTTTGAAGGCTGCACCCAGGCATTTTTTGTGTTTTATACGTGAGTGCCAGTGGTTCCTACATTTTGAGATATATATATATATATATATATATATATATATATATATATATATATATATACAGTGGTGTGAAAAACTATTTGCCCCCTTCCTGATTTCTTATTCTTTTGCATGTTTGTCACACTTAAATGTTTCTGCTCATCAAAAACCATTAACTATTAGTCAAAGATAACATAATTGAACACAAAATGCAGTTTTTAAATGAAGGTTTACGTTATTAAGGGAGAAAAAAAACTCCAAATCTACATGGCCCTGTGTGAAAAAGTGATTGCCCCCCTTGTTAAAAAATAACTTAACTGTGGTTTATCAATTTCAATTTTCAATTTCAATATCAATTTCTGTAGTCACCCCCAGGCCTGATTACTGCCACACCTGTTTCAATCAAGAAATCACTTAAATAGGAGCTACCTGACACAGAGAAGTAGACAAAAAGCACCTCAAAAGCTAGACATCATGCCAAGATCCAAAGAAATTCAGGAACAAATGAGAACAAAAGTAATTGAGATCTATCAGTCTGGTAAAGGTTATAAAGCCATTTCTAAAGCTTTGGGACTCCAGCGAACCACAGTGAGAGCCATTATCCACAAATGGCAAAAACATGGAACAGTGGTGAACCTTCCCAGGAGTGGCCGGCCGACCAACATTACCCCAAGAGCGCAAAGACAACTCATCCGAGAGGCCACAAAAGACCCCAGGACAACAATTAAGGTCAGTGTTCACGACTCCACCATAAGAAAGAGACTGGGCAAAAACGGCCTGCATGGCAGATTTCCAAGGCGCAAACCACTTTTAAGCAAAAAGAACATTATGGCTCATCTCAATTTTGCTAAAAAACATCTCAATGATTGCCAAGACTTTTGAGAAAATACCTTGTGGACCGACGAGACAAAAGTTGAACTTTTTGGAAGGTGCGTGTCCTGTTACATCTGGCGTAAAAGTAACACAGCATTTCAGAAAAAGAACATCATACCAACAGTAAAATATGGTGGTGGTAGTGTGATGGTCTGGGGTTGTTTTGCTGCTTCAGGACCTGGAAGGCTTGCTGTGATAGATGGAACCATGAATTCTACTGTCTACCAAAAAATCCTGAAGGAGAATGTCCGGCCATCTGTTCGTCAACTCAAGCTGAAGCGATCTTGGGTGCTGCAGCAGGACAATGACCCAAAACACACCAGCAAATCCACCTCTGAATGGCTGAAGAAAAACAAAATTAAGACTTTGGAGTGGCCTAGTCAAAGTCCTGACCTGAATCCTATTGAGATGTTGTGGCATGACCTTAAAAAGGCAGTTCATGCTAGAAAACCCTCAAATAAAGCTGAATTACAACAATTCTGCAAAGATGAGTGGGCCAAAATTCCTCCAGAGCGCTGTAAAAGACTCGTTGCAAGTTATCGCAAACGCGATAGGGCCATGTAGGTTTGGATTTTTTTTCTCCCTAAATAATAAAAACCCTCATTTAAAAACTGCATTTTGTGTTTACTTGTGTTATCTTTGACTAATAGTTAAATGTGTTTGATGATCAGAAACATTTTGTGTGACAAACATGCAAAAGAATAAGAAATCAGGAAGGGGGCAAATAGTTTTTCACACCACTGTATATATATGTGCAATGGCTTACGTTTTGCTACATTTTTGTATGTTTGACATTTCGCTACATGTTGCTAAAGCTTACTTTGCACCTTTTTACTCGTTACCCCAGTCGATCTGCATATAATTTCACAATAATGATGGCGCGAGCATCTGTGTACAATGTGTTCCCCTGAGGGGTACAGGTACCTAAATAATATTGGCCCCTACTAATTGGCACTGCCAGGTGACGTCTGGCATTCATTCGCTATTGCGGTCACCTACGGCCGAGACTCCACAGACAGCGGCAGTACCCAATATTTGATGGTACAATACTACGGGCTCGAGCATGATCCTTGGCCCATCTTTCGCTATCCATTTTTTGGTTGGAGATGTGATAGGAAAACCGTGTTGGTCTGTGTCCTGCGCCTTAAGAGAGGTTCCTGTGCCACACGTGTGGACCATTCTCCCCAGTTGACGCAATGGTAGGTGCTGCCAGTGGGTCGTGACAGTTTATGAATCATTCTCCAGTTGTGTCATACTCCATATATATAGAGCGCACCTTTACCGACAATTTTAAGCCGGCTTGTCTCTCGTGCCGTATGGGTCAACACCTTAGGAGAATTGAACTGCTTCTGGTAGGCACCATTTACCTCCAGTTAGTGACCCAAGCCATACTGCCAACGTCACATCCTTACTGTTTTACTTTTTTTGTGTAGTGACAGTCAATTTCTAAAGCTAATTGTCATAGCCATCCTGCAGACGCTGCCTGTATCAATTTTTCCACTGAGGGTAACGTAATCCAGCAAACATACTTTATTTATTATGCTTCGACTGGATGTTCTATATACAGCTCTATATATATCCTAGACTGTGCTGCAACACCCGCGGACTGATACTTACCTCGCCATTTTGCCTTTGGGAATATCTGAGTGGATTCTTTATTACACACCAGTACTTATCATCTGCGTGGCGGGATCCCTGCATTTCTCCTTTCTCTTTATTCGGGCACTTACCTTTTGATATATATGTTCACGTCCTCCTCTGCACCTTGACTTATTTCCCGACATTTAGTTATGCTTCTCAATTTTTCTTTATTCTCTCATTCCCCGCGATTAGCCGATTCTACAGTTAGCTCCTACCTGTATTTTACTTTTATTTTACCTTATTTTTCCTTTTGCTCTCTCGTGTGTCTATATTTACTTATCTGTCTGTTATGTTATGTTTTCGTACTCTATTAACCCCTCCCCGCTTATCTTCATGTCTAGTTTTGCATCAAATAATGACTTACTTTTGTTAATTCCCGGGGTACAACCCTTTGCTCTGTGACAATATCTCCTCCAGGCAATGATCATTGTTTATTTAGCAATCTCCCCAGCAATTAGCAATGGGTTAATTAGTTTATGGGAGATGGGGATGTGGTTACGTGTACTTTGGGCTTATACACGTCACTCTGAGTTTTTTCACTTCTTTGGTTGATTTTCCCGCCATTCACAGTATTTATGGTTTCCTCACAAATGTTTTTGCAACTTTGACAAAGGCTGGTGTTACAGCCGAAACGTTAGTTCACTTTTTGGCAACAAAATAAAAAATTTTTTGTTCTTCATAAGTCCTGTGAGTGCGGTTTTCGTTGTTTTCCTCGTATATATATATATATATATATATATATATATATATATATATATATATATATATATATATATATATATACTGGTTATGCACTTTAGGGATCTGCAATGCCCCAGCTGTCTTCCAGTGTCAGATTAAAGTAGCGCGTCTTCGAAATTCCTAAAATTTCCTTTCTGTGTTACATAATCTACAGGAAAGGCAGTCCTTTTAGCTTTGCCAGTTGCTACAGACATTCCATCAAGGGCTTCTTCTTCACAAAGTAGGGAGATGCCTTCAAATCTTTAAAGGAGAATTTCTCCTCTGCTCCCATCTGCAAACATCTAGAGCCTGCCTTATTTAATTGAGGTTGATGTTTTGTATATCCTGACCCAGAGCAAGAGTCCAATAGGAAAATTACACTGTTTGTACAAAACGTTCTCGCTATTTGAACAGAATTATGATACTGGCATCCAGGAGTTATTGTTGCCATTTACTGGAAGAGGGAATTTTTCCCATTACCATTTTTACAGACAACAAAAACCTGGAATACATCCAAGCCTTTAAAAGTTTGAACCCTAGAGAAGCTCAATGGACTCTTTTTTTTTAATTTAATTTCAGAAAAAAGACATCCTATCAAACATGTTTGCTTGTACTCATCTACTGAGAATAAATGGCCTATCACCCTATCAGATAAAAATATTGGCTCCTTCCTCAAATGGCCTCCAAGATCCAGAACACTCAGGGGCACATTAATCAAAGTACAATTGAGTCCGAATACAAAAAAATTGTATTTTTTTCTAAGTTTTGGAACTGTGCGTATTTTTTGTGATTTTTTTCGTCAATTTGTGCAACTTTTTTGTACTTTGCGACAATTTACATGACAATTTGTGCAACAAAACCGCAAAGTCGCAACGAGTACGAAAGTTTCGGATTCGTTCAAGCTTGATTCAAGGTATCGTGACTTTCCTTGGGCCAGGTTGGAGCTGCAGAGTGCCCTTGAGTCCTATGGGAGGCTTCCAAAATCATGCATTGAAGTTTCAAAGCCAGAAAGGTTTTTGCTCCAGTTACGATCGTTCGGATACAAAAATTTTGTAACTATCGCAAACGCTCGTTTTGGATTGTAAGTACGAAATTTTGGTATTCAAACGGAAAGAGTTTTCGTGACATTTGCAATCATCAGAAATGATCGGATTTCATTATTCGGATTCGTACCTTAGTGAATCTGGCCCTCAGTCTTCAGGCATTTCTATTGGAATGGCTTACATTCCTCTTAAAGCTCCAGACAAGCTCCCTACCCAGGAGTTCAGAAGCCACTCGGGATTTGTTTAATCACTTAAATTACTAAGGGATGCCAAAGGGATTCTGTCATGATTTTTATGGTGTACTTTTTATTTCTAAATGACACTGTTTACACTCTACCTTTTTAAAATTTTATTCTTGAACAGATTTTTTTTTTTAAGTCGTAATATTGGGGTGTAGGCAGCCATCTCAGTGTGTTGTGTCTAAGTCTGAGCTTTCAGAAGGAGCCAGCTCTGCACATTAGAACTGCTTTCAGACAACCTATGGTTTCTCCTACTCCCATGTAACTGGAGGAGTCCCAAGCCGGACTTGGGTTTCTTACTGTTGAGTCCTATTCTGATATGTTTCACAGGTGTCAGGGAGCTGCTATCTTGCAGAGGGAGTTATTATCACTCCAACTTGCAGCGCAACAGTAAGGAGTGACTGAAGTGTAACATGGCTGTAGCACCCTGGGAAATGAAGAATATGACTAGCCCCATGTGAAATTTCAAAATCAAATATAAAAAGATCTGTTTTGTTCTTTTAAAGAAACTGATTTCAATGCAGGATTCTGTTGGAGAATCATTTATTTTCTTGTACAATCATTATCTATTCTTTTTCAACCTTGAACCAATCTAGCCATTAATGTTTATTGTTGATCTGCCACCTTTATGCTAACTCCCATCTGTCGTATAATTTTCTGAACTCTTTATCCAACACATATTCCAGCTTTATGGCTTTCTGATTTAAATTTTCTGAGACCCTCAGTTTATTTTTGAGCTCAGCCAATCATTTTGCATCCAATCTCTTGGGGCCACCCTTCAGTTTTCCTAAGCCTATTATCCACAGTTTAATGGATCTGCAGAGAGGGTGCAAGCTTTGGAAAAGTTGTGAGATGCCACATTTTCATTTGTCATGATGACTGGTCCTGTCTAATACCTTTGGCAGAGTTTGCCCATAAGAATGCATCTCGCATGTTCATGGGAAGATCTACATTTTGGGTAATGGTTGTTTCTCCTAATGCTGGATTTTTTTAGAGCGTGCAGTCCAGACCTGTCATGGGACATGCCTTTCTTGTAGTAAATTACCCCTAAAGACTTGAAGTCCACTAACCCATTCATCTCAGAATTCCATCTTCTAAACTGGTTGCTAAGTTCTGTCTCAAACCACCTACACATGTTGTAATGAACAGCTGGCAAAAATATTAGATACGATTCTTGATTACAGAATCTTCCGAGGCTCTCTTAAATAACATATTCTTTATTTAGCAAAGTGGTTCTTAGGGTTACGCTTGAAAGACCCCATATTCTTGTGGGGCACCACCCAGAGGCTGATCCCTGCAGAGATCTATGGTCTCAGTCAGGGATTATGGCTCAGTCCATCCCTACATGAAAGGAGGCCCCAGTCTGGATAAGAGGGCAAAGATGCAACAGTTCAGGATCTGATTGTCCAGTATCACATTTTATTAAAAATCGTTTCAGGAGAAATAACTACGCACAGGAAAGGTCATAGGGGGGGCCTGTAATTGGAGAACTACTTTGGCTATTATTTGTTATATATTTAATTGTTGTCCAGCTGTCCAGTAGCATGCTAGTTACTTTTAATATTTGCCCATAATATGCTGCTGATACTACATTTTAAACAAAATAATTTAGTATTTGCTCCTGCTCATAAACTTAGGATGTTTACCTACCTGTTGATGAGACTTAAATGGGTTGTTAACCCTTAATATAACTTTTACTATGATATAGACATTGATATTTTGAGATAATTTGTAGTTGGTTTTCATTTTATATATTTTGTGTTTTTTCAGTTATTTAGGGGCAGATTTATCAATATGTGAGTTTAGAGCTTAATACATAAAAACTCACACATGTTCTATTCGTTCCTATGGGAATTTTAAAAGCGTATTTATCAGATGGTAAACTCTAATTTTCACCCATTGATAAATATGCTAAAATCCCATAGGAATGAATTGAACATGGGTGAGTTATTAAGCTCTAAACTAACATTTTGATAACTGCCCCTTAGTATTTTGTTCAGCAGCACTCCAGTTTGGGATTTCATTTACTATCTGGTTTTTTACCTTCAGCAGTTTTTGAATAAGAAATTGGAATATGAATATGAGAGGGCCTGAATAGAAAGAGAATGAACAAAGAGTAACAATATTAATGAAATTGTAAGCTCAATAGAAGAATAGTTTTTTGGCTGCCGGGGTCAGTGATCCCCATTTGAAAGCTGGAAAACAAATGAAGGTCCTTTGCATAGTTGCTAGGAATAGGACATTCTATGATGTACTAAAATTTGATATAAAGGTGAACCACCCATTTAAGCTTCTTTCAGATCAGTAGTGCATGGGTTATTTTGGACTGTTCACAAAATATTTAATTAGCCCAAACACTCTGTGCCAAAACACTCAAAATCTGAAGTTATGTAAAGTGTTAGATTAAGCTCTAGACAGGTATTTTTCGTTTAACACAGAGGTCAAGTGTGCCTTTTGATGCCATATGTTTGGGCTACTGAAAATTGTATTGGGCAAAAATCACTTTGTGTCATTGCACTAAAACTTGTGAATGCATGTACAATAAATGTATAATAAAGGATTGTACCCATTTTCATGTACAGTATGGTTTGTCGAATATCTTCTTTGAAATTTAAAAAACTTAAAAGTATCCAAAGACTTGTGACCAACTATAAGCGATACACTGAATAAGTATGGAATAACTATGGAATTTGAATAAGTATGGAATTTGAAAATATTTTTGATAATTTTCAGTAAAGAGAGAAGAACTTCGAGGTGGCTTCATGCTTTGCTTTCTTGACGATGGAGCAGGAATGGATCCTAGTAAGTAAAATGCATCAGCCCTAATGATTTTCATATTTGTTTATAACATCGTTTGTTTAGTGCATTACCTAACACTGATGAAACTCATTAACAAATAAGTCAAAGGGATTCTGGGAACAAATTCCTTAAGGCTCTTAGAAATATCCCATTTGCATGGGTTTATCCTATAGGCAAAAGCTTACCCACTGGGTTTGAATCCCCTTGACTCTTTTGCATATGTTAATCCTTTTAACTCCTGGCTCTTCTTAAGCTAATCAGAAAACCCTGCACTACACTGATGAGCCCCAAGAAAGGTGAAACCGGTCTGTAGTTGGGAATCTGATCAGCTATTATCCTGGCTTTTGTTTTAAAAACCCAGTGGGTAAGCTTGTACATATAGGATAAACCCATGCAAATGGGATTTTTCTAAGAGCCCTAAGGAATTTGTTCCCTGAATCCCTTTGATTTATTTGCATACGTATGAGGCGGTCTCCTCAACCATTTTAACTTGTTTGTAAAACTTGGTGTGAAGTCTTTATTTCCTATCCATGTCAGATGTATTGAGTTATTGGGAGATAGGTTTTGTTTTTCCCTATATGAGTGCCAGGCTTTGGAAGTATGTATAAAGAGAGGGTTGTTTTGCATTTCTTGTGAGATATTTTGAAGGGGGATACGTAAAAGATAATTCATTGCGGGTGCTTCTCATTACAATGCATTTGATTACATATAGTACATCCTTCCTCAGAGATCACCTGACAGGAAATAATGAAGCTCTAACTGTAACAGGAAGGAGCATGATAGTAAAAGATAAAGCTATGTCCATTTATTGTCTGATGTAACCTAGCAAGTACTTGTGCCCTTGGTTTGTGTGTAAGCACAGTGAATCCAATGAGCCAGGGTTTGGCTTTTAGTACTTTAAGCTTATGTCTGATGGGTATATAAGTGGCGTGCTATAAATCTGTGCTACTGTGTAGTGATGGGCGAAATGTTTCGCCAGCCATGGATTCGCGGCGAATTTCCGCGTTTTGCCATTGGCGGATTGTTTTGCGAAACGGCGAAACGGGACAGATTCGCTATCACTACTACTGTGGGCTACTAATCTGCCCAGAGTTGTTATTGCTGATGGGAAGACATTTTGGGGAGATTTGCCCACCATAGCAGAGATTTATCATGGTGATTAATCTCCCAGTTGGACATAAACCTAAAGGAGAAGGAAAGCTACTGAGGCAGTTTATTCCCAGTAGAGTAGCCACAATAGTGCTATATTTATTCTGTAGAATGCATTTTCATACTTGAGTAAACAGCCCTAAAAGCTCTCTTTGTTTAAGATAGCTGCTGCCATATTAGCTTAGTGTGACGTGACTTTCCTTTCCCCCTGCTTTGTGTCTTTGGCTGTATTGCAACTCTGGGCTCAGATTACAGCAGGGAGGGATAGAAGGGGAAAGGAACATGCTGCACAGGCTCAAGCCCTGGAAGCTTGTGTTGAGAGAAGGAAGTCTGATACCGAAGCCCATATGTACACAGTAGAAGCAAAGGAATGCCATATTTCTTTTAACAGAGGACTCAGAGCAGCTTTAAGGTGGCCATACATGTTCAGATTTGTCTTCTTTCGACAAAATGCAACCATCTAAAACTAACCTTCAGACTGAAATTGTCCTAAAAATAACATATTGTAGCATGTCCTGAACACAAAATAGTTGTCCATCCAGATGTCCTGTAAATGCATTATAGGTCCCCCAGGTTTAGGAACATCCAATGGCACATAGCCCATTTTCGTAATATAAAATTTTCTAATACTATCTAGATGAAGCAGGATTTTTACATATGGGCTTTTTATGTGACATATTTTTATAGTGATCTACAGTTTTCAGGAATATAGTTTCCCTTAAGTAAACTACATGTAAAATGTTGTTCACTGCTTTGTCCTCCTTGTAAAACAGGAGGAACATGTCAGGTGTCTCCTGACATGCTCCTTTTGTGTAGATATTATGTCATGCTATTCTGTTAATGACCAATTAACTGCTTAAAGATTAAAATAGAATTCAAAATATTTTATTGTAAACAGAATCTGGAACATCTTACCCTAGATAACTTAAATTAGAAATTTGCCACCTTTGCCAGTATTTTTTAAAACGTTTGAAAGTGTGACTGATTGTTTTATTGTTGCTCATTATTTGTCTGTATTAGGTGAAGCAGCCAGTGTCATTCAGTTTGGTCGATCTGCTAAAAGGACTCCTGAATCTATTCAAATTGGGCAATATGGAAATGGTTTAAAGTCGTAAGTATTTTGACAGTGATTTTCGACAAGAACACTGACATTTTGTAACATTCAAAAAGTATATGCAACATTTATATTATATATATATATATATATATATATATATATATATATATATATATATATTATATTGATAACTCTAAACTTTTTATATGCTTCATTTACCTAGAACTATAACTGAAAATACAAATAGGCCTAGCTAATTTATTATTTTGCATAAAAGAGAAATACAAATCAAACAAAGTAATAGAAAGTCTTATGCATATTTGAAATGGCTATTTTTTTTTGGGTTCATCTGCCTTAAAGGTTTAAGTGATTTCTTTCTTAGTGAATGTATCCTAGGTTAACACAGCACTAACTGCTAAATAAAAGTTCATAATTGTATATGAACTAGATTGTATATGTAATTCATAGTGAGGAGTGTATAGGTAAATTATACAATATAGGCATAAAGCAACACTAATTTAGCCTGCTCCATGCAAGTATACTAGCTGCTGCCTTGGCCATTCTTAACTAAGTCTGCAAGCGTTTGGGCCATGTATTTGGCAGCCCCATGTATGGGGCCCTCTGATGGACCTACATGAAAATCAGCCAGATTTGGATCGAGGTCAGCCTAACCTTATCAGTGGGACCCCTGCTTGGATGGCACATATTCCTATCATTGTAATTTGATTATTTGGCCCACAGTCCAAAAATATATAAACCGTATGCATGTTAATTGGCTGTGTCAATGTGATACGGACCTTAGATTTTAAGCTCAACTGGGACAGGGTCTGATGTGATGTATAATCTCTGTAAAATTGCTTTGAAACATGTCAGTGCTATATAAATAAAGAATAATAATACAGGAATGCCATGCATTTTGATTTTCTTAAAAGAGAGTTCACTTTCTTTGTGTCTCTTCCTAGGGGTTCTATGAGAATTGGAAAAGATTTCATCCTTTTCACCAAGAAGGGAGATTCAATGACCTGCCTTTTTCTGTCTCGAACCTTTCATGAGGAGGAAGGCATTGATGAGGTTTGAAAATTGTTTTGATATTACCATATTGATATATGATTTATATTAAATAGGGGCTTACTTACACCTATTTATTTTTTAAAAACTATACCTTAGTAATATAAAAGTTATACAATTATTAGAATAAAAAAGTACATGTCTAATATAATGTAATGCAATATGATCAAACTAAAGCCAAATAATCTAACTTGACTGTTCATACAGTGTTCCTCTTTGTAACCTAGCCTCCGATGTGTGCATGCACACTGCTCTGCCATGGGTGCTGATGCACATTTGCTTGCACTCTAGGGTAATACAGTGCATATACATATTTGGAGGTAAATGAAAGACACGAAGGTGGCTCTAACTAAGAGAAAAAGGACGGCTGTGCTCTAAGATTATTATTAATAATAATAATAACAAAAATGTAAATATGCTGACTTTTCCCTTTTTTAGTTTACATTTCATTCTTGTATGATTGCCTCAAGTCTTGTATTAAATAATATGGTTCCCTTTAGATTCCATAGATGTAGAATTAGGCTCAAAGTGAGGAGCCTAATATCACCCATTTTGTGTTTGATGACAATAGAACCTCTAGTTATTAGGCTAAAAGATAATATGGTTAAGTAAAGTTAAGTAATACAAATGCTGCATGTATGCTATTATTGACTCTTAACAAGACCTCAATTTCCCTTACCACTGTTTTTTATTCAGTAGATGCATTTAGCCAGATATCGAGAGTTAAACTAAAAAGGGCTCATTTAATTCCACAACTGTAGATTCAATCCTGCAAGAATCATTGCAGACATATTTACAACTAGCCACACTGCTTCCCCACAATTTCTGCTTTCTAAAATACAAAGAGCATATTTCCATCTTGTATGGAGGTCCAAAGGTCAGCATGTGAACCAAAGCATGTCCACTCTCATTTGACACAGATTGATAGTAGTTTAGCTCAGAAAGCCACATATACATTTCTAAATATATGGTACTTAGGCGTATACTGGAAAAATATGCACACAAGATCAAACCCCAAATTCTTAAAGAAAAACTATACCCCTAGAATAAATAATTAACCAACAGATAGTTTATATCATATTAAGTGTCTAAAAAATCTTACTGAACTGGAATATAACAGTAAATATTTCCCTTTTACATCTTTTCCCTTGAGCCACCATTTAGTGATGGTCTGTGTGAAGATGGAGTAAAAGACAGAACGTTGTTTCCATTAATTTGCTCATGTTACCTAACATGTATGTGTGCCCTTGGTTAGTTTGTTTGCACTGTGAATCGTATTATGCCAAGGGGTGGCACTTAGTGCTTAAAACGGCAATTTTCTATTTAGGAGTACCAATGACACATACTACTTATGAAAATGTTTTTTTTTTTTTTAGATGAAGCAGGGTTTTACATATGAGCTGTTTATGCAATAAATTTTTATAGAGTCTTGCATTATTTGGGGGATGTAGTTTTTCTTTAACAGGGGGATTTAATGTCTCTGGAATAATGAGCCAAATCTTTTTGCAATGTGACAAGGCTCAGCATTTATTGTTTGATAAATATGGTACTAAGCTCACCAAAATATCCAGAGCAGCCACTTCTAAATAGGACCCAATGCAACATAAACAAACATTGACACATTTTAATTACCCATAGTTTTACAGCCAACAAAAAAGTTCTAAACACCCTTAAAACCATTCTTTTGGAGATGCCAGCAGAAACAATTCCTGATAGTCTGGTAGAGTCCTGTGTGAAATCAAATTTTTTTTTTAAACCTGAACTCAAACCAACATTTAAACCTGCTAAGGCCTACTACCCAACACACAACTGCCTTATTCGCATACCTGATCCACGACCTGCTGACCACCAACAGGAAGTGCTGTTGCTCCAAGTGACATCATCAAAAAGTAGGTGGAGGTAGAATTTTTTTTTTTTAAGGAGTAAAATAGAGATAATATAATACAAGATATGAAATATAGATAAGATCTGCAACCCAACCTGCATACGAAAATGCAGCTACAGGACTCAAGCCTGGTGCCATGGATAAAATATGGCTTACATTAAATAGAACTGCCAAATAATCCTTTGCAAAATTCACTTTATAACCAATCTTTTTTGTCTATTATTTTGTAAGGGAAAATTAATTTGAAGAAATGTTTGGTTTTACTTAAGTTTGCAAATTCATTAAACATCATATTCTTAACTCTGCCTGTGTTTTTCTTGCTGTTCCAAAGGTTATTGTTCCTCTTCCAACTTGGAATTCGAAAACTTGTGAACCTATAACAGACAACATGGAGAAGTTTGCAATTGAAACTGAACTCATCTATAAGTATTCTCCATTTCATTCCCAAAAGGAGCTCATGGAACAGTTTAAAAAAATAACTGAAGACACAGGTAAGAAGGAATGGTTCTTTCATTTAATTCAACCGAAGTGAAAGTTTCTAGCGATAATATAATACAATGACAGGGAAACTGTGTGTATAAGTACGTAAGTGTAGATATGTATTCTTAAGGCTGAAAGTATAGAAAGTGTTTTCTTTGTTGTAAAACAACTTGTGCTGCCTCTTATTGACTGTAGTCTCCTCCTTAAAGCACCAGAACCGGTAGTGTAAGGCCCAAAAGTGCTCTAGTGCATGTTTTTATTGTAAGAGAACCACTCAAACTTTCTATTTCAGGCAATTAACTGTACAGCCAAAGGAAGGCATCAGGTGCAATCTTTTGTGCTAGCAGAAAAAGCATACCCACTGGCACAGTGGACTTGTCCATTTGTCACATTTAAAGTGATGCTGACACACTTTTTTTTGTTATATATGGTCAGGCCATATGTTTTCGTTTATACGTTAAACTATGTTTTGTATTGGAGTGGGTGGTGAGGGGTGGAAGGTGTTACGTCACTTGTACCTGTTGTGATACTCGTCACTGTTTGAAGTTTCCTGCCTTGCACAGTATTTATGGATCACCTTCACTTGTTTTTGTAACTTTGAGAAAGGCTGGTGCTACAGCCGAAACATTAGTTCATCTTCTTCAGTAAAAACCTTTATTTTTCATAAGTCCTGTGAGAGTGGCTTTTATTAGCTTGTGTATTCATCATTTTATATTGAAGACTGCACCCAGGCATATTTTTTCCCTTATGACGTGAGTGCCAGCAACTCCTGTTTTCCATGCTAATAATCAGCGTATTAAGTATTAAATTCTGTTATGGCAACTATATAACAGTTAAGGGTCCAAGCTTGCTACGGCACAAAAAAATAGTTTAATGCAGAAACTCAACAAAATAAAGACTTAGGGTCCGATTCACTAAAGGTCGATAACACTTATCACATGCTTTTTTGCATTAAAAAGCATGCAATAAATAAGTACCGATTTTTTACCGATTATTTCTATGCATTCCATTAATTAGTGAATAGAAGTAATGCATGATTCACAAACACATATGAAGCGTTAGACGCGCAAAATATCGCGTTAATCTGTGCGAACATTAACACCTACTTGGGGTAGGTGGTACTTAAAGAATAAGTAAACCTTTTTCTTTTTTTTTTCTATCAGTAAAATTACTCAAAACAGCCTCCAGAATTACTTACCTTTGTCCCAGCATTCTGTCTGACCTGGTTCCTCAGTTAGACGTTAATCCTTTCCTTTGCTTCCTTGTACAGAGTGAAGCCCCGCCCCCCACTTCCTGTTCAGGTCTCTCATCAAAAAAAAAACCCTGATAATGCACAGACTGGCTCCTGCTGCCTCCACTCCGACAACATTGTCAAATTGAAGAGAAAAGGAAACAGGAAGTGGGGGCGGGGCTTCACTCTGCACAAGGAAGCAAAGGAAAGGATTAATGTTTAACTGAGGAACCAGGTCAGACAATGCTGGGACAAAGGTAGGTAATTCTGGAGGCTGTTCAGAGTAATTTTACTGATAGAAAAAAAAAACTTATTCTTTAAAGAAAATTGTGGTTTGTGAGCTTTTGGCGACACAACATGGAGTTTGCAGTCGTATTTTTTCAAGTACGTGTTGGCCCTAGAGTGATGCATCCTCCTGTTTTCAGGGAAATTGTGATTTTTAGAACGGTTGTTTTCAGAAAGTAATGGTTATGTGCGTAAAATATCGTGCGCTGTGTAATATGTTACAAACTGAGTAATATATTGCTTGAAAATATGTCATCGCTTCTTAATTATGACTAGTGTCATTTAGTAAATCGAATGTTAAGTCGCAAAAAATAAGTGATAACATTTTTAACGCGTGCTATAAATAGCACTCGTTTTATCGACTTTTAGTGAATCGGCCCCTTAGTATCTTTAATACTGTTATACATATACCATACTAGTAAAAAGAAAACATATCATACTAAAAATATACTATTCACTGATTATAGTGAAAACCTGTAACAGCTTTCATCTTTTCTGACACAGGAACCCTGGTTGTAATTTTTAACTTGAAGCTGATGGACTCTGGTGAACCAGAGCTGGATTTGGTCACGGACCCTAAAGATATTCAGATGGCTGGGACTCCACCAGAGGGAACGTACGTGAAAAGATTACTGTGTATTTAAAATAAATAAGGGGCTGATTTTTTTAACTTTTGTGACGTAATTATGCACTGAAATTAAGAAAAGTGTAATGTGCATGAATCCACCTTAAATAAGCGCAAGGGATACCTTGGTGTAGGGAGAAAATTAAGTTGTTCTGGGAAAAAAAGTACATTGTGGGATGTTTTTAAAATAAGAGGGAAGCCTGGCCTTTATTGTCTCCTTTATGAATCCTTCTATATATGCGCTTGCCCTTAGAGCATACTTTTGTCATAATACAAAGTATTAGGATAGCTTATTCACACAGTTGGTCCTGCAGAAGTGGTGATTTTGGTGTTTGGTTTTGGTTTTTGGAGTTTGGTTAAAGGAAATTGGGTAAGTTAAAAGGGTAAAAGAGGTAAGGGGGGAGAAGAAGTAAAAGATGTAAAGATTAAAATAACTCTGGGAGGGGGCGCATGTGCAGCGCCATCAGGGACAGATGCACCTGATGTGAGCTTCGTACCCAGGTCAGGAAAATTTAGCAAAAAACAGCAATAATCGAACCAGCTGAGTACAATCTGACCTCCTCAACCTACCTACATTACAATGGCGCCTCCGGGACCGATTAAGACAACGACTCAAAGCACACACAAGTTTTTTCAGCAACGGCGCCCAGACACTCCGCCATCTTTGCCCACCACACAGGAGCCTGAGGAGACAAACTCGCAGGCTGAACAAACTGCTACACCACCTGACGTCCCAGAACTGCTGCAATCTATACAGAAACTGTTCCGAACAGAACTAGCAGCTCCAGTGGGAGTTCACAAAGCAGATACAGAAGCTAGGTACGTAAACCAACGCCCTAGAACTCCGTGCTGAGCAAATAGTGATGGCCATGCACGCGGACACGAAACCCTTGAAGCATATAAGGAAAAAATGTATATAATGGAGGAAAAATTGGAGGACCTTGAAAATAGGTCACGAAAGGCCAACCTTCTCCTTAGAGGAGTACCCGAGACAGAAACAGACTTGGAAAAATTTGTTTCCAGCCTCTTCTCAAAGCTACTCACAAATGTGCCCCCGGAGCAACTACAAATGGTCCGGATACACAGAGCACTTGCAAGACCTCGCAATAAAGATTCCCCAAGGGACATTGTACTTAAATTCCAGTACGAAGCCTCCAGGGATGCGGTCCTACAAGCAGCTCGTTTACTTACCAGAAAGGACATCAGCCAACTCCTGACGAAGGGAGGGAGTGCCCCCCCGAAATGTTGATTTTCTTTATGGTACATTGGCATAATAAATGGGGTAAGCTCCCCAGCGGAAATTTTGCTTGAGTGCAGTCTCTATTTCTGCTTTGTTCTATACTTAACACAACCCACTATGTAGACACATGGAGAGAACTACACCCTAAAACACGGGTATATACTTACTATTCTGCCCCTCATAAACAATATTCCAGAATAGACACAATTTTGATAAATACGTTAGCAACACCCAACCTAAAAGAAGCATACATCAAGCCGTGTGCATGGTCTGATCATGATCTTGTTGCTATCTCTCTAACGGTACTTGACATCCCCACAAAAAGCACTCAGTGGCGCCTTAATGGAAGCCTCCTTAGTAACCCCCAATCAATCATAGACTCAAAAACTACTCTTAATAACTACTTTAAGGAAAATACTACCCCATAAGTAACACCGGGCAGCCCATAAGGCAACTATGAGGCTACTTTATTCAACAAGCAGCAATAAAACAGAGAAAAGCACGAGAAACACAAGACAGACTAGAAAAATCTCTACAAATACTAGAAAAAAAAATCCAAGTAAAATAATCCTATCATACAATTAAGCGAATTAAAGCTATCAAGCAAGAACTAGATACACTGCAGAAGCACAAGGTAGATAAAGCAATAAGATTGACAAACTTTAAATATTATAAATATTGCAACAAACCAAATAGGTTTCTTGCAAACTTATTAAAGGATAAAACCCAGGTTAACCAAATACCACGAATCAAGACCCACTTCTAATCCAGAAAAAATACGAGACACGTTCCTGGATTTGTATAGAAAGCTGTACACCCAATCTCATAAGCCCACCAAAAAGGCTATAGATGGATGCCCACTACCCAATCCCAACACTTACAAAAGCAGAAGTTGACAGACTAAATTAAGGCATTTCACTAGATGACATAGGTGACGCCATTAAAAACTTTAAAACAGGAAAGGCCCCAGGACCAGATGGTGTATCAGCTGGCTACTACAAAAAAATTTCGGAAATCTTAATACCACAGCTGAAAGCTTTATATGATTATATTGCCCAAGGAAAATTGCCCCAGAATTATTAGCAGCACACATCACATCTACACCTACATCCCAAACACCACCGTCCTATTTCCCTTTTGAATTTGGACCTCAAGATACTAACCTTCATCCTCTCCAAGAGACTCTTGGCGCTACTCCCCAAAATACATAAAGACCAGGTGGGATTCATACCCTCCAGCCAGCAGGAGACAATATTAGGAAAATACTAAATATTGGAATGCCTCGGAGCGGTACCACAATCAATAGGAATACAAGGTCCATTCACAAAAATTTTACAAACATACTGTATATACTCGAGTATAAGCCTAGTTTTTCAACACCAAAAATGTGCTGAAAAAGTCACCCTTGGCTTGTACTCGAGTCGGGTGCCATGGGTCCCTCCAGACTAGTGCCCTCTGTCCTTTGTGTGCAAATTAGGCCCCCCCGCAACCAGACCCTCCAGTGCCCTGGCCTAGGCTCCCACTAGCAATACTTATTTCCCCTTACATCTCCTCCGGGACTGGGTCTGCTGCCAGTTTGCCAATGTGCAATGAGCGTGGGGTAGTACTCCTATTGTTTTTGTTGACCCTCTTCTCCGCTTACAGAGATAGTTTACTGTTTTTCTTTGAAATAAATATTGAAAAACATATACCCCACTGATGCCTCAATTAATGTACTTTTATTGGTATTTATTTTGATTGCTAAAACTTAGCAGTAGCGGCTGCATTTCCCACCCTAGGCTTATACTCGACTCGATATGTTTTTGCAGTTTTCTTAGGTAAAATTAGGTACCTCGGCTTATATTCGGATCGGCTTATACTCAAGTATATACGGTACTACTCCACCGCCACACTAAAACTGCCCACGTCCACACTATAGCGATTAGGCAACATCAAAATATTAAAGGTGTAAAAGTTGCAGGGATAGAACAAAAAATCTCCTTGTTTGCAGATGATCTATTGCTTACTTTTACAGACCCACTAACTACCCTTCCCAATCTGCTGAAATTGATACAGGACTTAACCCAAGTGTCAGGGCTCAAGCTAAACCAAGACAAAAGTGAATTTCTGCCATGTAATATTCCAAAGAATACTGTAAAACTTATTGAACTCAACTTTGAGTTCCAGATCAAAGAGAAATACTTACCATGCCTAGGTATAAACTTAACTCCTACTCTAGACACTATGTACACACGCAATTACCCTCCGTTATATATAAGTTTAACGCAGGAAATGCAGGGCTGGAACAAAAAACAAATCTCCTGGGTGGGGAGGATTAACTGCGTCAAAATGATGACCTTACCAAAATTACTGTATTATTTTAGGGCCCTACCCATAGCAATATTACAGAGAGACTTACAAAATTTTCAGAGAACCATTATGACTTTTATCTCGGCCAACAAAAGACCAAGGATTAATAAAAGAACAATGTGCCTACATAAATCAAAAGGGGGACTAGGAATTCCAAATCTACAACAATACTACAGGGCAGCAAGATGTGCCCAAATTGCCTTACTACATGGAAAAAAGCTAACTCCACTGTGGGCTGAAATTGAATCCGCCTTAATACACACAACCTCCTTAACAAGCCTAATATGGAACCCGCCCCAAGATCTTAAACTGTACAAAGACTTGTCGCCAATAACCCGCCAAATGCTGCTATGTTATGGTTATGGAATACGGGCTGGCATCAAAACCTTCGAGACTGACTCCAGTATTGGGAAACAACCTCTTTACCCCAGGATATAATAATAAATCATTTCAATGGTGAATAGAACAAGGAATATCCTATGCACATCAACTCACAGACGGATCAAAACCTTTACAACTAACCCAAATAATGCAAAAATTCAGAGTACCTGCAGACGAACATTTTTATGCAATACAAATAACCCATTTTATACAGCAGCTATGGGAAAAAACTGCTAAAATTTTCCTAAATGGGGTTTAATTGTCTTTTCATTTTTCTTATAAAAACATTTTTAAATTGTTCGTATATTGTTCTTCCTGTTTAAATTATGATTAAGCATTATTCTTTTCCCTTAGAAAGCCTGAGCGGCGCTCATTTCGAGCTTATGCTGCTGTTCTGTATATTGATCCAAGAATGAGAATCTTCCTTCACGGACACAAGGTGCAAACTAAGCGACTCTCTTGTTGCCTTTACAAACCCAGGTACAGTTATGCAGGGAATCATTGTCATATCCCCTTTTTTTCCCCTTTGACAAGTTTCTTTGGCAATAGAGAAATAACTGTGAAAGGGACACCCTACAAGTTAAATCTTTTGCCTGTCTGTCTTCACTGCTAATTGCTGGCTAGTTATCAGTATCCTAGCTAGCTAGTTAATTTCACAACAGAAGAATCCAAGATACACTCTGTTTTTACTTTGCAAAAGGGGAAAAAACACTGCTGATTTAGCCTGCAGATATATTGAATGGAGAATTTTGCAGCATGGTGAAGCTATAAGTGAAATACACCATAATAATTATTTTAACACAAAATTCTCCTATGGAACTGTGATACCTTGGGAAGAACGTGGTTAAATGGTGAATTTATAGATTTATAGAATTATAAATTGAATCGAATTAAACTTGTCTTTTATAAATAGAATCCATTTACCCTCTTTATATTCTTTACTTTTAATTCAATTTAATTTCAATTGGCTTCAGTATGCCTTTAGTATGCCTTATGAGTATTCTAAAGCTTACTTACCTTATATTGTGTTTTGCACATTGTTTTGAATAAAATTAGTCTATAGTAATTTTGTGACCAGCTCCTGTAAATCTTTTGTAAGTTCACCTAGGCATTTAGGGCAAAATCAGACCTGGCCAGGAGTGCTGCTGCCATGAGGTAAGTTGAGAAACTCACCATAGGCGACCGCAGCCTGCAAATTACCAGGGGCAGCAAAAAGCAGCTCCTGGTAACATTAAGAACTGAAATTCAGATTTTTTTGCAGAGAGCGTAAACTAGAGATGCAGCCCCCCAGCCCACCCTGAGGTCCTTGCCTCAGGGTGGCAAGGACCTCAAAAACGCCCCTGGACCTGGCATATAGTGCATTTCTCCATGCCTATGTTTTGTAGGCATGCAGAGAGAAATGGATCTGTTCTCATTTAAAACTCCATGTAGCTGCACTGACTGGCTCATTGGTAATAATGCTTGAGCTACCCAGTTCACCTATGTGCAATTTATAAAGCCTAATCTGACAAGAATACAGAGCATGCATAAGCCTAATCATGGCACACTCTACATGTTTCATGCAGAGAATAATGGGGTGGACATTATGAACAAGGAATGACATAAGCCCATTGTGCAGGAAAAGAATCAGTTTGAAGAGATTTCTGAGGCAGGTATAAAATAGGTGCTTTGTGTTGACATTTGTTTTTTTACTTTTCCTTTAAGTTTCAGATAGCATTTGTGGATGTGCTATATTTTTTTCTTCTTTTTACAGAATGTATAGATACACATCAAATCGATTTAAAACACGAGCTGAGCAGGAGGTGAAGAAAGCAGAACACATGGCTAAAATTGGTAAGACAGTGGATGAAACAGAATGCCCTGCTCCCACTACAGTTTGCTCATAGCATGTATTTAAAACAATGACTAGCATATACATTCTCTTTAGTACCATTTACCATATTTGAGGTTCGATTAGCTGATTTTGGTACAGTTGCTTAATGCACAACCAGTCATTTTTTTTGGGCCTGAATTACAGTACTTTTTATGTACTACTCTTCCATTCATGGGTTTAAATGTATGGATTGCTGTTTTGTATCTTGTAGATTGTAAGCTCTTTTGGGCAGGGCTCTCTTCACCTCTTGTATCGGTTATTGATTGCTTTATATGTTACTCTGTATGTCCAATGTATGTAACCCACTTATTGTACAGCGCTGCGGAATATGTTGGCGCTTTATAAATAAATGTTAATGTAATGTAATGTATCCTTTGTAGTTGTGATGGTTTGCAGCAAGCATTAAAAAATAATCTTTAACTGTCTTATAGCTGAGGAGAAGGCACGGGAAGCAGAAAGCAAAGCACGAGCGTTGGAGTTGCAGCTTGGGAATGACCTAGCTCGGGAAAGCAGGGTGAGATTTTTATCAAAATTTTAAGGACTAAAACTGTATCTTTCGTTTATTACCTAAGGTGTTAAATATTATATAAAGTGTAAGGTGTCCTGGTATCCCCAGTTATTTCTAATGCTAAGTTATACAGTGTAGCTTTTTAAAGTAGAGGTCATGTTAGTGGAGGGTGCATAAGGTGTGTTAGGACTGAATAGTCTCTTAAAGTATGTATTTCACAAGTTTGCCATTTTGTGGTTTCTTGTCCCAGTTGGTGTTATCTAAAAAGGGTCAAACAGAAGGAGCTTCAAATTGTAAAAAGCAGACTGTACAGTAGGATAGACTTTAGGGCAAGTTCACATAGATGTTCTCTTTAAAATTCTTCTAGTTGAGCCTGAAAATATGCATCTCGGCACTGAACCACTCTGTATGCCTGCACCTGGGCTGATGAAGGGCTCTTGATGCAGGCACAGGGGTAGGCTGATTGAGGTGTAGAGTCTGATTCTTGGACTTTTGTACTTGTACTTATCTGAAGGGCCCCAAATAAATCCCTTTTTTAAGTACAAATAAACGGAGAATCACACAGCTTTTTTGGGAGTTGCCAGTGCAGGGCAGGAGTTTGTATTTCCCTGGACCATTGTTTATGGCCTGCTCCTAGTCTGCAAAGTCATATGTGGGTTAGTAAAGGAGCAGAGAACAGAATAAGTTACTATAAACTCAACTAAGGCAACTACTAGTACAATTTATTTCTTAGATTCTAACCTTTCATTATAATAATTTCATGCATACTTTTCATACTGTTTTATCAGGCTGCGCTCCGACAAGTACAAAACACAGCAATAACTTTTCGTAGAGAAGCAGATGTAAAGAGACGCATTAAGGAAGCCAAACAAAGGTGAGGATTGGGTCAAGGCCCCAGTATGAGAAAAATTCAGGGGGTCAATGAAATGTTTGAATTTTCTTGTCTGTGTAACATTATTTTCTTCAGTATTTCAAGTGAAAATTTTGTGAGTATGTGTTTCTCTTACATAGCAAAACAGTTTATCTATCTTGCTTGTAACACTCCAAGCAGGCTTGTTCTGTTCAGCGTTGCTCTGTTGGACAGAAGGCTTGTGGCAGGAAGGTATTGCCAGCAGTTAAAGAATTATAGGTTTTAGGGAATATATTTTTAATCACTGAATTAAATGTATTTGTAGTTTTGTTCCTAAATTTTAGTTCTGAGAATATCTTGTTGTTTCCTATATACAGAGCCCTTAAAGAGCCAAAAGAGTTAAATTTTATCTTTGGAGTGAATATTGAGCAAAGAGACCTTGATGGAATGTTTGTCTATAACTGCAGTCGTTTGATCAAAATGTACGAAAAGGTTGGACCTCAACTGGAAGGAGGAATGTAAGTTGTTTTATCTTTTTTGTAAATATATTAAAAATTCTGCATCAGGGTGTATATTTAAAAAAAAAAGTGGAGTGAAGCATTACTGGTGATGTTGCCCAGGGCAACCAATCAGCAATTTGATTTCAACTGTTAGAAACCGAAAGCAAAGCATCTGATTGGCTGCTATGAACAACATCACTAGTAATGGTTCACTTTACTTTTTACACAGCATGATAAATATACCCCCTGGTGTTTATAAAAAAAAAAAAAGACGTAAAAAACAAAGTCAAATAAGCAAGTTAAAAAAAAAAGAAACCTGAACATAACAGGGCATTCCTACTTTGATACTGAACAAAATCTCATACACCTTCATTTGCTGAAAATAAATTCAGTTCTGAAATTGGTCTGTGAGAAGTGTATGTTTGTAATGACATTGATTAATATGAGTTTAAAGACCTATTACACAGCAAATATATGCTGGGGACTAGTACGGGGAAAACAAACAGGCTTGTTTCTGCTGATGTCATTACTGACAAACCCTGGCTCTTATTGTCCCCATGGCCCCTCCCAAGGTATCTAAAACAGCTCCCATGAAAGCAGAGCAAGCCCTGCTGACCATCACTTCCCAGAAGCTATTATTTTTATAAAACAGTTACCCCTAACAGGTACCAAGTTCTGTCCATGCTCCTCTCCCCATGAACCCACCATTTTCCCCCACCCTGTCAGGACCAATAGGAAAAAAATCACCAGTCCTTAACATATATCACGCACAGATAGGATTGGGATGTTATCTTAAGTTTACTGTTTAAGGGCTCTGGCACACGGGGAGATTAGTCGCCCGCGACAAAACTCCCTGTTCGCGGGCGACTAATCTCCCCGAGTTGCCATCACCTGCCATCCCACCCAAATGTAAGTCGCCGGTGGGATGGCACACGCGGCGGCGCGATTTCAGCAAATCGCCGAAAAAGCCTCGCGAGGCAACTTTGCCGATTTGCAGAAATCGCACCGCCCGCGAACAGGGAGTTTTGTCACGGGCGACTAATCTCCCCGTGTGCCAGAGCCCTAATACAGTAAACTTGAGATAACAGTTGGATACCACCAAGCATTACTTTTCTGAACAAAGATATATACTGTAAATTCACTTTGCCAAGCTGCTGACCTTTTCTTACTTTTACATGAGTAACTATGCAATAAACACAGCTGTCTATATTTTGATAACAAATTTCTTTTCGACACATGTGCATTTTTGTGTACTGTTTTTAGGGCCTGTGGAGGAGTGGTAGGTGTAGTGGATGTCCCATACCTTGTTCTTGAACCCACACATAACAAGCAGGACTTTGCTGATGCTAAAGAATACAGGCACTTACTGAAGGCTATGGGAGAGCATTTGGCACAGTACTGGAAGGATGTAGCGATAGGTAAGTATATCCCATATCCCTTTTTTACAGAAATACATTATATACAAATATAAATCAGCCCTGGCTAGTGCCTATGAATTTGCAAATGTATACTTTTTTTTTTTTTTTAACTTGATCAGAGATATGTAAGGTACTTTATTGAATTAGTCCCCACCATATCTATAGCAAGGCTGTTGTCTGTAATTATCACACTTTGTGTAAAAGTTTGTGTTATCTTTTAGTTTTTCTCTCTCGAGCTTTAGGGCAAAGACACAAGGGCGATTAGTTGCTGCGACTGGGTTACTTAAAAGTCGCCACGACTAATTGCCCCATGTGTCTTCACCCTTAGGGCTCTGGCACACGGGGAGATTAGTCGCCCACGACAAAACTCCCTGTTCGCGGGCAACTAATCTCCCCGAGTTGCCTTCACCTGCCATCCCACCCGTGACAATGTAAGTCGTCGTGGGATGGCAACTCGGGGAGATTAGTCGCCCGCGAACAGGGAGCTTTGTCGCGGGCGACTAATCTCTCCGTGTGCCAGAGCCCTTAGAGTGATAGCAGACGAGGAGATTAGTCACCCAGGATAAATCTTTGCTACCGTGGGTGACTAAAATCTCCAAATACTTTCCCCTGGCAATAATCTCATTCGCCAGTGGGAAACCATATGCGGTGCTTAGTTTCTCTGAAGTCGCCTGAAGTTTCCTTACGAGGCAACTTCAGAAAAATGAAGCGCCGCATATGTTTTCCCACAGGTGATTTACATTTTTTTGATTCTTTTAAAGCTCTTAGTGTAGTTTAGCCCAAAGGGAAAGGGATAAAAGTACATATATTAAAAGGTGAAACAACACAATAAAATATGTTAGCTGATTATTTGGGGTTTGTGTGTTTTCCCTCAGCACAGAAAGGTATTATAAAATTCTGGGATGAATTTGGCTACATATCAGCAAATTGGAACCAACCTCCATCTTGTGAATTAAGGTATAAGCGCAGACGTGCAATGGAGATACCCACAACTATACAGTGTGGTAAGTACCAATTCTATTATTTAGTATTGCTATTAGTAATAAAATAATACTTATATTTCAGGGATGTGGGATAGAAATCAAAGGTCTGAGACTAAGTGGAAGTTATATGGGTCTTTTGGAACGCTTAATTTATTACAACTTTTTCTGTGGGTCTCTCATCACACTTTTACTCCTCATGTGCACCAGATTTTCAAGTCTCCTTTGTTGTTAAACATATTGTTAGGCCCCCTAGGTCATAACTAGGTTACAGGTAGTGTATGCATGATAGTATTTTGAAAGTCATTCTGTAACAGTACAACTAATGGACACTACAGCAAATAAAGCTTTATTGTAAATTGTCCTTACTTGGCTTTTTTGTTGGGCCTCGTTGTCTGCTACCTGTGACCCCCCCCCCCCAAAAAAAATATTATATGATAAAGTAGGAACCTGAATGTTCATCATTGTATTGCCTCTAAAAACGCAAGCAAAAAGCTGATTGTTGTAAAAATAAGTACGCACTCTAATAAGATAAAAATAATTTCTCTGTTGTCTCGTGGGACACAGGGAACACATGTGGTTAAACTTCACTCTTTAGGAGACAGGACACTTGAATGACAAATTAAGGGGGTGTGCCAGGTACACTCTGGCTTTACCCCTACACTGTACCATTTCCAGTCAGTTTTCCAAGTGTCCTGCTTCTAGGAGATTGGACCATGTCTTTAGCGAGACCACAGAGACTGCTTTGGTCAGTGCTTACTATTGACACCTGGGGTGACATTGGGAGCCAGGCTGCCTGAATCCCATTCAGTTAGCCCCCTACAAGGGACAGCTCATTGGGGTTACACTCCTAGCTCCTAACTGGGCTATACACACCACCCAGACACTACCTGCATCACTCAACTGACCACAGACAGTCTGGGCGACGAGACCCAGGGGTGAGTACACCCCTGTTTCCCTTTACCAGCGGTCATGCTGTTAGCATGCAAGACACACACCTTGATGTCGACGGCATCATCAAAGGGGTGCTCGAGGTGCTTAACATTACCGTGACACCTAACCACAATCCCAGACTGAGGGTCTGTTCAAAAGACCGCACAGATCAGAGTCTCTTTTCCCATCCCATGACCATCTTATAATCCTAATACAAGACGAGTGGTACTATCTGGAACAAAATTTTCTAAGTCTCTTTCTAAGGAGCTGGTAGAAAAATGGAGTAATCCCCCTTCTGTAGATGCACCAGTCTCCAGGCTATCAAAATCCACCGCTCTACCAGTAACGGACACAGTGGCTTTCTGAAGGCTATCTATTCATCCTCTGGTTCCTTCTTGCACCCCGCCTTAGCCTCGGCCTGGGTCTACTGAGCAGTTCAGGTTTGGACAGAATCCCTGGTGAAAGACATTCAAAACGGCATCCCCAGATCTTACCTCCTCTCTTCTGCTAGGTCAATCCTTGATGCAGCAGCCTACTTAGGTGATGTCATCCTGGACACTGCTGAAATAATTGCTTGAAATCAGTGGTGGTGAGACAAACACTTTGGTTGAAGAACTGGTCTGCAGACATCAGATCAAAGAAGTCCCTGACCATTGGCCTCTCTGGCCTCTTCCAGTCCGACCTGGCTCTCGATGACTCCATCTGAACTTTCTCCAGGGTGTGGCTTGATTCACCATTTGAACCTATGGATTCTATTTCGGACACGTCACGTGGCTTACATGGAAAGTAGCATTCCTTTTGGCTATCTCCTTCGCACAAAGGGTTTCTTTGCGCACGGTTCCATGCTTCCTACTGATGGTGGTATCCTCATTCCATGTCAATCAGGAGATTGTAGTGCCACCCCTATGCCCAGAACCGAAGAATAAGAAGGAACGGCACCTGCATAATCTTGATGTCGTCCAAGCTCTTCGCAAGTAGCTGGAGAGGTCCAAATCCTCGCTCCCAATCCCTCTTCTTTTTGCCCTCTGGACCGTGTATGGGCCAGGCAGCTTCCAAGACTTTCATTGCCAGAAGCCTGAGGGAAAGTCACCACCACAGGGAGTTCGGGCCCACTCCAAGAGGGAGATGGGAACTTTCTGGGCATGGCCCAACCCCACATCCATGGACCAGATCTGCAGAGTGGCCACCTGGTCCTCTCTTCACACATTCGCCAAATTTAGATTGGACACATTTGCATCTGCTGAAGCCTCATTTGGGTGTAAGGTCTTGCAATCAGTGCTGCAATAACGTGTCAACTACAATCTTCGCTTCTACCCGGCTGCTACTGGGGCTGCTTTATTAAGTCCCCATGTGTTCCCTGTGTCCCCTGAGACAACAGAGAAAACAAGATTTTTGTTACCTACTGTTAAATCCATTTCTCTGTAGTTGAAATGGGGACACAGGGCTTCCCGCCCTAGCAAATGTTGGTGACCTCTGGCTGTGTCGGAATTTTCCTCTGTTCCTATGTTCTGCCTTGTTATCAGTTATTACAAGTTGTTCATTAAATGGTTATATTACTAATTCTATACTGCCTTTGGTACAAACTAACTGGAAATGGTACAGTGTAGGGGTAAAGCTGAAGTGTACCTGGCACGCCTCTTGGAGAGTGGAGCTTAATTCCATGTGTTCCTTGTGTCCCCCTTTCAACTACAGAGAAATGGATTTAATGGTAGGTAACAAAAATCCTGTTTTTTAACTGACAGGTTCTTCTCTAAAATGTCATTTGATATTTCATTTATAAACTAGAGAGAAAGCACCCATGTTGTTTTGTGTCTTCCTTCCCTGCCTTGTTTGCTTAAAGGATAAGTTAAACTTTTTCTTTTTAAAAAAAAACTGTTGCTGAACAGCAATTTGTTTAGTGCCTACTGCACATGCCTCATTGATTTTAATTAGAGGCAGTGAGCATGCTCAGTAGGCACCTTTTTGATGTCAGTCGGAGAGAGGAGTGTTCAAAAAGCAAAAAGGGTTGGAGCTTCACATTAGACAAGGAAATCACTTAAAGAAGTGCTGTTCAGCTGCTTGTAAAAGAGAAACAAAATACATCTGCATGCAGGGAGAAAGGTATGTTATTCTGGGGGCTGCAACAATGAAACATGTTGTTTAAAGAGTAATTTCAGGGGATTTAAAAATAAAAGGCTTACTTATCCTTTAAATAATTTTATCATTGCTGTTCCTGTCTGATTTTTCCAATGTTTATCTTTAAAAAAAAAAAAAAAAAAAAATCCAAAGATTTAATTTGGATGATATTAAACAGAACAGTATTCTAAATCTTTCAGAATTGTTGTTTTTTTTTTTTTTTTTTTTTTTTTTTTACTTAATATGAGAATGCTTACACTGGTTCCTGAACTTTGATGCAGCACAATTCTTGACTCTTCCCTGATCCCTTGTTCAGATATATGAATTGCAAATGTTATTGATAAGACTACATTATTTTATAATTTAATTGTCACTTCTCATATTTGTATTGGTAGATATGTGTTTAAAGTGGAGAACACTTCCTTTCCAACTGAGTTCTGTAGAAAAGGAGTATCCTGACACATGGGTGTGTGCCATGAACCCTGATCCTGAACAAGACAGGTTAGAAGCTATCATTTTGTTTAGTTTTTTTCATGAAAATTCATAGTGTTTTCTCTGTCATCTCTCATTCGTGGCTTCCTTTGCATTTGGCGTGCTATTTTAGTATATACCAGGTGAAGCAACATAAAAACTGTACAAACTGAATTTTTACAGATATAGTTTTCATTATATTTTTGTTTAAATTACTGTGCTCTAAAACATAGTATTTCCAGAAAAGAAAATAGACAAGTTTAAAAAGTATCTTAAGGCTTTTTTCATTTCTTCTGGTTATAGGTGTGAGGCTACAGAACAGAAGCAGAAGTTGCCTGTTGGAGTTCTGAAAAAAGATATCCTGTCACAAGAAGAGAAAAAAAGACAGCTGACAGAAAAAATCAGACAGCAACAAGAAAAGCTGGAAGCCCTGCAGGTTAGAGGGGAAATTAAATAACTTTCTTCAGGTTCTGGATTTGTGGCAAGACCACAAAGGCCCAGCCCTACTGTGGCATGAAGCCCCAGCCGCATCTAAAGTTTACTTATATTTGAAGCACTAGGGACTAGGCACATGGAAGATTGTGTTTGTTATTTAAATCTAAGCGCACCCTGTCCCCTGTGCTCCAGATGTAGGAACAAAGCATGCGCATGATCTGGTGGGGGGCGTTGGAGGACATTGGTCTACAGGCGCCCACAGTAGAAATCTGGCACTGACTTTAAACCTTTTTCTGCCAGCCAAATGTCATACTTTGTGTTATCTCCCAGGCAATTTTTGAAAATTGTGTGCTATTTCACTGTGGTATTTCCTAGGGGGGGACTTATTGTTTCCCTAGGAATAGAATACTGCATATTGCTTTTTCATTACCTGAACTTTCGTTCTCCTTTAAAAGAGGAGAAAGGTCTAATCACGTACCAAAATGTTAGGCACCCCTCAGTGATTGTAATCACTTGCCTGATACCCAGGATGGTGCTCCTGTTAGCAGAAAACGGCACCAGTGCGCAGGTACCCCTGCAGCCAAGCGATCCTCTTACTTCTGTCTTCGTGCTGCATGTGCATGCGCATTAGAGTGAAAAGACAAATTATACAAGACAGTCATCTTTTTTTACTCTACTGCACCGGCCCTAGGATCCCAAAGATAAATGAGTGAAATAAGAGGATTGCCCTTTTGCATGAACCCCGGGCCGGTGCAATTTTATGTTAACTGGAGCACCTCCCTGGGGTATCAAGTAAGTGATTACAGTAACTGGGGGCGTGCCTAACATTTGGCACCTCCAGTGATTGTAACTTTCCTTCTCCATTAATTTGTAATTTAATTTCTTTTTTCATATTATAGAAAATATATAAGAAATATGTTCTATTATACACAAAAAGCACAGTTGATTTGAAAGCTGCATGTGACAATGTATACGTTTATGGAGTCATGTATAGATTAAAAACTTTTAGCATTACAAGAAATAGAAAAATACTTTAGACAGCAAAGCCGAAAATTCCCCTAACATAAAAGTGCACATTATTACGAGCTAAAATAGGTAATTGGATCTTTCCATTCCAAACTACCAAACTGGAAAGCTTAACTAAAACTAGTGGTTTACATGCAATTACTGAAAATCACCTTAAAAATTTGCATTTTATTGTATCACATCTCCTACATATCCTTAGGTACAAAGGTAAAACTATCAAATATGTCAATGCAAGGGATGTTCCATATTACTGTGAATACTGGGAATTAACATTTGTAAATATTTGGTATGCACTATTTTGATTTGGAATCTCTACAACTACTCAGGAACAAGAAGTAATTTTGCCTGTAAAAATAACTAAAACCAATCAAACAAATATAATTGCCAGGCTAGATTAGTGGTCAAATTCCTAGTTTCAGTGTGATTGCTTGTGCTAGTCACACTTGGCATTACTTTTTAGAGGAGAATAAAGTGAGAAAGTTTCATGTATACCTATGTGCTGTGAGTGTTGAGAAGCAAGTGTAAATGCAATATATATTAGTTCTTGTTTCTGTGTTACCAACCTTGGTGCAGTCAGGCTGAAGGTGTATGAGCACTTCTTGATGCAATGGAGAAGACTTGGCAATCTCAAATTTCTTTACCACTCCAGAATGAAATATTAATAATTTGGGGGTGGACTTCTCTGGGCTCATATTTTATCATAAAATTGCAGAAGATAAATCCTAAATATCCTGTATGGAGCTTTCTGACACTTGTAGAAAGAAGAAAATTTTAGTTGCTAAGTATTTTCTTTAATGCAGAAAAGGGGCTCCAGTTTTTTTCCAGTATGCCAGGGGTCCTCAAACTTCTGAACCAAGGGGCCATATCAAGGGCCCCTCAGACTGTTGGGGGGCCGGACCCCCCCTCCCCCCCGTCATCGTCAAACTATGGCCCAAACTGGTCGCATTCCCTCCCCCAACCGCGCCCCCCCCCGCACGCTCCGTTCGTCCATCCACCCTCCTGTCTCCAGCACTCCGATCGTCTGTCCATCTATCCCTCCCGCTGAGTCCTACCTGTTCCAGTTCCCCCCCAGTCTGCCGTCCGTCCTCCCTCTCAGCTCCCCCATCCTGCTCCCTGCGCTGCCAGGGGTGAGGACGCAGCAGGGGCTGGGTAAATCCTTCTGGTCGTAGTTTGAGGACCGTTGCAGTATGCGGTTATCTTAAAAAAGGTTCCTTATTGAGATATTTTTGCTATTCAGGTGAGATGATGTCAAAACATTTGCCATGCACTAGGAAGAAAATTGCTCATAACTTTTTGATACCTTGATTACAGAAAGTGACTCCCGTGCGTTCCATTGCAGACATTAAAAAGCTTCCGTTAGATGTTAGCACCCGTCCTGAAGAGGTATGTTTTAGAGGTATATTGTATATTTTACCTAAGTATCACGTCTCTAAGTTTTTGACATTTACTTTTATTCCTATGCAGGCCTCAGTGTCCACAAGCCGCCCTCGGCCACGGTCACCACCCTTGCCTGCTGTGCTGAAAGATATTGTTCCACCACCTGTTTCACGTGGTGGTAGTGCAGCCAAGAAACATGAAGCTGTACGAACCACTTCTGTTAACTGTGAACCGGCCACCACATCCAAAGCCAGTAGCCAAATTGTCTCACCTGTCAGAACAAATAACACTCAAAAGATTCTCCGAAAAACCATTTCAGCTTTGAGATCCTCAACACCTCCTCCAATACCTTCTACACCCCAACAAGCTCGACCAATGAGACCCATTCCAACACCATCACCCAGTTTGAAAAATGTAAAAAATTTGACAGGAAAGAAACAAGTTCCAAGCAAGACTCCTCCAGTAAGCAACTATTCTGGCACCTTTAGGGTTTATTTATTAATATGATTAATTGCACATATCCGCTAAATTGGTTACTGGCTAAATCATTTATCATTAGCCTTTCACTATTTAGCTAGGAATTTGTTAATGTACAATTAGTATGAAGATATGTAGGCACTTAAAGTAATGCATCCATATACTATAGATCTTGTGGAACTGCTAATGAAATGAGACTTCAGAGGGTTTGTCAACAGCAACAAACACTAAAGGCTAGAAGCAAACCTGTACTTAAAGAGGATTTCTTATGCAAATTACAAATAGAAAGCATTTTTATTACATTTTTCCATCTAGCATCTTTTAGGAACACACAGTGACGGTTATGTTGCCCAGACTGTTACTGTCTGGCTGTAACTTGCTTTTGGGACTCCTACTATTAATTCTCATCTTTCAGATTTTGTCAGTAAATTGCCCTTTACATGTAAATATTGGCATTTCTCGCCTATCTTCATTTTACCCTCTCTGGGCTTTGAGTAGTTTCACGAACTTGGTTTATGAATTAATGTATGTTTTCTATTTAGATGAGCAATGTCCGAAAACGAAACTCCCAGCAGCTCATTTCTGAAGACATTAAAATAATAGGATCTAAGCCTGAGAAAGCAAAGCGTTCTAGACTTGTAGAAGTGAAACAGGAAAAGAAAGATTCAAATGAAGTAGAAGTAGAGGTAAGCATGGAGGTAGCTAGTGGATATTTACAATAACAACATACATAGATTACCTTCAAGAATATCATTATATTTTTTCTTGGGCACCAACCAATGCATATGAAGTAATTATATACTTTTCACTCAGGATTTTCATTTTTTTACTGTATATAATTGTCATTTTCACTTTTCCTCTATTATTTTTCATCTTGAGAATTATTCAGTTCTGTTACTGAACATACATAGGATTCAGGTAAAAGTGCTGCTGTTTGCTACTTAGTCTAACTGAACATCAATAGCAAACAAAACAAAATTGTAGGAAATGTCTGTGCTGCTTTGATTTATTTTGTGAACTGCTATGTCCATGCATTCTTTTAGAAGACTTCCCACACACACTCTGACCCAGATGTGTCTTTGCAGTTGACAGCGAGTCCTGGGGAGGAGGAAATCCTGGCAGCAGTCCAAAAAGGTACGTGTGTATTAATGCACCTTGTAATAAAATGTGAATCTCATATTCATATGTTTTATGAAGTTAGCACATTTTGTACCTTTTGTGGCATCTGTTGTACACAAGCTTGTAAGATGTTTTTCTGGACACTTCTTTCTTTTCTTTTTTTTTTTAAAGGTACATTTTTATTGGTTTTACGACATAACAATAAAATACAAAACAGTGTTTAATATATTGACATTGGAATGGCGTTGAGTCAAGTTTAGGTCAATACAAGCAAGGATACTATTGCTAGGCATTGTAGTTGTCACAGTGTAGGTGGCTGTGTTTAGTTCTGTCGGGTCAGTCACACTTAGTATAAGGGGGTAAGCTATTTGTCCAGATTATCTTGGTTGTACCAATTTCCCCAGATCTTGTCAAACTTGTCATATGCACCCCTTGTTTCGTAAGTTAATTTAATAAGGGGAAGAGCTCCATCCACCAGCCTTCTCCAGAATGTTAGAGAGGGGAGGGTGTCTCCCATCCAGTACATAATTACTGTTTTTTTGGCGTAGAACATGAGCGTGCGAAACCTAACTCTGGCCGCGTTGGTGGATAGTGTTTCGTCTATGACTCCTAGCAAGCAAGTTATTGGGTCTACTATCTGCGGTGAACCCAGTTCACTTGCTAGAGTTTCCATTATTTTGGACCAGAATTCGTGTATGGGGGGACAGGACCAAATCATGTGAAGGAAGTTGGCCGCTGGGGATTTACATATTGGGCAGAGGTCATCCTGTCTCCTCCCAAATCTTATCAGTTTGAGGGGTGTTATGTAAGTTTGGTGCAGAAATTTGTACTGTATGAGCCTATCCTTTATTGGGATTATTTTCTGTGGCGGTAGGTTGGTCATATCTGTGTGGTGTCTATAAGGATAGGTACTTAGGCCTTCTATTGAGTGGAGAATGGATGCTTGGAGTTGTGTATTAGGATTATACGGGTTGGGAGCAAGGCACCAGTGTATGTAGTAGATCTGAGAGGCTAGATAGTAAAAATAGAAGTATGGCAAGGCTAAGCCTCCATTTTCTATGGTTGCTGTTAGTCTCTCCCAGGAAATGCGGGGGGTACCGTTGGCCCAAATGAATGGGGTTATAATTCTGTTTAGTTTTTTAAAAAAGGATTGAGGGATTGTAAATGGGGTGTTGTGGAATATATACAGAAGTTTAGGCAAAAATATAATCTTGATAATGTTCACTCTTCCCCAAAGTGTAAGCGGTAGTTTGGCCCTGGTCTTAAGAACTTGTGACAGAGAGTCCATTATAGGGTCTAGATTGAGTTGTAGGAAGAGTTGGGGGTCTGGGTGTATCCAGACCTCCATTTAAGGATGTAACCCATTTCAACTGTGTCTGCTGGGGAGGTGGGATATGGGGGGTGGGGGTCAATGCTAAATAGTTGTGATTTTTCCCAGTTAATACATAGTCCAGAGTATTTGCCAAATTCTTGGACAACGGTTAGCATGGTGGAAAGGGATTCTGAGGGGTCCGCTAAATATATTAAGATATTGTCCGCGAAGAGGGGCACTTTCTTTGTTATATTGGCAAACTGGAGCCCCTTAATGGATGGACACCCCCTTATTGTGATAGCTAAGGGTTCTATCGCCAGTGCAAAGAGGATCGGTGATAGGGGGCACCCTTGTCTGGTTCCCCTGCGGAGTTGGAAGGGGTGGGAGATGAAATTGTTGACTGGGGATTTGTAAAGCAGTTTAATCCATTGGATGAATTTGGTGCCCAGGCCAAATCTGTGGAGCACTTTCCAGAGGTAGTTCCACTCCATCGAGTCGAAGGCTTTCTTGGAGTCAAGTGAAGCCACAGCTCTGGATCCTTTGTTGGTATGTGGGAGTTCAAGTTTCAAGTTTATTGTCATATACAAATAACAAGGAAGCATCATTACTAGTAATGAAATTTTTTTGACCCGTGTTCCTCCCAACTTTACATAGACAAAAAAAAAAAAACATACAAATATTAAATATAATAAAAGAGTTGGAGGTTGAAGCCTGATTGGTCTGGATGTATTAAATCTTGTATGGCCTGGGTAAGTCTGGTAGCTAGAATTTTTGCCAATATTTTGGCGTCAGTGTTTATAAGTGATATTGGGCGATATGAACTACAAAGGGTTGGATCGCGGCCTGATTTTGGGATGACCACTATGAGGGCTTCATAAAATGATGGTGGTAGTGACTGAGAATCCCAGGCTGCTTGGAAAGTCTCTAGAAGTCGGGGGGCTATTGTTTAACTTAGTGACTTATCCCAGTCTGGGGGTAGCCCATCCAGTCCAGGTGTTTTATTGGACGGAAGGGATTGTATGGCACAGTTATAGGTAGGTCAAGCCAGGCTCTCTCTGTCGGGGATATTGCGGGTATTGCTGGGGAATCAAGGTATCTGTTCAGCTGGGGTATTGTATGTGAGATGGTGGAGTTATAGAGGGTTTCGTAGTTCTTAGCAAATGTTTCAGCTATTAGGTGAGGTTCATGTACCATTCGGCCCTCCTGGGATTGAATACGTGGCACAGCTGTAGAGGGTTGCTGCTGTTTGGCTAGGAAGGCCAATGTTTTGCTGTTTTTGTCCCCTTTATCAAAAATTCGTTGGGAGCTGTATAATAGGGCTTTTTTAGCTATAGCAGTGGCTTCTCTGGCTAGGGCTGCTTCTGCTCGTCTCACCTCTTCATAGGTATTTACAGATGGGTTATTATAGTGCGGTTGTTGTGCCTGTGTTAGTGTGTTTTCAGCTGTAGCAACTGCCTCTTTTGCTGCAGTTCTGACCTGGGCCACTGAGGTCATCAGGGAGCCCCGAGCAGCTGCCTTTGAGGCATCCCACACCATTCCCTTGGAGTGTCTTTTCTGATGTGGTGCACCAAGCCTTAAAGGGGCAGGATACCCCTTTTTTAATGCCGCTTCAATGAATAAGACTTGTGCTGAACATGCTGTCTACCTGTTAAAAGTAAAGTCACATTCTTCTTACTGTCTATAGGTGTCTAGTCAAACAAATCACCAGTTGCTTAGTACAAGAAATAACAGAAAACATAGATATTTCTTAATAGACAATAGACAAAAAGTATTACTACACAAGCCCTATTCATGAAATCAGTGTTGAAAATGGATGGATATTGCCTTCAAGGCAGTGTTTTTAGACTCTTCTATTCAAGTTTAAAACGTACCCTATGGAAAATGACATTGTATTATAGTTATAGCTACTCTATAATTTTAGTATTATAGAAATTAAAATTTTGTATGTATGTTTGTTTGTACAGATGTGTACAAATTATATATTTAACTGGCAGATAAGTCAAGACCTGTAGTAACTTTCCATTAAATGTGCTAATGTTACCAGTCTACTTAATGTCCTGCATTGGATCTCCATAGAAGGTCAGTGAGTTAAATACAATCATGCTTTTTTTATCAAAGTGCCTTATATCAACCACCAAGGAAGAACATGAAGCATAATGGTAGTGGAAGCATTCTGGCCTGGCCAGAGGTGGATATACTTTCCCTATCTGCAATATGAATTTCAAAACCCTGAGGTGACCTTTTTTAAAGTTTAGTGGTGTTCAGGGTAAACACAACGCAAAGATGAAGAGAGGAAGCCTGCTAGACATAGAGGCTAAAAAGATTCATGTCCTAAAAGATTCACTTAGTGCCAATTTTGCCCACATGGCCTTGGCTTTAATGGTATGCACCAATGGTTCCCAATGCAAGAGAGTAATTGCAGTTATTTGCAAATGACCGGGTGTTTACTAGTAGCTTTGCAGGAGACTGAAGCCTAATCCTTTTCATTAACTGGCCAGTCTTCTGCACTAATTTATAGAATATTATTGTTCAGATTGGATCATTATAGTAGAGGACCGCTGTGGTCCTCTCCTATTATAATTCCATGTGAACAATAATATTCTATAAATTAGTGCAGAAGACTGCGATCTGACCGCATCAGTGGTGCACAAGCAAAAAATCTTTGAACTGGCCTGTAGTGGTCAGTCAACAGCTGGTGTCACCACATGGGTGGCCACCTTTTAGTAGATAGCATAGGAAGAAGTAGTATGTATATTATTTTTGGTGTTATTTATCCTTTAACAAAAAAGAAAGGGAATTTTATCATATTCGTGTCTATCTAGTATTTGTGAAAATACATATATATTTTTGGTAGCGATTCTGCACACTGTCTGTAGGGGTGGAGTCTTAGAGCAATGATTTAAAATTTCAAACGAAAAATGCTGCACAACCACTTAAATTTGGGACTGAAATGGCCAGAAAGCTTTCTAAATGATTCCTGTTCTGTGCAGATAAAGGCTTGAATGTTGAAGTGCGAGTGAACAAGGAGTGGTTTACAGGACGTGTCACTGCTGTAGAAGTAGGGAAACAGGGAGTTCGATGGAAAGTAAAGTTTGATTATGTACCAACAGACACCACACCACGGGATCGATGGTAATGTATTTTTGTTGTATTTAATAATATATAAATGACGTGAAAGTCACAGATAAATGGCCTAAAATGTAGGGTCACCCTTTACTACTGACTTACTTGATTATTTTTATTTATGCAGAGGCACTTTAATTCATTTTGAAATATTTTATCTCAACCCATAATATTAATATTTGTGATTGTGCTAAGGGAACACTATTCTTAAATCCTGGGAAAATGTAATTGCTACAAATGCTTCAGACAACAATAAACAAACCACCTTCTCATCATTATTTTTTCTTTGGGTTTGTCTATTATAAGTATTTAGAGCTGAATATATAATTCTCCATTTGCTTTATTTCTCAAAATATTCTTTGTATTACTGGTGTATCCTGTAGTTTTAGCCTTAGGCTTAGCAACCATTGCAAAATGGCCTCAACTCTCACAGAGCTCCTATTCAGTTTACAGGAAGCCAGGAGAGGTGTGGGCACATTTTCAAAGAGGGCTGAGCAACAACCTACTGTAACATTAGCCTTTTAATTAAATCAGTGTTTTTTTTAAAATGATTTTTATATGCTTTTTATGTATGTTGAATGAAGGCTAAGAGTAAACATTATATGGTTATTTTTTTTACATATAAGTGCTGTAATTTTATTTAGGGTGGAAAAAGGTTGTGAAGATGTAAGACTTATGCGACCACCCTCACCAGAACACCAAGCACCAGACACACAGCAAGCAGAGCCTTCCACTTCAGACAACACCAGAATAGAACCAGATACTACAGAGCCTAATGCTAGCCCTGCACCCTTAGAACAGCTTGTACAAACCCTCAGGTAATGAATGTCTCACAGTATTTCAGTTGAATATGTGCAGATAGCTATATTGCTACCTGAAGTGTACAACCCTATAAGCAAGCTGAATAGTCAACGCCTATCTGTCTCTTCTTATTATTTCTGCCCTGCTAGAGCCGGCTCAACTAAGTGAAGTGCAGTGAAAATTTCTGGTAGTGAGCAACATGTTGCTCAATGGCCTCAAATTTGGTGCCCATTTTTGAACTTCTGACTTGGAGGCAAGTTTTGGAGGCATAAAGACAATGTGTACTGTTAAACAGAGCCTCTAGAAGTCTGCCGGTCCACATTGGCCAACTTATTAACCAATCCTTATTGGTCACCTACTAGGAAAGTTTTTGTGCTTGTTGCTCCCCAGCTTTTTTTTTTTGAAATGCTGATCAAAAAGGTTGGGGATCCCTGTTCTAGGAGCAACAAATGTTTAGTTAAAAAGTCTACAGAAATTTCCAGAAAGAAACCACCAGGTGTTTATGCAGGTATTTTATACCTCCTTCTTTATACCTCGTTCTCATTTGGAACACATTTTACAAGGCTCCAAACTCACTGAAAGCAATGTCAGTGCAAGGATTATTTGTTGGGAGCATAATGACATTTTTTTCTTACACACAAGCCTAACTGCCACACACACAAGCATGTACATTGCCATTCTTTGCATGAGGGGAAAGGTTGTTGCCATTCACTCTGGAGTGAAGAATCACATTGTCTGACATTCTGGCTAATGTTTAGCATTATATTAATAATCTTTCTGTTGGAATGAGATGTTGGGTAGAGAGATGTCTGGGTACTTTTGGCAATACAGAGTACAAGAAAATGTATGCTTTCTAATGTAATTTTTCTTCTTCTTAGAAACTGCCTACGATATTTCTGGCCACCAAACTTTACAATCTCCAAGAACGAATTGAGTACTATGAGCGCTGAAGACCTCATAGGATTTCCACTGGTAAGTGTATTTACACTTCCTAGAGTGTGACCAGAAGGAATAATCTGTGGAGTTGTTAGACTGCAATATGACTGCATATCCCAGGAAGAGATAATGGTGCCTTGCAAAAGTATTCAACTTTTTGGATTTTAAAGCACTGAGATACAAAAACATGTATATCACACAAAAATATTTTGTAGAGCTGCACTTTGCAGCAAAAAGAAAGTCTTATGGTGTAGTATGAACCAGTTCTGCATTTAGGATTATTATTCCAGGCAGATTTGTTTACAGCTGTTCAAATTAGGTGGTTGCACCTTAGTTTTTAAATGGTGCCACATATTCTTAGCTGGATTGATAGGACTTTCACTGCTTGCACCCCTTGCTGCTGGTTAATGAGCCTGTCTGTTTAAGGCAGAAGGTAACGCACCACTCACCCCAGTCATAGCAATCTGGCATTAAACTTTGCTTACCACAGATGACAGTCTCGATTTTTGGGATGAGTGGTGCAATGGCTTCTGCCTTAAACAGACAGGCTGGTTAGCTACCCCTAGATACCTCCCAATCCTGTAACAACCTAGAAAGTGAAGTCATGAAGCTAGTAATTCCCCACCATTATCATCCATTTATCTTGGGCAGCTCTTAGCAATATGGCATTAGAGTTTGCTTACCACAAATGCAAGTCTCTAAGAGCTGCCTGAGATAAATGGATTAAGGACATATTGCTAGTCAGTTACATGCTTAAAAATATAATGACACCAGGCATAAACTGTCTTTGCATGCTATTTATAATTTTGCCTATCTGTGAAAAACGATCATGACCTATAGGTAACTTTATGTACATTGATATTTTGAAGAGTATTTTTTTGGTTAGTGTTGGTATCGCATTAAGGGAGATTAAGCAGGGAAGATTGTCAGAAACCACTAAGACAAGGATCGTTATACAGAGTCTGACTGTGATTCTAGGAAGGGACTGGCCAGCTTCCTGATTAGATGTATCACAAAACTAAAATGTTAGATCAGTATCATCATCAATCTTCCCCAGTGTGCCCTGTAGTTTGCTGCCCAGAAATGAGCCCTAGAGTAAACTTCATATTAAATAACTTATCTCAAGGAGAGAAAGAGAGCAATCTGGTGGTTCTTTCCATTTTTTTTTTTTGGCTCGCTATCTTAATTTGTATGGCTGTTCGCCAGTTAATTTTTAGTCATATTAATATGATTAAGGACTGAATATCCAGTCTGCAGGTGATCCCCACTGGCAAGTCTCAGGACCCATCTACTGACTGAAGAGGCAGGAGCTATATGGAATTTTCAGAAACCAAGTGGCGTGTCACTAGTTTAGTAGCATATTTTATTTTATTTATATTTTATTTTAATAGACACAAGCAATATACCTTTATTTTATAATTTCTTAGTGTCTCTTTTATTTTCACAGAAGGATTATTTCAAACAGTATGAGGTGGGGCTGCAGAACCTGTGCAATTCCTACCAGAGCCGAGCAGATAGTAGGGCAAAGGCTTCAGAAGAAAACCTACGAAACACAGAGAAAAAGCTGCGGGAAGCAGAAGAGAAATTGCAGAAACTGAGAACAAATATTGTATCCTTATTGCAGAAAGTACAGGAGGTAAGGTGATGGGCCTTGTAAACAACATACAGCAGCACTTATTTAGGAACCCAAGTACGGCATGTAAAGTGCAAAAAAAAAAAAAAGCCATTTTTCTTTTGCAATTTGCATGCTGCACTTGGATGTGCCTTTCACGAATACAGAGCGAAAAATTTGCAAAATGAAGAAAAATTCACAAAATGAGGCTACCGCGAAACTTTGACACTACCGTGACTTTTTTCCCTCACTCAACAAATCCATGCCTGGCGAACAATTTTTCACTCATCACAACTCTTTAGACTGCTTTATCATCTTTTATGCTGCATTATGCCGTGCAAAAATATTCATATCCTTAGACCAGGTTTGTGATTTTACTGTACAGGTATAGGACCCGTTATCCAGAATGTTCAGGACCAAGGGTATTCCGGATAAGGGGTCTTTCCGTAGTTTGGATCTCCATACCTTAAGTCTGCTAAAAAATCAATAAAACATTAATTGAACAAAACAGGCTTGTTTTGCATCCAATAAGGATTATTTATATCTTAGTTGGAATCAATTACAAGGTACTGTTTTATTTCTACAGAGAAAAAGGAAATCAGTTTTAAAATTCTGAATTATTTGATTAAAATGGAGTCTATGGGAGACGGGCTTTCCGTAATTCGGAGCTTTCTGGATAACGGGTTTCCGGATAAGGGATCCCATACCTGTATAACAAATCGTATGCTAAAATTCAGGTTTTTTTATTAGTTTTATTTTAAGGCATTAAAATGCAAAAATAGTTTAAAATGTTATTTAATGCTAGAAAGAAAATTAAAACCATAGAAATTCACATACGTATTTAATCCCTGTGTCCTGAAACATAAGTTTACAAAGGTGGGAAAACAGTTGCCCTAATGAAGAGGAAGTTGCCTTTAACTGGTCTATTAGTAAGTACTGCCACATAAAGCATACATGTGCTTGCCCACCTAGAAGATAATGTTCTGTTCTGCATGTCTAATACTATAGATGTTTTACAGAAGAAAAACTTGCTTGTAAAACATGAATATCTTGTAAGGTATGATATCTATAGAAGTTGTTAATGCTACACTTAACTTCACAAGTGATAATTCCATATCACAGGGCAATTGGAAAACTAGCCAGGACATATGCACATGCTAAGCAAGTCAATTAAAACAACCTTTTGGCTAATTAAGACATCCTATGTGAATTAGCATGATAATAGCTGAATAAGCACAGGAAGGCTACCCTGTTTTCTTATAAGTTGGTGATAACCAGGACCACCCAAAAAGAGATTTAGAGTTCCCTTGAAATCCACTTTTCTAGAATCTCTTAGCTGACACAGTATTCTGAGTATAGCACCCTCTAAAGGACACTAAAGTGTAAACTAGAGCAGTACACCAGAGACAAAATACAAAACTACATTGGCACATGCCAAAGCAATAAACACAGGGATAAAACGTAAAAAGAAAATGTGTTATCCCAAGATGAAAGGCTGGATACAAAATGGGTGGATATTTGTGTGTCATCCCAATAGACTGTGAGAGAAAAGGGTTTAATGCTAGGTAACACATATCACTCATTAATAGTAACAGCAGCTGGACACTAACATCTACAAGACCTTACTCTCTTAACTAGCATTGAAGTACATTTGAATTCTGATTTTAAAAAGCAAAACTTTTTTTCATTTCAGGATATTGATATAAATACAGATGATGAGCTAGATGCATATATAGAGGATTTAATCTCAAGAGGAGACTGAGCAGATACCATTAGGAACACGTTCCAGCTACAAATGGACATTAAGGGAAGCTGCTGCTCCCGCAAGCCACAACACTGATGGGGTGTACTGAAATCACATGGAGGAAATCCAGTAGGATGTCAGTGTTTTGATGTAAGATGTTCGTGTTTTTTTTTTTTATATACCTGGCATGTGCTGTTCCATGTTTTAAACATTGTAGTTATTGAACGCATTTCTTTGTTTATAAATATTTATTTTTTAAAGGAATTTAAACAGTTTCTGTGTTGGTTTATTTCTGAGTCTGCTGGGGTTTCTATAAGGTGCAATGTCAGACAACACAAATTCACAGTTAAAGAGTAACAACTTAGGCACTGTAACACCACAAACATGGCATTTTAAATCATTTTGTATCATGAAATTCATAAAGTTACTAAGTTACTAATCTAGTGTAATTTACTAAAGCTTTAAGCAAGAAAACATATTAGAAATGTCAAGGCCTAAAGAGTGATTTTAAAATGTTATTGTGCTTAAAGCTTAAGTAAACTGCAGTTTGTAATCACAGTCAATCATGGTACAGTTCTAAAACATGGCACATTATCAGATTCCATCATTCCAGTTTAATACAGTATCAACACCCACTGGCATAACAATTGACATAGCTGGACCCCCCCTTCCCCTGCAGAAAAACCCATACAGCAGACCCTATGACTAACCAGGACCACTCGAAAAGGGATTTAGAGTTCCCTTGAAATCCACTTTTCTAGAATCTCTTGGCTGACACAGTATTCTGAGTATAGCACCCTCTAAAGGACACTAAAGTGTAAACTAGAGCAGTACACCAGAGACAAAATACAAAACTACACTGGCACATTCCAAAGAAATAAAATGCGCCACTGGTGGTGGGGGATCTGTTGTATGGTAGTTACACTGCTGTTAACAGCTGTTATGTCTGCCAATTCATCACTTCTGCAGTCCCTTTTAGTTTTGTGCTAAATTATGTCATAATGCAGTCAGTCATAGTAGTGTATTTTAAGCAATGTGTCGGTGATCCTTAACCGTGTGTGAACTAACACTTATTCCTGTAATGATCTGTCCCATTTGTTTCCAAGTACACAAATGAGCAGCACAGTTAAAGAGCCAACTAGAAACATAAAATTTACAGTGCTGCTAATATGGTAAACCTATACCAATGTCTTTGATTCTTGATTTGGTGACAGCTAATGAGTTAAACCAATACAAGAAGAGTAAAACATAAACATTAGTGCTGTATTTGAGTTCTTTCTATACTAGCGTCAATTAATAAAAAAAAAAAAAAAAAAAGGTCATATTCTATTTATCATCTAAATGCCAATATAATAGACTGGTGGGTGAGAAGAAAAGGCAGTTTTATAGGCAGTGGGACACAGAATATTACCCTATGGAAATGATGGCTGCTTACAGGAACAATGGAGTGCCAGTTGATTTAGTGAAGCCCAAATTGTTCAGTAACGTGCAAGTGACTGTCTGCAGGAGTTTGCCTGGTTTTAACTGTGAACAAATCATCATATGTGCCATTTCATAATTCCCAAGGTAAACTATGTGTTTCACCCTTTTGTACGTATAAATTAACTTACTCAATATAGGACAGTGATCCCCAACCAGGGGTTAGTGAGCAACATGTTGGTCTCCACCCCGTTTGATGTTGCTCCCAGTGGCCTCAAAGTAGGTGTCCATTGTCAAATTTCTGGCTCGGAGATGAGTTTTGGAAGCAGAGTCTCCTGCAGGCTAGCAGCCCACATGGGGCTACAAAATAGCCAATCACATCTATTATTTGACATCCCTTAATTTTTTTCATGTTTGTGTTGCTCACCAACATGTTTTACATCCAAGTGTGGCTCACGAGTAAAACAGGTTGGGGATCCCTGCTATATTAGATGCCCCCCAAATAGTTCAGGTAACAAATAAAGGCACAAGGCCAGAGACCAAGAGCTATTGTACAGGTTATGGAACTCTAAGATGACTTATAATATCCCTATATTCAGAGTAGGGAAATCATTATCTTTCAGTACATAATAGGCCATGCAACAAGTGACATAATTAAGCACCATTTATAAAGGGTATATTTTACAGGATATACATGGCTCAGGTAGATGTTAAGTGAATACACTGTGGCTTTCACAACACCATAACAACTGTATGGTAATATTTAATAATATATTTAAGAAATCCTTCATTAGAAACCTCATGTCATAAAATAGTTTGTATAGCAGCTGTTTGTTTAACTGATGGCAAGAGAGAAGCGCCATATTTCCTCCTTGGAAAATGATAAATAGAAATAATTTAAGCCTTTTAACTCTGGCTTGAAGTCCGTGATATGTCCAAAGGATATCTGCGGATTATTTCCTTGACTTCACCATGAATTAACTGAGGCCAGGCTCTCAGTTCCTTTTCTAGGACCTCAGCTCTCTGGATCAGGTTGTCTTGCCGGTGCTGTAACTCTGCCAAAAGCTTCTTGTTATGTTGCATCTGCTGCAAAGTGCTTTGCTGAGCAACTGAATTCTGTGTGCTGAGCTCTGTTTTGTGCTGCTTCATCAAACAATCAAATTCTTCCTGTGTGAGGCTGAGAGATGAGGCATCTAAATTCTCGATGAATGAAACGGCACAGCACTTGCAAAACAAAGACACAGATTTCTTCTTAGCATTCTTATTATGTACCACTCAGGGAACACACTTTCTGGAAAATGTAATCAAAGTCCCTTGTTCTTTAGATCCTATGAAACTTAAATTCTTACCATACAACTATTTCATACATATATAAGTGACTTCTATTTTTTTTTCTTGCCCAGTGCAGGTGAAGAGGGCATCTAAGGGTTACTATCACTGTAAACTCATGGATAAGACAGGCTAGCAGGCTTATTTAAGCAATAAAGGGGATGTTCACCTTTGGATAAATGTCCAAATGTGAACAGCAATTACAAACATTTTTCTACTTGATGTGGGTTTTTTTTTTTTTAAATGAAGTGTTTTCAAGAAAACTAGCTCTGCAGATCCTCTTTGCCAGCCCTGAATAATTCTCTGATTCCCCCCAGCTGGGCAGTCGCTGCCCCCTGCTTGTTGCACCAGACCCTGCCTGTGAGATGAGGAAGTAGTAAGTTCAGTGACCTAGTGCTACTGCCCATGCCACTTTAAGCTGCATGCCATTGATCTGAGTGGCAGAAGTGTGCTAGCTCGGGTCACTGACATGCAATCTAACCGGAAGGAGGGCATATGCATGGGATATGGCTTTGTTTTTTTTTGGCATTTTGCAGGGGGGCAGAGACAGGAAACCAAGCTGGATGGGGAATTGGAGGTTTGTTCAGGATCAGTAGAGGAACTGCAGAAAGCCAAGTGTCTTGGCAAGGATTCATTAAAAAAAAAAAATCAACATCTGTTAGAAAAATGTTTATACTTTCATGGGCTGTTAAAAATTCAGACTTATCAGAAGATGAACATCCCCTTCAATATCTCAGCCCTCCATACCAAGCCCAGTGTAACAATTATATCTCTTTCACTAGACTCTTTACCACTACATACTTGCTGATTTTTTTCTAGGTAAAAAGCTGACCATACTGTCCAACTGTGAAGGTTATATAGGTAGGTATATTAGCTATTTCAGTAGGCTACTGTAATCCAGTCACATTTGTGTCCAATTGTGAAGAGTTGGTTGCAGCAGTACAGATGAAATATGGGCACTATTTATTAAAGTGTGGAAAAGATCTCATTTTTGAGATGAGTATATAATAAAGTTTTCTCTTTTTAACTATTGGAATGACCTGTTTTTGGATTACCAGAGTGCCTTCCCTGTTTTTTTCTGTTCTCTCTAAAATCTCACACAAAAATGTGCAACTCTAGTTGTGTGTTATTCAAAGAATTTAACTAAGAATTTAAATATGCCCCCTTTTGTGATAAAACCCCTGTAAGCTAATGTAATGTGGAGATAACATGTTCATGTTAAGGAGAGGAAGCCACAAATTACTTACTGCATTAAACTGCAGTTTGTGATGAATTTAAAAGAAACTGCTTTGCCTAGAGCAACACAATAGGTTCCATCCATGCACAAAACCTGGAACCTGTCAATTTTTTTGTGTTTCAGCTTAGAATATGTAAATGCACAGATTGCTCACACTTACTAGGTTGGTGAAGCAATAACCCCATTCTCCTGTGGTGAGCCGCACAGGGTTGCAGAACCTTGTGAGATACTCCAGGTTTGAGAAAAGTCTGGGTGGGTTAGCCCTCAGCGTGATATAGATCAGGCAAGACAAGAAGTCGTCTGCAGTTGCTGGGTCCTTCTTTGAAGCTCTAATAGATTTAAAGAGGCAGTTGCTTGCCCTTGAAACACAGGTCAGCTTATCTTGTGGGGCTCTCCTGGAATCCATCTCCAGCATAGCTGAAAGGTATCATCAAAAATTATGTGTGGTTCAGACATGTTTCCTGAAGGCTGTAGAAGATTTTAGCATTGTAGAGATCAAATCAAATTCAGAAATGATCTGCTTTACTAAATGTGCTTCCCACCTAGTGGCAGACATGAGAATAGCACTCAAGGAGTAGAAAATCTGTTTTGCTATTATGCTAGTATAGCCAGTAAATTGAGTAGGAGAAACGAGCTTATCTGATAGAAGTTCTGCTGTGTAGTGCTGGCTCCTTCTAAAACAGGGATCCCCAACCTTTTATATCTGTCACATTCAAATGGAAAAAGTATTGGGGAGCAACACAAGCATGGAAATGGTTCCTGGGGGTGCAAATAAGAGCTATAATTGGCTACTCAATAGCCCCTATGTGGACTGGCAGCCTACAGAAGGATCTGTTTGGATTTACACTGGGTTTTTATGCAACCAAAACTTGCCTTCAAACCAGAAATTCAAAAATAAGCAGCTGCTTTGAGGCCACTGGGAGCAACATCCAAGGGGTTGGAGAGCAACATGTTGTTCACGAGCCACTGGTTGGGGATCACTGTTCTAAAAGCTCAGACTCAGGCTCAATGCACTGAGATGGCTGCCTACACACCTATATTACAGCTTAACAAATACCTTTGTTGGTTCAAGAATATTATTTTAAATGGTATAATGAATTATTTACTGTGTAAACAGTGTAATTTAGAAATAAAACGTACACCATAAATATCGTGACAGAATCCCTTTACTATAACTGCCAGCCTGCATTACTTCCTTTCCTCATCTGTTTCTTTGGCTCAAGCACTAGAAATATAGACTGACAAAATATGCTATGGGAAATTAGTCAGCTCTGAAGGATCCATTAATACTGCTCATAAAAATAATCGGGGAAAAAAAGATTCTATTTTTACTGGTCTCCATGTGTAAATAGTTTATTTTCTCTCCTCTTGGATTTGATTGTTTGCTTAAAGTTCTATACGTAGTTGCTTCCCTCCCTAACAAACTTTCAGTAACACTTTATATGAAAGAGATAATATGCTATAGGCATCCACATATTGTGAAATGTCTGTATCACCCTAAGAGAAGTATTATTACGGGAGTAATATAGTGTAAATACATGGATCTTTACTTAAAGGGCAGGAAAGGTTATTTTGGTACTCTGCACAATTGCCCTAGTAAATCAGATGAAAGTGCAGGCACAACTCTTTACTGATCATATAATGCCTGGTGACTAGGGGAGAGTGTAACAAACAAGCCAGGACCCAAAAGTTAAGCAAAAATGTAAAAAATAATACTATACCACTGAAGATTTTTTACTGACCAGTAACAGCAGATAAAGTCCAGTCTTTAACTTCTACTATAGTTTCATCTAAGGGCACCTGAAGCATCTTAGGTGTCACCCATTTCAGCGACCTAAAGTTAAATACCAAATGGAACCACAAAAGTAATTAATCGGTTTCAAAACGGTTTTATGGCACGTTAAAAAAAAAAAAAGCAACTACAATTATTTTACATCTTTGCAACACAATATTTTAAAGGTGCTTTTTAATTCTAGACTCCTTAGAGCGAAGACACATGGGGTGATTAGTTGCCAGAACTTTTAAAAAAGTTGGTTGCTGCGACTAATCAGAGCGACTTTCCCGCAATAGGTTACCTTATAAGTCACTGCAACTAGTCGCGCACGGTTTTCACTGTGCCGACTTTCTTAAAACTATGTGGCTACTAATCGCCACGTGAGTCTTCGCCCTTATGTCACTTAATGATACATTTTGATCTCTTCTCCATTACAGAAGTGCAGAAAGTTTGTTGTGAGGCTCTGAGAGCCACTTCCTGTCATAAGCTTAGCATGCTGTTTAACTAAATCTTAAGTGGCCTAGTTACACAAATGCAAATAAAACCACTAACAAAGTACTCCTCAGCTCACCACCACATTTTACAAAATAAATCTGTAGCAAATGTAAACTATTATAGTAATACAATAATACTTACTAAGAAACAATGCATAAATCATTGAATAAATCAGGTCTTCATATAATCCCATTCACCACTGCTGGCATTCAGATGTGATATTGCAAGTGTTACTAACATTTAACTTTGAAAATTGTAACTAACACAATAGTTCCATAATAGTGCTCTAATAAAGGACAATGACTGCACAGTTCTCAGTGAAGTGTTGGCTGCATGTTAACTTGGCCAAAATGAAAATAATTCAGTTTCCCTAAGCTTTTTCCCTTTACCTAGATTAATAAAAAAAAAAAAAATAGAATAAACAGAATTGATAAAATAGGTATTTCACTGGTTATCCTTACTCACTTGATACGCCTCTGGAGTAACAGGTCCTTTTGTTCATCTGTTGATCCATCCAAACAGAATACAGATCTGTAAAGTCGGGTCATCACTAGCTTTTCAATGTTATCCAAAAAGTAGCCTCGCTCCTCTGTCATGTGATCTGTTAATAATGGAAAAGGCTGTGACATATTTCAATGAATTCTAACTAAATCTACTAGTAAACTAAAAACATTATGTGTTTAATTTATATGTAAACAATATAATAATTTCTAAAACATTCTTTTATATAATAGTTATTTGGTTATCCGATTTGAAGGCAGGACTGTATTTTACCTGGAAATTGGTCTGCAATTCTGTGGTAGAAGTCTTGTATTTGCTCTCCCATCGTGTTAGGTGTTAAGTTCTGTAATACATACACAACCCAATGCATTTTAACTAGGGCTCCACCATATTATATATATATATATATATATATATATATATATATATATATATATATATATATATATATAGAAAATAATCATCTGTGGCCAGCACACCCTTCAATGTTTCATCAAAAAAAATTTTTATTGCAGATATATTGTTAAAACCAACGTTTCGGTCCTCGTTAGGACCTTTCTTTCCTTGAGAAAGGTCCTAACGAGGACCGAAACGTTGGTTTTAACAATATATCTGCAATAAAAAAATTTTTTGATGAAACATTGAAGGGTGTGCTGGCCACAGATGATTATTTTCTATGCATACATAATTTTGGCTAAGCACCCCGCAGAATATTGAGCCTTGGAGTGCGGACACCATTTGGATTGATATATATATATATATATATATATATATATATAATATCAATCCAAATGGTGTCCGCACTCCAAGGCTCAATATTCTGCGGGGTGCTAGCCAAAATTATGTCCTTGAGAAAGGTCCTAATAAGGATCAAAACATTGGTTTTAACAATATATTTAAAATAAAAAAATTTTGATGAAACATTGAAGGGTGTGCTGGCCACAGATGATTATTTTCTATATATATATATATTGATTTTGAAATTGTTTCATTTGCATAAAAAGGAGGGCTTCAGCAGACCCAGAACTCACAGCCCCAGTGTCTGTAACACAACTTACTAGCTAAGAAATAAACCACAAAATATAGAGTAGGTGATACCATTACTGGCCAAGTAGATTAACAAATGCCAGCTTTCAGGACTACTTAGGTCCCTGCTTCAGGAATGGTATAAAACAGGGGTCCCCAACCTTTCTTACTCTTGAGCCACAGTCAAATGTAAAAAGACTTGGAGAGCAACACAAGCATCATAAACGTTAATGGAGGTGCCAAATAAGGGCTAAGGTTGGCTATTAGGCAGCCTCTATGCACACTATCAGCTTACAGGAGGCTTTATTTGGTAGTAAAGCTTATTATTATTTAACCAAAATGTGCCACCAAATCAGGAATTCAAAAATAATTACCTGCTTTGGGGGCACTGAGAGCAACATCCAAGGGGTTGGTGAGCAACATGTTGCTGAAGCAATAGGTGGCTGGCTAAAAAAATCATGACAGTATCCCTTAAAGCCACATTGGTATCACTATTTAAATTCTACTGGACAGTTTAGTAACATGTTATTTTGTGCCTGGGAAAACGCTACACAAAGTAAAAACATTTTTTCTTTGCCTGAAACCCCCAGTAAGTTCCTTAACTCTGGTTTGAGCAATTACACAGCATTACCAACAAACCAGCTAATGCCAATAAGTCCTGGGAACTGCAATTTAGCAAAAGCTGAAGAACCTTATGTTGTAGATCCGGTATCTAGGCATTTTCCTGAAAATAATATACTGTATACGTATGCCTTTCAGTGGTTCTAACCTTTGCATTCTGCAGCCTTTGAATTAGATTTGTGCATTGTGCATTTAGTTGCTGTGCTTCTGGCCTGCGCAAAGCTTTTAGAAAATCTGAAAAATCTCTTTTAGCCATAGATTCCAGGGAGGACCAAGGAATGAAGCACCTAGGATCTGCTGGGTAGAAATACACAGAAATTGTACTTAGTTAATTCAGCACTCTGTTAATAATATTAAATTAACTGGACACCATTTTCACTGGCCCGTGTCCCTTTAAACACATTCACAAATATTTTACATTTATGTTCAAATTATTTATAATGTTTGCAAATGAAGTGAGGAAGATGGAGGTGCATTTAAGCTCAAATCAGTTGTCACAATACGCACGGGACAAACTGGTTTTACAATTATAATGGGAAATCCTTGGAAATCCATTGGTATTTATAAACCAGTAATGTAAAGATATTAAGAGTTAAAAACAGATACTACATATGATCTGAGCCATTAAGCTTAGACAGAGTCACACTGGCCTTCTTGCTTGACATAGTATTTAAAAGGCAAGAACTAGCAAAGGGCTTGTGGAAGCGGCCAAGAGCCTCGGGGCATGGACACACAGATTGCTGGCTTTGCGGCTTTCAGCCTGCATTTTTTAAGCAGGTAGAGAAAAGCTGATCCACTTTTTTTCTGCAGCTCCTGGTATCTGCACTGACAAGTACAGCTTCTGTCTGACTGCAGGTACAAGGAGTGGAGCAGAGCGAAAATTAGCCCAAAATTGCCTAGTTTCACATTTTTTGGGGCCAATCTTCACTCTGCTCCATGTGCCTGCATGCAGGCAGAAGCTGCCTAAAGAAATGCAGGTTGAGAGCAAGGAAACCAATACTCTGTGTGCCCTTGCCCTTAGTGCAATATGCTTCACTGCAATGCTTTGAGCTGTTTTGTAATAATCACAAGAATCCAAGGTGACCTCGGATATCTTTCAAAAGATACATTATCTCTCTAAAAACATACACAGACATTCAGGACAAAGAAAACAGGTTTATCAGAAAGTCTGTGTTTGGTGTTCTGTTGTAAAAAGTTGTATAGCCAAATAAAATGCAGAGGGTCAGTGTTCACCAGAGTTTCTTTAAGTTTTTGAATGTGCTGCGCTTGTGTCTGGGAGTCAGCATCATGACTCAAGATTCAGTGTATTAATAATTACACATCAATTGCAATGTCTATTGTAGAAACAAACATCAGTGCACTAATGAGAAATTTAAATGCAAGCCCATAGGCTACGTTCCTCTGTCCTAAACTGAGTGAGTCACAAAGTGACTTTCGCGCAAGTCGTAACGCTACGAAAAAGTCGCGACAATTTGCGAAACAGTCGTAACAGCTACAAAAAAAATCGCAAAATGTTCGTTTCCCATCTGAATTTTTCCCATTCGGATTCGAATTCGTGGATTAGTAAATCAGCCCCTTAATGTGCATGGCCTATCCTGAAGTTATTAAAGGTCACTGGGTAGCTGGAATTGCACTAATACATTGTTTTTTGTAATATAAGTGGTCATTTCTATATATCTATCCTTTTATACTTCAATCAATTTAACTTCACAGTTTATCATTTTTTTGAGAAAACTCATCTTAAAATATACCTCAATGTAAGCAGATTTGTTGGCTCAATAATATTCTAACAATACAGAAAATAGGAAGCTTAGGAAGGAGATAAAGCATTGCTCTGTGGAGGTAACAAAATGAACAGGAAAATATTATTCTAATACAAATCTGGTAGTGAAATACGATCTTGGGTTGATATAACATGGGTACTGCCATTTCTTTAAATACAAACCTGTCACATCTGTTGTAGGAAAGTATCTGTATGAAGACTGGGAATGTTGTGCATACATGGTGTCTGTGTTGATGGTCACCACCCTAGCTGTATTTTCATTTTGCCCTAGGTCACTGGTGTTTTCCCTCTCTGATTTCATGAAGAGAGTTCCGGTATGGTGCCTGAAACTGAAATACAAACATATTCAAATCAAACTTCCTTGGTTCTTTATAGCCTATTGTATATTCAGCCAGAACAGGGATTGGCACATAAATGACATAACATGCACACACATAGAGGAAAAACACATTTAAGCTATAGTTTAGATAGGTAAATAGATTGGTCCCTTCATAAATACCCGTCTGTTAATGGAGAGGTCTGTCTCTTCTGTCTCTCATGGATCCAACATCTTGAGCAGTACCCGTGCCAGGCTGGGTTACCATAATAACCACAGTTTTTTCTGCACATCTCTGGCTGATAGACAAAGCCTTGTATGTACAAGTCAGCTTCTTGAGGGTGTAGAAACATGGGACTCTTTCCCCAATGAGAAGAATGAGGCTCTTGCTTGGGAGGTGCTAAACTCATTGTAATCTATAGGAATAAAATAGTAGGATCAGTGTTGCTAGAACACATCCTATAAAATCTACAGTGGCAGTGCAGTGTGTGCCACTCTCACAAATCAGCTATGCTGGCCACGCATGGACCAATTTTTCCAACACCAGAAAATTCAGAAATTAGTAACATTTGATCATACCTGTGGATGGCCCAAGTCTGCAGATCTAACAGAACAGCCCACATATATTATATGATAGGGGACCAGTGATGCTTATGCCTAGCTGTTTTTTGTCAATAATAAATTATTCCTTATTTGGGATATTAGAATATATACACATGGTCTGAGTGCTATTGAAGTGTAACCTCTTTTTGGCTATAATACTGACAAGTCAAGCTAGTGATAGGTTAGAGCAGGGGTCCCCAATCTCTTTAACCTATGAGCAACATTTAAATATAAAAAAAAGTTGGGGAGCAACACAAGCATGAAAAGTTACTTGGGGTGAATAAAAAAAGGCAGTAATTGGTTATTTTGTAGAACCTATGTGGATTGGCAGACTACAGGAGGTTCTGTTTGGTAGTACCCATTGTCTTTATCCCTCCAAAACTTGCCTCCAAGTTAGAAATTCAAGAATAAAGACCTTCTTTGAGGCCACTGAGAGCAACATTAAAGAGGGTGGTGAGCTACATGTTGCTCACATGCCACTCGTTGGCGATCACTTGGTTAGAGCATGGGCTACATTGCACTCTTTCAAAGGATGGATCTTCGCTATGTGGAAGGATTATTATGGAGGGTGTTGTTAAACTACATCTCCCACTGCCAGATATAATAATGATGTAAAAGAAGGATGCCAGGAGTTCTTTTGCAGCAAACTCAAACAGAACTGGTTTATTGTCCAAGACTAATCAAGGCAATGCAGGTTTATCAATACTTACAAATGCAGATGGAATGGCAGGTATCAAAAGGCCCAAGATGCAGCAGTATCCAATGATGCACCACTATGGAGAACCATCTGGGTTAAGTAGGTTTATATCCTTAGGGTTTCTACCTTAAGTGTTCCGGACCCATACATCTGACTTGAATCAGGGAGAGGACTATGCCTGAATTCCATGTCACTGCTGTGATCCTTTCACTAAGGCAGCAGAGCCTGTAAAGGAGACTACTCCTGCTGTTCTGGTCCGAGCCAGAAACTGCTCTTGCTAACTAAGACTTCCTATTCCACTTTCTTAGAAAGTGCTATGAAAGAACTAACCAGCTCTTACTATTTCTTGTTCACTGGGTTCCTGCGCCCCGACTTTACTAGAGGTACTGATAAGAAAGTGTAGGGTTTAAAGCTATAGGGATTGTTAACCCTATAGGTCCACACAGAAGTTTGGTCTTTTCCTGTCTCTTTCCTTTTGAAAGGTGGCCACCTTACTGTCCTATATATTTTAGGAACTATGGCTCATGGATCACACAGCAATATATTCAAATATTTGTAATTCTGTTATGAACAACTATGGGCCCTGATAAAAAAAAAAAGCATGACCAATAAAGGGGGTTTCTGCCAAGGTAAATATGAAATTACCCATTAGCCACCTGACATATCAAGCAAACAATAGCTACATTAGATAATAAAAGCCAATCATCTAGGTCTGAAGAGAGGCCTGGGTCTCATGTAAACCCTGCTGTATGCAGGATAGAAGTGGACCTATCATCCACTTAATTCTAATCCTCTTCTATGGTGTTAATTGAACAAAATAAACTACCTTTACCAAACAAATGTGTGCAACATTTGTTCCATTTATTCCTTTGGAATGTATTTTGTGGAAGTTCTTGTCAAGGCAAATGTAGCATTATTCCTAAATCTAGTGCATGCACCAGAAATTACTTGTAGCCTGTATATGGGTGTGCATCATGAGAGTAAGGAGGGAGGGGGAATGTGCAGTTTGGGAAGTGATTGAAAGTGGAAGGCAATATATGACTGACAGCCAGGATCTTTTGTTAGTAGCGTTTGTTATACAGGTTTTCATGTCTGTATGACAGATCCCTAAAGATGAGGAGGAATGTGATATGCCTTCTGTAGCTACATGCAGTGGGCTTCATATAGATTCCATTCAATTCTGTGCGGTAAACCCATAATGGCTTCAAACTGTATTGCATAGGACAGATACTCTTAACCCATTCATTTTTAAAATGGGTCACTATGATCCACATTAAAGGGCACTTGTCAGACCTAACAGATTTCCCACACTGGCAATTGGCTTCTAAAACTAAATGAAACATTTAATAAGCAGCTTATTCTACATAGTTACACAGGGTTGAAAAAAGACCAGAGTCCATCAAGTTCAACCCATCCAAGTAAACCCAGCACAACCTATACTTACCAATCTATACACTCACATACATAAACTATATACTGTATACAACCTCTAATACTAACTGTAGATATTAGTATCACAATAGCCTTGGATACTATGCTTGTTCAAGAACTCATCCAGGCCCCTCTTATAGGCATTAACAGAATCTGCCATTACAACATCACTAGGCATTGGGGCATTCCCCAACCTCACTGCCCTCACTGTGAAAAACCACCTACTGTACGTTGCTGCAAATGGAAGCTCCACATCACATCTTTTGTGACACTGAATCTGTATTATGGTTAAACGTTATTTATTTAGCATGCCAACATATTCTACAGCACTTTACAGAAATTATACATCATTCATATCAGAACCTACCCCAGTGAAGCTTACAATCTAATCCCTACATACATTTTCTTCCTCATGCAAAACATGACAAAGAAACCCTGGAAAGGGCAATTTGGTCAAGAGCACTAAAGCATGATTACCACAATATATTGTTTTTAGAGGGATGTACATTAAGGTAAGAGTTTTCTTGAAGAGATATAATACACACCTGTTAGGAAAAGTAAAAAACACTTCACATCAGTGAGGTATATACTATACACGTAAACAGGTATTATTGATAGGGTATTGAATCTGTAATAACAGGGCCGCTGCTGGCCAAATGGGTGCCCTAAGCAGAAATTTACTTTTGTGCCCCCTCCCCCAAATATTACGGAAGTGCCCCCAATAGAAAGTGCCCCATAGACAGTAGCCCCCACACACAGTGCCCCCAATTGCCCTTAGACAGTGCCCCCAATAGAAAGTGCCCCAATTGCCCCCTTAGACAGTGCCCCCATACACAGTGCCCCAATTGCCCCATAGACAGTACCCCCCATAGACAGTAGCCCCCACACACAGTGCCCCCAATTGCCTCAAACACAGTACCCCCCATAGACAGTAGCCCCCACACACAGTGCCCCCAATTGCCCCCATAGAAAGTACCCCCAACAGACCAAGTCATCGTCGGCGGCTCCTTCTCTCTTATGCCACGGCAACAGGCACTTCTATAAGGTTGCGCCTCGTCGCTGATGTGTGACGTCATACGCACGGGCGCAACCTTATAAAAGGGCCCGTCGCTGCAGCATAAGAGAGAAGGAGCCGCCGATGATGACTTGGTCTGTTGGTGCGCAGACTGCGCACTCTGCATATAGATAGCGGCGGTACTGGGCAGGGCCGGTCTTACCAACTGTGGGGCCCAATTGGAACTATTTTTGCGGGGCCCCCTTAGTACATTGTGAATTATGCTTAGTGCAGAGTATTCCCTATGTTGCCATAGTTTTATAGTTTTTTAGGCTGTTCCTGCTGAATTGTGCTTAATACAGGCACAACTCCCAATATTTTAAAAATGTAAATAGGGACAGTTGCCATGCCCATGGAAAGAATGCAATTTGCCCTTCAGTATACTCCCCTTCCCAGACTCACCCAACACTAGCAGAACAGAGTAGCACTGAGCAGCGTTCATGTGCCAATCATATGGAGCAAACTTAGGGGGCTGTTCCTGCTGACTTGTGCTTAGTACAGGGGAATCCCTATGCTGCCATAGTTTTATGGTATCTCTCTGTACAGGCTATGAGCAAACTTAGGGGGCTGTTCCTGCTTAATGGTGCTTAGTACAGGGGAATCTTTATGCTGCCATAGTTTTCACATACAATATTTGTTGTGGCCATAAAGTGTCCGGGTCCCATTGTGTCTCCCAGTTTATTGCAGTTATATAACGAATGTGCGGCTGGGGAACATAATTAAATGGTAAAGGCGAGAAGCCTACATATAGCAGATGCTCTCAGGCAAAGATGTCAACCATTTGGACTTAATACATTACAAGCAGCGTGACTGCTGGTTTATATACAAAATAATCTTAGCAACAGCTTGAATCATTACCTGCAGCTGCTCCAGGGCTCATTTATCTCCACTAAACAGCAAGAGAGAAAACTATGCCCCTACCGAACTTTATTACCTCCCACAATTCAGGAACTACATAACCCATCTGTGTGTATTGATGTAAAAGAACGCGCTAGAGGAGCCCCGCGTCCCATTGCTTTAAATACCACACACCATGTAGTAACGGCTACAGAGCACACAAAAACAAAATGATGATGCTTACCACAACTACGTAATTCACCTACTATAACCTGAGCTTTTTATTTTCAAAACTAAACACGTAACACCAACGTGGCTCTGTGTACAGCATCCACTTCACTGCTGGAAATTTGCCAGTCCTACCGTCGTCTCCCAAGTAACGAGTTCACGCTTCCGGTCAGTGAGGAAGGACACGATTGGTTGCTGTTCCGGAAGCGGCTGCTCAGCTGAGTAGTGAGACACGTGACACTGTAAGTGAAAGAACTTCTGTTCTGTTGACGTTAGTTCTGTACTATGGCCGCGCCTACTGACTGCTAATCTTTTCGGGGCATTTGTGCAGGACACTGTAAGTACTGTATGTTTGTTATTGCACCAACTCCCAGGGGGGCACCCAGTACCAGGGCCGATTGCACCTATTGCTCCCAATCGGGCCCCGCACTCCATTGAAAAAGAAGTAGCTTTAACTCCCCCCTCTCTCCCTCCCTTCCACCCGCACGGACTTCTAGTTACATGTACCTCTGATCGCATTAACACCAGAGGAGAACTCCTTCCCAGGGGGCTGTGTGCCTGTCTGCCTTTGCAGTTGCACAGTATGTATGTATGTATACATAGTGCAGAGGTTCAAAGGTCATGCCCTGTGTCCAATCGCATTGCAGCACAGCCCCCTGGGAAGGAGTTCTCCTCTGGTGTTAATGCAATCAGAGGTATATGTAACTAGAAGTCCGTGCGGGTGGAAGGGAGGGAGAGAGGGGGGAGTTAAAGCTACTTCTTTTTCAATGGAGTGCGGGGCCCGATTGGGAGCAATAGGTGCAATCGGCCCTGGTACTGGGTGCCCCCCTGGGAGTTGGTGCAATAACAAACATACAGTACTTACAGTGTCCTGCACAAATGCCCCGAAAAGATTAGCAGTCAGTAGGCGCGGCCATAGTACAGAACTAACGTCAACAGAACAGAAGTTCTTTCACTTACAGTGTCACGTGTCTCACTACTCAGCTGAGCAGCCGCTTCCGGAACAGCAACCAATCGTGTCCTTCCTCACTGACCGGAAGCGTGAACTCGTTACTTGGGAGACGACGGTAGGACTGGCAAATTTCCAGCAGTGAAGTGGATGCTGTACACAGAGCCACGTTGGTGTTACGTGTTTAGTTTTGAAAATAAAAAGCTCAGGTTATAGTAGGTGAATTACGTAGTTGTGGTAAGCATCATCATTTTGTTTTTGTGTGCTCTGTAGCCGTTACTACATGGTGTGTGGTATTTAAAGCAATGGGACGCGGGGCTCCTCTAGCGCGTTCTTTTACATCAATACACACAGATGGGTTATGTAGTTCCTGAATTGTGGGAGGTAATAAAGTTCGGTAGGGGCATAGTTTTCTCTCTTGCTGTTTAGTGGAGATAAATGAGCCCTGGAGCAGCTGCAGGTAATGATTCAAGCTGTTGCTAAGATTATTTTGTATATAAACCAGCAGTCACGCTGCTTGTAATGTATTAAGTCCAAATGGTTGACATCTTTGCCTGGGAGCATCTGCTATATGTAGGCTTCTCGCCTTTACCATTTAATTATGTTCCTAGAGGGAGCTGAAATACCTAAAGAAAGCGCCGAGGGACTGGGGAGCCAAACGGTGCCCAATTCCCTCCGGCACACAAGGAGTTAAGTTATCTTAGCCTCTGGGCGGGAAGAAAAGTAATCGCACTCACCCCCTCCCCTTGCCTGTCAGCTCTCTCAGCAGCGTCTCATTCGGCAGGCAGGGCAGCAGCATCTCCCTTAGATATTTACCATAGGCAGTAAGTTCTCTTAACTTGCATGTTTGTTTCCTTTGCAGGTTCTCTTTACGCAAAAAAAAAAAATTTGCAAAAGACATATATATACTTTACGGATTTGGTTCATCACAGCAAATGGCGGGGGATAGTCCTTGGCCATTTAATCTCTTTTGGTGTTTGATGGTTTTCACATGCCCACTGCGTTTGCAGTGGCCGGCATTCGTTATATAGAGTTTTAAATACAGGGCAAGGACTATTTTTCTGATGTTGGGTTTTCTTTAATAAAGCTGTGGCCGAACTCCAACCACCAAAAGAAATTATGGTGTCATTGTGTTTTATTGGCCAAGCGCTACATTGAGGGGACAAGTTTGGTAGGGAGGGAATAAAGGTCCCCATACACTATAAGATCCGCTCGCTTGGTGATGTCGCCAAGCGAGCAGATCTTCACCCGATATCCCCACCTACGGGTGGGCGATATCGGGTAGCAAGAAACTTAAAAAAAAAAATAATCCGATCGTTTGGCCCCAGGGTTACATTTGCAGCCATGGGGCAGTCGGTTTCGGGGACCACATCAACGAGCAGATGCAGTCCCCGATCCGACTGGATTTTCTAACCTGGCCAATCGAGGTCTGGCCAATTTCAGGCCAGATATCGGTCGGCCAGGCTGCTCTGTTCTGCCCATACACGGGCCAATTAGCTGCCGAATCGGTCCAAGGGGCCGATATCGGCAGCTATAGTCGGCCCGTGTATGGGGGCCTTAAGTCTCCACAGTCCCAGCCACACATTCGTTATATAACTGCAATAAACTGGAAGACACAATGGGACCCGGACACTTTATGGCCACAACAAATATTGTATGTGAAAACTATGGCAGCATAAAGATTACCCTGTACTAAGCACAATTCAGCAGGAACAGCCCCCTAAGTTTGCTCATAGCCTGTACAGAGAGATACCATAAAACTATGGCACATAGGGATTCCCTTGTACTAAGCACAATTCAGCAGGAACAGCCCCCTAAGTTTGCTCATAGCCTGTACAGAGAGATACCATAAAACTATGGCAGCATAGGGATTCCCCAGTACTAAGCACAATTCAGCAGGAACAGCCCCCTAAGTTTGCTCATAGCCTGTACAGAGCGATACCATAAAACTATGGCAGCATAGGGATTCCCCTGTACTAAGCACAATTCAGCTGGAACAGCCACCTAAGTTTGCTCATAGCCTGTACAGAGAGATACCATAAAACTATGGCAGCATAGGGATTCCCCTGTACTAAGCACAATTCAGCAGGAACAGCCCCCTAAGTTTGCTCCATATGATAGCCACATGAACGCTGCTCAGTGCTACTCTGTTCTGCTAGTGTTGGGTGAGTCTGGGAATGGGAGAACACTGAAGGGCAAATTGCATTCTTTCCATGGGCATGGCAAATGTCCCTATTTACATTTTTAAAATATTGGGAGTTGTGCCTGTATTAAGCACAATTCAGCAGGAACAGCCTAAAAAAACTATAAAACTATGGCAACATAGGGAATACTCTGCACTAAGCATAATTCACAATGTACTAAGGGGGCCCTGCAAAAATAGTTCCAATTGGGCCCTGCAGTTGGTAAGACCGGCCCTGCCCAGTACCGCCGCTATCTATATGCAGAGTGCGCAGTCTGCGCACCAACAGACCAAGTCATCATCGGCAGCTCCTTCTCTCTTATGCTGCAGCGACGGGCCCTTTTATAAGGTTGTGCCCGTGCGTATGACGTCACATGTCAGCGACGAGGCGCAACCTTATAAAAGTGCCTGTTACCGCGGCATAAGAGAGAAGGAGCCGCCGACGATGACTTGGTCTGTTGGGGGTACTTTCTATGGGGGCAATTGGGGGCACTGTGTGTGGGGGCTACTGTCTATGGGGGGTACTGTGTTTGAGGCAATTGGGGGCACTGTGTGTGGGGGCTACTGTCTATGGGGGGTACTGTCTATATGGCAATTGGGGCACTGTGTATGGGGGCACTTTCTATTGGAGGAACTGTTTATGGGGCAATTGGGGCACTTTCTATTGGGGGCACTGTCTAAGGGCAATTGGGGGCACTGTGTGTGGGGGCTACTGTCTATGGGGGCAATTGGGGCACTGTGTATGGGGGGCACTAAGGGCAATTGGGGGCACTGTGTGTGGGGGCTACTGTCTATGGGGGCACTTTCTATTGGGGGCACTTCCGTAATATTTGGGGGAGGGGGCACAAAAGTAAATTTCTGCTTAGGGCACCCATTTGGCCAGCAGCGGCCCTGGAGAGCTTAATCTCTTACATCGTCTGTTTGCATTGATGTGGAGGATATCAGGGCCACTGTAGGAGGTAGTAAATTCCCCAGCAGTCGAGAAGTGGGAAACTGGACAGGAAGACCGGCTCGATGAGCCTGGGACCTGGGTTCCCCTGACCTTTTGCACATTTTTCCCATGTGTAAAAGGTCCCCAGAATGTTATTCCCCCGGTACGTAATGAGTTATCTTTTGAAACTAGTGCCTAATCTGTTACTGACGATGTTGGATGTAATGATCTTTGCATACCTCCCAACATTTGAAAAACAAAGAGAGGGGCAAAATTTTTTGGCCACGCCCACTTTTGTGACCACGCCCCAATTAACACACCCCATTTTTTTCTAAAAATACTCCTTTTATATAGTTGAAATGGTGGGATCAGATGCAAATGTGCTATACCCTCATACTGTACTACCTAAGGAAGCCCACAGAGCCCCCCCATACACAGTGCCCTTCATACACAGAGCCCCCCCATACACAGTACCCTTTATATACAGTACCCTTTATACACAGTGCCCCCCATACACATTGCCCCCCATACACAGAGGCCCCCCAAACACAGAGCCCCCACAAACACAATGCCCCCCCATACACAGGCCCCCATACACATAGGCCCCCCAAACATGGAGCTCCCCATACACAGAGCCCCCCAAACACAGAGGCCCCCATACGCGCTCCGACTCCTTCCGCTGCTTCTCTCCTGTGGCTCCTTCGCCGGCGGTCCCAGGTCCTTTTATAAGGTTGCGCCCCGTGTGTACGTGTGACGTCATTACGCACGGGCGCAACCTTATAAAAGGGCCAGGGACCGCCGGAGAAGGAGCCACTTGAGAGAAGCAGCGCAAGGAGTCGGAGCGCTCATCCCGCTGTCACGGATCCTTCTATGAATGTCCCGCATTTCCGTAATCTATTACGAAAATGCGGGACATTCAGGGAACTATCCGGGACAGCGGGATGAGCTATAGAAAGCATGACCTCGTTTATCGTATAAACCTCGTTTCGTACGATAATCAGTGCGTGTATGGCATGTCGGCGAGTCGACCGATATCGCAGGAAGCTGCCGATATCGGACGACTCGCCGATCGGACAAGTTTGAAAATTTTGATCGGGCGCCATAGAAGGCGCCTGACCAAAATTCTCCCTTCAGAGCTGAATCGGCAGAAGGAGGTAGAAATCCTATTGTTTCTACCTCCTTACCTGCCGATTCAGCCCTGAATGGTGTGTGGCGGATCTTACGATGTTTTGTGCGACCGATGGTCGTACGAAACATCGTCGGATCGCCACGTTTATGGCCACCTTAACTGTAGATTGTAGTATCACTTTAGCCTTGGATATTGTGCTTATTCAAGAAATCATCAACAGAATCTGCCATAACAACATCACTAGGAAGGGCATTCCCCAACCTCACTGTGATAAACCACCTACACTGCACTGCAGGGTGCCTAACATATTGGGTTTCCTTGTCCTTTAACAATTAAGTGTCTAGAAAAACTAACAGCCAAATCATGTCAGTGTTTCTAGGTGCACACCCAGCTTTACTTTTGTTTTTGGTTCCTAGACAATCAAGAGGATTCCACAATAACTAAAGAAGATACAGTGATCTGGCATATTCTTTATTGTGAACTTTACAAAAAAAATTTAATATTCTGCATGTTACCAGTGTATGCTACTTGTTACCTGGGTAGGAACCAGAATCCTACAGAGTTTATGGTCAGTTATCAAAATTGTTAATGTGCACTTTTCATTTGGGTTGCAGTTAATATCTTAGACAGAAGAGGCATCACTGTCCCACAGATGTTAGCGTCAAACCAGATAGAGATCAGAGTCCAGCAGATATTACAGTCTAATTAGGTAAGAGTCTGTGATGTGGAAAGGTTATAATCACACTAGAGACAGTTCACTGTCCCTTATCTATAGATAGGTCTAAAGGTGGCCATACACGAGCAGATCCGCTCGCTTGGCGACGTCGCCAAGCGAGCGGATCTTCCCCCGATATCCCCACCTACGGGTGGGCGATATCGGGGAGCATTTAGGTAAAAAAAAAATAATCCGATCGTTTGGCCCTGGGGCCAGACGATCGGATTATGTGGCCAGCAATGGGGCAGTCAGATCGGGGACCGCATGAACGAGCCGATGCGGTCCCCGATCCGACCGGATTTTCTAACCTGGCCGATCGAGATCTGGCCAATTTCAGGCCAGATATCGGTCGGCCAGGCCGCTCTGCCCTGCCCATACACGGGCCGATTAGCTGCCGAATCGGTCCAAGGGACCGATATCAGCAGCTATAGTCGGCCCGTGTATGGCCACCTTAAGGGAACTGCAGATTTAGCACTTTAACAAACAAGATATATGTCCTAGATAATGGTCAATTTTAAACTCATACAGAATTTCGGTTTATTACTTGCTACCCACCCATTATTATGTGCACAAATTGCACAATGACAAAACACTCTATATGTGTATGCACAGAATTTAAATGTGCCCCATTTAACATTCAAATCAGATTAGAGCACAGTGGTAGTGCATGTCAATGGTATTTTGACCCTCTTTGTATTGTGTTATGTAGCCATAGCAAGAAGCTAAATAATAACATGATTCCCCACATTATTTGTAAAGAATTATCACATGCATTTTACCCTATTTGATGTGTGTCACCATGTTTCTGTAGTACTATGGAGGTCACTTATAAAGGTGGCAGACAGCAATTTTTTTAAAATCTGGCCAATTATATCTTTATATTTGTGGGCTTGTTTGTGCTTACATTATGTTGTTACAGCTATATACTTAAAGTGTCCAATATTTGTGTCATGTTTGCAGTGCCAACAAGTGCAGTATTCAGCTTGGCATATAATCCTTGAACCCTTGACTAAATAAAAGTTCATGGCTGTTATGGCACTGCTCTGTTATTGCTGTATCAGCTGAATACTGATGTATTCCTTCAGTTACAAAAAAATGTGATCTTAGCCTGTCAATTATAGTCCTAAAAGTAAGATACTTGTGGGACTAAATCAGATTTGACTTTAAACCCGAAAATAACATCATGCATAATAAAATCAAATTAAATTCTCAGCAACTTTCTCTTATATATTGATTGCAAATCTTTAATTATTTTATAGTTATTAGCAAATGTAATTTATGAATTTTATTCCAATATATTTTGTAATTATTCTGACCAAACAAAATCTAAATAGACTGAACCTTGAACATTGCAGTATTAACACATCAAAGAAAAAAGCATATTGAGAAACCTCGAATTACTTTGGGATTGCCGAGACTGGCAATCTGTGGGTTTTGACAAATGCCAGTTGTTATTTATTGTGTAGAGCTCTGTGTTCATGCAGTACCAGGGCCCAATTTTTTATTCCAGTCCAGGACCTGGTTGGGGCATACAAGACAATGGCATACAGGACATTTTGGGCAAATGTTGCTAATGCAAAGGGGCATTTTAATCAGAAGCTGAAATAGAGCTTCCCACAGTCCACCAGAAGTGAAATTTCCTTGCTTTCTATTTATTTCACACAAATAGAGAGTGTGGAATTTCACCACCTTTGGACTGTGCAAAGTTCTATTTCATCTTTTAATCAATATGCCCCTATATTCCAAGATCTTTGCAGCTATGACACAAGCATTTACTGCCTCAAATGATTTTAAGTTAACAATACCTTTATGCACTTGAGAAGTTGGCAACATTTCTAGTGTGCTATAAAAGTATATTGCAAAGGAGAGCACTTATAATATTGTCAAGTGAATTATGTATGCAGCAAAACTATGCATATTTTGTGTAAAGTTTCATGAAGAATTATACCCTTCTATAGATGCCTGCAGTCACTTTTGTACTTGTTCATTTTGGAGTGTATTTCCAAGTACTTTTATATATTTCCTCTTCATTCCTGGCTAAAAAAAAGGCTGTCCTGTCTTCCACGGTTTCTATACTTTTGCATATACATTTTAGTGCAATAACGATTATGATACACGCAGTTGGCTTTTCCTCAATAAATGTAAATCTGTGTCCTGATGTTAAAACTTGTAAAAATGGATATATTAAAGGTAGTTGATGTTGATGCAGGGGATCTGTATCTGTGTATTTAGTTTATATATTGCCATTTACTGGCTAATTTTGCTAAACAGGCAGGGTTAATCTACCCATTTGTGGCCAGATTTTTCAGGAGAGAGATTTAGTGTAAATTAATGCATAGTTGGCATCTGGGAGTTGAAAACATACATTGGTAATTCTTTAATGAGTCAAAGGCAGATAACATACTTAACCGTATCAAATAGTGCCAGTCTCCAGCAGATAGAGGCAGCTGCTTCATTTACATCTTGTACTAATGTTATTTTGTTAGTCTTGAGTCAGAATAAATAGCTTTCAAATGACAGTATACAGTGGTGCTTGAAAGTTTGTGAACCCTGTAAAATTTTCTATATTTTTATATGAATGTGACCTAAAACATCATCTGATTTTCACAAAGGTCCCAAAAGAAGATGAAGAAAACCTACTTAAACAAATAAACCAAAAATTATTATATTAGGTCATGTATTTATTGATGTGCTCTCAGTATTTTGTGTGACCCCCTTGTGTAGCTATAACTGCAACTAAATGTTTGCTGTAGCGGTTGATCAGTTCTGCACATCGTCTTGCAGGCATTTTAGCCCATTCCTCCATATAGAACAGCTTTAGCTCTTGGATGTTGGTGGATTTCCTCACATGTACCGCTCGCTTTAGGTCTTTCCAGAACATTTCAATTGGATTAAGGTCAGAACTTTGATTTGGCCATTTGAGAACATTTACTGTATTCTTCTTTACCATTCTTTGGTAGAACGACTTGTGTATTTAGGATCATTTTCTTTCTGCATGACCCTCTGTCTTTTGAGATTCAGTTCACAAACAGATGTCTTGATATTTTCCTTTAGAATTCTCTGGTATAGGTCAGAATTCATTTCCATCAATGATGGCAAGCTGTGCAGGCCCAGATGCAGAAAAACAGGCCCAAACCTGAACACTCCCACCAACATTTTTCACAGATGGGATAAGGTTCTTATGCTGGAATGCAGTGTTTTTCTTTTTCCAAATGTAACGTTTCTCATTTAAGTGAAAAAGTTCTATTTTGGCTTCATCCGTTCACAAAGCATTCTTCTAGTATCCTGGTTTGTCTATAATTTGCTATGTGTGTTGATTCTAGCCAAGGTCAGTATCTCATACCCAGTGACCTGAGCTAAGAACTTCTGCAGGTTATTAAAGTTCTGAATATGCTGCTGCTGGCTGTTGCACTGAACACAAGGATCACTTGTAGGCTGATGCCCCATGGGGAGATTAGTTGCCCGCGATAAATTTCTGCTACCGCAGGTGACTAATCTCACCAAAAAAACCTTTCTACGGGCAATAAAGGGATTAGTCTCCCGTGGTAGCAGAGATTTATCGCAGGCAACTAATCTCTCCATAGGACCTTAGCCTTAACCCTTCTGCATATGACAGAAAATGTAGACATAAAACTCTGCTGTCTTACAAACTGGCTGCCTAGCAAATCCATTAAAATAGGTGTCCTTGTAACTGAAGGAAGAAGCTGTGTTTCAGAGAGTTTATAATCTAACAGTGCAATCTTAGTGTTTCTTGTTATGCACAGCATTTTTTGCACGTGTCAGAACATTTGTGATTGTTGATGTGCTATAGAGCCTCACTCTTCTTTACTGACTGATTCTTGTTATCTTGCTTAATAGGAAACATTGGACTTTTTGTGTTTGATGCCCCTCCTTACACACAAAGCTTCAGATTCTGTGAGCCATCATTTTGATGTGTCTGAGTCTTGTTCTTTGAGCTGCCCCTATAAAACACTTGCTCTTCTCTCAGCAACGTTTTTCCTGCCAGAAAATCCCACCACCTGCTGCTGCATAACATTAATGCCCTTCTTTCCTCTACAGACTGCCTACTGTAGAGAAAAGGGAAAATGGTACAGGGTTGGCTGGAACTACATTTTTCTGAACAGTATACATTTCTTGTCCATATACAGCTGGTTTTGATGCAATCCTGCACAGCAAACTTTCATTTAAGTTATCACTAATATGTGTGCTGTTCACAGACATGTCAACCCACTCAGATTCTTTAGGAGTCATCCCGTTTTGCTTTTCTTACCTGGTCACCTGCAGTAATAGTCTCATCACCCGCTCCATGTAATTTGCACCCAAATGTCAGTTAACCCCTGCATGAAACATGCCCTAATTAGTTTAGAAAACAGGCAACGTTGGATAGAGCTTGGAGTACAATCAGAGATTTTGCTAGGGGCATGGACACATATAAAAGTGCTGAGTTGGCATCTCTGCTTTAACATCACCAACATTGTAATATTTGAAGGCTATAGATATATAGATACAGGTATGCAACCTATGATCTAGAATGCACAGGACCTTGGACCTTTCCGTAATATTGATCACTATACTTTATGTCTACTAAAAATACTTTAAACATTAAACACAATAAGATTGTTTTGCCACCAACATGGATACATGCAGCTTAGTTACCATCAGGTACAAGGAACTGTTTTATTATTGCAGAGAAAAACTAAAACATTTTTAAAATATTTGAATTATTTGTTTAAAATGCATTATATTAGAGATGGCTATCTCGGAGTTCAAAGCTTTCTAAATAATGGGTTTCTGAATAAGGGAATCCCATATCTGTATATAGATACTTGATCCTCATTTTAAAAATACTGATAGATAAAAGTGGTTTAATATTAAAAAAAAAATTATACACCCGTCGTATTTTGTAGTCTGTTGTGTAATTTAAATAAACATAAATTTCACGTGTGGAAAATGCAAGTACACCCCAACATTTATGACCAGCTTAAATACCTAAAATTAGAACCAGGTGCAAAGTATTAGAACATCTTTAGAGGAGGACTTGGAGGAATCTGTCTTAAAGGAGAAGGAAAGTCAAAATCTATGAAGCACACTATTAAATAGTACTACTATTGCTGTGTAAAAACGCTATATTTCTGGCTTGCCTAATGAAAGATTTACAAAGTTACACATACTAGAACCTACATACTTGTTTCAGTGAACGACGCCGCCATCTTGTCCAGCATGTCACAGAGTGTCCTGCCACAAACCCCTCCCCACAGCATGTCACAGATCAACACACAGAGCTTCCACTGCACACAGCACCCCCCCTTCCCCCGCTGCTGCTGCCGCCGCCGCTGCTCAGCACTGTCAGGAGGAGAAACAGATTGACATTACCGATCGACATTGCCTGCCGCCTCCGCTCGGCACTAGCGGCAGCAAGCAACACCACCACCCCCCGCGGCCGCCGCCGGCTACTCGCATCTGCCATACACCAATGTTACATACAGCACTCAACCACCAACCTTCCGCTTCGCTCCAAGCTCCTGCCACAAACCGTCCGCCCTACAGAGTTCACAGAGTTCACCGGGTTCACCGTCGCCATGGCAACCAGACGCTCCTCTTGCGTGCGCATGTGCCGCCTGCAGTAGTAAGTCTCCAAGTCTTGGAAAGGAGCGATGCATTATGGGAGTCTTCTCTACCCTGCTCAGCATTTTTTTTTCCTGTTTGGCTTTTGATCATCTGAACGGGTGAAGTATGGGGAAACTTAAGGGCACTATTGAGACAACTGAAGGTATGCCTGCAGCTTGGGATTAACTCTTTATTAGCCTTTCCTTCTCCTTTAAGGTGGCCATACACAGCAAGATCTTCTTGTTTGGAGAGTTTTCTGTAGGCCAGCGATCCCCAACCAGTGGCTCATGAGCAACATGTTGGTCTCCACCCCCTTTGATTTGCTCCCAGTGGCCTTACACTAGGGGGCTGATTTACTAACCCACGAATGGGTCGAAATGAGTCCGATTGCGTTTTTTTCGTAAAGATCGGTATTTTGCGTATTTTTTCGTATTTTTTGCGATTTTTTCGGCGTCTTTACGAATTTTTTGTTACCAATACGATTTTTGCGTAAAAACGCGAGTTTTTCATAGCCATTACGAAAGTTGCGTAAAATCTTGCGATTTTTCGTAGCGTTAAAACTTGCGCAAAAAGTTGCGCTTTTTTCGTAGCGTTAAAACTTACGCGAAACTTCGCACCTTTTAAGTTTTAACGCTACGAAAAAGGCGCAACTTTTCGCGTAAGTTTTAACGCTACGGAAAAATCGCAAGATTTTAAGCAACTTTCGTAAAGGCTACGAAAAACTCGCGTTTTTACGCAAAAATCGTATTGGTAACAAAAAATTCGTAAAAACGCCGAAAACATCGCAAAACATACGAAAAAGTCACAAAATGTTCGTTTTCAAGTCGGAACTTTTCCAATTCGGGTCGGATTCGTGGGTTAGTAAATCAGCCCCTAGGTGTCCATTTTTTAATTTCTGGCTTGAAGTTTTGGAAGCATATACACAGTTTTATTCCAAGCAGAGCCTCCTGCAGGCTAGCAGTCCACATGTTGCTATTAAATAGCCAATCACAGTCCTTATTTGGCATCCCCAAAGAACTTTTTTCATGCTCATGTGGCTCACGAGTAAAAAAGGTTAGGGATCCCTGCTGTAGGCAGACAGGTTACTGCAGGACAGGAGCCAGCAGGTGGCACTATTGCTTACAGATTCATTATATTAGTAGTTTAAAAACCTCATTGGGAAAAACAGATGCACACTGCATTTGGCCTCAGGATGAAATTGAACACAAGCACCTTCTGCACGGCCTTTGGATCCAGCATTAACTGTGTTTTTCAGTGCAGGATTCAAGAGAAGCAGGTGGGGGAGGCATATTCACATGCTCTCACCCACCCCTTATCTGGCCTTGCCTTGCACATCCGTGCAAAGTATGGAGTCCCAGGGTGTGCACTGGATTATTCTCCCAGAATGAGGACTAAGGGGGGCTCTTTCACTTGTGCCCCCCAGGGTCAAGAATGACCTGGACATTATATCCCATTAAGTAATCTAGGAACATAATGAATTTATGTATGGATTGCATGAACCTGTTTATTTTACCTAAATTAGCTACTGGGGCTCTTTTTTCCCCTAGGCATGTAATGATGTTGCTCTCTGTGGTATTCAAGTCTAATAAAAAACCTTTTAACACTAAACCCAATAGGATTGTTTTGACTTCAAAAAGAACAAATTATTTCTTTGGATCAGCAGGATCAAGTACAAGGTACTGTTTTATTATTACAGAAAAAAGGAAATCATTTTTAAAAATGTAGGTTATTTGATTAAAATAGAATCTATTGCCTTTCAGTAATTTGGAACTTTCTGTATAATGGGTTTCTGGATAACAGATTACATACCTGTATTATGTAATGAAAAACGTTGTGTGTTTATGATATTTGCTCTGTTCCTATTGTCTTCTATTGTAAAATGTATTTGCTTAAAGAGCTTGGTAGAGATTATATAGATATAAATCATATTTACAAATGGCACTTTTTTTGTTTCCTTCTGCCCTAGGTGTTGACCTCTTTGATAAATATACCAGTGGTCTAAGGTAGGCTTGGACTAAGATTTAAAATAGGGACTGGAATTTCAGGTACATGGAGGCCCAACCAGCCCCCCACCAGCCCAAAAAATAGTAAATGTACTGTATATGGCATTTGCCAGAATCCACTGATTGCAAGTCTAAGGGGCACATTTACTAACCCACGAACGGGCCGAATGCGTCCGATTGCGTTTTTTTCGTAATGATCGGTAATTTTGCGATTTTTTTTCGGCGTCTTTACCATTTTTGCGTAAAAACGCAAGTTTTTCGGCGTCTTTACCATTTTTGCGTAAAAACGCGAGTTTTTCGGCGTCTTTACAATTTTTGCGTAAAAACGTGAGTTTTTCGTAGCCATTACGAAAGTTGCGCAAAGTCGCGATTTTTTCGTAGCGTTAAAACTTGCGCGAAACGTCGCGCCTTTTAAGTTTTAACGCTACGAAAAAGGCGCGACTTTGCGCACAAGTGTTAACGCTACGAAAAAATCGCGACTTTGCGCAACTTTCGTAATGGCTACGAAAAACTCGCGTTTTTACGCAAAAATCGTAAAGACGCTGAAAAACTCGCGTTTTTACGCAAAAATCGTAAAGACGCCGAAAAAATCGCAAAAAATACGAAAAAGTCGCAAAATGTTCGTTTCCTAACGGAATTTTTCCAATTCGGATTCGAAATCGTGTCTTAGTAAATCAGCCCCTAAGCCTGGTCACGGGTATGTATAATTCTGCCCCTGTTTGCAAACATTGCTTTCTGCAAAAGCCATGCAGAATCTTGACACCAGGGGAGAAAAGGCCTATCTGCTCATTATTTGCCTGTGTTGTATACTCACTGACAGACATGGCATGGACGTATGGTGACTGGTTTTGGGACAGAAATGCTAAACTATGCATTTTCACTCTGAAATCCATCCCTTGTGCATGCTGATGGGCCAATACAGTGCCTTTCATTGCACCAGATCGGGCTATGTTACTGAAGAAAAAGCTGAATGTGCCATCGGAGTAACAGTTCTATCCTTCTTCATGCTGTGCCTGCTTCAGTGTTATTAGGGCTGTTTGATCATCAAACACTGCTTGATGGAAGGAAGAAGGAATGAAATACAAAATTGTACTAGATTCCTGCTTTAGACAGCAGAATGCGGAGTCTAGGCTATTCTGCTGTCTTCAAAGGTTACTTTAAAATATCAGTGAATACAACTTCCTGAAACATTGTACTGTGCTCACCAAAGAGACACTGCAGGAGCCCTGTAGTGCTTATTTTATCAGGTTAAACCCCTATGCAGTTCTTAGCTTTCATCTGTTCTTTGCACTTCCATTATTTCACAATGCTACATACTGCCTTCATATTTAGGACCCAGATTAAGACTATGATTTCGTTTCTAGACCCAAGAATTGGTTTACAACTAATTATGCCCCCTTTTTTCCTAATCCTTCGGAGTCATAATTTTCTGTCACCATTTTACATGTAAGGCCTCTTACATAAAACACAGGGATTGTGCTTGTTTTGCAACAGTCAAAGTGTCAACCATAAAAATGTCTGTGGACTATTTTTATTTATATCTATGGTGGTCATATGGGAGCTAAGCAGTAAAATTGAAAGAATGAAAAGGTTTGGTGGGGTTAGTGTACTGTTATATAGCACTGTGTATAGTCAAAGCCTTTTGGCCTTGCAATCTTTGGTGCTTTGAATACTCAGCATTGTGCTGTGGGTTTTTAATCGATACATAGTCTATAGTGTAAACAAGTCATGAGAAATAGTTAATTTTTGTTTTCATTTATGAAAAAAGTTGTGTGTTTAGAGTCAGATATACTGTTACAGACGTGGAAATTTGGGACATTTATAAAGCTTATTCTGCCTCAAAAACATATATAGTTGTTTTAAGTAAAATTGAAGCCCCTATGTAATACCCCTAAACTGAAAGGGAACAAAATAGTTAAAAATCTGAATTCTATTAACGTTACATGTGTGGTTTTCCATCACTGCTTGTCTTTAGATGCGCATTTAAATCTGTCTTACTATCACCAGGTAGGAAGGTTGCAGCATTGCCTGTCGAAACTCTGTGTTTCTCTGTAAGGACAGTGATGATCAGCTCCATCACCCTTACACAACTGGTAGCTGCATATGAATTTTAAACAGAAAATATTTTTTTTAAATACATTGTAACATTTTTATTTGCAAATATATATAATACAACTTCAGGAAAACACATACATTAAATGATTCCTACTATACTGACAAACTTTCTCCATTAAAGTAATGGGCTAATATAGCCCATAGTGCCCCTAGAAACAATGTCTAATATTTAGCACAGTAGCGTAGTGTTGGAGAAAAAGAATGATTATTAAGAAACTTAGTTAAGTATCCTGTATTCTTAGCTTTCACATATTAAGAACTGTATTACATAGAATGGTAATTAAATGGCTATCTACTTTCTTTCACTCACAAAGTACCAGTTTGGCATTATTTCATGATATTATTGGTAACTTTATAATAAGTGTTTTGTAGAAATGGTTGTGGACATGTTAAACCCATTGTCTACATTATACATGTTATAGCAGGTATTTAAAATCAGATTAATGTCCTTGAGTAAACATATTGGGCCTGATTCACTAAAGTGCGCTAAAAAACGCAAAATAATTTGCGCGCGATTCACCATAGTATTATCGCGTGCGAAAAATCGCCATTTTCGCATGGGTTATTTCTCGCACTAGTTTTACCGCATGCGTTAATTTCCGCGCTGAAAAGAATACGATCGCATGATTCACTATAACTTTTGCGCGCTAAATATCGCATTCGGCAATGCGAAAATTAACACCTACTACAGGCAGGCGAAAAATTATACAAAAGTACAGTAAATGATTTTTTGCAATAAAATATGGATTTACAGTGTTATTTATTCAAGTATGTGTTTCCCCTAGAGTGACGCAGCCGCCAGTTTGCAGCGAAATGTTCATTTTTAATACAGTAATTTTCTGCAAGTATTGGCATGTATGGCTAACATGGCGTGCGTTCATTTGCGCGACTATTTATATTTGGCTACAAGTGATGAAATGTTTCGGCAGGCATGGATTCGCAGCAAATTTTTGGACGTGCGTTGAATTTTTTTGCGGCGGATTTTTTCATGCGTTTCGCAAAACAATCCGCCAATGGCAAAACGCATTAAAAAATTTGCCACGCAAAAATTCACCACACATACAAAAATTTATACAAGCGTCAAAAAATAATAGTCTTTCGAAAGATTTGCTAATTTTTCACTAAAGATAACCAGAACACATTTGCTCATCACTAGTGGCTACTATTTATAAGCATCTACTATTTATATGATACCATTTATATGCTACCATTTATATGTGGCTAATATTTATATACACCATTTATATGCAGCGACAATTTTTATACACTATTTCTAAGCTACCATTCATATGCGGTGACTATTCGCGCGAGTTAAATAACGCATGCAATATTGCGTGTAAAAAAGCGCGAGTATGCTTATAGTGAATCGTGTGAAAAATCGGCAAAATTAAGCCGCGGTAAAAATTTTAGCGCACAATAAAAATAGCGCACGTTTTAACGCCCTTTAGTGAATCAGGCCCATTGTGTTTAAAGGACAGCACTGTTATTTACATATAAAACACATTATCATAGTAAATTTGTGATGAAAACTACACATTGGGGCTGATTTACTAACCCACGAATCCGACCCGAATTGGAAAAGTTCCGACTTGAAAACGAACATTTTGCGACTTTTTCGTATGTTTTGCGATTTTTTCGGATACTGTACGAATTTTTCGTTACCAATACGATTTTTGCGTAAAAACGCGAGTTTTTCGTATCCATTACGAAAGTTGCGTAAAAAGTTGCGCATTTTTCGTAGCGTTAAAACTTACGCGAAAAGTTGCGCATTTTTCGTAGCGTTAAAACTTAACGCTACGCAAAATGCGCAACTTTTCGCGTAAGTTTTAACGCTACGCAAAATGCGCAACTTTTTACGCAACTTTCGTAATGGATAGGAAAACTCGCGTTTTTACGCAAAAATCGTATTGGATCCGAAAAATTCGTAAAGAATCCGAAAAAATCGCAAAACATACGAAAAAATCGCAAAGTACCGATCATTACGAAAAAAACGCAATCGGACTCCATTCGACCCGTTCGTGGGTAAGTAAATCAGCCCCATTGTGTAGCTAAATCATTTACCACTGGCTTTTACAAAGATCATTTTGGGAGGGAATTCTGTCAGTTGCAGTATTCAGTACCAAACATATGGAGGCAGTGCTGTATTATCCTTGTTTGTATATTGAGTTACACACTCCAATAACATGATAGTATATTGTGCTAGCAGCCAAATATAAAATAAGATGCACTTAAGTTATTTTTTACATATACGTTTTTAGGAAAATCCATAAGGACTTTATGGTAAATTATTTGGCAGTAACTGAAGGTAAAAAAGGATTTTAGAGATTTAAATATTACTTTAAGACTATTATTGTCCTTTTTTGCATATTGAACTACTAATGAGGTAGTCCAAGGTTTGGATTTACAGAGGCCTGGTTGTAAGATTGGGCAAACCCCAATGCCACCATTTTATGGCATTTCTAGTCGATGAGACTGGTGTCCCACAGAGAGATTAATCGTCTATGGTTAATCTCTGCTACCGTGGGCAACTAATCTCCCCGAAATGTCTTTCCACTGACAATAAAGGGAATGGGCGGTGGTAAGACATATGCATCTCCATATCGCCTAAAGTTTCTTTCGCAAGGTATTTTGGGGAGATTTGTCGCCAGCGGTAACAGATATAACCACGGGCGTCTAATCTCCCAGAGAGACATCAACATAAAACTTCCAATTTTATTTGTGGCATGAGTCAGATTGAGATTTAATCATTAATCTAAGGCCACAGTTTACACTGTAATCAAAACCAATTCTCCCTTGACTCATAATCTGTATTTGCCATTCTTATACAAAATTAAATTGATAATATCATGGAATAATTATTAGAGATTCATGCTTCTACCAAAGCAGCAAACTGAACCAAAGGGGGTTGGTAACTGATCCTCCCCCAGCTGGCAGCATGTAGTTATGTAAAAAAAACAGACTTTACTTTGATGTGTATTATTATCTCTTTATTTAATTGTCATGCCGCAAAATAATTTTAGGACTGCTTATCAGTTAGTGTCCCACTGGACCCCCTATACCTTCTGGGGACTTATTTCTCTGTAGTTATGCCCCTGTTGATGGGTTTATGTATTATCACACAAGGTGACTGATTGATGAAAAACACTACAAAACAATTATGTTAAAAGTTGAACATACACATTGAGATTCGCTCTTTTGGTGATTCTTGGCAAATTGGACTGATCAGATTGTGTGGCCCATAGGCCAATCATCATCTGGTAGTTGGTGCCCATGCAGGACCCTATGCAGTCCCTGCTCAACATGATTTTCATATCTGCCCAATTTTTAGCCAGATAACTGTCAGGGAGTACCTAAACTGCAGCAAAATCAGCAGCTTAAATTTGCCCTTGTATAGCCAGCTTCCCTCTGGATGGTATATCTCTATCAGAGGTTCTTAACCTATATATCAAACCCCCCTATGCAATTTCAGGTAGCCCTAAATGATATATCTCTATCAGAGGTTCTTAACCTATAAATCAAAACCCCCCTATGCAATTTCAGGTAGCCCTAAATGATACAGTAAAATTTCCACCACCAAGAGACAACAGTTATTAAAACAACATGCATGGATAATTCTGAACAGAATTAGGGGTCAGAAAGCTGTTTTCCAGACTTCATCTGCTCCAAATAAAAAGGTTGAGAAACCCTTCTAAAAGATTTATGAAGGCAGAAAGGTGAAGGCAGTCCTAAAATACAGATTTACAAATAATCACACATGAACCACATTAGATAAAGCAGTAAGGCCTATGGTATAAAGGAAGTTTTAACTGGTGCTGCTTAATAGTGATGCTCACTTTTTCAGAGTCTCAGAGTCTTATTTCCTATTGACCAGCAGGCAAATTGGGTAAGTAAGCCCTTAAAGGAGAACTAAAGCCTAACTAAAGAAGTAGGGCAGAAATGTTGTACATTATGTTTTGGGTTTCTGTACAAGCCCAAGGCAACCGCGGCCCTTTAGCAGAGAAGATCTGTGAACATGCTCTGTGCTGCTGTCAGTTACTGAGCTTAGGGACTGACTCAAAATAAACTGCATAAATGGAGTATAAATGTAACAGTAAAAAGCTGATTAGTAATTCATTCAGATTCACATTACATGACAGATCTAAAACCAGGACATCAGAACTGAATAATTAGCCCTGTAGCATCAGCTACAGACAACCCTTATTTTCTGCATGATAATTTTCAACAACCCCTAAGGTCAGTTTCTCAATAGCTGCTCAGACCACACTGAGCATGTGCACTGGCTGGACAGTTCCAGGGGGGGAAGGGGGAATGGAATCCAAGATGGGGAGCTCCTGTGACAACTGTAATGACCTATATCATTACAGGTATCGGACCCCTTATCCGGAAACCCGTTATCCAGAAAGCTCCGAATTACGGAAAGCCCGTCTCCCATAGACTCCATTATAAGCAAATAATTCAGAATTTTAAAACTGATTTCCTTTTTTTATGTAGAAATAAAACAGAACCTTGTAATTGATCCCAACTAAGATATAAATAATCCTTATTGGATGCAAAACAATCCCATAGGGTTTAATTAATGTTTTATTAATTTTTTAGTAGACTTAAGGTATGGAGATCCAAATTACGGAAAGACCCCTTATCCGGAATACCCTTGGTCCCGAGCATTCTGGATAATGGGTCCTATACCTGTACTACTATAGAGATGCTAAAACTTCAAGCCAGTGCAGTCTGTTTGGTATATAAAATATGGCATTTCTAGCCATATTAATTTTTAGGGTTTCGTTCTCAAATGTGACTGGCTACTGAAATAATCCAAAGCAGTTATCCCCAACATGCTGCCAGGGGGCCACGTATGGTGCTAGGTGCTAGGTGATATATAGACAAAGCTTTTGTTAACTGCCCCAAAAACAAAATGCTCAAAATTGGTTGTGTGCATTGGAAACCTTGTTCTGTGCTGAAAATGTGTATATCTTTTTTTAATAACCTGAATTGTATAGTGTAGCCAAGCACACATCTATTATAGTTCCTTTACCTTGAACATTATGACTGCTCATACTCTTGTTTTCTCTCTGGAAACCGCAGTACCTTAAATCAGAGGTCTTTCTGCTTTTTTGGGGTTCTGCCTCCCTTTGCAGTCCAACATGTGAGCTGTTCCATTCTAAAATATAGCAAGGTTATGTTTAAATGGAAGCATTTTCATATTAGTTACTTCCCTATAGTTCCTTGAATATCCAATGAATATCCACAAATTCTTGGCAGCTGGGCACACCTCCAGTTGCTTTGTACTCCCATTCCACAGTTTTGGACTTTTCTATTGGGGCCATCCCTACAGATTACAACCACTGCCATGAAGCAACTTAAACGTTTTTTTAAGGAGCTGAAGTTCCTGGGAGCCTTGCTCTGGAGAATACTCTTTGCATGCAGGGGTCATAGGCACAGGGGATATGTTGTGGATAAATAAAACTGTATCTGGACCACCTACAAAGAAAATTCCCTGTAGAGTGAATCTGAAACTAACCTGGACATAAGTAATTTGAATTAATTCTACAGTGACTTAAAGAGGTAGTTCAACTTTAAATGAACTTTTAGTATAATGTAGAGAGTGGGAAGCACTGGCGATTTGCAATTGTCTGTTTTTTCTTTTTTTTTTTTTTTTTTAATCTTTTTTTCATTATTTAGCTTTTTGTCCAGTTTGGGATTTCAGCAGATATTTGGTTGCTAGAGTGTAGTTTAGTGTAGCAACTGGACAGTGGTTTGAATAAGAGACTGCCAAATCAATAGGAAAGGGCCTTAAAATAAATATAAGTAATAAAAGTTACAATAAATATACAACTGTAGCTTCACAGATTTATTTTTTTTTGCTGCCAGGGTCAGTGACAATTTGAAAGATACAAAAACTATAGTCCAGCTTCACTTATGGTGCAATGCATGGAAAACACCCTTGTGTAAGAAACCGAACTCAGCACTTTAGAAAAATTAGGAATTGTTTACATTTGTCCCTGTCCTTGCTCCTACCCCAGTGGATTTAACAATCCCTATCACATTTGCACACTGCGGGGGTCATTTAATCAGGAACCAATTAACTATCTGTGTGTGGGAGAAAACCCAGAAAGGGAGAACATAAAAATCCCATGCAGATTGTACCTTGGCTGGTTTTGAATTCAACACCCAGTGCTGCAAGGCAGAAATACTACCCAGTGAACTGCTAGGCTACCCACCTTTTATGCTAATTATGCTATGAAGTAATTGAATTATGGGACTATTGCTTATTGCATAGCCTAAATAGCACCTTAGGTTTGAAGTTTTAGGGTCAAAGATTAGACATTCCTGATTTATTGAGATATCAGAAGAACCATTAGTTTTGCTTTTTCTCCTCTGGCATAGAAAGATTAGATTTTCAGGCAAGGCTTTAATAAAAGAGCCTTTTGCTAGTGTTGCACGCAGCATTTTTTTCTCACTGGCATAGATACATCTGTGCAGCCTGAGAAAATGCTGTGTGTTCCACTGACCTAAGGCCTTGCTTGAAAACACAGTAAGTTTGTCCAGAAGAAGGAAAAGTGGTGTTGGGTGACTGTGTTGTTTGTGTGCTTTGATTATTAAGTCTGTGAGGACAGGGAATACATCCCCAAGGTACCAAGTCATGGAAGTGGGAGGAGTGTTAACATCTGTGGGTTAAGACAAAAAGTATCAGCATTATAACCTTTTATGGATTGACAGGAAATCGACCACCCTTACTGGCATAAGGTGAGAAAGCATCAGGTTTGCAAGGAAACAGTAACACGAAGAGCTTCAGACTTTAAGTGACACTTTTTCTTTCAGAGTGAAGTAAAGTATTTGTAATTTGCAAGTTTCCTTTGCCACGCTAATGCAGACTGGTAATACAAATAAACATTTTGCTGCACTAATACATCCCAGTCGGGCACTCATCACTGGGAGCTATACCTTTTCCTGACCTTTTCTCAGAAAAACACCTTCTGTTGTGTCCACAAAACAGTGTGTTCGGTCTGATATTTTCTGTTCGATTTCATCTATTGCAGATCAGATTAGTTTATTGTGTCTAATGTTCTATGTGAGGAGTGAAAATGGGAAAAAGTTATTTGCTTCTATAATTAAAAAAATGACACAATGAGAAAATTACTCTTTTACTCACTGATTATATGAAATGATATACACCTTAAGTCTCATCTGTACTTTAAAATAGTACCAAAATATATAACTTCCCCTTAAAAAATGCTGCTTATAAAAGATGCAGTTGACCTCTATAGTGACCCTTTGTTTTTATATTGACATCCAGTAAAATCTACAAAGTCATATACTTTTGGAAAAACACCTATATATAGTGCCATTTCTGTTGCACTTTCACATAATAAAAACTAAAACTGTTTTGGTAAGTAAGTATCATAACTATATACATTACTTGTCATTGTAAGATGGCTTTGCATGGTTTTTCCTTGTGTATATATAACAATAACAATATTTCACTGAGAAAGTTGCTTGAATGAATAGTCATGGGAAAACATGTTTTTTTTTTTTCAAAATGTATCAGTTAATAGAGCTTCTTCTGCAGAATCCTGCATTGTAAACTTTCTAATAACACAAACAGATTTTTATATTTAATCTTGAAATTTCACATGGGTCCAGCCATAATCTTCATTTCCCAGGGTGACACAGCCATGTGACTTGTGCTCTGATAAACTTCAATCACACTTTACTGCTGCGCTGCAAGTTGGAGTGATATCAGCCCCTCCCTTTCCCCCCAGCAGCGAATTAGCAGAACAATGGGAAGACAGAAAGACAGCAGCTCCCTGACAACAGTTTTTCATGGACACTCACCCCACTGATCCAGTGGTCCGGGTGCAGCGCCCCAGACCCGTAGCAAAGGGAAACCCAGCAGTCACAAGCACAATTTCTCGATGGGTACACACTCCAGACACGGGTGAAGGTGGTTTAAGAAATAGCTTTATTCACATTTGTCCTGATGCATTTCGGGAATATTGTGCAGCTTATCACTGATCAAGGCATTCTTACTTGTCTTATTGCACTACAGTAATATTTAATGTATCAGAGTGTATGGCCATATAGTAAAATATTTTATTTAAAAAAATGGCTTTTCAGTTACATAGGCTATGGTGGCCCAAATTTAACCAATACAATTTTTCATGCAGAAGTTTTAATTTTTCTGCTTTAATTCTTTATTTTTGCAGAGAAGTGCTTTGTAGCCAGTTATTTAGTATGTAACTGGATTATTAAACTGCATGTATTCAAAAGTGCTAAAGCATAAAAATAGATATAGGAAAAAAAAAGCATACATCTTTTTGAAAATAACTGATTTGTGCCCGACTATACCAAAGAGAAACAATTACATTAAGGGCAATGTTGCACAGGGAGATTTGTTGTCTGCTGTTAAATTATGGCGACAAATCTCTCCGAAATGCTTTGCCACTGGTGATTCCTGTGCAGGAAACTTTGGGCAACTTTGAAAATTGAAGTGCCTTGTATGTCTTTCCACCGGCGATTCACTTTATCACCAGTGGGAAGGCATTTTGGGAAAGTTAGTTGCCCGCAGCAGCTGAGATTGAACTGCAGGCAACTAATCTTCCCGTGTCCCACTGCCATAGTGGTCAGATTTATCAAAGTGTGAAATAAGCTCTTACTATAGATAAATTCACCCACTTTGCCATCCCAGAAACTCTAAAATATTTATTTTCTGGGATGGCAACCGCCCTCTTTAGTTGTCTGCTTTCTACCTGGCCTCCTTCTGAAATCTGCTTCAGTGGTGTGATTTTACACTTGTGGGAAAGAGTAGTCATGTCAGTCAACTAGTAAAAAGTGCTTAAAAAGAAAAGGAGAGAGCGCACCAGGGAAAACTCTCCTGATGTATCACCAATGGTATAATTAAAAGGTTTTAATATCCTGTTAGCAATTAGCAGTCAATGTGAGTAAAATGTATCCGGCAAGGGTCCACCACAGTGCTCCCCCTCCAGCAACTTGGTTGCTAGGAACTTTACCTAGCAACCACTAAAAAGTGTTAAATCTACAATGTTAAACTAAATTAATAAAAGGTCAAATAAATATGCCTAGTGCTATAAAAATCAATCCATACACATGAGCTACCTACTAAAAATAAAATGATGAAATATATATTTGTAAACATAACTTCTAACCCATAAAAAAATCAGAATATAATAAAAGCAGCTGAAACAGATAACCAACCAGAACTTAATTAAAAGCAGCTAAATCAAGTTCCCTATTGAGACCACCAGGTGCTAGACACCCTAACTTAAAGATCCAAAATGTTTCCTGCTTGCGCAATTGTAGGGGGCGACCTCCCCCCCCCCTATAATATGTTCAAGTCCCACAAAAAACAAACCCCCTGGATCACCAGCATGATGTTGTACAAAATGCAGGGGCAGGCTATGTTTAGCATGTGGTTCTTAATGTTTCTTACATTTTCCCCTATCCATATACCTAGTGCACGTTTGGTCCGTCCAACATATTTCAATCCACAGGGACAAACTAACAAATAGATCACACATGTAACTAGTAAAAAGTATATACAGTTCATAAGATACTGTAAATAACTGACAGAAAGCGGGTATGATTTATTCTATTGTTATTAAGGGCAAAACACAACATTTCTATTCATGCCTAGTTACCGTTTGTCTGTTATTCCCTAAACAAGTAAAATTAAAGGCTACCTTGGCGTTTATGCTGTAAACAAAAGGCTATATTTCCTTACTGCTGTTATTTTACGCTTTTTTTGATTAACCCGGATATTTTGCCTAGTAATTCTGTGAGTAATAAAACTCAGACAGGATACACCAACATCAGCTTCCTATTCACAAATGAAGCATTAAAATCTTGTTATGATTAGTTCAAGTTGGCCTTGAGTCAGTCATGATTGCTGACCCTAGAGTGGATATGGATGCACAGGACATCACTGCTCAACAAAGCACCTTAAGATTCGCTATTACAATACAACATTTCCTGTAGACATGATTTATATTGTTCCTACTGACAGAAATACATATGAGGTGTCTGACCTTATAAATTTGTGTTTAACAGCCAAAGTTAAGGGAAATTTTTTTTAAAAAATTAAATGGTTGATCTTATAAGGGAAGATCCCCTTAAGTCAAGCTATTACAGTTTAGTACTTTATGCCCAATGAATTCTATTTGTAAAATATACTATATGGCCAAAAGTGTTCAGACACTGTCTAAAATGGCATGTCCTCATTAGCAAGAGCCGCTTTCTATGATGCACACGTCGGCTTTTGACGCATGAGTAGGTTTTCTTTACAGGTGCGTCATTCCGTTAGCAAGACCCGCATCAAACTAAGTGACACACACCGAAATTTACTGTCGACGCGAGAATCATTTCACCCATCCCTAATTGGTATTTTTTAACACAAGTTTGGGAAGTATCTTTAATCATTTACCCTTTTTGCCATGTATTTTGTTTTGCTTGAAAAAATTGTACAAAAATTGCCAATGTCATTATAATGTGCCCCTTGCCTTTCACATCAACCAATAGGATATGAGCCCTTCCTCTGTCTGTCTAAAAAGCTGTCTAGACAGGTTTTTTTCTATGATGAACAGTTGTAATATAGTAGAAAGAAGATTCTCTAACAAGGAAGGGTAATGTATATGGTCTTTCATGACTAAAAACACCTTAATTGCAATGTAATTCTGCATCCTATTGACTCCAATGCATTTGGTGACTTTGGGCAAAATTTCACTCATTGCTAATCCTTGATTGTTCTTTTGACAGCAAGCTGCTATGTTAATAAGATGAAAACTGATTCATGTTGCCTGCCTATCTTTGTAACAGTACAGCTACCATCAGCATCATGGAGGCACTTTTACATTTCCAAAGCTGGGCAGGTTGGAATGTACAAAAATGGAACTAATGGCCTAGATGCAAAATGTGTGTGTTTTATGCAGGGTTCTTACAGTTTATCCTATAAAACTGTGCAATGTACAATATAATGGAAAATGCCTGAGGTTTGGGGGACCTAAGAAACAACTTCAAAACTTGTTTAAAGCATGAGGCAGTTGATACGCAAGATTTAAAACTTTAATTTGTCTAAACACATAGAAGCAGGACATTTAAAAACTGCACTTGACATACTTGTATTAGGGTGAAAAGCACAGCAGTTGCAGACAGAGTCCCCTGCGGAAGTGCCTTGTCAGAATGTATGTACTGCACTAACCAGTTCATTTATTTTATTTTGCCTTTGTGAGGGCCCTGCTTCCCCTGTTTTGTTTGCTTTGTATATCTGTGGTGTGACCTATGTAGTAAGTGCACCCATATCTTCCTTTTCTGCTAGCTAGATTTGCAGTGCACTAAACCAAACCAATATGGGCCCTTTTCTGCTCTTGACATCTATTTATAGTTTTTATATGGGCTCACGGGCTGTGTGGCAGCACAAGTGTGACATTGGCCTAATATTTACTAATATAAATAAGTGCAATTTTCAGTGTATGCTAATCACTTCAGATACCTTGTGTCCCAGGCCAAATACAGTTCAATAAAATACTCCATAATGCCCTCTCCTGCTTTAGACTTAGCGATGAGGAAAAAAAGAAAAAAAAAATATATATAGTGTAATACTGTTATTGCTTCACAATGTGCACTCTCATGTGCTTTTTAACACCAGTGATGACTTTTACTTATATCACCCTTTTGTGCCCAGTTGTGATATCCCTTTCTGATTGCCAATCTACTTACAGACCCCCTTGGGTTTATATGGCATCCAATTGGTTCGCTTGTAGCTCACGACTGCTTTCCCACCTCCTAATTTCAGGCAGTATTAGGAACCACTTCACGTAAGTAAATTTCCAACTTTAGCAACTTTAGGTTAATTCCATGACTTAAATACTTTAATACAAAAAACTTCCCAATACACTCACAAACAGAGTATAGGATGCGCATGTCAGGAGTCACTGGTATGGATCAGGTGGCGGCTCCTTTTTCTTTCCCTGTTACCTTCAGTGTAGTTCCTGGGTTCAGCAGTCCTGCCCTGTATAGTGCTCCTCTATCCGCAGTGAGAGAGGACGCGGAGAGGAGCACTATACTTTTCTTTTTTTTCTCATAAGACCTCATCGCTAAGTCTAGTAGAAGAAGAGGGCACTTTGGAGTATTTTATTGAACTGGCCTAATATGCAACTTGGGGACTTCTAGCTGATACTAAACTGCAACTTCTGCAGCTTTGTGACATTGTTGTGACATTATTGTTGTCATAGTCCAGTAATCTCTAAAATACTAGGCCTTTCTCAGGTGCAAGGCCTCTCTGTATAAAAGGTGTATCTAGCATCAGATATAGGTGGTTGGATGCTTTGGAAGCTGCTGTATATATTTCACCTACTGTGACACATTACATAATAGAGGTACCCTACCTCTAACTGCTCCAGGTGTTACAGTGAATTAGGCAATTTATTTTATATAAAGTACCTCTGCCTCAAAATTTCACCATATCTATTACAAGCCTGAACTGTAGTGCATATTGGGCTGTGGCATATTTAAAGAGGACCTGCCACCTTGACATCATATATTGCAAGCTGTTACTTTCACTTTCCATGCTGCCCCCTTCTACTGTCTACTGTCACTGCACGCCTCACATTCCCTCTCTCTCCTCAGGGTCTATAATTGTATCCTGTGCATAGGCATGAGCATCAGGCCCCCATTCTGGTACAGCCCAAGATTTTGGGATGATACAAAGCTTGCCTTAATAACAGTGTCCACAAAATGGTGCTTCCCTGCTTGATGAGATTGTGGATTTCAAGGAAACAAGATTTATATAATTTATACAGTACAGGTATGGGACCTGTTATCCAGAATGCTTGGGACCTGGGGTTTTCCGGATAGGGGGTCTTTCCCTAATTTGGATCCCCTTTAGTCTAATGAAAAAAGTATTTAAACAGTAATTAAACCCAATATGATTGTTTTGGCTCCAATAAGGATTAATTATATCCTAGTTGGGTTTAAGTACAAGGTACTGTTTTATTATTACAGAGAAAAAGGAAACTATTTTTAAACATGTGAATTATTTGATTAAAATGGAGTCTATAGGAGATGGCCTTTCCGTAATTCGGAACTTTCTGCATAATGGGTTTCCGGATAAGGGGTCCAATACCTGTATAAGTAAGGTTTATTTTGTCTGACTAGCACAATAGAAAAGTATCTGGAATTTTTGTCCCCTTTAAATGTTATGCGGCCCCTAAACTTTGGGAATAAAGCATTTATTATAAATATTCACTGAAACGCCTCATCAGGTTCTGCTTCTTTTAGTGTTACACCCAGTATGAGGGTATGTAAGGGTGATGTATTAACCACTAACAGGCAAAATAATCCATAACATAGGTGTAGAGTTAATAATGAAACTGTAAACTGCATAAATCCATGCTGGTTTAATCCTTGGTGTGTGGGCTTCATCTGGATGACCCATAAGCCCCCATGAGAGTCCCTAATTCCATTTCCATCCACTTACTGTGCATGTGTGCCCAGAAAATAAAGAAAAAGATGTTCGAATGCTTAAAAATTGGTAATATTCATGCATATAATAAATTATTATTCTGATATATTTTGTTAAAATATAGTAAAACAGGACAAATACATATGCAAAAAAAGGAATAGCCGTGGGTATGGAAGGCTACAATATTAGCAAACTGTTTTTTTTAATAAAAACTTATTTTATTCTAAACGAAAGGTTCACCTTGAAATGTATTCCTTTATATCTTGTAGGAAAGGAGGCGTTATCATGCCTGTGATTGATTAATACCATTCTGTATCAGTCAGCAGAGGTGCTAATGTTCTATTTTTTTTTCTTGAAGTCCATTCATCATTAGGTAACACTTAGCTGTTGCACACTAATGTGTTGTTTCCATGTCTCCTTGGCTGTGCTAATTAGGGGGTTGTCTTCTGCCAGGCACCCCTGCAATATTTCCTGTCTCTGAAAAACAGCTTTTTTTGCTGGAGCCTTAAGCTGGCCATACATGCACCGATAATAACGAGGTATAATAATAAACGAGGTTTCGTACGATATTCGGTGCGTGTATGGCATGTCGGCGAGTCGACCGATATCGCAGGAAGCTGCTGATATCGGTCGATTCGCCGATCGGACCGGTTAAAAGAAGGCGCCTGACCAAAATCTGCCGTCAGAGCTGAATCGGCAGAAGGAGGTAGAAATCCTATTGTTTCTACCTCCTTATCTGCTGTTTCAGCCCTGAACGGTGTGTGGCGGATCTGACGATCGTCACATCGCCACGTGTGTGGCCACCTTTAATGTACATATGAGCACTGGACAGGACTGGAACTAGGGGGTAGATATGAAAGGTACATTAAGGCTCCAGCAGGTGGGGGCACTGAAAATGAAAAGCGAGCTGAGTGTACAGGCGCAGTGGGAGTGGTGAGCCGAGGGAGAGCAGTGCCAGAACAACAGGCAGGTCTCAGCTTGGGAATTTTTTGTAAAGAAAACATTGATAACAATAGTCAAAAAGCATGCTCTGCTTGAGAATAGTGTTTTTTTCTTTGAGACATCTGATTTTCTACAATGTTACACAATTTTCCTATTTTTATCACAGTCTGTTTTCTGATATACAAATGATAACCATACCAGTTAATTTTGTTCCTGTGCTTAGGTTGTGAGCAGAAGGGGCAGTCTGACATTGTGAGTACCATTCTCAGCACGGGTATGTGACTTTCTTTTTTCTGAGTAAAATAAAGATACTGTGGAGTATGGCCCTGTTCTAATTTACAGTTTGGTGGGCCACTGATATGCAAGTCTAGAGTCTGGGGGAGAGGCCAATTTCTGAAACCTAGATTTTACCCAGACCCATGACCCCCATAGCCCCAATTTTTACCCACTTGGACCCACTACACATTGTGACCTGCAACTGCCTTATCCACAATTTGACCCCGCCACCTGCTGACTACCCTTAAAACTAGAAGTGCCATTACTGCAAACTAGAATTGACATCATCAGAACTCTGCCAAAAACAAAAAAAAAAGTAATTTTTCTTGTAGCATAATTGCCAGTTTTTCGAATAGGAGGAAGAGAAGCTAATGTTTTCCTTCTTGTGATTCAAAGAGTTTAAAAGGTTATCACAAAATCTTGTAATTACCAATTTCTAGGCATATTAAATTATACAGGATGTTAGGTGTATGCTATTCACTGCTGAATGCTGATAAATTATAACCCAGCCCTTAATGGCTAACTTAAAAACAGCCATCTAAAAGAATGCTTAAATTGAAAACTGTAGGATTTTCTTAAAGCAATATAATCCTTATTAAAGGGAAACTGCTGTTTTATAAAAACATGCAGCCAAACAGTGACCATATCAGCCTAGGGTCGCTACCTGTTTGGTTATGAACTGAACAGTCCAGTTTTGTTTAGCCTGTTCAGATCATAATTGTCTGTTTGGTTTTTAGCCTTGTGAAACCCAAACAATAATCTGGCCAATAAATGGAAAACTTTTAATTATTAAGATACTCAATGTGATTTTTTTTCTATCAACATAGTTTAGTTATCATTAAGTACAGTTAATCTCTTATTACATAAATTAAGAAAAGCAAAAAAGTCTAAAATAAGGAATTGTTTTTCTGAATTAGCATTGCTGTATCTCAGAGGTTTCTGTATGATAGATCCCATACCTTTCATTAAAGGACTAACTCATCAGCTGTTGTAGAGCTAGGGTTGCCACTCGTCTGGTTTTGAACTGGACATCCTGGTTTTTTAAAGGCCTGCCTGGTTCAAAACTATTTGTCCGGTTAAAAACATTAAGATTTCCTCCGGAGAGAATCCTCCCTCAGTCTTTTTAAAACCAAACTAAAAGACCTTTTGGAGCACTCACCCAGCACCTGCCCAGGGAACTAGCACTTATATTGTAGTGTCACCCACTGTGACCTACAGCACTTATATTTGTCTATTTATGTCTGTAAGTTACCCTTGCATATAGATTGTAAGCTCTAAGGGGCAGGGACCTCCATCCTCTTGTGTCTTTGACTCTTAACTTATTGCAACTGTAACTGTATCTTGTATTTATTTGTGCTTATTGTAATACTTTGTATTTATCTATTTTAATACCCCTGTTTATATTAATGTATTCTACTGTATAGCGCTGCGTACATAAGTAGCGCTTTATAAATAAAGTTATACATACAAGAAAACTGGACAGAAATTCAGCCAGTTGCATCTAAGTAATGCAATAACCCTGGCCTGGCATCATAACCCCACTCTACATCATCATGCCTGCCCCTGATGTCATCATGCTCACCCCAGTATCACTGCCCGACCCTCATGCCATCAGCCCTTTCCACTTTGTTCAGGTTTAGCCAATAGCAAAGGTGGAAACCCTATATAGGCCTGCCCCCTCCTTCAACATTTTTTTTCTGCGCCCCTTGCAAAATGGGTAACCAGTGAAACCAGTACACAAATTGCAAGTCACCTGCAAACCTACTCCTCCTGGGCCCCCTGGATAAAGGAAGTAGACCCAGGCTCACACGCAGCTGCTGGGTCTGCTTCCTCTATACTTACAGCACTGCACCCAAACTCTTCTGTATGCTTAGTGTTTCATTTTCACAAAATGTTATATTATTTGTCTTATGTTTTTTGAAATAGTAAAGTGCTTCCTCAATTTCAAACCTGTCTTATTGATATGCGACCAATTTTTAGGCAGAAATTGGATGGGTGGGCCCGTCTGTGGGCTACATACATGGGCTAATATCAGCCCTTATAGGAACACCTTTAGAGCAGGTGAACCCCATCAGCAAATCAGATCCTGGGAGTCATTTACTAAGTGTAGGACAGGGTACAAATGGCAAAAACATGCACATTTATCATAGTTGTATTCATAAAAGGCAGATGTGGGGAGGCATCTAGCTATCCCCTGTTCCACCCCCTTACTTGTGCATCATCCAAGTTGGCTCCCTCTGATCCTATTGTTACTCTGTATACCCTTGTTTGTTAAACCTTTTAAGATCCCTGTTTGTTTAATTTATTGTAAAGGGCTGCATAATTTGCTGGTGCTATATAAATAAATAAATAATGATGAAGATACTATTATTATTTACATTTTCTATGAATATTGCATTGTGGGCTCTCCATGAATTGAATTACTAGTCTGTAGAAGTGCCTTATGGTTTGGTAAAAGGTGGTGGTGAATTTGATATACCGTAAATTGGACTGAACCACTTTGTCCATATATTTGGATGGATTTTCAAAATACATAATTAGTTGCACAGAAAGATTGTGTATTGGCCAGACTGTGCAAGGTGAATTTCACATGAATAATGAAGCCATAGCTAGTCTTATTTACCAACACTGGGCAAATTGGCACATGGGCAGTTACCCATAACAACTAATTAATTCAGCTGAAGGTTGAACAATTAAAGCAGAAATTTGGTTGTCATTGGTTACTGTTTGAGCACAAATTTGCCCAGCATTAGTTAATGTGTGCACAAAACACTACTGATTTGTTTATAGGCATGAGTGTAAACGCCAATATCACTATGCTAGCAAAGGTAAGCTTTTTATAGAGATTTTAAATAGTAACACATTTTTTTTAATAAATAAGTAGCCATGTTGCTAATGTTTGTAGGTGAAGAAACATCTCAGCCCAATCAAACATTATGTCAACTTATATATATATATATGCAAAAATGCAGGAAACTAAATAAATGCTGTTACCACTATAAGTAACTCTGTGGATGATTTGGAGCTGCAAAAATGGCGTATATATATATAATATACCAACCATCCAAAAAAGACCAGTAACACTGGGATTTCTGTGCTAATCAAAAAAGTATATTTAAATGTGCATATACAGACAACGTGACGTTTTGTTCCTCCCTGGGACCTAAACGTCACATTGGCTGTATGCAGATTTAATTATCCTTTTTTGATTTGCACAGAAATACCATATATATATGTCCCTAAGATGGTTGGTTTACTAGAAGGAAAATAGAAAAATAGACCATTGCTTAAAAGTAATTTAATACAGAAAACATTTACAATATACAGTTTCTGGTGTAAGTGCCTTATTTGGGCAAACCCCATCAGGAAAAAGGGGTGTGAATTGCATGTGTGCTTATCCTGGAGAGTGTGAGGGCAATTGTTACTGCTTTGAATTTGCTGTAATTGAGAGCAGTTTGTTTAACTGATCTTATGTGGAAAGAAGAGAATTAATTTGCTAATAGGGATCAGCAAGATGCAAAGGGTAAAAATGTGTTCGCTAGCCTTATAATGAATCTACAAAGCGCAAGAGGGATTGGGGCCAGGGTGTGAAAGTAAATATTTACTGTTCCTGCTGTAAATTTCATTGACTTGAGGGTTGTTAGATTAACAAATGTAAAAGTTATTCGTAGGAAGGATAGACAGATCTGTATCAAGCACAAAAATATCTAATTTTGCCTTGTAGTTTTGCCTAAAGGTGGCCATACACGCACCGATAATATCGTACGAAACCTCGTTTCGTACGATATTCGGTGCGTGTATGTTATGTCGGCGAGTCGACCGATATCGCAGGAAGCTGCTGATATCGGCCGACTCACCGATCGGACCAGTTTGAAAATTTTGATCGAGCGCCATAGAAGGCGCCTGACCAAAATTCTCCCTTCAGCGCTGAATCGGCAGAAGGAGGTAGAAATCCTATTGTTTCTACCTCCTTACCTGCCGATTCAGCCCTGAATGGTGTGTGGCAGATCTGACGATGTTTGTCGCACGAAACATCGTCAGATTGCCACGTGTATGGCCAGCTTAAGCATCTAATGATAGTAATGTATTTGGGAAGGGAAAAATGGTTGTTGGGCAAGCGGGGTATAATTAAGGTAAAGAGAAGCAATTAGGTCCATTTAAAATTGATGTATCAATATTACTGCTTCTTTTAAGAGGTGATTCATATTTAAGTTAACTTTTAGTATGTTATAGAATGATCAATTCTAAGCAACTTTTCAATTGGTCTTCTTCCAACTTTTTGCAGTTTTTAAATTTATCAATATCAATGGTAAATATGTCTCACACTTTGCCAAATAATTCGCAAATATCACCATAAACACTTACTTTACTAGTATATGTTACATAAATTCATACTAACATTATACTGGAACGATATTGCTTTGGCTTATCTACCCAACATGCTTGTACAGAAAATTGTAGTTTCATTATGTGTATGGCCAGTTTAAGAATGAAAGAAGATGCACATGCAGGTCCAGGTGGACATACTTAGGAAGGACATTTGAAACTGAGCTGATTTTGAAATTGTGTGAATTTGGTTAGAGTAGGGGCCAGGGTCAGCGTTGCCTGCCCCAGCCAAGGACAATTCCTATTCACCCTTTCTTATTTCCACCAAAGGCCTATATGGGACCTCCAAAACTAAAACTTTGGGCCCAGTTCAAGTTATCTGTCCTGGAACCCACTGTTTATGAACACAAGCAAGTACACTGGCAACATATTTGTCAATGCCCCTTGCGTGAGCTAAACAAATGATCAAGTATCAGGTAGGACAAAAGGTTAAAGGATGTGTTTTTTAACCAGAGCTGCTGTGATACAAACTCATCAATCATATTACAGAGTTGTAAAATGTACAGGGCGCTCTGGGACTATAGGGGGGCCTAGTGGGACTTTGATAAGCAGCTGCAATATATACTCTACAATAAGTAGCTCATAAAACTAGTTCCATTAATTAATTTGCTAATAAGTCAGTAAGTTTGTTGGGGGTCAGTGGATTTTGCCCTAAGATTAAACTTTACACACCTTTTTGCCCCTGTCCTGCTGCTCAGCGTTTTCATTGCTTGATGCATAAGTTACAGAAATTACTAGGATAGTAACATTTTTAAAAATCAAATTGCATATTCAATTTGATTGTATCAATGACAAGACTGAGTCTGGGCACCCCTACTCTCCAATTGTTTAGTCATGGTGTGGGCCAAGGAATTGTGGCAGAAGAGGGTTATAGGGGTGAGGATGCCTTCCTTCAGGAATGATGTCACTCTTCACAGGCCATTTTTACATTTACAACCCCAACAACCCTAAAAAAAAAACCTTATTTCCCCTCAGGGTCATACTGGGGGGGTGCAGGGCCCACCAGGGCTGCCACCCCAGGGGCCTTGCAGGTGCCCCCGGTGGCTGCATCCCCCATGCCACATAGGGGCCCCCGCTGCACCCCCAACACCCCACAGGGGCCCCCACTGAGCCTCCCTAACCCCCTGCAGGGGCTCCTGCCCAATGTTCTCCCCTTAGCGTGCGTAAATTTAATTAAGGGGAGAAACACCATTGGGCGCGGGAGCGCCATCAACAGTCGTGTCTGAGCCAGGGCCCAGCGGCCCAGCCCGACCCTGTTTCCCCTTGAACGATATTGCTTTGGCGCCCCGAAGCTGCCCCATTCTGCGCCCCCTCCACGCGAGCGTGCATGCGCCAACATTAAAAGTCCCATACGGAGCAGTGGGGAGAGGTCCCCATTGCTCCGTATGGGGGTAAAATTAAAAGATTTCACTGCGGCAGGGCTGCATGCCGCCCCTAAGTTTGTGCCACCCTAGGCCCTGGTCTTTGTGGCCTCGCCACAAATCTGGGCCTCATCCCTGATCCCTTCTTTCCATTTCCCCTATCCTAACTGCCTGTCTGTCTGCCTTCTCATAAGAAGTAGAGCCCTTTTTCATTCTAACAGAAAGAAGCCCCAGTTTGATGGGCTGTGCACCTTTCAACATATTGCCATTGTGCATTGTTATTGTATCTCCTGGCTATGAAGTGTGAAGTGGATGTAAGCAATCAGGCACAGGATGCAAATGATTACAGATAACCCATAAGTTATGGTAAGAGATTGCTATGAGCTATCTGACCATGTGGCAGCAGGCAAAATCATTTTGTGACTTGGCAGGTCTGCTGAGAAATAATTGCAAATCAACAAACTTCCTGCCACAATCCCAAACCTTTCTCTTACTGGAATCGCACCCACATATAAAACATATGTTTCTAGAAGGCTAATGTTGCATATAAGCACAGATATACAGATAACACCATAGAACTTTGAAAAAAGTTTACAAAACCTCTACCATCCTACACATGTCTGTAAGTGAACGATCTCCTAATCATCTGCTTTATGTTGGATAACATTTCCTTTTCTGGTACTCTTAAGCCGGCCACACACTCACCGATAATATTGTATGAAACCTCGTTTCATACAATATTTGGTGCTTGTATGGGGGCTCGACGAGGCAACTGATATCTCAAAGGCTGCAGATATTGGTCGACTCATCAATCGGCCAGGTTTAAAGATTTTGATCAGGCGCCATTGAAGGTGCCCGAGCAAAATCTGCGTTCAGGGCTGAATTGGCAGAAGGAGGTAGAATCTCTATTGTTTCTACCTCCATTTCTGACGATTCAGCCCTAAACGTGGGGTGGGACCAATGGTCGCACAAAAGATCGAAATTGCTACTTGTATAGCTGCCTTTACCAAGATTTTTCCCTTGTTTCACCAATTCTTTGAATCTTCCATTTCGTGTTCTGATTTAAACTACCACTTTCTGGCCAACATTCAAAGTTTTAAATGGTCACAACTATAATAAAACAAAAATTGCTTCTTAGATCAATTCCTCTTAGGGCAACTTTGGGTGTTTTGTAGCTTTGTGCCAGGGGTAAAAACACACCTTATTATCAAGTGAATGGAAATTGCATGTGAGCAGACCTTTATTGGGATTTAAAATAGGCCCTGGTATATCAAGTACACAGAGGCCCAAACAGCCCCCCACCAGCCCACTGTATAGTGACCGTCTGTGGCATCTTACAGCAGCTCCTCTGGCATTTGCCAGAAGTCACAGATTGTCAGCCAGGGCCTGCCTGTGATCACACTGATCTGACAAATGTCATTTGTGTAGGGATTGAAAATGCAGCACTGAGATAAATACCTGTCACTTGCAGATGATTCCTATTTAGTTTGAATGATGATTTTGAGCATTTTCTCCCCCTCCCATTGAGTAAGGAAAGGCTCAGGTGACAAAGTATGTAAGAAAGAATATGTGGGGACCCAGTGAGCTTACAGGTACAACACATACTGCTGCTTGTTTCACTCTGAGGCTGAGAAGGAATCTTATCTAAGGGTGTTGCAAAGTTCCGTCTAATTTCCCTCTTTTGTTCACACTTTTAAAAAGCTTTGTGTGCAGAGATGTGGGTGGGTCTGAAAAAGTGCTAAATTAAAAGTAATAGATTGTTTGCTTTCACACAAAATTCTCTGTGCACACCGCAATTTGTTGAAAGTTCTGACCTCAAAATTCATGTGTGCACACAAGCGCAAGCCTTACAGGGGTCCCCAACTTTTCTTACTCATGAGCCACAGTCAAATGTAAAAAGACTTGGAGAGCAACACAAGCACCATAAAAGTTCATGGAGGTGCCAAATAAGGGCTAAGATTGGCTATTAGGCAGCCTCTATGCACACTATCAGCTTACAGGGGGCTTTATTTGGTAGTAAATCTTGTTTTTATTCAACCAGAACATCCCATAGCTATTTTTTAAATGATACTTTTAGTATCTAGGTAAGTTTCAGATTAGCACATAGCACAGCTCTTTTACTACTGCAAATTCTACAATGGCTATGTTCATTTCATATATTTTAAGTCAGTTGAATACTCTCATCTATTGCTTTTTCTTCTGCATGGTAGGGATTACACGGACCCCTGATGTTCTTTCATTTACTCTGAGACCCTCATTGTCCCACAGCCTACTTCTTCCACTCTACTGCGTCTACTATACATTCACAGGATGTGTTCTCTAATCCAATTGCTATTGTTGTTTTTTGTTTGATTTTTTTAAAATATTCCTGAAAGGAATTAGAGATTTAACATCAGTGTATATTCCTGGTGGTTAAATATTTGAATCACGAAAGTGCAATAAAGGGCAAGAAAAGGTAATTACTGGATCTAAGCAATTCAAATGTTTTACCATAGGTGAATCACAATGACACAAGGTATTTTCTGATGTTTTGTTGTCTGTGCTGGAGCAGATTAAGCATGGGAGACAAAACATAACGTGCTATTACCTTTAGCTGTTTTGCCTTTAGATAAGCAGAAGTCCATTATACTTATCTACTTTGCAAAAACCAGGAAGTTAGAATGTCTAGGAGAATTAAGTCTAAAGGTGGCCATACACGTGGCGATCTAACGATGTTTCGTGCGACCATCGGTCGCACGAAACATCGTCAGATCCGCCACACACCGTCAGGGCTGAAACAGCAGATAAGGAGGTAGAAACAATAGGATTTCTACCTCCTTCTGCCGATTCAGCCCTGACGGCAGATTTTGGTCAGGCGCCTTCTATGGCGCCCGATCAAAATTTTCTAACCTGGCCGATCGGCGAGTCGTCCAATATCAGCAGCTTCCTGCGATATCGGTCGACTCGCCGACATGCCATACACGCACCGAATATCGTACGAAACGAGGTTTCGTACGATAGTATCGGTGCGTGTATGGCCAGCTTTAGGGCTATGGCACACGGGGAGATTAGTCGCCCGCGACAAATCTCCCTGTTCGCGGGCGACTAATCTCCCTGAGTTGCTATCAGTTGCCATCCCACCGGCAAAAATGTAAGTCGCCGGTGGGATGGCACACGTGGTGGCGCGATTTCTGCAAATCGCCGAAAATGCCTCGCCTGCGCATTGTGTGCCATCCCACTGGCGACTTACATTTCATGTTCAGCACAATCCCTATTTCTTGAACTCATTGAACTGAGGCTATACTGTCCCTTTGACTGCTTACTTTCCCATTCCCTTCCACCCCGTGCTTCATTAACTGCTCAAAAGCATAATCAACTTTACAAGAAATGGCATTTCTCAGTATTATCCTCCCTCCCTCCCCTCAGTCTTTTCTGTGTTCCTTTTCACTAAAGAGGAAGTTTTAAAACTTGTACTTTCCTCATATCCTACAACTTGCCTTCTTAATCCTATTACTGGCTAACTTCTCCGCAATCCTGCAGGTGGAGAGAAGCGGATCCACTTCCTTACACACCTCAGTAAAACTGCACAGACAGGCACAGCTTCCACTTGAGTGCAGCTGCACCGAGTGGAGCAGATATCGGCCCCAAAATGCACAAGCAGGCACTTTAAAAAAGAACAAAAAATCTTTATTAACCCAACGTTTCACTGAAGAAGAACACATTTAGTGTTCGAAACGTTAGATTAATAAAGATTTTTTGTTCTTTTTTAAAGTCCCTGTGTGTGCGGCACTCTGTTCTTCATTTATATATATATTATAATATTTTTTTTTTTTACACAGACATATCTTATTCAACAGTAAGTAAACCATTCTAGCCTGGGTGTTTGCTGGGACCACCTCGACCCCCTTAAGCTGGCCATACACATTCAGATTTTAGTTGTCTTAATGATCTTAACGTTGAGATATTGACATTTTAATGCAATGATCTAAAACTAACATTCAGACTGAAATTGTAGGATTACAGTTCTAAAAATGACAAATTTGACAATGTTTTGTCTATTGAAAATTGGCAGACAACAATTGTAGGAACGTTATATCCCAGAAATATATTGTAGGTCACCCATGGATGTCGTCATCGTAGTTCGGAGCACACTCACAGTCCAAAAATTGGTGTGTGTATGGCCAGTTTTAGGCTCACAGTGTAATGCAATCCCTTCCTCACATTGTTCCATTGCAAAGTGATGGACTCTTTTCATGTAAGTCCTTCCAGTAAGAAATAAGTCCAAAGGATTCATATATTTTCATAGGAAAGTAAGAGAAAATCAAGTAGATGATTGTAGACTTTTTATGTATGTATGCACAAAGTACCAGTATTAATTCAATCTTTTGCAAATTGTTGAATTCTATATTGTCAGAGGTTGCTAATGCCTGCCAAAGAAGCATTTGAGCAGCAGGAATTATTACTATCATCTCTAAGTTATATGAGAAACATATCACACTATTTTCACTCACATCAGTCCCTAACTCAGTGGCTGTTCTTAAACAGCAAAATTATTATTGTTTTAATATCTTGTAAGGTCAAAGTGGAACACCAACTACAAACAGTGTTTTGTATAATGAAAGAAAATGTTATTCTAATCATCTTTTCATTATATATAATTTACAAATGTTCACTGATTTTATTTGTAAATGGTTCTGATTCCTGAACCAGCAGGAGCAGCAGAACTCACTTCAAGGCAGGGCTATATTTAAAGGTTCAGGGGCTGCATCAATGAGCCGATGTCCACGATCCGATGGAAAAATCATCTACGGGTGGGCTATATCGGGCTAATTCAATCATTTCGTGGGCATAGGTGCTGAAAAGTTCCCCAATCTGATGGAGAAATCAAACCATCTGAGATCTGCCCAATTTCAGGCCGGACAGGGGCAGATAAGCTGCCGATATCAGTAGCTAAAATCGACCCATGTATGGCCACCTTAAGGATATTATTTTTGAAGCGTAGAAGCAAATTCTTAACCTGCAAATAAGTGTGTGTGGCATTAGCCTATGAAACTGTCTGCAAGAAAAAAGAAGAAAGGACACATATGTAACGAGTTACATATGTGTCCTTTCTTCTTTTTTCTTGCAAATTTCGATTACACATTGAGCACCCTATAAGTGGGTTGTAGTGCGGGGTTTCTCCTAACATATGAAACTGTCTGGACACATTATAAAATATATGTAAAATATATTGTAAGCTCTACGGGGCAGGGACCTCCTTCCCACGGTGTCTCATACCGCATGGCACTTATATATATATATTTACTGTATTTATTTATTATATCACTTGTCCTCCCTGTGTGTAATTTTGTATTCTGTAAGATTGTACAGCGCTGCGTACCCTTGTGGTGCTTTATAAATAAAGTTATACATACATACATACACAGGTTTTTTTCTATGAAGAAGAGTCATAGCACAGTGGGCATGTGTTCTCTAAAATACAAACTCTCATGTTTCAGCAACAACATCCACCACATGGGTGCAGGCAAGGAAGAAGTCTGAAAACGCAAAAGCAGGCATTTTCGGCCCAACCTCTGGTCCACTGCATGTGCATGCACACAAGCAGAAACTGTACTTTTAAGTGCAGATCAATAGAGCAAAAAAAGCGCAGACTGGGAGCAGGGTGCCAGCATTTCAAATGCCATAGGAGACATCTGTGGGGATAAATAATATATTTCCTATAGGTTAGGCACATAATGTTTGTAAAAAAAATAGTATAAACAGAGGATGTAGACCCCCCGCAGCAAAGACCTTGCAATCTAATTGGATGAAGGAAAAGATAAATAGTATGCTAATACACTGATTACATGCATACATGTATTCAAGTAAAAGGAGATCTTTCATGGTAGTAGTATTCTGCTAATTTACAAAGGAAATCACGTATGGGGTGCATTATCCGAAAACCCGTTATTCAGAAAGCTCAGAATTATGTGAGGTCATCTCCCTTAGACACCAATGTAATTAAATAATTCAGGTTTTATTTTTTTTTTTCCTTTTTTCTCTCTAATAATAAAACTAGGGATGAACCGAATCCACTTTTTTGGGTTCTGCCGAAACCCCCGAACCCACCCTGCCGGATTGTGCTGGATCCCGAACCGAATCCGAATTAGCATATGCTAATTCGTTTTGGAAAGGGTTAAAAATTGCTGTGAATTTTTTTCCCCCTGATCATTTAACCCTTTCAAAATGCTAATTAGCATATGCTAGTTTATGCTAATTATAATTTGGATTCGGCCTAAACCGAATCCTTCAAAAAAAGCCTGGATTCGGCCCGAATCTCGGGATTCGGTGCATCCCTACATAAAACAGTACCTTGTATTTTATTCCATATTAAATAAAATAATATGGAGATCTAAATTACAGAAAGGTCCCTTATCTGGAAAACCCCAGGTCCCGAGTGTCCTTGATGACATATACCATAAATAAATATAATGACTTTTGGTCACTGAAACTGGTAATCTCTGAACTGAAAACTGTGTCCATTTTATAACCTTAAAATCCATAATACTGATGTGACTGGGGACAGCATGGTGGCCCAATGGCTGGCTCATAATATGTGTTTAAATTTGATTCCCATAGGGGCTCTATCTGCAAGGAACTTGTGTCTCAGTGGGTTTCCTCCTGAAAAGATGATATGAAGTTGTGCAAAGTTGCCTGCAGGCGGAAACCGAAGCGATGACCTTTCCATCGGCGACTTTTATTGTTTCAGAACGATTTGACGCCCGCGGTAGCAGAGATCTGTTGCAGGCGACTAATTTGCTCCATGCCATAGACAATACTGAGCATTGTCTCTGCTGAAAAACACACATAGATACAATTATCAGTATTGTCTATTTTGTAGCTGCGACAAGTAGCTGGCTACAAATAGTTCCCGTATGTCTTTGCCCGTGTGTCTTTGCCAGAAGTTATAGATTCGAGCAGTACTAGTCCCAAAACAGAGCCCATAATTTGACATTTTTGGTTTATACAGTACACTTCTTTAAAACTGGAACATGACTCAAAATGAGAGATTCTGCAGTGCTCATGTAGGACACTGCTGCAAAAGCATTTACATTATGTAAGCAATAAAGTGCTGCTTCTGTAGCATACCACTACCTGTGTACACCGCTGTTTCTTGTTTTAATCAAAAGTAAAGGGTAATTGAGACTTATTCTAATATTATATGCCTTCCTAAATAGTTAGTAAGCCCCTATGCTTGAAGTGCTCTTCTGTGTCTACATCAGGAGCAGTTACATTGTCTGGTATCTGCAGGCTGAGAATCAGCTGTGTGTGGCATAAACCTAAGGGTAAGGCCCCACGAGGCAGATTGTCAGCCTGCATATAAGCGTAGGCTGACAATCCGCCTGTACACTTGAAAAATCTTCTCGTTCCTGCATCCAGAAACACACGCAGCCAATATCCGCCAACTAACGCAAGACTTTTAGGGTTTTAGGCAAAATCAAGTGTCGTTAAAACTGTGGCCACTTATTGCTGGGCATCAAAGGCCAATTTACAAGCTGTTGTTTACCAGAGTGCTGTGTTAGAGCCACTCTAAGTGGTGCTTGCTGAGTAAATTAACCTGGGAATCTGCTTCACTAGTGCATGTGTTTGTGTATGTGGGGAGGGGGAAAGTCTGCATATTGAGGACGAGTTCTAAATTACCCCCTAATGTTTTACATAGCAATAGGAGATCGACTGTTGGGAATAATAAGAAACCTTTAAGATTTGTTCTCGGGTGGGTTTTAGTGCTGATACATAGTTTTCCGTAATCGATCTTGCAGTGTATCCCAGCACTGTTCTGGCAGTCTTGCTTTGGCTATTGTGATGTCTCTCTTTTCCATCCAGCTGCTGTCTGTCAGAGCTTTATCTCCCCTGAGCGCCTCTTGATAATGAAGTTCGAACAGGTTGTTAAATATACATCAATGCTCCCAGGAACTCCTTCTCCTCTGAGGTGTCAATTCCTCCCCCATCCTGGGTTCTAAAGTTGTTATTACAGTATTTTGATCCTTTTACAAAAACCGTGTTTGAAAAGTAACTCAGATTTGAATGTATGGGAGAAATCAATTGAAACTTAGTTAGGTGCAGAATGAGAAGGTGGGCATTTGTCTTGCTGCAAAATCCAAATCCAAACTCTGAGTTTGTTTACTACAGACAAATTTGCATTACTACAGACAAATTGAAAGTTAAACAATCAAACAAAATATACAGTACCTTTATAAATAAGCAGTTATATTCTGTGTGCTGCTGTTTACATTCATTTTGCATAAAGTATACATTTATTTTTTTCCCAAAGCTTGTAGAAGGAAAACATTTTTGCCTCATGTCAATCCTAAATTGCTTTTAGTTTTTACCACTGGAGGAACTGGAAAGGCTTAACTATTGAGCAATACCAAATTGTTAGGCACCCACTAGTGTTTATAATTGCTAACCCCAGGCTGGCTGTCCTCTTGGCAGAAAAACTTGTGGCCTGGGGACTGCTTGCTGCTCAAGACCGGGCCTTGGGCATCAGGATTTCAGGGTGGCATGCCTCCCAGATGCTTGTAAATTGGGTCCGGAGCACTGGGGAAGTGCAGGCAACTTTTTCTCTTCCTAGTGCTCCATACCCGACAAAAAAAAATTGTGTGTGGGTGCACAAGAAGGGGAGGGACAGGGTGATACGCTGAGATGGGGGCCTAGTGCATCCGATATGCAAATCCGAGCCTATTGCCACTGGTCTGGCCTGTGTGCATGTTTAGTAAAGTAAACTCAGAATTTAGACACTATTAAGGCTAATGCCACACGGGGCTGATTTTCAGCTGCACCCGGAACCATTGCTCTGCCTGGGTGCAGGCACACAAAGTGGATGGAAATCTGCTACATATTGGATAATTCTAAACAGAAAATTGCCATTTTAATTACTAAAGGCTACCCCAGGGGACAAAATGATTTACAATGCACACAAACAAACCAAGGGCACACACACATAATTGGTAACATTAGCCAAATAATAGACAATGTTCTTTAACTCCTGCACTTCTTCCTGTTATAGTTAGTGCTGTATTATTTCTGGTCATGTGATCTCATGAGGGAGTACACAGCCCATCACTAAATGGTGGCTCAAGGAAAAGATGTAAAGGAGAAGGAAAGGCTAAGTAACTTGGGGATGCCAAAATATTAGGTAACCCCAAGTGACTTTTATCACTTACCTTGTACCCCGGGCTGGTTCCCCTGTTAGGAGAAAACTGCACCAGCCCGGGGTACCTGTAGCTGAGCGCTTCCTCCTTCCGCGTTTCTTCTGTGGCAAAATCCCGGGGCCAGCACATGCTCAGCTTTTCACTCTAATGCGCATGTGCAAGTGTGCCAACGCGGAAGAAGGAAGCGCTCGCAGCTACCCCGGGCTGGTGCTGTTCTCTCCGTACAGGGGCACCAGCCCGGGGTACAAGGTAAGCGATTAAAGTCACTTGGGGGTGCCTAACATTTTGGCACCCCCAAGTGACTTAGGCTTTTCTTCTCCTTTAAAGGACAATATTTACTGCTACAGGTATGGGATCTCTTATCCAGAAAACTGTTCCATAGACTCCATTTTAATTAAATAAGTAAAATGTTTAAAATTAATTTCCTTTTTCACTGTAAGAATAGAACAGTACCTTGTACCTAATCCTACCTGTGATATAATTAATCCTTATTGAAGGTAGAACAATCCTATTGGGTTAAAGTAATGTTTAAATTATTGTTTAGTAGAGGTAAGATATGGAGATCAAAATTACAGAAAGACCCCTTATCCAAAAACACCAGGCCTCGAGCATTCTGGATATCAGTCCCATACCTGTATATATATTCTAGTTTAGTGAGATTCTGTAATAGGCCACGGTATATCAACTTTTGATTAAATAATCATTCTGGGGGTATAGTTTTCTTAAGGTGACAGTTGCATGAAAAATCATCTGTACTGGTGTTATCATTTTATTTATAAAGTTTGTAATGGCAATGGCTTAGGGTGTGTTGACCCTGCATTTTTGTGAAGAAGAACAAGGGCAAACGTCTTTGAATCTATTCTCAGTGTCAATAGCCTGAAGGTTTCATGGAATAGTGTGGCTACTTTTAAAAATCTCTGAGATTCTAAACCTATCCATTCATTTGAACTCCTAACCAAATTTGGAGCAGTCCCATATAAATGGACCAGCTTCACTTGAAGAAAGTACAGAAATGTTTAGGCTTCAGCAATCTGATTGTAGCTCTTTTTTGTTAAACCCTTTTGTCATTGTGGATCTTAGAGGTGAAAACTCTTACAGTTTCTAGCTGTCATACTTTTGCTGTAGGCCGGAAGCCAGTGTTTAATGGAGGGGCAATAGCCTCCACCTCAGTTACACTGAATGTGTGAAAGCAGATGTGTATGTGCTTGAAACGCTTCTTATCTCAGGGTTCCCAATGAAAAGGTACAGTGCTTTTAAACAGCTTGTGACTTTGTTCATCCTCCCATAATTGTTGTGTTTCAGACCTACAGAGCAGCGTGTGTAAAAATGCACTGTTGTCAAAAACAGCAGCTGCCATTTTGCTTTAAACAATACATTACATGCAGCATTACATGTGGCATTGTATCAGTAATGCTATAAATGTATGGCAATATATGGAGAGTGAGAGATTTGTGCCTCTAGTTATTAAAGATTATGCAATCTGGCTCGTTTCCAAATTTCACACAGAACAGAATGATTTGCACAGTGAATATATTTGCCCTGCCCGTGTTTATATTTATAAAGCTGAACAAAATTGGTGTATTTAATATGCCAGCATAATTGCAAATATTTATTGGCACTGTGATTATCCTTAAAGGCATAGTGGCACGTTCCAGGTTTTAACAGGAACATCACTATTCCTACATTAACCCTAGCTCCATACTGTTTTCTAGCTGATATGCCCCCCACCTCTCCCAGCTCATCCCATACTAACCTGTGTTGGTCGCGCACAATGTTCTGATAGGCTGGAGGACAAATGTACACAGTGCTGGCTGACCTGTGATGCTTCCCATTCAGTTGCAGTTAAAGGTAACTGGGCCAAGCAGCAGTGATCTAATCATTGTGTGCGCCATGGCCCGTATGACAGAGCTGCTAGCATTAAGGCCACAGTGATCCAAACTATCTGGGGGGATGTATGGGGGATATGAGGGAGATGCAGTAAAGGCAATATGAATCGGTAGGAACCAACAGGGAATTTTTATAGTTTGTACTTACAGAGCAAGGATAATAAAGTGAACATAAAGTGAACATGGTGGCTCGCAGCTGAAATGGAAGTACCCCTGGCCATTGAATTTCTTAAAAAAAAAGATGCTTGGGCATGACTGTATCCACCCTATAGGCACCGGTGAGCCTGTGCATAGGAACTCAACGGCATGGTCTTTGGGTGCCAATACAGAAAATTAAATGTTTAAATTGAAAAAAATGCCCCCTGCCTCTAAATCTGGTGGCTGACCTAGGGGGAGGAGTTATACCTCTTGCCTCCCGTTGGCACATGCACAGAGCCTATACTGCGCATGCACCAATCAGGAACAAAAGGGGGCATCTGGCTCTGGATTAAAAAGTAATCAATACTGTTCACTAGGGGTTCCGAACACATTGGCACTCTAAGTAAGATTCCTTGTCCTTTACCTTATTTTATGGGTTTTGTTATGCTCCATCAAACTCAAACACAAGCTAAACTGGCCCTGTCACTGATTCAACAAGCAAGGTAAGTGCCACAGCTAACACCCCTGCTGTACCTTGCCACAGAGAAAGCTACTGTTAACATTTTTCTCAAGTGTCCAACACAGTGAGAAAGTGGTACCGAAATGCCATTGTTTTGGCACAAAAGATATGTAAAGGCCAATAAAATTCTATTATCCATACGGCACCTATGTTGTTGTACAATACAAATGAATGACTTTCACCTCCTTAGAGATGGTGTTCACCTACACTGGAAACTGGGTCTCGGAGCATTCTCACTGAAAGCAGTGGGTTTTGAATATTGCCTTTGGGGGGTTTGTAATGGTTTGGTGTGCATTAACCAAAACTTCTGAAGAAACTGGATTTTTTTGACAGTTCTATGAATAATCTCATGAAATATAATTGACAACACTGTTAAATGAATTTGGATGTGCAGAAGTGATTTTGTGCCAGTGAAAAATACTTCACCTGTGCCATAGCCTTTATGCCAATGACACTTAAAAGTACTTTTAAGTTAACTAACGCCATGCTAGTTACCCTGACCTTATGTCTCAGCCCTCCCTTTTAAAATGTAAGCTCTTGCGAGCAGGGCCCTCCCCCTAGTGTCTCCGATCCTCATCCAAATGTAACTGCAAACCATTTTTGTAAACTGTTTATATGTACGTTAACTGTGTAAAGCGCTGTGTAAATTGATAGTGCTGTATAAAAAATAATAATAATAATAACTGAAAAAAGTCCAATGACCGCCTCCCTTTAACTAGAATTTAAAATGCTGAAAATCTGGGGCTTTTTAGCCTGAAAATATCCTAGTAATGGATATGCATGGAAGGGTACTGGTGTGAAACCATTTGTGGAGCTGGATTTGTAAATATGACTCCCACATACCTAATAGCACATTCTCTTTACTTCAAATGTAGCACTTCACATACATTAGCATGGCTGCAAATGATAATTTAATTAGCTCAGTGTTTCCTAATTATTTTTTTGTTTGTCTGTCAGGCAGTGTTGCTGGCCAGTACTTAGCTTAGAAGGATTGATCCCCTTTTTATTTAACTTGTCTTATAAATATATGATAATGCTGTAGGTGACCATTGTGACCCAGTGTAAACAACAAGGCAGTAAAACTGTTAATTATACACCCCAAAGAGCAATTCAGTGCATATAATATTACAGTTTGTCAGTACTAATTGGTGTCTGGAAGTATAAGGGTTAATAGGAAAACTCTGAGAGGCATGTGATTTCAGGTGTTAAATGTTTTTTCTGTCTTTTCCTTGCTGCTCCTTTGTTTTGCTTCTTCTTTCCTGTCTGTCATTGGAAGGAACAGAAACCATCTGGGGGATATCAGAGTGAGTGAGGGAGAGACAGTCTCTGAGAGAGGGAGGCACTTTTTGTACTTACAGAAAGAATATACAGTGCACAGCACACTCTTATTTCTTGGTGTTTAGTTATTTGCATTCTGTATTTATCTCTTCTTTAGCATGTGAAAAAGGTGTCTGAGCCTCACGTGAATTGTATATTGAGGGGGGACCAGACAGTGCAGCCCTGCTGAGAGTATTCCTTGGAGTCCTGCAATCAGATAGACAAATTCCCCATGCCTACCAGTTGCTGCCAGGGACATAATTAATGCCAGTTTGGGACCAGGCACATTAGGAAATTTCATTTATATACTGCCTTTTAATATCATGTACAGGTATTACCTTGCCAGTGTCTTAGAAGTCTATTGTGAAACTTCCAATGTGGTACTAGCAAGTCACTTCACTTTAAATCAGGTTGAGTGTCTTACCTGCATTCAGCGATTCAGCATAGTTCTGTGGGTACAGACAGCATAGGGAAGACGTTTAATGCCTGTTTTTTATATGATTAAAAAAGCCCACTGCAATGGAACATATGAATAATCATCTGTGTTCCTGGTGCAGTAGGAATAAACACAGCCCCTGCACTGGCACCAGCCTTTCACTGTGCCTGCACTCTGAGCCATTGAGTAAGTCCAAGGTGCAGGTACATAGAGCAGATTTTGGCCTGCAAAATGTGTGAGTACGCATTTTGGAGCTGAAATCCACTCCCAAGGATCAGCCCAGTGTAGCATTAGCCTCAGTGTGTGATTCTTTTGGCTCAGGTCTGTTGCACCGAATGACGCAACCTGCACTGCAAACCCTGGAATTATCACCACATCAAAATGTGCAACATTTGCTTCCATTTTAGCCTGACTGCACACTGCTTTCAAAAATTACCCTTCTGGTCTTAACCAGACCAAATTCCATAAGTTCACATGTGCCGGCCAATGCGACCCTAATGTACAGGTTACCAAAGTGTGGACCATTGTTGTTTGTCTATGAAGATTCTTATTCATCCAGGTCATGATATACAGTATCTAACTTCTTACACCTGCCAGTTTCAGCCAACACCTAAACTCAATGGAACCATTGTCATTGGATGTCTGTGACTGTACTACCCTCAAGGGTTTAAATACCGGGGAATTCCCTACCAGACATTTGAACTAAAGAAGCCACTCGGATGAGTGGTGAAACGTTTTCAAGAAAAACTCAGAAAAGTCCAGTTGTTTTAGACTTAATTCTACTAGATACTGTGGACCATTGTTGGTTTCTTTCCAATGATGACAATGAAATGTTGACACCAGGGCGTTTTCAGGAGGAGAAGTTAGCTCTTGGGGATAATAATGGTGCTTCTTAACAATTCTCTGCATTCTGGCATTCCGGCTTACCCTGTAGTGAAAGGGGCTTAACCTCACCCCTGCTTCCCATGGGGTCCTCTCATTCTAAGCAGCTGCTTCCTTTTTTTCAGTCCTAGTCGCCAGCTATAAGTACAGTTATGTCTGCCGAGCCAACCTATAGTCAGCACTGCTTGGTGCCTACAAATAGATAGATATCTTTACTCTAAGAATGTGCAATTAAACAAAATGTACAATTAAACAAAATGCTGATCACTAATAATTAAGAGACTTTTATTTCAATATTGTGGAGTAGTTAGCATTACTGCTAGAGTGTAAGGAATTTGTATGTTGTCCCTGTGTCTGAGATCAATTGGGTGCTCTGATTTCCTCCCACACACATACAGGCAGGTTTAATGGCTACTGATGAATCTTGCCCTAATTTACTGTGTGTTGAGTGAATGGGATAAGAAACCTAAATTGAAAGCTTTGTTGGGGCAGGGAATAATGTGAATGTTGTCAGTCTTTATAAAACTCTGCATAGCATAGCCACAAGTCTATGTACAAACACAAGATATTTTTTAGTGTATGTATCAATTAGATAAGAGGACCAGTGTCATTAGTAGGCCCGTGACTAGGGATGCTTGTTTTGGTCAAAGGGGGTAGAAAACAGACAGAAAGGTAACAGATGGTTCATCACAGGGGGAGGTAGAGGTAAACAAGTAAGCAAATGGTGGAAGAAGCCCTCCTCCCCCAAACCTCAAACCCTGCCATATCTGAGAATAACCAGAACTGTGTAGGGGGAAGGACAGCAGAAATATGGGTGATGTCAGATAAATTCTGTCTGCAGACAGACGCTTGTATCTGCCCCATAGAGCCATTAAATCAAAGGGCAATGATTGTGTGTGAGTGCCTGTGTCTTAGGGCCTGTGTCTATAGGGCTCTCCTAGAGTCATGGCATTATGCAATGGGGACAGAGATGATGTGGTATAGGTGAAAATCCACAATTGTATTAGTACTCAAAAGTCAATGAAACAGCTCCATAGCTAGAAGGCAATCATTTTGCCCTAAGGCTTTGCTCTATTGTTTTGGAAGTATGCATACAATGAATGTATATGCTCAGGGCACAGTGATGCAGGGCCCAGAGCAGAATGCCTTTTGGGGCACTATTATTTATAATCCAACCTGTACCTTCCATATGCTATTGAACTACATATACATGTACATTAGTATTGGATGAGGTAAGGGTGCACTGGTGGAACTTTTTGTTGGACTACATTTGCAAGGTCATGCTAAATGTTCTAGTTCAACAACATCAGGAACCTGGATGTTTGACACCCCTGATATAAAGTGTTGCTCTTGCAGCCCCAGAGTGGCACTGTCTGCAAATGCTGGTTTGAGAGTGCTATAAGGCATGATGACTGCTGTAATTTCCCTTTAATCGTATCCCCACAGTTATGCATATACCTGAATGGCTTGAGTTTATATCAATAATAACCCCTTCTAATACCCCTTGCAATGCCTTCCAGCTAACCAACCCAAAAATGACGTAAGGCATTCCTTTTCCTTTGAAAGGTTTCTTGTTTCTGGGACCTATGACACTGCACTAATATTTATTAAGCTACTACAAAATACTGTAGCACAGGAATGTTGGTGCTCTTGAATCATAGTAAAACCCCTCAGTGCTACTAAAGTATGCAGATACATGTAAAGCAAATATACAAGGCCACATGTGGCACATACTGTCGCACAAGTACTGTATTTATTCTATATTCCTGTGCATATAACACACACCCCCTTTGTGCAGTGTTTTAAATTCACTGCTGCAGTTGCAGATAAATGACAGACATTGGCCTTTACCAATTAAAATGTCTTTTACCTCATTTAGAATTCTAAGCTGCGAACTGGTAAGCCAAAGGGGTTAAGTGTGAGAAGGGAAGTAATGTCCTTTTCTGAGCTGCCCACTGGGATTATCATCTTTCACCCATTCAATATCTTACAACTCTACAAGTTAGAAGGAAATCTAGGAATCTGCAGGTCTGTGGGAGGGTCCAGGAACAGCATTACCAGGATGGGCAGTAGGTTTTTTTTTTTTTAAATCTGGAACTAAAATTTGTGTTTATAATGGAGGTCTTATACATTATGCACATGCCTATGTGTTCTGTTATAAAATCATAGTTTCAAAACAAACTGAATTTTGGAATAAGTGTAATTCTTGTGTACATAAACAAGACATGGAAACAATTCAAAGTACAAATGTTTTATTGCATCAAACAACGCAGTTTTATCAATGATCAGTTAAGGCTCCCCCTCTTTGAGGGAATACTTTACATATAGATATATACATATATATGTACATACAAATATGTATATATGTGTGTGTGTATATATATATATATATATATACATACACACGCACACACATAGATACAGGGTACATATGGATAAGAGGCAAATGACCTACACCAGTCACAGAATAATAGCATTCAGTAGTCCTTTATCTTTGGTTAATGGTTTGCAGTTTTATTGTCTCCCATAGTCTTCCCTTTTGCCATGATGTCTCTACATATCTAAATCCACAGTTTTAGTGGCAATGCTGCATACCTCAGAGTATAGGTGAACTACAATTCCCAGAATCCTCAGTCAGTCACTGGCTGTTTGGGCACACTTTGAGTGATAGTTCACTAAAGCCATAGGGGCATAAAAGGAAATCTACATTTAACCCTACAAGTTGATTATTTGCTTCTTTATCAACTGTTCTTTTACCTGCTTTTAACCAGTTTACCTCCAGTTCTATGACATTCTCACAAGGCAGTGAATTGGTTAAATAACATTGCAATTACATTGCATTCTGAAATGACCATTAACAGTGTTAAAAGTGTAAGCTCTGTGATATCATACAAGTGCTTTAACAAGCAAAATATATACAGGAAAGTAAAAAAAAAACATTAGCAAATACAAAGAAGAAATCTAGCAATATACAGCATGTGTTAACCCATTGGATACCCAGTTACCTCTTGCATCAATAACAAATTCAGTAAACTGCATCTCCCACCCTGTCCAACCAGCTCTCCTGTTTTTTGGAGAGGGACTGAGTAAGAATGTCTCATTCACTAAGGTGTGTCTGTTATTCTCAGGAAAAGCCAGACATCCACTAAGTGGGGGCATTTTACAGACTCCAGTGATATGATCCAGTAGACTGTGCAAGTCCCTGTTCTGTAATCAGCAGATGACCTTCCCTTTGCAGCAACAAGAGATAACGTTCAATTAACCCTAAAAGTCTTAAGAAAAAAGTCTCTGCCCCCACAGCCCATCAAATTTCCCTTTTCCCAATCAGACTTTTGTTGCTAGCGAATGAATTTCAGATTTTTGAGTCTGTGCACTTAAACTGGAAGAGGTGTTGCTGAGATGTCCTTGGAGGGCTTTTTTAAATCCAAAAAAAAAAAAACATTGGGAGCGAAATCGCAAGTCAAAGAAGGCATAGAGGAAAGGGTTTAAGCAGCTATTAATGTATGCCAAGCAGGTGGCATAGGGGTGCAAGCTGACAATGATGTTCTGTGTGGAGCAAGACAGTTCCAGGAAGCCCATGAGGTCTAGAAAGTGAATGGTTTTCAGAATATGAAAAGGCAGCCAGCAGATAGCAAACACCACAACCAGAGTAATAATAATCTTAAGAAGCCTCTTTTTCTTCTGTTCCTCCTTCTTCAGGTTTTGGAAATGCATGGTCACCTTGCCACCAATGAAGCAGTAAAAGATGGTCATAAGGAGCAGGGGCAGCAGGAAACCTGGAACTGTGGTAAGGATGCTAAGCCCCCCAATCCAGAAATTTTCATTCTCCTTACTTGAAACACCACTGAAGTCCAGGTCACAGATGGTATTATTGCCTTCTACACGTGTGTCACGCAGAATCAGACTTGGGAGTGCCAAAAGCCCTGAGAAGAGCCAGATAACAGCCAAGGATACAAGTATGGAGGAGCGAGAGCGAAGTTTAGCACTGGAAAGTGAATGAACAATGGCCAGGTATCGATCAAAGCTGAGGCAGGTGAGGCAAAAGACACTGGCAAACATATTAAGCAAGACCAGATAGCTGCTGAGCTTGCACAGTGCAGAACCAAAGGGCCAGTGAAAGCCTAAAGCAGTGTATGTGGCCCACAGAGGCAGTGTTACCACAAAAGCCAGGTCAGCCAGTGCAAGATTACCTATGTAGGTGTCTGCAGATCTCCTCTTTGGCTTGGCCTTCCATACTGTAAATATGACCACTCCATTGCCTGAGAGTCCAAGGACAAAAACGATCATGTAAAAGACAGGTAGCAGAGAGTAAGAGAGATCCCAGTCTGTTTCATCACATGGTGGTAGTCCACTCTCATTTGTGTAATCATAGTAGTCGTATGAAGGAGTAGTGCTGCTGCTGAACTCATCTGTTGCCATCTTTGAAGGCTGAAGTGAGGAAGCAATGTAGTCTTGTTCTAGAAGCAGAGCAGAGGCCTCCAGTCTATATAGTGATGCTGTGAGATATGAAAGCTGCCTCCACTCAAGTTCTTTTAAGAATCCCCTGAACTCCCCACCCCCTAAAAGACAAATTAAAGGCAAAAGACCACCCACTGACATCAATCAGGAGCCTATCCATATTATTTCAGCTCCACCCCTCTCATTGCTTGGGCTGTGACCCTCCCTAACTGGGCATAGCCTTACCTCCCCCCTAACACTCCACACCTCTGACTACTGCTTGCATGTGCCCAGAGACAGCATACATTATAGATGCTCTGTGTGGATATCCCTTAAATACAAGTTAAACCCTCTAAGATAAATATGTGTATATTTGTGTTTTATTGTTCGCTTTGTCTGAAAACTACTGAATGTATTACCCTTAGAATGCTCAACTATCACTCTCTATTATCAGGCTCTCTATCAAATGTTTTTTCTGTGACTTTTTGGTGGCAATTCCTTTTTTAAATATGCACAGAAAATACAGTATGAAGAGATACTGAAGTGTCTTTGTTTTTTCCTTCCCAATATACATTGGAGGTTTCCAGTCTCCATTTGTGTGTTTTACAGTCTGTTTGACACCTCTGTCTCACACTTCTCTCTCTGTCTTTCATTCCCATTTCATTAGCCCTCTGCTTGCACAAATTGTTTCAAGTCAATAATAAGGCATCCCCAGCTGTGTACAGGTTCAGCAGCATTGCACTTAATAGCTTATTTCTACCCAGGGACCCACTTTTGATGTCATAATTAGACAAGGATGCCTGAATTATTGCAGAAAAATAAATGTACAAATTTCTTTATATTTCCTCAGTTCAGCCACAATTAATTATTTGTATATAGTAAGAAAGACATTAGATTGTATGGTATGTATAGTATAGCAGGATAGTAAGAAAGACATTACATCATCTGATAAACATTCTGCCATTCAGATACATAAACATGCAAAGGAACAAAAGAAGGAGTACAATTCTGACATAAGGTCACACACACGCATGCTATACAAATGTAAAAATGTACACTGAACATGCCCAGACACACTGCTACACACACAGATTGTAAGCTCTGTGGGACAGGGGCCTCTTTTCTCTTGTCTCTTTAACATTTAAACTTGAATCTAACTGTGTTTTGTATTTATCTTATTATTGTATTTACATCTTGTTTGTTCTCTTAATTAATTGTTCAACTGTAAAACACTGCATATACAAGTAGCTCTATATAACTCAAAGGGATACATTCACACACACACAATCATTGATACTGTAAATGTATTATTCTATGTTGTCCAAGGAAAAGTATTCTTATACCCATTCCATCAGCTTCATAATATACCCTACATGCTTGCTGCACTTATAAATGTCCTAAACCTTTGATAGTAACTTCTTCCTTAGGAGGATTCTGAGTGTTGTAGTTCAACAAAAGGGTGGAGGGCAGCAGGCTGGACCTTACTGATTTATGTCATCCCCCCACCCCCCATCAGATGGGGCTTCCTCTTCTCTAACTCTGTTCCTGCATGGGTGAAATCATGGTGCCTTCTTGTGCTAACAGACTCTTGCACATTTTCCTTCAGCTAAAGCCACTTCGGCCATTGCATTTGTCTATGTGGCTCTAACTGTAACTTCTAATGTGGAATTCAAATATCATTTTTTTATTGCATTAATGTTTTATTCTAAATACTGGAAACTTAAAGTGTTATTTTGCAAATATTTTGACGATGACATTGGCCATCTTAATTCCCATAAAATGGTGTTAATTCCTGGGTCTAAAACAAGCCTGGACGTGTATGTTTTCACACCTCATTCTCTTTAATGCACCTTTCACAGGTTATTTTTGTGTAGATGGCCTGAAGCATACAGCCCATTCATACTGAAGGATCCAGTACCAGTTGGAGAATTCTAAGGTGTGAAATGGCTTTATTGACTCTGAAAGAATCACTTTAGGAAGAAGATGTTCTGCCCAGACAAAGCTTTGATGTCTCCTGTTGATTTGCCCAAAGTATCAGCTGTTATACTGTGAATATTCCAAACACAACGGGTTTGTTTTCTTCCATGGATTAGCCCCTTTTGGCCTATATCACACCAGACATTTGTCAATCATAATGCAGGTGACTAGCCATGGGTTGCTTCCAATGGACCCAACTAAGAAAATTCAGTAGGAATCGCTGTCATATTGATCACTGAAGGAAGCAGAGACAGTCAGACCGATTGGAGTGGTGACACAGACCTTAATATATGTTCTAAATATGTAAAGTGCAATATTATGTTATTTAGTGCTCCTAGAGGCAGAAGTTGCTCCTTATAAATAAAGAGAGAATCTAACAAATATATTTATTTTTGCCCAGAAAGGTGGAGGATTTTTGTTTTGCAGCATATATATCTGTATGTGATTTAACATGAACGCAAAAGAGTAAGCAGGTTTATAAGGACTTATTGTGGGCACCGAATATTCCTTCACTACAAGGGCGTGCTGGGCATTTGGAATATCACATTTGGCATAAAGCAGCAGTACTAATGGCAGCTAATTAATGCTGTACATGTATGCTAGAGATCACTGATTTTCATAATTAAATTTAAATGGAGTCCAGCTGTGTTACTCTCACTCTCTAGCAGCATTTTTGTGCCTTTCCAGCAGCCATTGATCTACAAACCCCAAACACTGACCATGGGGTGATGTTGGGAGTTGTGGTTTAACTTCAGCTGAAGGGCCATAGCTTGGACGTCAGGGATGAACATAAATGCTGCAGTGAAATTTCTCTGGACATACATGCCTGTCCATACATGTATAGATTTAGGTATGTGCTGTACAGATACCTACTTCCCCATAGCTCTCGCTGCTTTTGGAGCTGTGACAAAATGCAGACAACATTGTTTTGATTTCAGTGGTGTTACAGTAAGTAGTACCCCTGCTCTGTACTCAGTTATTACATCTTGTGTTAAATAGTACAGGTATGGGATCCCTTATCCGGAAACCCCTTATCCAGAAAGTTCCGAATTACGGAAAAGGTCATCTCCCAGAGACTCTATTATAAGTAAATAATTCTAATTTTTAAAAATGATTTCTTTTTTTTTGTTATAATAAAACAGAACATTCTACTTGATCCCAACTAAGATATGATTTATCCTTACTGGAGGAAAAACAAGCCTATTGGGTCTATTCAGTATTAATAAAATACATATTAACCACTATCTAATGGAAAAAAATGAATTCACCCATTGATAAATACACTTCTGAAAATCTCTAGGAATAAATAGAAAGTTGTGGATACTTTCTGCACTAAACTGCACTATTTTGATAAATCTACCCCAATGACTCTACATGTTTTGAAGCTTAATGCTAAATACATTACCCCAAAAATACATTGGGGGCCAGATTTATGATAGCTGGAGCAAAAGTAAAAAAAATGAGTTAAGGGACTCATGCAGGGTTTTGGGGAAAAAAAACAGCTTTTAGGTGCTAAACTTTTTCTTATTTAAGAAAGCCTGCTCGGAGAAAAATTGTGTCCTCCCAGGGGAATATGTGTTTTGTGCAAATATTTAAGGGGTTGTTTACCTTTAAATTAATTTTAATATGATGTAGAGAGTGCTATTCTGAGACTTCTTCACTTTTATTACTTTTTGTGTTTTTCTAATTATTTTTCTTTTTGTTCAGCAGTTTGGCATTTCAGTAGCAATCTGGTTGCTACAGTCTAATTTAACCTAGTAACCATGCAGTGGTTTGAAAGAAAGACAGGAATGGGAATAGAGAAGGGCCTAAATAGAAAAATAAGTAATAAAAAATAACAGTACAATTGTAGCCTCATATAGCAATAGTTTTTTGGCTGCCAGGGTCAGCATTTGAAAGCTGGAGAGTCAGAAGAGAGAACAAAGGCAAATAATTAAAAAACTTGCTAAGAGTAGGCCATTTTATAACTTGCATCTATACCCACATCCAGAAATCCTACCCTCATCCTGCAGGGTAACTGTTTTTTTTTCCAGGTACCCAACCCACTGCAGGACTTTGTTCTCCAGTTCGGTATTTCAGCAACTATGTGGTTGCTAGGTTCTAATTTTCCCTAGCAATGGTTGGAATAAGAGACTTGAATAAGTGTAGCAGGACAAACTAGGTAGATAAGTAACAAAAAGCAAAACTTCTAATACAATTGTAGCCTCACAGAGCAATGGTTTTTGCCTGCTGGGGTCAGTGAGAGTTGCCCCTATTTGAAAGCTGGAAAGAGTTTGGCAAATAACTTAAAAACCATGGAAAATAAATAATAAGACCAAATGCAAAATTGCTAGGGATACGCCATTCTATAACTATACTAAAAGTAAGTGAACCACCCCTTTAATATATAGATTACCATGGCAGTGCTTTTCTTAGTTAATCTTAGTTTATGATTACACCTAACCATGCCAAATGTAATAATATGCATGACTTGCTGCTTGCCTTTATCCCAGAGAGGCAGCAACGTTTAGCAGAATATAGATATTTTAGTGTCTCCTGCCCGTTATACATATATACGTTGTAATTAAAGGAAAATGTGCTGCATCTGAGCAGTATGATAGAGGGAATTAACAGGGGTAGGGTTAGCCCCAGTGTAGTAATCCACAGCATCAGCGGTTAGCTTCATTTGGTCTTACAGATATAATATAGTGGCTAATATACCCCCTACTGCATTTTATAGCAGTTCTGAGACCTAATAAAAGCAAAATGGCTGCTGGCATAATGGTTTTAGGATAATGGCAGATAAATAGATTTGTCACCCATGGGAAATCTGTGTACCACGGCCAGCAAATCTCCCAAAAATGCCTTTACCCTCACTAACATTCAGAACACTGCATGTAGAACACATTACATGTGCTGATCTGGCTTAATCGCAGTAAAATGCAGAAAAACCCATTGTCCAGAGAAATCTCTTTGTGATCCAATGCCCTTGTAGGACAGGACACGTGCATTTTAGTAACGGTTGAACTCTTTTTCAGTCAATAGTGATGCTACACATGTTGAGTTAAGGAATGCGTGCCGCAATATTATTATATCAAATTATATATATCATATAAGTGTTGTTTGATGTAGAATGATGAACATGAAGACTGTTATTTTGGAAATATAATCTTGGGAAATATAGGTCTGGATATGCATGTAAATACATCAGTCGATAACATCATTTGTTGCCACTACAGATCTGTCATTTTGAAGACATTGACTATATATGAACAGATATTATCATTTGTGAAATGGTCATTAATTAACTGATGAGCACGATTAACCACAAGCTTGAAATAGCAAAGCACTGCTGGGATTCTGCACGTGACTCATGAGAGTCCAAGTATTGCTGCATTGTGAAACGAGGGCTCAGGTGCCTGGAGATGCTGTCACATCTCATGGCCCATTACTCTCAGTCAGATCAGCTGCTGTCACTGCGTCCTGCTTGGCAATATTTGCTATAACAGCTGCTCCATCTGTAACTTTCCTAACATATTGCTTCAGTCTACGTGAGCTTCAGTCTAGGTGAGCTTTGGGGCCCTCCAACTGACCTGCCCAATCAATATCTGGCCTAAAGTCACCCAAATATAAATTGGGCAAGTTTACAAATCCTGTTAGAGTGAGGACAATCACTTGTTAATATGGTCCTCCCCCCAGCAGCCTGTATTCCTGTAGTTGTGATACTATATATAATATATATTATTATTATTATTAACATTTATTTATAAAGCGCCAACATATTCAGCAGCGCTGTACAATAAGTGGGTTTCATACATTGGACATAAAGAGTAACATAAGAGCTTACAATCTACAAGGAGAAAGGGTTGAGACACATATAACCCACCTTAAGTTCTTTTGGAGGAGGCTTCATTGGCAGTTCTCCCTTTTGCCTGCACTCTAAAGGTGGTCATAAACATAAAGATCCGCTCACCTGGCGAGGTTTCCAAGCGCGCGGATCTTCTCACCTACGGGTGGGCGATATTGGGGAAATTTAGGCTAATTCGGTTGTTAGGCCCCGGGGCCAAATGATCAAATTATAATGACTGGAATAGGCGCAGTCGGTTTGGGGACCGCATTGGCTTGTTGAAAAAAACAGGAAAAACTGAATTTTTTAACCTGCCCGGTCGTTGTTTCCCCTTAACAGGCCAATAAGCTGCCTAATTGGTCCAAGGGACTGATATCGGCAGCTACAATCAGCCCGTGTAAGTCAGATGAAAGCTCTAAATTTGGCACCTATTTATTATACATAGAGCTTGTGCCCATCATTGGCAAATTAAACCTTATAGGAAATATAAGATAGTTTCCATGCAATTAGAAAGCATTAAAAGGGAAATTGTTTTGCTAACGTGTTTACTTTATCTCCTGTTAGAAATACATAATTTTATGTAGCGATGTGTCCTTTATATCACTATTAGGAAGAAGGCACATGGAGTGTTTAGTCACCACATTCTTGGCAGGGCCGCCATCAAAAACTTTGGGACCCCACACAAGTTGTTTATATGGCACCCAGTACCAAAATGTTTGGTCACGCCCTTGTGTGCAATATAAACAGCTGATGTACCCTATAATAAGCAGCTCATATAAAGAGTTCCATTGATTAATATGCTAATAAGTAAATCAGTTTATTGGGGCTCAATGGAGTTTGCCCTAAGTTTAACCCCTTCCTACCTACCTGTCCCTCAGCTGTGCTGACATTGCTTAATATGAAAGTTACGTATGTTTTTGCATAAGTTACATAAACTGCGTAAGTTTAGGGGCCCAATGATCTTGCTGTGGTGCCCAATAACCAGTCAGTAGTAGTTCATAAAAATAGTAAAAAAAAATGAATGTGCTAATAAGTCAGCATTTTAATTGGGGGGGTCAGTGGAGTTTATACGTAAGTTTCTTTGAATGTAACATGAGTTTTTTTTGTATGTTACATAAATTGCGTAGGCGTAGGGGCCCAATGATGTAGCTGTGGGGGCCAAAAACCGCACAGCATTCCCCTGCTGGAAGGTTCATATAGAATAGTAAATAGATCCCAATATAAATAGCTGATGACAGTTCATATAAAGGGTTAAAATGAATAATTAATGAGCTAATAAGTCAGTTAGTTCATTGGGTGCAATGCAATTTCCCTTCAGTTTTTTAGTTAATTAGGGGTGAGGGGAGTTTGTCCCTGCAAAGCTTTTCTTTACTGTCTTTTGCTTGATCCGCAAGTTACTTATGTTTCTTGTGAAGTTACGTCGTTTTCTAAGCAGTTTTTGTGGAGGTTCTGGGTATGAGTTTAACTTAGTGTTCTTTTTTCCTGAGAGGTGGGTGGATGTGTCTATGTCATACATGGGTCCTTTAGCGCCAATTAGAACTTGCGCCTGGGATCAAAGTAAAGGACCAGATTTTAACTGGTTATTTAATAAAATAATTATATAGGCAGTTTTATTCTTCCTAAAGTTATGATTTAATAATTAGTAATGCTGTTTTGAAATAAATTATTTTAGCTGTTATACGCAAATTGCCCCATAAATATACTTTACCTCCAGTGAGGCTACATTTAGTAAGTTTAATTCTGGTTTAACTTTGCTTCTATAATATTTTGAAAGTTTTAACAGAGGTCTTTTAGGCCTAATTTGGGCATGTTGTGAAAGTTGTTTTCAAGAAAATCTATGTAGGTTTCTTGTCTTTGCAGTGCATATGCTGACTCACCCATCACCACCCCATGTTATCTGGACTACCCCATGTTATCCAGATTTCATCATGTTTATTATAAAAAACCATGTGATTGCCAAATGTTCCAAATATGTATCGTGGAAGATAACTTAATATCAGCAAGAGCATTGGATTGACTGGCTGACATATGAAGGGACTTGTGTTGGGTTATATAAGGGGTGTGAGCTTTGGAAGACTTATGTACAATCTATATTGTACAAAGTTTTTCTCCACCAGTGATTTAAAGCTTAACTGATTCCTGAATTCTTAATCCAAGTGGTATTATAATGTGTTATTTTGCCGGACACTACATAACCTAGCCCCTTCATATATGGATTTTCTGTGGATTGTGCTTCTGAATTATTAGGGTATTGATTCAATTCTTACAACTGATTTGATATTATTACCTGGATCTGTTTAGGATGTTGATTTTACCTGTAAAAGCTTAATTATATTATTCCTGTTGCAGGATACAGCATTATTAGTATTATTTGGATTCAAAGTTCCTTTTAAATCTTACAGTAGTCTTCAAAAATACTCTCATTCATTCAAGGGGTGGTTCACCTTAAGGGTGAAGAGACAAGGGCCAGTTAGTCGCCACGCGCCATGCGACTTTTTAAAAAGTCAGCCGTGTAACTAATCATGGGCTTTTTTGCCATAGGGTACTGTATAAGTCGCTGCGACTAATCGCACGTGGTTTTTCGCTGTGCAGTGACTTTTTAAAAAGTTGCAGCAACTAATTGACGTTTGTGTCTTCGCCCTTCAGTTAACTCTTAGTATGTTATAGATTGTCCCATTGGTATTTATTTTTTTATCTTTTATAGTTTTTGAATTATTTGCCTTTCTCTTTTAACTCTTTCCAGTTGGGGATCAATGACCCCTTTAGTAAAAAACCTATTGCTCTGTGAGGCTGCTCCTTTATTGTTATTGAAAAGTTTTATTACTTTTCTTTATAATTAGGTCTTCTCCTTCTCGTTTCACAGTGTCATGCAATCCAGTACCTGTTGTTAGGTTCAACTAATGCTTAGCAACTAGATATCTTTTAAAAATTCCAAACTAGTGAGCAGCTGAACAAGAAGCTAAATAATTCAATAACCATTAAAAGTAAAAAACTAAGACCAATTGCAGACTGTCTCAGAATATTTTTCTCTCCATTATACTAAAAGTTAGTTTAAAAGTGAACAACCCCTTAAATATATTGTACATTACATATTAAGTGACAAATACAGACTTTGGGGTAAAGTTTGCTCCAATGCTTGTAATTCATAACAACCAGTAAGGTCTTTGCCACCAAGAAAACCAGTGCTGAGATTGATGGACCTCTAGTGCACCTCTAGTGCAGGCCAAAAAAGAGCCCCCCACAGAGTTCTGTGTCTGTACCTGAACCCAGACGCACTATGTCAGCCCAGGCGCAGACACACACAGTGGATTTTGAGGCTGAAACATGCGAGTATACATTTTGGTGTCAAAATCTGCTTTTTCTTTGCACCATTGCCAATAAAGTGACTCTGGGTGCAGACACAGAAGACAGGAGATATGAACAATATCTGCCACTTGTGGCATTAACCTAAATGTTTTAATAACAAGTTAATAATGAGTACTTGAAATTAACCAAATTAGCATAAATAAATGTTTACGGCAACACAATCCAATTGGGTTTTTTAATGTTTGAATCTTTTTCAGCATCCACATTTTTAAAGACCCTGTATCAGATAGCCCAGGTGCTAAGCATTGCATACTAAAGTACCCATTTGAAACTACATCTGTAAATTTATAGTGATGTGACAGTTAAAATTTGACCTCCCCCCCCATTGCTCCTAGTATAATTTTCAGTAACTTTTGGTTCAGATAGAAGTTGTGGGGGGACATCGGGAGTGAGACCTCATCATACATGTTTTAACCTTTTGTTGGTGCTGCTTTATATGGTATATGATTAAGAATAAGAAAGACTGCCTTTTTAAGATATTGAATCGTCAATGGACACCTTTGCTCACTGGATGATCTACACTTGACTTTTTTACCCCTCCTTCCCATTTATAATGGGGTCCAGATGGGCACTGGTTTATTACATGCAAGTTTGATGGGTCTTATGTATTATTAATTGCATTTTTTGTGTTTAGGTCAAAGATTAAGCTCTTTGACAAAGCATATTAATCATCTTCAACATTTCATGACATTTTACACCATATACAGCAATCATTTACGCATTTATATTTTGGAGTCTGAAAAACATATTGTTAATACACCTGAAAATTAATAAAGTGACACAATCTATATAGTGAAAGTAAAGTTTTATTGAGTTACCCCTATTAGAACTGGAGATGTTGCAAAGTACTTATTGGTGAAGGCAGAGATCACTTTGAAAGATTCTGGGCTAAGGGCAATGGCACATGGTGCTATTTCTAGCCTACAATTTGTTGCGGCTACTAAATGCCAGAAAATACTGGGAATTTGTCTCTGCTAAAACACCCAAACTGCATAATCAATAAAAAAAATGCCTTTGTATGTATTTTTAAGCATAATCTGTAGCCGCAACAAAGAGTACCGTGTGCCATTGCTCTAATGGGTCACTACTACACCTTCACATTTTCCTGTTGAATCATGTTCTATAGGGATGAGAACATCGATAGAGTTATCACTGAGATGGACAGTTATATAAATTCCCCTGTTTAACTGGCCACCTCATTAATTTAGGGAAAACACCCAGTTACAATGGCCACTTCTAGCTTTTTGCTAGGAGAATTATGGCAACTCAGGAGGATAAACTAGCAGCTTAGGCTAAGCTTAAAATGCAAGTTGCATCACTGTGACCTAACATTGTGACTCGTTAATATTTTCCTTAGTCAAAGGCAAAATGAAATGAATAGCGAATAGTGGGTTTTTACATATTATTGTGCCTAAATAAAACCTACCCAGTACTGACTGCTCACAAAACACAGTGGTCACCACTAAAAAGAACAGTCAGCTCAATCTATTGAAAATCAAGTTACAGATTAAGTACTGTACTCCCTTTACATACTCATGCACCTCCTATTTGCTTCTCTTTAATTACCATTAGGGCCATTATGTTGCCCAGGGCCCAAAGCTCCCAGGGGGGCCATCACCATGGGGTGGGGAGCGGTGGCGGGACATGGGTGGTGCTGGGTGTGACAGAGAAGGAGCAGGGGATGGGGCAGAAAGGGAGGGACACAGCCCAGGGCCTATGTAGCAGTTAATCCACCTCTAATTCACTGTATGCTTTGCTACAGTTTTTATTAACATGAAATTGTTAACAACACAAAAACTAGGGGTCTGATATGGACAGCACTTGCACAGTCTGTAGATCTATGATGTGGCTTTTCTGCACTCTTGGAGTGGAGCTGTAGTGAACCATCCACACCCATTGCACTCTCTCATCTTAAACCTTTCTATCTCGCTGCCCCTTTCCTCTGGAACTCTATCCCTGAATCCCTCCGTAGGGAACACTCACCCACTCTTTTTAAGAAAAAGCTCAGCTGTTACCTTCTGGAGCACTAAAACATTATTTTGCCCAGTCCTGCGCTTAAGGGCAAATGCCCATACCTGGTGCACTCTTACCTTCCAGTTTGTGCCTGTATGTTACCCAACCACTCAGATTGTAAGCTCTACGGGGCAGGGACCTCCTTCCTACTGTGTCTCATACCACATGGTACTTATTCCCTGTGCATTTATATATATTTATTGTATTTATTTATTATAACACTTGTCCTTATCCACTTGTGTAATTCTGTATATTGTAAGATTGTACAGCGCTGCGTACCCTACATACATACAGCTATAATTCAGCCACATCAGTAGCTATTGAAGGTCCAGGATGTCCCTACTGAAGCCTTAGAAGGCACTATAAGTGGTTGTTCACAAACCAAGTAATTACCCCTTGGCATAATAGTCTGCTCGCAATGTCTGAATTCTTATGGGAAGACTGAGTTCTGACCAGTAATGTCAGCATACTGGGCAGTGTCCTATTATTCTAATTTGTAGGGCTGTTATTTATTTATTTATTTATTTATTTTGAAAGTTAGGTAGTTTTATCATGAAGAATGTTTAGAAAAGGCAGTGTACAGTATAGAGAAGAGTTCAATCATGGTACATGGTACCTCACACACCCTTAATATACAGTACATCTATAGCATTTCTTAGTGAGATTGTCCTTAGTTATTGCAAGTTAAGGGAAAGAAAATCCAGTCATCAGCTCCTATATTTTATGAAATGTTCCTGGACTCCCTCTTTTGCAGTGATATTGAGTGGGTGGGGCTTTCCCTTCTATGTTAAATAAACATCATTTTGTGGATTTATTTTACTTTATTTGCATCACGTTCTTTATTTTGTCCAAATATTATGGACCAGTATAGTAGAAGCTGTGGACAAACCCATTGCATATGAACAAAGGTTCAATTTGCATCTTGGTATAGATGAGTTCATTATATGGGGAAGTATTGGTATATACTATTCAAAATAGAGACTATACAGTTGTATCATTGACATTCTGTAACATATAGAGACAATTTTTAAGGCAAATTAATTGCTCCTTACCATTCCTTGCCTATTATATTGTCCATTGCATTTTCCAAGTTTGTGCAGACATTTTTCAGTGGCGCAGCCCTACTTTCTTGCAGTAGCAGTGCACAGTATCAGACTGAGATGGCAGGGGCCCGCCAGAAAACCTAGGACCATAGGCCCACTTTCAAAACTATTATTCCTCCTCTCCTCTCTCAACCTCACCAAGTAGTCAGAAGCAAGAGGGCCCACTGACACCTGGGCCCACCGGGAGTTTTCCTGATATCCTGGTGGGCCAGTCCGAAACTAGCAGTGCATATAGTATCAATATGAGACCATTAGTGGATGATCTATTGATGAGGGTTAGCAGCCTGTTTAAGATACATTTATAGTATTAATAATTTTTTCCCTCCAAAGTTGTACCGCTCCCATATGTGTGACCTGTGGGTATGCTAGGCTGTCCCAGAGAGGTGTCCAGGGATCAGTATGTTGGTTTGGTACTATTTGTGTGGCAAATCGCCATACCTTTTGTATGATTTTTTAAAGATTGGATGCAGTGGAGCAGTGTCTTTGCATTTTATAAGTTTTTGAAGGATCCACCCATCAGTCCCATCAGTTGGGCCCAGAGGGTTATTAAGAAAAGGTGGTGTGAGTGTGAGTAAATGGGATAATTGTGCAGCTGGATAATACAGGTTCATGTCAGGAAAAGAAACCCCTACATTATATTTAGATTGCATCAATGCATTCAGTCTGAGCCAAAACCTAGAATTAGTCCAAATTAGTCTAAACAGAGTGTTCATGTACATTTTATTAGAAAAGGTAGGTTGCTTCAGGACTGAAAGAGTTAAACTGATCATCTCAAGAGGTTATTGCATATTGTATTGCATACCTGAAATTCCTCCCAGACTTACTGACCTGCTGGTTCTCACCTCTCATCAGTTCTTGTCTTGTTCCAGCTGCCCTACATTATCACAATTGCCCGGATTTACTGCTATGCCTGTAAAAGTAACAGTGCTCTAGAGTTAACCAGTAATTAGTTTCACTGGAGCTCATCAGTCAGAATGAATGAAGTCTCAAGGCAGGAAGGGGGCCCTTAGTTTGCAAGATCTTGTCTTCATGCTGTACAAGATGTAGATGTAGTTTCCATATGTTGTATGTTAAAGTGCTGGTTTGCTCACATTGCTCCCTTTTAAGAGTGTAAGCCTGAATGAAAGCACACGCCAGTGGGGATAAAAGTTATTTTTTACATTAGACAAGTGGATTAGAAGATCACAGTGAAGGGGATTCCATATATAATTATTTGTACAGTGCTGTCAGGGTATGTAAGATTGAAATTAAAATAAATGAGCCATTGACGAAAAGAAGTTGGCGTTCTGCCTGTATAAAAGCTAGCAGTAATACTAAAGAAAATGTAGGCAAGCCTCAAAATTAGACCTACCCAAGCTGTTTCTTGTTTCCATAGAAAAGTTCCTGTGATTTCTAGGTACAGCTAAATATTGCTTTGAAGCTACAGAATGACACTGCCACACCAATGGTCCTCCCACTAAGTCACACAGTCAGTCAGAAACAATGAACTAATATCAGCCATACACTGACCGTTTATCCATGGTATTCAGCTAAACACATGTATAGCCACCTTCCATTCATTCTAGCCCACAGCCCAAACAATCATATCTACAGGAAGTATAAAGGGGATGTTGCTCTTCTTCACTTCGTCATCTGCTAATGTTCCTAGGGTTGCCACCTGGCTGGTAATTGTACCCATCTGGCCAGTAAAAATTCTGCTTAATGGCAATGTTTCTAGACAAGGTGGCAACTCTAAATGCACCCGCTGATATGGTGCATTGAAAAGAATTGCAGTACGCTATGTCTGAAATCACCTCCAACCTGGCATACATGCTCAGATAGACTGTATGGTTGAAATCAGCCAACCTCCCAACTAAATCTGGGCGTGTATGAGCAGCTTAACACACCTACATTAAAGATGCCTTCGGGTTTCAACTTTCAGCTTTGCTGTAATGTGCCCTCCAGCCTTCCCCTCCATCTGCAGTGATAACATTAGCATTCCCCATAACATCCCAGCCACCACTTTATTTTCTGTCTCCTTTCAAACACTAAATATTTACCCAAACATGCCAGCTTTTTAACTTCCATCTGCCTCCAAATGGAGCCCAAACATGCAAACAAGGCAGTGGTGTTGCTAGCAATGGTGAATTACAACATTGTATAAAGTAGGTTTTCAGGTGCTATACAAGGGCCTATGGGTTTATTTCTACAGACTACTTGGCCAACCTCATATCTGTGATGTTGACATTACATGGCACCCCATCTGACCAATGTACTTTTGCTTTTACAACCCTGACCAATGCCTTGGTGTAGTCACTTATTAAAAGTTAAATGCACTGCAGTTCCAGTGTCTGCACAGTAATCTATCTTTTAATGTAAGGGTGGCCATATTTTATTATGAAGGGGGCCATGCTCAGCATTCAAGTTGCTCTCCGTGTGGCACTGTTTGCTAATGTCCCAAGTCCCACACCAACTATCCAGAGTATCTGTATATCGGTCAGCTAGAATAAACATTTATCATTGCATTTTAATGTACTGTGGGGTTTGTGTAATTACTGCATTTTGCCTATTTGCTAAATTCATTATATTGCCTGACTCAGTGCTTACACAATAGATGAGAGAAGATGATATACATTACCTATAACTTCCCTGACAGATATTGGGAACTTAGTCCATTCTTTTTTAAATAAATGCAAGTGGGTGGGAGAATAAAACAGTTCAAACAAGCATCATCATGTGTTTCACTTAATAGCTGGACAACAGAACTGTTTTTTTTTAAATAGGTTAAAACCAAATAACCTAATACCAGTATTATAGTTATATAAATGTGATTTTATAGAATACTAAAGGCGAACAAAGAAAATCTATTGTTGGTAAGATGTGCAGTCACAAACAATCTTTTGTGCTAGGCTGATGTAGGATATTTACTTCTCAAGGTTGCTATCCTGAGCAGAAAAATTAACACCAGATCCAGCCAAAAAATATTATCCTGTCATGAATGAGCTTGTTACATCCGTGTTTTTTTTTTTGCGACTTTCTGGAATTGGTCCTATAAATAATTGAAGGGTACACTTCTGTCTTAAACGTAGCCCACGGCATCCTGTCACTGAGGCATACAATAAAGGAAAGAGCATTAACAGATGGCTGGAATAGGAAGATATCCTTATTATCTCCCACAAGGCCGTAGGTGCAGATTTCAAGGGCCAGATAGGCAGTAAGAAAACATCAGGCCCAGAGCAGAACTTAAACCTACTAGCAGCCAAGGAAACCATCTGCTGACTTTTCTCTCTTAACATGTCAAAAATAAATAAAACATTGCTGGATTTGCCCATTGCTGGATAGGGTTATTAGAAAATCTATAAGCAGATGTCAGAGGGTCTGCCGGGAGATGAGAGATTGGAAGACTTATCGTTAGTAGGTTTGGTACAGTAAGGGAGGTTTGGTTACTAGAAGGAAATATACACTCTGCAGAGATGTGTGAGGGCTTTACCTAAGGATAAACCTCCAAAAAACAATGTTTTCTGAATAGTTGCCACCATTTGAAAATAATTTCCAGGGACACCATGCAAGAGCTGCATGCAAAGCAGACTGAATGAGAAATACCATTTGTATAGTTTAGAAGTGTATTATAAGAAGTATAAGTGTATTATAACAATTAAAGCACCACAATTAGTTTACAGAGTAAGAGCAGACACAGAGAACTGATTTCTGGCAGTTAGATCATTGGAATACATCTGTGCAGCTGGTTAGTGTTAAAAAAAAACACATTTCAGGGACCAAATATTTTAGTTACAGAGTAAGAAAACCTGGTATAGTCCACCGAAATTAGCAACAGTTTGGGTCTATATTATTATATTTGGAGGTTAAACTTTCAACCATAGTCATCTTCACTGTAAGTCCCTTCCTACTGTAAGATACATTCTGAAATAAGACTGGATGGCTTGAGAAATGCAAAATCATGTTCGACTTTTTGTCCCTAAATGGCAGCAATTGTTTATTCTGACTGGGACCTCTGGTACTCACTGTAGGATCAACATGGAGCATATGGTGTCCATGCATTTTCATTCAATCACTGACATCAGTGCAGCGTGCCTTTGTCAATAGCTACATCGATCATACTGCTCCACTCTTTTATACATGTATTTCTTGATATGTAAGCTGTACACTGTCATGTAGGCTGGCCCTTTAATTGCTAGTATTGTCATTATTTTGCTGTGATGAGAAGTAAAGTGTGTGGTTGCTACATATACAAAAACAGGGTCAAAAGGATTAAGGGACCATGGAAGAACGCATTTCTTAAGTTTAAGAGTAAGGGTAGGGGCACACATGGCAGACGATTTCTGCTCCACAGACAGGCACTAGGTTGGCCTGCAGACGAGCCAATTTCAGCCTGAAAATGCACACTTTCATATTTTTCAGTCTGAAGTCTGTTCAGTGTAACTAAAAAAGGTCGGCATAGTGTCAGTCTGTGGAGCTACATAGAGCTATAGATGGTAAAGGGTCTGCTTTTCTCAGCCTGCATACAAAACACATACTGAGAAAAACAGATCATCTGCCACATGCCCCTACCCTAAGGGTAAGGCCCCACAAAGTGGATTGTCAGACTGACAATCCACCCATATACTTAAAAATATTCTAATTGTACCTGAAACCGGAAGCATTGAATCTGCCTAGGTGCAAGCACATGCAGCTGATATCCGCCAACTAACGCAAGTCTTTGCATTTATTGGCTGATATAGGATGAGTGTGCCTGTACCCGGAAGCGTTGAATCTGCCCAGGTAGAGTACGGGTGGATTGTCAACCTGTGCTTATATGCAGACAGACAATCCACCCTTGTGGGGGCCTTACCCTAGGATTACATTGGGCTGTTTCTCGGCCTGAGTATAAGTGAAGACCAAGGAACAGCCCCTATGCTCACATGTCCTATCTTCTGTGTCTGCACTTGGAGTTACTACATCGGCTTGGGAGCAGACACACAAAGCAGATTTCAGCACATGCATACTCATGCATTTCTGCTTCAAAATCTGCTCTGTGTGTCTGCATCTGAGCTGACACTGTACCTCTGGTTGCAGACACACCAGTGAGCGGATACCAGTGGATCAGCTGATTCAGGGTCTGGATCAGCCCCATGTGACATAAGCCTTAACGTGGCCATACATGTTCAGATTTTAGTCTTCTTCCGACAAGTGTTGGAATATCAGTCGTATGTTTAATTGCAATGATCTTAAACTAACATTCAGACTGAAATTGTAGGATAAAGCCAAATTGGAGGATGTTCTGAACATGAAATAAAGTGACTTCAATTGTAGATCCCACAAGAATATTGCATGATGTGCTTATTTATTAAAAACTTGAAGCTTGAACAACTCCCATCTAATTTTTCTCATTTTTTTCTTTTTAAAAATTCCAAAAAACGTATTTCCATGAATGTCTGACATTTACTAAAAAGTCTAAACTGAAAAAGAAGGATGCTCCAGGGAAGAGAAGGGACATCTGCCACTGAGTTTTACATCGTGACAAGTTTTAGCTGGGCAGTCGTTTTTAGCTGTTTTGTTGCACTGTAAATCTTGAAAAAGTCACAGCTTTGTTTTCGGCAACTTTTAGCACTAAAAAAATCTGAATTGGATAAAAAAAATCCAACCGTAAGTAAATGGCCACCTTAGTGTGCAAGGCAGTTTCATGACTGGCAGTCACATCTAGTATAAGGGATAAAGTATTAAAGAGATGTAATGCGGAAAACTAAAACATTTCTTTGACCTATTTTGCTGAGAACATGACTACGCTCATGCCTCAGGTTTTTTAGGGTGGCAGCTTATTGAACCTTAGATAGGGCCAAAACTATGGCTTTCTGAATTGGCAGCTTATCTGCCTGTGCATGGGGCCCTCCGACAGGCCTGCCCAAATGATATCTGGCTGAAAGTCTACCTCAAGGTAGGTATATTGCGGGAAGATCCGTATCTTTGGCAACCTTACCAAACAACTGAATCTTTACATGCATACCCAGCTTTAGTAATATACTATCAGGAAGGCTAAAAAATCCCTTTGGTTATGGTCTGGATAGGTCTGTGAATGCAGTCCTCTCAACAAATCTACATGGGCCATTCTGTCTGATCTGATTGTTAACTTATGGGTAAATCATTATTCTGCATGATTTGGCCATTTTCACTTTCAGCTTCAGGATTTAGCTACTGATGATCTGCCGCCACAGGAATGAGTATAATGTTGGTACATCAGTCTAATTATGCTGAGGCCAACACGCCAGTCAGATATTTACAAATGTTGTCCATTCAGCCATTAGAAGAACCGACCTATGATATCACAGCACAGCTAAAAGACTGTATTAAACAAGTTGCAGCTGATTAAAAGGAAGATATTAAATCATTGTTCTAAATTTAAGACTTTTTTCATGAATGTGTTTTAGATTATTAAAGAAAAAACATTGTCTCTCTTTAATCATGTAACCTCCCTCGAGAAATTTTAAGATCCCTGCCAATTTACATCTTGGATGGATGGTGCAAGTGATTCACTGGTGAAGAGATCAGGAAAGAAAACCTGAGATAAAAAAAGACCAGATTGTCAGAATATATATATATACATTTGGGGAAAACATCAGCCTGTCTCTAAGCGCTTTCCTGCCATTGTCTTGAGAGGGTCAGAGGACCCCTTCTGAAAAAACACCAATCAGTCCTTCTGGGTTCCTCCGCTGCTTGGAGGGTCATTTTACTAATCCAAGATAGGAAAGGGAGAGGAAAAACAGGAAACTGTTTGTATGCACACCCGCCCAGGCTAAGTGCCTCTGGTTTTGGATACCTGCCGGATGCTCAGAGAGAATTGGCTTTTAGTTTTAACCCTTTTTTAAACAAGTTGTCAGATCCCCATCTTAGCAGTTTGTTGAGCCTCCTTAATAGTAGCCATTATTGAACTATCTCATAAGTTAGATGTGATTCTTCTATGGGACTGTACTAGAGTCAATTCTGTTAAACCTGTTTCTTTTGCTAGACACCAGCCTGCAACAAGTAAGATACTTGCCATGATTTAGTAGAAGGGTATTAGGCACACCATAGATTAAACTTAATGCCTATGGGAATATTTTTGTTATCAGTGCTGGCCAAATGAATAGGGCCACCATCCAACCTTCTATCTGATGAACCTTCTGGTTAGTCATACTGAAGGTGGCCATACATGGTATAATTCACTCATTTGGCAGCTCTTCTCCCAATATATCAGGCTAATATCAGATATCAGGCTAGTTAGATTGTTTGACCCTAGGGTGTCTTTGTTTATATGTGCAACTTTTTTTTTTTTTGCTCAAGGAAAAACTCAGCAAAGTCCAGTTGTTTTAGACTTACTACTACTAGATACTGTATATCATGACCTGGATGAATGAGAATCCTCATAGACATGGGCATTTTCCTCAAGTTTTTTTTTCCACTCCAAATACATTAAATTGTATGGGAGTTTGTTCTCACTCTAAATACATTGAAGTGAATGGTTGTTTTTCTTGCTCTGTTTTATCTGCATATTTTTGCGGCAGTTTTGCAACAAAATGTGGAATTTTGCTGTGACTACATGCCTGGCAAAAAAATAGACTTCTCACTATTAGGATGTATTAGTAGTAGAATTAGTAGTGCCCTAACTCTAAACTACATTAGTATACTTTTCTAATGATTTAGGGTCATTGCAAGCTCAATATCACTCTCAGCAAATTACACTGTGCTCTACAATAATATTTTAACAGATGGAAGTTAAAATAAATGAACCAACAAGGGTTAGAAAATGAAACAGCAGGAATAGAGGACTCCCCTCGCATGAGTTTCAAATCTTAAGGGGTTCTTTGTACTAAATGAGCATCCCTTTGAATAAGTGGGACTACGGTTCATTTAGACTAATTTAAAGTAATTAATGAGATTGATTTTTTCCTAATGAGACGGCCTTTTGCTAAGACGGAGTTTCATGGAGGGAGAATAATAATTAGTAAATTCTTCAGTGGGTGAAAGAGAGTGTATTCCAGTCATTAAAGCACCATCTACTGAGTGACATTACATTTCACTAATTGCCATAAAGAGAAAATATTCCCTGTTTTTAAGTAAGGCTTTTTTAAAAATGTTTTTACTGATTTAAACATGTACAGTACACTGACCCAAGCAGGTTTTTATCAGAAAAATGACATCTCATACTGTATAGCATTTTTATTAGCGACCATGTTTCTATCACCATCAGTTGGATTGCTTTAGAAATCATGTTTATGTGATGAGACAGCTTCTTAATACATCAGGCAATGTTAAATTATGTATAGGTTTATTAATGAATGGATGGATTTGCTGCTCACATGTGGTGCACCAGCTTCACATCCCTTTCTTCAGTAGGAACTGTCACCCTAATTAAGGCTCATCCCCCTTAAATAGGACTTAGTTTGCTGCCATACTTCTGTAAATATGGCTCTGAATGCTTCCTGCTTCTCCATACAGCAGCTGGACACATCAGTAACACGGGCACAATATGCAGAAGGTCAGTCTTAGCCTGAATATAAGCACTTATGCCCTCAACTAATCTCTGTAAAATAATACGAATGACAGGGTTACATCAAGTTTAGAAATGGTACCATAAGATTATATTAGATCCATGCCCTAAAATTTTACCACTGTGGACAGCAATAGAAGATCTACTGTCCCACGTCTTCCTAAGAGAAGTGAACCTAGATATTTACACAACATTAGTTGGCAAACCAATCCCCAGTTCTACTTACGCAGAACAACGACTTATGAATTATATTTTAACAGCATCTAGATTAGCCATTACATCACAGTGGAAGAACCCACACCCTCCCAAACTAAAAGATATACTAATTAAGGTAAAAGATATGAGGGAAATGGAATATATGACTGCTAACGTTCGGGGTACCCAAGAGAATTGGAAAAAGGTATGGTCTAGATGGGACTATTACACAACTAATCCACTTGGGCGGGGAGATGCCACCCCAAACCAGCAACTCCAATTAACCTGAGATACAACGATAAACTCTATTCCCCCCCCGGAAGGCACTGGGCTTATCCATGTTCTCTGCTTAAGGTTTTGAGGTTTATTCGCAACTCCCAAGTTATCTATGCACTTACTCCTATTTGGTTAGACCAGTGCTGTCCAACTGGCGGCCCGCGACCCCCCCTCTGTGTGGCCCCCCACCTGTCTGGCTGCTTTGATGGCTTACTCTTGTGTAAGCTTTAAATGGTATCAGTACTGTGATTAACTGCCCCCCCTGCATGGTTCTCACCTCAGATTCAGGCTGTAATCAAACTGTATTGTTTAAATATGTAATCCCCTGTGTTGTTCACACCTTTTAATCTCTGCATTGTTCACCCCCTGCAGTGTTCACACCTCAGGCTCAGGCTGTAATCACCCCCATTGTTCCCCTGTTCACACCTCAGGAGCAGTAGAAACCCACAAATAATCCCTGCACACTACAAAAAGAACATATACTGAGGTGGTACTGCAATTAAAAAGTTTTTTAATATATAGTTATTGTGCAGACTGTAGGAGCAGTGCCAGCATTGTGTCACTGTAGGCTGCCTGTGTGTGCCATACATAGGGCAAGCAGAGTATGGCACACACAGGCAGGGTAGGGAAGGCAGAGTATGGCACACACAGGCAGAATATGGCACAAACCAGCCAAGAATGGCAAACACAGTGAAAGTATGGCACACGCAGGCAGGGTAGGGAAGGCAGAGTATGGCACACACAGGCAGGGTAGGGCAGGCAGAGTATGGCACACACAGGCCAAGTATGGCACAAACCAGGCAAGTATGGCACACAGGCAGAGTAGGGAAGGCAGAGAATGGCACACACAGGCAGGGTAGGGAAGGCAGAGTATGGCACACACAGGCAGGGTAGGGAAGGCAGAGTATGGCACACACAGGCAGGGTAGGGAAGGCAGAGTATGGCACACACAGGCAGGGTAAGGCAGGCAGAGTATGGCAGGTTTTTGCTGTACTACAACCATTAATATGGGTATGGTCATGTGATAACATGGGTGTGGTTTCAAGTGGGTGCGGTTTCAAAAAGGGGAGTGGTCAAAACTGCCTTCCATTATCGGCCCTCCACCACGTAGGTTGGAAAAATTCCGGCCCTCGGTACAACAGAAGTTGGACAGCACTGGGTTAGACCAATGCTATATATCTAAGCACAGGCTCCATCTGCTAACTTTAACCCAACTTCAAGTATTAACATGATTATGAGCTATTGTGATAGTAAACTTGGCTTCTTGGAATCGATTGTAATAAGCAAATGTCTGACACATGTTATAACTTGCCATTTCTGTGTGCCTGAAATAACTAATAAAAATATTATATTAGATCATTTTCCCTTATAAACCTTTATTTTACTCACATTGTCTAATTTGATGCCATATAGGTTGTTAGCAATAACCTGATTTATATGAGTTAGATATCTACATTATCAGAAGGGGTTTGTGCACTTGATTATAGAGTATATATGCTGACATGTAGAAGCTACTTCATAGTAGAAGCTGCAGACATAAACAAGGCCCATCTAATGTAGATCTCATCAGCAGAATAATCTTTATCGATTATACATGTTTATAGTCATGGAAAATGTTTATATGTACGCAATGGATAATTAGTTCATAGCCGTTCAGCTATATGGATAGCTTTTTATAGTTGAATTGGTCTTTATTCCTTCTTTTATGTTGTGCAGACCTTTTGGTTATGTCGAATGATATATATTACAGAAATTACAGTGCTGCTCTTCTTTCTTTTATGCTTTTCCAGTTATGTGTGTAAATACAGTAGAACCCTCCATTTCAAGTTTTTCAGGGCACCAAAAAAAATAAACTCCAGGAAAATGTAAAATCAAGGAAATACATTATACATCATATTTTGGTGGGACTACAAAAAAATGGTGTAAAATGTGGGAAAACTTAAAATCAGGGTATGTAAAATAGAGGTTTCCAGGGTGGGACTGGGGGGTGCAGGGCCCACTGGGGCTCCTGTCCCGACTCGGGAGGATTCCATGTATAAAATTATAGAGGAACTTCAAGCACGACCGGACACAGGAGTCTGCTAAAAGGCGATCTTTATTCTTCCATTAAAATCAAAGTGCCTGACGCGTTTTGTGCACGTGCGCACTTAATCATAGTCTGCTAAAAGGCGATCTTTATTCTTCCATTAAAATCAAAGTGCCTGACGCGTTTTGTGCACGTGCGCACTTAATCATAGTCTGCTAAAAGGCGATCTTTATTCTTCCATTAAAATCAAAGTGCCTGACGCGTTTCAATGGCCTATGATTAAGTGCGAAACACATCAGGCACTTGGATTTTAATGGAAGAATAAAGGTCGCCTTTTAGCAGACCCCTGTGTCCGGTCGTGCTTGAAGTTCCTCTATAATTTTGTGATTCTCTCTCCCCTTTGGCTACGGGTTCGGGGCTGCATTACATCAGACCAGATCCCCTGCCACCACAGGGATTGCTATATTGTACAGGAGGTAGTAGTGAGCCACATTGATGTTTTTATCACCCAACAGGGAAAATGCTAAATCCCCCTTAGTCATGCCCAGACTCACAATCTGTGGCTTCTATCAAATGCCAGAGGGGCTGCTGTAACATGCCATAGACAGTCACTATTTATTGGGTTGGTGGGGGCTGTTAGGCCCTCTTTGTACTTGAAATGCCAGGGCATATTTTGAGTCCCAGTGGTGTGTAGGTGAGCCAGACACAATGAGCACATAACATGCATAAAGTCCATGTTTTGCTGGATCTTCAGTGGTGATATTCACACAAACCATTATAGTGTATTGCTAGAAACTCTGGGGGTTGGATACAAACAAGTAATTCCACTGTAATACTGCCCTGTCTGCATATGGACACAGCCCATTAGACTCTATTGCTGTCTGGAGGCAATTTACACACAGTCTATCTGTTTAGCCATATGCTGCTCTGTCTCACTAAATAGTGAATGTCTTAGGCATCTTACAGAAGCCATTTGCCATAATTCACAGGGCCAGTTGATGGCACCATGTTTTCTCATGTGTATTTCCTGAAAAGTCTAAATATTTAATTGGAAACTTTTTTGTTGTTGATAATGGTTCTAACACACTAGCCATTTTAAGCATTTTAAAATACATACTTGTTTATTAATATAAATTTATATTCTCTCTCTCTCTTAATTATGCCCTGGCACAGATGTACCCAGATTTTACTTCTAACTTCTGGTATCTTCAGACTGCTCTACTACTACCCTCATGCAAAACCCACATGCTTTAATGCTAATGCCACACAGGGCGGATTCTCAGCCTTCTGATAAGCACAGGCCAAGAATCCAGTGGAATTCAGTCAGGGTAAGTGAAACTTACTTTTACTGTGTCAGGGGAGGGACACCGGCGGGCAGGTTTTTTTACCGGTGCCCCAGCGGCCCAGTCCGACCCTTTTGTGTCTAATTACACATACTGATGCAATGGCTTCAGGTGAAGGCACAACAATCACATATTTTAAGCGAAGGGATGGATTCTCGGCCTGCGGATAACTTATAGTATAATTGCTTCTGGGTGCAATCTCACCATGCTGATGCAGCCCCCTGTAGGATCCTACAGCTCTGTTACACCAGTGTGCAGGAGTTGGAACTGACAGAGGGTCCACGTGGATTAAAACATATGTTTCAAATGAATATTGCTTGCAGCTTTGTTCTGTCTTGTGTGTTTGCTCCATGGATTAGCTCTTCTAATGCTCACTGGAGGAGGCAGGCCTAATAAGCAACACCTGGACAGCAGTTTTGCATTCATTTAATATAGATGTTCCTCATGGGCTGTTTGGTTGGTCAATAGTAGTGGTTTCCAATCAGTAGCTAATGAGCAACATGCTGCTTGCCAGTCCCTTTGTTGTTGCTCCTATTGGCCTCAAAGCAAGTGCTCATTTTTAAATTCCTGATTTGGAGACATGTTTACTTCCAAACAGAGCCTCCTGCAGGCCTCCCAATAGGCAACAATGGTACTAATTTGACAAACCGCATGAGCTTTTCTTATGCATGTGTAGCTCCCCAACACTTTTTACTTTCAAATGTTGCTTACATGTACTATAGGTTGGGGACCTCTGATCTATAGGAACCAAACAATATAGCCGCTTTTGTGTATATATACACAAAACATGCAGAAAAGCATTACTCTACTTAAGCAATTAAAATAAAAAGCCAATAGCACATTGGGCAATTTCAGATTTTTTGTACCCCTGTACTTAAATATCCCCTACTGATTTGCAAGTTATTGTCAGGCCATTATCACCTGTCAAGCACTTGAATGTCAGGACAGGGTGGTAAGTTCTTTTTTAAATGATTTTAATTAAGTTATTCTGTGGTTTTACATAAGATATTTTTTTCCAAGATGTGCAAAAACACATTTGATCTCTTTAGTAGCTTTTATGGTAGCTTTTATTCAGCAAATCAATTTTAATAGTTGGATCAAAGGAAAACATGGTCATGAAATACACACCGTAATGATCTAGCTGAATGGGATAAATGGGAAACACCCAGCAGAACCGATTTCACATCCAATAAGAGTTTCATGAGCTATCAGCTGACTAAAAGCACCCTTGTGCCATAAGCCTAGTACATGTAACACATGAAGTGTTTTGATCAATGACCAGGGGATATTAGTATCATGTGTAGCTGCATTGAGAAGGGTCATGCTAAAATGGGTGCAACTGTTGTGCATATTTCTTATTAATTAAAGTTACTTCCATCCAGTCATGCTCCATGCCCTATATATAGTTGCAGCAAGGGCCATTGTGTCTGTCCTGTCTGTTCTGCACGCGGTTGCCTAATGATGCAAGGAAACGCTGTTGTTATTGCCATCCTGAACATGGCAGAAAATCCAGGTTACCACAATGTGCTCTGTCTATAGGTGTAAAAGACTTGCACCCAAAGAATCACAGGCAAACATAAATTTACACAAAGTGTATTTTCAAAATACTAGCTGCAACTTGCATCTGATTTGCTACCACACACATGGGGCACTTATGCTGGAATGATGGCTAAAAAGGCTTCATTGTGGGCAAAAAAAACTTTAAAACTTACAACCGAAACTGCGCTTTGCACACAGCACTTGCAGTTATATATGTCCCTTATTGTCATGATAGCAGTTGTCAGTCTATGGGAAGTTGACACTTTCAACTTAGATTGTCAGTTTTGTGGGGCTTCCACTTGTTATGTTAAGGCAGATTTATCAACATTTTGATTTTCATGGCTTTAGAGGTTTTTGAAACCACTAATAAACTCACTTTACGCATAAAAAAATGATGAAAATGTTGCATTTTTTTACATGAAAAAGATTGTATTAGTGCAAATAAACACAGAGAAAATTATACGACCATTAGTAAATCTGCCACTGAGGGGCAGATTCATCAAAGTACGAGTTCGAATCCCGAAATGGGTAAAATTCGGATTAGATACGATCATTTCTGATGATCGAAAATGTCACGAAAATGCTTATGAAAAAATCACAATATTGTAAACAGCGGGAAAACCTTCCTGACTTTGATCCTTCTGTGCATGATTTTGGAAACCTCCCATAGGACTCAATGGCACTCTGCAGCTCCAACCTGGCCCAAGGAAAGTCTCCAATAGGGCTCAATGGCACTCTGCAGCTCCAACCTGGCCCAAGGAAAGTCTCCCATAGGGCTCAATGGCACTCTGCAGCTCCAACCCGGCCCAAGGAAAGTCTCCCATAGGGCTCAATGGCACTCTGCAGCTCCAACCCGGCCCAAGGAAAGTCTCCCATAGGGCTCAATGGCACTCTGCAGCTCCAACCCGGCCCAAGGAAAGTCTCCCATAGGGCTCAATGGCACTCTGCAGCTCCAACCTGGCCCAAGGAAAGTCTCCCATAGGGCTCAATGGCACTCTGCAGCTCCAACCCGGCCCAAGGAAAGTCTCCCATAGGGCTCAATGGCACTCTGCAGCTCCAACCCGGCCCAAGGAAAGTCTCCCATAGGGCTCAATGGCACTCTGCAGCTCCAACCCGGCCCAAGGAAAGTCTCCCATAGGGCTCAATGGCACTCTGCAGCTCCAACCTGGCTCAAGGGAAGTCTCCCATAGGGCTCAATGGCACTCTGCAGCTCCAACCCGGCCCAAGGAAAGTCTCCCATAGGGCTCAATGGCACTCTGCAGCTCCAACCTGGCCCAAGGAAAGTCTCCCATAGGGCTCAATGGCACTCTGCAGCTCCAACCTGGCCCAAGGAAAGTCTCCCATAGGGCTCAATGGCACTCTGCAGCTCCAACCCGGCCCAAGGAAAGTCTCCCATAGGACTCAATGGCACTCTGCAGCTCCAACCTGGCACTACAGCTCCAACCTGGCCCAAGGAAAGTCTCCCATAGGGCTCAATGGCACTCTGCAGCTCCAACCTGGCCCAAGGAAAGTCTCCCATAGGACTCAATGGCACTCTGCAGCTCCAACCCGGCCCAAGGAAAGTCTCCCATAGGACTCAATGGCACTCTGCAGCTCCAACCTGGCACTACAGCTCCAACCTGGCCCAAGGAAAGTCTCCCATAGGGCTCAATGGCACTCTGCAGCTCCAACCTGGCCCAAGGAAAGTCTCCCATAGGACTCAATGGCACTCTGCAGCTCCAACCCGGCCCAAGGAAAGTCTCCCATAGGGCTCAATGGCACTCTGCAGCTCCAACCTGGCCCAAGGAAAGTCACGATACTGAAGCTTGAATGAATCCGAAACTTTCGTACTCTGCGCGACAAATCCGATTTTGTCGCCCAAATTGTTGCAAAGTATGAAAAAGTCATGCAAATTAACGAAAATGTCACAGAAAGTATGAAAATTTAGTTGGAAATAATCGTACTTTGCTAAATGTGCCCCTTAGTGTTTATGGGGTGATTTGTTCATTATTTTATCTTTAGCAGTTTGTTGGCGTTTGTGTAAATTGTGTAAAAAGTTTTTTTCACTGTCATGTCTTTTTTCGCCACAATCATTTTTTTTGCTGATAAATTTTTTTCACAAAAACTGTGGAAAAAAACTATTGCTGCGATCTAAGAAAATAAATTAATAAAAATAACTCAAATAAATTACTAAATGTCCCCCTTAATCTTAAATCTAACTGTATTTTTCGATTCATTTTAGAGTCTATTAATGTGTTTTAATGTAAAGTGCTGTTTGGGGAGGTAAGTGCCCTGGCCCAAGGAAAGTCTCCCATAGGGCTCAATGGCACTCTGCAGCTCCAACCTGGCCCAAGGAAAGTCTCCCATAGGGCTCAATGGCACTCTGCAGCTCCAACCCGGCCCAAGGAAAGTCTCCCATAGGGCTCAATGGCACTCTGCAGCTCCAACCCGGCCCAAGGAAAGTCTCCCATAGGGCTCAATGGCACTCTGCAGCTCCAACCTGGCCCAAGGAAAGTCTCCCATAGGGCTCAATGGCACTCTGCAGCTCCAACCTGGCCCAAGGAAAGTCTCCCATAGGGCTCAATGGCACTCTGCAGCTCCAACCCGGCCCAAGGAAAGTCTCCCATAGGACTCAATGGCACTCTGCAGCTCCAACCTGGCACTACAGCTCCAACCTGGCCCAAGGAAAGTCTCCCATAGGGCTCAATGGCACTCTGCAGCTCCAACCTGGCACTACAGCTCCAACCTGGCCCAAGGAAAGTCTCCCATAGGGCTCAATGGCACTCTGCAGCTCCAACCTGGCCCAAGGAAAGTCTCCCATAGGACTCAATGGCACTCTGCAGCTCCAACCCGGCCCAAGGAAAGTCTCCCATAGGACTCAATGGCACTCTGCAGCTCCAACCTGGCACTACAGCTCCAACCTGGCCCAAGGAAAGTCTCCCATAGGGCTCAATGGCACTCTGCAGCTCCAACCTGGCCCAAGGAAAGTCTCCCATAGGGCTCAATGGCACTCTGCAGCTCCAACCTGGCCCAAGGAAAGTCACGATACTGAAGCTTGAATGAATCCGAAACTTTCGTACTCTGCGCGACAAATCCGATTTTGTCGCCCAAATTGTTGCAAAGTATGAAAAAGTCATGCAAATTAACGAAAATGTCACAGAAAGTATGAAAATTTAGTTGGAAATAATCGTACTTTGCTAAATGTGCCCCTTAGTGTTTATGGGGTGATTTGTTCATTATTTTATCTTTAGCAGTTTGTTGGCGTTTGTGTAAATTGTGTAAAAAGTTTTTTTCACTGTCATGTCTTTTTTCGCCACAATCATTTTTTTTGCTGATAAATTTTTTTCACAAAAACTGTGGAAAAAAACTATTGCTGCGATCTAAGAAAATAAATTAATAAAAATAACTCAAATAAATTACTAAATGTCCCCCTTAATCTTAAATCTAACTGTATTTTTCGATTCATTTTAGAGTCTATTAATGTGTTTTAATGTAAAGTGCTGTTTGGGGAGGTAAGTGCCCTGGCCCAAGGAAAGTCTCCCATAGGGCTCAATGGCACTCTGCAGCTCCAACCCGGCCCAAGGAAAGTCTCCCATAGGGCTCAATGGCACTCTGCAGCTCCAACCTGGCCCAAGGAAAGTCTCCCATAGGGCTCAATGGCACTCTGCAGCTCCAACCCGGCCCAAGGAAAGTCTCCCATAGGACTCAATGGCACTCTGCAGCTCCAACCTGGCACTACAGCTCCAACCTGGCCCAAGGAAAGTCTCCCATAGGGCTCAATGGCACTCTGCAGCTCCAACCTGGCCCAAGGAAAGTCTCCCATAGGACTCAATGGCACTCTGCAGCTCCAACCCGGCCCAAGGAAAGTCTCCCATAGGACTCAATGGCACTCTGCAGCTCCAACCTGGCACTACAGCTCCAACCTGGCCCAAGGAAAGTCTCCCATAGGGCTCAATGGCACTCTGCAGCTCCAACCTGGCCCAAGGAAAGTCTCCCATAGGGCTCAATGGCACTCTGCAGCTCCAACCTGGCCCAAGGAAAGTCACGATACTGAAGCTTGAATGAATCCGAAACTTTCGTACTCTGCGCGACAAATCCGATTTTGTCGCCCAAATTGTTGCAAAGTATGAAAAAGTCATGCAAATTAACGAAAATGTCACAGAAAGTATGAAAATTTAGTTGGAAATAATCGTACTTTGCTAAATGTGCCCCTTAGTGTTTATGGGGTGATTTGTTCATTATTTTATCTTTAGCAGTTTGTTGGCGTTTGTGTAAATTGTGTAAAAAGTTTTTTTCACTGTCATGTCTTTTTTCGCCACAATCATTTTTTTTGCTGATAAATGTTTTTCACAAAAACTGTGGAAAAAAACTATTGCTGCGATCTAAGAAAATAAATTAATAAAAATAACTCAAATAAATTACTAAATGTCCCCCTTAATCTTAAATCTAACTGTATTTTTCGATTCATTTTAGAGTCTATTAATGTGTTTTAATGTAAAGTGCTGTTTGGGGAGGTAAGTGCTGTATACATAAAGCTATACATGCATACATACTGTGTTCATGATGATGATTGGTTAATTTTCTGAGCTGAAGAGTAGCAGTAGAATGTTGCCTACTAGGGCTTATTCTCTTATTATAAGGTTCTCACTAATTCCCTGTCTGTACCGCATCATAGTCTAATTCAAGTATAAATCATGTGACATTTACAGTATTCAGGGTTTTAGTCATTTTTGAGCACATTTACTGTTAAAACATAATAGACTGGAAGCCAACTTGTCCTTGACAATAGAGCACACTTTATTGGCCTTGGTCTTTGTGTGTGCATGTGTCCTGTCTCTCTGTTCCTTTCATCTCAAGATCCCCCGTGCCAGTGCATTAGGAGCTGGGTCAGTGCCAACTCTTGGCTTAGCCACTGTCTACTCTCTTCTTCCCTCTCATCCCTGAACTGGGGAGTCCAGCAGCCCCAGACTCTTCTTCAGGAAGGAAATGAATGTTATTCTGCAGCAGCTGCAGGGATTCTCTGGCAGGAAAAGGAAAAGCTCAGCTGGGAGAAGAGTGACTGCTTATCAGGGACAGTGCAAATAACAAACTGCAGACACACAGGGACGATGGTCGCTTTGTCATCAAAGCTGCAGCCTCAGTATCTTTGTTTGTACAGATCTGCTTCATACACAAGCAGCCTCATGTTCTCTGCCAACTCAGAAATCAAGACCTGCTCAGTGCCCTACAATGAGGCTCCTCTTTACATAAACAATCTTCAATAGATGGCAATGTGCGCTAAGAGACAGCCATTGTGTCCAAAAAACAGTGCAATAAAACAAATGACAATAATCTAGAATATAAACAGAGCAAGGCACAAATTATGCTCTATGTACACATGCAAACACACTTACATAGAACCCTCACTCATGGGGAATTGGGATGCTGGCCACAGAAGAATAAAATGACAAACTACTAATGCCCAGTAAAAACTTTTAACATTCAATATAAAATAAAAAATGACTTTGCTGTAAAGGCAAAAGAGTTTTTTACAACATCATAAAAAAAGAATTAAGACAGTATGACATAGGGTTTTTTTTTTTGTAAGCAGGGGCATTGTTTTTTCTGCACTTTGGGTATAGATGGGTATCAGTAACTGAAAAGCAGGACTGGGCCTAATTATTACTGGTCTGAGATACACCAAGAATGTTGTGATATTTTCAGCATGGTATACTGTATATATGACACACCGAGTTACTAGTAGCAGCTACTTGTAATGGCTACTAAAATGGACAATGCTGATCATTTAGGGTGAAGACTAATCGCCCCATATGTCTTCGCCCTAAGGGCTGTGACACACAGGGAGATTAGTCAGTGTGCGACAAAACTCCCTTGTCGCGGGCGACTAATCACCCCGCAATGCCATCCCACCAGCTAGAATATAAATCGCCGGTGGGATGGCATACGCAGCACCACGATTTGCCGAAGTTGCTTCCTCACTAAAGCCATATTCTGGAAAAAAATCTCTAGGGCCCTTGCCAGATCCACTTCTAGTATATAAGACTGTTCTGGGGTAATTTATTTCATTGGAGAGTCTTGGAATAACAATATCCTGAGATAAATGGAAATTTGACACTGTCTTGGTAACAAAAGTTCTGGTCTCAAAATCCAAAAGGCAATGAAATAATTTCATATTGGTAGGCAAAGCCTCAAGTTCACTGATATGCTTATATGACATATCTCCCAACTGTCCTGAATTCCAGGGAACAGTCCCTCTTTTAACAGCTCAGCCTGCAGTCCCAGATTCTTAATGAAAAGTCCATCATTTCCCTTTGATCTCCTGCACTGAACGCTAAAAATGATACAATGTTTCAAACTTTATTAAAAAGTAGCTTTTGGCAGAGAGCCCAGACATCTTAACAAGACACAACTGCAATTACATACAATGTTTCTCAAACTTAATTAAATAAGTAGCTTTTGGCAGAGAGCCCAGAAATCTTACTAAGCTACACCTACTCTTAGATACAATTGTAACTAAGCTAAACAGGTCTCTTGGGGGAATCGAGATTTGCAGTTTAAAGGGCACTTTCACCTTTTTAACAAAACTGTAATAACACATAAAATGACCCAAAACCCCCCAGAAATGTGTTTAAACTTTAAATTACCTGCCAAATGTAGTAAAATGGGAGTGTTATTTAGGGGGTGTGGTTGCAAAAATGGGCTGGTCAAAAAAAATTTCACTGCATTATGAGCAGCATTTCTTTTTGTCACTCTTTCCATTTTTTAAATGTTGGGAGGTATGATATGATACTATAGCAGTAAGGAAAGTTATGCTCTAGCAGAGTAAGTTTGAAGCAACTTGATCAAGAGGAGAAAATGGAGGTTCAGACAGACCCCAAGGACTGCAGGTAAATCTCATGGAGGACAAAAGGATCTTTTCTTTGACTTTGTTTTCACTGTGGCTGTGCAGAATCTTTCTATGAGCTCATCAGTCTTATGGCTAAAATTTGCACATTTAAGCACTTGGGCTAAGGTCCTTGTCAAGACCTGTTTGTAAGAAATCTAAGAATTTCACATTTGTAGGTTTTAATGGATTATGATCTCCTGTCTGACAACTCTCCACAAACCTGGGAGGAGGCAGTAAAGAGAAATCTCTGCATACCCCAAAGCACGGTTGTAAACTAGAAGGCTCTAATTCTACTCCCATTTTTCCAGGATGACCTTGGGCCAGGCTCAGAAAATCTGTGCATATGTTTTACTTGACAGGATGATACAAAGTTGATAGGTTTATCAGATTCTGCCAATCCATGAAAGGAGAAATCTAGGTGAGAAGTGACAAGCTTTTGGTACCCCCCGCCTCTTTTTATATTGGACTAATGTTATGTTGTCAGGTTTATAGCAGAAAATGGCCCTTGAGCATAAGAGCCAATACTTGAATCATTTTACACAATGCTCTTCTCTTTAACATATTTGTGGATAGATCAATTTTTCTGAAGGTCCATATACCCTCACCAATATCAGAATGAAGCTGAGCACCCCAACCAATTGCTGAAGCATCTGTGGTTAGGAAATCAGATGTGTTTTTGTGGCCAGAACATATGCCCAATTTTGTCAACTGGCAAGAAAATGCTTGATTCATAGATAACCCTGCTTCAAGGTGATGTTATGGAATTTTCTTATCATGCTTACTATTTCCTGTAGATTGTAAGCTCTAAATACGCAGTGCTTTGGGTATCCATTTTGTTTCTGTTTAGTGCATTGTTTTGTAATTTTTTGGACAGCTCTGTGGGAAATGTTTGCACACTATAAATAAACTGTATTTATAAACCAAGCATGTTTCCCACCTTAATGATGTCAATGACTTTACCAATATAACACAAAATGCTCATGTTGGATTCTTCTAAATATTGTGACATTTCAGATATTACAGTTGGAAAGTGATCATATCTACCCCAGTATTATTTTCACATGGAAGCTCCCAAGGGAGGTGTTGTCACTAATTGTCTGAACTTATTTTGAGTCTGAAAGCTGAATATGGCAAAAGTCATATGTCCGGTTCACACCAGAGCACCTGCTGGAATAGCACTTAACCGGGCGCCGACCTTCCGTTTTTTGAAACTGGGAATTTGCTCGTATTATACTTCACCCAACAACCTTACAAGCACCAAGACAGACAAAAGTATGGCAGCAGGGTAGGCCTGTTCCTGGGGTTGAGATAAGGGGTCTTTTATAACCATGTTGTGTCTGCTGGTTCCCATTCAGGTGAAGCCCCATCTACGCACCTTTTTTTTTACCTGGATGGGCATGTCTGGCCATCAAATCAAGTAAAGGGTTTTCACAGTTTAAGGATTTGTTGTCATATGTTTACAGACCTTATTATACGTTATACCTTGGTATATTGCACTCTTCACTGTTTTATTATGAGGGCAATTTAATTATGCATCATATTTTCAGCTAAAACAGTGATCATTGTCATTGACCCAAATTTTGGCGTATTTATACCTCACATGCCCCTTACCTTAGTATTTATGCATTGTTTGGTTAATTATTTGACGGATATAAGATCTATGTTACATATGGTCTAAGCAAATTATGGCAAGGACCTGGTTAGGGTGATGTTCCTTAAAGCTGTGGTCAACCATCACCTACAAAGGATGGTGTGTTTCTCCTTATTTCTTTAGAATTGGGGAGAGGGATGTAGTCAAGATTACACCTGGATTATTCCAGACAGTCCAGTCAGAATTCAGCAGTAATCGATTGGGGCAGGGCAGCATAGGGTATGCCAGGTGCAGATAGTGTTGGGCAGGAGAGTAGAGTGCCTTGCTGGGTACCTTACTAATACTGATAATGAGCACCAAATCTAGTAAAAAGTTAATTGCTGCCATTGAGATGAGACAAAATTATTTATATTAATAATTTATTTGTTTGTTGCACCAGTGCAGTTGAAGTTTTGGCCAGCTATAGTATGCTTACTGATAATATTGTTGTGCTCAGGTGTGTCAGTCTGTGACAACAGCCTATATAGTCCATAAACAAAACTGAAAGTAGCAACACAGGCTGTGGAATACTGTATGTTGCCTTTATATATTTATTTAATATATAATATTAATATATATAAGAGATACAATGAATAAGATCATTGTTTGGTGTATTTTCCACGAGTGTTAAAGGTGGGATACAAGTAGCACCAGGAAAAATGCCTGATTTTGCAGCAGTTAATGCAGTTGTCTTGTTGCCAAATCCAGATAAATGTGTCCCTGGAGTGAATGAAAGAAAAGTATCATGGGTCTTCAATTCTGTACACCATTTAATATTTTTAGCAGCTGAGCTGTAGGGAGCTGCCTGATTAGGCTGCAGGTAAGCAGCAATTAAAAAAGCTGTGGGGTTACACAGCAAGGGGGTTACTCAGACGTATAGGTCTCTCAGAGCAGGGCACAAGGTAGGAAGGCCTGTTTGTGTTTGAAACTCCCAGAGAGACTGGGGGTGCTGCCTGCCACTGCAACGAGCAGAAGGAGCCGTGACCAAGTATATGAGAGCCAGAGCCAGCCCCCCCTCCCCGGCACGCATACACTAACAAACCTCCCAGGCCGCGCCACGCCGACGCAAGTGCGCATGCGCAGCCATTTAAACTCCCACTAAATGTTAAAATATCGTTGCGGCGGGGCAGCATGCCGCCCCTAAAATTGCGCCGCTCTAGGCCTGGGCCTTTGTGGCCTTGCCACAAATCCGGGCCTGGCCAGAGCGTCAGGGCTTAGTGAGAATCCAGAACTTTCCAGAGGCTGATGAGCTGGTATCCCAGGAAGGGAGAGACAGGCAGGGCTGAGTGAGAAGCTCAAGTGATGCGCCCCCAACAGGACCTGCTCCAACATTACACATAAAGGGGGAGCGGCAGCTGCCCCAGTAATGTCGCTGGATAGTGGGAAACCCCGAAAAGGTTCTTGAATACTCCATCCTTGCTTTATACATACAATACTAGAGCCCTTAGGCTTAGGCTAATGTCCATAGGTGGAGATATAGGGGCATATTTATTATGCTGTGCAAAAAAAGCTGTGTAAAGTAAATGGAGAAGATCGCCCTCCTACTGGTAGATTTTACTCCATTATTTTACGTAACTTCCAGTGGAAGAAGAAACGCATTAAAAAATTAAGCTGATTTTACGCAGGTTTTTACTCAATAAAGCCTGGCGATGTGTGGCACATTTTCTCGCTGTTTTTTACACAGCATAATAAATATGCCCACCTAAGGTGGTAATGGCATTCAGCTATCACTGCGCACATTGGGTGTATTTTTGGATTAACGCATCCTTTTTTCCCCCACCCTGTGTGCACAGTACAGGCAGATATTATTTGTCAGTTACTGTATGGGGTGGGGTTGTGGGTGTTGGCTATTTCTCTGCTGCTTAGTGATGTAACTATAAGGGGAGGCCAGGGGAACAGGGAGCCTAAGGGCAGTTACACACGGGGAGATTAGTTGCCGCGCAACAAATCTTTGTTATCGCGGGCGTCTAATCTCCCCGCAATGCCATCCCACCGTCATTTGCCGAAGTCGCCAAAGTTGCCTTGAGAGGAAAGTTTGGGCAACTTTGGCAAATTGCAGCGCCACATATGCCTTCCCACTGGTGATTTACATTCTAGCCAGTGGGATGGCATTGCGGGGAGATTAGTCGCCCGCAACAACTAATCTTCCCTTGTGTCACTGCCCTAACAGAGTTCGTGTGACCTGTGAGTGTGCATTGTGGTTGGGAGAGGGCCTGAAAAAAATTTCCAGCAGTGCCCAGGCCCCTGAATTTGTGTTTCTGCCTGGCCCTCTGAAGTTATGTCCCTTTGTGACATGAACCTTATCTCATAAGACAAGATCAATTATACTTTATCTAAAAGACTCAATTGCATTTACTACATAGCTGATTTAGGTGATCTTTGTGTCATTTAGCTATGAGAATGGAAGAGATAAGAGCTCTTGCTGAGACTGAACAAACAAACAACTGAACTTGTAAAATACACAAATATAAGAAATCTTAAATCTCTGATGGATGCATGTTATCCTCCAAAGGCACACAGGACTGAGTTAAAGGAACAGTAACACCAAAAAATGAAAGAGCTTTAAAGTAATAAAAATATAATGCACTGTTGCCCTGCACTGGTAAAACTGGTGTGTTTGCTACAGTAACACTACTATAATTTATATAAATAAGCTGCTGTGTAGCCACGGGGGCAGCCATTCAAGCTGGAAAAAAGGAGAAAAGGCACAGGTTACATAGCAGATAACAGATAAGTTCTGTAGAATACAATAGTGTTTTATCTGTTATCTGCTATGTGCCTGTGCCTTTTCTCCTTTGAATGGCTGCCCCCATGGCTACATAGCAGCTTATTTATATAAATTATAGTAGACTTTCAGAAGTAAACATACAACTTTTACCAGTGCAGGGCAGCAGCACATTATATTTTAGTTACTTTTATACACTTTCATTTTTTGGTGTTACTGTTCCTTTAACAATGTAGAACACAGTGAAGAAATTCATTTTGTTTTTGTTATTTGTGCAATTTGCTGTAACATAACAAATTTGTTGAATAATCACAATTTTCCCAAAAACTTACCATAGCTGGTATGGTAACGTTCCACTAGGGTGGAACATTCTCTGTTCCCAACAGACCCAATGTCTTCTAGACAGCAACTTGACAGCCAATGTAATGAGCCCATAAAACTCATTAGGGGCCATAGCTGCCTCTTCCAAACTAAGCTAGCGAAGAGCACTATTACAGCATTTAGCATATTACTAGCTGAGTCTGGGCTGAGGGTGGGCCTAGTGAAGGCAAATTAAACTAAAATTTGGATAAACGGCTTTTTACGTGTAGCTGTGATGAAATCACCAATCTCCCCTTAAGGGCAGTGACACACAGGGAGACTAGTCACGCCGCGACAAATCTCCGTTGTCGAGGGCGACTAATCTCCCCACAATGCCATCCCACTGCCTAGAATGTAGAATGTAAATAGATGAAGTTGCCTCGAAAGGAAACTTTGGCGACTTTGGATGGCCGCTATGCCATAAAACCCCGGCTAGAATGTAAATCACCAGTGGGATGGCATTGCCGGGAGATTAGTCGCCCGCTGCAATGGAGATTTGCTGTGGCGTGACTAATCTCCCTGTGTGGCACTGCCCTTAAGGGGAGATTGGTGATTTAATTTCAGAGCTACACTTTTTATTGTCATTTCTGAAATAAAAAAACATCAGCATAACATTTAAAAATGTAAATAGGGACAAAAGGAAATGCTGCACATATACCATACCCATTTTTCAAAATTTGGCAGATGAAAATTGCCAATTTTTTGTGATTTTTTTTTGGCCCTGCCCATTTTGTGACCACACCCCGTAAATTCCATGCCCATTTAAAAAAGTTTGGCAGGATATGTAAAGTTTAAACACATTTCTGAGTTGTTTGGGGTCTTGTTTTATGTGTTATTTCAGTTACAGTTGCTAATGAAGGTGAAATTTCCCTTTTAAGAAGCCATTTGTCGCCTATGCAGAGTGACTTGGGGTTCTTATCATTTATCTGAATGGGCAAGCTGTTTGCAGTAGGTAAAACATGTTTGAATCTGCATTACAAGCTGCAGCAATCAAACCTCCCTATGAGCTGTACCCCTAAAAAGCTTAAATACAAAATAAAACATAAAAATGCAAAGGGTAATGCGTGCTATAGTTTGTGAAATGGAGTATTATTTTTTATGTGTGTCATTTTGGAAGCAGACACTGACACCTAGTGGAAATCATGAGACATTGCAGGTATAGCCCCAAGATTATCTCCAATACCAAAGCTGTGCAGCAGTTGCAGGAAGCCTGCAAGGTGGAAATGGTAGCGTCTGACAACATTTCATCTAATTTGACCTATAAACATATGGTATGTGAATTAGTTTACCCACTTTGTAGAATAAAATGAGAATATGTCGGACTATGATTCACTGCTCAGTACTTAGTACAAGGGGTAGTTTGTCTTAAAACTAACTTTTAGCATGAGATTGAGCTTGATAATCTGAGACAAGCATTTTAATTCGGAAGCTGCTAAGAGGCAGTTGACTAACTGAACATTTGCTAATAATAGGCTATTCTATAACATACATGCCCCCATAAGTAAGAAGAATTTGCCCAGGAGCAGTATCCCATAGCAACCAATAAGATGTTTGCTTTTAAACAGGTGACCAGTAAATGCTACCTGCTGAATAGTTGCTACGGGTTATTGCACCCAGGCAAACTTTGTGTCTTTTATTACATAACCCCATAAATGTTATAATACTCATAAAGCTGTAGCTGGAATAATACAGTTCTTGTTTGGCAGAGCATCTTCTATACCTTTTACATCTAATGCAGTCTAAATGTTTCTGTTTTAACAGTGTTGCAATCCATAGATTTATCTAACTTGTCATCTGATCATTTGGCCCTCTTAAAAATTGGCCCCTCTGTGGCCTGTTTGTCAGGAATAAAATGTGTATTTTGTAACTAGAAATTGTAGTTCATACTTTGCACAGCAGGTGGCAGCAACACCAAAGGTTGGGCCTTGGTTAGTTAGACCAGGAACTTTCTAGAAAAGGGTGTGGTCCAAAGACTGATGACCTATATAAGAGGCATGCTAGACAGGTATCTTTGGCCTAGGTGACTTTCCATGATTATCTGGTGTAGGAGTAGAGTCAGGACTGAGAAAGTGGAACTTGTTTCAGGTTTGAGTTAGTCAACCTTGGCCACAACAAGGAGATAAATTGGGCAGTGACAAGATGTGGTTAAGCCACAGTTGGGGATACAGTGTGTAGGGGTCTGGTTAGTGCAGCGATCCAAAGATGCTGTGGATGAGGGCAGTGTATCGATGCCAGCCGGCTGCCCACCTTGGATGGTATGGTGGAACCTGCAGGGGACACAGGAATACACCACCCAGTTCTACTCTTGGGCTTCTCTGTTGTGAGACCTGTGAGCAGGTTGGGCAGGTAGGTTGTGTGTGTGACTGTGACAAGTTTTCTGTATAAAGAAGGATGATATCAGTTATTCATGGATATGATGCAGTTCTGCATTAAAGATCAGCATTTGGTTCACTAAGGGTTGTTTTTAAATTATGTTTTTGGTTCAAAACTCCCTGTTTGGGTTTGAGACCTCTGAAACCTCAACAAAACTCAGAGTCATTACCGACCTCCTGCCGTCTCACCCCACTAAATGTCAGTACAGGTATGGGACCTGTTATCCAGAATGCGCTGGACCTGGGTTTTCCGGATAAGGGATCTTTACGTTATTCAGATCTCCATAACTTAAATCCACCAAAAAATTATTAAAACATTAATAAGGATTAATTATATCTTAGTTGGGATCAAGTACAAGGTACTGTTTTATTATTATAGAAAAAAGGAAATCATTTATAAAAATTAGAATTATTTGCTTGTAATGGAGTCTATGGGAGATTGCCTTTCCGTAATTTAGAACTTTCTGGATAATGGGTTTCCTGATAAGGAATTCTATACCTGTACAGCCCATATCATGCCCCTTCTTCTGCCCACTCATCTGGTTTCTGAAACAGGGGAAGGTAGCAACCCTAGGTTCAAAGCAAGATGTGTCTGGCTAATGTTATGGACACAAAAGACCAGAACTACTGTTATGGTAAGTGGAGTTCACCAGCTACCCATGACCTGCTTTCAAGCTTTTCTGCCATACTAATGTGAGGCAAGCAATATAGTATCCTTAAATAAAAAAATGTACAAATGCACTTGAGTCATAAAAAGCATTTCTGTCATACTTTTCTATTGCTATATACTGTATCATACTTTTAATTTAAATAATCACAAAGCATGCCCCCAGTTTTGTCTCCTATATGTTGTCCATTCACACTGTTACAAGATCAGGCAGTTAACTATTTCTCATAGTATGGGTCCCTGCATTATTATCACTTTTGGACTGAATGGAAGTTTATGATTTAAAACTGGAAATCGAAGAGGCTGCTTTCCTTTATAAAGGGAGGTTATTACATAGTAACATAGTAAGTTGGGTTGAAAAAAGACATACGTCCATCACGTTCAACCATAATGCCTATATATAACCTGCCTAACTACTAGTTGATCCAGAGGAAGGCAAAAAAAAAAACCCATCTGAAGCCTCTCTAATTTGCCGCAGAGGGGAAAAAATTCCTTCCTGACTCCAAGATGGCAATCGGACCAGTCCCTGGATCAACTTGTGCTAAGAGCTATCTCCCTTAACCCTGTATTCCCTCACTTGTACTGAGAGCTATCTCCCATACCCCTGTATTCCCTCACTTGTACTGAGAGCTATCTCCCATAACCCTGTATTCCCTCACTTGTACTGAGAGCTATCTCCCCTACCCCTGTATTCCCTCACTTGTACTGAGAGCTATCTCCCATAACCCTGTATTCCCTCACTTGTACTGAGAGCTATCTCCCATACCCCTGTATTCCCTCACTTGTACTGAGAGCTATCTCCCATACCCCTGTATTCCCTCACTTGTACTGAGAGCTATCTCCCCTACCCCTGTATTCCCTCACTTGTACTGAGAGCTATCTCCCATACCCCTGTATTCCCTCACTTGTACTGAGAGCTATCTCCCATACCCCTGTATTCCCTCACTTGTACTGAGAGCTATCTCCCCTACCCCTGTATTCCCTCACTTGTACTGAGAGCTATCTCCCATACCCCTGTATTCCCTCACTTGTACTGAGAGCTATCTCCCATAACCCTGTATTCCCTCACTTGTACTGAGAGCTATCTCCCATACCCCTGTATTCCTTCACTTGTACTGAGAGCTATCTCCCATACCCCTGTATTCCCTCACTTGTACTGAGAGCTATCTCCCCTACCCCTGTATTCCCTCACTTGTACTGAGAGCTATCTCCCATAACCCTGTATTCCTTCACTTGTACTGAGAGCTATCTCCCATACCCCTGTATTCCCTCACTTGTACTGAGAGCTATCTCCCCTACCCCTGTATTCCCTCACTTGTACTGAGAGCTATCTCCCATACCCCTGTATTCCTTCACTTGTACTGAGAGCTATCTCCCCTACCCCTGTATTCCCTCACTTGTACTGAGAGCTATCTCCCATAACCCTGTATTCCCTCACTTGTACTGAGAGCTATCTCCCCTACCCCTGTATTCCCTCACTTGTACTGAGAGCTATCTCCCATAACCCTGTATTCCCTCACTTGTACTGAGAGCTATCTCCCATAACCCTGTATTCCCTCACTTGTACTGAGAGCTATCTCCCATACCCCTGTATTCCCTCACTTGTACTGAGAGCTATCTCCCCTACCCCTGTATTCCCTCACTTGTACTGAGAGCTATCTCCCATAACCCTGTATTCCCTCACTTGTACTGAGAGCTATCTCCCATAACCCTGTATTCCCTCACTTGTACTGAGAGCTATCTCCCATACCCCTGTATTCCCTCATTTGTACTGAGATCTATCTCCCATAACCCTGTATTCCCTCACTTGTACTGAGAGCTATCCCCCCTACCCCTGTATTCCCTCACTTGTACTGAGAGCTATCTCCCCTACCCCTGTATTCCCTCACTTGTACTGAGAGCTATCTCCCATAACCCTGTATTCCCTCACTTGTACTGAGAGCTATCTCCCATAACCCTGTATTCCCTCACTTGTACTGAGAGCTATCTCCCATAACCCTGTATTCCCTCACTTGTACTGAGAGCTATCTCCCATAACCCTGTATTCCCTCACTTGTACTGAGAGCTATCTCCCCTACCCCTGTATTCCCTCACTTGTACTGAGAGCTATCTCCCATACCCCTGTATTCCCTCACTTGTACTGAGAGCTATCTCCCATAACCCTGTATTCCCTCACTTGTACTGAGAGCTATCTCCCATAACCCTGTATTCCCTCACTTGTACTGAGAGCTATCTCCCATAACCCTGTATTCCCTCACTTGTACTGAGAGCTATCTCCCATAACCCTGTATTCCCTCACTTGTACTGAGAGCTATCTCCCATAACCCTGTATTCCCTCACGTGTACTGAGAGCTATCTCCCATAACCCTGTATTCCCTCACTTGTACTGAGAGCTATCTCCCATAACCCTGTATTCCCTCACTTGTACTGAGAGCTATCTCCCATACCCCTGTATTCCTTCACTTGCTTAGAATCCATGTCTGGACAAAGACTACTATAAAGACCAAAATGCTAGAAAACTGCAGTTTTTGCATCCAAGAGTCTGGCCAAAAGGGACACAATCAATTGGCTTGGTTTCAGGCTATAAAATCAGATTCTACTCTGCAATCGTTGCTGCATCCAATTTTATATGAATCAAGCGGCTATCTTAAATACTGTACATGAGGCGTCCTTTCTGCTATGTAATTTAATAAATTGTAAATTCTTTATTAATATAATATAGGTGGAGTGAATAATAAAACTGAGGGCAGATAGCATGGGTCAGTCATAGCTCAGAGCTGTTGGGCTCAGTGGAGTAATTAGAAGTCCAAGGGCGGAGATGTAACATTAAATTGTTACAAATAACCACTATTTTTTTATTTTTACCTTAGTCCACCTAATTTCTCATCACCTTCACACACTGCAGTCTTGTCTTCTGTGTGTCTGATTCCTGTCTGGGCCCTGTCAGGTTCAAGGACCCAAATTGAAGTTGCCAACCCCTTCACCTTCTCATGTGCCTAGCTGTCTAGTTACATGGCAGGCAATTACACAATTACACTAAACCTACTTCCCTGCTCTTTTACATAAAAGTGGAGGGCATAGGGATGAACTGGGCTGTTCAGGGGGAGTTTGCATGCCATAAACATCTACGTAGGACATGTTTAAATTGATGCTGTGATTGCAGCACTGTACTTCCGAGGCATTTTGCTGTATCCATGCCACTTAATGTGCAGAACTGTCATTTTGTACGGCCTATGAGAATGGGGGCCCAACATTTCATCTACTTTTCTGACCTGTACAGCATATCATTTTTTAGAAGGTGCTTATACTACTCTTGTCTTGTCTTTGATTCTTAGGAGTTGGCTTTTCTCTTCATAACAAACAGGGGGTTTTGGAAGGAGAAAATCAAGGTATAAATATATGTCTTTTTCTGAAATAAACTGCTGAAAGTCCTGTTAATACACTCTGGTTTCTTGATGGATTGGTCAAATAAGATAACAGAGCAAAAATAGATAACAGATTAATACCAGGGATACAGTAAGAAAATGGTTTCCAAAATGTGCACTGCTGCCCCCATGGGGCCTATATAAGAATGCGCTTTATGTGTCTCTAACATTGTTTTAGGCTAAAGGATGCTTAAAGGGGTGGTTCACCTTTAAGATAACTTTTATTATGTTTTAGAATGTACTATTTCTAACAACTTTGCAATTGGTCTTTATTATTTATTTGTTATAGTTATTACATTATTTGCCTTTGTTGTCTACATCTTTCCAGCTTTCACATGGGGGTCACTGACCCTGCTAGCCAAAACATTTTGCTCTTTGAGGCTACCATTGTACAGGTATTTTTAATGTTACTTTTTATTCCTTATCTTTCTATTCAGTCCCTCTTCTATTAATATTCCAGTCTCTCATTCACACCACTTCCTGATTGCTAAGGTAAACAAGACCCTAGCAACTAGTTAGCTGCTGAAATTCCAAACTTGAGAGGTGCTGAACAAAAAGCTAAATAACTGAAAAATTACAAAAAATGAAAACCAATTGCAAATTCTCAGAATGTCTTTGTCTGCATCATATAAAAAGTTAATTTCAAGGTGAACAACCGCTTTAAGAATAAAGAAGATAATAAAAAAGGGTTGAAACACAAACAAAGTGGTGGAAACCCTCTGCAATAAGGGGAAGAGGGGTATGAAGTAGGGAGTGAAACGCATAGGGAAGACAATAGTGGGTTACACAGTTGAGGGGTACGATGGGACAAATGGTGCCGTGTGTGTATACAATGCAAAGGCTAAAACTACAGCTCATTTAACATTTGCATTAGATAACTTCCAACTCTTTCGGGGTCCGCTTTGTCATTCAGATCAGGCACACACTACAATACCCGCCAATATACATATCATGGACATACAAGGTAAAGAACCTGTTATCAAGAAAGTTATAAATTACGGAAAGTCCCATAAACTCTATTATAAGCAAATAATTATTTTTAAAAATTATTTATTTTTTCTTTGTAATAATAAAACAGTGCCTTGTACCTTGTATTGGGTTTAATTACTGTTTAGATGATTTTTTAGCAGACTTAAGGTGGCCATACACGTAAAGGTCACGAAGCGAGCAGATCTTCTCCCTATATACCCACTTATAGGTGGGCGATATTGGGGGAATTTAGGCTAATTCGGTTGTTTGGCCCTGGGGCCAAACGATCAAATTATAAGGACTGGAATAGGCACAGTCGGTTCGGGGACCGCATCCGACTGAATTTTTTAACCTGCCCAATCGATATCTGGCCTTTATCAGGCCAGATATCGGTCGGACAGACCAGTCGTTGTTCCCCTACACAGGCCGATAAGCTGCCGATATCAGCAGCTACAATCGGCCCATGTATGGCCACCTTTAGGGTCTGAAGATCCAAGCTATGGAAAGAGCCCGTATCAGGAAAACCCCAGGTCCCGAGCATTCTGGATAGCCTGTATCTGTGAATGACTGCTTTGTTGTTTTAGAAAAAAATTACTTGAATCATTTTGTGTGTCCCTCTGGTCAGTAAGTATGTCAGTATATTTATAGTATGGTATCTGCATGATTTTCTCCATAGTATATATAAGTATATTTATATATACTTATACAATAGTTGTATGTTTCCCTTAATCCATAGTCTCTGCATATTTCTAATACCCCATATTAATCATACATTCTCCATACCCCATAACAGCTGTATATTTCCCATGTTGTGGTATGTTTACCATATATTTTAACTTTAAGCTGAGCTTACAGTCTGTGGTCTCTGTGACATACACACACTATATAGTTAGCAGGTCTGGACTGGGATTCAAAATATGCCCTTGCATTCCAAGTACACAGAGGCCCAAACAGCCCCCCACCCACCAGCCCAATAAATAGTGACTGTCTATGGCATCTTACAGCAACCCCTCTGGCATTTGCCTGAACCCACAGATTGCCAGTCCGGGCCTGATAGTTATGAGCAGCTAGTCTTTCTCCCAATGACCGTTACCTTATTACAGTGTCCTTTTGCTTTGCCTGCTGTAATGTACAGCATGCTATAGAAATTAAAAATACACCCATAATCTACTATTTTGGGATTCGGCTGAACCCCGAACCAAATCCATATGCAAATCAGTATAAGGAAGGGTTAGCATGGCAAAAACATTTTAACTTCCATGTTTGTGACAAAACGTCATGAATCCTGGATTTGGTGCATCCCTATCATAAACAATAAAGAAGAATTCAAATGAAATTGCCCCAGTTGCTGGTGCAGTTAATCCCCCCGTACTGCTAAATTGGATGGATGACTGCACTCATTTTACTTTGTTACTTTCAAACAAAATTTTATTTTAACTTTTTTTTTTCATTTCTCTTTTTTTTTTCTACAAGAAAATAAAAAAAATATAGAAATCTCTAAATGTGAAAATGTATTTTTTTGAGCTTAAACCTAATAATGTGGGGGAATGGGCACAAATGGTGAAGGCTTAAAATTATTGTCTATCTGACGTTGGTTCTGGAGATCGGTCCAAATTATCAAAAATAAAGTCTTAGCAACAACCATAAACTAGAGGGAACCCCCCCTAGTGCAAAAATAAATCAATGCTGCTAACTGTCTACCTTAGTACTGGTTTTTAACCCTATTTCTAGTTGTTGCTCTCATTCTAACACTAACATTCTTCTCCTATCCCTAGTTCATCCACCTGTCTCCCAGTTAAGACATGTTGCAGAATCTTGCCTGTCGAACAATAGTGATCTGGCATCCTAACACTTGCTTTGTTTGGTCTGGCCTATATTTATGATGCAGTGGAAAATCTAATAAGCAAATTCTGTTTGAAGTGTATCCCACTGTGGTCATCATATCAGCCTCATCAATCCATTTCCATATCTTTCTTCCGAACCAGCTTCAAGGGATCCAGAAATGGATATTTTTGTGCTCATAATAAGCTATATCTCTATCCTTTACTATTAGTTAAGACAGAATATTCTATATATTTCCCTTTAAACTACTGATTCAGTAGTTGCTAAATGCTCCAAGCATCGTTTGCTGCTGATAAAGGCCTCCACATGCCACAAAGGACATGTTATATATGTTTTATTATAGTATGCACTTATTTTGCTTTTGGACAAAATCCATGTAGAGCCATTTCTGTTTTTCATATTTTTTGTTCTACTACCTATCAGGGATTCATTAGTCTATTACTCTATTATATTTATTTTAAAGTCTTTTGTTTCTCAGAGGCTCTCCCCATAGTCTGTAATCCCCCAAGTGGTACAATAACCACAATATAATGCCACCATGGAAAGAAGTATAATACTATTAAGGAATCTGTAGCCTTGTGAGATTTAAGGTAAGCATTCCACCATTCCAGTATTTTTTTAATGCTCATCTTTCTTATATGACCACAAAGCAATCTATCTATCATCTCAAGAGATTGTTGAGGCATTTATACTGTAGTGTAAATATTGCATTGGAGTTTGGAATCTGACTAGAGCTTTCCCACTGCAGCTTAAATCTAGGCCTCTTTTGTGTCTTGTGCATAGTCCCTCCCATTCATTGCTCTTTCTTTTATTATTATATTCTGTCATTTTGGCCTGTGAATAGCAGTTTCCTCAGATACTGGTATGAATTGTTTCATTGTATCTCTGACATAACTGACAATTACAGGCTGACATCTCTCCTACACCCATCTCACTTTCTTTCTGTTCTCTCCTTTTACCCACTGTCTTTCTGTCTTCCCGTGCTATACAATTCAAACTTCTTTAACACCCACCCCCTGCAATCGCACCTGACCTTTTTTTCATATCTTTCTGCTGCCCAATCCACTCATTTTTCCATATATAGCTGCCTTTCCTTTCACTTTCCATTTCTAGAGAACTCACACTCTGACCCAATTCCTAACTTTCTCTTCTGCTTTCTGTCTATTTCTTTGCTTGTGGGAAATGGAATGTTGGCAGTAATGGGGTATTTCAGTTCCCAGCTGCCCTGTAGTGTTTCATATCACTCAGTGCTATCACATGGTTCTGGGCTATCACTCAGACTAGGACCTTGAGGTTCAGGTGATAGCACAGTCCTAGGCCTCCCTCTAATGTAACCTCCCTTCCTACGAGATCTCCTCCCATGATGAACTTGAAGATGGAGACTCATCAACTCTCCCACTGAAGTCACAAAAGGACAGTACATGCATCGGTGAAAAGGATTTCCTTGAGACAAATCCAGGGGCTCATGGTCTGCTCTCCCATTAGCAGGAGGATGTGAAGGACTTCTTCTCCTTTGCCCTCCTCTCCCAGTAATGCGCGGATATGTACCAGAACCCTGTCCTTCAGACATGTGTAGGCGGAGAGGCACAGATGTTCCATCCTCACAGGTGGGAGAAAGATCAGTGCAGGAACTGCCCCAGGCAGTGGAGACGGCAGGCAGAAGCCTCTCCTGCTGTGAAGCAACTGGCTGAATGCTTTTCGTTCGCAGGGGGACACCAGACGAGAGCTTGGAGTCCCTGTGATGGCGCTGTAAGTGATATTTCAGGGAGCCAGACTGAGTTCCAGCATAAGAGCAGTGTGGGCACTTATAGGGACGCTCTCCTGTGTATAGGAAAAGAGAGTGTCATAAAAGGAGAAACACCATTCAGCAAGTAAAAAATAAGTGGGAAGTAATATAAAGAAATTAAGGCCGTTCAAACAACAAAATGCCTGACGCTCCTCATCTGTGACAGTTAGCAGGAGACCATATTAAAATGTCAGCAGACTGTTTTGGATTCAGAAGCTAGATATAGAAAGTACATTATACTACAGAAATGTGTTTCTGAAGTATATCTATTTCTGTCATGTTGGTACTTCCGGTTCTCTGGCCAGCCACCTCTGCTTGCTAATATCCTTGGGTCAGAACTTATATTTGTCAATTGCCAACTGGCACTGGCCCAAAGCAAAGGACAGACTGTTAGTGCTGGAGTGGGGGCTATAGTAAATAAATGCAAAGGCTAAAGGTACTTACTTAAGTTTCTCCTATAGCAGCTGCTTATGCTTTATGTAAAACCTATATCCAGCCTTCCCCTCAGATTTCCCAAAAACCAAAGAAGCCTGGGAAAGGGAATTTAAGCCTGACACGTGGCCTGACATATTTTACTTGCTTTACAGGAACCCTTCAATTTAAAGATCCAAGAAATGAATAACCAAGTAAGAATAAAAGAATGATTATATTTTAATTGTGTGTGATATACATATTTGAATTCCTAAAAATAATATATCATTCCAGAAATAAATTAGAATTACATTACTATTTTTATTCTCACTCAGTATTTTTTATAGCTCCAGCAATATTCTGCAGTTCTTTACAGAGTCTGTTTATTATTCACATTAGTCTCTGCCATTTTGGAGCTAACAAAAAGCCCCTTTTTAATGAAGCTTGAGTCATGCTTCAAATCAAAACATCCAGTGTAAAAAAGGGTCAAGCAAAAATAGCTCTCCTTACAAAAGGAAGAGAGAAGTGGTTGGCAAAAATCCCTTGCCCCAGGCCTAAAAGGCAAGGGTCTTCAGGTCTTTTTTCGCCACAAGGCTTAGGGAAACCCCTTTGGTCTTTGGCCCCTTCTTTATGCAAGGATACCGACGTTGTTTACATGGCTCAAGTCTAGCCCTTGTGTCACCTTCCCACAGACATTCTGGCATTACTGGCCAGCCTGGTCACATGACATGAGAGCCAGGACTTACCCCTCCCCTCATCTCTACAGGCATTTCACTTTCAGTATATTGCAACCTGAAGGCAAATTTTAAATTTCATTGTTATATAGAGTACTGTATATTTGTCTAATAATGTGCTCACTTAAATTTCAATTTGAAAAAAACCTGTTGACTACAAAATTAGGGCATCTTAGGGCTTAAGTCTCTCGGAGATGCTGACTATTATGTGGCACATTGATATAGTGCATTGTTACCTGTGTGTACGCGAAGATGAACTTTCAGGTGGTGAGAAGAACGGAAGGATTTGGCACAGAAAGGACAGTCTCTACCGGATGTTCCTCGAGATCTCTCAGGCTGTGAGGCATTAACACTCCATCCATTCTTATCTGGAATGAGATTTTTAATGAATAGATTGAAAATTTGAGAAAATCTGGAAATGCCAGACTCCATAATCAATTCCCTCCGTTTATGGAAGGTGAGCTAAGCTTATTATTACTTCTTTAAATCAGAAGTCATCTATTTCAGAGTGTTATGCAAAAAATACAATATGATCTGTATTATTTGGGTATATTGAACTCTTCTTTAAACCAGCTTCTTAAAATGATTTTATATTGATAAATTCTAAATGTTTCAAGAGGTTCTAGAGACAATGGACAGTATAAGGAGACATAAACCTCTTGACTAAGTTAAATATACTCCTTTTGAAGACTTATTATATTTCTGCTTTCTAAGATAACAGATGATTAGATGTTTATAGTCACTTTCTCTGGTTCATCAAAGCAATACCTTTAGGACTTTCCTTGTTATCAAGTACAGGTATAGGACCCATTATCCAGAATGCTCGGGACCAAGGGTATTCCAGATAAGGGGTCTTTTCGTAATTTGGATCTCTATACCTTAAGTCTACTAAAAAATCAATAAACCATTAATTAAACCCAATAGAACTGTTTTGCATCCAATAAGGATTAATTATATCTTAGTTTGGATCAATTACAAGATACTGTTTTATTATTACAGAGAAAAAGGAAATCAGTTTTAAAATTCTGAATTATTTAATTAAAATGGAGTCTATGGGAGACGGTCTTTCCGTAATTCGGAGCTTTCTGGATAACGGGTTTCCGGATAAGGGATCCCATACCTGTACAGGTATGGGATCCGTTATCCAGAAACCCATTTTCCAGAAAGCTCTGAATTGTGGGAGGGCCATCTCGCATAGACTTTGTTTAAAACAAATATTTAAATTTTTTATAAATAATTTATTTTCCTTTAAAAATAGAACAGCTGTACCTTGTACTTGATCCCAGCTAAGATATAATTGATCTTTACTGGAGGAAAGACAATCCTATTGTGTTTAATTAATGTTCAAATTATTTTTTATATCCAAAAAACCTGAATCAGATTATGTTATTTATTTAATATGACATAGTACAAAACAATTGTCAAAATGCTAAGGGCAGAATGTTGGGCAATTTTATTTTATGTGACAGGCTTATGGTATGGTATATATAACTGCCTTACCTGAATAGCCAATAGTTTTCAGTACGATTCCAGAAGATCCCTGATTTAGCATCACCTTGGATGAAGCTCCCTCGCCCATGGCTGCTCCTAATGCTTGAAGTCGTCCAGTTGCTCCAGATCCATCTTGATCACCCTCTCCTCCCTGAACTGCCCTGGCAGTGGCTTGTAGCATCTGGGAACAGGTGGCATCTCCAGGAGGTGGAAGTCTCAAGAGAAGACCAGAATAGAAGCTCTGATACCCAAGAAGTCTGGAGGAAGGGGGTGACTGCGAAGATGTTGTTGTGTGAGAGCTTTGGGAAGGTTGAAGAGCAGGTGGGTCCTGCCCTCCAACTCCCTTTATCTTGCCCAGGTGTACCTTCATATGATTTTTTAGGAACCAGGATTCCTTAAAGCAGCGTCCACAGACAGAGCATCGATGGTCAAAAGAATCTTTGTGCTTCCGCATGTGACCCTTTAAGAACCAAGATTGAGTAAAACTCTGTGAGCATATCTCACACTTGAATTCAGCAGGAGGCAATGCTGGAGTAGGAGCAGGGGTAGACAAAGGTGGAGGAAGTTTAGGCTGCGGGGGGGCAGCATGTTTTTTTTCCACATGCCCCACTAATTCTCCCTCCTGAGATGCAGCAAAGTCACATAGGTGGCACTTGTAAGGCCGATGAAGAATGCGCAGGTGACGCTCGAGCTCAGCTGCCTTTCGAAATTTGCCCTTGCAAAAAGGGCAGGGGTGGCGAAGAGGAGCAGAAACTGTCAATAAAGGAACTTTCTGCTGTACATCTTCTGGGGTAGAATCTTTCATAACAGAGGAGGGAGTATCTTTTTGGCATTGTGGCCCTAGCAGCAAAGGCTTCTGGTTGTTTGCCACATAGTGAGTCTTGGGGCCTCCACGACCCAGAGTGAGGGGTCCACGTACCCTGTGTGTGCTTGCATGAAGTGACAGGATGCTAATAAAACGGAATTGTTTTCCACATATGTTGCATGGGAACTGACGTGACTTTGAGCCTGCTCCATCTGCAAAGCCATTGGAATGACGCTGAAGATCCAGTTCTTCATCAGCAAAAGACAGTCCAAGAAGTGATTCTGGGGCCGAAGGGGAAGGCAGAGGTGAGGTAGGAGATGGAGAGGCCCGGGAGGGTGAGAGGGAAGATGGGGGTGGAGAGGGAGAGGTTGGAAGAAGAGAAAATATAGGAGAGGACTCTGGATTTTGTGGGGAGGAAGTGATAGTTGGAATAGATGGGGACACTGAGGTTGGAGGAGGAGAAGGAGCAGGAGAAACTACAGGGGGACAGAATGAGGCAGGCTCAGGAGGAGTAAAATCTTCTGAGGGAGATATAGGTGGTGGAGGGGGAGAGGGAGGGATTATAGGTGGGGAAGGAGATACAGAAGGAGGACAGAGTGTCACTCTTTGTGCAGACATACTATCAGGTGTTGGGCAAAGTGAAACTGCAGAAGGAGAAACTGTTGGAGGTGAAAGAGGAAGAGAAGCAGCAGGAGGGCTTATGGGGGCAAGAGGAGATGATTTAGAAGATGAACTTTGAGTGGAAAGGGAAAGACAAGTCACATGAGGTAGAGAGGCAGTGGGACTGGGAGAAAGAGAAGCAGGAGGGGAAGATATGTGTACAGGAGACAGTGGAGGTGGTGGGGATGCAGGTGGTCTGTTTACTAGCTGAGGCATAACTTGTGGTGAAGGCAGAGAATTCACAGGAGAAGGGGTTGAACTCTTTGGAGAGGAATGGCAGAGAAGGGGAGGGGGAGAGTCCATTGCTAAGGTAAATGGTATTATCTCTTCCAAAGGGAGCGCTGATTGCTCTGTCTCCTAAAGAGGGAAGAAAACAGAGTTTGCATGATTTTTTAGAATTTTGCATTGTGCAAGCATTGTATTGGTACCTTACGCTGCAAGGTTTCGCATCTTATACACTTTTCCACATTTTTCTCTAAATGGTTATAGGCTAAGCTTTATAATCTGGCTACTCCTCTTCTATTCCATTTTGGATTTTTTTATGCACAAAGGGAAACTCAGGTCTGATACCTGGCACAGATTTATAAACATGACATTCTTTTTTCACCAAATTCTGTTCTTATTTTTGTGTAAATTTGAATTCTCATGTTATAAATTGGGTGCTAAATTAGCCCCTTGGTCTCTGTATATCTGTATATGACAAATGAATTAAATTGGTTTAGCATTTCAAAACATGTATGCTGTGTGATTGACAGGGCAGAAAGTCTGCTGAAAGCAGCACAGGTTATGTTTTGTGTATAAAATTCCAATGAAGAATAGCATTTACATACTATACATAATGTATTTTTGAATTATGCAGTATCAACATTGAAATATTTCTTTCTGCTTCTAAACCCTACTTATTCCCTGTGTGTATGAAGAAAGCTGCTGTATTTATATGTATCCTAGTTTATTTCTGTCAGTGGATAAGATGGTGAATCAGAAACCTTAAAAAAGATATGTATATAATAATATGAAGCAGCTGCAATGGTAAAGGGCTGAGTCATTCTATGGTATAAAGAGAGGATCAGAGTGTCAGTTCATAATGGTAGCAGTTCTGACTTCAGAAATGATAGTTATTTGTACAAATTGCTGTCCTGTTGCTGCAGTCGTATATATATTATCAAAATAGTCCTATAAAGATGTATGTTAATTTATTTTAACCTCTCTTAGCTTTAATGGCCAACCTTTCATTCTCCTGGAAAGTCTACTAATGATATTACCCTGCCAAAAGAAGTCAGCTGCTCCAGGAGTTCAATTGTTATGCAGAAGCTACCTTTAATGTATTACATAGAGTAAAGGCTCGATCAGTATTGAAATGGTGATAGAATGAGTAGAAAAAACAAAGAGGATTGCCTTTTGTAGAGAGACACTCAACCCTTTTACCAACCAGAACATTTCTTAAATTGCTATATATCATGCTGCTGACTGGGAAGCTCTTTTTCTGATCAGACAGTGCTTACTCTCTACCTCAACAGTCATCTCAGCCAGTAATCAACACTCATTATTTAGATATTCTATAAGGAGCTTCTTACCACCCCCACTTTAAAGATATTTGCTTAAGGGCAATAAGACACATAACGCTTTGTTGCTCTCAGAGATCCAGTTAATTGCAGGCAGGGATACAGAGATTTCAATGGTCTTCAATAAAACAGGTATATTCAGGCATTTTGCTTGTGTGGCCCACAAAGCACCCCATGAGGCATATTCTCTTAGCATTAATAGAGATAGTGATCAGTATTTTACAAGACTGTCTACCATTCATCACTCTGGCAAGATCCACTATATATAGATATTGTACAGACAAAGAAACCCTCTATCAATGCCATATCCCACATGGAAACTCCCAAAAATTAAAAATGGCATCATCCGTAAAAAAAAAAGCCACGTTCTTTTGTGCAGAGGTAGTCACATGACTAAAGATTTGGGTTCATGTAACTAGACTCTTAGGAATCTGCTGAATCCAAATACTGCAAAAATTGCTGGGTTTTGCCTGAATCCAAGAGTGGTAAATCCATAGATAAGAATTATTTTTTTTCTGCATTAGCAGGGCAGGTCAGAAGAGATGTGTTGGTTTAACCATTTTTCAACCTGTACCCAACCCTAAAGCACCCTCCACCATTCCAGACCCAACCCAGCCTGGTGCACCACCATGATTCTTCAAAACCGCACTGGACTTGCCCATCTCTGACATCACAGAAGTTGAGATAGGGGAAGCAATAGAAGATGGTCACATTGTCAGAGGGGCAGAGCTGGAGAGTGATGTAACCACTAGGGTGGGTTCTGGGAACAGAAGCCCAAACCAACAAGACCCACACAACACAGTCAGTTTTGCTATCCCTTTGCACTGCCAGTCTGTTGAACCTTGGCTCCAAATCCTGCCGCTTATATAAATACAATAAGCATAAATAAATGTCACTTAGCCTCCAATAACAACAATTTAAAAAACAAACCTTAAAAAAACTGATAAAAACAATTATTTTTATAGTAAGAGTATGGTCAACCTACTGCTGGTACTATGAGCAGGGGCGCTAGTGTTGAACTAGTGAGGGGTTCAAAGTTGTAGCACATATACTTACTCATTTGCTGCCCTTATCATGATCGATTCCGCTGCCCTCTGTATACTGTGTTACTGAGTGCAGTAAGTGCTGTGTGCAGCTGTCATAAATCACCCCTTAGTATTTGGTTAAGTCAAAGTGCTGTATAAAGTTGCAGGATTAGTCTAAATCTTAGATATGGAAAATGCATAGATTTTAGCAATTGTTTTTCAATCTGCATTAGGAGGGCAGGCCAGGATGGCATTTTCTTATGTTGCCCTAGGCCAGTCTGTTTTGCCACCGCCTTAACCATTGCCAGTGTGATGAGCCATGACCCAAAAGCCAAAATAAACAGATATTAATGTCACTTGTTAGCCCCCAGTAATTACTGCATAAAAATCATCAGAAAACTGGTAAAAGCAAATAGCTATTTCAATAATTCTGGTAGGGTCAGTCTGCTGCCTCGTAAAATTTTTGAATTTAGGACTGGGGCAAGAGTTAGGGTGATTATCACAAATGTGGGCCTCTGAGCCAGCATTAGGGTAAAGGTGGGCATACATAGACAGATTTAAGCTGCGGTCCTTCACACCAATTTGACAGCTTATCTGTCCATTTATGGGGCCCCATGATGGACCTCCCCAATCAATATCTGGCTGAAGGTCAGCCAAGCATCGATCTGCATTGGCTCATTGATGCTGTCCTCGGATCAACAGCTCCTATACCCATCGTAACTTGATCATTTGGCCCTAGGGCCTAACGATCAGATTTTTCCAATATCTGCCACGTTAGGTGGGAGAAGATCCGCGTTTGGCGAGGTTGCCAAATGAGCAGATCTTAACATGTATGGCCACCTTAAGTTCTACCCTATCTTTTGAGTTCCCAAGCGCCTTGTGTTCCCAGTGGTCTTGGCTTGCACATTCTACGGGCACATTCCTGTGCTCCTGAGTGCAGTGGCGCTACATACAGAGAGAGCCACAGCTCTTCCATTCTGGAAATGTAAAGTGTTGCACTTCGACAAAATTCTGGGAGATCAACGAAAATTTACTATGGAGCAACTAAAGGGTAACAAGTCACTTATGGTGTTCTGTTTGGCTCATGCAGCATTATGAGCAAAATATTCATAAAACAGTGGAAAATAAGTGTAACCCGCAACAATAAAATATAAGCAATGCTCTATGGTCTCATCCAACCAGGTCTGCCCCTAGACCCTGCTTGTAAAACAGGGATCCTCTCTTTGGAAGAACACCCTTGTTTAACTGAGGCCTCAGTGATGGCTTGCCAGGAATCTACCTGTGTACAACCAGGGTACTAATCAACTATCCTCCTTTTGGAACTTTTACCCCTATTCAGGTTAAAGAATCATTCTGTCTCAGTCACTGCTTGCAGATATCAAGAAAAATTTAAACCCCTCTTGACCTTGTGTAAAAAAAAAATTAAAAATCCCTATTTATTATGTGTCAAAACCACAAAAATCTCGAAAACAAAACTTCGCCATCTAAAAGCTGTTGAGGTCATGTAGGAGTAAATGGGAGTATTCCTAGGCATATTGTAACAATCTTTATCTAATTCTTGGTTTTAGAGGTTTTTGGATTTTTTCACGAAGATTTGTAGGAAAAATACAGAAACCACAAAAATTTGTGGTTTTTGCATTCTTTTAGTTTTCCGTACATATTTTAATTTGTTCGTGCTTTTTCAATTTGAACTTTTTAATAGATGACTAGACATTTGTGGTTTTCGTGGAAACTACTTTATTCGTGGTGTCAAAAAACTCTAAAACCACTAAAATCAGAATGTTGATAAATCTGCCTTCATGAGCTCAATGCATGTGTATACAGTCAGTACCCCTTTGTCACCTAACCTGAAGCCAATCAACAATTTTTACTATTATTAACAACACATATTTATAATGCTGTTAGCTCTGAGTGAGAATGTCTTCCTATGTAAACCAATATGTCATTAGGTGCTGGAGGACAGATGTAATAACAAGGTGACTTCATTGCCCCATATATGCTAGACATACTCAGATTATCCCTTCTTCCCTCTCTTTTTTTTAATTTGAATTAATAATCATAATAATTCCCCCAGCTGTATCTGCCTGGGTACTGGGAGCTGTTTAGCATCTAAAATGTCATAATTTAGTCATTTCAGTTACCATTATTTTGTTGTTGAAGGCTTTAACATTCCTTCTATTCCCTCCCCCCTCCCCAACTCCAAACCTGCTAGTAACTAAAGAAAACATAATAGCATGACTCAGGGGAGACAAAGAAATCCATATGGGAGGAATTAGAAAGGAAAGCAGGAGAACCCAAGAAAGGAGGTATTTGTGTGTGGCTTCTGGATCTGTATATGTATGAGAGAAAAACAAATGAGCATTAGCAATTCACTAGTGAATACTATATAAGTAAATATAGTAGATTCTTTATAAGTTACTGAAACTTGGATATTATATGACCTCTGGCACAAGCCCTTTTTTTAAACTGTCTGAATCATATAGTACTGTAATGTTTCATCTTACTAAGATTTCATACCTCCCAATATTTTTTATGCCCTGGTTTCATAAAAAGGCAGAATATGCAGCATGACAGTTGTTCTGGACTACCATCTGCATCATCCTCTAACACCCAAAGGTGCCACAGGACAACAGGTTGCCCAGTTTCAAACATAGAATCCTATTAATCATAAATATTACACTCTCTTGTTCAAAAAGATGCTTCACATGTAAGGGATACTGTTGTATCTGCTATCATTACTTAATCTGTAACAGGTATAAAGGCCATACACGTTAAGCTTCACCCATATTGCGAGGTCAGCATTTGAGCAGGTCTTCTCCCAATATGCCCACGTAAAGTGGGCAATATCGGGCTAATTTGATCTGACTGAATTACAATGATGGATGTAACAGCTGTTGGAATGAGGACAGCATCAATAAGCCAAAAACCTGGTTAGATATTGGTCTGGGAGACCCGTCAGTCTAAATGATATCAATCTTGGCAGATAATGGTTCAGAAATGCGTGAGCATGCATTTTGGCACCAAAATCCACATCATGCACGAGGGCCGAGTTCCTAATTCAATTCCACATTTTCCTATGTACACTGTACTTCAATGGAGTTTCCATATGGTAAACGATGGGATAAGTTTGTCTCATCAGATTTAATCTTGGCCTTTATGCAACCACACTCTTTCTGAAAGAATTCCTATCGGACGTTGGGAACTCAAACAGGGCATCAAATTTGTTAATGCACATGGTCACTCTATGGTATGGTATATTAGTGCAATACTTGCATATGGATGTATGTTAAATATTACTTTTATACAGCAGCATCAATAATACAGTTAAAGGTAAAAATTCTAAATACATTTCAAGCAGTAGCAATATTGCACTCAGATGCTAGATGTGAAATTTTCAGCACCAGGAGTGCCCTGCAGGGATTCCCCATGGATGTAGCTATGCTACACAGAATGCCAATTCCTGATGTAGTAGAAACATTCCTAATAAGCATGTACATTTCAGAATGTGACATACCTAGTGATCGCATATATGACTTTTGGAGTTATTCAAGCAAGTATGTTTAGATGTAGGTAAATCCCGGTGAGCGTGCCTATTCTATAGTTTAGGAGCCAAGTAATTGGATAGCCCTGATGCTGATTCTTTGAGAGTTTTGAATAAATTTCAGTTTTGGCATACCTTATTTAATCGCAGGGAGTGTGTGCATATACATTTGCCTGAATCATAGTCATATATTGGGTGTGTGCATCTGTATATATCCCTGGTTTTATGTGTTGGCAATGCACTGAATTGTAAGCTTGATTGGTGAGGTTGCCCAGTTTGACCACCCATGTAAAGAGGCACCCATTGGTGGCTGCATGATATGGTGTGATGCTGTCCTCTTCTGACACTACTTTCTTTTACAGCTTACAGCAATCGCAACATTGAATCCAAAACATAATCACATAAAATTGCAGAAGGAAGCATTTTTGCACAATTACACAATAGGACTCTTTTAAACGTGACGATTGCTGTAGACTAACATAATTACTGAGAATGTACGTATTCTTGTTAATGTGTACAGAATTTTTTTATGTTTTGGCTATTTACAAGTAAAGGTGGCCATACACGTGGCGATCTGACGATGTTTCGTGCGACCATCGGTCACACGAAACATCGTCAGATGTGCCACACACCATTCAGGGCTGAATCGGCAGGTAAGGAGGTAGAAACAATAGGATTTCTACCTCCTTCTGCCGATTCAGCTCTGAAGGGAGATTTTGATCAGGCGCCTTCTATGGCGCCCGATCAAAATTTTCCAACTGGTCCGATCGGCGAGTTGGCCGATATCAGCAGGTTCCTGCGATATCGGTCGACTCGCCGACATACCATACACGCACCGAATATCGTACGAAACGAGGTTTCGTACGATATTATCGGTGCGTGTATGGCCACCTTAATGAGCAAATCTGTCCTATTTTGCTTCGCCTTAAAATTTGTGAAACACATTGAAGTCAGTGAGCGTTTTTTTTTTTTAATTTGTGGCAACTTTTATCATACCATGCAAATAAAAAACATTTTTTTGTGGCAATTAGGGCCGTGATACATGGGGAGATCATTCGCTGCGACAAATCTCCGTTGTCGCGGGAGACTAATCTCCCCGCAATGCAATCCCACTGGCTAGAATGTAAATTGCCAGTGGGATGGCATACGCGGCGCTGCGATTTGCCGAGATTGCCTTGAGAGGAAACTTTGGGCGACTTAGGCAAATCGTGGTGCCGCATATGCCATCCCACTGGCGATTTACATTGCGATGGCATTGTGTGGAGATTAGTCTCCCGCGACAATGGAGATTTGTTGCAGCGACTAATCTCCCTGTGTACCCCTGCCCTTAAAGTTTATGGGCGTGTTTTGCTGTGAAACCTGGCAAAAAATGTTTATATGCATGTGATCATCTATTGAATTTTTGTCAGCAGGTTGGGAGAGTGTGTGAGAGTATGTGTCTCTCTGTATGCATATGTAAGGGGTTGTTGAATCCCTATGAGCCTAGGGGTAAGGGTGTATATATACACATATAATTACTGAAAACTGCAGTGTGAAGATGCCTTTTTTCAGTACTTTCTGTATTGTGTTAAAGTGTATTGGTACAGGTATAGGATCTGTTATCCAAAATACTTTGGACCTTTCTGGATAAGGGGTCTTTCTGTAACTTGGATCTCCATAAAAAATAATTTAAACATTAAATAAACCCAATAGGATTGTTTTGCCTTCAATAAGGATTAATATTTAATTTTAAAAATGTGAATTGTTTGATTAAAATGGAGCCTATGACCTTCCTGTAATTCGAAACTCTCTGGATAATGGGTTTCCGGATAACGGATCCTATACCTGTAGTAAGGGACAGGGGCATGAAAAAACTGGTAGTTACTAGAAACATCAATATTTTGGGTTAGTTTGTAGAGAGTCCTGGAGCTAAATTTGCACTGGGGCCACTGGAATCTAACTATACTCCTAAGCAGCCACAGGATGAACATGGTACCAGGACACTCCCAGGCAAGTCTTTCTTGTGCACACACTGCATTCATCCCATGTGATTTTTTAGTTACCAGTCCTAATTTGATTATTTCCCTATCTCTTGCGCCTGATTTGCAGATATAATGCATTCCTGGGCTGAAAAACAAGACACCTACAAGGCTTTTTGTTTTACATATATTGCATGCACCCACCTAGGGGGTAATTTAACTATACGTGTATATCTACTTACAGCACATTACACTTCTTTCTAGTTTTCAGGGTCACTAGATGCAGCAAAAAAACCTGATACTCCTTGAGGCTACATCTTTATTGCTGTCAATGTTTTCTCAATTCTTGTCCTTTTATTTATAGAAACCCTATCATCTGTTCTGACTTCCTAACTACTGCCTGGTTGCTATGGTAAGTAGAATTCTACCAGCCTGAGAGTTGAGAATATTTCAAACAGGAGATAATTAGATCATTCAAAAACTACAACAAATACAAAATGAAGACCTTTTGAAAGTTGTCTTATATTTCCAACAATGTACTAACAGTTCATTTAAAATTGAACAACCCCTTTGAGAACATTTCTCTGTAGGGTAGACTATTCTTGTAACTATTCTTGTAGCTATTCTTGTGCCAAAGTTTCTTACACTGCCTTAATGATTGCTTTTAACTCTCTGTGTTCCATAGATGGTAGACTCTATGGTGTTGATACAGAAGTACTAGGGTGCCAGCGCTGTAGATTCTATGTTTTCAAGTTAAATATAACCCAGTGGGGAAAAATGGTTGTCTAGCAACGTGTCTGCACCTACCACTGCCAGTATTCAAATGGTTAACTGAGTAGAAATGTCAAAAATTGTGTCATTTTGCATGCATTCCTTTCTATGTTTAAATCTTTAAATACATGCTATGAGTTGATCAGGAGGCTTGGGAAATTTCAACCATACTGCCCAAACATCTGGCTATATGTATGTCACATCAGGGGGTCAGTTTTGAAACGCTATCCTGTGATCTGATAGGCTGACCTATCAGCAGACCTTCATCTGCTGAAGCACTATTTTGTTGGCGTTCACAAGCAGTAAGAGAATCAACATCTCCCCTGCATTTCCTGCATATCAGAAAAAATTAAAATATAGTATTCAAAGTATTACCATGTATTGGCCCTTCTCACTGAGTGTGTTGGACAGTTTTTCGCCTACCTGAAGGAGTATGTCTAGCTTTAGGGCTCATGCACATTATTATTTCACACAAAGATAATTCACAAATTGTATTGATTATGGAGGTTCAATTAGCAAGACTGCGTTTAAAAAAATACCCACGGAGACAGAAAGACAGAAGTTAAGGATTCAACATTTGCATGTGTCTCCCTTCCTTGATATTAATAGGGTATTGTAAGATGCAAGTGAGATTTAACTGTTGGACCCCAAGTTGTGAATTTGTCAGATCTCCCTCATGGGAACACAAGTGCACAAGGCCTCAATCCTGTATTCCCCTAACTGGATAACTTTAACTGTGTCCATATACCTGTACAGATCCCAAGAGCATATGTTTCTGTGCCTGTAGTTCCCTGCATGTGTAAGCCTAACATTCTTTTAAACAGTTCTTTTTAAATTCAGAAAATATAATTTAGAACAGCAGAACCAGGTACAAAATAGTGCAAATACTGACATGCATTTTGTTCTATAATCTATAAATATACAGCTGCACAGTTATGCTGCCTCTATGTTTTTATGTATAACCCTTTTTTTGCTTTGAATTTATAGCTGTGCTTTTTATGCAATGTCCTGTTTGTCACGCACACACACATACATATGCACTGTATTATTTAAGTTTCTGGATGTGCTGTTTTAAGGTGGTGTATTTAACAGGATATCCTGTTTATATACATTCTACTTTGTTACTGTCTTTCTCGTTTTGTGCATGAAACCTTATAAGTATTACTGTGCATTGGTGAACGTATCCTTATGTGTCCGGGTTATTGCCCCGCATGTCTGTGCCTATTTATATCAGTGTCTGTGCTCACAATTCTTTGTGTGTATTCCTGGTCTGAGATAGCATTCCTGTGTGTCTGTGAATATGAATCCCTGTCCCTAGGTTTATTTATACCCCTGTGATTGTATATAGAGCATAACGTATGTATGTGTGTGTTTGTGCATGTGGCAAGGTATTGTGCTTATCTCCGTGCCCTTTGTATGTAATGCCTTATGTGTCTGATTGTATGTGTGGATATGTCCCTGTGTGTGTGTATGTGTGTGTGCCCATGTAATTTCATCACACATTCATTACTCAGACTCACTCAGCCATGTAATAGAGACAGAGAGAGCGAGAGACAGAAAATCACAAGGCCTCATTCTACCCCCTCCCTGCCCAGGCCCCAGACAGACAGGCGGGCATGTATACGTGGGGCGGGTGGTGAGATCCCATCTTTTACTGAACCCCACTTAACCTCTTGACTGCCAGTTTGGTCCTTAATGCACTTCTGTGCAGAATCCGCTGGCAGTGAAGGGGTTTTCTGACTTGTTAAAAGTTGCCCTGTCAGAACTCCTGTGTCCGAAGGGTTAAAACTATATCCCTGCCCCCTCCCTGCTTTATTCCCGTCCTCTTTCTTTCACCAAAAAACCCTTTCACCTTATTCTGTAGTCCCCCCTCCTTCTCTCTCTTCACCCCCCCACTGCTTCTCAGTACAAAGACCCTCTCATTCCCCTAACCCTCCCTCCTTTATTCTCACATTCCCCCTCTTCCTACCCCCCTTTCCCTTTCCCCAGCTCACAGAGAGACAGAGAAAAACACACATGCACACACTTAAAGCAAAAAAAAAGTTGCACAGTTCTTCCTATAATGTTTCATTCCCGGTGTATGTACTCTTTGCTAATCAGACTTATTTTTTACTCTGCTTGTTGTCATTTGTCTTCTTCCCAGTGTCTGTATCCATCCCGCATTTCTCTGCATCTCAATCATCCCTCTTCTTTTTTGCCCTCGTCCTTCTCTCTCTTCTTCTCTCCCTTTTCTCTATCTGTTTCTCTCCTTCTCTCTTACACCGTTTGTTTCTCCGCCCCCTCTCTTCGCTTCCCTCTCTCCTTTTTTCCCTCTCTCTTCTCTCTTCCTCTCTCCTTCTCTTTCTCTCTCTCTCTCTTCTGCTCCCTCCCTTTCTCTCCCCCTCCCCTTCACTCCCCTCTGCACCTGCTAAGTTTTTTTCCCAATAATTCAATTTTTTGGCTGCCTTTTTTGTAAGTCCAAAGACACAAAAATATCTCCCAAAATAAATCTACCCCATTCCCCACTCCCTCCACACACCGAAAACCCAGCAGCTAGAAGACAGGCATGAATCAGTGACAATAAATGGATAAAATAGTGTTTCCCGAGCAGGAAAGTCTGTGTGTTATACTCACACTCCCGGGCAGAGAAGAGATTATCTGCTCCCGACGTCAGTGCTACGTGGTTGGTGAAGAATTAAACCCATGGCAGGGACAGCGAGATGCCTCTTTGTGCTTTTCATGCGTGCTGCAATTTGCATTTTCTAAGGGCCTTTCATCAAGCATGCGATCTCTCAGGGAGAGTTACACAAAAGCAGCTCAAATCCCCGCCACAAAAATGGATGCCCCCTCCCTCCCCCCTCTTTTCTATATCTCTCTCCTCTAGCTGGCTGCCTCTCTCACTCTCTCTTCTTTCCCTCTCTTTTTAAAAACAGTATCTCTTTCTTTCAATGCCTCTCTCTCTCCTCTCCCTGTCTCTCTTCCTGTCTGCCTATTGATTAATTTCTGTCTGTCAACACTGCTCTGTCTCACTCCCTCTGTTGATTTTTTCCCCCCTCTCATTCTATAATCTCTCCCTTACTCTTTCAATGCCTCTTTTCATCTTTTTTTTGCCCTCTGTCCACTCTGCTTTCTCTCCTAACCTATCACTCTCCTGACTTATCTTTTTTCTCTCTTTCTGCCTTCTGATCTGCCTCGATACTTTTCTTTTGATTCAGACTGGCTTTTCCTTCAGTTTGCAGTTCCTCTGCCTCTCTCTCTCTCTGTCCCTCCCCTTTTGCACCTAAATTTTGTTTTTCAGATGCCTTGCCTCTATGAGACTCACACCTGCACTCTGTTTCATATCACTTGCCCAGGGTTGTCCTCTGTGCAATTAGGTCCCCTCTGTCTCACCTGTACGCCCTCTCTCCTCCTCTTCTCACCACTCAGTCTCTCACCTCCCCTCTAATATTACTGTCTTCTCTCCCACTCACTCAGTCTGTCTACCCCTCCTATCTCTTTTCTCTTGGTCTCTCGCCTTTCTCACTTTGTCTTGCACCTCTTTCACTTTGTCTTTCCCATAACTAATTTCTGCTTCTTCCCCAGCCCCAGTCTCTCTGATTTCTCATCTGTCACCCCTTCCTCTTATCTCTTTTTCTTGTATTCCTGTCTCTTCCCTTTTTTTCCTATTCCTGATTCTCCACTTCTCACCTCTCTGTACCATAAATTTCAATTATCTCACCTCTTTGTACGGTCCTCTTTTTATAACCAGTTTCTCTTTCTTTCCCTCTCGCCTCCCTTACTTTTCTATACCTGTAGCCCAAACTCATGCTGTTTCTCCCCCTCCCATGATTCTCTTTATTGTTTTCTAAAATGGTATTTCTAATTCCCCCTTTGTATCTACCCTTGTTAATCTCTCTTTGGGTACCCTTTCACTTCAGCTGTCCATTTTACCTTTCTCTCATTTTCTCTGCCCCCTCCTCTTATTGCTCCTGTTTATTTCTTGCTGCTTTTCCTCCTTACATCTCTGCGAAGACTCAATTTATTGATCAGGAGATAATGAGGACACAGTCTGAATGACAAGAGAGATGGGAAAACAGAAAGAAAAAACTCCTGTCGCCTATTGCATGTCAAACACGCACATTCTGTACACACTTAAAAATTCTATGCATATGTACTGAACACTGCTTACTCGCACACAGCACATACACTCACATATGCTTCATATACACAGCATATGCTGCTTTTACCTCTGCATTGTACCCACACACACCCCTGCTCACAAATCCTGGTGTTACACAGTCACACAAAATATGCACATGTACCGATGTTCTTAAATACTGCATGCAGGCATGTATGTACTTTTTACACACAAATATATATATATATATATATATATATATATATATATATATATATATATATATATATATAAATGACACAAGCACAGTGATTTATGACAGAGGGATAAAAATGGCAAAAGGGGGCCCAGCGCATAAGGTCTTAGTATGTTTTTCTTGTGCTGTATAAAGAGGGGGAATCATAAGAAACAATGCAACAAACAGACCGAAACTAATGGTCAGCAGATCCATCTCATGCAGGCTTTTAATCCAGAGGGTATTCTTACTGAGGACACATATACACAGCTCACACACAAAGTGCCTATATATTTGTGTATGTGTGTGGATATATATATATATATATACACAAGCGCATATAAAGAGACATTTACAAATACACACACATATATTTAATGTCCTTTTTTAGGTAAGCGTTTATACTATTTTATGCACCTATAAATACAGAGTCCCAGCCCATAAGGATAGATGGCATGATGGGGAGGTGCATTCTGTGCAGCTGTTGGCTGGTGTGATTGGCACAGCCCTGCACACATACACACACATTTTTTGTCAGGTGTTTCAGACTGAATGCTATTGACCAATATTTTCATGAAGTTGTAGGTTCCTTGCACAGGTGTTCTTTTTCGCACAGTAATATCACATTGCTCTCTTCATATATTACCTGCTTGAAGCAAAGACCTGGCATTATAATGAGTGAGGGTGATATTTAACCATGTTCGTATAATTTGATCTATGTTTGGTCTAGAAAATGGGGCACTATAAAACTGAGGTTAGTGGTAAGGTAATAGAGAGAGCATTAAAAACTAAAATTATTTTGAGGATTTTGTTCCACAGAGAATCAATTTAAAAAAAAAAAATATATATATATATATATATATGTATACATATATATATGTATATATACAGTATATGCCTAGAAGGCGCTTAAACAAATACATGCATGAAGGTTGAGGCCTTTGATACATGCATTGGAACTTTAAGGCAACTTCTATGATTCTAATGAACATATTTGGAAGACATAACTGAAATATTTATTCAGTTATGTATTCTTTTTCAGACACTGTCACCATACTGACTGACTGCAACTTTAGTCATGAATTACACAAAGGCAGCCAGGGCAATTTCTAAGCAGTTTGGCAAACCCCATACCTCCTATAAGATTAAAAAGTGGTTATCTCTTTCATTGGCTCCTATACACACACTGCAATAGAAAGTGCACTTGCACAGAAAATATGTGTTATGTATGGTTACTAATGTTAATTTACTTCATTCATAAACTTAAAGACAGTAACCCAGCCCTCAACCCAAATTGCTCACTCCTTAAAGGAACAGTAACACCAAAAAATGAAAGTGTTTTAAAGTAATTGAAATATAATGTACCGTGGCCCTGCACTGGTAAAACTGGGCTTTTTGCTTCAGGAACACTACTATAGTTTATATAATAATCTCCCTTGTTGTGGGCGACTAATTTCCCAGAAATGCCATCCCACTGGCTAGAATGTAAATTGCTGGTGTGATGGCATAGGTGGTGCCGAAATCGGCAAAAGTTTCCTCTCAAGGCAACTTCGCCGATTTTGGCAAATCGCTGCACCACGCATGCCATCCCACCAGCGATTTACATTCTAGCCAGTTTGATGGCATTTTGGGGAGATTAGTCGCCCGCGACAAGGGAGATTTGTCGCGCGGCGACTAATCTCCCCGTCTGTCACAGCCCTAAAAGTAGAGATTTGCATTTGGATTAATAGTAAAAACATACAGGACACTTGGGTTACCAAAGGTGTAGGTCTGGTGCAATGCTGCCAACCAAGTTGATAGGGACATTTAGTTACCAGGCAAAGTTTCCATAGTCATATAGAGTGGTTGATAGCTATGTTTTAGGAGTGTTTATTATCAATTTTTTAGGAGGAAAGGCTACAAACATTGGTTGGCATTGTTAGTCTGAAAGACATGGTAGTTTACCACAATGCTGAGCATGGTATGGTCAATGTGACTTTAAATGCATCCACCAATTGTAGCCATGCCATGGGCAGAGGGGGTATGCCAACTAGGATGTTTGGCCACTTAGTTGGGAAATGTAAAAATTTCATCCACAGTGTAGACAGTAAATAATCACCATCCAGATGGCACACGAATAACATAGGGCCTACATGTACATTCTTAAGTAAATAGCAAGTTTTAAGAAGCATATTTCTACTTTGTGTCTGGTTTTGTACAAGTTTGTCTCTCTTTAAGAAGATACTGTGTTACTCCCCTATGCTGAAGGTCTGGGGCTTGTGCACCCAGACCCAAAGTTCCAAGTGGCGAGTCTTATTTTGAATGGAATTTTTTGTCTGTTCATGTGCATAAAGCAAGTGTTGGTACCTCCTTCAGACCCTTCCCGCAGTACATGTGCTGTGGAAAGGGTCAATGCCACACAGGGTGGATTCTTGGCCTGTGGATAAACACAGGCTGAGAATCCACCCCTGTGCTTCGGTTGTGCCTGCAGACTTCCACTGTTTGTGCCTGCACCTGGGCTGACAATGCAGTGGCTCTGTGTGCAGGCACAACCAAAAGATGTTTTGAGCATAGGGTAGCATAGGGGGTGGATTCTCAGTCTGCATTTGTCCGCAGGCCAAGAACTGGCACTGGCCTTAAGGCACTTCCCACATGCTCTAGTTCCAACCCACTCTCTCTCCTTTGCCTACTTATCCTCTCCCTGGGAATTTTCAGCATGATATTTACTTGTCGGCACATAACAATGTTTGTCTGAAGGTGTAGGGAGAGACTGCCTACCTGATGCCACTTGGAGCAGTGCCTCCACCTAGTGGGATCTGTGTGTGAATACATATGAGTAGCTTCACTAAGACAATAAAGATCTCAGAAATACAAAATATAATCCTTGGGTGAATGCCGACGGCATTTGCACAATTACCGCAACTGTGTGTGCATTTTGTCACAAATCAGACACAATTGCATGGATGTCAACCTAACTTCTTTTCCAGTGTATGTGTGTGAGTGACGTCCACCTATTTACGCTGGACACAAAGGAATCCTGGAGCTATCATCTGGTCAGGAGGTACTGGTATCTTCAAAATTGTTAATTAAGGTATTTCTTAGAATTACATTTTCTATTGGTCACTAACTGGATCATTTCACCTGCTTCTTACTTCTCTTCTGCTTGGGCCCTGGTAATTGGCAATATCCATCATGGCAATATCCAAATGGAATCCTTGGCAAATTGCGCACTGGAACTTACTGGAAAGCTGTCATGGTAATACACAGGTAAGCTTCGGTTGGTCACACTCCCATGCATCCATTTACTATACTTACACTGGTTGAGCAAATTACAAGAAATTACTAAAATGTGATGTTAAAACTTGACATACAAAGGAATATCCATTTGTTTGGCAACATGCCATTGAATATTTCATACAATCTTTCTATGATGATCCATTGAGAGAGTATTAAAGTTAATGTGGCAATGCGGTCATCATCTGACCAAAGTTCTAACTTGTTCAATACTGTAGATAGCATATATATGCCTGGGAAGCAATAACTGCAAGGAAATATTTCTGATAACTTGATCAGTCAACATGTATATCGATTTGGAGGAATAATAACCCATTCCACGTTACAGAACAACTTCAACTCAAGGCATCCTTACATAAACCGCCTGCTTTAGCCCCTTGCACTGCATTTTTGTAGGATTACAGTCCAGGGACGCTGCTGTAGTGAGGTGAGCTGAGACACTTGCTTCAGGCTGCAGTGCCAGGGGAGGCAAAAAGCCGCTCTTGGTAACTTAAAGAGACAAAATTCTGATTTTGAAATTTTGGCTCATCTAGTGCAGAGAGCACTATTGTGCTAGCCAAGCAGCCCCAAGGCTGACCTCAGAGCTCCACAAAAGGCCAAAATGCCCCTGTTACAGTCAGGACATGTACAGTACAGTAACTTTCATGGAAAACAAATCATGCTCAAGGTGATATTTTTTTGAAATTCAAAAAGTTTCAAGCAATGCATTAGAAGTTACCTTGCCTAGTGATGTAATATAAGGGGCGGATGCTGGAAAATTTAAAATCAGGGTATGTAAAATTCAGGTTTCTCTGTATTTCTGTATGCGGCATTTGGCACAAAACATGAATTCATAGAGTTGAGAGAAAGGGTATTTGTTCACAATGTGGTATCAGTTCCTTGTGGAAAAAGTGTCAGTCTGTGCTGTGCTGGAACCAAGGTTACAAGCTTTTCTTTGAAGATATTCCAAAGTCCAAATATATTTTTTAAACTACCAGCCATAATGTGAGATACACAAGTCACTCTGAGCGTGTTACTTTTTTTCTGCTAAAATGTATTAGGGTGATTAACATCCTTACGGATAGAACAAAATCAGGTCAAGTCTGCATCTTATTTAATGTACAGCCGCAGACTGCTTTTATCCTCAAGTAACTGTTCCTGTGGGAGTGACTAGCCCAGACGTTCATCGCATTAAGATGTCTCTCTTCCTTTTATATTTTTCATTCCTGAATTGAATGTATTATAATACTTGAATATGGCTGCCAAGCTATATGTTTATACATTAGCAATTATGAGCATTAAACAGTTTTACAATATTTGCATGTGTTTCATTTCTTATGCAGTTATGTTTCAATTATGGATATATTGGATATTTCTTAGTTTAGAATATATTTATGTCTGAAGAAATTGTACACTATTTATGGTAGATGTTATAAAGCAGAGTACCAAAAAATCAATCAATCAATCAGACATTTCTTATGTCAGTATCCCTTTAAGAGGCAAATTCCTACATAGCACCTGTATGTATAAATACCACTATAGAACCATTAGAATTAAAAGCCAATGAGAGGACATGTTAATGATGTACAAACAGGGTATACGTATAACTGAAAAGAAAATTAATATTAGATTTGTGATGTGCATTAGATGTGAAATGCTACTGGGTGAGGTCTGACTACCCAACAGTGTTATAAAAGTTGCCCTAAAGGTAGGCAGGCGTAGGAAATGTAAATGTATTACATACTGTACATATTATGGTGCAGAGCACCCTCATTACTTCTTGTATTGTTTATTGGTTGTTTTTGTATATTTTTTTGTATGTTATATGTTTATACCCATTTACTGGGCAACACTGCAGAATATGTTGGTGTTTTAAAAATATATAATAATAATAATAATAATAATAATAATAATAATAATAAATTAGAAAAAAATAATTAAACATTATTTAGATTTTCATGTCAGTTTTCCTGACTAAAATTATAGTGCAGCTGGCATTTTACATATAGACTAGGCCATTGCCACATTCGGAGCAATAATCACTTGATGCGCATCGACATGGTCTATACAATTACCACTGAAGAAAATAGAGGGTCAAATGAGAGCATTTAGGCTGCTTTGCATTGTCTTGCATACCAGTGCCCTTAAACTTAGTAAACGTATTTCCATTTATTTTGTCCTGTTCCCATTCTGACTTTTAGTCAGCGTAGCTATGTGCAGCTTGTACTTTAGTGGAAATATTGCTTTAATGCCACAGTTATGAGTCAACTCTAAAGGCTGCCATACACGGGCCGATTCTAGCTGCTGATATCGGTCCCCTAAACCAATTCTGCAGCTTATCGGCCAGTGTATGGGCACTAACGACGTGCCGTAGGTGGGGATATCGGGAGAAGATCCGCTCGACAACCCTGCCAAGTACACAAAATGAAACGATATATATCAGGCCTGCCCTCGTAGTAATAATTTCTTTGCCTTTGCAGTGTCTGCACAAACTGCTACATACTGTACCTTGCAATTACTTGTTACTTCTGATACACTTTAAGGCAGCTTAATTGTTATACCAAATTCCCCAGGCTTTTGGCCATTTGTAATTCCACCTTTCTTTTGTCTCATATATAGTACCTAAATCATGTCACTTTTTCCTTTCCATCTTTACTTGTGAAAAGCACTACTGTTAAGTCATTCTGGTCATGTTTTTTCTTGTCTGGTGCAACACCCTGTCATATATCCTCACCCTCCCAGCCTACACACACATCAGTTCAAATTCTCAGCACAATAAGTAATGATAAGAGTGACATACATAGTTACATAGTTACATAGGGTTGAAAAAAGACCATTGTCCATCAAGTTCAACCCATCCGAGTAAACCCAGCACACAACCTATACTAACCAATCTATACACTCACATACATAAACTATATATACAACCAGTAATACTAACTGTAGATATTAGTATCACAATAGCCTTGGATATTCTGCTTGTTCAAAAACTCATCCAGACCCCTCTTAAAGGCATTAACAGAGTCTGCCATTACCACATCACTAGGAAGGGCATTCCCCAACCTCACTGCCCTCACCGTGAAAAACCACCTACGCTGCTTCAAATGGAAGCTCTGTTCCTCTAATCTATAGGGGTGACCTCTGGTGCGCTGATTGTTTTTATGGGAAAAAAGAACATCCCCCATCTGCCTATAATCCCCTCTAATGTACTTGTACAGAGTTATCATGTCCCCTCGCAAGCGCCTCTTTTCCAGAGAAAACAACCCCAACCTCGACAGTCTAACCTCATAGTTTAAATCTTCCATCCCCTTTACCAGTTTAGTTGCCCGTCTCTGCACTCTCTCCAGCTCATTAATATCCTTCTTAAGGACTGGAGCCCAAAACTGCACTGCATACTCAAGGTGAGGCCTTACCAGGGACCTATAAAGAGGCAAAAATATGTTCTCATCCCTTGAGTCAATGCCCTTTTTTATACAAGACAGCACTTTATTTGCTGTAGTAGCCACAGAATGACACTGCCTGGAATTAGACAACTTGTGATCTACAAAAACCCCTAGATCCTTCTCCATTAAGGATACCCCCAACACACTACCATTCAGTAGATAGTTCGCGTTTATATTATTTCTACCAAAGTGCATAACTTTGCACTTGTCAACATTGAACCTCATTTTCCAGTTTGCTGCCCAGTTTTCCAATTTTGTCAAATCGCTCTGCAAAGCGGCAGCATCCTGCATGGAACTTATAGTTTTGCTCAATTTAGTGTCATCAGCAAAAATAGAAACAGTACTGTCTATGCCCACCTCCAGGTCATTAATAAACAAGTTAAAAAGCAAAGGCCCAAGGACTGACCCCTGCGGTACTCCACTAACCACACTGGCCCAATTAGAAAATGTTCCATTTACAACCACTCTTTGTACTCTATCCTTCAGCCAGTTCTCTATCCAATTACAAATATTATGTTCTAGGCCAATATTCCTCAATTTGATCATTAACCTTCTGTGAGGTACTGTATCAAACGCTTTAGCAAAATCTAAGTAGATGACATCAACTGCCATTCCAGCATCAAGGTTCCTGCTCACCTCCTCATAAAAGGCAACTAAATTAGTCTGGCAAGATCTGTTACGCATAAAACCATGCTGCACAAACTAATAGTATTGTGAACTGCAATGTATTCAACTATCCAATCCCTTATTACCCCTTCCAGAAGCTTTCCTACTACTGATGTCAGACTAACAGGCCTATAGTTTTCAGGCTGAGAACGGGATCCCTTTTTAAATAATGGCACCACATTAGCAATCCGCCAGTCTCTCGGCACCATGCCAGACCTCAACGAATCCTGAAAAATTATGTGAAGAGGCTTGGCAATCACAGCGCTCAGCTCATTTAATACCCTGGGATGAATCCCATCCGGCCCTGGACCTTTGTTTACCTTTACATGTTCAAGTCTCAAGTTACCTGTGTGATACTATAAATCAGTGATCCCCAACCAGTGGCTCGGGGGCAACGTGTTGCTCACCAACCCCTTGGATGTTGCTCTCAGTGCCCCCAAACCTGGTAGTTATTTTTGAATTCCTGACTTGGTGATGAGTTTTAGTTGAATAAAAACAAGATTTACTACCAAATAAAGCCCCTGTAAGCTGATAGTGTGCATAGAGGCTGCCTAATAGCCAATCTTAGCCCTTATCTGGCACTTCCATGAACTGTTATGATGCCTGTGTTGCTCTCCAAGTCTTTTTACATTTATAAAGGCAGTGAACCCCAACCAGTAGCTCAACATGTTGCTTACCACCTCCTTTGATGTTGCTCCCAGTGGCCTTAAAGTAGTTGCCCATTTTTAAATTTCTGGTTTAGAGGCAAGTTTTGGAAGCACAGAGACATAGTTTTACTCCAAGCAGAGCTTCCTGCAGGCTAGCAGTCCACATGGGGGTGGCAAGGGAGTGTAGTTCACGAGTAAAAAAGGTTGGGGAATCCCTGCTGTAAAGGTGACCAAGAGGCGACAGCTTGCTTACCATATTTACACTCTTACTGAAAGACTGGCACAGTGTTATAGAAGAACAACCTCATGAATATAGGCATGTTTACTGTCTACACAAGATCCGGCATTAACATTTTTTTTTCATCAAGCACTTCCTGAAGGCAAAACATAGAAACAGAATTACAAACGTAAAAATCTTCCCCCCAAATTAAAAATGTATGTACAGGGAAAAGTTGGTTAATTTAGTGACAGACACTGTATAGCATTACAAAATCTCCTGAAAGCTGTATGTACAGTATATGCCAGAGAGAGAGAGGCCGGCCAGATAAAATAATGTTTCCAAATGGTGTGTCTAATGTTTGTAATGTTACAGTTCATTATGGGCGTAACTACTTAAAGGAGCACATGTGAATATTTATGCAAACACACTTAAACCTACAAGGGGGTGCTGGATACTAATGGTTTAATTCAGTGGTTCTCAACAGGTGGGTTGGGACCCCTTTGGGGGTTGAACAAGCCTTTCACAGGGGTCGCCTAAGACCATCGGAAAACACAGATTTCCGATGGTCTTAGGAATAATTTTATGGTTGGGGGTCACCACAACATGAGGAACTGAATTAAAGGGTCATGGCATTAGGAAGGTTGAGAACCACTGGTTTAATTGTTTTCTATAGTGTAAACCATTCATTCTAAAGGTAAAGTTAAATCCCATAGGGGACAAATTAAGTTTATTTGTAGCCAGGTACAAGGAGCCAGTGTTGTTGGCAAAGGTTTTGTGACAATTGTAAGTTGAGACACCTGGATGTGAAACTTGGGTGCTTTATATTTCCCCCAGCATAACTCCAATCTGTGATACTGACCTTGGTCCAGAGGGGCATGTTGGCTAGATGAACAATAGTGTGTAAAGATGTTGGTAAGGTACCAATTAAAATAGGCCTTATTGCTACTGACTACATGTCCTGTGACTTTTGTTATATGTAAAGCTGGCCATACATGCACTGATATAATCTTACAAAATTACATTTTATGCAATTTTCAAACCGTGTATGGGCTCTAAATTATTGTCCCGATAAACGGTCATTTAGTCAATCGGACATGTTAAAAAATTTTGACCAGATAACGATAACATCTGCGCATGTATTGTGTATCTGACGATATCCTTAGGTGATGTACAATACATTTCAAGAAAGTCACTTTTGTACTGCCAACTATTTCATGTTCAGAACACCCTCAGATTTGTTAGTTTTAGATTGTTGCATTTAGGACTGTGGCACACGGGGAGATTACTAAACTAGGGGGCTGATTTACTTACCCACGAACGGGTCGAATGGAGTCCGATTGCGTTTTTTTCGTAATGATCGGTACTTTGCGATTTTTTCGTATGTTTTGCGATTTTTTCGGATTCTTTACGAATTTTTCGGATCCAATACGATTTTTGCGTAAAAACGCGAGTTTTCCTATCCATTACGAAAGTTGCGTAAAAAGTTGCGCATTTTGCGTAGCGTTAAAACTTACGCGAAAAGTTGCTCATTTTTCTTAGCGTTAAGTTTTAACGCTACGAAAAATGCGCAACTTTTCGCGTAAGTTTTAACGCTACGAAAAATGCGCAACTTTTCGCGTAAGTTTTAACGCTACGCAAAATGCGCAACTTTTTACGCAACTTTCGTAATGGATACGAAAAACTCGCGTTTTTACGCAAAAATCGTATTGGATCCGAAAAATTCGTACAGAATCCGAAAAAATCGCAAAACATACGAAAAAGTCGCAAAATATTAGTTTTCAAGTCGGAACTTTTCCAATTCGGGTCGGATTCGTGGGTTAGTAAATCAGCCCCTTGGGGTTCCTTTGCAAACACAGCACTTCTCTTGGCAAAATCAAATGACCGAGCTCTACACAAATCCAAGTAGATTAACTGAACTAAAGATATTTATGTAGATTGGTATTCAAATTAAAATAAATAAGTTTTAGTTTAGACAATTGTCAACTGACAATTGTCACACGCGTCAAAAAAGGACACGTGAGACAATTTCTTTTGACATGTTCAACAATTTCGCCGTTTCACTAACCTTTTAAAAGATTCACAAATTTTTTGCCAAACCCAAACAGGACAGATTCGCTTATTACTACTTACAATCAACTGTATTCTGGTTGCTACAGTTATCATAGTGAATCTGTATTTAAGTTTCTGACTCTGACAACTGGACAGCATTTTCATCTGCAGGCTAAAAGGGACAGAATAGAAGCACTAATACAGGTATGGGACCTACTAGCCGACTTGGGGTTTTTCAGTAACTTGGATCACCATATCTTAAGTTTACTAAAAATCATTTAAACATTAAATAAGCACAATAAGATTGTTTTGCCACCATATATGAATTTATGCAGCATTGTTACCAGCATATACAAGGTACTGTTTTATTATTACAGAGTAAAAGGTACATTAAAGAAAATGAAGTATTTCCTTACAATAGACTCCATGGGAGATGGCCTTTCACTAGGGCCAAATGATTGAATTACAACTGCAGACATAGGCGCCGTCGGATCAGAGATGACATCAACAAGCCAATACAGTCCCTGTATCAAACCTGGCCTATAGAGATCTGGACAATTTTTGGTCAGATTTGAGTCAGGTAGGCCCATTAGGGGTGCCCATACACGGGCAGATAAGCTGCCAAATCGATCTAAAGGACCCAAATTGGCAGCTAAAACCTGCCCTGGTATGGCCACCTTTATTCAGACATTTCTGGATATTGAGTTCCCAGATAAGAGATACCATTCCTGTAATTAAAAAAAAAAAACATACCTAATAAATAAGATGTATTAAAAATATGAAATTCTTCATCCACAATTTCTACGTACGGAAGAACAGAATAAATAGCACAGGTATGAGTTTTGAAAGTCATTATATAGCAGGGAGCTTAAGAATGCATTTTAAGATGGCTTTTAGGCCAGTGCGAGATGAGCTTTTTAACATGATGAGAAAGTAAAACGCACATCCCAGGGGTCTCTTTGGCCCTCACTTTGCTGCAGCCACACCATCTAGTGGTATCAGAAACAGGCAGTTAGCTGGTCTCGGGTTTAACTTACTCATAGTTCAGGAAAAGCTAAGCATCTTATGTGCAGCCTTAGTTATTGTTAGTTCTGCATACAGTTTCCAACAAGCAGTGGAAATAGCACAATGTTATGCAAGATACCCACTGTGTGATTTCATCATTAATGTTATCAGACTCACCTAGCAGGGCACCCTGAAGCTGTATCTAGCTCTGAACCAGAGGCAGCTATAAGTAGGGTTGCCACCTGTTTGCTTTTTCTTAGGTCTATTTGGGTCTCAGATGTCTTTTCGGTTTTCAGCCTTGTGAAACCTAAACAATAATCTGCCCAATAAATGAAAAACATTTGTATAATAAGGTACTCAATGATTTTTTTTCTATCATTATAGCGTAGTTATTATCAAGTACAGTAATTTCTTATTAGTACAAAAAGCAAATCAGTCTGCAATGACAATTTTTTTTTCTAAATTAGCATTGCTGTACTTTAGAGCTTTCTGGATAGCGGGTTTCTAATAATAGTTCCCATACCTTTCATTACAGGATTGGATTTACTAATCAGGCTCTATAGATAGAGCTATAGACCAGAGCTATCTCTGAGGAAGTGCGCTGTCACGAAACGCGTAAGACCTCAAGCTGTGTTTTTTAGATGTGCAAATAAAGGTTGATTAATTTTAATATCACCTGTTGCGGCTTTTTAATGCTGACCTGGAGTGCACTGCCAATGTGTGAAGTTTTGTGACCAGAGCTAACTAGTCTATCTGGTGTTGAACTTGACATCCCAGTTTTTCCAAAGGCTGTCTGGTTCAAAACTTTCTGTCCATTTTAAAGTCCAGCCAATTGCGTCTAAGTAATGCAATAACCCCACCCCAGAGTCATAACCCCACCCAACATCATCGTTCCTGCCCCTGACATCATTATGCCCACTATTACTATCACTGCCCCACCCCCATGCTATCAGCCCCAACCTGTTTGTTCAGGTTTAGCCAAGTGCAAATGTGGCAACCCTAGCTATAAGCCAAAGCTTCACATTCTGGTTTACCATGAAGCTAAGTAGTGGCGTGACTGGAAGCAAAATCATTTTTAGGCCTCCTAAAGGCTTTAAATAAAACATTTTTCATAAACATAAATTTTAACTGCTTATCAGCCCACTTGGCCCCTACACCTCCTGCCCCCAGCAGTCACAGAACATGAGACATTGTGACAGATCAAAATGCTACCATTACAGATTGACTGCAGAGGGGGATATTGCAAATAATCTTTGACCAACATTGCCAAAAAATGAACTGGTAAATAGTTTCTAGTCATGTGCCTAGTATATACCACATAATCTGTGCGTTGATGCAGTCCTCGTCCAATGGTATTATACACTGACATATACTTCCCCCACAGCTAGGTTTTAATACTTTATCCTTACCTCTATAGATTGTACGCTCTTGCAGAAAGGTCCCTCGTTACCTAATGTATCAGTTTGTTCATCAGTTGTCATGTACAGCACTGCAGAATATGTTGGTGCTTTATAAATAAGTGTAATAATAAGGCATGAGACAAGTCCCTTCATACAGTGTAAAGAAAATATAAAAGGGAATATGTTATCCTTTATAATACACAAGTATAAAATACAGCTAAACCCATATGAATTGCAGGAAGTTACAGGAAGATTAATGGCTTTTGTGTCTTATGTGGCTTTTTTAAAAGGAATTGCTGTTAATTAGGAAAATAGTACCCCTTTGATTAAACAGGAAAGAAGGGTGAATATGTACATATATATGAGATTAGTGTAATTCATATCCCCCTCCTTATCCTAATTATTTTCTTTTCCTTGTTTCATGTTTGTCCTTATGACCTGGTCATTCTGTTGTGTCTTGATTGTATCCATCACTATTTATTTACATATGCAGAGCAGTTTTTAGTTATTTGAACTGACCAGCTATGCCTCTCATTATTTATATGTGCATCCCCCCCACCTTTATTTATACAGACACAGCAGCCTACCTTTATTAACATTTCCACAGCAACCCTCCCTTCCTTAAAGTAGGCTCATTTTATTTATATATGCACACCAGATGCCCCTTTATTTATATAAGCACAGCAGGGTCCCTTTAATTCTACATAGCCCACCTATATAAAGGCACAGCAAGATTCCCAAGAATTTAATAAGGAATTATAAAGACATGGCCAGAGATGGATTTCAACAAAATGGGGCTTCTAGCAAAGTAGTTATTTGGAGTAACCTTCTTCAGCTGCCTGTCCAGTGATGATCTCGTAGACAAGACAAAAGTTTCTCTGCACCACCAATACCGCAACAGCTAAAAAAAAAATATATTCCACATTACTACTTCTCCGCCTCTTGCTGGGCCCTCTAGCAATATAGGTCCCCCTGGCTCTTATGGAGCTTTTGTCATGTGCCCTCAAATGCCTTGTGGATTATACACATCTGAGCATGCCATAACCACATATATAGGTAATAACAGTAGCCGCTTCCATTGCCAGACATGCTGCACAGTGATCATGCCCACAGGTCTTTGTATTACTATGTTACTTTGTATTACTATGTTATTACTATGTTACTTTGTATTACTTTTGTTATTATAGCACTGAGAGTGTGAGGCAAAGTTCCCAAATTTTAATTTGTTTCCAGATTCATCTGCCCCTTATCTGTTAGCAGATCTAAATTTGGTGATAAAATGTTCCGCAGTTTACAGAAGCTGACATTGAGGAGCTTTGTTCATAACTAATTTCAGTATTAACTATGCTCACAATGTAAACTAGTACATATGGTAACTAGCACATACTAATGGCAATTAGACTGCTTTCAGTGAACCCTACTTTAAATAATTGATGACTTATATTACATACAATACTACCTTAAAAGGGACCTGCCTTTTATTATTGATTCAAATTAATTTTAATGTCTTTTCTATTGTGTTAGTCGAACAAAACAAACTTTATTTACACTATAAAAATAAATATTAAAATCTTGTTTTACATCTAGGAAGTGCTGAATGCTGAGTGAAAGTAATTGCCTGCGACACCTCTGTGCCTGAGGTACAGAAATAGGGCAGGCAATATATGCCACCGAATATATTGCACCAAATACACTGTTTTGGGATTCGGACGAACCGTGAATACTACTTGAAAGATTAGGCCGAACTGAATCTGAATCTTAATTTGCATATACAAATTAATTAGGGAACCCTGTGTGCGGCACGCGGAAAACAAATTGTCAACTACTGTGTTTATGTGACAAAAAGTTACATATGATTCGGATACGGTTCAGCCAGGCACATGGATTCTGCCGAATCCTGATGAATCTTGGCCGAATGCCGAACAGAATCCTGGATTTGGTTCATCCATAACATGAGTGACAGTTGAAAAGTTGAAAAGAACTTTTATTATACTGATTTTTATTTCTGGGTGACAGGGCAACTTTACCTTTGTAAAGGAAAATGTTGGAAGGTATGGTCAATAAGCTGCCTACTTTAGCAGGAGTGTCCAAGTCTACTGCTCTGAGCCTAGAATAGCTGCTAACAAATATGCAAACTTTTGAGGGCATGGGAAAAGAGAAATAAAATGGAACATTGGTAACTGGCTGGTTTTAAAACTGTTACATCTATCAGTCAGAAAGAACTGTCATTAGACAAAGCACCTGCGGCATAAACAGAAAATGTGACCCACAAGATATAATTTGACAGTTTGAGTTTGGGATATTTTTCCACAGCTAATAGTGTTTTCTGTGATAAGATTATTATAACCTTGGAGTTGCATGAAGCTAGAATATAGGTGGATACCTCCTATGTATATATAGGACCTGGCATTCAAGTACACAGATGTCCAAACAGCCCACACAGGCCCAATAAATAGTCACTGTCCAGGACTAGAATTAGTATGCGCTCTCTTGCCCCCCCACCCCTGTGACATCACTGTGTAGGCATGCACTTCTTCATACACACACATGCAGGGGGAGGATGTAGAGGTGAGGTGGTCAGCCGAGTTACTTAGGGATCCTGGTCGGGTTGGCCTGCCCCTGTGACTGTCTATGGCATCTTACAGCAGCCCCTCTGGCATTTGCCAGTATCTACACCAGGGATCCCCTTCACCTTTTATACCTGTGAGCCACATTTTAATGGAAAAAGTGTTGGGGAGCAACACAAGCATGGAAAAAGGTTCCTGGGGGTAGAAATGTGTGCTCTAATCGGCTACTTAATAGCCCCTATGTGGACCAGCAGCCAACAGAAGGCTCTGCTTGGAATTATACCTGTTTTTTATGCAACCAAAACTTGCCTCCTTACCAAAAATTCAAAAATAATCACCTGCTTTGAGGCCACTGGGAGAAACATCCAAGGGGTTGGGGAGCAACATGTTGCTCACAAGCCATTGGTTGGTGGTTGGGGACCACTGATCTACAGATTTCCAGGCTGGGCCTGCTGCTAAGGCAAGGGGGGAAAAAAGACAGTTTAAAGAATTCAGAGAGTAAAGGGTAAAACAGAAGAAAAAACATGATTCACGCTTTTGTTTTTTCAAATAATTTGTGTGGAACCAATGACGTGTTAATATAGATTTTTGTTTTGAAACTCCTGCTTATTATTCATGTAGATGAGCATATTCAGAAGAATCAGTCAAATGTTTCTTGCTTCATATAAATCTATTGTTTTTCTTTTGTTGCTGTTCCATTGTTATGAATCTAGATGCTTTCAGAGCTAATGTGAAAAGGCAGTGTCAATCATCCTTGGGCAGAAGATTGCTGCTCCTCGTGTGACCAAAGTTTCCCTGCAGTGGACAGTGGTGACTCTTGTTGGGCAGTCGCAAATGCCCCACTGGTTTTATTAAGTGGCGATTTTGTGACTGCCGTGTATTTTTTATGAAAATCCCATCATGTGAAGGGAAATTACATACATGTATTTATGTCCGAAATGCACATAGGTTGTAGGGCTGCACACCCTTGCAAAAGAGTGTATGTAAATAGATTTACCAAAAAAAATTTGCTCACCATCTCGATTTTCTTGTTAAAAATATTACAGTTGTTACAGACAGACTTAAATCCTTCTGATCTTCCAAATACTCTGGTATTTTTAGCACTTATTTAATGATGCCTTTTACATTATTTTAATCCACAGAAAAGCATCCGCCTCCCATTTTAGTATGAGTTTGGAGCTGGCATTTACAGAAAGCTAAGCAAATATGCAAAATGCTCCTCTTTTTTTCTGCAACCTTCTTCATCTTGTGAATAATAATATATATTTACATTTGGACATATATATATGTTCACAAAAAAACCACACATATGTGCATACAGAATATATAACAACTGGAGGTAATGGGGGGCCCTGTTTACTAAAGCTCAGAAATGAAAAGGTGCAGTGCCCAACATTATACACCTCATTTTGGAACTATGCCATCATTAAATAATGCACCTTTCCCTTTGCCAAGTGCATGCGTTTTGAAGGTGATAAACATTTTGGAAAATTTCCCTGGTAATTTGGTGACTGACAGCCCTACTATAAATCAGTATGTGAAGGTTTGGTAAAACTTGAACATGCGGTTTATTTGAGACTGGTCCATTATATACTTTATATTAAAGGGATTCTGTCATGGGAAAACATTTTTACAAAATGCATCAGTTAATAGCACTTTTCTAGCAGAACAAACAAATGTTTTTTTTATATTTTATTTTGAAACTTGATGCGGAGCTAGCCATTTTCTTAGTTTCCAAAGTGCCCCCAACCCTGTAACATGTGCTCTGATGAACTTCAGTCACACTCTACCGCTGCACTGCAAATTAAATAATAGCCCCCCCTTCCTACCAGCAGCCGATCAGCAAAACAATGGGCAGGTATCAAGATAACAGTTCCCTGACACCTCTGCTGAAGGATTAAGATGCCTGAACATGTTTCTGTGCTAATAAACTGCTAATTTGCTGGTAATTTACTGCTAATTTGCTGGCCCTATAAGAAAATGGGCAAAACTGGCAATACACATTTACATTAGGATGATGGCACATGGGAAAATCTGTGCTACCCATGGGCAACAAATCTCCTAAAAAAATCCCTTGCATTGGTGTCATTGGGTGGCTTAAGGCATTTCTGCAGCACGCTACATAGATTATACTGTATATCATTTCCTTGTGTCTCCCCGCGCATGTAGGGTGGGAAGACGAGGCGTCTGATATTGGTAAAATCCTTGGACATCGGTTGTCACGTTGATCGGATAGGCCTAAAAATTTTGATCACCTTTGAAGGTGCCCGAAAATTGCCAAAGGTTAATGCTGAATCGTCAGATAGGGGTAAGAATTTGTCTGTTTTTTTAAAGTAGTAATAAGCATTTTCCTGTACTAGACTAGTACAAGCTGATGAACTAACTGTTTCTAGTAGATATCAGAAATCCAAGTCCGGCTTGGGACTCCAGTTACATGGGAGTAGGAGAAACAATATGTTACCTGAAAGCAGTTCTAATGTGTAGTGCTGGCTCCTTCTGAAAGCTCAGAATCAGGCACAATGCACTGAGATGGCTGCCTACATGCCTATATTACAGCTAAATAAAATACATTTGTTTGTTTAAAAACAACATTTTAAATGGTAGATTAAATTATTTGCTATGTAAAGAGTGTAATTTAGAAATAAAAAGTACACCATAAAAATCATGACAGAATCTTTGAAGTGCTTGGATTGGGTTAATTTGAATATGCAAATTAGATTTTGTTTTTGCTGTTTTAACTAATCTTCTGTGGAGGATCCAGTATCAGACAAATCAAATTATTTTGGATTTGGTGCATCTAAAAACCATGTATATGTAATATAGCAGTCTCCATTCTGTGGCCCTCCAGCCATTTCAAAAGTACAGCTTCCAGCAATGCAGCAGACAAAAGCTAAAGACCATCAGGGGTTGGTGGGAGTTGAAGTGTAACTAGCAGCATATAGGTGGCACAGTTGCTTTTTAAGTATTTATTCCCTACACCTTGGAGCCCAAACCTTCCTGCATTGAGACCTTATTTCCTGTTGCCATTTAGTGTAATGATGAATTATATTAAATAATCCAGGAGGGGATTATTATCACCCTAGTGACATGGAATGAGCTGCCATGTCTGACTGTGGCCCTGTTGGCAGCAGTGTAACTTACACGCAGAAATAAGCTATTTTAATCAGGAAAGTGTACATGTAATCCATACATAGTGAAATGTCTCTTTGTGACCGAGTGATATGTGCTCATCTCAGCGTACAACACTTTTGTGTGCAGGAGAAAACAGCTTTAGAGCAGCGCCACCACATAACATCGATTCCCATTTCCCTGCATTGATATATGGCTTGTGTCCAAACGCTCTGCTTATGAAGGCCCACAATTCATGCCCCCCTTCTGGCCATTTACATGCCTCTTTGGAGTGATGTGCTGACTTTGTACAAACAGCATTTATATTCACTCAGTGTTCATACCCCGATACAAAGATACCAAATCCTTCTGTGCCCAGACATGCCCCTTGTGTCTGTTATTGGCACACATTTAACATACAGCTCTCATATGATGGCACAGCCATTTCCCTCACACAGTGCTTGTGTATGCAGTAATCTCATTCATGCAGTTGTATCCACATTTGTATTTATTGACATGAATACAGAGAGAAATAACTTTGAGATAAATAATCATGAAGATGGAGAAGTGAGCGGCGGGCAAAGGGAGTGTATGTGTGGGTGAAGGAAGAGAGGGGGATTGTGGGAGGCACATACAGGAATACTAGAGGGTGCATCTGTGTCTGAGGTGCAGTGACAGAACTGTGTATTTGTTTGGGGCAGGTTAAGGGGGGCATGTGGGTTGGTGATAGCTGGTTGCCAAGGAAACAAGTCGTCTAAAACAGGACGATGAATATTTATCAGCTCTAATGAATATTAATAAGATTGATTGAATAATCAGGGTTTCTTCACTGTTAACACTGCTCTGCAGATGGAATATTAACACTGAAGCCTCTTGGTGCAGTTGCCAGAGTGACGCAAAAAGCATCTGCCATATTGTGCCAGGGCACAAACATAACATCAAACAGGACTTTTATTCAAATAACAAAAATTCAAAACAAAAGAAAAAAAACCTGTTAATATCCAAAGGCTTATTTAGCAGTCATTAGGCTGTCTGAATCATCTTTCTCTCAGAAAGTGTTGTCACATATTGAGCTCCTAATGAGGAACGCAGCCAAGACAAAGTTTGAAATAGATGATCCCACCTGTTCTAACTATAACATGTTATGCAATGGCAAAATGTGCAACCAAAACTAAACAAGAAATAAGTTCTAATCTTTTGTAGATTGCCTTGGGTCAACAATATAGCTCTGTTAATGGGTGAGAAATTCTGTTTTCTTGTGTCTGTTGTCTCAATTGTAAACATGTATATTATAATAATAACAAAGTAGGTGACCAGCCTATGATATTATAACAATTCTCATCCTAGGGTTTAAAGCCTTCTTAGTTAGCTGGGGTTTGGGTAAAACCAACCCAGTACAAGACAGTCCTATATTTTAGTGGCCTGTAGGGTTGACCTTAGAAGAGGCAGGCTTAGTGATGTATTTCATTCTATAAATATATACTGTGATTATAGCCTTCAGATAACACTTCTATGTGATTAGTGTACAACATTCATTAACTAACAAGTCATCACCAATGAAAATAAATAGTACTTATTTACATTGGCATTCAAGTTATTAGTAATCCTGGTCTCAGTCATATTTTATCTGGTGTCTAACCAAAACCCTGCCTATCTGTTATGATCAGTGATGCCTTGGTGCTATGTCACACTACATGTTTTTTTAGTAGATTTATGTACTGATCAGGCACTTTCAGGTATGGCATCTGACTGTGCACATACAGGCAGGTTTTAGCATAAAAATTTTGCATTTTCACCAAAATCTGCCCCATGTGTGTACTGACAGACAGATGCTGTGCCTGATAGTGTACACTAATGTTGGGGCCAACATCTATTGTGGGCAAATATTGAGAGCAAATCTGCATTCCCTGGCATAGAAACACAGGCAGAGAAAAGAATAAATCAGCCCTAGTTGCCCTGGCATTTTCCGATTGAATTTTAGAGAAGTGCAGTATTGGAATTCTGTGGCATCATTAGTGCTGCTCATGCCAAAAGGCAAGGTGAGAACAGCAGTAACAGGCCCAGACTGGCAATCTGTGGACTCTGGCTAATGCCAATGGGGCTACTGTTAGATGCCATAGAGACCTGGCAGGGGGCTGTTTGGACCTCTGTGTACTTGAAATGCCAGGGACGGCAGTGAGCGGCCAGTTAACAGGAATGGCGCAAAGCTGTCTCTGGTAACTTTAAAAGCCAAATTTCATTTTTTTGTATAATAACGCTCTTTGCACTAGTGATGTGATCCCTCTGGACCCAAAGTAAGTATAGAGGTACGAGATGGGACCACTGCTGGGTGTCAGTTACTCAAGTTTGATTTGGTGCATATATATATACTACTATTGTATCCAAGATATGTAAGTTCTCTAGCAAGGTTTACTAAAGAATTATAACCAAAGAATGACAAAACTGTTGTCAATTTGTATTGCCAGCTTTAGAGTGGCGTTATGTGAAAACACTTCAGAAAAATCAATCCATTGAGGAAGAATAATACTGATTATTTGTATTTTTAGTGAATTTGTTGAAAACCATAGTGAGTTTGTTTATAATCATTAATATAATGTGAAAATAATTGATTGCTAATAGTACAGGTATGGGATCCATTATCTAGGAACTCTATCTAGAAAATTTCAGAATTACAGAATGGTCATTTCCCATAGACTCCATTTTAATTAAAAAATTTAACATTTTAAAAATTTGCCTTTTTTCTCAGTAAAATATTTTGTACTTGATTTTGTACTAAGATATAATTAATTCATATTGAGGGAAAAAACAATCCTGTTTTTAATTTTTAAATGATTTTTTAGTAGCCTTAAGATATGAAGATCCAAATTACAGAAAGATCCCTTATCTGGAAAACCCCAGGTCCTGAGCATTTTGGATAACTGGTCTTGTACTTGTACTTCATTGCACATAATGACATTAAATAATACATTCATTCTCTATTCCCTTTCTTCTTCCTGCTCTCTTTCTCTAAACTGTTATTTTTCTGTTGTTAAAATGTTAAAATCCTAAATAAAAAAAACAATACATTCATAAATTGCAAATACATTGTCTATAAACTGTGCATTAGTGCAGTTATTCACAGCGGCGCAAAAAATCTACAATATCTAGATTATGGCCCTTTATTGCCCTAATATATACACTTGCCTATATGGGCGTCTGAAAACTTGCAACCCACAAAAAAATAACGCTAAAAGTAATCTGTAATTGCATGTGCACATGAAAAACACATTTTAAATACAGTCAAAGATACAATCCACTACAGAGTAAAATAGTGCACTGGGGTAAATGTCAAATTATAGCACCAATGTCTTGCTTGGACCAGAAGGTAAAGATTGAGGTAGGTTGGGGATGGATAAAATCCCAGTAGGGTGATTGTGTGCTAGTTGTATTGTGTGTGGGTGTGACTGTCACAGATCACATTTTACCTTCTGTAAAACATGTAGATCCAGGTCTGGACTGGGATACAGAATACGCCCTGGCATTTCAAGTACACAGAGACACAAACAGCCCCCACCAGCCCACAAGCATTTCCAGGAGTGTGTAGACTCAACTAGAACACTGAATTGAAGGGTTGAAGGGAATTGAAGGGTTGACTTTGTTATTTTGGCTTCCAACACATATGCACAAGTGCTTTATGTTGAGTGGTTTTAAGTGCCTAGCGCTGTACACAAAAATAGAAAATGTGTATACTTAACAACATGGTGTCATTGCACACTACTCACCCAATAACTGTCGGGTGTAACTATGCATGGGTGTTCTGCTACAACATTAACAAGTGCCAGATAGTATCATGGGGACCATGTACCAAGGGACTTGTATTTTGGGACTGTGCCCCTTGTAGACCCCATAAATATTCTTCTTTCTGCTGCTTTTGTGTTTTTGCATTGACGTTCCAAAATCAGCGTAGTTCTCGAGTCTGTATCATTAGGGCAGAGGGAGGGTAAACATACACGTATCCAATGGCTTTGTGTTGAATTCTGCGCTAACAATGAACTGATTACATTCCTTACCATTAATTTTGTCTGCCCATTGTGAGTGATCCCTGCAGGAGCATTGCCAGTTCTCCTTTACCGCACAGCTAGGCTGCAGCCCCTTACAGTGTATTGTGTCTCTGTGTAATACAATCCTAGGCAAAATGGTTTCACAGGAAAATCAGAAACATTAGATCAGGACCAGGATCTTCCAGTTATGCTGAGTTACCTTGCAGCTTTCTCATTTAGGCCCAAGGCTGGGAAAATAATTGTGTAATTTAAACACATGGTTGGCCAAATTAGCTTGGTATGGGTTGACAAGCAGATTTCAAGGAAAGCAGGAGGTGATCAATAATTTTAAGGTTGGGAACACACAACTGTTAGGTCAGATAAACTGGCCTCCTGAAGGGCCCACATTGGAAATGGGTAAGGCAGTTTGGGCACTATATTACTCTGGTCAGTGTTAGATTATGCAGATTCCAGGCCCAGACTGGCAATCAGCGGGTCCTGGCAAATACCAGAGGGGCTGCTGTAAGATGCCATAGACAGTTACTATTTATTGGGCTGGTGGGAGGCTGTTTGGATCTCTATGTACTTGAAATGCCAGGGCCTATTTTGATTCCCAGTCCAGACCTGGCAGATTCTCTGGTGCAGACTCCTTGTTCTGAAACTTAGTGGCTTATTTAAAAGATGCCTAAGGCATAGAGGAGGGGCAGGCAGTATATGGTTGACACCTAGGATTTTTAAAAGCTTTTATAATGGGTATGGATGTGTTAAAGCGATACTGACACCAGAAATTAAACCTTTTTTTACATCTATCATAACATTGTCTTTGCATGACCTTCATTTTTGCCATAAAAGTATTTGCCCAATGCTTTTATATTACCTGTCTGATCCCCCATGTTCCCCTATAAGAGGGCTGCCATATTTGTCCAGCAGAGGGCCGTTAGCATTAGAAGCTATAACTGACAGGCTGAGAAGGGACAGTCAGGTTGGCAAAACAGTCAGGTTTAGGAACTTCAAGTAACAATTATTTACAAAAGCAAATCTCTCAGCGAAAATCAATTAACATGACCTATAGGCAACTTTTTATGTACATTCATATTTTGAGGAGTCATTTTTTAGTGTCAGTATCACTTTAATAAAAAAAGAATTTGGGTTTTGTGTTTAATTTGAAAAGGACTTTGATTATACAGCTTTTATATGTCTGGTAAAAGTAAGTTTAGTCACAGTTTAGCAGTGGCAGCCCCTATAGCGATTGTTCGTTGACTGTATTTAAAGAAGGTGCAAATGCATGCAGGGAGGAGTTAATTTAGGCCTTCAGTTTGGATGATACCCTACAATGCCAAGTAGCTGTAAATGGCTATGTACTGTCCTGCCTAATGTATAAAAAATATTAACTGCAGAATGTGGACTTAATGCTGCTGTTGCAGTTGGTAACATTGTCTCCTCAGTTTTAACTGTGATGCATTCTGTTTTCTGCTTTCTGTATTCCCTTCTTCTGTGTCTGTGTCTTAAGCTGGTCATACAGTATACGTACTGATAAAATTGGACAATCACAACCATTATCTTTATACTGTAAATATAGTTTGATTCTCTGCTTGTGAACAAAGTGCATCAGCAGATGTCTAAGTGGAAGTGTGAAAACACATTGTACATAGTACATAATCTTGTTAATGGGAGGGTACAAGGTTTCTTATACCATTGAAAGGTAGCAAGACAGGTTGAAGGCAGATACAGGCAACAATAATCCTAGCCAGTTGCTGATTCTGAAGGAAGCAGTTGACTTTTTAGCTGCTCATGTATGCAGTTCTGCACCAAAAATTTGCTCTGTGTGCCTGTAACCAGGCAAAGCAATGGATCTAGGTGCAACCACATCAATAAGCTTTTTGCCTTTTGCAGTTAAATATAAGAACGCAGAAGCAATCAATACATTTCAAGTGAGGAGACCCTTGCTCCATTTGTAAGACAAACAGAATGAATACAGTTTCCATTCTAAATTTTCCTTTTTCATCAAATACCTATTTTGAAGAATGCTATCATATAGGCCCAACTACATTGGGTTCTTAACAGAAACTGCTCTGGATATGGTTTAAAACCCAGCTTTTGTCTATAGGGTACTGGGAAAATGGGTTTCCTTCCCTGTTTTGCACATGTTGTCTAGGTAATGGAATGTTTTAACCATGAGTCCCAAGGCACTGCAAAAATGTGTTTCTGATCACACACAGAACTGCTAATCACAGTTCTTTACTGGGCCAATAATGAAAATACATACATTGCTATAGAAAGAGATTTATCACTGAGATCAATATAAATCTTTGTATGTATGTATCAGTAACAAAACTTTATACAGTAACAAGGATTTAATGGGCAAATTATTAAAATTCAAGCTTGTATTGTTTCACACTTTGGGAAAAACGCAGCAAAAGAATATTCTCAAGAACCACAAATAGTTGGCATTTATTAAAGACAAAATCTGTGGTTCAATAGAAGCCAATAAGAGTTGTTTCTAACAACTTATTTTCTCAGTTTATTCAAATATTCAAGATTTTTAACCTCATTGAAAATAAACGAACAATGTGATTGTCGCCAGCATGCAACTTATTTTCTGAGACAAAATGCTGAAATATCCGGTCACATTTTTTTCTTAAATGAGCTAGCATTTGAGAAGAAAGTCACACGCGTTTTATTGTGGTTATTTTGTTCATGTCCACGTTAAACAAATCTGCCCCTAAGTGTAAGGAGTGTATATTTTTTTTTAAAAAGTTCTTCGTCCCACTGAGCTTGCAGTCAAAGTCATTACCAGTCATCACTAATTCCAGACCATTGCACTAGATCAGGGGTGGGCAAACTACAGCCCGCGGGCCACATCCGGCCCCTTGGCCTTTTTAATCTGGCCCGCCGACGATGTCAAGTCTCATCACGCGAGACTTGGTGTCATTGGTGGGCCGGAATTAAAGAGACGAAGGGGGTGTAACGCTGGCCTGGCCCTGCCCGCCCTGGCCCGGGGGTAAGTAAATGTGGCCAGTGAGCCAAAAAGTTTGCCCACCCCTGCACTAGATGGATTATTTAATTCAGATGCTTAGGTGGCAGGTTGTTCTGTGCATTGATAATGGGCACTATGACAAAATGGGAGACTAGAGCAGAGACCATGGCAGGATTACAGAAATTGTGTAAAGGCTGTTTCCCCTGTGTTCCTGTTAGAGACTTTGTACATTGACTTCTGTTACTCTCTTGCCCTAAGTTCAGCTTCTTTCAGCACAATCTGTCAGCACTTCTTAGTGTTCTGTCTCCACTTCTGTCCTCCCACAGTCATTGTAGGCTGAAAGCTCTTCTCGGAGCTCTAATACATCTTGCCAAATTCTGAGTCCCAATGGCGGCTTATTCCTCTGCGTCAGCCCCAGAAGGGAAGGAATTACTTACAAGCTTACTGCTGAGCTGCAACTAGGGAGCCAACTTTTAACAGCATGTTACTTTTGTGTAACACACAGGGCTAATACTGGATATTTATGCTGTCAAAAACAACAATCTAATTTTTATGTATGTGAATCTTTAAGACAGATTGATACATTAGAAAAAGGTCATTGCTTTTTCCATCTGGTTGTGCATCTGACCAAGCATATGGTGAGATGGTAGATGAAACAGTGCTAACCTTTTAATTGGCATTTGCTCCATAATGTACATACTACTTACATACCGTGGGGAGTGGGTTTAGCTTGTTACATAAGCCCAATAAAAAAATTCAGACCTATATTTCACTATTTCTGTTAAGAAATACATTGTTACTGACAAAGGCCCTGGCACATCAGTGTATGTCGCTGGGCTCATTTATAGACACTAGGGCAATTTGCACGTGGGCGGTAACCTATACCTACCTATCAGTGATTACATTTTTCCGGTACCTGAGTCTGGCTCCTTTGCCCGCCAATTCCCCCCCAAATGCATACACGCGTCCCTTTAACTGACATACGCTGCAGTGGGGAGAGAACGTGCTGAAGTTTTCTGCATGTCTGGTCCCCATTGCTCAGTATGTGAGCAAACTTTCAGTGCAGTTTGGGCGCCTAAATTTGTGCCGCCCTAGAACAGCCTTTGTGGGCTCGCCACAAATCTGGGCCTGTCCACATCTGCTCAAGAAATGAAGGTGCCCTCCCCATGGTTAAACTGACCACCTCAAATTAGTGCAAATTTGTATATAAATTGTAAAAAAAATAGCAGTTTAGATTCTAATTCCAGTGCAAGATACAAGGTTATACATTTTCAGTGTCTGTGCTCATTATTTATTTAAATTAACACATTTTGGCTTCGTTTTCTACAAATATAAAATTCTATAAGACTTTTTTTGCAGTGTTTATAATGTTGCACCTCAGTTCTTAATTTTAAAGTATGTATAATATGCATTTTAAATGATCTATACAAAATGGCAGCACTGTGTTCTGTAAATAAACTCATCCCAGTATTGTGTGTGTACAGGTAGCAATGCCTCCTGCCTGCTAAGTGTTTATCGCCACCTAGAGGTAGAAGTGCTGGTTTAATGCAGAATTCAATAATCCTAAAACAAGCGCAGCCTAGAGATATCAAAAACTCCATTGGTTAACTTATTCTAAAGGGGTGTGTGCATTTTTGAAAAAAAAACAACAAATTAATATTGGAGAATTAAAGGTGAGCTTGATTGCTATTGGTGCAATGTATTTTGGTAAATATCTCTACCTGGCACTACAAAGTCAGTATCATCTCACACAGTTCTCTCTGGGCAATCTTTCATAAATTAATTTTGGCAGTTTTCTACTGTATGCAATATAGTAATTAAGTTGGTATTGTGTTTACCTTGCAGCCCAGATTTTTTATTTCCACTGCTGCACTGCGCACAGGGTTGGACTGGGGTGTGCGAGCAGGATCGGACTGGGACACCAGGAAAAAACCCGGTGGGTCCCAGTGGCCCAGACCCGACCCTTGATGGCGCTCCCCCGGCCGACTGTTCCTCACCTGACGTGTTAAACTTATGCGCGCTCAGGGGAGGATGTCGGGCGGGGGAACCTGCAGGTGGTTATGGAGGCTCTGTGGGGGGGTTAGGGGGTGTGGGGGGACACAGCCGGCGGGGGCACCAGCCCCAGTGGGCCCTGCACCCCCAATCCGGCCCTGTGTGCAAGGCCCACCGGGGCTGCTAACCCAGCATCTCCCGCACCCTCTCAGGGGTCTCAAACCACCTGCTCACCAGCCCCTTTTCCTTCCCTCACCTTATACTTCGCTGTGATCTGGGGAGTGAGGGCAGTGGGGGGAGCATCAGGTCTGGGTCGGGGGGGCCACTAGGGGCTGGGGCGCAATTTGTTTTTTCCCGGTGTCCCACTGGCCCAATTTGACCATGACTGTGCACCACCCCGTCTACTGAGCTTATAGGTTATATGATAGGCTGTTGTACCAATAAAAGCTGTATCTGCAGCCAACCGGAGCCTTGAACTACTCCCAGCAATTAGTTAAAAAAGATCTGAAGTAGAAGACCATAAAGGTAAGCCTGGTTGTATGAAGGGAAGATGGTACTTTAAAAAAACAGCAACACCAAAAAATGAAAGTGTATCAAAATAATACATATATTATGTACTGTTGCCCTGCACAGGTAAAAGTTGTGTGTTTGCTTCAGAAACCCTACTATAGTGTATATAAATAAAGCTGCTGTGTAGCCATGGGGGCAGCTGTTCAAATTCAAAAAAGGAGAAAAGGCACAGGTTACATAGCAGAAAAAAGATAAGCTGTGTAAATAACCATTGTATTCTACAGACCTTATCTGTTATCTGCTATGTAACCTGTGCCTTTTCTCCTACACAGCAGCTTTGTTTATATAAACTATAGTACAGGTAAGGGATCCCTTATCCGGAAACCCGATATCCAGAAAGCTCCGAATTACGGAAAGCCTGTCTCCCATAGACTCAATTTTAATCAAATAATTCAGATTTTTAAAATTGATTTCCTTTTCCTCTGTAAAAATAAAACAGTGCTTTGTAATTGATCCCAACTAAGATATAATTAATCCTTACTGGATGTAAAATAATCCAATTGGGTTTAATTCATGTTTTATTGATTTTTTAGTAGACTTAAGGTATGAAGATCCCTTATCCGGAATACCCTTGGTCCCGAGCATTCTGGATAAGGGTCTTATACCTGTAGTCTTTCTGAAGCAAACACACAACATTCGCTGATGCAGAGCAACGGTATATTATATTTTAATTACTTTAAAACATTTACATTTTTTGGTGTTGCTGTTCCTTTAATAAGATAGAGTAAGTTGCTGAAATCTGGAGTCACATGATCCCTATTTTTTACACAAAAAGCACCATGTCCTTTTGTTTCATTGCCATCATATTTTCAGCTATAAAATAATGCAGAATAGTTGCCTGCAAAATCCATTTAATAAGCCTGAGGTGTCATGATACTTTTGTTGTTTATATTATTTTTCCTTACCCATAAATCAGTGACTCACCCACACGTGCTTTTATTCACTCCCTTCTGGAGCATTCATTTCTTTTATGCACACCACATAAGAGATGTGTCAGTTAGTAAACCTGTTATTCTGTATAATCAGTATTGGTAGCTTGAGTGTAGGGCTTTGTACATTGGGCTTAGCTGTATGTTGCATTGTTTATTCACATAAACCATTCAGACATTTCTGTAGTGCCTACTTGCTAGCAATAAGTCCCAATGTGGACTGAAACGTTAGTTGGCTATTCATTCTGTGTTAAATACGCATTTTGGTTTTTCACAAGAAATCTTGGTGTTGCTGGTTTTTTTTGTAGTACTGGAACCATTTACTTTGCACCCAAGGCAGGCTATGTAGCTGTATGCCACCCAAATGGTATTTTGGGTCCTTTCCTCATTCAAACCTTCTGGAAGATTATCTTACACATAGCTGGGTTTACTTGGATGGGTTGAACTTGATGGACACTGGTCTTTTTTCAACCCTATGTAACTATGTAACATATACATGCAAATTATACACCGGTCAGCACACCCTGAGTCCCCTAGCAGCTACAAAGTTTGCTTTCTCTATTGTTACATCCCTATCTAATATTAAAGGAGAATTAAACCATAAAAGTGAATAATCGCTAAATTCTCAATAGCTCAATGTGAGTGTGATCGACTCTTCTAACAGAATCCAAGATGGGGACCTCCAGTGACAACTTTAAAGGCCTAAATCATTATTGTGTATAGAAATTTTAAACTTTGGGTTGGTACAGTTGAGTACATACATTAAAGCATGTCTACCCATATTTCTTTTTAGGGTTTAGTTCTCCTTTATACTGATTAAATTGTTCGTATGTTGTATGTAGAGAAGACAATAAGACACATTCACTGTACTATTTAGCTGCTGGTCTATGTATCCCTGTTAAAAGTGTTCTACCATTTAATACCCATTTCAGTGCCTGGCCAAGCAAAACTTTTGGCCAAAGCAAACCCCCTCCCCCCCTTGGGTACGAAGTGTGGCGCAAGGAATGGGTGGGGGATGAAGTGACACACCGAACACTAACCTCTGCTTGTCAACTTTGAGTGTGTTTAATTGCCTGTCCACTGCTGCCTTTCTCTAATGTTAAGGAACTAGGGGTAGGCAGAAGAGGTAAGTGCCTAGCACCCCCTCCCCCCACCATTGTGCCCTAGGCACGTGCCTCTTTTGCCTACCCCTAGTATCAACCCTGAGGCGTTTACCCTTCTGTTGGCATTAACATATATTTTATGCTGGCAATTAGACAATAAATCAGTACTTTCAGATATAGATTTAATATGAAAATATGTGCCAAGGACCAGTGTGGAAAACAAAGGATATGCCAGAAAGTAAATAAACATCTGAGGGGCAGATTCCAGCAATAAATGCATATACATGGTGGTAGAAATGGACGAATAAATTGTACCATAACTTTTTAGTCTCATAAAATAAGTGCTTTTCTTTATCAATGGCATCACTACATGAATAATTGTTCTACTAAGGTAGCCAATAACAGTGACACTTGATTGTTGTGTACAGAAATAATAGAGATTTCCATAGAAAACATAGTCAAGAATAGATATTACAACTGTGTAACATAATAAACTGAGGCAGAAATGTACCATGGAGTAACATAGAGATGATAACAGGGGCAATACTGTGCCCTACATACCTAGCAATACAACGGAGTCAAGTTAATGACTGGACAAGTACCATAATATTTCAGAGCATTATTTTACTCACTGAAGAGATATCAGAAGTTGGATCCAAGTAGAAGCTGACAGAAAGCTATAACTATAAAGTGTGCAACAGGTGGATCTCTACACAGAGTTGATCACAATGTGAATCTGGCTGTTATACCCAATCACCAAAGTAGCACATTTGTGCCCTTAAATACATCAGTCCAGTCTTGCAGCAGTATACCTAATGAAAGGATATATTGCCTGCTGATACCTACATGTAGTGAGCCCAGCATTTCCTTCTAGGCTGCCCACTTTTGTGCAAAGCCCTTTTCCTCGAGGCAACAATTCATTACAGGACAGAAAACAGTTTGTTTAAATCGTTAATCTTAATTGGTTTAATTTAAAAATTGTGAGGGGTGTTAGAGCTCAGCACTGCCACTGACCTCTAACAACTCACAGAACAGAATGGGGTTCGACTACTCAAACACATTCTGACACATTTGTCAAAAAAACATTTCTTATATTTCAGTATGGTGCTTAGTATTCATCCTGGTGATTGCTACAATACCTCATTAAATTCCAATCAGTCCTAAACTGACTCCAATCAGCCAATTATCTTGTTTTGCGCCTACACACAGGCATGCTGTTATGCCAACTAGACGAAAAAGTAATGGCAATATTCATCCTTGCGTGCAAATGGCACTATGTTGCTCCCTAATAAGCAAGATCTCTGACTGTTTTGAATAGTGGTGACACTAAACAAAAAGTAAAAGCTCCCTGCTATTGGATGGTATGATAGAAGCCAAGCCCATTCTGGCTTATCATATACAGCTTGTTAATTGTCTTTAGAAAGCCACACAAAAGGCATATGTATAGTTACTGTATGTAACAGACATTCTTCATCATGTGAAATATACTTGAGGCAGCACGTAGTTTGCTAATCATGGCAAAGGGCAAAGAAACCACACACAAAGCAAAGTCATACTGTATATATAATCCTGCTGTATAACCTCATTGGGAGTATAGTTATAAGACACAAGTTCTGGCTTTCTGGCTTTGCCCTCTGTGCCTCCATGCTGATTCTTGTTTGTACAACTTCGTCACTGATTATAGCGGGTCAGTACATGCTCAGCACATAAACCATAGGATTAAAGCTGCACTGAGTGAATTCCAATCTCTGTACTTGTCATGTGCACAATGTTAGCTGGGAATAGGCAGAAGGTAAATGTATGCTGGGCATATTTGGGAGGTTAGATCATTATTGCTCATAGAGCAATCCAACAAGATGACATTTCATAAACCTTGTGGGTTTTTTGTGGGATTTACTTTGTAGGATTGCCCTTTAAAGGAAGGGCAATGTAAAAAGTGCATAATATGAGTAATTGTACCATAATAAAATTAAGAACATAGCTAACCTTTCTAAAAATCCCTTCCCTTATGTAATATGTGATATTTCTTTTAAATTTTTTTAAGCCAAATAAAGTGGGTATGGTAGCTCACACGTGACACTTCCATTTCATTGGTTAGATCAAGCCATAGTCATCATTTGGTTATCCAACTGTTACAAAACTATAGCTCCTAATATTGTAAACCATGCTGAATATAGCAAACAAAGGATTAGTGATGTGTGGGTCAGGAAAAACCGACCCTAACCCACAAAACCTTAACTTGCACCAGACCCTAACCACCACAATGTTGTCATATTAGGACTTGCACCATTCTGTATATTACTACTGCATGTGCTTCTAGTTCTAAGACAGGGAAACTTTTGACCCATACCCAACCCAAACCCTGAATGGTCACCCAAATTTCAACCCTAACCCCCTGATCTACATCAACATCACTACAAATTAGACAGCACTCAGTGATTCTTATAATGTAATGGCATCTGTCAATGATCCTGTTAGTCCTCCAAACTGGGGCTATTTCCTAGATTTACTTCAGTTCTGTAAATGTTAGATTTATGCCTTCCATCTATGCATTTTGCTTCATTTATGACAAAAGTCCCATATATATACTTCTTAACTGAATGTCTTTAAACAGCTAATGTGCAGCTCATGCCAAGATATAAAGATTCCTTATATAAGGTCTTGCATTCCTGAATATTCAAGGCTATTTCCAGCATGTAAGTACCCAAGGTATATTAACTATTAATAAGAACACTAAAGGCCCATTATTTATATTGCCAAAAAGATTAACTGCAATTAATCAGCAAAAAAAAAGATTATAAAAAGGGTTACACATATTTACAGTAGCTGCATTTCAGGATATAGTTAACTTGCTGCTGTTGAAGTTGATCCTTGTGCTGTTACATACAGTCAGGTGCAGAAATGTCATTAGAAGCAATGTTAGGCTCTTTGCCTTCTTTGGCAGCTCTTTTTAGGGTGTAATGACACCAGCATGTATAATAAATGGATGAGCCTCTTTCTTGGTATTTCTCAGTATCAGCGGCTGGGCACATGCTTTTGTATATATGCTCACTGGTTAATACTGGCATACTGATGTGCAAATGGCTTGTAACCCATTTACTTGATCTCACAGAGATTCTCATAGCAGTAAAAAAAACAAAAAAAAACAAATGATTACAGTCCCAGCGTGTTATACAGTACAATGCTACCTTCTCCTACTGACAGAAGATGTTTTTAAGTTTGAATGTACTCTCCAAGACGTTATTCATAAGAGATAAGTCAAATGTTGCAGTTGAATCTTCTGATCGCTTCTCCTTCCATTTTAATCAAATGTTGGAAAGCACATTGATTGATTCTTTATTATTTTACTGATAGCAATTCAGCCTGATTGTGAGTAATGTGGAATGGCTTTTAAATGTATTTTACTGAATGGCTTACTATATTTGGGATTGTTGGTTTTGTGTTAGCACCATTATCTCTTGAGGTCATTGAGAAGCTTTCCACATGTGCTTGTACTTTTGCTTTCATTCTGATTTAGTGGTTTCAGCACCATAACAGCACATTTCCATCTGCCAGGGCTTCATGTTTGCTTGTCTTAGACGGAGGTGGAAGGAAAGATGTCTTCATTTGGTAAACCCTTAAGAAAAGGAAAAGTTACAAATGTTGTACATTATAGAAGTACACACTTATATATATATATATATATATATATATATATATATATATATATATATATGCAAGGATGTTAGTTTATCTCACCTTAGGCTTTTCTCCCTCAGTAATTGGTGAAACTGATTTCAAACACACTGGCCCACCTAAAACATAAAAATAATATGATTCCAAGCAGAAAAACAGCTAGAACCATTGACACAGCAAGACATTCTACAAAATAACATTCTACAAATAAGAAAACAATTATATAAGATATATGCAGACTGATGGTTCTTGCCTAGGAAAGTGTCTTCCTCATTGATTTTGTCTGCCATATATACCCCCCCTGGAGAACGCAGTCTCCTTGGGCTTGGTCCTGGGGTTAGGGCAAGGCAAAGAGATGAAGGGGCTGGGCTGTGCTCCAAAGAAGAAAGAGCTACTGATGACCGAGTACGAGAACCTGGTGGGAATGAAACAGTGCCTTATATTACAAATGTGATCATCTTATATTCATACTCCAGCCACAGAACACAATCAAACTCACCTCTGGCTGTCAGCAAGGCACTGACAGTCCTTTCACTTATTGCACTGAAGCCAGCTTTAATGTCAAGAAAAGAGCGGTGACTGGAACCAATTGTGGACGTATCTGGGCTTCTTTGCTCTGTAAGCAAAATAAGGTTGGGCTTGTTTAAACAGGACTTAAGTATAGAATAGGTTATGAAATACTGCTGTCAAAACATCACATTGCTGTCTGCAACTGGGACTCGCTAAGAGTAACAGTTTCAAAGCAACCCTTATCTTGGATTATTAAATTATTGTCTGACTTCTCTAAATAAAGTGATGCAACTCATAAACAACTGGCCTCACAAACAAACAATTTGTATGTCATCTTGTATTAAGAATTTGCAGTTAAATGGGTAGTTATACCATGCTGTTTAACACTAGTGCAATGATTAGGGTTTGTGCTGAACATACTATTTGGGTATACTATAGTATATTGCGTATACTATTTGTGTTTTTATCATAAGAAATCTATGGTTTTTGTTATTTTTTTTTAGCTATAACTATATTACCAGTGTACAACCCCCTTCCTTTACCCTTTGTTGTTGTTTTGCCAGCAGGAGTCCGTTATGCAGGAGGATTATTTGTGCATTTGGCAATCTATTTCACTATCTATCTATGAAGAATAGCTTCAGGTTAACTTTTTATCTTAAGAAATAACACAAACCATAGAATTTTTAGGATTAAAACAATAGGCAAAAAGTATGTTTGGCCCAAGCTTTATTTATTGCACTCACATTTGACAATGGGGTATACTGTCCCTTTAAAGGGAAATATACCCCCTTTTAGACATGAGCTCATTCAGTTGCACCAATGTTGAAAAGGTGCATAAACATGATCTGAACTTCCAAAGATAAATGTATTTTTTACACATTCCTAATTTCACAAACTGAACGTAAACTATGATGGTTTGTCTCTGTGCTCACTGGGACCAATTCCTCACATCCCTTAGGCTCACTGTGTGCTCTAACCCCCCTAAACTTTTTCCACTGTGAAGTGAAGAATTTTGAATCTTGAAATCCTTCCTTCCTCTCTATAATGGTTTTATGTGCTTATTTTTAGGGATGCACTGAACCCACCCAGAAGGATTCGACCGAATCTGAATCCTAATTAGCATATGCTAATTGAGATTGGAAAGGGTTAAAAATCAGATGCCCATTTAACTCTTTCTGAATTCTAATTAGCATATGCTAATTTATGCTAATTCGGATTTGGTTCGGCTAAAACCGAATCCTTAAAAAAAAAGCCGGGATTTGGCCGAATCCCGAACCAAATCCGGGATTCGGTGCATCCCTACTTATTTTACATAAGCCTAACTGAATGTGCTAACTGAATGTGATTTATCAAGTATATGGACTTTCCCTTAACAATAGGATAGGCTTTTTTAGCTGCATAAAACAAAGATTCTGACATTTGTGGAAAAAACTTTGTTGAAGTGTTGTTGTAGCTGAAAGTGTTGTTTTATTACATGACACATTTTAACACTGTTTAAGTGTTGTTTTATGTTTCATACATAAAGCACGGGGCAGATTTACTAACATTTCTCATTTTTTTATTTAAAAATTTGAATGCACTCTGAATCTGAAATGAAAAAGCATGTGCGAGAAACTTCACAAAAATTCAGAATGTTTTATTTAGTCGCATGAAAACTGCAACTTTGTCACACAAAAAAACAGCGCTTTGAAGCAAAAAAAAAAAAATCCTCCAGGGAAGGAAAGGGACTTATGTATGATATATGTAATACTGTATAAATACTAATATTGTGTTAAATTCAGTGTAAAATGTTAAGTATATAAATAAAAGTGATAGAGTGCTGTTAGGTTAGTTGATTTGCTTCCTTTATTCCTTGTTTGCTTTGCTACTTTAACTGTAGCTTAAAAAGTGTTAATGGCACCCAACGGTGTACTGATACATTTTTAGACAGAATGGGGCACATTCATTAAAGTACGAATCCGAATCACGAAATCTGATAATTTCTGATGATTGCATAACTCGTGAAAATTCCGTTCGTTTGAATACAAAGATTTCATACTTACAATCTGAAAGTTCTGAAATTTTCGTATTGAAACGATCGTTTGCGAATGGCGATCCGATAGGCGCCAAATTTTTGTATCCGAACGATCATAAACAGCAGGAAAACCTTTCTAACTTTGAACCTTGAGTGCATGATTTCTGCAGCTCCAACCTGGCCCAAGGAAAGTCACCATACCGAAGCTTGAATGAATCCGAAACTTTTGTACTCGGTGCGACAAATATTATTTTGTTGCACAAATTGTCGCAAAGTACAAAAAAGTCACGCAAATTAATGAAAATATCTCAGAAAATACACAAAAGTTGTACACTTTAGAAAAAATATACATTTTATGTAATCGGACCTGTCGTACTTTAATGAATGTGCCCCAATGAGTCCCTGTAGACTGAGAATATTTGGGTTACCATTGAAGCTATTATAGTCGTTACTTTTCCTTTTAACTGGCTGAAGCTCAGCTATGCATACCTTTTTAAAATGCTTATCCATTCTCACCCGGATTAAACTGAAATTCCTTATTTCTGTAAATCCTTTAGTCATGTGGCTCCCTTTTTTTACGTAAAGATTATAACAATGCCTTAAAAAACTCTCACTTCTACACAGGAGGCCCTTTCTGAATTGTGTTACATGACATCATGTCCATGATGCTTCTGAGCTCAATGACCCAGCTATTACTTAAAGGAACAAGTAACACCAAAAAATGAAAGTGTTTTAAAGTAATTGAAATATAATGTACTGTGGCCCTGCACTGGTAAAACTGGGGTGTTTGTTTCAGGAACACTACTATAGTTTATATAAATAATTGTATTCTACAGGGTTTATCTGTTAGCTGCTATATAACCTGTGCCTTTTCTTCTTTTGAATGGCTGCCCCCAGGGTTTATATAAACTCTAGTAATGTTTCTGAAGCAAACACAAAACATTTACCAGTGCAGGGCAGCAGTACATTATATTTCAATTACTTTAAAACACTTTAATTTTTTGGTGTTACTGTTCCTTTAATTGACCTCAATGCTTTCAATAAAGTATTTAGTCGAGCAATAAGAAAGCAGCATAGCTTATGCTTTTTTTTACTTCTGAAGGAGCTCGTCAAGTCCAGTGGCCAGTGAGGCAAACCTCTGACTTTGCAGTACAGTACTTTTGGGAATATACTAGTATACTGTGCATGTGCCTGCTGAGGGTGGTGCAGGGGATACTTGGGAAATGGATCAGACATTGTGGTACAATGCCCTAAAACAAAGTACCCCTAGTCCCTGAAATTTTAATAGAAAAGTCACACAGGCCCAGGCAGTAATATTCCATTACTGAGGGATGCCCAATATACTGGCATATGGCTCATGTCAGTGTCGGACTGGCCCACCAGGATACCAGGAAAACTCCCGGTGGGCCCCAGGTGTAAGTGGACCCTCCTGCTCTTGAACATATGGCCTTTTTCACGGTCATTCCCTATTTCTGAATGGGAAAAAAGAGGAGAAATACATGGAAGAATAGATATTAGCATGTAAATAAAAGAGACTAGGATAATAAACAGGTTGGGTGAGGAAAGGAGGAAAAATAGTTTGAAGCCTATGGTGTAAAGTTTTTTGGTGGGCCCCTGAAATCCCAGTCCAACACTGGCTCATGTCCAGTGTTTAAACCTTTAGTTTCCCTATTCAAAACACATAGTAAGCATTCCATACTGTAGCAACTCTAGAGGCTATACTTTCAAAAGTAAAACAGCAGCTACCGTAATAAATATTGAATTGATGAATTCGAAAGGATACCCAGCAGTTTGATGTTTCCCCCATTTATTAAACATTTTAACAAACATTTAACAGACCTGATACACGTCAGTTGTTGTCAATGTGTTCAACTGCTTTGAGCAGCTCTACAGGGTTATAGTGCTCAGTGCACTTCAGTAGCAGGGCTTGGCACTAACACCTACCGAAATAACTGGCCTGATGCAGGGAAAACATTTTGTTAAATTTAAAAAACTTTGATAAGTCAACCCCACAAACGCTTTTAAACTTGTGCTGTGACATATCCGAGGTGTAGTCATTGCACTATAATACTAGGGAAATTTGCCTTTCCATGAAAATTCAGACCATCGTTTTGACCCCCTTAACTAGCTACCAAGTTAGCACCCATACATGGCTCCTTTAGAAGAAGAGGGAGTACAGGAAAAACATTATAACTAACTGAATTATTTTTTTATAGTTCTGCAATACCAGGTGTGTGAGCCATCAGTTAAACAAAGTAAAAAATATGAGTTTTGGTGTTTTTGAAGGATGACTAAAGCCTAACTAAAGAAGTAGGGCAGAAATGTTGTACATTATGTTTTGGGGTTCTGTACCAGCCCAAGGCAACCGCGGCCCTTTAGCAGGGAAGATCTGTGCCCCCAAAGATGCCCCAGTAGCTCCCCATCTTCTTTTCTGCTGAATTACTGCACATGCTCTGTGCTGTTGTCACTTACAGAGTGACAGACACACAATACATATACTGTATATATAGAATATAAATATCACAATATAAGGCTGATTAGTAATTAATACAAGTAATTACTACATGGCAGCTCTGAAACAATTAGCATCAGAATTTAATAATCATCAGCCCTGTAGCATATTTGGTGAATTAGTAGTTATTTTATTAAAAATTATCGTTAATTAAATGTTTATATGGAACATGTACAGCTGCAATTGCAGTGAGCAAAGTGCAATTTCGAGCACAAATTTTTTACCCACAATGCCACAATGGCACATTTGCTCTGTGCCTATACAGCCAAATTACTGCAACTGTGTACGCATGTATTCGCAAATCAGACCCAACTGTGCAGTAATAGAACTGGTGTCATTTTCAGTGTTTGCTGTCTGAGTGACAACCTTATTCTTTTGGCGCATGCTGAAAAAGCAATAGAAATCTCGAAAATCTGTTATGAATCCTTTTTCCTATATGAATGTTGAAAAAATTATTTTATGACACATTTGGGGCAGCATAAACGTGAGTTCTATTTGCCCTTTTTTGCTCCTTTCACAATCTGATTTAGGCCTAGGAGACCGCACACATGCCAATGTAGGCAGAACCTACCTTTGCTTAGGCCTCCCTGGTCCCAGAGCAGTTTGGTGATCTCATTAGTCCAGTTTTCCTTCACTCCTGCACTCTCTGCTTGTAATACTAATGTCTCCCTGGATTTTTGCCTTCGAAACCAGAGCTCTAGTCGGAAGTCTGCTTCTGTAGCACTCTCTGTAAGACCCATGTCAGCTGTCTGCAAAGCAGCATGGGAATATATAAAATCCTTTCTTTATCAGGCAGAGCTACATTTGCAATTAAAACAAATTCATGTATGTAATTACCTTAAAAGACTGCTTGTAACCATAGTTCTCCAAACCTCCCTCTGCTGTCTTGAGTTTGCTTAAAAGCAGAAGTTTTTGGAAGAGGAATACATGTCGTAGAGATTTCTTCCTCCCTGATATTACGGTAAAAACATCTTTGAGTAGGAGGCGACCATGTTCTTTCTCATCCACCTGTGAGTAGGAAGATGTCAGTGACTGCAATAAAACAACTGATAGAAACTGACAAATTTTCAGTAGATTAATGTTTTTTTTAGAATAATATGAAACTTACTTATTGAACAACCCCTAGGGAAAATATCAAGAGAATGTGCTATGTAGTATGTATATGAAATACACTAAGGAATACTCTATGTCAGTGCTGTCCAACTGGCCCCCCTCTGTGTGGCCCCCCACCTGTCTGGCTGCTTTGATGGCTTACTCTTGTGTAAGCTTTAAATGGTATCAGTACTGTGATTAACTGCCCCCCCTGCATAGTTCTCACCTCAGATTCAGGCTGTAATCAGGCTGTATTGTTTAAATATGTAATCCCCTGTACTGTTCACACCTTTTAATCTCTGCATTGTTTACCCCCTGCAGTGTTCACACCTCAGGCTCAGGCTGTAATCACCCACATTGTTCCCCTGTTCACACCTCAGGAGCAGTAGAAACCCACAAATAATCCCTGCATACTACAAAAAGAACATATACTGAGGTGGCACTGCAATTAAAAAGTTTTTTAATATATAGTTATTGTGCAGACTGTAGGAGCAGTGCCAGCATTGTGTCACTGTAGGCTGCCTGTGTGTGCCATACACACAGGCAGCATAGGGCAAGCAGAGTATGGCACACACAGGCAGGGTAGGGAAGGCAGAGTATGGCACACACAGGCAGGGTAGGGCAGGCAGAGTATGGCACACACAGGCCAAGTTTGGCACAAACCAGCCAAGAATGGCACACACAGTGAAAGTATGGCACACGCAGGCAGGGTAGGGAAGGCAGAGTATGGCACACACAGGCAGGGTAGGGAGAGTATGGCACACACAGGCAGGGTAGGGCAGGCAGAGTATGGCACACACAGGCCAAGTATGGCACAAACCAGCCAAGAATGGCACACACAGTGAACTGGCTTCCATTATCGGCCCTCCACCACGTAGGTCGGAAAGATTCCGGCCCTCGGTACAACAGAAGTTGGACAGCACTGCTCTATGTAATTAATTTTAATGATATCAGAAGAAATGGATGGCCTTATCCATCACCATATAAAGGCATTGGGGTGAAAATGGAATGCTTTAATATTAGTTGAAGGGCTTCTTGATATGTAAACCCTATGCATGCCCCCTTCCCCCCAAGCACATCACTCCCACTTTAAAACGGTACCCCCATTAAAGGAGAAGGAAAGGCAAAGTCACTTGGGGGTGCCAAAATGTTAGGCTAAAGAGACTTTAATCGCTTACCTTGTACCCAGGACTGGTGCCCCTGTTAGGGCTCTGACACACCGGGAGATTAGTCGCCCGTGACAAGTCTCCCTTGTCACGGGCGACTTATCTCCCCGAACTACCATCCCATCGGCGAAAATGTAAGTTGCCGGTGGGATGGCACACGCTGCGCAGACGATTTCAGAGCCCTTAGGAGAAAACAGCACCAGCCCGGGGTACCTGTAGCGAGCGCTTCCTTCCTACTCGTGCTGCTGCTGATTGTCCGGGACAGGCGCATGCGCATTAGAATGAAAAGCCGACTTCTCTGTTAAAGTTCAGCTTTTCACTCTACTGCGCATGTGCGCGCAGCGAACCAGAAAGGAGGAAGCGCTGGCAGCTACCCCAGGCTGGTGCTGTTCTCTCCTAACGGGCACCAGCCTGGGGTAAAAGGTATGCTACTGAAGTCACTTGGGGGTGCCTAACATTTTGGCACCCCCAAGTGACTTTGACTTTCCTTCTCCTTTAACCTGTACCTCTGTCCTGGGCAGAAAATACGTTGAATAGGAAAGTTTGTTTTGCTTTGTTTTGTTTTTTTACAAAAATAAATAAATTAGAGTAAATTGGCTCCTAAGGCAAAAGGTAAATATGTTAACTTCACAACAAAGAGTACCTAGGTGTTGCCTACATTTTTCTGTCTGTTTTTTTCCCACAATGTATTCAGTTAGATTTCTTGTATTCTGTGTTCAATTAACAGTAAAAGGGAAAATACATTTTTTTCCCTTTAAACAGAAGGTCATAGCTTGTCAGACCACAGAACATTTTGTCTCTCCTTATATCACTTATACATACAATAAGGAGTCGATTGCTTGCCTTGGTTAATGCACTTGTTGAAGACAATAATAGCAAAAAGCACTACCTTCCTGACCACTAGAGCAACTGCCTTTATGGCAGCAGTTATAAAAATCCTCAGAAAGACAAAATAGCCATCCTTGTTGATGTCTATTAATGCAAATATATAGAGATGGGACAGTCTATGCACACAGTCAGTTTTGCTTTCATGAAGAAGAATAAATTGATTAATTTACTAGGGGAAATAGGAGCCACTAGTTTAGCCTCAATCTACTTGCCTAATGCTCAACAAGCAATTGAATCCATCTTGAAAATACTCTCTGCAAGTACCATAACTTTAGTAAATCTTAATGCCTGCAGCCTAGACTTCTCTTCGGGGAAATCTAGTTAGCCATTCAATCAGTTTCATGTGGATTACTTAATTCCCTACATATGGCATTTATCAGAACCCTAAAACAATGGACTTAATGTACTATTCAAATAGACATGAGTTTGGCAGTGATCAGGAATATGCTATATGAATAAAAAGCCCTGGTACGGATGAATTTACAAGGGCCTAAAAGATTTTGAACATGAAATAATCCCCTGTTATGATTCCACTTTATGTGGTAATTCTTCCACTTTACAGAGCACTGGTAAGGCCCCATCTAGAATATGCCATGCAGTTTTGGTCTACAGTGCTCAAACAGGATATTATTGAGTTAGAGAGGGTCCAGAGAAGGGAAACTAAGCTGGTAAAGGGTATGGAAAGTCTCAGACTGGCAAGGTTGTGATTGTTACACTGGAGAAGAGGTGCTTATGGGGTGATACGATAACTATGTATAAATATATAAGGGGATCATATAATAATCAGTCTAATGTTTTATTTACCAGTAGATCCTTCCAGCAGACACAAGGGCACCCACTCAAATTACAAGGAAGAAGTTTCTGCCTGAATATTCAAAAAGGGTTTTATACAGTGAGAGCTGTGAAGTTTTGGAATTCTCTTGTACTGGCTGATACATTAGACAGCTTCAAGAAGAGGTTGGATGGCTTTTTAGCAAGTGAGGGAATACAGGGTTATGGGAGATAGTACAAGTTGATCCAGGGACTGGTACGATTGCCATCTTGGAGTCAAGAAGGATTTTTGCCTTCCTATGGAGTCTGGATCAACTAGCAGTTAGCAGCACCAGATTTCTTATCCGGACGCCCTGAAGCTGCTCCCATTCGCTCACATACGGAGCAGTGGGGTGAGGTCCCCATTGCTCTGTATGGGAGCAAAATTTAATTGCGGTGGGGCTGCATGCTGCCCCTAAATCTGTGCCGCCCTAGGCCTGGCCCTTTATAGCCTCGCCACAAATCCTGGCCTGGCAGTTAGGCAGGGTATATAAAGGCATAAAAGACTAAACTTGATGGACTTGTCTTTTAAAACTAACTTACTTTGTTACAATGTTATTATGTTTGTTTATGTTTTGTTGCAATGTTTGAACCCCAGTCCCAAAATGATTTGCTTTTTTTTGTTGTTGTTGTAAAATATGAGGACACTAGAAGTCACCTTGGAGTTCCATGACCTTAAAATAAAATTGCCACCTTAATGTAAAAAGGTTCTATCTCAGGTCTAGCTCAATGGCATAAAAACCCTCCCCCTAACATTTCACCTCGTGCTTTTTTAGTTCAAAGCCAAGGACTATACACTATAGCAAACAATATTTCACTCTAATTTGATAATATATATGAATTAAATCAATTATATTAGGGGTAAATACTTTGCATGATTTTTATATTGTGAAACTGAACTGATACAAATTCTTGTTGCTTTATTTGTTCAGATAGTAAACTACATATTGACCATTGACCAAACTTACCTCAAACCCACGGATTGCTTCAACAGCCAATAGGTTTTTCCCATAAGGCACCAAGGAGCTAACAAGTTCCCGAGCTGTATGCAGGGACTGGCGCTCCTGCTCATTCTCCTGGTCACACTCTTGCATCATGTCTCCCAAGAAACGTTGGTATTGATCCAGCTGCTCCAGTGGTCTCTGCAATATTATTCTTGAGTCATCCTCCTCCTTTTGGTCCCTGCGCCTGCCCTGTTGGAAATAATGATACAGGATGGCAAAAATTTGTATCTTTTTTTATAATGCCCTACTGGTTAGGTATGTCCCTGTACACAGAAAATATTACTGACTACACTAGATCAGAGGCGTGCTTACATGGGTTGCAACCACAAACATTCTCCAGAAAAACTGTAGGATGGAAGGGCCAATACACAATCTTTCATTCCATTGAAGAGATTGATGGGTAGAATAAATGGATTGGATTAACAAAATGGTGGTCATTAGGAACATAAGTAGATAGAGGCCCTGTATGAAATAGCCTTTCAGAAAATTGGAAAAAAAGTTTCCTAATGAGCTAATGGTTCTAATATTATTTATTAAACATTTAGAAAAGAGAAATAATATAAATCCTCAGACCCTTGTTCCAGTAGGTTGGCTAGTAGAGTCTGTTATTGAATTGTTGCTGGGATATATCCTGGCCTGTATTTAATGTCTGTATCACGAGTACAAGTGACTCGTCAAAAAGTCACCGATTTTTATCTGCATTTCAGTCAGATTGGAATTTGTACTGTGCACAGTAAAGAGTGCTTTACTTAAAGAGCAATGGGGAGTATCATTTTTACAAATTATACAAAGAAAACCCATTATTTTTGTGCATTTCTGACAGTTATATATAGTGCATAGAAGAAATGAAATGATTGCATGTGTGATGTTTGTGCAGTTTTCTAATTTAACAGCAGAGGGTGCTACATGCTATAAAAAGGAAAGAGTCAAAGTGGAAAGCAAGGCAGTTTTAACGATCAGCAGAGGGCCCCGAAAATAATAGCAGGGTTTTGCTAGATAATTAAACCAAGGCTTCAATGTCCTAGAGATGCTTCATTGAAAATCATCTGTTCGAAAAACTCCATGCACTGTGCTGTGATTAAAGGGTGCACTGGAAACCTTTATGGGGCTCGCAGGTGCAGCTATATAAATAAGAGAAGGCAGGCATCTGCAAGGCATTTTCTTGCTTTTCTGGTGTGTTTGGGCAAGCTCAGCATCAATTTAGCAAGTAACTAGCTGAACTCTGCCTACGGCCTACGGCACACCACATACACCATCCACAAAAGGTGCTGAATCCGCCAGGCCCACAGATAAACCCAGGCCATCCTGCACATAAGCACTTTATACATGATGCTCAAAGGTAATTTAGGGGTGCACATCTGAATGTATAAAATGAGTAAAATCCACCATATTGTTGACTTGGCTGTATCTTTTAAGCTAAAAAGTATCTGAAATTGCCCCATTGCTGTCTCACTTTGACTAAAATAGAAAATGCCTGAGAGTGCCAATATCAGCTGTGGCTGGGGTTTTGCATTCAAGACAATGGGAGGCAGTAGGGAGTCTCAGTTTAGAGCTACTGATTAATGTAAACTTGTGTGCGGATGTATTCTTTGGCCTATATTCTTTTTTTTTCAGAGGACTAGCATTTATTTATGTGATAAAAAATTGTGTTCCTACAAATCTAAGCTTGGTTAGATTTGTAGATTTGGTTACTTTGTCTACAGCACTTTAATGCTAACAGTCTTGTCATTTGCTTTACATATTATTGCAGTCTCTTAATGGTATGTGGATGCAATTTGCCTTTGTCCTGAAACCCTGCTAATTCTAGGCCCCTGAGAGCTTAGATTGCTGAAGGAACAGTGGCAACTCCTATTGTAATGTAGCTCCTACTGGTCCAACCAAGCTAAAATAATAAAACATTCGGCTCGTTGCTATAGGTTACTAAACTTATGAGAACCTTGTCTGTTCTTCTGCAGAAACCTGTTAATCTTACTTAACTGATGTAATACAAGGGAGGCTTTGTGTAAGTTGAAGTGAATGGAGCCCTGTGAGAAAAATCTCCTCCATGAAACATGATTACAGCACAGTCCTGAAATAACCAGTTAAACCCAAGTACAATGTTGTCAGAAGGTATTTTCGAGTTTATCCTTAGAAATGCTTACTTGTACCCAACTATTCGTTAGTGCTAATAACAAGTCTCATTATATCCATTTTCCTCTAAATATCCAAAAAGAACTGCATTGTCCCTTGCTCACGTTCAATAATAAATGCTCCTTTACATTCTTAACAACACACTGAAACTGTACTAGCCAAGTAACTAAATGATCTTCATCTAACTACATGTCAGCCCTCTACTCAGCTAATCCTCCTTGACGTATGTGCAGTTTTGATAATGTAGATCACACTTTTTCCTTAGAGGGCATGTCAACCCCAAAAATAAAGTTTTGCATAATGAAAGAAAACATAATTCTAAGCAACTTTCCAATATGAAATAATTCAAAATTTGTAGCGCTTTAAATGTTATTTGTAAATGTAATTGCTATTGAAAGCAGCATTTGCTGAACTCCTGGTTGTTACATTTTAAACAATGTTGCAAAGGTCTTGCTTCTCCAGCAAGGCAGGTCTGTCAGGCTGCTGGCTTGTGTTACAATGTTTCAACAGTCTGAGCCACCAGGGCAGAGAATAGAAAAGGACAGGCAAGCACTGCTTCTAATAGCAATTATATATACAAATAACTCAAAAACCATTACAAACTTGTAATAAATGTATATTGCAAAGCTGCTTAGAATTTTGGTTTCTTTTATTAGGCAAAAAATTATATTTTGAGTTGCCTTGTCCTTTAATACATCCCATTCACTTGGCATTTGAAACAAAGCCCTTTTCTTGTTAAAGGAACAGTAACACCAAAAAATAAAAGAGCTTTAAAGTAATAAAAATATAATGCACTGTTGCCCTGCACTGGTAAAACTGGTGTGTTTGCTACAGTAACACTACTATAATTTATATAATAAGCTGCTGTGTAGCCATGGGGGCAGACATTCAAGCTGGAAAAAAGGAGAAAAGGCACAGGTTACATAGCAGATAACAGATAAGTTCTGTAGAATGGGATACGCTCGGGTGCAGGCACATGTAGTCGATATACGCATGAAAACGCGAGACTTTGCATTCTCTCGCGTTTTCATGCGTATATCGGCTACATGTGCCTGCACCCGAGCGTATCCCATTCATTCGGGTACAGGCACAAGTAGCAGGCGTAGGGCTGAATTTTCGGCAATCGCTTTTCCGCTTGCCGAAAATTTCAGCCCTACACCTTGTGTGGCATTAGCCTAAACCTCCTATGCATATCTGCACTCCTTCAGTGTCTTAAAGCTCATGACACGCAGTGTTCATGATCAGTGCATTCCTCTCTTAGGAAGAACTGTAGTGATCAACATGTCATTGCCAGCACCTGTTCCTCCATTATTATTTCTTTCTTTCCTAGTATTTATATAGTGCTGACACATTACCACATTCAGATTATACATTATTCACATCGGTCTCTGCCCCAGTGGAGCTAACAATCTAAGCTCCCTATCACATTCACACACAGTCCATTGTTATCAAAAGCTAGTTAACCTGTTTTTGGAGTGTAGAGAGGAGTGTGGAATGGAGAGGAAACTGACAAAAGAACAATTAGAACATACAAACAGCATGCAAACAGGAGCCAAAACGGAATCAAATTCAGGCCAGGACCCCAACACTGCAAGTATTAGGGTGAAGACACACTGTGCTATTAGTAGCAGCTACTAAACTCCAACAAATACCCTGCCATAGACAATACTGAGAATTGTCTCTGCTAAAAGACACAGAGACAATTATCAGTAAAGGATCAGCATTATCTTTTTTAGTAGCAATGACAAGTAGATGCTACTAGCTCCGAGTGTCTTTATTTTTTATTGTTTTTATATTATATTGCTTCCATATTTGGCTAATGCAAATGCAGATAAAATTGTTGTACCATTTGTTAAATCTCAAATAGTCTGGCGGGCTGATGGGAAGAACTTTATTTCTCAGTTATTAATTGCTGAAATTTTATGCAATAATGTGATTTTCGCTTGTCTGTCACATTTTTCTGTAAATAAGTGCTCAACCTCATTTTAGAGGTTTAGATGAAACACAACAAAAATGGCACAGAGATAGTACTTTAATTGGCTAACTATGGTAATAAAACCAAAGCTTTTTTATTTTCTTTTTCTAATCCAATGTAAATAATAAGGTAATAAATAATAAATAATCAAGCATAAAGGGTTTTCTTTGCATCAATAAAAGTAACATTGTTCTCTAAATCTGCCTTGCTTACAGAGATCCCATAATCCTCCTTGCCCCCACTCATTCTTGGTCATTTTATAATCTTCTCATTGAAGAATGGATTGGGTGGTGGCATGCAATAGCACCTGATGTGTGGGTTTGCATAATTGGTAAGGTTATTTGTTTGGTGTAGCCAGAACCAAAAAAACTGGTAATTCTAAACATCTGTGATAGATGAGTCCTGTATTTGCCAATAATATGTGCAGATGCAACTTAAAACTATGATATAGTTAGCAAAAACAATTTTTGCTGTTAGGGTGACTATTAATAAAAGTTTTAGTCTTTCACTCACCTTTAAGCTCCCGCTTGGAGATGGAAGAAACAATTCTACCTTTTGTCTGTTTTTTACATACAGAGAATACAACCGCAACTGATCTGCCTAAAAAAATAACAGAGAGATAAAAAACATATACTTTGTGTTGTTACTGAGTTAATACATGTCCATAGATAAATACATGTCACTGTTTTACTGGGTACACATCATATTTAGCATAAAAGTGTTGTGGAATTGAGTATATGCCCAATCAATAATATATCTATACTCATGTTGAATACAACAAACAGAGGTTTGTGCTGTCACATTGGTAATTTAGGAAAGCCAAGGAAAATGTTTTAATTTTAATAAGCAAAAAATATTATTACTTTGCATTCTAAGAAAGAGAGGAAGAGAACATCAATATAGAGAAGGTAGTTAGATTAGGATAAAAAGTATCTTACATGTTGCAGGAAGCAATAGGAGACAGTCAGTGGCTGGGATACACAGTTCTGCAGGTCCCGGAGAAACCGAGTGTGAAAGTTCAGAAGCTGCTCTATGCTGCCTCTCAGCGCCAGACCAGCAGGACATGATCCTCTGACCTCCAGAGATCGGCGCATTGATTGCACATAACTCCGCTCAGAGCACAAGAGATCTAGCAGCAAGCGCTGAGGGGACCTAAAACAAAGTAGCAACACTCTAATGGACTCTCTGTGACTCAGGGCAGGGTGCAAAGTGGTGAAAATGTAAACAAAATGCCATGCTTTTGCACCTTGCCCTGCATAAATTGAGTAGGATTGAGTTTAACATTGTATTACAGTTAAATGTTTTTTTTTCCGCAAGGGTTCAGCTTAACCTAGTAATTTTGCAGTGGTTGAATACCATACTGAAAAGTGAATAGAAGAGAGTATAAAATGAAGGATTTAAATTGGAGGGAACGAGGACCATTTCTGCAGGGGATACTGTATATACTCGAGTATAAGCCTAGTTTTTCAGCACCCAAAATGTGCTGAAAAAGTCCCCCTCGGCTTATACTCGAGTCGGGTGCCATGGGTCCCTCCAGACTAGCACCCTCTGTCTTTTGTGTGCAAATTAGGCCACCCGCAACCAGACCCTCCAGTGCCCTGGCCTAGGCTCCCACTAGCAATACTTATTTCCCCTTACATCCCTCCGGGACTGGGTCTGCTGCCAGTTTGCCAATGTGCAATGAGCATGGGGTAGTACTCATATTGTTTTTGTTGACCCTCTTCTCCGCTTACAGAGCTAGTTTACGGTTTTTCTTTGAAATAAATATTGAAAAACATATACCCCACTGATGCCTCAATTAATGTAATTTTATTGGTATTTATTTTGATTGTTAAAACTTAGCAGTAGCTGCTGCATTTCCCACCCTAGGCTTATACTCGAGTCAGTACGTTTTTCCAGTTTTCTTAGGTAAAATTAGGTACCTCGGCTTATATTCGGGTCGTCTTATACTCGAGTATATACGGTAATTAATTAACAATATCATACGTGTGTGTCTGTGATTGTATTCATCCGACAGAAACTTGAATTAAATAGGTGGATATTGGGGTTCACTGCAGGGTGATTTTGTAACATCATAGCACCCACTCCCCTAGAGGATAACAAATAAAAGTTTAACAAATAGCATAGCACTCAGAAGTGGAATTAAAGGCAGGTACAATATTGCAAGAATTATGAAGGCCAAAAGTACTTGATGAACTTACCTTCTTCCTTCTGGCCTGGGAATGCCACCCCATGGAGCATCTGGTCCTCTGCCATCGCCTCTACTGAGTACATGACCCCTTGGCGGGCTGCAGGTTCTGTCAGCTAACTCTCGACTGCTAACTTCTAAGCCCCGAATTCTAACACCAACTTCTATCCTTCGACTTTCTGGCTCTGTCACTGGAAACTCACTCTCCTCTGCTGATCGTAACTGTTTGGTAGAGAAAGTTCCTTCATTTGTGGGTCTAATTCCATGTTTTTTCTTACAGTCAAAAGTTACTTAAGTATTGCAAAATGCATAAATGTTTAAATATTTATAAACAGTAGAAGCAACATATCCTCAGGCTAAGAAGCACTTGCTTTCTAAAGTGGTTAATGAGTGTATGGCATTTATAATATCTTGGTGGTGAGTATGTCATTTTTATGCACATCCACTCACTTCCTCTTGAGCCTCCCCAAACGACTTTGCTGTCAGATCTAGAGGGTTTTTTTACATCTTGTAGAATTCTAACATTCTGTGACAAAACCCCCTTAATTTGATGTATTTCTATATAATACACTGCAAATCTAATGTCATATAACACAGTGGAAAGTCTCTGTCAGTATATACAGTATGTAAAGCTTATTAGAATTGCACCATAGATAGATATTAAATTAAAGGTACATAGGGGAATAAAGCCATTTCTAAAGATTTATTGCATGAGTAGTAAACAAAATGGTCTACTGTGTTCTCATGCAATACATATTTATCACCCTTCTTTTGCTATGTACCTGTTGCTGTCCTATTTTGTATATTCATACGGTGGATGAAAAAGAGGATGCTTGTTTGGTGACTTCATTCACTTTTGGCCCTACTCACTGAATTGGCTTGTTGAACAATGTTTCAATTTATGGCACCCAGGTGCATGGCCATTTACTACTAACCGTCTGATTTTTTTTTTTCCTCAGACTTTTTTATATTGTATAACACAAAAGCCAGCGTAAAAAAAATAAACCTCAAAAACCACAAAGCAAAGAAAGAACTTCCAGGTGTAAAAGGGACATCTGCCATTGACATTTACATGATCTCAACAGGTTTCAGCTGGCATATTTTTTCCTTTTTTTCGAATTGTCACGGATTTGTCAGTGGATAAATCGTGCCAAATGCAAGTTTTTTTTTCAACAACAAAAACCCATATTAAAAAAACAGAGTAATAGTATATTCCCCCTTTAAGTTTTCATATGTTAGGTCAGGGAATATTGTGTGTACTTGGCAGCTTGTATAGGACAAACAATTTGGTGTACAGAATTAATATTTTCACTCACTCACCACAAGAGTCTGGTCTCTGTAATCTTGTGGCGATATTCTAGCTTCCAGTTCCTGTAGTTTCTTGTTAGACAGTTGAACTAACTGATGCAGTGCCTCATCCACTCTCTCATACAGGTCAAATATCACTGGATCACAAAGCCTACAATAAACAAAACAGGAATTTAGCAGGTCCCAATCTCTCTCAGCTACAGCCCCCTTGCATGCTGTTTGCACACTTTTACTTAGATTACCTTAGATAGGGAGATTTCTGCAACCTTGCAACTAGAGTTCCTCCATCCCTTTGCAGCCGCTGCAGTCTTTCGTCAGTTAGGGCACTTTTCATGGCATCACGGTGTTGAAATATTAAACTTTGATTATCCTTATAGATCACAAGCAAATACAAGATTGTTGACAGAAGATGAAAGAACTAAACTGGTCTGCACACTAGTGATGTGAGGGTCAAAAAAGTCAGCCCACACCCAACCCTAACCCGTCCTCTCCCAATTCCGACCGGAAATCCACCTCTATTTATAAACCCACCCCACCCCATCTCTAATGTCAAATGGGGAGAGGGCAGGTTCACGCCTATAAATAGAGGCTATCGGTAGAAAAGCCAGGCACAGTAAGGTCATGGTCGGGAAGGAAGAGCTCAGCCCATTACCCACCCGTAACCCACAAATCTTGTGCGAATGTCGACCCGAATCTGTCCCACGTGTGGGTTTTAGAGCCAGTCCTTTCTATTGACTGTCAAATTATATAAACATGTTCCAGGCCTGAACAATGGCTAGTCTAATGCACCACTCAGTCTTAATACAAAATGATATTTTCATTTGATCCTGTTATTTTGATCATGTTATTTCTGAGGTAAAAAGGCCAGCATTGTCTTTTTATGGCAATGGCATGTGAGGAGATTTGTTGCCCACAGGAAATCTGTGCAACGCAGGGGTGACAATCCCATAAAATTGCCTTACCACTCACTAACTTTCGTATCACCGCATTACATGTGGTAAACTTTCTTAATTGCAGGAAAATGTGGAAGAAGACATATTCTTTGTTATATTTGTTAATTCGTTAAAAACTTTTCCTCAGTATCCAGAAAATATTTTGATAAATGTGAAAAATATTGAACTGCTGGAAATCTCCCCCTTGCCTCCTCCACTGCTGTCAGATGACAAAAATGGGGATATGTAATAAAAGGCGCTAAGTTTTCCCAAGTGCAGTAACCCATAGCAACCAACCAGCAGTTAAAATGCACTGGCCATCTGTTTAAAAGCAAATATCTTGCATGGAGAAAGAACTGTATGAAACAGTAAATACCTGAGAGCTATCGGCATCCAGACTTAGTGTCACACTCTCCAAAGATTGTAGGACATCTGAGCACAAAGAGTACAGATTGACCAAAGACTGCAAAAAGAAGCAGAGAAAAGGGAATAAGGTAATGTTGTTTAAACAGTGGTGAAACAGTGGTTAAATAGTGAGAAAAATGCATACTTTTCTACGCCATCATGCACGCCCAGGCTGACACCATGTCTGTCACTGCACTTAAACCATGGAGCGAATGGGCTGTTTCTCAGCCTACATTTAAATGCAATCAGTATGCCATTAGCGCAAAGCTTTAAATAAGCCAACTGGATGAAGTAGTTGGTACACAACCTAAGCACTGTGTGCGGCTTCTTTTTCCAGTTTTTGTGTCTTTGCTAGCCAGGAGGAATGCTGAAATTGGTACTGCACTGGCAGGTATTTTACTCTACATGCTTTGGGTACTAGATGGATAGCAGTAAAGTAAAGCAAAGAAGAGACAGCAAGAGATAGGGAGTTAAATGGAAAAGAGGAAAATACATTTTAGCTTGTCAATAAAAAACTGGCATATTCTTTTAAGAAAGCTGAGCCTGTTGCTTTTTATGCTTCGGCTTATGTTACAGTCAGCACATCACTCGCAAGGCATGTCTGTTCCACACATTAGACCTCGTTCTTGCGCAGCTAGGACATATCAGTTTCAGATCACAGTCGGCATTGCTAGTCCTTTAAATTCTATGAATATTTGATGGTCTTTTTCACATTATGTTAGTTTTTTCAGGCTATTTGGAGAGGCCCCCAACAGTATTATCTAGTAATAGTTTCAAGAATGTTTACTACAGTGTATATAAATAAAGTGTTTACCTCAAATTTTACCCAAATTCATCCTTAAAGGGGCAGTATACACCCTTGTTCAATTTAAGTTCAATGAATAGGGCTTGTGCTGAACATACTTTTTGCCTATTGTTTTAATCACAAACAGCTCTGTAGTTTTTGTTTTTCTTGAGCTAACCAGGGCAAACAGGGATGCTGAAACCTCTCCATATTTGGTTCTTATGGGCTACAAAGTTAGATTATCAGTATACAACTCCCTCCATTTCCTCTTTGTTGTGACTTTTTTGTTAGCAGGAATCTATTATACAGGGTGATTATTAGTGCACAGATAATCTAATTATCTACTTTGCAAGGACCAAACATTGAGTAGGTTCAATTTACTGTTTAATGATTTACTAATTGTATCCCAAACATAACAAAAAATCAAAAAGAAAATTCAAAAAGAATCAAATTTTTATTTAAAAATCCATATTAAAAACATACAAACCCCAAAATACCGCCTTCGTATGTTTTTAATATGGATTTTCAAATAAAAATGTGATTCTTCTTTTTAAATTTACTTTTTGATTTTTTGTTAAGTTTGGGATACAATTGGTAATTGATTTGACTTGCCCTTTAATCTGGGGGCTGTGTCCTAATTACTTTGGCCCTGTTTGACTGGCCATTTGGGATCCCCTTTCTGATAAAATAAAAGTACACTGTCCCTTTAAACTTGGCTTAAGAAATGTCTGCTCTAAGAGAAATATTTAGCCTAAATCACAACCCATTTGGCCTATGGTCTGGGCCTTCCAGGTGGTAAGCCTGTGTTTGGTGAACATCTGTGCTATGTAATTCAACTTTCTTTAATCTCTTGATTTCAGAGTGTAAAAAGCCCTTTGACTTTTCCCTTAAAGAAGTCAATGGATCATTTTTGCATCTGACTAGTAAGGCAGACTAATACTAATCTGAATTTGTTTGACCAATCTCAAATGAGGCCTCCTGTCCAAAAATTTAGTTGTCTTACTCACTCATTTTTGGTCCATTACATTAGCTCATCACATGTTAATGGTGTAGCTATGTATCTCACCCTCTGAATGTTCATACTGTCCATGTGCACATAAGGTCTCTCTCCTCCAAACTTTTCAGGCAGCTCCTTTAGTGCTACAAATTGTGCCAATTCTGTGGGTAAAACCGCCAGCACCTGCAAGATGACAAAATATACAACAATAAAGGATAGATTTTAATTGTGTTAACACACTTGCAGAATGCTACATATAGGAGCCTGTACTTCAGCCCATAGGTTCTCTGCTTAAAGGAACAGTAACATCAAAAAATGAAAGTGTATAAAGTAATTACAATATAATGTACTGTTGCCCTACATTGCTACAACTGGTGTGTTTGCCTCAGAAAGACTACTATAGTTTATATAAGTAAACTGCTGTGTAGCCATGGGGGCAGCCATTCAAAGGAGAAAAGGCACAGGTTACTTAGCAGATAACAGACAAACCCTCATTATATGGGGCTTATCTACTAGTTATCTGCTATGTAACCTGTGCCTTTTCTCCTTTTTTCCAGCTTGAATGGCTGCCCCCATGGCTACACAGCAGCTTATTTATATAGTATTTTTTCTGTAGAAAAAAACACCTGTTTTTTGCAGAGCAACAGCACATAATATTTTAATTACTTTAAACCACTTTAATTTTTTGATGTTACTATTCCTTTAACAGTTCAAAAGATCGGCATCCTCTAGCAATTACATTTGTCTTTCAGTGTCAGTTATCAGAACTTTGTAACGTGAAACTTATGCACACAGTGTCACCCATTCTGTTTCCATCCTGCAATCTGAATCAGTTGGCAGACCAGTTGTTTATTGAGGTTAATTGTAGAGTGGGGTATTTAGCCTCTTTGTGTCTGTTCAATGTTATAAAGCTTTATGAGCTTTGTGTTTGGCATTAAACAACCCCCTTTCCCTTTTTCTTTATTCATATGTAAACAAAACAAATGGCCAAATATATTTGCCTAAAAAAAATCACATTATCAAGCATTTAGGGTTCCAAAAAATAATGCTTATATCATAAAATACTTTCTTACCCTAAGCTGCTCAGTGCAATGGTGGTCTGTTGGACCATACTCTCCAAGCTCAAGGCTCAGGCAGTAGCAACTGGGACATGGTGCATTCCTAGTAAGTTGTATCACATTTTTACTGTTCCCATTTACTGTTAAGTTTACTGTTGGGCTAATATAGACAAAAGGCAAACTGCAAAACTAAGCACTTAAAAATCTTTAAAAACTTATCCTTATTCATCTGGGTATGTAAACATATATATCATTCATTAACAACAATGGAAAGAAGCAGAAGCCTGTGAATTGATTCAGTCAATTAATATTTAATTATTAATAAGTATAATTAATTAAGTATAATTAATATTATATTGATTTATCATTGTATAAATGTATTATTGTACTATTGTGAAAGTAGTTGGGATATGCAGTATATTCATTTTGTAGTCCATATGATTGTTTTCCCATAGAATGATGCACAGCCTTTTAACTACACACTGTACTGATGGAGCAAGTATTAGCAGATGGTATCTGGGATCACAGGCAGTGCAAGTACACAGTATACACAACTTGTATATTAATCTATTATATTGAACAGTAAATAAAAAGAGTATACCACATTCAACAACTGTGTAACACAAGCACTAAGGTAGGATAGACAGTTTACTTGCCTGTATGTTGGGTATGTCACAGGGAATTGGATTGGTACTCTCTGTAGCACAGATGACAAGAACACGGTTTATACAGCTACGAATAGAGTCCTGATGAACAAAGATGTTTATTATATTAATTTATTATTACATTTATTGTCCATTCATCTGTAATGGTTGCATTTGCCCCAGTTAGCACATTATGCTTTCCTATATTGCTTTCAGACTGGCATGTGCTTGTTAAATTCATCCCCTGGTACCAGCGAGATACCCTCACACCTTAAACAAAGAACATGACTATTTCATGTAGAGATGCACCAATTTATTTTAGATTCAGACCAATAACAAATTGCCAACAAAGAGATCAGTGGAAAAATTAAGTGAATCTTTACTTAACCTGCATATTAAATTTTGCTTCGGTCATGGTGACATGCCTGAAGCAGGGACCTAAGTAGTCCCAAAAGCTCACATTTTTTAATCTACTTAGTTAGCCAATTAAAGGGTATCATATACACTATATTTTCTGGTTTTGATCTACAACTAACATGGTACAACACTCTGTTACTATTAAATATTGAGCACAGTTTTTAAAGCTGCAGCTTCCTTCAGTATAAATGTTCTGCTACTAGTGGTGTATAGTGGGCTCATTTGATATTAACTCTTCCAAACTCAGTTTAGTAAAAATGTTTTAAGCTTTAAGTATTAAGATGTATCATCCACCAAACAGTTGTGTTTTGTTCCTACATTACAACAAGTCAAGTACCTGGCTCTCCTGTAAAATTTGGAGTAGTATATCTGGTGGTCCCGTGCTGTCTCGTAAATCCAGCATAAGAGTCATGCCCAAATCTCGCAGCTCAGGCCTAAGACAGGACAGATTTGTGGACTGAATATTTTTTAAACACATTCTTTCATTTGCCATATTTACGCAGAGGTATTCTATTGACTTTTGTCATCTCTCATTTATCTCTCGCTAATCCTCTTGCACAACTTGACAACAGACTATTGTTACTGTCAATTGGATTTTATAAACGGAAAGTTAGTAGTTGTCAGTGGTTCTTTATTTTACAATCAATACATTAAAATATATAGGGGGTTATGTAATAAAAGGCACTACGTTTCCCCAGGAACAGTAACCCATAACAACCAATCAGTAGGAAGCTTTTACTGGTCGTAATAGTGACAAAATTTTCGTATGGAACAATTGTAAACAGCGGGAAAACCTTTCCATTTTTTTGCGCAAGCATACTTAAAAGTCCAACGGGTGTCGAAAAAGTTGCGCAAGCGACTAAAAATTTGGCGTAAATACGCCTTCAGAGCATTCGTGACATGAACGCTCCGAGCGTTCATGTCTTAGCAAATCTGCCTCTTAGTGTGTTACATATGGTGAGAATGCTGTAGTGCGCTACACAGTGAATGAATTCCTCTTTCGCACTTGCCACTGGACAGATATTGCTCAGACCTCTCTTTACAGTAGAAGCAAACAAGTGATACTAGTAAACAAAAGGTGCACAAATAAATAGAAACAAACTTGTTAACAGGGATGCAATGTATCCAGGATTATGTGTGGGATTCAGAAAAATCTTAGCTCTTTTTGTGGGAATTAGATTTATCCAAGTTCTTATGTTCAGCTAAATTGAATTCAAATCCACTAGTCTTGTGACGGTATGCAATGGATAACTATAATTTGCCATTTTCTTTTTAAATCAGCAAATTCTTTGGGTTTTGCTCAAATCTGAACATGGAAATATAGTTTGGACTTGGTTTTGGATTCTTACATATATTTTGCAGTAGATTTGGTATTCAGCTGAATCCAAAAATTCTGGATTTAACGCATCCCTATTTTTTACTATAATCAATTAGGATTATTCTATGGCATTCTATATCATTAACTTTTAGTTACACCACTGAATTATACCTGAGCAAAGAGTACAGATATAAGAGTGCATGGACCAGGTCTTTCTGGTTATGTGCTGATGATAATTTCTCTGGAGATGTAATTACCAAAGCCCTCTTATCTTTGTCCTGTCCACCTGAAAATAAAAGTAAGAGAATAAAAGTAATTATACATACTGTGACAATGACATTATTGTGAAGAATTTATCAAGACTTTATCAAGATATTGTACTACGTACCAGTCAAGCAAAAGATTCCCAACTCTAGTACATCCCAGTTAATATCTTTATAGAGGCACTTAAACTCAGCAATGAGGTTCCCTTGTGGCACAGGAATCTGGGAAAGTGAGATGTTTGGTTCTGTGCATAATTCTAGGCAAGATAGATCCTCTGCTTGGCTTATAATTGGTGGACCAGTTTCTTCTGAAAAAAATTGAAGAAATATATTTAAAAAGGCAACTATACACTGTAGGCCTCATTAGTTATTTCACTAAACTGCATAACTTACCCAGATCACTTTGGTCTAGTCTTTCCTCACTGTTTCTTTTTTCTTCTCTATCATCAGCTTTATAGACAGATTCTGTTCCCTCTTTCTTCAAATCAACTTTTGATTGTCCTGTTTTTTGAGCACCTTTCTTTACTTCTGCCTTCATAGGACCTCTGCCCCTCTTGTTCCTTTTTTTCCTTCTTCCCCTCCCTGTTTTATGAGGAGTTTCAGTAATCTGAGCCCAGGTAGAATGTTTTTCTTTTACTGAAATCAATATAAATTCATCAGATGGTGCCGGACTTTCTTCTCCTAGCTGCTCCTTTGAGGTCTCCTGTCCATCTGCCCATGTTCTCTCTCTTCTAGGTAATGACAAGCCATGGGAAACAGATATTTCCTCAGGTGTTCCCACTTGATTCTTATTTTCAGTTAAAAATAGCCTTGAGTTATCTAACGGGCAGTCAGATTGACATTTGTCTAAAATGTCTCTCTGGATTGCCTGTAAGGTTTCACTTTGGTTCTCTTCAACTGGATTTTGTAAGCTGTCTCTTGAGATTTCTCTTTGGCTATCTGCAGAAATGTTTGCAGGGTTTTCAATGCATGGCAAATCCACTCTTACCTCAGAGGTATCTCTTTTGAGAGAAGATTGTTCAAGCATCTTTGATAATATCTCCTCTTCCTGAAGACAGCTTTCAAAAGCAGTTCTCTCTGTTCCAGAGATTTGTTTCTCACAGGCCAATGTACAATCCTGAGAGACCCATGCATGTGCGTCTGATGTAATCCATACCTGTCTCTCAGAATGAGAACCATTTTCACCATGTCTTTGCAAAATATCCACTCCCTTTCTCCATTCTACAAGCAAATCAGTCTCATTAGAACATTTTGTCGTATCAACTTCCCAGTAACTTTGCTCCTCACCTAGTGATTCTCTCTGGTCTTGAGAAACCCCTATACAAGATTGTTCTTTCCAAATATCTTGAGATTTCCCTTTTAAGGTGCTCAGTGATCCTACTTTTGCTGGTCTCCTGGGATGAAGCCAAGCCTGGTTTCCCTTTTTCTTACCTTTCCTGCTGGGGGCTGTCTTAGCTCTTGAAACCCATGTGTCTCTTTGACTTTCTTGTTTTTCAGCCACTACCTTTTGAGGTGGACTCAGTTCAACATACTCCCCTTCCATGCATTCAATGACAGACCTGGCAAGAGAATCCATCAGTGGTGAAACAGCTCCTTCTTCCCAAACCTCTATATCATCTTGACCACAGTACAATGAGAGATGTGCATTGACACTTGGGTCTACAAGATCTCCACTTGTAATACCTCCATCTCCAGGGCTCCGGCTCTCCAGGGGAGGTATAAGGGGCCCTGGAGGGCATTTCCTACCTACAATATACCCTCCTTTATGTATGAACCTTGGATATATAACTTCAGACCATGGCAAGCGAATCACTTTCTCCTCCACTGCAGCAAGACAATTCTCCAGCCTAACTGCACAGCGGTCTTTATTAATGCTGTTGAGCCATTCTGCAGAGAAGAGAAAGGAATGGGAGCTCTCGGGGACCACAATTTCTTGTACTCCACTACCATCCTGAGACAAACACTTCAGTACAAGGCGGGGGGAACATTCCAGGTACGGCACCACTTGTAGGTAAAAGTCTCCAGGCTTTAAGAAATGCCATGGAAGTGATGAGAGCTGCACCAAGATCTTCTCCCCAAGGCATAGTGGCCAGCCTTCATGAAAGAAGAGAAATCCACTGTATTGTGACTGCAATAAAAAAGAAACAAAATGTAATTACATGAACTAATAACATGACTAAAGTGAGCGTATAGAAAGCTCCATAAGATTTCTACAATATACTATAATATACATGGATGGTATATAAAATATATAGAAAAGTATAACACTTTCTAGGGTCTTAAAAATAACCCATAGCCAGTTATGTGAAGAAGATACTGATATTTCCAAACACAAATTAACAACAAAAATCACGTTTGTTTATGGCAAGAATATTGATGACTAAATACTTTTTAGAGATCTGTGAACTAAAATATTCAGTTGAAAGTCAGCACTAGTACATAATTAAATGCCATGAAAGTGGATAACTATATGAAAAAAACTACACACACATTGGGCTGCATTTACTAAAACCTAATAGATAATATGTTTTAGAGATGCATTTGGGCCCCAGTGTGATTCAGTCATATGTTCAGACTGTGGGAGACATTACTTTAGTAATGCAGTCTACTTTAGTAATTTAGCAGTCTAATCCATTTAGGATAAAGGAAGATCACCTGGCAATTGAAATGAATGGCAGGGAGCTAGGGGGTTGCCTGGGCTTTGTACTATACTTAACCAAATATAGCCACCATTTAGGAGTCACTTAGGCTGAGGCTACCTTTTTAGCAAGTTATTAAAATGTAAATTTGAACTCCATGCCTCAGTGCCAATAATAAAATGCAAAAAATGCTTTTCCAATGGGTATCATACTGGCAGTTAACATGTGGTGCACTATAGTATAGAATGCTCTCTTGCTTAAACATTGATGATCACTACTGGAACAACCAATCGTGCAAATGTGTCTCTACATATAGAAGGCCTGCAGTACCACTTTTCTTGGTTTGCCTGTTGTGCATTTTGCTGTTAGGTACAGCTCTGCTGAGCATGGTAATATTTAGCATTTGACTATGAATAATAATCACATGTCTGGTAATAACTGACCAGAAATATTTGTTGTTAAGCAACTAAATTCTGCATAAAGAACATGATTCTATGCTAGAGTTCTTGTTAATTTGTTTGCATGCTACTGACAGCATTATTAATTGCAGATAGTAATCAGGAACACTCATACACTTTCATGCCAGAACATTTGTGCAGGCATTTGTTATTCCAAATATGCTTACTGTTATAATAAAGATATATTTAAATGGGGGTTTACAAACCCCATTACTTGTCATGGATCTTAATGGTTATTATTGTGCTCTTGAACATAGAGAGGCAGCTGTTCCCAGTCCCTTTCTATGGAGGTACAGGCAGGGTCAGACTTGGCCAGTGGGGCACCAGACCCAATCCCAGCCAGCACTCCCCCAGGTCGCAGATGTCCCTCACCCGAGGAGCCGAAGGTAAAAATAAAGTGTGTGCGCTCAAGGGAGGTCTGCAGCTCCCATATGTCCCTTCCACTACCCCCTTTTTCTAAGCAGTGGTGCTACACTGCCCATGACAAATATTGCTTCCTGTGGTTTCAAATGTGCATCTGCCCAATGTGTAAAAACAGATGGTGGCTCAGTGTTTATTTTCCAGATCACATGAACAGACTTGGATTGTTTAAAAAGATCTAGGAATGCTTAGAAGAATGCTTGCATCTGCTGATGTTTTCCAGAAGTTGGATGAATTTAGTTGTACATGTAACATGTACATTATTTTTTATTGCAGTTCCTGTTGTACTCTTACCTTTCATTCAATAATAATTAATAATAATGAAACATAATTCAAAATGCACCAATAATGTCGACAGATAAACTGAAGTGATAATGTGCTCACAGAAATACTTAAAATATTTGGAAATTGAGTTACTTTTTATACAGTTTGGGTTGTTTTTAATAACATTCTGGCAGTAAATCAGAGGTGACAAAGCGTTTATTATAGGATTGTTTATAGTAAGACATCTGGTGATGGGGGGAAACCTTTGACAGACTGTTCAGTGAGTATTGCAAAGGTACTTACACAGGCCTGGTGTTGTACATTCTGCAAGATCCTTTTCGCTGGGATGAGGAATTCCAGTGTATATCTCAGAGAATCCTCTCTATATGTCCTTTCCAACACAGAGAAGACCTGAGACAGTAGTGTGGGGGCTGTCACCTCAAACGGAGGGTACAAGGAGGAGAGGGCACTCTGCAGGCAATCCTCGACAGACTGGGGAGTCTGAAAGAAAGAAGAAAAATCTGTATTCCATACTGCCATTCAATGTGTTGGGTTCAACCAAAAATAACTAAAACATCATTTTACATTTCATTTCTGTTAAAATGTCAGTTCTGGCAATATTTTTACTTATGGTTGTATATGTGCATGCCATGTTGTTTTATGCTAGTGTCTTGCTTTTAATCACAGAGGCCAACAGAGGGCATACTGATAAAATACCCTCTGTATGTCATTACTAGTGTACCAGGTAGCCTAATACAGCCCCATGTTTTAATTTGTGCTTTTTGTTAGAACAGAAACGCAGCCATTTAATGCATCACTGTTCTCTTCTGGATTCTGAGCAAATTGACAGAGGTTTAGACAGTAAACCCATATTTACTTCCAGGTGCTCAAACTGATTGCCAAAATGATCTCACACAAACTTCCCATTTTAAGTACTGGCAATCATTTTTAAGTGTAGACAATACACACAGCAGCACTGTACAACCCAAAACCAACCCATATTAAATAAAGTAAGGGGAGTCCAACCCAAAAATACAATTTTGCCTAATGAAAGAAAATGTTGTTCTAAGCAACTTTCCAATATACATGTTACATGTTTTTAGTGGTTTTAAAGTTATTTGTAAATGAAATTGCTATTGAGCCAGAAATGGTGAAAGGGATAAGAAAGTTATTATTGTGAATACATTGCTTTCTGCCAATAGGTTCCCTAAATCTTTCCTGAATATCTTCCAGCTAAAACGGAGAAGCAGCTTCCAAAAGAACTTCAGCAAACTTCTGCTTCTTACAAAGGGCTGCTTTAGGGGTCAAAAATTCTGTTGGTTTTGAAAAGCAGCTGGTACTTTTCATCTCAGGCTCCCACTGCAGAGGGAAGTGATTTCTGCATGTGTGGAAACAGCAATCAACACATTTTATCAATCCTACCTACTGCTACAAGTCAGGGCCAGAACAAGGGGTTGGCAGAAAAGGCATGTACTTAGGATAGTACTGGGCGATACCCTCCACTCCTGCTGCACTGATTCAGCCCTGGCTTAATTCCTGAAAGGGTAATTGGGAGCAGCCCACTGGTGAGCGCGCAGTAGCTTTTGGAAGCTGACAATAATTTTTCAATAGTGCCATCCTACTGAGATCAGTGCTTCGACTGGACCACTGTGGCCCACTGGCCTTGGTTTGGTGTCATGATTTATCAACTAGTTGATATTTATGTGCTCTATGGCACTGTGGATTTTCGATCTATTTCCCCAGTATCCCCTGCACCACCAAATAAACAGGAAAACTGAAGCTCCTCCATGTTTGGTCCTTGCTAGGTAGAAAATTAGATTGCTGCCCTCCTCCCTCGTACCAATTTTCAGAATTCCTACTTGATTGTTGTTAGTCAAAGACTAACTACATATTGCCTTAGAATAGGGTTATCCACATCTTTAATTTAAAGGTGAATTAACCCCTTAAGTGACCTATCAGCAGCAGCTATGCAGACCCCTGAAGATAGTGGTAATTGGGCCTAGCTATATCACTGCATCTATTGTTTAACCCAGCAGTTTCACACAGTAATAAAAAGGTGAATGTTTCTAGATTTTGTTTTAAACATGGAGGGAGACAGATAGGAATAAATGTGTTAAAATTGCATTCATATTTGGAAGAGATCCATGAGTGGGGAGCCTTGTGTGATGTGTTTTTGTCTAGGTCTCTCTCCCCGCTGGTCCCAGCTGTTTCCTTCTCTCACTCTGAGCCAAAGAAAACTTGTGCCTTTGTCCAAACTTCAGAAACTACTGAATGGAACTGTGGCAGCAGCAGCCTCCAGAAAAGTGATCTCGACACAGATTGAGTTCATCACAGATACTGGCGTGTGAGAAATCTGAACTTTTGTCTCTCCAAGGAGATTTTCTGAATGTAAGTATGTCCCTTTTTTATCTCTGAAAAATATATCACTGAGCTTTATGGGGGAGGGGAGTCCCTACTGTAGCTCAGAGTCCATCACTTTACTTGAGAGTTAGCTTAATTTATACAGAACACCCAGCAAAAATATTGGGGGGAAGGTCTGGGAAGGTCTACTGCTGGATTTCCCATACTAGCTGTACAGCCCAGTTTGTATGTATTAATATGTATATGTTAATGCAGTGATCCCAATCAGTGGCTCGTGAGCAATGTTGCTCACCAAACCCTTGGATGTTGCTCTCAGTGTCCCCAAACCATGTAGTTATTTTTCATTTCTGGCTTGGTGGCAAGTTTTGGTTGCATAAAAACAAGATGTACTACCAAACAAAGCCTCCTGTAAGCTAAGATTATGCATAGAGGCTACTAAATAGCCAATCACAGCCCTTATTTGGCACCCCCATAATTTTTTATGTTTCTGTTGCTCCCCAAGTCCGTGTTAATGTGTCAGTGTGTGAAGGTGTGTAAGCATGAATTAACAGAGGGATACCTGTGTGCATAGTTACATAGTTACATAGGGTTGAAAAAAGACCAGAGTCCATCAAGTTCAACCCATCCAAGTAAACCCAGCACACACAACCCACACCTACCAATCTATACACTCACATACATAAACTATACATACAACCACTAATACTAACTGTAGATATTAGTATCACAATAGCCTTGGATATTCTGATTGTTCAAGAACTCATCCAGCCCCCTCTTAAAGGCATTAACAGAATCTGCCGTTACCACATCTCTAGGAAGGGCATTCCACAACCTCACTGCCCTCACCGTGAAAAACCACCTACGCTGCTTCAAATGGAAGCTCCGTTCCTCTAATCTAAAGGGGTGACCTCTGGTGTGTTGATTGTTTTTATGGGAAAAAAGAACACCCCCCATCTGCCTATATTCCCCTCTAATGTACTTGTACAGAGTAATCATGTCCCCTCGCAAGCGCCTCTTTTCCAGAGAAAACAACCCCAACCTCGACAGTCTCACCTCATAGTTTAAATCTTCCATCCCCTAAACCAGTTTAGTTGCTCTGCACTCTCTCCAGCTCATTAAAATCCTTCTTAAGGACTGGAGCCCAAAACTGCACTGCATACTCAAGGTGAGGCCTTACCAGGGACCTATAAAGAGGCAAAATTATGTTTTCATCCCTTGATTCAATGCCCTTTTTTATTCAAGACAGCACTTTATTTGATTTAGTAGCCACAGAATGACACTGCCTGGAATTAGACAACTTGTTATCTACAAAAACCCCTAGATCCTTCTCCATTAAGGAAACCCCCAACACACTACCATTCAGTAGATAGTTCGCATTTATATTATTTCTACCAAAATGCATAACTTTGCACTTATCAACATTGAACCTTATTTTCCAGTTTGCTGCCCAGTTTCCCAATTTTGTCAAATCGCTCTGCAAAGTGGCAGCATCCTGCATGGAACTCATAGTTTTGCACAATTTTGTGTCATCAGCAAAAATAGAAACAGTACTGTCTATGCCCTCCTCCAGGTCATTAATAAACAAGTTAAAAAGCAATGTAGATGTGTGCATGTAGATAGTTATTAGTATATTCCACTATTAGTATATTCTGTTGATTGTGTGTGCTGCTGAACACTACGAATTATTGTACCAAGTGGCTTCAATTGGACTTGCGCATTTTGCACATAGATAATTAGCTCTGCACCTTTTATAGTCTATATGCAAAGTGCATAGGCGCTAATGGCTAGCTTACATGCTAACCTTGCACATTTACTCACACAATCCATACACAGCTACAAAGCTGCATTTCTAAGGATGCAAATACAGTTTCACTGTAATTCATTAACAAAGGTCTGTAATTGCAACATAAGTGCAACATATACCCAGCTAATATTTATGTATATACACATGTATAGGACTGTACATTCCGTTTTTCCATTATATATCTTTATAGATGTATGTGTGTGTCCTTTCTCAGCCATAACACCAGCTGAAAGTCATTAAATGTGTGAGCTCATTTCTTCCTGAAGAGAGAGAGAGAGGGCGGAATGGAGAGAGAAGGAGTAAGAGACAGGCAGACATTTAGTTAAAGGGGAAGTAGTAAGGAGACTGAGGGGGTCTGTGACAAAGCAAAAACATGTTCCTGACATATTAAAGTTGGTTTACCTTAACAACACACACATATATATATACTTCCCAGCTGTTTTGAATAGTTGGCACAAAAAATGTAAATTCCTATGTCACATGTAGTGTATTAAATATTAGTAAGTTTACTACAGAGATATATGTACATTATTAAGTATACTATAGATACATGCATTTAGTCTGCTAGTAGCTATGCATGTAGTCTGTTAGTAACTATACTATAGATAAATACATGTAGTTTATTGGTACTATAGATCCATATATGTAGTTCACTAGTAAGTGTACTATAGTTACAGATATGTAATTTGTTAGCAAGTATATTAAAATGCATACATGTAGTCTACTACCAAGTACAGTATAGATACATAATTGTAGTCTATTATAAGGATGCTATGAATTGGAATACTATAATAAATACATGTAGTCTACTAGCAAGTATACTATAGATACATACTTGTAGTAAATTCTCTAAGTGGGTATATGACATGATAGATACAGACTTGTAGTGTATTCTGTTAGTAGGTATACTACATGCATGTAGTGTATTAGGAAGAATACTACAGATTAATATACTATAGATACATGCATGTAGCATATTAATATACCCTTCACGCTTGCCTTAAAGCCTAAAGGAATTCAGAAGTATGGCTGGTGTGGGTCAGACTAAAGCAGGAGGGAGCTGGAGGTAGAAGAGTTGCCACAGAACAACAAAGAGGTACTGAAGCAGCTAAACTAAAATAATAATAATCAGCAGCTTCCATACAAATCCACAAATTATTTAGAGCCAAGTTAAAAGCACAGAGGGAGAGAAAAGAATATACATACAGTGTATAATAAAAAAAAAATAATTATATATATATATATATAAATGTCGCCATCTCCCCAGACTACTGCTCTGTTGCCCAATATCAACTATGGTGCTACAGTGGACACGGTGCAAGGCAAGTCTGGCTAGTATGCTGCCAAGTTTGTCCCCACAGCCAGTATGTGTGCTGCTGGGAGACACAGGCTCAGACTTCCACAATGGCTTTTCTTGGATGAGTACCAGATCTGGGCTAATTGGAAACAGATTTTAGGAAACAATGGGGAGAGAGAGACAGAGAGAGAGACAGAGAGAGAAGGAAAAGGCTGGGGACAGGGATGGAGTGAGCCAGTGGCAGCAGCCAGGCGAGTTCCCCCCTCACCATGTCTCGCTGCGGATGTGCAGAAGTCACATTTCTATGCAGCTCTCCGTGCTTGTCCTGCTTTGCTGTGGGGAGGCCACGGCGTCAGGCGGCTTGTCTGGCTGTGAGGGGCGCTCCGTGCTGCTGCCTGTGCCTGGAGCATCTTCTCCGCTCCCTTTCTCTCTGCTTTCCTCTCCGCTCCCACTGGGGGACCCGTTAGGGGGGGGGGGGGTTACTAAAGAGCAGCACCCCTCCTCCCCTTCCCTCACACAGCCTCTTGCGCTCGGCTTTCAGCCCCCCCTGCCTGCAGTGCCTTTCCTTGTCACTTTACTCTCCACTTCTTTTCTACTTCCCACCCCCCAACTTTCCACTCACACTGCCCACTCCCTTACTCCTTCCTTTCTTCCCTTATGGCGTGCTGGCCCGTCTCTCTCCTGTGTTCCACCTTATGCTCTGTGTGTGTGCTCTGGGGACGTACAACCAGCAGACGTCTAGCTGCTGTCTGTTGCAGAACTACCACTTTCTAATTCCTTGGCAGCAGCAGGCCAACACATTGATATCCCACTCCCTTTCCCCACAGTTGCTGGGACTTTGTGCTCTTTGGTTTGTGCCCTTGCCACTACTCCTCTATGCAGTTTCCCTGGGGGGGAGCCCACGTCTCTCCGCGACTCTCTGCTTTATCCCTGTCTCTGGAAATATTCGGGGGAATGTTTGGGATTTTCTCAGAGGTGGAATTAACAAACCCTCCTTTGTTTGGAGAGCCTGAGCTCACACGGAAAGTCTGTAGCACAGCCATGTTTTGTGTGGCTCAGGCTCCCACCCTGTGCGCAGTCACTCACTCACTGACTCCCACTGTGACCTTGGCCACTTCCTGTCCCTGTGCCAGCTTTGATGTGAGGCTAACTCTTGCAGTGTGCCCCAGGGCTGCCTTTAATGTGCTGGGTCCAGCGCTGCCCTGTGGGAATCCTGGCTGCCTCTGTCCCTCCTGTAGCACACTGTAAAGTAAATTCAGCCCCCACTTGGGAATGTCCTTCTGTCTCATGCCAAAACACATCTCTGCTCCCACCATGTATATGATCTCTCCTTCAGTAACTGTGCCTTCATCTATTTCCAGCCCTGCAGCTGACCTGCTTCAACATTTTGGGAAGTCATTTCCTCTTAGTCCCATACTATATGTAGCCATACACAGAATTCAGTCACTGGGCTAGGTCTCTACCCATCTGGCTACCTACATGTTGGGCCATATTGGGCTGATCCTTTGGCCTACGGGCCAATGATTGGAACATAACAGAAGCATATGGAGGCCGATAGGAAGAGGAACACATTAACACACCAATGTGCAAGTGTATGGCCAGCTTAACCCAGTTGACCCCTTTAAAACCAGGTTCTGCTATTTGCCTTTTCTATGGGAGGATCCAGACCTGTGGCGCTCCAGATTTTGTTTGTACAAATCCCAGCACCCCAAGAACAGCCAATAGGAAACCACTTAACTTTGTGCAGTAGCCTTAGAGGAACATATTAGCAACTGTAGTGCAGTTGACTAATTAGAGCAAATTTCTGATTCTGCATATCCTTGTACAGCAAATGGTTAGCAGATGCAGATAATATGGTATATACTTAAGTCAGATACTGGAGAAGGCCACAAGTACTTTACAGTGTATTTTTTGTGTCTGATCGTGTCTCACCATGTGTCCAGCTTCCACTGGAATCTGTCAACCGTTTGCTGCCTGGAAAAATCAGTGGGCATGTTGCCTGTGTGTATTCATTCTAGGGATGCAATGATTCCAGCATTCTTCAAAAACATGTGTTTTGCCTAACGAAATCAGAACATGTGATCAAAAAGCCCACATTCAGCCATGCAGTCTGGGTCATGGATCCAAATTTGCCATCAAACTGTTTTGATCTTGTTATATACTTGGATCAACTGAAACGCTACTGCAGCTCAAGGCCCAAGAGTTATACAGGTGTTTTTGAAAGACATTCCTTTGGTGACATGCCCGACTGGGCTACAAAAGACTCAGCTGCACATACAAGGGAATTAATCACTGTCATTCATCACAAGATGACATTTATGTGATTGTGACATTATTTAACTTTCTCTGATTAGTATGGCCTGTGATTTGTCTCACTGGAGCAGAGATGGAGAGCTGTGTGCCAGCTGTCAAGCTGTGTGTTATGGCTGTATGCTAAATATCACTGCATGGAGTGAATTTCACTCATTTGCTGTGTCAGCTTTGTTTGGTCACATTGAGTGCAACAAATCGCTTTTGTAGACTTGGAATTAAAGGACCAGTAACATCAAAAATCCAAAGTTTTTTTTTTTTTTTAAATATAATACTGTTGCCCTGTGCTGTAGCCACAGGGGCAACCGTTCAAGCTGAAAAAAAGGAGAAAAGGCACGGTTACATAGCAAACAGATCAGCTCTGTAGAATACAATGGTGTTTTATAAAGCCTATACGTTATCTGCTATGTAACCTGTGCTATTTACCCTATTTCAGTTTGTATAGCTAGCCCCATGGCTACACAGCAGCTTATTTATTTAAACTAAATTGATGTTTTTGAATCAAACATACAACTTTTACCAGTGCAGGGCAACAGTACATTATATTTTTATTACTTTAACACACTTTCATTTTTGGTGTTATTGTTCCTTTAAAGGTGTCTACTGATACTCCCAATGAGCCTTTAATGTAACTATCACCTTTACTTATTTTTCTTATTTTCCTCTCTCCACACTGGATTTTGTTGTTCATTGTGGTTCACTTTTTTTTTCTTCACATTTATTTCTTTATTAATCTAGACACACTGTGTAAAGATGGATTGTTCATTGTTCTCTGTAAGTGCCCTGCTGATTTCACATGTTTGATTCTCTTTTATTACTTTTGTACTTAAATTTGGCATTGATTTCTCCAACAGTCAGTCAGAACTGTACAGATATGTGGGCCAATACAGTTCTGCATCATAGGAAAATCTGATTTATTGATCAACTAAGGTGAGCCATTTCATTTGTTTGGGGCCCTACTAACAGAATTGCTTCTCTTTGTAAGTGGCCACCCTCACCAAATTATCCACAAAATAATATGAATGGGAAGAGCTTATAGGAATCCAGCGCCACACCAATATTACCTGATAACAGAATAGTAGACATTTTGAGACAACAGGGTGACAGTGGAACAAACAGTAGTAAGTTGTAATTTTTTTCAACTGTGCTATTTTTGTCCTGCAGTTTTTTGCACAAAACCATTACTAATTGTAATGTAATGCAGTCAAATATGTAGGACTGTATCTTGTTTTATAAAGGCTTGCTAGACAGGGCCAGAGCTAGGGGTAGGCAGAAGAGGCAGCTGCCTAGGGCGCAACCATTAGGGGGCACCAGGCAGGAGCCTCTCCTGCCTACCCTTAGTCCTCCTTCTTTGCCATTGCCCCAGCTGCTTGTCATTAGCGGTGGGGGTAATGACCCATCGAATCGCACGCCCGGTGGGGGGGGCGAGGTGGCCGACCGGGTTGCCTAGGACGCCCGGTCGGCTTGGCCAGCCCCTGTTGCTAGATACTGAACAGAGAAGCCAGGGGGTGTAGGCACAGCACATGGTTTTTATGAGAGGGAGGTGTAGATGACAGACACAGGAGTGAGACCATGCAGAAAGTTTGCAATGGATGGCAGGGGGGTGGCAGGCATTGCATGTGGGCATCCTCGGTAAGATGGAGATGAAGTAGGTCAAGACCCTCATCACAGACAAGATAACTACTTTGGAGGGAATTGGGTAATCACCAGGCTTCAGGTTTAGCCAAAGGTGCATTGCCATAAATAGGGATAAGCAGGCTCTATACTGCACTGTGTGAAGACACACTGCTCTTGCTAACTAACAGTATCTAGTAGAATTAAGTCTAAAACAACTGGACTTTTCTGAGTTTTTTCTTGAAAACGTTTCACCACTCATCCTAGTGGCTTCTTCAGTTCAAATGACTAGTAGGGAATTCCCCGGTATTTAAACCCTTGATGGTAGTACAGGTCTGTCTGCATATAATTTTTACTTTAAAAACAACAGCATGCTTCATAATCTCTTCCCCCAGCAACAGGCTCTACATTTTGTATGGGCAAAGAAATGTTTACATTGAACTTCCACAGCAGCACAGTGTTTGAGTACTTGCTTATCCTACTGGCTAAGCCACCACAATACCTATCAGCTGTACAACCTATGGAAGAAACAAGTGTTTCCACTCCGTGATTAAGTGTTGGGACTTTTTATTGCATGGGAGGGGTGCAAGTGAATGGCTGGGGAGAGGGAACATAGAAAATGCCACTTAGCACAGGGAAGGTAACTGGCAGAAGAAGGGAATTGGCATATACATGAAAGCAGAAAATGTGATAAAATTGCATATGCAGAGAAAACAAAAGGAAAATAGAATGGCCTAATGGAAAAGCACGAGAAGCACTAGGAAGGTGAAGAGACTAATAGAAGATAGGTGAGAAATTGTACTGTCCAGTAATAAAAAGGAGATGGAGAAGAAATAATGGAAGCGCTAGAGATGGAAGTCTTGGAAAGCAAAGTAGTTGCCCTAATACTGTAAATGGAAAGGAAAAAACTTTTTAATAGATTAACTAGCTCTCTCTGAATTCATATAAATGGAAGATTGGGGGGGGACAAGGTGTCCAGACAATTGTTAAAGGAACAGCAACACCAAAAAACAAAAGAGCTTTAAAGTAATAAAAATATAATGCACTGTTGCCCTGCACTGGTAAAACTGGTGTGTTTGCTACAGTAACACTACTATAATTTATATAATAAGCTGCTGTGTAGCCACGGGGGCAGCCATTCAAGCTGGAAAAAAAGGAGAAAAGGCACAGGTTACATAGCAGATAACAGATAAGCTCTGTAGAATACAATAGTGTTTTATCTGTTATCTGCTATGTGCCTGTGCCTTTTCTCCTTTGAATGGCTGCCCCCATGGCTACATAGCAGCTTATTTATATAAATTATAGTAGACTTTCTGAAGTAAACACACAACTTTTACCAGTGCAGGGCAGCAGCACATTATATTTTAGTTACTTTTATACACTTTCATTTTTTTGTGCTACTGTTCCTTTAAGCCCCTTTGTACTGGGTCCAGCCACTGGCAGGTCTTTCCGTGAGTGGATGCTAGAAGGGCTGCAAATATGAGAAATATGATGTAAGTGATGGAGGGTACAGGAGAAATGTGATGTAATTGATAAGAGGTGCAGAAGGAATGTGATTAAAGTGAGACTGCTGTTGTGGTGATGGATAGGGAGAAGCAGTGAGTGAGAGCTAGGTTAAATGCACTAAGAAAACAACAAAAAGGGGAAGGAGTGCAATACTGGACAAGCTTCTGTAAGCAGGTAGTGATGGAAGGGATTGAGAGTCCAGACTACCTTGATAGGGTGTTAAAAGCAAGAGAAGTTGTGGTGAAAGGGAGCAGGAATAATCAATGTAAAAGGTATTAGTTAAATAGAATAGAATAAAAGTAAAGGAGGACAAGAAGTGTGCCAGTTGTCAGACCACAGTCCTTGCAGACTCAGGCCTTCCAAAATAACTTGCAGTAAAAGGTTTTAAAAAAAGACCAGCTGGAGACTGAGGCACATTTAAGAGCTTTATTACAGCAGCAGAATAAAATGGGACACAGCAGTCAAACTGGGGTTCTAGCCCAAAACAAGGACTGTTGCCCTCCAAAGACAACAAGAAACTTCAGCTACCTTCTTAAAGGTAGCTATCAAGATCTGGATGAATGAGAGTCTTCATAGACATACATTCTAAAAATTAGCTAATTTCTTTTTGCTGTATCCATGAGCAAAATTTTTCCAAATATTGGCAGACCCCTCCTTAACAGCCCTAGTCCACTGGAACATTTGGCATACACATGGAGGTTCCCCCTGAAAGAAGTTGTCATATCCAGTAATTTATTGTGTGTAGGTGGAGGTAAGAATTGGACTTGAGTGTGTGTGAGGGTTGTGGTACTATCGTCTGTCTATTTCTGGTAATGTGGTTTCTTTCTGCAGGAAAGGTTTTGGCAAGTCTGACTCCTGTTCCTGAAATATGAAATTCCGTTCCTGCAAATGAGAGCTGAAGCTGCTCATGAACAGCATTGCACAACTGTATTTTATTTTTCACATATATTTAAGAGTGCTGTAACAAGGTTAATTTCATTGCTATGCTTCATTTTGGAGACTTATCTTGCAATGTTCTTCTCCAAGGGGCTGGATCATGAAGGAACCATGTATTGGCTTCTCATCTTTGTGTGTTTCACTGTACAGCCAATTATGCTCAGCATATGATATAGGAATGCTTTCTGGCTCTTCTGCTAAATCTTAGCCAAAGGTTTCCACTTGTGTCTCACCACAAACCCACATGTAAAGTTGATTGATGTGGATATTTTATGCTAGTGCTCAAGGAAAATGTAAAAAGGGAGGGATGTATTTACCCCTCTACATTACATACTATAAGAATTCAATACAGGGTATGTTATCTTTATTTATAAATCCAGTTTATTATTTTTTAAAAAATGAAAAATATAATATAATATAAACTATATACTTTAGCTAATATTGATTGTACAAAACTTGCAACAGCACCCCATTTAACCACTTATGTGTAGCACTAGTGTTAAGTACCTGTTAGGCCTTACAAAAGACTTGTGTTAGACTGGAAGCTGATTCAGTTGTTTGTATACATAAGTAAACTGGTTTATTTGCTGGTAAAGGTGGGCACATCAGGTTTTATATTAGGGATGCACTGAATCCCGGATTGGGGCCGAATCCAGGCTATTTTTTGAAGGATTCGGTTTTGGCCGAATCGAATCCAATTCCTAATTAGCATAAATTAGTATACGCTAATTAGCATTCGAAAAGGGTTAAATGGTCAGGGGAAAAAAGATTTTTAACCCCTTCCGATCCTAATTAGCATATGTTAATTTGGTTCGGGATTCGGGTGGGTTAGGAGGTTTGGACGAACCCAAAAAAGTGGGTTTGGTGCATCCCTATTTTATATAAATATGAATATGTGAATTGTTAATTTAACCCCAAACACCCTACATAGGTAGATGTGACTAAGCCTGCTTGTGCTGAAGGGGAGCGCGCGCGGGGAGACAGAGTTTCTTTAGTCTGTGCAGTAGCGGGGACGCAGCAAGCAGGTGCGGGGACGGGAGGGGAGCGGGGGGGGGGGTTGGTGTGACTGTGCCGGTTGGTGTCTGTGCAGGAGCGAGGAGCGTGGGCTGAAGGGGGGCAACTGCTTGTGCTGCATAGGGTCGTTTGTGCATGTGCCGCCTACAGTCCTGGTCGTAGAGACATTGCAGGAGCAATGCATTATGGGAATCCTCTTTACCCATCTCAGCGTTATTTTTTCCTGTTTGGCTTCTGATCATCTGAACGATTGCAATTTGGGGAGACTTAAGGGCACTATTGAGACAACTGAAGGTAAGCCTGCAGTTTGAGATTAACTCTTTGGTAGCCTTTCCTTCTCCTTTAATGAACCTTTGCCCCTTTTCAACCCAAATTAACTATGTGTTACTTATTTTGGTCCAGAAAAATCTCTCAGCAAGAAGTAAATTTTGACAGCTCACATATTTTAGGAAAAATAATGCCCCCCCTAGACTCGAAAGATGGTAAGAATCCCTTTTTATGGTTCTGGCAGATCCTTATGATCTTGCATTTCAAATAAAGTAGAAGACTATTTAGCTGTATGTGAAGGCTTTATATGTGCTGTAGTGCACTGACTTTTATATAGTTAACATGTTGATGAGACCTATAGCTAAGACCTCACCCACATGTTTTCATATTTGTTGTTTGTCTCGCAAACTGTGTGGCTGACCATGGACAAGATGGGGTTTTTTTTTACCTGAAAAAAAAAACTAGTAAAACTGAAGAGTTTTTTGTAAGGCCATATTTTTTAGGACAGAAATTTTTTAAACTTGCCCTAACCTTTTCTTTGTTTGAAACAAGTTGAGGATCTTTGGAGCATAAACACATACTGTGTATAAGTAGGTTTTGGTTTTTCAGTATTTTACAGCAATTTCATGCTTGTTTAACAAAAATAATAATAATAATCCCAAATTGAACTCCCAAAGCCAATGTCTAAGCAATATGGCAGAATGCTGAGAGTTTTCTTTTCCACATACAGTATATTCCTAAACTTTCCCCAGCATTTAGAAAGTTTTTATAGTCTCCAGTCTAGTCTTCAGTAGCATTAGAAATTGAACAAAATGTATTTGTATTTGCTGATATTTCTTTTTTCAGTACCGGTGCCATTTTTTACATACACTTTACATGCACTTTTTTTTACATGGCAAAGAAAAAAAGGCATGTTTTTGGCAAAAAAGTAAGAGAATCTTAATTGGAACATAAAACTAGCAGATGCTGATATTTTAAAAAATAAAATAGTCTGTATTTTCCATTCCTGAGTTTAAGACAGAAGTGGGAGCTCATTAAATGAATGTTTGACGCACAAGATTCCTTAGGAAAAAAGCATCTTATTAGGACACAGTGCCATGAAGGAGACGTGTGTGTTACAATTGCAAATGCAGTGCAAAGATACTAACAATGAATATATTGTTCTGTGGTATTGTACATTACATGCTTCTCTCTGTCTGTGCCCAAATCTAGCTTTGCTAGTATTAGTAAGTTACAAAGCTGTTTTATTTGCTTTTGGGGCTGTGTCCTTTCATGTCAAGTTGTGTTACCCACCAGTTCCTGTACCTTCAACTGTTTTATTGAAATTGTAAGACAAACATAGAGTTTAATAATATAAATGAGAGAGTTAATAAAAAGAACAGGTCAGAAATGCAAAAACCTGGTATTTTGGCAATTGGATGGTCACTAAAGCAGGTAGCATAGCATAGTTCCAGCTCTTAACCAGTAGCTAAAGGAGAGAGAAGTGGAGAATATGTAACAGACAAGGACAGCCCTAGGACTAATTGGTTCAGCTAAAAGAAAACTAAGGGCTTAAAAAATGTTCCCCCTAAGATATATTAAAAAAAAAAAGGGGGGGGGGGTTGTATATGTGGTGGTCTGCAATAGCATCCAGAGCACTGAGCTGGGCTAAACAAGGCTGTGTCATGCCTCTATAGCCCAGTAGTAACCTGCATGTAACTCTGTGTGACTTGACATCACTAGGAGGCTTCTAAAATGGAAAGTGCTTATGAAGGAGGCTTCTAAAGTGAAGGAGGCTTCTAAAGTGGAAAGGGCTTCTGCATAAGCAAATCAACTGTGCTGGCAGCACTGCAGTAAAACTCTGACTACAGTGTATAATTCTCATTTAAAAACAACTGATAAAAATTAAATAATGAATAATAAAGTACATCAGGGGACCAGAAGAAAATGGTGTAAAATCCACAGAAAATGTAAATTCAGGGAAGATTTTAGTTTTTCCTCTCTGGGCTACTAAAAATGCCTTAAATTTTCTTGTGTGCCAGTGCTCTGCTATATAGACACAGTGCCTTGCAAAATTATTAGGCTTATTCATTTCTCTTAAAAGAAAACCATTTAAACATATTGTATTTATTAAATATAGAAGCAATATGATTAAGAAAAGAAGTGTTTCAGGATAATTTATTGAAATTTTTCCAAAAACCCTACTAGTCCTGCTCATCTGTTCCACTTCCTGCTGCCTCTTTTCCCAGGCTGTGCAGGGGGGCCAGCAGCACTCATCCACTGCTCTGTAGGATAGGAACCAATCAGCAGCTAGGCTGACCTTACAGGGAACTGAAAGTCTGGCTTTGCTTGTGTGCCTGCAGGGCTGTGATTGGCTATCCCCCTTCTACCGTGCTGCTGGCAGGGACCATTAGAACAAGCCCAGGGGTGCTGCTGCTGAAACACCCCTAAACATGCCCATCCTGTATTTGAAACACAGACAGGGAAAGTATCAGTCCTATAGGGAGCTCCAACAAAAGGGCTATTTTTAAAGATAATGATTATTTTTTAGCCCAGAGTGAAATCAGCACCATATGTTATTCATTATCGCCTACAACATTTTGTTTATGCTATAGGTCTCCTTTAAAGGGGTAATTCACCTTTAAATTAACTTTTGGCATCATTTTGAGACAACTTTCAATTGTTTTTTATTTTGTATTTTTTCATTATTTAGCTTTTTGTCTAGTAGCTTTCCAGTTTTTAAATATCTCTTAGCTATGGTCCAATTTACTCTAGCAACCAGGCAGTGGTGTGAATGAAAGACCAGAAAACAAATATAGAAGGCATAAATAGAAAATGTAATAATAAGGTTGCTGCCACACGGTGGGGAGATTCTCGGCCTACGTATAGCAGTCCCCTACATTTCAAAAAACGTATTAATGTGTGGAGCCATTGCATTAGCCTGGGTGCAGGCACATGGACAGATTTCTGTTCAAAACTGCTTAAGTATGCAGTATGAAAACGGCTTTGTGCCTACATTCTGACCCGATGCAGTGGCTCCACGTGCAATAAGCTTTTTGTAGTGTAGAGGTGCAACCTGTGAATCTGCCCTGTGTGGCAGTGACCTAAAATTGCAGCCTCAGTGAGCAAGGGCAATAGGATAGTAGGGGCTTAAATAACATACTTAAAGGTGACCTACATTTTTTTTTAGCATATTTCAACACCAAAACCATGGGACCAGAGGTGGGAGTATCATTGAAATTTAACAGGTCACAGTCACTTTGCTGACAATATTATTTAAGCAGTTGCCAAGTTGACATAGAGATGGTTTAGAGATTAAATAAGGAACTTCTGGCATTGGATCTCAGGCTAAATGCTCTTGGTTTGAATCCCACTCTTATTGACTTAAAACACTGGGAATATCACTGTATTTCCTTTTGTCTCTGTTTATGAACTGATCCCAGCAGTGGCTCCCATGATTGCTGTACAGAGCTCTGGCTCTCAGGGGAGAGAAAAGTTCTGCCAGAATTCTCCATTCCTTTCTCTCCTGATACTGCAAGCTGCTAGGAGTGGGGCCTGTAAATTCTTCGTATCAGTATTTGTTATTCTACTGTCAGTTTGTGATAACTGTGCTTTCCCATTCTGCTGGGACTACACATGTATACAATTGCATACAGATATTATTACAGATACACTTATACATAGCTACAGTATATATGAGAGTAATAAATATAGTGATGCATTCATGTTATTTATGCACTGACTCTGCATATATAAAGAATATGTATACAGCAGGGCTATCTAGCTGAAGGCCCGTGGTCTGGATATGGTCCTCTAAAGGATTTTTATGGCCCCCAGTCTGCTCAAGGGTTCCATAATCCTTGATTGTATGACATCATTATTTTACTATAGTCTGACCCTTGAAAAATAATTGGTCCACTACATGTTATAAGTTTGACAGCATGGCTATACAATTATTGTTAAGAATTCCACCATGCCATTGAGGCACTCTGACACATCACATATTTAAATCAGCATGTCCCATAACATTATTCATCAGTGATCAATAAAAAAGAGCAAACAGGAGCAAGCCCAAGAATATAGGGCTCAGGAGCAGGGCTAAAAGAGGCACCTGCCTAGGGCACAACGATGGGGGGGCATCCTACAGGTACCTCTTCTGCCTACCCCTAGTCTGCTTTCCCTTGCACCAGCCACTTGTTGCGTGAGTTGTGGAGTTCCTCCTCCCCAAATGGGACCTGGGGCAAAGTGGCTGGCCAGGTTGCCTAGGGTGCCCAGCAGGCTTGCCCCCCCTCTGCTCAGGAGCACCTTACTTTCATCCTTTGAATGTTGTGAATGACATGCTTGGAAAGGGCATGCAAGAAGACATCCACGCCCCCCTATCTACCTTTTTGCTGAGGCATACAGAACCAAGAACTACACTTTTTGCTCTATATTCAGCAAAAAGGATCAAATGTCATTAAATTTTCATATGAATATGATTTGCTGTTACAGGTACTTTTAGCAGGGACTTTTGAAAGCGGTAGAAACTTCATGCCTATAACCATTCCAATTCAGATTCATACACTGGTATCCTATGGAAAAGTCATTAGTTTTATTTGCAAAAGGGTAGTGACAAGCAATGTATTGGCCTCCCTTCCCGTGCAACAAATCCAAGGCGAGAAAGTGTAGCATCGCTCAGTCACTTTAGCTGTTAAATGAGACTCTTTGTGTAGAGAATGGTGTAATTGTGTTAGTTGGGATTGGTGGGAGTGCAGAGGAGGGGCACCCAGCCCACACACACACCCTTTAACCCCTCCACCACCAGACACAAATGTAAAAGGGTGTGCTAATACACAGACTACAAGACTAGTTTTAATAGTTGGTGATTGCTGTACCTTTAACAAAGTTAAAACATTAACTTACCATCCAGGGATGGCATGCTGCACCCTTATGGGTTTTCTTAAACTATAATGGTAAGCATCCGACAGTTAAGAATCAATTCAGAATCTAATATTAACCCCATAGTCCAGCTAATTGTTTGCAAATGAGTACTTTTTAGCTTTCTGTGAATGCAGGACTTGGACCTAGCCTCCAAGCTACTTAGCAATATATATCTACTGGGTGAGTGTAACACGAGGCACAGTTGATGTTTGGGTGCAGAAGACCAAAAGCAGCCTGTGATCAGAAGCCCATAGCCACAATGCAAAGGGCTAGTATCCCTTGCTTACTCACATAGGTTCAAATTCAGCGCAGTAACCCATTATTCTGCAGTAGACAAATAAAAGCAAATTGGTCCTTACAGGATACTAAACCAAGAAGCAGGATTACCCTTCGTCACAGGGAATGTTGCTAGCATCCATAAAGTTTAAGTTTAAAATGGATAATGTGATCATGTGAGTTCAACCCAAAATGTCTAGAAGGTTGAAACTCTACTGTTAAGGGTCTGTGATAATAATAGTTTCACAAATATAAAACCACATGTGTGGCTCTAGCTAAGCTGATCAGAAAACCGTGTACTACACTAATGAGCCCCAAGAAGGGAGAAAGAGGTCTGTAGTTGGGAATCTGATCAGCTATTATCCTGGCTTCTGTAAAAACACAGTGGGTAAGCTTTAGCCTATAGGATAAACCCATGTAAATAGATTTTCTTGGAGTCCTTTGGAATTCATTCCCAGAATTCATTCTCAGACTCCTCAACCCTAATGATTTGTTTGTGAATCCACAAATATAAAAAACATGGGTTTCTGCTTCCCCCTACTGGTAATAATGCAAATTTGCATAGCATGGGTAGGTGATAGACTTCATAACACAGATTTGACAGTCTGAAAAAACACAAACGTATAATTATTATTTATAAAATATATTTTGCAGCAATGGCCAGTAGTAATGTGGTTTATACAACAATAGTTACAGATGAGGCAGAGGAATAAGAATATATCTTGCAAAGAAAAGGTATTTAGCTGAGGTGTAAACAGTTTACACTTGTAGGCTTCAGTGGCTGAAATGTTAAGTATTGTTTCTTCACAAGAACATTCCTGGGATTGCTGCTTATTTTGCTCCTTATGCTGGCCATAGTGTCAGGGCATAACTAAATAACATTGAGTCTTGCCTGCTGAGAGGTACTGTGTGGTTTTAGTTAGTCAAATGTAGCTGTCAGGTTATCAGATGTGCACCTGTATTGCAGGTATAAGTGACAACCAGTGATACCTGAGTAGAATTTAGGAGCTCTGTTAAGCGGTATTTTTCATGATTTTATTTAATTCACTAATTATAGGAGCTTTTATACGTGCAGAAAATATATCAGATCTACTGACAGACTGGCTGGTGGGCCTTTTCTCCTCCATACCAGAGCATCACACTTACTTGTTTTGGATATTACTATGTCTGATTCCCTAGAGCAGTGTTGGACAGCAGGAGAAAGGCTTGTCCACTCTCACAGACCCCACCATTAGTTCTATGTCTCTTTGGGGGTTATGTAATAAAAGTCACTAAGTTGGCCCAGGAGCAGAAACCCATAGCAGCCAATCAGCAGAATTTACTGGTTGCTATGGGTTACTGCTACTGGGCAAACTTTGTTCCTTTTATTACGATATCCTCACTTCATATCCAATAGAAGGAAGATCAATTTGAATGGAGATCATCTGAGGAAAAGTGTACAGTGAGTTACTTAATTTGAAGGATCTATTCAGCATTAAATATAGAAAACCAAGGATGTTTTTATGCTGGTTAGTAGCAATCTAAATACTAAATATATGCCTTAGAGTCCTTATTTTCTATCATTAGCAGAAGGAGCAAGGCAATGGAGAAACAATATGATACAATATGATTACTTTTCCCAACTGTCCCTGCTCTTCTCAGTGTATGTATAAATGTTCAACAGGTTCAAGCTGAGATAAAACCTTTGCCACACAGGTTAATTTTCTAGGTATTCATCCTCAAAGCTCAGAGGCTGCTTGGTTGGCCTTTGAGCAATATAGGCATACATATGGACTGGAAAGTTCCAGAGGTGAAAATGGGATTCAATCAGTATGAATTTTTTCTCTTTTCGCCACTCAGCAATCAACTATAAATTAGGGAGCCAATACCTGTATTAAAGAGTAACTGCTGAGGCAAGGATTCACAAAAATACAATGATACAATGCAATAACAGAAAGATCCACAAATTAAAAAAAATATATTTCACTGTTTTTATTAGACTAGTGAATGTAACCCCACTCAGAATCTAAGGTACAAGCTGGAAATTGCAGTGCATATAATATATAACATTGGCTTGAAAGCAGAGTTTTTGCTAAACTGCCAAAAGACGTAAAGGGTAAGTTTTCATTCCCTGGGGCACATGTGCTAAAATGCTTTATTCACTGTTTTGGCCATTCGGGAAAGGAAGAAGGCAGTTAACAAAGTGCAAAAGAACAGTCGATTGCTCCCCACTTTGCATAATGCCTTCTCCTTCCGTAACGACCCCCATGGAGTAAAGGCCACAATCTCAGCTATGCATTTAACACCCTTCTGGCAAATCTGTACTAACCTGCAGTACCCAAAGAGTATTGCTGCATGAGGGGGCCAGCTGGGACTGTGTCTGGGCATTGTAAAAAAAAAGTTTGGCCCCAAATTTCCATCTTTTCCCCTTGCAATATTCAAATTCTCTTTCATTTATATTTCATATAAAGATGACAAGGTTTATACGAATACTATAATACTATACTCTGATAGCTATTGATATGTTTGTGCATACATGCAATTTATTTGTTCCTCCTTTTTTGCCTCTGTTTCTCTGCCCGCTTTTGTTTGTTTTTGTCAGCCAGCCTCTGTTTTTGCTTTTCAGTAATCCTCTGTCTCTCTCTTTGCCGCCGCCTTTCTTTTTCCCGCTCTGCATTCCGGTCCCTCTCTCTTCTATCACTCTCTGTTCTCTTCTCAAGTTCCCTCCTTTTATTTGCCTCTCGCTCCTGTTGGTTCCTTTGTGCTCGAATTGCTCCACCCACAGCTGCTGTGGCCAGAACCACTTCTCCATCCACTTGGCTGTTTTTTGGCTTCCTCTCGTTTTCCTCTATAGAATTTTCACTTGGCTGAGTGGGGAAAGATATAGTAAGCCTATCAGACACAGGCAAGATGATCAGTTTTACACCGCTATCATTTGCAATCATTTTACTTTATACTAGTGTTTTTTGGGTTTAATTCCTCTTTTTGGTTCATAATTTTTTCAGGTCCCCTGTTATCTCATAGGTCTTCCATAAATATGCAAGAGGGTAAAGGTCTTCCAAACCTTTAGTTATTTATTCCCTGGGATTGGGTTAGCCAGCTAGGCTGACACTTAGGGGCTGATTTACTTACCCACGAACGGGTCGAAATGAGTCCGATTGCGTTTTTTTCGTAATGATCGGTATTTTGCGATTTTTTCGTATGTTTTGCGATTTTTTCGGATTCTTTACGAATTTTTCGTTACCAATACGATTTTTGCGTAAAAACGCGAGTTTTTCGTATCCATTACGAAAGTTGCGTAAAAAGTTGCGCATTTTTCGTAGCGTTAAAACTTACGCGAAAAGTTGCGCATTTTTCGTAGCGTTAAAACTTACGCAAAAAGTTGCGCATTTTTCGCGTAAGTTTTAATGCTATGAAAAATGCGCAACTTTTTACGCAACTTTCGTAATGGATACGAAAAACTCGCATTTTTACGCAAAAATCGTATTGGTAACGAAAAATTCGTAAAGAATCCGAAAAAATCGCAAAACATACGAAAAAGTCGCAAAATGTTCGTTTTCAAGTCGGAACTTTTCCAATTCGGGTCGGATTCGTGGGTTAGTAAATCAGCCCCTTAGTGTCAGGTTTCCCTAAGGTAATAAAAAGGGAGGCCCCAATTTATTATTTCGTAAAGGTAGGCCCAGTATAGGAGAAGCAAGTGTCAGGACAGATTTTGTTCACTCTAGGGGTGAAGCATAGGTTCAGGACTATTTAGTGAGCAGTCTTGTGCTCCAACTAGGAGACTAATTGGGTTAGTTCCCTTTGGAACCACTGCTGCCTTTATAGGGACCCAGGCGGTTAGCCTCAGGACTAGATAGGTCATGAAGCAATTCACCTCTGTGGACTTCAGCTAGTGATGAGGGTTGGTTACCAAGGGGGCAGGCTATACTACTCCTTGCTTTGAACAGAGACATGAAGGATATTTGTGAATATTACGTGTGCACTGACCTGCTGCCATTTGTGATCTATTCATTAATATCAATCAAGCACACACCAGCTTGTGAGATTGGCATTGAGATTGTATGAAATTGTTCAATAAACCATTCAACTGTTTTTAAAGTCATTTGTGTGGTAACCCTTCCTTCATAATCAAGCGAGGGTCCACCTGAGGATGCAGAATCTAACACCTTGAGTGTCTACCAAGAGTTGCTGGGAGTTAAGCCCTTTGCCCAGGTCTGGATCATAGCAGAATCATAGTAGCAGAGCATTTTGGGGTCCTACAACTAGATAATAAGAAAACAGTTGCAAATGAGTCAAAATTTTTATACTTTTTAATTATTTATTGTGGAAAATGATCCAAAGTTACAAATGTTTGTGTGTAGCAAAAGTATGTGAATCTCTGTATCAGTAACCGGTGTGCCCCTTAAGTAGCAATACCTGTAATTAAATGTTTCAGGTCAGGACTTTGACCATGAGGCCATTCCAAAACACTAACTTTCTTCTGTTTTAAACTGTTTGGTAGAACGACTGCTGCGTGATCCACTTTCTCTTCAGCTTTAGTTCTTGGATGGATACATTAAGACCCATATTCAAACCAAAAATAGACTTCTGACTTTTTAGATAGTAGTGGCTTTCTCCTTGTAACCCTGCTATGCAAACCATTCTTGATGGTGGGCTCATGAATATATTCTTAGTTCCTTAGATGTTAGCCAGGGTGTCAGGCTTACCAAGCACTGAAACCAGGAATGCCAAGGAGGACTGCTCTTATAGCTCCCTACTAGTATTCCCTTAACTGGGAATGAGAGGTAGAAGTGAGGTGATGTATGAGAGGCCTCCCACACTAATTTCCTGTTTAAATGAACTGAGAATCCTAGAGATTCATGTACTTTTGCAATACACAAATATTAAACTTTAGGTCATTTTCCTCAGAGAATGGAACAAGTATATTGTTTTTGACCCATTTGCAAACTGGTTTTTTTTTTATCAAAGATCAGTGCTCAGTATGGAGGTCCAGATATTTTTTGGCCTGCATGGTGGAGGTTCGATAATGGAAACCAGTTTTGACCACCCCCTTTTTTAAACTGCATCCACTTCAAACCACACCCATGTTATCATAAGAGCTTTTAAGAACATACCCACATTAATAGTGGTAGCGCAGCAAAAACCTTTATGGTTGGTGCTCACTGCAGGGATATCACCCTATATTCATATGTGAAATAAGTTTATTAATTTATATTAAGTCACACACCCCTAAACCTTTATGATTCCAAGTTCACCTCCCACAGGCAACATAGGGTAGGCAGAGTATGGCACTCAAGTAGCATTGGGCAGGTAGAGTATGGCACACAGGCACCATAGGGCAGGCAGAGTATGGCACACACAGGCAGCATAGGGCAGGCAGAGTATGACACACACAGGCAGCATAGGGCAGGCAGAGTATGGCACACAATAGCAGCATAGGGCAGGCAGAGTTTGGCACACACATGCAGCACTGGGCAGGCACAGTATGAAACACACAGGCAGCATAGGGCAGGCAAAATATGGCACACACAGGCAGCATAGGACAGGCAGAGTATGGCACACAATGGCAGCACTGGGCAGGCAGAGTATGGAACACACAGGCAGCATAGGGCAGGCAGAGTATGGCACACACAGGCAGCATAGGGCAGGCAAAGTATGGCACACACAGGCAGCATGGGACAGGCAGAGTGTGGCACACATAGGCAAGTTAGGGCAGGCAGAGTATGACACACCCAGGCAGCATAGGACAGGCAGAGTATGGCACACAGGCAGCATAGGTCAAGGAGAGTATGGCACACACAGGCAGCATAGGTCAAGCAGAGTATGGCACACACAGGCAGCATAGGGCAGGCAGGCAAAGTATGGAAGGAGAAGGGAATTTAATCATGACCACTCCAAGATGAACAGTTTGTACTGTACTATGTACAGTTACACAATGCCAGCACTGCTCCTACAGTCTGTCTGGTGTGACCAGCTGAACAATGCAGGCGCCTACAGTCTGACTCTGAGTTGTGAACAATACAGGACCTTATAGGTGTGAACAGCGCAGGGGGTTGCAGGAGTGAACAATACTGGGATGTGCATGTGTAAACAATATGGGCTATTATCGGTGTGAATTCAGGGTCTAACTGGTGTGAACAATGCAGGGTCTTGCAGTCTAAATCTGAGGTGCTAACAATGCAGGGGGCCAGTACTGATACCATTTAAATCTTACACAAAGGTAAAAAGTCACAGCAGCCATACAGAAGGGAGGCACAAGGGGGGTGTCTGGCCCAGGTATGATTTAGATATAGGACTTGCATGAAAAATGGATCATGTTTTAGGTTATACTGTATTTATGCATAAATACTGTAAATTCAAAAGTGTTTACAAACATTTAAATACCACTGTAACCATGCACTTAAAACCTTATTCTCAGCTTCCTTCAGGCTGAGCTTCTCTTCTGTTGCCTTGTGCTCCTCAGCCTAGAAAACTATGAATTAAGAAGCTGCTTAAAATGCATTTGACTATACAAAGTTGGGGATTGCAGGGGATCTCAAATTTGCAGTATAATAAATCTGGGCAGCCCTTTTTAATGTAATTCATTCAGTATTCAAACACAATTTCTGCTGTACTTTTATACAGGCTGGAATGTACCTGCAGGATGCTTCACTAAGCCTCAAAGATCTTTGAGTGACCCCACAAGGATCACATTACAAAAAAACTTAGCAGCAACTATTAGAATGCTGAATGAACAGAATGAGTATATAACTAGTCACATTAGGGGTGTATTTGCAGTAACCCCCACTCACCTCCTCATACTCTGAGTCAGTCTCCGGGCGGAGGCAGCCACAGCCTTTCATTGCAAATACTTTCAGATTATTCTGGATGGGAAATGTCCTAGGGCAAGCAGAAAACAAGTCAAACAAAAATATAATGCCTTCTCCTGGCAATCAGTGTGTTTGGTCCGTTGGAACTGGTTAATCATGCTTATCCAACTTTTTTTCAGGAACTAGCATGAAATGGAACATCCTCTGCAGGGTGAAAGTGAGTCACAGAAACAACCACAGAGAGATACACCAGGACTGCATAGACGGGCTGAAGCATGTGTCTTTAATACCTTCTGGTTGAGTGAATGGCAGTTTATAGGTTTGTGCTTCATTATAATTAGCATCAGTTGGAATCAAACAGCTTATTATATATATTTACATACACTAAATCTGCTTTTTGTGACATGTATGTATGTACAGGTATTGTTCATACAGGCTATGTCTCATACACTCAATGTATCAAGTAATTCAGATTTTTACAAATGATTTCCCTTTTCTTTGTAGAAATAAAACATTACAATAAAACAGTACCTTGTACTTAAATCCCAACTAAGATTTAATGTATCTTTATTGAAGGTAAAACATTCATATTGGGTTTCATTAATGTTTAAATGATTTTATATTAGAGTTAAGGTATGAACATCTAAATTATGGAAAGATCCCATACCTGGAAAGCCCCACGTCCTGAGCAATCTGGATAACAGGCCCTATACCTGTCTAACTTTATTTCTAAACTGCTACAGGTATAGGACCTGTTATCCAGAATGCTTGGGATTGTTTTGCCTCCAATAAGGATAACTATATCTTAGTTGGGATCAAGTACAAGGTACTGTTTTATTATTACAGAGAAAAAGGAAATCATTTTTAAAAATTAGAATTGTTTGCTTATAATGGAGTCTATGGGAGATGGTCTGTCGGAACTTTCCAGATAACGGGTTTCTGGATAAGGGATCCTATACCTGTACTAGGATACACAGCACTGCATACCTTTAGTTACAGTTTTCATATAGAGCTATCACTATAACTTTAGGATACTTAAAAGGATGAAAATAAAAATAATAATGGTAACTAATGATAATAGTAAATAACTGAGTAATCCTGTGACAGTGAGGATGAACAGGGACAGCATAACCAGTAGTTACTGGAAACCCAGAAGTACAGAGGGCCTGGGGTCGGTTTTGGCTGACAGCCAATTTCAATATGTGTTTAACATTATTTTGACTAACAAATCCCCTTTTGGGATCACTCTTGTAGAACATGGATGCATTCAGACTCTCAAAGTTGGTACCTTTCATAAAGTGGAGGAGAACAGAATTTCAAAGAAATACTGGGTGTCAGTGTTATTAAACAAACAATAGACAATGAGATGGATTACACAAAGGAGTGCCACAATTAGTCACTATGAGGATTCACAATTGCAACATGTTACTAATGTAAATATGCACACACAGTGCCCCCTTTAGCTAGTATAGGGAACTCCCTAAGTTTAATGCTGTTTCGCTTCAGAAGCCATAAGCTGGCCATACACGCACTGGTAATATCGCATGAAACCTCATATCGTACGATATTCGGCAACTCAGCGAGGCGAGCGATATCGCAGGAGGCTGCTGATATCGGTCGACTCGAGCGGGTTAGAAGATTTTGATCGGGCACCATTGAAGGCGCCCAAGCAAAATCTATGTTCAGGGCTGAATCGGCAGAAGGAGGTAGAAATGCTATTGTTTCTGCCTCCATATCTGACAATTCAGCCCTGAACGTCAGTGGAGGGTTGGAACAATCTTTTGTGCGACCGATGATCGCACGAAAGATCGAAAATCGCCACGTGTGTGGCCAGCTTAACTTGCTCTGGACACACATCCAGGAGGGGAATCCTCACAGACACCGATCTAGACCATACGCCTGCCTTATATACACCCAGTATCATTTGTATATGAAATTATTGCAAACCTGTTCAAAGCTTTCCTACTAATGTTAAATATGTTCCTTCTCCCATAAAACAGGGGGTAGACACCTCATAAGCATAATACTGCATCCCTGTATATGTGTGCTGCATTGTTCTTCCTAAATGTTTGGGCAATTACAGAAGCTGTACAATCACACTGCACATTGCTACCAACTAGTGGTGTAACTGCATGTTACCAATCTCACAAATACAATACAACCCTAGTTTACATCAGGGATGTCCAACTTGATTAGCACATGTCAAGGAAAAACTGTTGGATAGGCCAGTTTGATTGTAGCTACATTTTATTCGTACGTACGAAGGCAGTATCCAGACATTCTTAAATGAGAATTGTCTCTGAGCTGATACTACCCTGAATAACCCAAAGCATGTTTGTCTTATAGTCCTGAAACAGTCTTATCAGTAGTTAGCTTTGTTATCTCTAAAGACAGAACAGGCAAAGAGGCCCAGTTGACCAACACCCAACATGCTTTTCACAAGTTTGCGGACTCATCATAAATGTTTTTACAACAGCAAAAAGAAACATTCTTATACAATGTATTTCACAACCCCTCTAATATTAAATGATATGAACAAGATGGAGAAAAAACAAGATGGTTTCTTTTTTCTCTGACATTCCTCCCTGTTGTTCAAAATCTTGAACATATATATTCTTCTTACCCAGAACTCTATTCCGCTCACCTATAAAAGGTTAAGTGGCAGTACTGAGTTGCCTATCAGGGTTCCCATCTAAATCAGCAAGTTCTTCCTTACCCTATTCATACAGGAATGGGATCCTGCTATGGATAAGGTCGGCCAAACACAGAAGGCTGCTGATCAGAAGGGGCTGTTGTATATTTGATCCAGGAGCTAAATGGGTGAGCACCCTCCCTTCAGCTGCCCCTCCATGTAACCTCTGGATGAAATACTGTATTTGCAACAACACAACCTTGCTATAATATATAACACAAGGCCCATTGCAATCCCACACATTTAGTACCATAAAAACTTTTAAACACTTGATACCCAAATCCTTATGATTCCCATAAATGAGAAAAGGTTCTGTAGGACTCAATTGGGTCATGTGAGTCACCAATCCAGGTACAACTCTCCTTACCTGTGATTGTATAAACCCCACCCTCATCTATTAGTAGGTAATCTAGGACCATTCTATTCTATAATGCCATCTTCCTGACTTATTTCTCATTTATTATTTTGATGGAACTTATAGTTTCATTTATTATACCATCCCTTATACTAGTATACTTAATTAATCTATTAACTAATTCTATTCCCCATCCTATCAAGGCAGGGAACCACATCCATCCTTTATCTGAGGTGGAAAATAATTCCCTTTTTTATTTATTACCCTGGAATGGATACCTTGATTGTCTATGTATGAGATGTTCAGATATTGTCTGATAGTAGGTACAACTCTTCCAATGGTACAATTTCCCCACGCTCCCATAGGGAGCCATGAGTAAGCTCACAAATATAATATAGTTCTTATCTAAGTACCCTAGAAATGATTGTACCGTGATACCCTAGGCAATATCTGAAACCATCTCATATTATCTGTCACCTTAGACTTAAACTCTTATCTTCATCTTCTCCTCGGTCAGGGCAGGAACACCTGGGGACATAAGAAGTATACATTTTTCCCACACCAACATAATCATTACAATTACCCAGCATTTTATAGTACATTAAGTGATTGTATGATTAGCAAACATGGATCCTACAACTATGGTGGGTGTATCTAGTAACCCTGTTATTTCCAAATATGTACCCCAATCACTAATTGCATTTTGATACTTATAATTTGTGTCTATTTCAACTTCATAGCTATAATCTGTAAGATTAAGATCATTGATAGAGATAGGTATCCCTACTAAAGGTATCCCCTTGTTGTTGACTGGAATGTAAAAACATCTCCAGCAGTCAGTAGTATGTAACTGCTTTGCAGCCTGCTGGTGTAAGAACCATATAGAATTTGCCAACCCCCCTTTACTGGTGTAAAGCAATGATAAGGACCTTTACCCAGAATAACAAACACAGAGTCATTATTTTATAAAAGTCCTTTTCTTCCTGATGGTTCCTCTTCACCCAGAGTAGGCCCACGCTTAGTGTCAAAACCTCAAACTGGGACCGTTGGTTAACAGACTAGTGGGATTATTATTACCACTCTCGTCTGACTTACTTTAAAGATGATTTTTTATCCTCTTGATTCTGGAAGAACTGAATCAGTCTCCTTAGTTGTCTTTCTGTTGATGTGATCTCGTTGGGGGGGTTGAGTGTAGGGACAGGTTCAGACTCTGTCACTGGAGATAACACTCTGCTCAGGCTCTCAGTCACTGGAGATAACGCTCTCCTCAGGCTCTCAGCAGGACTTCGTATGGGAAATACCTTCTTACAGTGTCAGATGTGTATTCAGTTTGGCTCACAAATCTCTTTATCACCACCCAATCTCCTGATTGGAGAGAGTGAGTTCCAAATACAGTCTCTGAATCTGATAAAGAATAGAACACTTTTCCATACAAGTTAGTTAGCTGCTTAAACAATTGCTTAACATAGTCAGTAAGAGAAACATGTTGTTCCTACCAATATTTGAATAAACAACCCAATATTTGGTGGTCTACCAAAAAGCAACACAAAGGAAATAACTGTTGGGCACCCTTAGGGGTGTCTCATAGATGACAATGCAAGGGTTAAAGCTTGTACCCAGTTAGCTTTACCTGTTATTAATTCTGTGGCTTTTGTTACTGCCCATGCCTCAAATCACCCCAAAACATATCTATGCATACAAATACATAAAAACATTTAAATAGGTGAATACAATCTATCTGTAACCTTTGAAACTGATAGAATGGTTTAACCAGGTGTTATAAATATGATTTTTTCACAAATCCAAAAGCAAACCATAATTTGTTTACCATAAATATAATTCCCCCCTTTTGGAAACATGAGATGGGAGGTGCAAAGTGTTTTACTAACAAATTAGATAAACGGGAGGTGCACACAAACAACCATAATCATGTTTCCAAATATCACCTTATATCTTATAACATTTACTGGTCCATTTAATATGGACTTGTGCCACAGCCTTACATTTGCAGCATTTTAAAAATTACTAAAGTCACTGGTGTATGTGGCTGTCAGTTGGTATATGTGGCTGTCAGTTGGTGTATGTGGCTGTCAGTTGGTGTATGTGGCTGTCAGTTGGTGTATGTGGCTGTCAGTTGGTGTCCCTGTTAGAACCATACAAGCAGCCTGTTTGTCAGCAGCTTTATCTGCCTTATCATTCCCTGCAGTAATGTTATCTTTCCCTTTGAATATGCTTACAGTCTTTTCTAACAATTACTTAAAGTGACAGTAACACCTTTTATTTTGTGAATCTATACTTACTTTGATAGCAATAAAAACTGTTATCCACAAAATCACTGACAAACATACCAGTTTAGCAATATATATATATACCCATACATATACATACACTTTTCATGGGTGTCTATATTTCCCTTCACCAACTGAGTGTTAAAGTTTATCCCACTTAGCCCTCAATCTGGTTATTAAAGCTACTACTACTGACAGAACTACTCCCTTTATTTCTCTCATTTGGTCATAACCCTCTACTTCTCCCTCACTCCATGTCTTCTAATCTTAGTTACATTGATCCCTACTGTGTGTCCCAATTCTAATAGAATTTCAGCATCCATCTGTTCCAATAAACTTTGACTGAATTTGTATAGGGTATCCCATTTGAGTGTACACCATCACATGGGATAGCCATACCGGTCTGTCTTGTTAATTTAGCCCATTTGTCTATTTAGCCACTTACCCACTGGCCATCTTTCATCACTGCCTCCCGGTGACAGTGATGACTCAGGAGCTCCTATTCTCTCTGTTCCCGGAACAGAAAAAAATCACAAGTCGGGGTCTGGCCACCCCTCGGTTTTGGGTAAAATGTTCCCATATGGAACTGGGCTGGAGACGATCACGCTCCCCCCTTTTACACAAAACAAAAATCTATATATTCCCAATATATAGATTTTCACAAAAGTGGGTTTCGGTGGCTAAAATTCACATACAGGTTAACCCTTCATTTGTTCCCGCCAAAATTTCCAGAACAGATAGATACAAACAAATCCCATAAGAAGTGTTAGAACTAATTTCATTTGTATAACCATAACCAATGACTACACTCTATATCTGATGGTAGGCAATCCTTACTAGTATCACTCTACAGTAAATCCTTATTAATATAGTTACAGTGAGAGATTAATTAAAGAACAATTATCCCATGAAGGGCAGAGAGAGAGTTCTTATCATTAAACAAAAAACACTTTCACTGACACATTAGTACAGTCACAGTTACCTGAACATGAACACAACATGTAACGGGTTATGCACATCTGTTACACTAACTCACAAGGGTTAGACACAGACTAACACACTAACTCACAAGGGTTACACACAGACTAACAAAGAGACAAACAAACAACTTACAGCTGGCCTATCCAAGGTTCGTAGAGCGGGTTACTCTTGTAGATACAGCCAAGCGAGGGAATGAAAGTGATAGCGAGAGCTTATCAGAGACAAATCTTTGGTCTCACCTTTATTGGCGCCTAAGGTCTCGGTATCCAATCATCTCCTCCTGTATGGCTGTCCTCCAATTTCTCCACTCCCGGGTTTACTTCGGCACCAAAGCTGTCAAGGAAAAACTGTTGGATAGGCCAGTTTGATTGTAGCTACATTTTATTCGTACGTACGAAGGCAGTATCCAGACATTCTTAAATGAGAATTGTCTCTGAGCTGATACTACCCTGAATAACCCAAAGCATGTTTGTCTTATAGTCCTGAAACAGTCTTATCAGTAGTTAGCTTTGTTATCTCTAAAAACAGAACAGGCAAAGAGGCCCAGTTGACCAACACCCAACATGCTTTTCACAAGTTTGCGGACTCATCATAAATGTTTTTACAACAGCAAAAAGAAACATTCTTATACAATGTATTTCACAACCCCTCTAATATTAAATGATATGAACAAGATGGAGAAAAAACAAGATGGTTTCTTTTTTCTCTGACACACATTATTAACTATTACAAATTTAAGCAGGACTCCCAAGCTGCCCCCTTTAGCTAGCATAGGGAGCTCCCTAAGTCTGTGCATGCCTAGGCTTTAAGGCTGTTCCACTTCAGGAGCCTAAGGGCGAAGACACATGGAGCTACTTAGCAGCAGATATTTGTCATGGGTACTAAACGCCAGAAGATACCCTGCTATAGACAATACTGAGAATTGTCACTCGTAGAGACAGCATTAATCACCATTGTCCATTTTTGTAGCCATGACAAGTAGCTCAGTGTGTCTTCACCCTAATGGTGAAGACACACAGAGCTACTAGTAGCAATTACTTGTCATAGCAGAGGTAATTCTCGGTATTGCTTATTGCAGAGTATTTTCTGGTGTTTAGTAGCTGTAACAAGTAGCAGCTACTAAGTAGCCCCAGGTGTCTTCCACCTATCTTGCTCTGGACATACATCCACGAGGGGAATCCTCACAGACACTGGTATGTCCAACTTGCAAAAATCCTTGATTAGTGTATCAATAAATATTACAAATATGAGCATAACTCCCAAGCTGGAGGTCCCAAACTACCTGCATTGCTGTGGCCCCAACTCTACTTGCAGCCATGACTTACCTTATATGTCTCTCTGTCTGACCTTCCTTATGTGTATATTTTTACTCTTTTCACCTCTTCTTCTTTCTTTCTGGGTTTGTTTGTGTAATCTACTGTCTCTTATCAGGTATAACATTTTACTGTCCCTGCCTGGCTCCTACTGGTAACTGGTACTTAACAATATCATAGATCAGTCCCACTAACTCATGGGGGGGAATTCACAAAAGTGGAGGTAGCCCATTTTTTGGAGTAAAAGTGGTGGAAAAACTAGTGGAAAACTCTTTCTCCAGATTCACAAACAGAAATCCGCCTAAATTCCGACTCAACCGCCATTTTCTGTTTTCTTTGAGACAATTTACAGACATTTTTGTGAATTTGACGTTTAAACGACATTTATATGGCATTTTAACAACATTTTTTCCCGACATTTTTCCTGACATTTTCAAAATGGAGTGAAACTCAGTGTAACTCTGTCAGACCAATTCTTATCTCTTCTGTTTTGTTTCACCCAGTCTCCATTTCACACCTAAGGTAGGAGCCTCATTGGGGGATCATTAACATATAAATGGGGATTAGCAGACTATTGTTAGGGGACAAGTTTTTGTCTAACCATAGAACAATAGGTGCAAAAAGCCTCATTAACATTTAAAAAACAAGTAAAACACTGATTAAACAAAAAGTTCAATTTCTATCTTATATATAAAAAAGTTTTACCTCACATTTGCATTGCTATGCTAGTTTTAGCTTAATGAATGAGACAATAATAACATTTTGAGTGAATATATTGTATACATTTTATTTAAAGCAAAAGTAAAGCCTCCCAGGCATATTTTTAGTTTTACCAGCAGTGCCCCCTCTTTAATCACTTCACTGACATTTGCCCCAACTTTTTTGTGCCCCCATAGCATGTCCAGAACTACAGAGCTTGCATGATAGCATTGCCCTCCACCTTTAGCTGCGTCCCTTCTGTTCTCAGCCGCCATCTTGGTGATCAGCAAACAGCACATACACACTGGCACCCAAACTGGGATATTGGGGTTGGACTGGCCCAACAGGGCACTGGATAAAAACCTGGTGGGCCCTAGTCCTGTTGGACTTTATTCACCGGGCATGTTGGTGTGTGGGCCGATTTGCTGCTGACCAGGGGCTAGAGAAGACGGTATTTAGGCCCTTAAATCTTGTTACAGAAGTGGAATTACACAGAAATATAGAAAACATTAGAAAGCCCAATTGTCCTGAAAAAATGATGTATAGTTTCTCTGGGCAAACTAAAGTTACCCTTCAGGAAATGCCGCAAAGTGAAATGACAAATGGCATATGAAATGCAAAATCCTGCAGGTAAAATCCTTATCCCAAGGCTCCTGTAGTTGTGGGACCGGGTTTGATGGCACCGACAGATTTACTAACAGCTAAAGGCAAATTCATAAAAAAAAATGTCGGGAAAATGACAAAATCTGAAAACTGTCTGTTTAAAAGACAAATTCACAAAAGTGGAGATAGAGGTTTGTGAATTAGGTGGAAAATCCAACAAATCTATCTCCACTTTTATTTTGTCGCAATATCATTACTTTTGTGAATTCCCCCCATGGTGATGGCAGATGATGAATATAGATGTTAGTCTCACCTTAAGAGGGGTCTATGATGCAAGAAGTCTCCTGGGTTTTCGCACAAGCTGATTATCTTCAGATCATTATTGCAGAGAAGTAATCACAGACTCATTTAGAACTGGTTTAGTTCAGAAGGGAACAAGAAAGTAAAACTTTGGAAAGAAAAGGCAGGTGCTTGGGCAGAATCCCAGAAAAACTTTAGAAAAGTTATATGAAGAGAGAGGAATTCGATTCACATGGGATTTAACCCACACAACTGGAACAGCAGCCAAGGAGAGAGATTTGCTCTGAGAGTCAGAGACAGGGTGGATGGCAGGAGAGACAAAGAGTTAGTTGACTGCTGCTAAGAGGAGGAGAGAGACATATAGGGCATGGAGGTGGAGAGAAAGAGGGAAGCAGAGAATAAGGGAAGTGTGCAAAGTGCTGATGAAGGACAAAGTGTCAGGAAGAGAGAGACAAACATAAGCGGGAGAGAGAACGTGCAATGAAGAACTAAGGAGAGTTGAAATTTTAGGATGAAAATGCTTTAACCTCTTGTTTACCAGCCAGGTGTGTAGTTAAGAGAGTTAAGCAATAAATGAGAGAGTGAGAGAGAGTGTTTCCCTTCTCATAACTCTGTACAAAGCCCTGTATGATGGCAGATTAATTACAACACATATCCTTATCTAATATTATGCTTATCTTCTGAATAAATGAATATTGTATAAACTTGATGGAATTTTGTGCCTATGCCCCTGGTTACAAATACTATTGTAAATACTACTACACAGTGGACAGACAGTTTATGCAGCGGTACACATGGATACGAAGCTGGTTAGGATTTATGAAGAGAACAATTATGCAGGTAACAGAACTGGTGTGAAAGAAAGTAAGATAGAAAACCAAGGATTCGGGTAATGAGAGAAACAGACAAGGCAGAGGCCTCCTTCTAATCGGCAACAGATGGGCCCCGTGAACTTGCAGCTTCAGGTAAAAGCAGCTGATTGTGTTGTATAAATGTGGGTATCCGGCCTTATATCCTGCTCTCCTCCTTCTTTGGCTCTTCCCTCAGCCATCACTTCCTTAAATCACAATAAAGGCTTCTTTCCAATTTTCCTGTATGGTCAGGAAAGGATCCACCACAGTGCAGGGGGCAGCCAACATAGCAGACTGGTATTTAAACTGAACTCTCATTATTATTATCCTGTATTTATATAGAGCTATTTTTTTAGAGATCATTTTTTACAGAGATTATATCCATTTTATTTTTGTCCCAGGTACATCTAAGTCTTGAGATATACATTTTTATTTTCATATTAAGCACATCTGAGAAGCCAAGACTGTCCTTTCCTGGGGCCCAAGAATAGCTCCTTATTGGGCTACAACTTACAGCATCACTAGACAGCCCTCAGCAGTCAAGAGGATTCTGGGAGTTGTAGTCCAACAGCTGGAGACTGCATGTCAGACACCCATTATACCCATTCTGGGGCTGGCTTGCCTTCCTATGCACATTGTCCCACTGACAAGGCTTTGCAATGTTCTGATAGCTTCTGGCTTATGTCAAACCTGCTAAGCGTTTGCAGTAAATGTTGTTTGAGGGATCTTTAGTCTTTCAATGGAAAGCACTCAGACATATGGAAGGCACAGAGTATTTCTCTTCTGACACTGTAATACACACTATTGTTTATTTGCTTTGTGCTACAGTATTGCTCATTGCCGTACAAATGCCTTTTACATTTTCTGCAGTTGACTTTACAGTAGTACAATGCCATATATGAATCTGATCACTGCAGCTGAAACTGAAGCAATTGTTGATACAAGAATAAATTCATTCCACTTTAATGCTGGGAGATGATAGGACTAGCAGCTGACAAGGAACACCCTTATAAATTGGAAGGGAGCCATGGATAATGTCACGAGGGGGCTCTAACTACTCATTGTGGGTTTTGCTGCCATCTTCTGGTAACACAGGAGAATCACATTTTTCCCTTTCCAATTTCCAATGGCATTGTTATGCCTGCTATCTTTCTCCTTTATTGATCACATGGGCATTAAGCTATTTTGAAACACATAGATAATTCTTTCCATTGCTACTCAGATCACTATTAAATCTTTTTTTCAAGAGAACGATCAAACAACTGTCTCTTTTTTTCCTCTGTTGTGTGCTCCTCTTCATCCTACATTAAAAGCTTAATAATAAATTTAATATATTTAGTATATTATAGCAAATATATTCTCAGACCTTCTATGAGCTGATGATTCTACTATTATTATCTGACCCAGAACAGGGTAAGATCAAACTCTTTTTTTGTATACCATTAGCTACCCTATTCTGTCAAAGCTCCTGTAATAATTACATATGTTTATACTATATGGGCAAAAGTGTTTAGAGAGAGCCTAAAATTACATATCCTCGCTTGGAACACACACTGTTACTTTACAAACTGTCCCTGAAAGCACATAATTATTCAGAGGACCAGCAAGGTCCCTCCAAAAGCAAAATTGTAATGGAGCCACACACAACAAGGGTCCAATTCATCAAAGTACGAGTTTGAATCCCGAAATGGGTAAAATTCGGATTAGACACGATAATTTCTGATGATCGAAAATGCTCTTGAAAAAATCTTATTAGTCACGATAATATCGTATTGGCGATCCGACAGTCACAAAATTTTCGTATCCGAACAATCGTAAACGGCGGGAAAACCTTTCTGACTTTGATCCTTCTGTGCATGATTTTGGAAGCCTCCCATAGGGCTCAATGGCACTCTGCAGCTCCAACCCGGCCCAAGGAAAGTCTCCCATAGGGCTCAATGGCACTCTGCAGCTCCAACCTGGCCCAAGGAAAGTCTCCCATAGGGCTCAATGGCACTCTGCAGCTCCAACCTGGCCCAAGGAAAGTCTCCCATAGGGCTCAATGGCACTCTGCAGCTCCAACCTGGAGCTTTGACAAATACTTTGACTTTATGTGTGACTACCTTTGATGGTGGCTACAATAAATGGGGTAAGCTCCCTAACTGCATATATCATGTAGTGTGTATGGCTCTGTTAAAATTTCATTTGCATCTAGAGTTGGAATTATGGTCTGGGGCCTCTGGTTCCATTGAAGGCAAACCTTAAAAAAAAAAAGAAACCCTAAAAATTAAAATATAAAAATGCCATATATTATATACTGTACTTACTGCAGCAATCTAAAGTTTCAGCATTTCAATAGCAGCAATGATCTAGAACATCAAAATTCTGATGCTACTTGCCCTGGTTTATGAGCTGCCATGTAGTAATTATCTTTATTAATTACTAATCAGCCTTGCATTGTGACATTTACATTTTATAGTTACAGTATATTGTGCATCGGCCCCTAAGCTCAGTAAGTGACAGCAGCACAGAGCATGTGCAGTGAATCAGCAGAAAAGAAGATGGGGAGCTACTGGGGCATATTTGGAGCCACAAATGTACCTGCTAAAGGGCTGTGGCTGCCTTGGGCTAGTACAGAAGCACAAAACATAAGGATTCAGCTATATCCATGCCTCTGGCCTAATCAAATCTGAATCCTCAAAATCATGTGACTTTTTGTCACATTAACAAGTTGAAAATTTTCACCACACAGTATGCACATGGTTCACGGTTAACCCTTCCGTAGCATCATTTGCATTAGGATTCGGTTCGTTATTCAGCCAAATCTATTATAAAGGATTCGGGATTCAGCCGAATTTTGTAGATTGTAAGCTCTTTTGGGCAGGGCCCTCTTCACCTCGTGTATCGGTTATTGATTGCTTTATATGTTACTGTATGTCCAATGTATGAAACCCACTTATTGTACAGCGCTGCGGAATATGTTGGCGCGTTATAAATAAATGTTAATAATAATAATCCTAAAATAGTGGACTCGGTGCATCCCTAGTTCGCCCAAGTCTGCCCAGCTCTCTCTCTTCTCCTGCCCCGCCCCCATAAGAAGACCAAGCTAAAATGGCAGCTGCTATGTAAATCAAACAGATGGAACGTCTAGGGCTGTTTACTCAGGTATGGTAAAGCTTTCTGCAGAATAAATATAGCATTCTAGGTGACACTGATGTGGCTAATCTATTGGCATAAAAATGCCTTTCCTTCTCCTTTAAGGCTACAGTGTACAATGATATTACTGATAATTTTGTATGTCCTACTTTGTTGCAACAGTTTGTTACCAGCACTTTCCTGTTTGGGGAGGACCCTTTCCCATGCACAAATTTCAGAATGGGTTTGCTGAGATAGTAGTGAAAGAACTTGGCTGGCCTGCACATTCTCATTAGAACTCATAGGATGAATTAAAAATGATAACTGTGTGCCAGTTCTGATACCCAACCCCAGTGCCCAACTTCACAATTGTTTTTGTGGCTGAATGGGAGCAAATCCCCAAGTGTTCAAAACATAACAGAAAAGTTTCCTAGAAGAGTAAAGGCTGTTATAGCAGGACCAGTGTTATATAATACCCTTTGCTTATGAATTAGATGTTGGACAAGCAGTCGCATTTTTTTGCTGAACACAATCTAAATTTGGGTAGTCAGGATTAATGACATCTCATTTAATCTGAGGATATAAGCGAAGTACTACTCTAGTCACTAAATTTAGGGTCATTTTAAAATACTTTTATAATTATAATTTGCATTTATAATCTAAACTACCAGCCTCTCGTAACCTGCAACTTTCATAACGATAGCAATCTCTCTACCTGCATCAATAATGTATGAACAACACATGCTTCTAACCTGCCAAGGCATGTACAGTGGTGTGAAAAACTATTTGCCCCCTTCCTGATTTCTTATTCTTTTGCATGTTTGTCACACAAAATGTTTCTGATCATCAAACACATTTAACTATTAGTCAAAGATAACACAAGTAAACACAAAATGCAGTTTTTAAATAAGGGTTTTTATTATTTAGGGAGAAAAAAAATCCAAACCTACATGGCCCTGTGTGAAAAAGTAATTGCCCCCTGAACCTAATAACTGGTTGGGCCACCCTTAACAGCAATAACTGCAATCAAGCGTTTGCGATAACTTGCAACGAGTCTTTAACAGCGCTCTGGAGGAATTTTGGCCCACTCATCTTTGCAGAATTGTTGTAATTCAGCTTTATTTGAGGGTTTTCTAGCATGAACCGCCTTTTTAAGGTCATGCCACAACATCTCAATAGGATTCAGGTCAGGACTTTGACTAGGCCACTCCAAAGTCTTCATTTTGTTTTTCTTCAGCCATTCAGAGGTGGATTTGCTGGTGTGTTTTGGGTCATTGTCCTGCTGCAGCACCCAAGATCGCTTCAGCTTGAGTTGACGAACAGATGGCCGGACATTCTCCTTCAGGATTTTTTGGTAGACAGTAGAATTCATGGTCCATCTATCACAGCAAGCCTTCCAGGTCCTGAAGCAGCAAAACAACCCCAGACCATCACACTACCGCCACCATATTTTACTGTTGGTATGATGTTCTTGTTCTGAAATGCTGTGTTACTTTTACGCCAGATGTAACGGGACACGCACCTTCCAAAAAGTTCAACTTTTGTCTCGTCGGTCCACAAGGTATTTTCTCAAAAGTCTTGGCAATCATTGAGATGTTTTTTAGCAAAATTGAGACGAGCCATAATGTTCTTTTTGCTTAAAAGTGGTTTGCGCCTTGGAAATCTGCCATGCAGGCCGTTTTTGCCCAGTCTCTTTCTTATGGTGGAGTCGTGAACACTGACCTTAATTGAGGCAAGTGAGGCCTGCAGTTCTTTAGATGTTGTCCTGGGGTCTTTTTTGGCCTCTCGGATGAGTTGTCTCTGCGCTCTTGGGGTAATTTTGGTCGGCCGGCCACTCCTGGGAAGGTTCACCACTGTTCCATGTTTTTGCCATTTGTGGATAATGGCTCTCATTGTGGTTCGCTGGAGTCCCAAAGCTTTAGAAATGGCTTTATAACCTTTACCAGACTGATAGATCTCAATTACTTTTGTTCTCATTTGTTCCTGAATTTCTTTGGATCTTGGCATGATGTCTAGCTTTTGAGGTGCTTTTGGTCAACTTCTCTGTGTCAGGTAGCTCCTATTTAAGTGATTTCTTGATTGAAACAGGTGTGGCAGTAATCAGGCCTGGGGGTGACTACAGAAATTGATATTGAAATTGAAAATTGAAATTGATAAACCACAGTTAAGTTATTTTTTAACAAGGGGGGCAATCACTTTTTCACACAGGGCCATGTAGATTTGGAGTTTTTTTTCTCCCTTAATAACGTAAACCTTCATTTAAAAAGTGCATTTTGTGTTCAATTATGTTATCTTTGACTAATAGTTAATGGTTTTTGATGAGCAGAAACATTTAAGTGTGACAAACATGTAAAAGAATAAGAAATCAGGAAGGGGGCAAATAGTTTTTCACACCACTGTATACAGATTATCCCAGTGTTTACTACACTAGGCCTTAACTCAACTATTTTATCATCTAATACAACCTTGTAAGGATTATAAATAGTTTATTTGTGTAAATAGTGTTATATTGGTTTCAGTCACTAGATGGCCAAGCTGGTTCTAGAGCAATTACCCTCAGTGGCACATGAAAGGAGAGCAAAAAATAGTTGACCGGTACAACGAGTGTAATGCAAGTGGGGCTAAGCCCCTGTGTGTTTATTCAAAAAATAGCAGTGACACGTGCTCTTTGGCTGATGTGAGAACAAGAATGAATGATGCCAGGGAGCTTGAGGCTTACCCCTTCAGTGAGAGTGAATAGTTAGGGTACATAGTAATATGTTAGATTTGTGGAGCTCCCTGCAGATGGTGAGAGATAGTGGTAGGCCTGTAGTCAATCAGGTGAGGCCTGGCTTGAACAGAGAGGCAGAAAGATAGGCAACAAATGTGCCCCTGGGGCTGGAACCTCTGGCTCTCTTTTAATGGTGATAACTAAGGGACTTAAAAAAAACATTTTAATGCACAATGGTATCTTTTATTGTCTTTTTACACATTGATTGAATGGACTGCCATTGCTGAATTGCTGAGGAATCAAATTGTGTTTTGAAAAGTAATCCTCAACATTGTTTGTGAGTATATAGGTGGGAGGGGGAGCACTGTGGTGGACCCTTACCCGATACATTTTACTCATATCTCCTGCTAATAGGTAACAGGATTTTGAAGCCTTGTAATTATACCGTAGGTGATACACTACCAGAGTTTCCTCTACTATTCTTTTCTGTTTAAGCACTTATGAGTGTATGTTGAACAAGTGCTCAGAGAAGCGCTCTGCATATGTTTACATCAATTAATGTTTTGGGTTTAGATCCCCTTTAAAAACACAGGACCCAGCTGGGCAAATTAGCAAATAAAGTGCTTAGCAGTGTTCTTCAGGACACAGACATAGGCATACTGCTCAGGGGAAACGTTGCCATTTTTACCTTTGAGTAAGTTGTGAAGGTTTTTGTGTCTTGAGACACACTAAGAAACATTTTATTTTGTTGATCTATATATCAATCTATACAACTATATGACAATACTGCATTATTGAAGTTTGGTTTTTCCTGTGCTTCAGAACAGAACTCTTTCTTGAATCAACTGTTCTAGACACTCTGACACCTATCATAACTGAATCAAAGTAATCATGATCTTGAATTTGTTGGCAAAAAATGACAAATTAATTGAGGTTATTTAACATTTTATTTTTCAGTTTCAGGAAAAAAAATAACTATCAAAGAAAAACAGAAGAGAACAAAATGAATCCTACGCAGGGAGCCCTTAGCCTATACAGCCACCCTCCAAATATCCCAGGTGATGCTGAAGAGATTCTCTATGAACAGAGCACTATTCTGGATCGGTCTCACAACCGCACTCAAGCTGCATCTACTTAGGGAAAGGGAATCTGTTATAAACGTAATTGTGCTAGACCTATGGTGCCTTCCAACCAAGCCTGTTATTCAGGTTATAAAGCTTATATATAAAGCAACAGGATGAATGGGGGACAGCATGTCAAGCAACAGGGGGGGGGGGGGGGTCAACAGTTAAGAGTCAGTGGGGAATAGGGATGAATTTTATGGAAGAGCTCTACAAACACAACATGCAGATATTTGCATTGGGATTTCGGAAAACTGATTACATAAAGCAATAGAGGTTACAGGAAGCCACAATATAGATTAGGATGAATTCTAAGTACAGGGTTTACACATATGTTCAGCCTTTACAGGTGGATGTTATATGGAGGGAACAGGAGGAATTATAGGGATCCACTGTATAAAGTGACAGTTACTGGCAAAAAAAAAAAAAAAAAAAAAAAAAGATCTGTATATGGAGCATTGGCACAGCAGCAGAAATATGGGGCAAGTGAAGCCAATGGTGTTCGCAGGAAAAATGACAAACATAAATATCCAGTTGTCCAGTATCAAACTTACTTAGAACTTGGGAAGATGCTTAATAGGAAGCCATGAGTTTCCAAGCAGCACACAATGAACCCTCTTTCTGTCTGTAAATAGCCTGGAAAGGCAGCTTTGAGGCAAATCACAGAACATTTGGTCTTGCCAGTATTCTTAATGTTTCACTTGCACTGTGACACGGTTACCTCCACCAGCTCCCCAAACCCTCCTGCAATTACATTTATATCTTTGTGAGAAGGGAAGTTGACTGCCCTACTAGAGGGTGGAGGTTACTTAGGGCAATACAGAAACCATATTGACTTTCTCCTTTCCTCAACACACCCTATAGCCTGTGCTTCATCTACATCTTTACTTAAAAAGCAGGAAAATGTTCTTTTAACCCTCCCCCTAAGACTTATGTTGGTAACCCTGGGCAGGTGGCACCAGGGACTGTGACTGCATATTATGGAGCCAATCAAAGCAAGCTGAAGGATGTGTTAAACTCAACAGCAGGAATCTGCTCATAGTTGCTCAATAGTACCTCTCAACTATCCGACAACTGCATTCTGCTACCAGCTTACAGTAACCTCATATAATAGCATTTGCCCTATAAGAACTATTCCAGTGGTTGTACCTATAAAATTTCTCCCCTCCTCCCCACAACTCTGACTCCCTCATTAACTCTCTTGCTCACAAAGTATAAGTGACTATCAGATAGAATTAGGATGTCATGTTATCCCCATGTTGCAACCTATCATTCTTTATATACACGGCAGGGAGTGCAAAGAAGCCAGTCAGGGTACCGAGAACAATTTAGTGGCAAAAGGCAAAGTCACATGTGAGGAGCTGTCAAGCTGCCCAGTAGTCTGTCTGACGGAGGGTAAGAAAGGGGTGATGGGTGATAAGCAATTTAAAAAACATGAAAATGGAGACAATTCTAAAGTAAAGGAAAAGAGTAAGCCGGTCTAAAGTAAGGGGCGGAAAGCAGTTGGAATAGAAACAGAAGACAGAAAAAGACATCTAGTTATCTCACATGTGACTTTTGGGTTTGTTTATTTTAGTGTAACTAATTAGCATTATTAGCTCCGCCCCCCAACGGGACAGATAAAATGCTCTTTCCCCTCAGACAGAGGTCAGGCAGGGTGTGGGAAGGGGGGGGCGATCACAGGTCGCCAGGTTCACGGCCCTTCAGCAGGTCACTTCTGCCAGGGGAGCTGGAGGTCCTCCCCCCGACTCGCTGCTCTGGGACAGGGTGCGAGACCGTGAGCGATTCCCCTCGCTGGAGAGAGAGGCGGTGCGAGAGCGCGACAGACGAGTCATGCACGAGGAAGCCACTGAAAGGAATAGAAAATAGCAAGTGAGACAGAGAAATGGGGTGAGCAAATGATACAGTACAGCAGGAGAAAATAATACAAACCAGCTCAGTATTGAGATTCAAAATAGGTCCAGGCATTACAAATACACATAAATAGTGACAAATACCTGGTAATATTGGCACCTTACAGCCACCCATTTGCCAGAATCTACAGGATGCCAGTCTGGGCCTGGCATAAACACAAGTAATTGGAATCCTCCTTTCATATTTTTCCCTAGTGAAGTCACAGCAATAATTAAAGGAATGCTCACAATGATTCGGAAATTGTCCCAGTATGTTACTTTTGTTACAAATCAAATTTCCAAGAATGTTGTCCTGTTAGGTTAGACACTATATTGTTCCTAAGAGATTGTGCCTATGAGGACTATAAGGTGTCTTGATGGTCCTCCCCAGGGTAATCATTTGAAGGAGAGATATAGCATAATAATGGTGCTGGTTTCATATTAGGCTAAAAATTATCTTTTTTTAAAAAAAAAAAAAAAAAAAAGCCCATTTATTGGAGCCATTGTTGTACTTGTCAGTGTTTTAAATGAGGGATGGGTGTGTCCTAACAGTCCCTGTAAGAAGCAAAGTAGGAGGTTGGATAAACATTCACAATCTAGCAGTCAACACAAGCAAAGATTAGATTTAGTTCCCTATCAGGTCAGCCTAGGTGGTTCCTACCCTACAGGCCACTGGCTCCCCTGCACAGCCTGGAAAAAAAGCAGCAGGAAGGGGAATAGAAGGGCTGGAAATTTTTAATAAAAGGGATTTAAAGCACTGGCACATTCTTGTTTTACACAATATGTTCCCTTTAATCTCATCCTGTGATACACTGACCAAATCACCAAGGACAATGATGAAATGCTGGCATAGATATATTATCTTAATATTTTTGAATGCAAAGCCTATTAGACATGGAAGAACTCCATAAAAAAATTTCTTTCTATTTACAGCAATAAATACATTGATTACATAGATGACAGTGAGCATATACAGAACAAGTTGGCTGACGCAGTGGGATCTTGCACTAGGAATAAGACAGCAGCTAGGAATAAGTCTAGAATAGGTGAGAGCCATGCTGCCAGGTGGTAGGTGAACAGTCACAAGCTTGACAGGGGCTGACACTGCAAACTCTCTGCAGTAAATGAAAGTTAATACAGACCCCACTAGTAAAAAAAAGAAAAAATTAATACATGATACACACACACACACAAATATATATGCATTATAAAGGGTGAGGTGCGTGTTTCATGCCCAGGGGCTTTGTGAAACATTGAGTGAGAAGTGGGAGCAGAAGTGCAGGGGTAAGCATCGAGGATGGTGGACACAATTCTTGAGAAAATACTTCACCCCATACTGCGCTTCTTATCCAGGATGTGGGGGACTGGAGAGAAGAGACAGCAAGAAAAAAATGAGATCTGATGGAACCAGTATGAAAGGAAAGGTGGAGATATTCTTTGGTGATATAGAAGGACATGGAGAAGGACAGAAAGACAGTGGTCATGGTTCTCCATCTCTGGTAAGATGAAGAGCTTGGGTTCACACAGTGTTGATAGCGATAGTTAGTGACACTGTGCTCTTATTGAACAGATCTGGGATTTCCAGTCGGTAACTTCATTTCTCACAATCTCTCAGTAGCCACACAAATACTGAGGAATTTCACAAATGAAGTTCCTTATGAGACAGTTGCAAGTTTCACATCTCAAGAATAGATCTTATCTAGCGATAAGCTCTTATAAAGCAGAAAAACAGCATTAGGGTTCATCTCAGGGATACAATATGGTGCAAAGGGAAACATAGGTACAGAGTTAGGTACAGTATCCATCAATATAATATTTTGTTTACAGCAAGAATTATGAAAATGTTATTATGATGTTTGATTTTCCCATAGGTTTTTTTCACCCCACCGGAGAAACAGATTTTCTTGATGCAGAAACACCACAACTTTTCACCATGGTCAGTGGCAGAACTATCAGGGGTGTGCGATTGAAACCAGGACCGCACCCCCTCGGGGCCTTGGTTAACTAAAATTTGACGCTGATTTGCACATTTTTGCCCCTTTAGGTAGAATGGTCTTGTCAGGTCAAAGCTTAGCAAACAATGTTTGGTGTATTAAAAAAAATTGGAAAAAAACTGTGGAAGTGAAGAAAAACTGATGAAGTTAAAAAAAATTCATCCTATAGTGTGAAATTTAACAATTCATTATATTGCTAGCAATGGTTTCCTTTGAGTTTCTGATTTGTCATAATGCCTCGGATACCTTAGGTGTGCATTGTTATTGCTGTATTTGCACACAAAAGTTATGGACAGAAGAGTAATTAAAAGGGGACATATGGAGCAGAAAAAAAACAATAAATCATAGTATTGTTAAAAATATATTTAACAAACTTTATCACTACTACTAAACTTGGTTCACTATGGAGGTGTTTACAGCTTTTTGTCCCAAAGTAAATGTGCAGCACTTGCCTTAAGCACTCCCTCCCTGGCTTACGTTTCCAAATGCAAAAATGAACTAACATATGCCAGCCCACTCCTGCTGCTTAGAGCACTTCCTTTCATCTCATAACTCAGAGAGAGAGCAATGTAAACTTAGACTGAGCACTGTTGCAGTTTATATTCATTTCTATTTTAGCACTTTCTGGGTTATGTAATAAAAGCCACTAAGTTTGCCTAGGAGCAGTAACCCTTAGCAGCCATTCAGCAGGTAGCATTTAATAGTTACCTGTTTGAAAACAAAAATCTTACTTGCCTTGTGCTACTGCTTCTGGGCAAAGTAAATGCCTTTTATTATATATGGGATTAGGCTGTAAATAAAAAGCTTTTGGCTCAATTGAGAATTCTAGGACTAAAGAAAAACTATTTACCCAGAATGAGTGCTTAACCAACAGATAGTTTATATCATATTAAGTGGCCTGTGTATGCATAGAACGTTCATAGATAGCTGCTGTTAACTTAAAAGCCTGGTACTAGCAGCCTAAACTGCTATTATCTCAGAAACCACTAATAAATAGAAAATTCATGTAAAGAGCAAAAGTGCTCAGAGGACTGAGGAGTATGTTTACATTAATTTATTTTTTGGGTCTTAGATTCCTAAACAGCACAGACCATAAAAAAACTTGACAAAAGCACACTGGTGCTGTATACTGCTAAGCAGCAGTTTCGGCCTACCACGTGCTTGATGGGATGGTTGAACTGCCAGTTTTTTGGCCCTGGGCTGGCACTCGAGTTTTAGAAGAATTGGATGAGATGAGGTTGAGAAGGAACATTATTAGGCACAGAATTAAAATACTGTATGTGCTTAACATCTGTAGTCCAGTACCAGGTAGGCTTCACCCAAGACAGGGGGAGAGCTAGGGAACACACGTTAATGTAGAATGAGAGGTGACTTGTGTATGTAATGGTAGCTAAATCCTCTGTTATGTGTCACAACTCACGAATAGCTGTTGTGAATTTCCAAGCCTCAGTCACAGAATATTTACACCAAGGACTTTCAGTACCTGCAGCTGCTTCAATTCAATTCCTAACAGCATCCCACATCTAATGCTTCCTCTTGGTGGAGGGTGGGCATAGAGCCCACCTAAGGCTTGCGATATCAGGCTAAACCAGTGGGTATAGACGCCAGCGGACCAAGAACAGCATCAACAAGCAAATGTGGTCCCCGATCCAACGGAAAATCAATCCTGCCTGAACGAGATCTGCCCAATTTTAGGCCAGATATTGGTTGGGTAGGGCCATCGGTGTCCATACATGGGCATATAAGAGGACTAATTGGTCTGAAGGACCCAAATCAGCAGCTGAAATCTGCCCATGTATGGCCACCTTTAAGCTCAAAGAGTCATTCAATCCCCTATGAAAAGCAGAGGGACTTCAAGCCTCATAATTCTTCCCTATGCTTTTCTCTCAATCAAATAGTAGCCAGGTAGAAATAATTTGAAAAAATGAAAGGATTTATCAAATAATAGACAGGAGTTTATTTAAACTTACCTAATATTTATATAGAGAGATTCAGAAGAGGGGTGCAAAAAAATACAGTTTTTTGAGTCTAGCTATATAATGAATCCTGAACAAAAGTGAAACACTAATATACGAACATCTGTTCACAAATTTTAAATAAAGCTTCGATCCCAGGTTGGATAAGTACTGATATTAGTCAAATCTAAACTTGTAACAAAGTGCCTTTATAGAAAACAGTCCAAATATGGGAGGGCGTGATGACACAGGATGAGATGGCGCCAGAATTGGCCATGATTAGTCTCTAAACACCATAGTAAAATACAGCAGAACAGTCTAATATTCAAGCAGTGCTTCTCTCTCTCTATATCTATACACATACACACTAAAAAGCTTGCCTCAATGCTAGTGAATGGCTGTTGAGATTAATCAAGTTATGAAGGCAAATGGAACAGATTTTCCTGCAGATCGGAATTCTGAATGCATTAAGTAATGTTTGGTGGTTTCTACTTATACAAATATAAAACAGCATATGAAAATCACTGTACATGAATCGGGGCTTTTTAACACCTCAGTTGAAAGAAATAATAATTTTCAAGCACTTTGTAGTGTACTATGATTTTCTTATTATTGCTCGTGCTATTGTACCTGCTCTAAAGAACTTGACTGACAAATTATCAGTTATATTCCAGGCATAGTGAAGCCCATTTCTTAACCTTCATCTTTCTTCCAAATATTCCCCAAGCTCCACAGTGTGATATTGCTTGTCATTAATGTGCTGAAATATTACAACTTTATCGTTGTTTATCCCTTGGCTGCACAATATTAAACCTCTAGTATTTCTTGCTATGGAACACATATCACTGCATAGATCACTCCAAAATCCACTGACAAGTTTATCTGCCTTTACATCTTTGGGTAGATCACAAACATGTACTGCACGCAAGGACACTCAGGAATTCTAAATAGTTCGATAAGTAGGGATGTACAGAGTGCTATAATGTGAAAATGTTCCATTTAATGTTGTTATCTATTACTTCATCATTACTTCTTTGCAACAACGGTCCTATTTTATAGTTCTGTAGCGAGCCATGAATGGCATTTAACGCCTGTTCCTCTCCCTAGTTAAGTGCTATGTTGTAAAATCTTTGTACTCTACAGAGCTTATCCATTATGCAAACATGTGCCCTTTTAACAGTTTCAACTTGAACGGACTACAAAGCAGAACATACAATTTAAACAAGTGAAGGGTAACTGAACATTATATTTAAAATAAGTCTTTTTGTGTTATTAGCCCTTTCATTCCTTTGGTCTTAGTCCCTGCTCTCCTATACTCCCAGGGACATCCCAAGGCAGTAGGTAACCATTCATCCCCAAATTTCAACCTAATCCTCCTTCAGGCTGGGTACCCCTTTATCCACTGGTTTAAAGGAACAGTAACACCAAAAAATGAAAGTGTATAAAAGTAACTAAAATATAATGTGCTGCTGCCCTGCACTGGTAAAAGTTGTGTGTTTACTTCAGAAAGTCTACTATAATTTATATAAATGCGCTGCTATGTAGCCATGGAGGCAGCCATTCAAAGGAGAAAAGGCACAGGCATATAGCAGATAACAGATAAAACACTATTGTATTCTACAGAACTTATCTGTTATCTGCTATGTAACCTGTGCCTTTTCTCCTTTTTTCCAGCTTGAATGGCTGCCCCCATGGCTACACAGCAGCTTATTATATAAATTATAGTAGTGTTACTGTAGCAAACACACCAGTTTTACCAGTGCAGGGCAACAGTGCATTATATTTTTATTACTTTAAAGCTCTTTCATTTTTTGGTGTTACTGTTCCTTTAACGTTTACCTAATGTGGGGCCAAACCAACAGTCTCGGCACCATTGGCTTTTAATACATGGAAACAGCTCACAGATATTTTGTATAATTTAAACATTAAGCACAGCACATTTTCAAGGGAATCCCACGCTAAGCTCACTTTTGTGTTTTTGTTAAACACAGGTGTGCCTGCCATTTGCAGTTTATGCCCCTTACCCACACTCTGAAACACTAGCTATTTTGCTAACACTGGCATAAGTCGACTTTCAAGAAAAAAAAACCCTTTATAACAGAATGCTGTTTCCAAACATGTTATAAGGGCCAAGGGAACAATTAGCTATAAATCCTATCAGTGACTTTTCCATTTGAGGACAAAACATTTGAGCTGCAGGAAAAATACAGCTGAAACCACAACATTTACCGTGTACAATGCAGTATTATGTTGATTGTATCTCAGAAGCAGAGCACAGTTTCCAAAGAAATGAAAAAGATAAGGTAATAACAGGGAGAAATGGATGGGGCCAGAACCTATTAACTCTATATTGACATATGATCAGTAATACTCACTGTATCCCATGCCCTGCACAAAATATTTGAATGCTTCAGTCAGTTTTCCAGGCTAGAATACAAGAAAGGATAAAAGCGAAAGGAAAATGTAAATGTAATTAAGCAAGTGAAAAATACTGTGAGTTTTCCTCAAATAGAATACACAGAAAGTCATTTGAAGAGAGAAGTTACTTTCTATTGCTACTACCGCACAAAGGAAAGGCCACTCATTCAGCAACATTTCACCTAGGCGCTATTTTTAATTTTGAATGGTTCTTTAATATTATATATATATATATATATATATATATATATATATATGCCTTCCTATTCTGCTTGTGCTTAAAGGTAGTTTTTTTGCAGCATTTGTTGAGATGATCTGTATGGTTTTTATTACAAATAGATGTTTTAATTATAGACAGATGTTACAGAGAGAGCAAAATGTGGTTTACACAGTGACTGTTTAGAGCAACGATCCCAAACTAGAGGCTCATGAGCAACATGTTGCTCACCAACCCCTTGGATGTTGCTCTCTGTGTCCCCAAACCAGGTAGTTATTTTTGAATTCCTGATTTGGTGGCAAGTTTTGGATTTACTACTAAATAAAGCTTCCTGTAAGCTGATAGTGTGCATAGAGGCTATTTATTAGCCAATCTTAGCCCTTATTTGGCACCTCCATGAACTTTTATGATGTTTGTGTTGCTCTCCAAGTCTTTTTACATTTGATTGTGGCTCACGAGTAAGAAAGGTTGGGGACCCCTGGTTTAGAGCAATGCAGCTTATCACAAGACAGAATTATCTGTACTGCTGTTGAGCATTGCAGTATTGCTGTATAAAGGTTGTATTGGGCTGTGGTAATACTAAGAATGTAAAGGCAGAAGTAATATAATAACAAATAATAAAGGTCTAATAACACACCTATGGACACCTAGACCTGGTGCAAATACATTACAAACAAAGGTACAGGGCCGGATGGGATTCATCCCAGGGTATTAAATGAGCTGAGCGCTGTGATTGCCAAACCTCTTCACTTAATTTTTCAGGATTCATTGAGGTCTGCCATGGTGCCGAGAGACTGGCGGATTGCTAATGTGGTGCCGTTATTTAAAAAGGGATCCCGTTCTCAGCCTGAAAACTATAGGCCTGTTAGTCTGACATCAGTAATAGGAAAAATTTTGGAAGGGGTAATAAGGGATAGGGTACTTGAATACATTGCAGTTCACAATACTATTAGTTTGTGCCAGCATGGTTTTATGCGTAACAGATCTTGCCAGACTAATTTAGTCGCCTTTTATGAGGAGGTGAGTGGGAACCTCGATGCTGGAATGGCAGTTGATGTCATCTACTTGGACTTTGCTAAAGCGTTTGATACAGTACCTCACAGAAGGTTAATGATCAAATTAAGGAATATTGGCCTAGAGCATAATATTTGTAATTGGATAGAGAACTGGCTGAAGGATAGAGTACAAAGAGTGGTGGTAAATGGAACATTTTCTAATTGGACCAGTGTGGTTAGTGGAGTACCGCAGGGGTCAGTCCTTGGTCCTTTGCTTTTTAACTTGTTTATTAATGACCTGGAGGTGGCCATAGACAGTACTGTTTCTATTTTTGCTGATGACACAAAATTGTGCAAAACTATAAGTTCCATGCAGGATGCTGCCGCTTTGCAGAGCGATTTGACAAAATTAGATAACTGGGCAGCAAACTGGAAAATGAGGTTCAATGTTGATAAGTGCAAAGTTATGCATTTTGGTAGGAATAATATAAACGCGAACTATCTACTAAATGGTAGTGTGTTGGGGGTATCCTTAATGGAGAAGGATCTAAGGGTTTTTGTTGATAACAAGTTGTCTAATTCCAGGCAGTGTCATTCTGTGGCTACTAAAGCAAATAAAGTGCTGTCTTGTATAAAAAAGGGCATTGACTCAAGGGATGAGAACATAATTTTGCCCCTTTATAGGTCCCTGGTAAGGCCTCACCTTGAGTATGCGGTGCAGTTTTGGGCTCCAGTCCTTAAGAAGGATATTAATGAGCTGGAGAGAGTGCAGAGACGTGCAACTAAACTGGTAAAGGGGATGGAAGATTTAAACTATGAGGTGAGACTGTCGAGGTTGGGGTTGTTTTCTCTGGAAAAGAGGCGCTTGCGAGGGGACATGATTACTCTGTACAAGTACATTAGAGGGGATTATAGGCAGATGGGGGATGTTCTTTTTTCCCATAAAAACAATCAACGCACCAGAGGTCACCCCTTTAGATTAGAGGAACAGAACTTCCATTTGAAGCAGCGTAGGTGGTTTTTCACGGTGAGGGCAGTGAGGTTGTGGAATGCCCTTCCTAGTGATGTGGTAATGGCAGATTCTGTTAATGCCTTTAAGAGGGGCCTGGAACAATCAGAATATCCAAGGCTATTGTGATACTAATATCTACAGTTAGTACTAGTGGTTGTATTTATAGTTTATGTATGTGAGTGTATAGATTGGTAGGTGTGGGTTGTGTGTGCTGGGTTTACTTGGATGGGTTGAACTTGATGGACACTGGTCTTTTTTCAACCCTATGTAACTATGTAACATTGCCCCAATATTCTTTATTTGACAATTTGCAGAGCTCTCTTTTAATCTGTAATGAGCTTTGTAATGAGTTTTCAAAATCCTCGTTTATTTATAGTAAGGGACTATGTCGTGTATCGGTTTGTTTATGTTTGTTCTGTATTACAAAAATATGATTTTACCTGTGTTATCTGAGGCTGTCCACCAGAATCCGCCATCTAAAAAAAGTCAGATTATACCATCAGTCTTCATTATTTCTCCATTTAATTCATTTTTATCATCTCAACATTGTTGTGAATAATGATTTCCAGACCCCTCAGTTACCCAACAACCCTGCTTCATTACCAATCCAATATCTAACACAGGAAAATCCTACTCCCTTCAGTTCCATTAAGGGACCGTTTATGCCCTGGATCTCTTTTATTCCATTGCCTATCTGTACCCCTCCAGCTAACTCCAAGCTGTTAATGATACAAAGTTCTTTGATTACCTTCAAGAATGAGGTCTGTGTTGGATCCAGTTTTGAGTTACATTCCACCTAGAGACATTCACACAATGTAAGATGAGTGCATATCATCCTGCCTTCGTTAAAATAATTATTTATGTATATAAAAGAAGGACAAACATACTACTGCATCCTCATGGGGAGCTTGGTCACCAACAACAAGCATCACAGGACACCTGTAAAACACACCAATATGAAAGTTTAAGTTGGTTTCTCTCAGGAGCTTCAAAAAATTTACATTTGGCATGTTTAGAAATACCATTCAAAGTTTGTTCACTCTATACTTATTCTAATGAATAGTATAATTCCACCCACACTAATGCCAGCAATTCTGAAGGTATTCATTACATGTGGGTTATGTTTTTAATGGGGCAATATTCCCTCTTTTCAATATCTAAAGAAATGGGGCTTTTTCTTAGCTTTTTAATCGTGATAAATGTATGTCTTTTCTTGAGCTAAATAGGGCAAAAATGGAAGCAACTTAATGTTGTGAGGTAGACATTAGATAACCAGTATACCACCCCACCATTCCTCCTTTGTTGTGGATGTTTTGTAGAGTCCATTGTAAAAGGGGATGCAGGGAATCCACACTTTTAAGTTGAGGTTTTTTTGTGAAAGATTAGCTGAATCTGGAACCCAACCCCTAATTTGTATATTTTAGGGCTTAGTGCAAAAAAAACCCTAAAAAAAAACAGCCCTTGTACCATCATATGTGTAGGTACTGGCCAAAAAGTCAACCCTATAAAGAGGGTGTCATACTGTAGAACAATCTCCATTACCTTTTAATTAAAGGGTACTGTGGTTATTGTCTGCATTTAGGTAAGTAAAACTATTTCTATAGGGTAAAAAAACTGGCACAACAATGAAAATGAATGCAGTGTTGTAACACAATATTTCAGGGGTGGAGTGGTGCTGATCCCCAGACTGAGCACTGGGGTTCAACTGTTGAAGGTCAGGGTGTGTCAGGCTGCAAAAGATTTGAAACTCATGATATTGTGCTGTGTAGAAATAAAAAGAAACCCTGCATGTTTGTCTGGCAAAATGGAAAGGATTATCATTCACTTACTTTAGAGTGACACCACCTCCACGTTCTAGGTTCAGGTCCCGTCGGCTGTAGATATATATGTCATCATTAATTACAGAGTAAGAATGTTTTATTATCATTTATTGATATAGCGACAGCAAGTTGGGCAATACTTTACACTAATATCTTAATATATTATGCAATAACAACAAGTACAGAAACAGATGACAATGTAAATGCTAGGCCATGGGCTTTTTCTAATAAATGTTTGTGCTTTATGTACCTGTTGTAACTGTTCCAGTAGAGCTGGTAATTGCTAATAAGAGGGGAGTTTAAAATGGATGCTTTGTACTGGCGTACAACATCAGAATTTCCGGATAGTTCTTCCTGTACAAAAACAATATCATTATCTTAACAGTCTTGATTTTAATTAGCAGACAAATTTCCTGTCTTCCTGCTGATGGTTTGTATTACTCACTGCACTGAAGAGATGGCCAAGCATCATATCAGAGATGGATTGTGTTAGCCCTGTCAGCTGGGAGAGATACAGAATATAATCAGAGACTAACATAAAAAGTTATTAAAGCAACAGAGCACTCTCACAACCACAAGTCATAAACAAGAAAAAAAAAAAAAAGAAGCAGTCAGAGGCAATAAATTGCTTAGCAGCTAGTCAGAGCGATGGAAACACACAAAGGAAGGCAGGCAAGCCAGTGAGAGGACTACAAATGCAAAAACTGACAGACATCTGAGCCAAGTGACATTCTACAAGTTCCAAGGATACAGAAAGTCATTCATATTCAAAATGAGAGAGGCTACCAGAGACAAACAGTCTCCTAAGACACAGTGTGCATGTGACAGTTATTTTTACCTTTTGCGCTGCCCAGTCCATCCAGCCTTTGGCATTGGGGTCGATATTAATGAGGACTAAACCTTCCACTGTGTTAGCATGAGAAAGCTGGGGAGAAAGGAAGCAGAAAATTAGCGGAGGATAAGAAGTAGGTACAGCAAAAAGATAATGCAGAAAATAGTAGAAGGAAAAACAAAGAATACTTGCTATGGGTGATGTTGAAAATCACAAATATAAAAACTACAATGGATCCTGTTTGTACATTTTTTGTTCCCTATATCATATGTGTGTGATATAATTTGATGCAGATCAAGTTCACGTTAAAAGATATTTCACAGTAAATAGAAAGCTATGTAAAGGGGGCCATACATATTGTGATCCGCTCGTTCAGCGAGGTCGCCAATTAAGTGGATTTTTTCCCAATATGTCCACCTAAAGGGGGCAATATTGTTTGAATTCGATCGTTTGGCCCTAGGGCCAAATGACTCAATTAAAAAATGCCAAGCGGACAGAGTAAAGCATCAACAAGCCGATGTGGTCCCCGCTCTGATGGGAGAAAGAAACTTGCTTAATTGAGATCTGGGCAATTTTAGGCCAGATGTCAGTCAGGTAGGCCTGTCAGGGGTGCCCTTACACGGGCAGATGAGCTGCAGAATCGGTCTGAAGGACCCGAATCGGCAACTGAAATCTGCCCATGTATGGCCACCTTAAGAGACCCCATGGAGGACAAAGATATGCAAACAACCGGAAGTTTGTGGAGCACAAGATAAGTTAAGTCAGCTGTGAGAGGAGCCCAAGTTTACAGCGTTACTGCTGAGGGATTTAAGGTGGCCATACATGTCAAGATCCGCTCACTTGGCAAGGTCGCCAAGCCAGTGGATCTTCTGCCGATATCCCCACCTTCAGGTGGGAGATATCGAGCTAATTAGGTCATTTGGCCCTGCAGCCAAACAATCGAATTAGAACAACGGGTATAGGTGTCCGTCGGTTCGGTGACTGCATCAATGGGCCAATGCGGTTCCCGATCCAACTAATTTTTAAACCTGCCCGATCAAAATCTGGACAATTTCACGCCAGATGTCAGTTGGGCAGGCCCGTCGTTAGTGCCCATACACGAGCCGATAAGCTGCCGAATCGGTCTAAGGGGTCAATGTCGGCAGCTAGATTCGGCCCGTGTATGGCCACCTTTAGTCTGGATAAACTTTGCAAGAACAGATTCCCTGAGACTTTAGAAATGGGAAATCGAGAGAAACAAAGGGAACTATAAACTTTGCCCTAAAACAGCTTGAAAGTCCCTGTTAAGATTTTTGCTTTAGAGCATGCCTCCAAAAGCTCCTGCTGCTCGTCCTCCCCACACGTGACCTTACACTGCCGGCTTCCTGGTTCCAGCTCTCGAATTTATAGGCATGCATCTGGGTTAGGGTTGGGGGTGGGACGAGAAAAACTCGACCCACACATCAATAGCAGGGGCATATGGGACATAACTACTTGCTTTTAAATCTGACCTGTGCGCTCAGAATCAAAAGCAAACTAACTTAACAGTTATGTGCCCCCTTCAAGTCGCTGACTAACTAAAAGGTTAGGGAGCTGAAGGGAGGAAGTAGTGTTCTGGCTATTATGTTAGCCATACACTCACTCCTGCTTTTTGGCTAACTAACCATATTAGAAATATTATTTATTTTGCACAACCTATTAACCCAGTTTTATTTTTACACTGAACTGTTCCTTTAAAGCCAATCAAGGCAGCTAGAAACTGTGAGATGAGGATTTAAGTCCACTGGCAGGTGAAAGAGAAAAACAGAGAGGAGATACTGAGTGAGGACACTGCAGAGGAATCCAGAAAGAGAAGGCAAGAGAGACAGAGGGGGGTGGAGATGCATATGGATAAAAGGAATGATAGTGAGCATGAGCGAATAGTGTAGATTTAAAAACATAAAAGCACGCTTTGTAATCATACATCAACCTATTAATAAACCAATGCAAAAAACAACAGATTATTGGTGTTATAGTAGTGGTATAGTAATACAGGAGAAAAAACAACTGAGACAGTTATTAAATAGGCTGAAATGAAACAGATCATTTACTACTATTTCTTCTGCAGCTCCTAACATTGTCTCTCGGCAAAGCCTACAGGAATATATAGGCTAATGTCCCAAAGCTACCCCTACAATATGGTTCAGGCATTAAAGACTCCTTAAAGCTGGCCATACGCGTGGCGATCTGACGATGTTTCGTGCGACCTTCGGTTGTATGAAACGAGGTTTCATACGATAGTATCGGTGCGTGTATGGCCAGCTTTAAACTTATGAGTCAACATATCACCAATTGCTGACTTGCACAAACAGTAGGGTCAGATTAACACATAAGAATATAGTAGATGGGATGCCATCTGTATCACTTGAAAGCACAAAGATAACATATAATCTTTATGTAGATTCTGTATGAATATGTAATGCAGCAATGCTACCCACTGTACCACCATGCTTCCTAATTACTTCCAAGGTACAATAGCTTTAAAGCATCAGTGATCACCTCCTCAAACTCAGCAAAAAGCCTCTGCCACAGTACAGTGGAGGGCACCTAACATCAAGTTCAGTCCAGGCCTGTTCTGAGAGAGATATATTTGCATATTAACATTTTCGACAGCATTTTTTTCCATTTATATGTCTTGTGCATTAGTTGCAGGGTAACTTGCAATAGCTCACCTTTTTCTGCCATAATCCCTTATGTATTGAAGAATATTAAATGTGACCCGGAAACTTGTAAGGGTCCTCCAAATAAACAGGGCCAGAACTACAGGTAGGCAGCTGCCTAGGGTGAGGCTGTCTGGGTTGGAAGGGAGCTGTAGGGGAAGGGTACTAAAAAAAATTATGTTAAAGTAGCCTACCCTGGTTTGTTCTAAGTTCCAGAAAGGCCAAGTGGGAGCGATCTGCAGTGGTGAGCAGAGGGAGTAGGTGTGGTGGTAGGGGGGTTTTTGCCATCATGGGTGGACAATGGGTGAGTGGGAGCCAAAACAAGAGTTACTTGCCTTAGGCGCAAGTATCTTTTGGCCCAGCACGGCAGCCAAAAGCCATTTTTTGTATAGTAAAAGAAATTGTATTTCTAAGCAATCTTTCAGTATACATTTAACTTTTTAAGCGGTTTTACAGTTATTAATAAATGTAATTGCAATTGAAATGCTGTGTTCATGTATACCTTTTCTTTTCTCTGGGTTTGACTTTTAAAACAATGTAGCAGAAATCGGTTTTCCTCAAGGTCTATTTATCAGCTGACTTGCAACATTGTTTTAGTACTCAGAATCAGGAATGTAAACAGACAGATAATAGCAATTATATTTTAATATATCAATTGCAATTCTATTAATATAGCAATAATATAATAGCAGTTACATTTTAAATGAACTTAAAAACAATTTTCATTTTTTAATTAATGTAAATATATGAAAGTTGCTTATAAGTACATTTTCTTTTATTATACAAAAACAGTTTTCTGTCGGTGGACCCCTTTAAGTTTTTATCCTGTATAAAAAGAAAAAAACGGTCAAGCGACCACATTAGGTTGATAGATGTTTGGCATATAGGTCAGTTAATCAAAGTGAGTGACATTTGGCTACACACAGTGTAAGAATGCACTTAAATGAATTGTTAGCCAACGTGCCACATGATGAGATCACCCATTCCAGGCAGCTAGTAACCTTCGACTACTATCCAACTGGCCAGAATAGTTGGACTGGTGTGGTGAGGGCATATAAGAGGCAGGGGTGTGTCTATCTCACGCAGGGCCTCCCCACCAAAAAATCTTCAGAAGGGCTCAGCGCACACAGCATCCCCTCCCCTCCATCAATGTGTTTCTACAAATATCACCTACCGTGTATTTGGCAAAGATATAAGCTCCAGCACCAACCCCAATTCCGATAATACTGGGAAAGCTATGTGACAAGGAAACAGATAAGAGGTTATGTTCACCCAATTAAAAGCAACTACACTGTATGTAATATATTTAAAGCCAGAGGTTTGCTTACTTCAGGTACTGCAGCACACAAGGGATGGTCTCAGCCAGCTGATCAAGGGATGGGTATTGATACCTAAATGCAAGTGAAACTAAATTAACAACCTGATAGAGTGATTGTGATCACCAAATAAAAGAAAAAAATATACGATTATTAAATAAAATTGAGCATGTCCAATATACAACACTCACCCTGGAGGATAGACAGCAGACCCTTCTTCCTGTCCTGGAGCATCAATATGGCACACGACAAAATTCTTCACAATCTCACACATATCCTCATACTTAAAGAGTGTATCAAAGCACATCTTATCTGAGAAAGTGCAAAGAAAAAAACAATTAAAAAGATAAAAGGCATAGAAGACAGGGTGCTGAGCTCAAGGACAGGGAGGTGATGAACAGAGACTCAAGGGCAGAGAGAGTTGTTAAAACTAGAGCATTGAAAGATAAATGCAAGAAACATTGGCAGAAGGGAATCTTATCTATTATGTGAAACCTCTTACCCCAACATGAACATAAGTCCCACATCTATCACATGATCAGCACATATCCATCTTTTACTGCCAAAATTTGCAATCAATTCCAGCATTTCTGAACTTTTTCTCTGCCCCATGAGGAGCACCCAAAGTTGCCTACCCTTATTCTATTTGATAATTAATAGTTAAATTGCCTTTCTCTTACATTGGTGAATAAAACACCTGTGTGGCTACAAATATGGCATTTTATGTTGCAAAACAGCTCAGTATCTGTGGGACTTGTTTTTGTGAAAAATGAAGAAAGGTGAGGGCTGAGGAATGATGAAAAGAAAAAGGATGGAACAGAAAAGAATGAGAGAAAAACTGTGGGAAATAAGGGACTGAAAAGAACAGGGGGATTAATGAAGAGACAGATGGGGATTTGAGCATTTAGATTAGAGCAAATGGAGTATGAAAAAGGCTGGGGAGCCCAAGCTGGAAAATAAAGATTTCAGATGGCCAGAAAGGGGAAGGTTTGCTTGTGGAACCAGACTGTAAAGCAAGGGAATCACTGACTAATTTGACAACATATGTGGTTGGCCAAAGTCTATAATACACTGATCACTTTTATAGAACAATGCATCCTGTTCAGCCAATGAACAGCTTGAACAAAATGTCTAGCTTCACTCTCCTTAAATCTCAGCACACTGGCACATACTGACTTATTTGGTTGAGACTGTGTCAATTGGCCAGCTTATGACTATGTTTTATAAAGTTTGCAGACAAGCAAGAAAGCAAGCTTTGGCTGACACAATCATAAGGGATTGCTAGAAGGAAGCAAGAAAGAGGAGGTGAATGAACAGCATATAAAAGCACACAAAAAGAGAATTGGTTCAGATAAAGAAAATGGAAAGGTCTAACTGAAGGGAGCACAGGAAAAGAAGCAAGGGTTAAGGAACAAAATAGAGACCCTAAATGTAAAAAGGTGAGACATAAGATTTGATACAAAATTGTATGAGCAGGAAATCAAGAGGAGACAAAGTCATTAGAATGTAACATGTAAGTAGAACCTAGTTGGACACCGTCACAAAAAGCAGCCATGAACAAGACAAAAAACAATCACAGGACAGAGTCACAAAGTGGACACAGCCACAGAGAGTAAACAGACACAAACACAGAAAAACAAAGATAGTTGTGAGGGCAGAGCTACACAAGGCAGTCTGGGGACAGACAGCTGGACACAGACAGCCACCATACTCACGGTCCATCCCCACATCATGGAATGTTACAATCGCAGGCCTCTTGGGTTTTGGGGTACCCTGAATCGTGACTGTCACCACCCCATAGGGAGTCTCAATAGAGTGCTTCTACACCATGAGACACACAAAAAACAGGGGTAAGCACACAGTACAGACATAGATATATATAGGAAATAAACCCTGTGTGAAAATGATCATATTTGATGCAGTAAAGTGCATTATTGAACCATAATTCCTTTACCCTCCTCAGAATGAGACTACCGATGTCATTATTATGTATAACTTGGGCACCTGCTGAACCCTCTGAACATGTCCCTGCACAAGAACAGTAACACCCAAGTGCACCCCCAATCAGCATGTTTACAGTAAGGTTCATATCCAATGTATCTCACTTTGCCTCTGAACTTATAAAGTGAAACTCAATCAGATATGATATGGAAAGCTTCTAACATTTACATCAAAAACTGCACTTTCTAAAAAAAAAAAAAAATCAGAACAAGGTTCCATAGTTCACTAATCTGCATCAAATATTAAACAATACAAGTCAGGGTTTAGTTCTCCTTTCATGCTAATGTCATACTTAGCTTTTCTCCACTGGCAGAGAACAGCCAGCAGAGAAATACATATGACCAGCTCCTGAAGCTCCCATTGGCCTTAATGGTACTGTGCGGAATTGCCGGTGCAAGACCTTTTCCCACCAGAAAACTCTTTCCAGTGTTTTTTTTGGCACCAATGCTTCCCGCAGTTTAAATTAAAGTCAATAAGAGTCACAGAAGACAGTAAGAGCAGTTCTCTATGCTGAAGTCACTACAGCTGATATTGGCCTAAAAGAGAGAGTTTTACAAGCACATACTGGTAATAGACACCTATTATTTCCCTCACTAGTAACTTGCAGAGACCCAGTGATATTTCTCATATATGTGCTAGCCGTATCTTAACAAAACCATGCTTTGTACAAGTCTATTTACCTTAACTGGAACTGATGTTCTCAGTATGTTTCATAGGATAATCCAGCAAGGCAGAACTCAAGATGCCATAAGCACAGAAATAGTACACCATAAAATTATGACAAACTAAACGTTTCTCAAAAAGCCCTGCCGCCACTGCTACAGACCAACATCCCAGGTCCTAAGCCCTCTAGAGATCTCTAGAGATATTTCACTTTTAAGTAGTTGGAAACAGCTACAAGTAGATTCAAACAATAACACAGAAATATTTACAAACACATTGACTTTACCTCCATTTTGGCTTTCATTCACAGCCTTTCTAAAAGACTATACTGCCTACATGTATCTTCAAACTTCTACCTTGGCTATATACTTTGAGTTCATCTGTACACCTTTGAAAGAAAATCAATGAAAGTAAATTGCCTTACTTCTATTTAAAAACAAAAGGTCTTACATTATCATCATATACTGTACATATGACGGATCAGCATATTAAATGGTCATATAAGAGTCTCTGGCCACCTTAGTAGCCCAGCATAATACACAATCCTCAGCCATCCTGTCACTTCCTTTCTGTGTTTCAGTCACTGTAACTCTATACTTCTTCAGCAGGGGCTTTCCAATCGTCCAGGCCACATATGTCTCTGGGCAAAGGATTTCTAAGAACCACATAGACTTCTTTGAATGACAATATTTTATTAGTATCCAGCCCAAAATACGTAGTAATATTCATTATAACCCACGACAACAACAATTTGAAATGCGCTGACAGAGACCTTAAAAACAGCACCTCAACAGGTGCTGGAAATATATTCAGACAAACACCGATGCAAAAGGTTGAAAAATCCATTCTACCTATAAGCAGCAGCTATTCCACCTCACCATATTCCCCAAGTGAAAATCTTGCCTTATTGTTGTGAATGAAAAGATCTATACATAGTGTACACTTCTCTGCATGCACTTAACAAGCCAGCCTCATTATTTTCTTCATTCTTTATTATTTTAGTTTTCTAAGCTGTAACAGACAAGAATTCCCCCTGACTTCTAGAATGTACAACATGGAGAAAGCATTTAACACGATGTCTGGCTTGGCTGGCCTTCTTCTGTCTACTTACATATGACATAGTTAAGATGAAACCCCTTCTATTTTGACTCAGAGCTGGCACAGATGATAATTTCTTTGTCACCAGTGTACATGGTGTTCCAAAAGCACTACTTGACTTTCTGTGTGGCTCAAAAAAGCATTCCTGTTAGGCTGATACACAGGATGAGAGTTTACATGAACAGACTGAGTTGCCCCACGCTTTTGATATGTAAAACCTCTATAATTTCATCAGGCCAATACCTTTACAAAAGCCAACTCCTTAAAAAAACGTATTTAGAAAAATATTAAAATCCTGGCTGTAGAAAAACTTGACTTACCTCAACATAATTCCACTTCTTTTCGTAAGAAAGAAATGAGAATGCAAATCCTTTTAAATACCACTGAAGCAACAGGCATTGTATTACTACTTGGATGTAGTTTGCGGCTCTTTTACATGGAACCGTGCAAAGTAACAAAGTATGTGCCTGTCTAAAAGAGATCCCACTTACCTGCTCTTGCACTTGCAGTAATTTTGCAGCAAGTTCAGCTGCCTGAAACGGGACAAACGTACACATGTTAGTGGTGTAAAACGGAGGCTGTATGGGTAATGGCTAAAGTAACAAGTTACATATCAAAGTCTGACCTTCAGGGGGTCTTGAAGGAGAGGATTATCCTCTGTGATTTGAACTTCTTGTAGTTCAGACATCTCCAGACCTGCAAATAGGAGTGTCACATATTAGAAATACTCACTTACACTGCATAGATAAATGTTATTTAATTTAAAGTTACAGAGAAGGAGGCCTAAGTTATTACTCCTGAACCTCTACAACCCCAACCAAGGATCTGTTTAAAGACAGTGAAGCCAATCCCCCTCCCTCACGTCATTGCCCATTATGCAACTGAGAACTAAAAGAGAAACTTAAGCAATATGAAGTGTTTATACTAGTAAAAGGTTGCAGAAGAATTACACAAAGTGGGTAAGCGGTGCCCTATAGCAAGGCCCTACAGTGCATACTGACACCGACAGCAGTCCAATCTGTGATCGGTGTATCTTACAGAAACACTTACAGTCCCTCAAAAGCAAAAGGAATTCTGGGAAACAATTCCAAACTCTTAAAAAAATCCTATTTACATGGGTTTATCCTATAGGCTACAGCTCACCCACTAGGTTTGAACCTGAAGCCAGGATAATAGCTGATGAGATTCCCAACTACAGACCGGTTTGCCTTTCTTGAGGCTCATCAGTGTAGTGCAGGGTTTTCTGATCAGCTTAGGTAGAGTCACCATGTGGTTCTACAAACAAATAAATAAGGTTGGAATTCATTCCCAGAATTCCTTTTGTTTGCTTTTGTCTGTATGAGGCAGTCTCCTTAACCTTATTTATTTGTTATGAGACCCTCAGAAATACCAGAGTATTCTCTGAGCTGCACTAAGCACTAAGGCCTTGTTAACACTTTCCAGCTGCTTTGAACAATGCCACATAGATGCTACAAAATGCTTTCTTGCATTTTATAGGCAGAACATCAGACAGGTAATGCAACCTACTAAGGTAAGGTACCTACCTACAGGTAAGGGACAGTGCTGCAAAATGCAGAAACACAACCAAAATGCAGGAAGAACACAGATCATATATATTTATTATAAGTGTGCATTGATTTTGGGTGTCTAAGTGGGAATCTTTTCTACTTGGCAGTAAAGCCAATACATTTCGAGTACAAGATGACATCAATCAGAGGCTGTTACACCTTGTACCACACTGTAGTGACAGCTCCAGACTTTCAGAACTCCTTCCATAGCAGGCCCTGCCAGCTCTCTCTCTCTCTGCGGAGCCCATGCTTATTTTTTTACTGTACCTCTTCCCCATTCAGAGGCCATCACTTTCACTGACTGACAGAGTAGCAATATGGCCCTATCAGTACAATGACAAGAGCCCTTCGGTCACCTACACACACACTCAGTATCTTTCATATTCCTCTGTGCTCTACATAACATGAAGTGAGACTGAAATCACTATGCAGGGGTTTCCTCAATTGCTCATGAACCACTAATTCCAGCTTCCCCCTCTAAAAATAATCTAGAGGGAAAAAAACAATTCCACTGTACTGTATTGGCCTGTGTAATTGTTATAGTATGCAGCCACCAACTATATAAGCAGCAACAACTGCAACATTATTTTCCATGTAAAAAAACTAAACTGATCTGCCCAGAGTAGAATATGAAAACAGTTGGCAAAAAAGCAGCTATAATTTAAAAACAAACAATATATTTCAAAACAGCTTCCACTTCCCCTCCACACCCTATGTGCTTGTTAGAATGGCAAACTCCTCTATTGTTTGGTATGTTCCTGCCACAGATGAGCTATGGGTACAGCTCCCCTGCCTCCTAATGGTATGTCCCTGCCAGCAGAGGGTGGGGCTGTGGCACAGATCCCAGGAGCTACGCAGCTTTTGCCCTTCAAATCCTGAAGGTCAAATGATCAAGCCCTGGAAGAGACAAAAACATACCCAGGAATAAACTGTGTGTGTGTATATATATATATATATATATATATATATATATATATATATATATATATATATATATATATATATATATATATATATATATATATATATATATATATATATATATTTGCAGCGCACTTCTGTACAATGAAGCACATTCAGAAAACAACCATTCCAACACAGACATGTGTAAGGAGTAATACATACAGAAATCCTGCCAAAGCTAATTAATCATACATGGCGAGAGCAACAGACATTCAGATAATAAAGGCTTATTATGGAATAAATGTGGCGCAGAATGAAGACAGAATAATACTAATATTTGTAATTAATACGTGACCTTTCCGATAGAGAAAATATCCTCAAACTGAAGCAAAAGTGTCTTTATACCAGTGCCTATTCTTCTAAATATGAGAGAGAAGCCTACACTCTCACGAATCAACTGAAATACATATAAGCCCCAGGAATTATCAAATAATTCATATTTTATCCCCAGGGCTATGTCATATTTTATCCCCAGGGCGCATGTCGCACACTTTGCGTTCTTTAACTTGCGTCACATTCTTAGGTGGTGAGGGCAGAGTGCTAATTTGGTGGCAGGGTTTAGGACTATAAAAGAAAATGTCCTTAAGGGTAAGACCCCCACGGAGCAATTTACTCACCAGGGATTGATTGCTGCTATCGTGGGTGAGTAAGTGTAAAGCCCTTCGCCTCACTATGGTTTCCAAAGTCGCAGAAACTTTCCCCCTGCAGGCAACTTTGCGCGACTGCGAAAGGCGATGCGAGAGGCATTGCATTTCGCCGGTGGAAACCCTTTTCCGTAGCGGTTACTCGCCTGCGATAGCAGCAATCTAACACAGGCGAGTAAGTCGTTTTTACAGTGTAGTGGCTATTACAATGGGCAAGACCCATTGTAAAAGTTATTTGCGATAACTCTTTATCTGCTGTTATTCTTAAAATCTCTCCTGGGTAGGAGGCAGCTCTGGTATTGGTAACACCACCCTTTTATAAGGCAAAACTTAAACTAAAATTAAATGTTGCGCAAGGAAAGAAAAAATAGTTATTTGTAAATATAACTGAAAATAGTTATCTGTCCCTTTTAGTGATGAGTGGGTTTGCTAAGGGGTAGGCCAGTCGCAGGTTTAGATCATGGTACTGTACCTGCCACATTAGCCTTTCTCCTGAGGCCCTGCTTGATGTCACCAACGGGCTGGGGTTATGAGTAAAATGTAAAAAGGTGGGCAGGGGCGCATGGGTCCTGACTATTGAAATTCTGTGTTTACATTCTGTTTAAGCTTAATTTAAATATCCCTGGTCCCATTCTCCATTAAGGATCCGAACTGCGAATTCTCCAGCACTACAAACTGTCCGGTTTTTTACTTCACCGTGTGGCATAACAAAGATGACATTTTTTTTAATTTTTTTTTTTTTATAAAATTCTCCTTCAGTTTTGTGGAAATTTGTCTTTACATGCACTAATATATATGCCCCTTTAACTTATATAAGAACAGCACTGTTAGAACACGCCATTATTTCAGGTGTCAATCTGATAAAGCCAGCTTTACTGAATACTACAATGATCAGAAAAGCTATCATTTGTACTGCTGGCAGATCACCACATGAAACAAAATTAGTGCACAAGGAAGATATTTTTTGACAAATGTATGCGTTCCAGAAAGTAGGTGGTATATATCTACTATCCATAAACTGGCTCATCTTACAAGGTTACAAGCGAGTGTGACTCACCACTTGAGTTTTTAACTCCACAACATGAAAAAGGCCAAAGTTTTGGCCCCTTACATTTTAAATACGATTTGGGTAGCCTGCTGCTATTTTTTTGTAGTAGTTTAGCCAACAAGTAAGACTATTTATTCCTCCAGTGCAAACACAAAGGAGAAATAATCAATGTGTATTTCAAGCACAGAGGGCACAGATATGGCTATTCATTGACCCAAACTGATGAGTATATGGGAGTCATAGAGCAACTGGGAGGCAGCACTTCATTGTATTCTTTATATATAATCTATTAGAAAAAGCAGCTGTATTAACCCATATATGACATTCAAGCTTGGCCAAGTTTTTATTAACCCTCTCTTTAAATAGGAAAAAAAATTGACTGTATTAGACTGTGTTCTCCTACCTTAAGCCACTGACGTCTGTACAGATCCATACAGATATATCCTCTTCTTTCCATATTCCCAGCCCCCCCATTGTTTGTCTGTGAGCCCAAGAGAACCAATCAGAATTCATCCCACCCATGTTGCTATGTATCATAAGGGAAGAAACACACTCCACAGGGATATTAACCAAGCCGACACAAGATTGCTCAAAATTGTCTTTTAAAACCTCTGTTGACCAATTTACAGTGTACACTATAAATGTCATAGATTTTAAAACTGGGATAGGGGTGTAATGCCATGCTACAATTCGTCAGCCAAAGACGCAGTGGTGTGGAACAACCTTTACAAAGAATCATTAAAACCCTGGCAGTTATTTATAAAGCTATCATTACTTACATTTTCAAATTATTCTAATAGCCAACATCGCATTCACTTTCCTGTGATTACTCTCGCTGATGCATTATTTAAAAAAACAAAAACCTGGGATAACACTGGCAATAGCCCTTATTGTTCCGGCTATGTTAAAAATGACAAAATCCCAGGCAAAAGTTATGTGAGGGGTGTGTGAAACGAAACAGCTTTGGGGGAAGCTGCACTTCGTCTTTAATAAATAGGCCCACTCTGCAGGTGGCTTTGATTTAAATAATAATAATAAAATGCCAGTGCCTAAACATAGGCCCCTGTGACACATTTCTCCTCTGGCAGAGAATAAGCCAATTTGGCCAGCTTCTGCCATGTGTGCAGTGAGTGGTTTGAACATGGTCAACCTTTCACAGCACACAATTGGAATATCAGCCATAAAATGCACACTTTTTTTTAGTGTTTTATGGCCAATTATTGCCTAATGCACACAAGAGACAAAAGCTGGTTGAATCGTCATGCCTTGTGAGCAACGTGTTGCTCACCGTCCCCTTGGATGTTGCTCCCAGTGGCCTCAAAGCAGGTACTTATTTTTTTATTTCTGGCTTGGAGGCAATTTTGGTTGCATAAAACCCAGTGTAAAGCCAAACAGAGCCTTCTATAGGCTGACAGTTAGCCACATAGGGGCTACCAAATAGCCAATTATACAGTGGAGGAAATAATTATTTGACCCCTCACTGATTTTGTAAGTTTGTCCAATGACAAAGAAATGAAAAGTCTCAGAACAGTATCATTTCAATGGTAGGTTTATTTTAACAGTGGCAGATAGCACATCAAAAGGAAAATCGAAAAAATAACTTTAAATAAAAGATAGCAACTGATTTGCATTTCATTGAGTGAAATAAGTTTTTGAACCCCTACCAACCATTAAGAGTTCTGGCTCCCACAGAGTGGTTAGACACTTCTACTCAATTAGTCAACCTCATTAAGGACACCTGTCTTAACTAGTCACCTGTATAAAAGACACCTGTCCACAGAATCAATCAATCAAGCAGACTCCAAACTCTCCAACATGGGAAAGACCAAAGAGCTGTCCAAGGATGTCAGAGACAAAATTGTAGACCTGCACAAGGCTGGAATGGGCTACAAAACCATTAGCAAGAAGCTGGGAGAGAAGGTGACAACTGTTGGTGCGATTGTTCAAAAATGGAAGGAGCACAAAATGACCATCAATCGACCTCGCTCTGGGGCTCCACGCAAGATCTCACCTCGTGGGGTGTCAATGATTCTGAGAAAGGTGAAAAAGCATCCTAGAACTACACGGGAGGAGTTAGTTAATGACCTCAAATTAGCAGGGACCACAGTCACCAAGAAAACCATTGGAAACACATTACACCGCAATGGATTAAAATCCTGCAGGGCTCGCAAGGTCCCCCTGCTCAAGAAGGCACATGTGCAGGCCTGTCTGAAGTTTGCCAATGAACACCTGAATGATTCTGTGAGTGACTGGGAGAAGGTGCTGTGGTCTGATGAGACCAAAATAGAGCTCTTTGGCATTAACTCAACTCGCTGTGTTTGGAGGAAGAAAAATGCTGCCTATGACCCCAAAACACCGTCCCCACCGTCAAGCATGGGGGTGGAAACATTTTGCTTTGGGGGTGTTTTTCTGCTAAGGGCACAGGACAACTTATTCGCATTAACGGGAAAATGGACGGAGCCATGTATCGTGAAATCCTGAACGACAACCTCCTTCCCTCTGCCAGGAAACTGAAAATGGGTCGTGGATGGGTGTTCCAGCACGACAATGACCCAAAACATACAGCAAATGCAACAAAGGAGTGGCTCAAGAAGAAGCACATTAAGGTCATGGAGTGGCCTAGTCAGTCTCCGGACCTTAATCCAATAGAAAACCTATGGAGGGAGCTCAAGCTCAGAGTTGCACAGAGACAGCCTCGAAACCTTAGGGATTTAGAGATGATCTGCAAAGAGGAGTGGACCAACATTCCTCCTAAAATGTGCGCAAACTTGGTCATCAATTACAAGAAACGTTTGACCTCTGTGCTTGCAAACAAGGGTTTTTCCACTAAGTATTAAGTCTTTTTTTGTTAGAGGGTTCAAAAACTTATTTCACTCAATGAAATGCAAATCAGTTGCTATCTTTTATTTAAAGTTATTTTTTCAATTTTCCTTTTGATGTGCTATCTGCCACTGTTAAAATAAACCTACCATTGAAATTATACTGTTCTGAGACTTTTCATTTCTTTGTCATTGGACAAACTTACAAAATCAGTGAGGGGTCAAATAATTATTTCCTCCACTGTAGCTCTTATTTGCACCCCGAGGAACTTTTTCCATGCTTGTGTTGCTCCCAAACACTTTTTTCATTTGAATGTGGCTCACGGGTATAAAAGGTTGGGGATCCCTGCCTTAGAGACTGACATTTTGACTGCATTGGACACATGGTTTGAATACAGGTTTCAGCAAACCAAAGATTCCATTTTATTTTGCCTCCTGCTTTTCAAGCAAACTTCGGGCGACTTTGAAAAACCGAAGCTTATGCCATCCCACTGGCAATTTACATTTTTGCTGGTAGGATGGCATTTTGGGGAAATAAGTTGCCCACAGTAGCGAAGATTTATCTCTCCGTGTGCCACTGCCCTAAGGGCCGTGACACATGGGGAGATTAGTTGTGCCGCGATTTGCTGAAGTCGCCGAAGTTTCCTCTCAAGGCGACTTGGGCAAATCGCGGCACCACGTATGCCATCCTACCGGCGATTTACATTCTAGCTGATGGAATGGAATTGCGGGGAGATTAGTCGCCCTCAACAATGGAGGTTGGTCGTGGCACGACCCTAAGGGTGAGAGCACACAGAGCTACTTAGTAGCAGCTACTTGTCATGGCTCCTATTGCCTTTGCTAAAACACACACAGAACCCCCCCCCCCCCCCAGTGACTGTAATTGCTTACCCTTTACACCAGGCTGTTGCTCCTGTTAGGAGAAAACTGCACCAGGTTAGGTAGCTTCGAGCCAGCGATCCACTTCCTTCTTTTAACCCAAACTTTAGCAAAAAAAGGACAGATTTTTCACTCTACTGTGCATGCACAGGCCCTGGGATCCCAAAGATAGAAGAGAGAAGGAAAAATATCACTCACTCACAGCTACCCTGGGTAAAAGGGGATTTTTACCTTTCCTTCTTTAATGTAAAATGTACATAGAAACTTAGCATATGCACATTCCAGTGCCCCTACTCAAGAGTTCTTTGGTCACCTACATTATCATTGGAAGCACAATGCAATAAGGTTTATACATTAACCACAGATGAGCAGTGCAGTGCTAGATCCTTTCTTTTGCAAGCACTCTTACTGTTTGTTAACTAGAGATTATATGACTTTGAGGTATGAGTAATGGTTAATGGCCCTTTCTAATAGATAAGAGATGGAATGGGGTGGGAGGGGGGGTCAGATGTGGATGTTACAGCCTAATGTGCATATATTTGTGCCGCTTCTTTGGAGCACATCTGCCACTCCTAGCATGTTTCAGTTACAGCTGTTCACTTCAGTAATAAAAAAACTGAAGTAGTTCTGCAAAAATGTGCCAGATAATGTTGTCACCATCTTTTACTTGCAGCTTGCTCCCTGTAGTACTATAAGAAAGAATACAGGTATGCCATCTGAGCCCTTAAATACCGTATATACTCGAGTATAAGCCGATCCGAATATAAGCCGAGGTACCTAATTTTACCTAAGAAAACTGGAAAAACTTATTGACTCGAGTATAAGCCTAGGGTGAGAAATACAGGAGCTACTGCTAAGTTTCAATAATCAAAATAAATACCAATAAAATGACATTAAATGAGTGGGGTATATGTTTTTAAATATTTATTTAAACGCAAAGAATTAAAATCCTTCAAAACTATATATAGTTTATATAGAATATAAAGTGCAATGTGTAGTGCAGAATGGGACAGGTGAGGATGGCAGATGAAGATGAATTTGGGAGCAGCCAGGGCACTGGAGGGTCTGGTTGTGGGGGGCCTCATTTGCACACAAGGGACAGCGGGTGCTAGTCTGGAGGGGCCCATGGCACCCAACTCAAGTATAAGCCGAGGGTGACTTTTTTGGCACATTTTTGGTGCTGAAAAACTAGGCTTATACTCGAGTATATACAGTACTTGTGCAAGGTATTCACACCCAAAAATACGATTGGTATCTGCCGACTATTTCATGTTCAGAACATCCTCCAATTTGTTATTTAAAGGGCTTTATCCTACAATTTCAGTACGAATGTTAGTTTTAGATTGTTGCATTTAAAACGTATGGTCGATATACAAAGGTTTGTCAGAAGAAGACTAAAATCTGAACGTGTATGGCCACCTTAAGTCACTGGTTGGCCCTGTGTTCTATAAGCAATGCTAGGTAGCATATGGTCTGCAACTGCAAGAATTCACAGCTAGCTTCAAGTTTTAAAATCACATTTTGCCTATCCCCAATCTAGTCTGCTGCATTCAAATCTCTAGTAAATATTTTCTATGTGTCTCCCTCCCCAGTTAAAGTGTATATTTTAATGTGACCCCAGAGTTCAAAGAGTAGATAGGATTTGATTGTGTGCAAGGGCACCCAGGAATCACATCAAATGGCTTCTACTAATGTCAGATATGGTTTCTGACCATGACTGTACATGTTTCCTGTTTCAGCATTCTGCAACGTTCAAGCAACTATTATACTAAAGATATAACAGCAGCGGATTTGATTTCTGCATGGCTTTAAGATTTGCTAAACCCACTTTAAGTACAATTATAACATGTTTATACACGTTACACCTTTTTTAAAACTGCATTTTAATTGATATTGTACATTTTTGTAATGTTTCAATCCAAAAACCAAAAACCTGCTTTTTACCACACCCTTAAACAAAGTCTAACATTCCACATGTATATCTTTAAAGGATAAGTAAACCATAAAGAAAAATAAATGTAAAATTGCTCAGAGTTCTTTTCTTAAGACTGTTGCAATTTACATTTATTTTTTTCTGTTAAGGAGCTATTTAAGTTTTTCTTAGCTGCCAATATAATTCATTTTGTAACAGTGCCATCTGTAGGTCAGTTATACAGTCAAAGATTTACCCTCAGAAGGAAAAGAGAGAAGTGTTCTGATGTTACTCTGCTCAGGAGAGAGATCAGAAGCCTCAGAACTAGCTCTGAAACTGAAAAAAATAAATAGTTAATGTAAATTGCAAAGGTGCTTAGAAAATGTTTATTCACTCTTAGGGGTTACTTAACCTTTAAAGTTATGACATTTGTATTTTTTGCCTTTCAGTATGTTTTATTCTGCATTACTATGAAGCCATAACAGTTTCATAGTAGAATCACCAGCATTGAGTCATATAGAGAAAAAAAATAAAGTTTGATTTTGAGAATTGAAATTACATTTTTTTCCAAATAAATTATTCTAGGTAACATTTGGTTAACCATGGGCCTTTTTAAGTTCATGCATCTGAGCTTGATAGGCTAAAAATATCTGCCAATTTTATGGTGTCAAAGAAGAGCAACAATTGTAGCAAAACATTTTAATTTGGATCAACGCTGTAGAACGAGTGTGGGATGTGACCTTTTAAACGCAAGTCAGTTCTGCCAAGTGTAAAAATGAATTCAAAACCAAGGCATGGATCTTATTACCTCATACATAGCCAGTGAATAACTATCCTTCAGTTTCTATACTTCTTACAGCTGCCAGTTAGAACAACTTGCTTTTTAAAGAGGAATTCTAGAATGCCTCCATTGCTCCATATAATAATGGATTATATAACATCTTCCTGATTCTAATCGCTGCACACAGAACAATCACACAATGTCCCATGTAACAGCACGCCGCTGACTATTTTATACAGTGAATTCTCCAAATGCTGTATTTCAAATATTTTCTACATTAAGTCTTCAGGGGCTATGGCTTTAGTTTAGGCCACCCTAAGAGCAACGCAGTGATGGGTGAGCCCAAACAATCTGTGACGCACAAAGGGATCCAGCTTCTACAGTTTAACTTTAATGCAATTAAGGTTCTGCCAAATAGATGGAACATGGAACCCTGGGAAACAAGTGGGCATACAGCAATGGGCATGTAACTTCTTCTTAAAGGCAATCAAATAAATATGACAACAACAAAATGATCACTTTCCCTAGTAAAGTGAACTAGACTATAATATGTATATCTAGCTACTGCCCTCGTTATGATCCTGTGTTGCGGTATGCTCAGCTTTTGAAGATCATATGTGGCTGTTATCCTTAGGTTAAGCAAAATAAGGGATTAGTTGGTCATTATTCTGAAACAGACTAATCCTTCTTAGTATGTATAAACCATATATGTACTAGAAAACAAATGGCATACTGCATTGGGATGAGTGTTTTTTTAGTGTAACCTTTTCCTTAAAGGCAGTCATAAACAAATATGGCTCACTGTGAAACTTAAATACTACATTCCTTACTGCCAAGCAGAATGTTCTGAGCTTTAGAATGGTAAAATACCACATGGCATACTGCCATTCTGAGCCACAGCAAATTAGCACATGCCATACTACCAAGCATAACTGCTGGCATCCCTGTTCTGAGCTTTAGAATGGTAGAATACTACATGCCATACTGCCAAGCAGAACATTTGGAATGCCCATTTTGAGCTAGCTTAATACAACCTAAGAACTGGTTTTATGTAGCACATACTGAGAAGATATCTTCCCAAAAGCTATGAACCTAAAAAAAAAAGTAAAAAGCTTCACACATGTAACACCACAAAGAGGATAAAAGAATCTAATCATCTAGTGCAGTGCCATCTAACTCATTACATGAGCGGGTCAAATTATATATCAGGCAGCAGGTTGGAGGGCCTGGTTAAATTTATATGATGATATCATATAGTGAAGTCTATGAAGCCTCTTAACAGACTGCGTGCCATAAAAATCTTTTGGAGGGCAACATCCGGTCTGTGGGCAGTTGGAAAACCCTGATCTGCTGCAATGACAGGTTACACTAGGTATACAACATATAGCCCTAACCTTCTGTAAAATGTCTGTTCTCAGTGTAAGAAAAATGAGATTAATGTGTCACCAAACACAAATTTAACTTAATTACTGCATTCAGTCAGTTCTACATCATGCAGAATTTTATTTTAGATGAAAATGCCTATCCTACTGCCTATTGGCTTATTTGCTAAGCACAGGCACAGGATCTATTATTGGCATCAGGGGTTTCCTGGATATGGGATCTTTCCTTAATTTGTATCACCATACATTAATTATACAAAAACACACAAACATTAAATAAATCCAATAGGATTATTTTACCATAAATATGGATTTATGCAACATACTTTTCATCAAGTACAAGGTACAATATTATTATTACAAAGAATTAATTCGCCTATGACTGAAACTAGGAGCTAAGGAGAGAGAAATCTGTATAAAACAGTTTATGTATTATTCATACATGGAGGATTTAATTCAAAGGAATAACAGATGCAATGGGTTAAGGGTACATATGCAGTATCACAGTGAGATGGTGGCACACTGGCTATAAGGATTAGGGTGTTTCAGAATAATGACATACTAATCCCTTATAGCTGAACCTAAGGATAACAAACACAAATGACTTTTACATTCTAGACATACCGCAACATAGGATCAGGATTAGGGAAGTGTATATTAACAGTAGATGCACATTACTATCTACTTCACCTCAGTAATAAGTGCAGTCATTTTCTATAGGCTTGTGCCAAGCATGTAATGCCGATATATATTATCACTGGGGCTATTATATATTTATTTTTTGTAGCACCAACATATACGATCACTGGGGTTATTATACATTTATTTGTTTAGGGCCATTATATTGTGCACCACAGCAATTATACATCATTCATATCAGTTCCTCACCCAGTGAAAAATTGGACTAATGGCACACAATGGAAAACAGCGATGGCCAAAACGCCTTTCTCAGCCTGTTCCTTATAAACACACCCAGTACAGTGACAGACAGACCTTTGCACACAAAAAAATGCTTAAACAAATGTTTTGGTGGTCTGTCTGTCAGTGCTCCATGTGCATTATCAAGGGCACTTAAAATCATTAAAACTGGTGACAGGCAGAGAAGGGCAGTGTCACTCGGCATAAATATGCCTTCACATTAAATTTCCCCTTTACAGTCCAGAGCTGCATCCATACATTTGGTCATCCTTAATAAGCAGATCCTTACCATGTGCTAAACAGTCACACTAGCCAGGAATCACCTGGTCAGAAAGACTAATTTTCTCCTATTCAGATGGCCATACATTGAAAAGATCTGCTCATTTGGTGAGGTCGCCAAATGAACAGCTGTCTCCCAGAAATACCCACCTTGAGATATCGGATTGATCTGATCTTTGGCCCGAGGGCCAAATGATCGAATTACATTGACTTGATGTAGGCTGTTGGGGAGAGGACTACATCAACAAACCGATGCCCTCCTCACCCCGACGGGGTAAGAAGATAGATACTTCCCTACTAGCAGCCCTGTGTGCAAGCAGGCAAAAAGCTGAATGCAGGAGCGCCTAGCGCACATGCATGACTGCCAAGCCAAGGGGAGGTGCTCTCAGAAGACAAAGTACCCAAAGCTAAGATGGTGGGTTCAATAAGTTTTGAGCTGGTACAGCAACTACAGCATTACCCGAAACTCAGAAACGTAAATTCTATCTTCCTTGCCAAAGGTACGGAATTTATGTTATTGACATAGAAAACGTTAAATATAAAGTATTGTTGTCCTGTACTGGTACAAACTCTATTTTTGCTTTAGTAGCTCAAATTAGTTTATGTAAATAAAGGAAAAGTATGTAAATGAGACAAGTTCAAATGTAAAATGAGTTGGGTATTAACACAAGTTCCTGGGGGTTCCAAATAAGGGCTGTGATGGCTATTTTGCAGCCCCTGTGTTAACTGGCAGCCTACAGGAAGTTCTGTTTGGCAGTACACCTGATTTTTATGCAACCAAAACTTGCCTCCAAGCCAGGAATTCAAAAATAAGCACCTTCTTTGGGGCCACTGAGAGCAACATCCATAGGGTTGAGTCAAGAGTCACTGGTTGGGGATCACTGTGTTAGAGGATTTCATTCTATAGATGTGTAAACAGCCATGAACTGTATCTAATTACTACAAGCATTGTATTTTACAGATCTTAGTTGCTGCGTAACCTGAACTACAGAATAAAAATAACTCTCGTAAACTTTGGACACTTGTATTTTATATACATTTACAAATAAATTACTATGGAATTGCTGGTTATTTAATTTGAAAGAATATGCAATGAAAACGCTAAGTGGCGAAAAGCTTGAGGTACGAGCCGCGGTTCCGTGCCTGTGTTACTGACAGGGCCAGGTGAGGCGCAGCAGCTCGGCCTGTTTGTGTTTGTTTCTACACGTGGGACCCTAACCTGGGGGCGTGGTTCGAGCACTAGAAGAGGCCAGCGTGTTTATGGGCGTGGTCTTGTCTGTAAGGGGCGGGGCCCGTTCTGGCATGCAATATATTGCAGACTTGACGTTCATGTTTTTTTTTTTTTTTTATACTTGGCTGGAAAGTAAAGCCGCTGTTTCTGGCTGTAGCGAGCACTTGCTCCTTCGCAATCGCGAATAAAGCTTATTAGTCCTCATGGGGGTTTTATTCCGTAGGGTGTCGGGATTCACTGTGCTGGGCAGAATAGAAACCCTTTAGTGTGAAGCATGTAACGTGGATCCCCATTCTGCGCCGTTATTGCTGCCCAAAACGGACCAGCTGTCACGGGAGGCTGGGGGGCCACAGAGTGTGAAAGCACACAGAGGCAGTAGGTACCACTAACGCAGACTGGGAGCCCTATAGCCTTGTAACGGCCGCCAGTTGGCACCTCAGTGAATTCCGATAAATAAGAAGTGGGGGGGGTTACACCACTGCTCCATGAGCCTGAGCAGCCAAATTATGGAAGGACAACCTGTGGCCCCTTTAAATATAATTTGAATGTAACTCCCATCATCTTATCAACGCTCGAAGGCCACAGTTTGCCTACCCTGTATAAAGCCAATGTTTCTCCAGCTATCGCTCAATCGTTTCTGCCCAGCTCTTTGACTAAGAGGATGCCGGGAAATGTAGTTTCCCATAACGGGCGAGCAGCAGGTGCACATGACAGACACATATTATCTGTCAAGCAAGGGCAGATAAGAAGCGCACAGTCCCAAGCGGCGCGAATGTAGAGGCCATGGTGCCCCCCTTGCCATCTCATTGCCAAGCACCAGCCTAGAGCCTGCTCCCACGGGCACACATGGATAGTGGCAGCGCGTACACACGTACAAACTGGGCACACAAGGTGAACTCAATGGCAGCGCAATGTGGCATGCAGCAGGCCCGGGAGGGTCGCGCCCATGCCACACAAAGGGGTACTTACTGTGAGCCGGGCCACTCTCTCACTGTCTCTCGTGTCGTGTCGGTGCAGCTGTGTGAGAACTGGGAGAAACCCCCCCACAGACAAAGGCAGAGACACTCCCAGAGGAAGAGACGCCAGGGGGAGGGGCGAATGAGAGACTGTTCTTGTTGAGGGGAGAGAGGAAAACACCAGGGCTTGTTGGGATGGGCCAGGACGGGGCATGCATAGCATGGCAATCAGCGTGTGATGGGGGCCACCCATACAGGGAGCGTGAGGAGAGGGCACAGCACACTGAAACGGGGAAATAGAGAGCTTTAGGGGTATATATATATATATACATGCATGCTTAGTTAATATTCCCGAAACATAATTGAAGCATCTCATTAGCAGCCATTTAGTTTTCTGTCCTAGAACACGGACATTTTATACTTCTGTTTTGTGTGCAGAATATTTCTCTTACTAAGAGATTTTAGGAACGGGTCAAGTTTAACACATGAGTGAGCAATACAAATCGTACGTTTATCCTATATTCATTGCTGACATTTTGTTTGGAGGGGACAGTGTATAGGCAGGCCCATTTTGAGATACTAGTGGAAAAGTGGCCCTCCGCGGTACCCTTACAATTCAGGGGCCTGAACTCACTGCTTGTTCATTGTTAATACTTATTAATAAAGCACCAACCTATTCTGCATTTACGTAGTCCCCACAACCTTGAAAATAGTTTTTCTATTTAAAGTTTTTAGATCACTCTTCCAGGTCTGAACTGGGGTTCAAAATAAGCTGTGGTCCAAATAGTCCTCAACAGGCAAAAGAAATAGAGACAACTATCATCAGCCCTGTCGGTCATGTCCTAGAATCAACAGATTGCCATCTGGGCCAGTACCATGCTTAACAGCTGCTATTTAGGGCCAAACTCAGTATTGGACTAAGATGCCAGGGGCCCACCAGAAAACCTTGGACCATAGGCCCACTTTCTAAACTATTATTCCTCCTCTCTCAACCTCTTTATTATCCAAGTCTCTTTTCTCCAGCATTCCATCTCTTTTTCCCATACAGAAATAGAGAAATGACCATGCAGTTGGCCAAATAGAAGCAAGAAGGTTCACTGACACTTGGGCCTACTGGGAGTTTTCCTGGTGGGCCAGTCTAACACTGACTAAACTCCATGTGAGATTTTATAGGATGCTGTGGGATCAACAAAACACATCCTACAAGTTGGATGTATTTGCATGGGTTAAAATACAATTGAACTGATACAAAAATCTGATGTGTAAACTATATGAAAGAATTGCCATCCAACACAATGTGCTTGTTGGAACAGAGTTTGATGCATCTTCATCAGACAAGATAAAATCTGATGGTGTCTGACAGACTTCTCATTGAAATATATTGTTGGATGTAGAGGAACAAAATACACTATCCATCTTTATCTGATCCGACTTAACATTACAGCCTATGGAGATCAGTTTTTGTAGGATCCTATAAAATCTTGTGCAGTTGCATGACAAGATCAGATCTGACCCACAAAAACTGATCAAAATCTCCCATGGAGTTTAGCCCTTATAAGGGCTAACTATAGCGCACAGTATAAAGCAGCAAGGAGTGGACCCTTATACCCAACTGGCAACTAGGCCTCCATTGTGAACCAACAGCAAGTCAAAACAGGAGCTGACATTTCTAATACAGCCAGGCCCAATCATTTGCCCAGTGGCCGAGTAAATAGTGAATAGTTGCACAAGTTGTATCGTACAGAAGCTGCCCTGGCTTTTGCCAGAATCTAGATTGCCAGTGCAATTATCAGTATTTTGGTAAACAGGAAAGGGCCCCAAAAAAATCCAGCCCAGGGCCCATGCTTTGTACATCCACCTCTAAGGGGGAGATTTATCAATCCACGAACGGTCCAATCGTTTGTTCGATTGGACCGTTCGTGTTTTCTGCAACTTATTCGTTCCTTGCGTATTTTTGCCGACTTTTTTTGCGTTTTAACGCAACTTTTTTGTACTGTGCGTAAAAAAAACGCTATAAAATCATATTGTCGCAACGAGTACGAAAGTTTCAGATTCATTCAAGCTTCGGTATCGTGACTTTCCTTGGGCCAGATTGGAGCTGCAGAGTGCGATTGATTCCTATGGCTTCCAAAATCACAGAAGGATCAAAGTCGGAAAGGTTTTCCTGCATTTTACGATCGTTCGGATGCGAAAATGTTGTGACTTTCGGAACGCCAATACGATATTATCGTGACTAATACGATTTTTTCATAAGCATATTCGTGATATTTGTGATCATCAGAAATTATCGTATCCAATGCGAATTTTTCCAATTCTGGATTCGAACTTGCGTTTTGATAAATCTGCCCCTAAGTGTTGTTATGGGACTGCCTGTAGGTAATTGGTCACAATCTTCTTACATGATCATACCTTTAGAATCGTCCCACTATAAAATACATATACTGCACAGCTGATTAGTAATTGGTGCATAAAAATTACTGTAGTGTGCAGGCTCCATCTGGCCCTGTTACTACCAATTAGTCATACTGGATGTATGTATTTTTATCATTTAATGTGCCTAGTTTAAATGGGATTGCCGTGCAACCCTAGTCTTGTTTATGCTCAGGGCCCAGAGGGCTACATGTATCTCAGCATCCCTGAAATATAAAAAAACACTGTGTGTGGAGCTGTGTTAAAATCTATGCAGTGATGCATTAGGAGGTTTTAAAAGGCATGTTGTTGGTAACCCAGGGGGAACAGAGGTTCATATGGTGGAGAAATGGGACTGGCTGCATCAGGATTAGACCAGCTGGCTGTACATAGCATGAAAGCAGTAAGACAACATACAGAGAATATAGGCAGCTATACATAAGATTAGACACGTGATAAAGAAAAATATGTACAGGCAGATCTAAAATAACGTAAATAAGGGCAGTTGACCACCACCCTCCTCCCATGTTCCCGCCTCTCAGTGGCCCCTAAACCGGATTTTCTGCATTTTAACATTTAATCAAGGCAGGCAAAGCATACAAACAGACACTGTCATTAATTGAAAGAAATAGTTATGTACAGAGAAAGGGGAGAACTATATGTTTAACAGGAGTGAAGGAATTGGCAGGAGAAGAAGAGTGTTCTGCCAAGGAAGCAGTTAGAGCACAGGGAGCTGAGACAAAGATATTTCTGTGTATAAGTGTCTGCTGGAGGCCTATATGGCTGAGTGCAAAGCTTTCGTAATAAAGCACTTGCTAAACTTGTCTCTCTAATGCAAGGCTAAAGACCTGGAAGCCCTTGGGCTGGATGTGGTTCTGCAAGTGATTTTATTGCCCTCCTTCCCCTTAGCAAGCACGGCTTACAGTCTGCCATTCTCTCATTTAAGCAGGGCTGCTGCTTTTAACATATACGCTCAACCCTCTTGGCTCTGGGCAAGGACAAAATGTAGGGAGGCCCAGCATATTTATGAAGAAAACTATATTTTCCATTGCACCAGGAAAGACAGTCAGTTTGGTTGTGCTCTCTGTAAACCTGGTTGTGGCCCTGAGAACACATGTGATTTGCTGCCTACCAGGTTTTGTAGAACAGCGGCAAGCATCTCACCAACAGTAGAGCACTGTTACTGTGTATTTTTGTTCAACAAATGTGTACAGATTTGGAGAGAAAAACAAAGTTTTGCTACACTGTTTCAAGAGATAGTGTCAAAGACCAGAATGCGATAAACCAATACAGCTTTGAATAGCAATTACATTTACAAATAACTTTAAAACCAGTGACAGTGCTTAATGTTTTATAATTTCAAGCAACTTTCTAATGTATATTAGAAAGCTGCTTGAAATTATAATTTCTTGCATTATGCAAAAAACAGTTTTTGGATGAGATCTATTTAAGAGCTCCAAGTCTGATAACAAATTACATTTTTTATTAATGCAGCAAAAATATCTAAAAGCAAAAATCAGCCATTAACAATATCATGTGCTGGCAAAAATTCAGTTTTTCTGGCTACTACTTTGCCTTTTTATTTTTATAATTGGGTTATCTGTTAGCCTATTTTTTAACGGTCCAAGGTTGCTGGGGTCCTGTTTAACTTGGACAGTCAGTGCTTCATAGTGTGTATACAGAACAGCCAAAATCAGGGCCAAACACTAAATGCATCCAAACAGAAAACTCAGAGTGTACAGCACACCATCACAGAGCAAACAACATAAAATGATCACATAATAGACATTTGCAGTTCACAGGGTAACACAATAATAAATAATAATATGCTTAATATGATAGCATTCACAGTCTTACAAATAGTTGATAATGACTTAGTCCACAGTACTGTGCTTTCTTTTTGCTGGCTTTTTAACCCATCTTTTTTAGTTTTTATCCCTTTTTCCAGCCTCCATAGGAAAATCTCCTGCTGTGACCTGTAAACTCATGGCACATGGGGCATGTTCTCCACCACTGTATTTCAGTCAGCATTAAATACGCGCCAGAATGGAACCAATTTTCAGCCCTAAAAAAAATGTGCGTTGAGCATTTTTGGACAGAAATCTATTTCCATTAAAAGTAGGGTGCTAAAAGGTACCAGTGAAGAATACACCCCATGTGCCATACGCCTTAGGGGCACAGAATAATTTTTCAGCTCTTAATACAGTACATTTTGATGCATTAAAATGCGATTAGAATGAAAGCAATTTATGTTCATCCCTTCTTGTGTATTATCTATACTTTCTGGGCTTTTTCCATGTACAATACCTTACTCCCTACTGCTTTGTATTAATAAATAACTGCTCCTATGGCTTTTAAAACACCTATTATTCCTTTGCCATTTGGCACACAGGGTTATTTACTGGTGCTGCATCTTTCAGGCTCAAAATGCAGGACAGCATTGTTTACACAAGAGATTTAGGATAAAGGAAGCTATTCATGGGTTGGTTTTCTGGTAATTCAACCAACTGGGCCGCAGCCTGAACAGTAAGAAACTGGATAGTTTGACTACACATATGGATAACAATTCTGTACTGATCTTGTTTGGACCACACAGTCATTTCTCTTAAGACTAATGGTCTATTTACCACCAACTACAGATTGCAGTTGAGTTTTTAAGAAACTGTTTTTGGTTTTTAAAAACTGAGATGAAACACCTTAGCTTAAAGAAGTGGTCTCCAATAAATGGCTCCAGAGCAACACATTACTCAGAAACCTTTTTGATCATGCTCAAAAGCCTCAAAGCAGGTGCTCATTTTTTAATTTCTGACTTAAAGTTTTGGAGGCATAAAGACAATTTCTACTGCCAAACAGAGTCTCCTGTAGTCTGCCAATCCACATTGGGCTACCAAATAACCAGTAACATCCCTTATTAGTCACCCCCTAGGAACTTTTTGAATTATTGCATTGATTTTTAACTTTTTATATATTTAAATGTTGCTTATGGCTAAAAAAGTTTGGGGACCCCTGGCTTAAAAGCTGATGGCACACAGGCTTGTTTAATCAAAAGAGGATTCACTTCCTTTCTGTTCCCATTATTTCTGGTGGGAGGAACTTACAGTGTGGCTCGCAGAAATGAATAATGTGGTAAAACAGGAATTCAGCATTTTCTGGAGGAACTTGCTCCCCTATGACAACTGACTGTGATTTATGCCGTTGATAGTGGGAACACTTTGAGTGCCATTACTCTGGAATCACCTATATACACGATGCAGTTGCTCACCTGTCTTATTCATATGCTCATCTGGCTTATTTGGAAGCTCTGGGGGTTCTGGGGTAAATTAACATGCAAATAAAACATCATTAAGGTGAAGACACATGGAGCTACTTAGTAGTATCATGGCTACTAAAAGCCAGAACCCTGCCATAGACAATACTGAGAATTGCCTTGGCTAAGGGCTCTGGCACACGGGGAGATTAGTCGCCCGCGACAAATCTCCCTTGTCACGGGCGACTAATCTCCCCGAACTACCATCCCACCGGCGAACATGTAAGTCGCCGGTGGGATGGTACACGCTGCACAGGCGATTTTGGCAAATCGCCGAAGTTGCCTTGCGAGGCATTTTCGGCGATTTGCCGAAATCGTGCCACCGCGTGTGCCATCCCACTTACATTTTCGCCGGTGGGATGGCAACTGATGGCAACTCGGGGAGATTAGTCGCCTCGAACAGGGAGATTTGTCGCGGGCGACTAATCTCCCCGTGTGCCAGAGCCCTAAAACACACATAGGGACAATTATCAGTAAATTATCAGCATTGTCTATTTCAGTAGCCATGACAAGTAGGTGCTACTAGTAGCTCTGTGTGCCTTCGCCCTAAGTATTCCATTGGAAAAACACAAAATATGTGCCCTCTTGTAAAATATGACACTGGGAAGGCCATATGCTTGTGAGACACCTTTTCTTGGCTAGAGAATTTTGGATGACAAATTTGTCTGACATTCTTATGCCGCTGCCTATAGATTGTCATAGTTTGAATTCACCAAGGGGCATATTTATTATGTTGTGTAGAAAACGTCAAGAAAATTCACCACACATCACCAGGCTTCGCCGTGTAAAAACCGGAACTTATGTAAAACAACAGTGATCTTCTCCGTTTATTTTACACGGCTTTTTACGTTTTCGTTTTTTTTTTTTTTGTGAATTTGTTTTACACAGCATAATAAATATGCCCCCAAATGTAGACTGTAAGCTCTATGCCTACTCACTCTTTAGCCACCACAGAGAAATCATGTGTATTTCTGAGCCTTTTGAGATTAGATACTACAAATGATTTTCTTTGCCATACTTTGTTAGATGCCAGTTGCAGTAAAAGATTAAGGCCAGAAAGTTGTTTGTAAATACCAATTATAGGCAACCTTTTGCACACTAGCTGCTGCAGAACTAGCTTTCACAGCACAATATCCTGGTAGTTGTATATCTGCAGTTGGAGTGCTACAAGTGCTCTGTCCCTGGCATAGACAAAATAAGCCTTTCATATTGGTAGAGGCATTTTACAAGTCATTTACATGCATATGGCATTTATCAATATCTTTATTTCATTTCTTTCCTTCACAAAAGTCCTCCAATTAGTTTGTATTGTCTTTCAAGCCTCAATAAGATCAGTCTATTACTCATTGTAAATGTGTCTTTTGTTCCATTTAACTGCAATTGTTCTAGATTGCTGATCTTTTTGTTTCCTTGAAATGCCCTTTCAATTGATTTTATTACACTTGACTGTCATTCCATATAACCTTTATTAAAAGCTGATTGTGTATGGGCATTGTACAATTATGAGCAGATTTAGCCTACTCCAGGTCACTGGTCAGAATCTGTGCCATAATGGTTCTGTCACTTTTCAGTGAAATGGTAAAGGTCACAAAATAGCCTGTTAGAATCATAAATCCATTGTTACAGCAGTAGAGGTCTGGATTTAGCTGACACCCCAGTGAGAGTGTCACTTAGTATATTTGAGGCTGAATACTAAAGTTAAGAGTTTATGCTAGTAGCCTGAATATAACATTGTGTTTCCTTCCTTTATTTATTTGACTTGGCTGCTGTTTTTTTCCCTAGGGCTGTTATCTTGGGCTCTGCTTGTGCTCACAGCTCGTCTAAACGAGATTGCACCTGTAACTGCCAGAAGGGTGTGTCAGCTGATTTGGGAGACAGTTTCACACAAATCTTGTAGTACGGGCTAAACTACACAGGAGATTTTGATCAGATTTTGTAGATCAGATTTTATTTGTCCCACAAAATCTTGTTATGCAACAGCATGAGAATTTTTAGGATCCTACAAATTATGATCCCACCACCTCATTGTAATGCAAGTCAGATCAGATAAAGCCACACGGTGTCTTTTGTTCATGCATCTACGTCCAACAGTCACTGTATTTCAATGAAAAAAAAGGTATTTCTGACACCATCAAATTTTATCTTGTCGGATGCAGATGCAGCATGGAGAGTTCCTTTCCGACAGGTGTGTTGTGTCAGATGGTCAAGCTTCCATGTAATTTATACAACATTTTCTATCAGTCAATAAGTTATTAACCATTGCAACTACATTTAAGTTGTAGGATGGGATATGTCAATCTGACACCATCCTACAAAACATCACCTGTGTAGCTTGGCTTTAAAGTGGACCTGTCACCCAGACATAAAAAGCTGTATAATAAAAGTCCTTTTCAAATTAAACATGAAAGCTAAATTCATTTTTATATTAACACATCCAAACTTATTATAAAGGCATTTAAAAATCCCAGCTGTCAATCATATATTGCTTGTCCCACCTCTGTGCCTTAAGCTGGCCATACACGCACCGATAATATAATATTCGGTGCGTGTATGGCAAGTCGGCGAGGCAACCGTTATCGCAGGAGGCTGCTGATATCGGTCGACTCTCCGATCAGGTGGGTTAAAAGATTTTGATCAGGGGCCATAGAAGGCGCCTGAGCAAAATCTGACTTCAGAGCTGAATCGGCAGAAGGAGGTAGAAATCCTATTGTTTCTACCTCCATATCTGCCGTTTCAGCCCTGAACGTTAGCGACCGTTGGTCACACGAAAGATCGAAAATGGCCACTTGTGTGGCCACCTTTAGGCATAGAGGCGGAGCAGACAATAACTTCAGCTTTCCATTCAACACTACGTAGATGTCACTGCATATCTCACTTATACACTAATACACAAGATTTCTGATTTTTGTAAAGCCCTGATTTGCACAGCTACACTACAACAGCTATGCAGAGCTATGATATTAACAGTACTGTATTTATTCACATACCGAAATTGATAATGAATCTTCCTAATACCTGATAGACTGTGTTTTATCATTCCATACACGGGCAAATCCCAACAACTTGGGGAAAATGTAATTTTTACAAGCTGAAGAATTGCTTGAACTGCACTTAGCTCAACAATACGTGTCACGTGGAGCTACTAGTAGCAGCTACTTGTCACGGCTACTAAAATAAACAATGCTGATCTTTTACTGAAAACTGGTATTGCAGCTAGAGCTAGGAGTAAACATAATCCAAAATTATTTTTTAATTATGTTAATCTTAAAAAAAAATGAAGCCAGAAGGGGTAGAAACCTTATTATCAAAGGGGGGGGGGGGGGGGGGGGGGGTAAGTTGGTTGATAAAAGCAGGGAAAAAGCAGACATTTTGAACACTTATTTTTCATTTGTCTATACATCTGAGGAGCCAGCTAATGAAGGATTCCCTTTTAATATGCCCAGTTCTAGTAATATAGCTATTGATGCATGGGTCACTCAGGAGGGAATTCAAAAGAGACTTGAACATGTAAAGGTAAACAAAGGTCCAGGACCGGATGGTATTCATCCCAGGGTATTAAATGAGCTTAGCGCTGTGATTGCCAAGCCTCTTATTTAATTTTTCAGGATTCATTGAGGTCTGGCATGGTGCCGAGAGACTGGCGAATTGCTAATGTGGTGCCATTCTTTAAAAAAGGATCCCGTTCTCAGCCTGAAAACTATAGGCCTGTTAGTCTGAATTCAGTAGTAGGAAAGCTTTTGAAAGGGGTAATAAGGGATAGGGTACTTAAATACATTGCAGTTCACAATACTATAAGTTTGTGCAGTATGGTTTTATGCGTAACAGATCTTGCCAGACTAATTTAATTGCCCTTTATGAAGAGGTGAGCAGGAACCTCGATGCTGGAATGGCAGTTGATGTCATCTACTTGGACTTTGAAAAAGCATTTGATACAGTACCTCACAGAAAGTTAATGATCAAATTGAGGAATATTGGCTTAGAACATAATATATGTAATTGGATAGAGAACTGACTGAAGGATAGATTACAAAGAGTGGTGGTAAATGGAACATTTTCTAATTGGACGAGTGTTGTTAGTGGAGTACCGCAGGGGTCAGTCCTTGGTCCTTTACTTTTTAACTTGTTTATTAATGCCCTGGAGGTGGGCATAGAAAGTACCGTTTCTATTTTTACTGACAACCTAAATTGTGCAAAACTAAGTTCCATGCAGGATGGTACCGCTTTACAGAGCGATTTGACAAAACTGAGCAGCAAACTGGAAAATGAGGTTCAATATGGACAAGTGCAAAGTTATGCACTTTAGTAGAAATAATATAAATGCAAGCTATCTACTAAATGGTAGTTTGATGGGGGTAACCTCAATGGAGAAGGATCTGGGGGGTTTTGTAGATAATAAGTTGTCTAATTCCTGGCAATGTAATTCGGTGGCTACTAAAGCAAATAAAGTGCTGTCTTGTATAAAAAAGGACATTGACTCTAGGGATGAAAACATAATTTTACCTCTTTATAGGTCTCTGGTAAGCCCTCACCTTGAGTATGCGGTGCAGTTTTGGGCTCCAGTCCTTAAGAAGGATATTAATGAGCTGGAGATGGGCAACTTAACCGGTAAAAGGAATGGAAAATGTAATCTATAAGGTTAGACTGTCGAGGTTGGGGTTGACCGATTCGGCAGCTTATCGGCCCGTGTAGGGGCAGAACCGAGGGGCCTGCCCGACCGATATCTGGCCTGAAATTGGCCAGATATCGATCGGCCAGGTTAGAAAATCCAGTCGGATCGGGGACCGCATCGGCTCGTTGATGCGGTCCCCGAACCGACTGCCCCTTTGCTGCGTGTAGAATTCGATCGCTTGGCCCCAGGGCCAAACGATCGAATTCGCCTATATGCCCCCCCGATTTCATCCACCCGTAGGTGGGGATATTGGGTTGAAGATCCGCTCCCTTGGCATCTGCTCGTGTATGGCCAGCTTTAGTGAGCATACAGATTTGCAATTCTATGTTGGAACTGGCATATTGTCTTATCATTGTGAAGATAAGCTAATTGTCTTTTTTTATGACTTTATGAATTTACAGACATGATTCTGGCTGCCTGCCTGCTTAGTAATATACCAGTGTTACACATTGCATTATTTGTTATGTTATTCTTATGTTGTTATTGGAATGCTATTATCATTAACACATATTTATAAAGCAATAACATATTTTGCAGCACTGTACAATTTATATCATATATTGATATAATAGCAGTTGCATTTATAGTGGGTATAACATTACTGGCACACCAAACATGAAGCGTCAACAATGGCATTAGCATCTGGTTCACTTGGCTCAAATCTGTAACTGCACTAGGTGCACTATGTGGTTGTACATGCAGCTTGTTTGGGTCCAAGTATCTTGCTCAGTGAATGGCCGGGAAGAACTATTGATCTGTGGCTCCAACTTTCTTTCAGACCCATCTTCCAGGTCATCTTCCTAGAAAAAGGTCCAGGTAAGATTCTATGCTATTTATAGCATAGTTTGGCTAATAATTAAATAATTGGCATAATAATTAAATAACAGAATTTTATTTGTCACTTTAAACCTGAATCTTTGTGGCAAATGTGTCATGGGGATAAAGAGCATTTTGCCACTGGGCTCATGGCCCTTAGACCCAAATGTTGTGAAAGCAGAACAATTCTGTGCATGATATAAGGTGCTGATTTTAGCTGCAGATTGTCAGGTACATGTGTGTGTCTTTATTCCTTTAAATTACTTTCAACAGATGGAAAGTTACAATGGGAAGAAGAAGTGAAAGTTAACAAGCTGAAGAGCAATGAGGTAAATGTACATCTTTTTAGCACCTTTGCTGGTTTATTAATTTCCATGTTTAGGACAGTGAATTGTAGGTGTAAGGGGATCTATCAAAAAGTGTGCTTATTTCCTCTACTACAGATCAAAAGAAGCCACTATACTGTATGCAATATGCATTTTTTCAATTTTTTCAGAACTAATACCTTTAGCTTGTTTTGTCATTTGCTTGGCAGTGACAGAAATTAAATAATAAATTAGGTTTAAGAAAGGGAATCTGATATCCCACTGATAGGTCCCGAATCAACATATGAATAAACAGCAGAAATTTCAGTGGAATAAAAACAACAACATTTATTGGCTCAAATTAACAGAACAAAAAACTAACATATAAAGTATACTATACCAAACAATGGATAGGTGCATCCCAGTGCCTCATGGTACCCACTCTCCTAACGCGTTTCACACCATGTGGTGCTTCATCAGAGGAGGTGATGTGATGAAGCACCACATGGTGCGAAACACGTTAGGAGAGTGGGTACCATGACGCACTGGGATGCACCTATCCATTGTTTGGTATAGTATATAGTATACCATTGTTTGGTATAGTATACCTATATGTTAGTTTTTTGTTCTGTTAATTTGAGCTAATAAATGTTGTTGTTTTTATTGCAGTGACAGAAATGCCTGTTCATTTCCTGTTCGCTGCTGCTAGCTCAGTAGTGTCAATATGTGCAATAATTTGCAACCAATTTAGTACATTGGTCATATATTACTGTTACTTCATAGCAATGCTCACAACTCCTGGGAATATGCAGGCATCTCTGTTGAACCAGTTGGATATGGATTCACAGGAGAAACACTGAGAAGCATTTGTCAATTGCAGTTTAGCTCACAAGCACTGAATCACAGTGAGCCTGCCAGAGATGTCAGGGTAGATGTTGGAAATGACTGTCTGTGTGGGTGAGTCTGCTACCCCCCATACACAGGCCATAACTGCATGCTTCACAATAATCAAAAAAATAAACTTTATGATGCCAGCTTTAGAGGGATACTGTTTATTTATATCTGGAAACTATCTGTAGTATTAATTAAAGTGCGGTCATTTATCATAAAATAAATAAAACATAAACTTCCCCTCTAAAGAATGGGGAGGTATTTATTTCAGTCACAAGAGAAGTGTTGGTCAGGACAACAGTGACAAAGCACCTGAAAATACCATGCATAAGCAAATTTAGATAATGTAATTTACCATGTATATTTTTATATACAGAAACAAATATAATCATTTGCTCGTGTCAGAACTTACCTGCTGTTAGTGCCCCATAGGGTATTCTGGAGTGCAAGGCCTGCCCTTTCTGAACTATCTGTGTTCCCTTCAGTTATATTGTCATAAGGGGTAGACTAGGACATGTAGGTGCCCCCCTTCCCTTTACTTACCCACCCCTAAATTGCACAAATTAGGGAGTGCCAGGGGGCACACAGTACTAATCTACCCTGTGCATCACTGAGCTTTGTACCCTGTGTCAGATTTTTAAATCTACATACCCTAGAAGCAAATGCTGTGTGCATGAGGACTAAGTGACGCTATTTGTAACCCCGGAGTACCCTTAGGCATTTGTAAATACCCCCTCCTAAATGTACTTCTTACCTGTCTGAAAAGAGCAGCAATGGGCATAATCATCTCTTGGAAGGGACTGAGGCTACAGCACAAAAGGAATAAAATGTATACTGTATATCAGGGTTATCTAGTGTGTGGCTTTACAGTTGCTGTTGCAGTGAATGTGCAGGGGCTCATAGAATGCAGTTGAGAGTTTATGGTTCAACATATGCTGAATGGCCATAGGTTGGACTATTCTAAGTTATATAAACGAATTGAGTCTGTAAAGTCTGTTTTGCCCCCGGCCAACAGAAAAGATGTAACTGCATTATGCTACCAATTTGCACAAATCAGCACCTAACTTGGTTTTGTCATGGCAAATACATTACAGGCTGTTTGCTCTTTACTGATCTAACTAAAATTGCCTCAGAAATGTATTCATTTACTTTTGCCCATTTTTCTCTTCTCCCACTTCTGTTTTTTTTCTCTCCCTTTCTTCTTTTCTGGCTGTTTTCCCTCTTGTTTTTTTCCAACTGTGAAATTTTGGCTTCCAGTCTACAAGAGACTGATAAAAAGAGGAAGAGAGTGCAGAAGCAATAAAGAGAGCATGAAAAGGGGATTTAATAAGCAGAGCAGATGATATTTATGGTACAGCTTTCTCACCTTTCCTTGGAATTGAGGCTTGCAGTCTAGCAGATATTTACTGCCCAAAGAATGCTCTTCAACTTGGCATTCAAATTTTTATTAATGTTTATCAAGCTTGTGTTTCTTCAAAAAGCCTTTTCTTGTTTTGCTTGTCAAAAATATTTTCTAGTGTCTCTTTTTCTAGTGTCCCCAGCAGATCCTGTGTCACCTTCCTTCTGCCGCAGTTATTACTCTAGTCACTCATTTCATGTCTTCCTTACATCATTACTGCAAATTCAATATCAACGATTCTAGTGTCCATTTTCCAGAAGACAAACACCAAGAAGCGTGGTCTGAGAATTAGAATCACTCTCATGAACATTTTCCAGAGATCTGAGACCACAAGAATGAAGAGAGGCAGTACATGATAGAGAAGGGGGGGGGGGGGGGCTGAACATGTGGGACTGTTGTTGCCCAGGGATATTTTGGTAATTGATTTCCAATAGGACCCTTGTGAATGTCAGGGACAGGGAGACATGTATAACAGGAGGGCACTCAAGCCAATGGAAGCTAACAAAGCTAACAAGATAATGGGACTCATAGTGACGGTGCTGGATTTAAATCAATATAAAAGTCCATACAAAATTATCATTCACAAGTGATGACTTGCTAGTTAATTTTTTTGAATGTCGAAATTATTTTAGTGAAAGATAGTGTCATGAATCTGTTATTTGATTCTACAAACTGTTAATAGGTAACACTGTAGCCTGGAAGGTAATGATATCTAGCAAGCTGAAATGAGACTGCCATGTCTATTTCTTTATGCATGCTTGCATAGTTGCCTTTTCCCCTTGTATTTAGGTCTCTTCCTGTCTGTCACCATCATTTACTTGCCCATACTTATGTCTGTCTCTTGCATCTTGTTTGCTGCTTTCCCTTCTCTCTCTGACTTTCACAACAAGTTACACAGGGAAGGGAGCCAAAGCTCTTAAATCTAGGACAGAAAAGGCGGGTGTGAGAAGGGCAGTTAGGTGAGGGCATAAAAGAGAAGGGGAGGTAGAGGGGGTCAGGAGGGAGGGGGTAGGATGGGGAATGAACAGAAAAACAGTGCTGATAAACAAGCAGCCACCCTGTTCCCTGCAGAACAGGGTGTTCAGGCAGAACATAGGGCCTGAATTGTGATACTGGGCAAACCCTTGGTACCGAGCAATAACGTATGTTGGAATGCTTAGAAGCAAATGTATTCCTTAGCTTGTTCTGTGGAAATGAGTCAGTGTGCTTCTCTGCATATCTTTTATGCCTCATTAATATGGAATGGATGTGAGCTGCCTGTGTTTACTGGCTTGTGGGTTGTCCATTGGCGTATTCCTAGTTGTCTTTTAGATTGTATATGTGTTCTTGCATGCCACATTTTCTTAACAGCGCATTTTTTAATATATTGTATAAAAAATTAAATACATCATAAATTGACATTTTACCAAATGGAATCCAAATCCTAATTTGCTTATGCAAATTAATATACCAAAGGGTTAAAGAGTAAAAAATGTTTATGTGACTAAAAGTCACATTATTTTAAGGATTCAGGTTGGGTTGGCCAGGCATGTCGATTTGTCCGAATCTGCTGAAAAAGGCCCAATCCCAAAATAAATCCTGGATTAGCTGCATCCCTAGTTATGAGAGCACGTAGTGACACAATTCATTTAGGTAATTGAGTCCAAACATGCTCCTGCACTTCCACATGGTTGCCAATTTATCCATCCTACCTCTTCTAATGAATGGTGTGCATTTGCGCCTATTGACACAGGGTAACCCTGAAACAACCACCACTCTGAATCTGGCAACAGCTCTAGAGATCCCACAGCAGTTTGTATCAATAGGCACACCAGACTTGTGCCATTGAATCAGAAGCAAACATTGTTATTAATGCACAAGCCCCATGAAAATGCTAGATGTAACTTTCACCTGGTATCAAAATGTAGGCACAGCTGTGTTTATTTTTATGCATCAGGTGCTGCAGATACAACTGTACTGCAGATGCAACTCGAAGCATGGATGCAGTTATGCTAGAGTTATGGAAAATAATACAAGGTGATTTATGTCTCAAATTTCACTTTGCACAGTAATCACTGCATTTGTAAATGATATCTACCTGTAAGCACATGTTTTATAAACACAAATATGCAGCTAAATCTGACAATTTGTGTACTTTACAAGAAGGGGACAAAAAGAGCAAAAGAGTGCAGCAGTTTTACCTATATATTGGATTACCCCTTCCACAACTTCTGGACGAATCAGGCAGGAGTGGCAGGGGCTGCCTTGTGCAAGGGAGCCCCTTACTTTAGGTAGGTGTTGAGTTTCCTTCTGCTGTAGCTTGCATCTGCCATGGGTATATGTGCATATAGTATACTCTGTGCATAGGCCCCTAGGGGGCATAATTGTGTACCCCTAACACTTCCACACTTGTAAGTGAACTTTCTATTTGTGGCTTGTTTACCTGAAAAACAAACCAGTAGGACTGAAATACTTTAATAAAACTAGTGAGAACAATCATAGAAGCACTTCTCTTATTATTTGAAGACAGATATACCAGCTGCTTCAGTCTCTACAACAGACCATTCCTTATGCCTGTAGCTGCATGCAGTTTGCCTATACTCCCAAACAATGCAGTACCCCCAGTTTGCAGATTTGATATCTATTCTTACCCCTGCCCTAAACAACAAATTGTAACTAGTGACTGGAAAAAACCTTGAGGCTGCATTTTTTTTCGCTTTCATTATGTCACAACAGAGGTTATTCCAAGGACACAAATAAAGGGCCATGTGCTATCAAGTTCAAACAATAGTACATGTACAGAGCTGGGTCTCACATACCCTTCCCTTTCCTTCAGCTGCTGGCACTCGTATGGTACAGGACAAAAGCAAATGGCACTTGGTAACACAAAGACCGCACTGAGATGTGTTATCCTCCGTCTCGTGCAGGGGACAGGGTTTTCACAAATGATTTAGCACGAATGAACAAAGGCCGTATGCAGCCAGAAATCTGCACAGAGCTGTAGCATATACATTTCTATACATGGACCTATTCATCCACAGCACATTAAAAAGGCCCCACCTGGGATGCACACTGATGAGCACTGCACAAAAGCAAGTGTCTCATATTCTGCCTTTAGGTTTCTCTGAGCATAATAAGCATATGTAGAATGTTCAAATGAAGCTATGTATTTATGTGTGCTGTTTTCAAAGCCTGCATCTACACTGAATATTTCCTGTTTCCCTTAAATATATTAATTAGTAGTGTCAGCAGACTTTTAACTTTGTTAAAAGTCTGAACTATTTGCATCCCTTCATGCACCTTAATATCCTCTATAGCTCAACCCACCCTATTTTCATCAGCATTATTAGCTTTTGTCTCTTACAACTGACCTTTTATTTTCTCTCCATTAACAGGTTACAGTAGTTACAATGACTATATATAGAGAGGATACTGTAAGTGTGTAGTAGTATTACATACCTTTTTGTCTTATTACAGTTTTGCTAATGCAGGTGAAATTGTCCTTTAAACTGCAAGTCTCAGTTCCCCAAGAGACCTGTTTAGCTTATTGGTTATAATTGTATCTAAGTGCAGGTGTAGCTTGTTAAGTTTCTGGGCTCTCTGCCAAAAGCCCACTTATTTAATTAAGTTTGAGACACAATGTATCTAAGTGCAGGTATAGCTTGTTAAGATTTTTGGGCTCTATGTCAAAAGCTTCTTTTTAATTAAGTTTGTATGGTTCAGTGCAGGAGATCAAAGGGAAATGAGGGGCTTTTCAGTAAGAATCTACGACTGCGGGTTGAGCTGTTAAAAGAAGGCCTGTCCGTGAATATCGGGACAGTTGGGAGGTGTTTTAATAGTCTATTGGGACTTGGATGCTTTAGTAGTACTAGTCATACTGGTCTGGTTTAAGTCAGACAGCATGCAATCAAACCAGTGCCACAGGCAAGACAAGGCTGAGGCATGTGGCAGTAAAACAATTTGTGGGTCCTATACTCTCTTCTACATTAGATTTAGTTATACAGGTATAGGACCTGTTTTCAAGAATGCTCAGGTTTTCTGGATAAAGGGTCTTTCTGTAATTTGAATCTTCATAATTTTATAGAAAAATAATTTAAACATTAATAGGCTTGTTTTGCCTTCAGTAAGGGTTAACTATATCTTGGGATCAAGTACAAGGTTTGTTTTTATTATTACGAAGAAAAATGAAATCATGCTTAAATTATTTGCTTAAAATGGGTTCTATGAGAAATGGCCTTCCATTCATTTGTAACTCTTGGATAAGGGCTCTGGTACACGGGGAGATTAGTCGCCCGCGGCAAAACTCCCTGCTCGCAGGCGACTAATCTCCCCGAGTTGCCTTCCCCCTGCCATCCCACCGGCGAACATGTAAGTCGCCGGCGGGATGGCAGACGCGGCGGGGCGATTTCGGGAAATCGCCGAAAAAGCCTCGCGAGTCTTTTTCGGCGATTTGCGCGAAATCGCGCCGCCGCGTCTGCCATCCCGCCGGCGACTTACATGTTCGCCGGTGGGATGGCAGGGGGAAGGCAACTCGGGGAGATTAGTCGCCCGCGAGCAGGGAGTTTTGCCGCGGGCGACTAATCTCCCCGTGTACCAGAGCCCTAACAGGTTTCCTGATAAGGGATTCTGTACCTGCACATTGATAAAGGGATACTGTAATAACCAGGAGATGTTAACCAAGCCTGTCCTTACCACCTGCCATAGGTTCAATGATGTGCAAGTTAGGGCACAGGTAGGGCACAGTAGTGCATACATGCCTCTCCCACCAGCTGCTCTTAGATAGACAGTTGCCGAACACAGGGCTCACCCAGGTCTATATGCTCTAAAATAGAGTGCAGAGACCTGCATTTTGCTTTTTTTGCCCTTTTCATACTGCCAAGGAGGCCATAAATGATCTCCATAATGTTTTATATTTTCCAATCAGATATGTGTGTTTCAAACAGCTGACAATTAAGGTCAAAGTACCTAGATATCTATCTAATTAAGCATGAGCGATGTGTCAGGATGTTCAGCACATTTAAGTTAAAGGTTATAGAATGTCCTTCTCCTAACAACTTTGCAATTGGTCTTTATGTATTTATTTTTATAGTTTTTTAATTATTTGCCTTCCTCTTCTACATCTTTCCAGCTTTCAAAAAGGGGCTCACTGGCCCTGGCAGCTAAAAAAAACTACTGCTCAGTAAGCTTACAATTTTTATTATCATTGTTACTTTTTATTCCTAATCTTTCTATTCAGGGCCTCTATTCATATTGTAGTCCCTTATTCATTCAAACCACTGCCTGTTAAGGTAAATAAGACGCTAGCAACCAGATAGCCACTGAAATTCCAAACTGAAGAGCTGCTGAACAAAAAGCTAAATAAATTGCCTCAGAATAGCATTGTTTGCTTCATACTAAAAAATAATTTAAAGGTGAACTACCCCTTTAACAAACCCCAGACAGTAGGTTTAGTCAGTACAATAAGACTTTAAAAAGCTACCTGCTTAGTGCGGCAACACAAGGCCTGGCCTTTTGGGTCAGGCCCTGGCTTTCAGGTTTGTCATGTGACAGCTTTGCACGATTCACAGGAGTTTTTCTCCTCAATTCTTGGTAGAGCTCCACAGCACACTTTTTTACCTGATAACAAAAAGAACAGTCTGAATTTGAAGTGAATATGTTGGACACTCTGTACACCAATGTTTGTTTCATGAACTGTGATGCTTATTTGCAAATATGCTGAGACAACCAGTTTAAAGTGCCAGTAATCTGTTAATGGGAACTAAAATGCACCCAAACTACAGTGCATGCCTACTTCTTCATTTTACTAGTAGGTTTTATTTATTTGCATTATTTTTGGAAATATAAATGCCTTTTTATCTGTGCTTCCTCATCCTAACATTATATTTCTTACTGTAGCAACTCACATAACCTGCTTATCAGTTGTGTGGCAAATTGCTGACTCATGCTGGCTATAAGACAAGGCAAAATTTATCAGGTATTACCAGCATTAGTGTGTCATATGAAGTTGGGTGAAAAAATGTGAGGTTGAGAAACTGACAAATAATTTGTTTATTATATAAAAATAAAATAATAATAACTATTTATAAAACAGATGTATAACACAAACATAACTCCATTTCAGGGAAAAAATGTGTATAACTGACAGATATAAAATATGTTTTTTTCCGGCAAAAAGAGACAGTCATGAAGGGTGACAGCAGGTTTACATTTTTGTGAATGACAACAGGTAGGCACTACATGTGCCATTCACCTAAATGGAAATTTGGGATGCTAAACTCTATCCTCCGTGCTTGGTTAAAACTACCTTATCTCTTTATTGATTCCTATGGGATTTATAGAAGCGTATTTATCAAATGGTAAGCTTTAACTTTCACCCATTGCTAAATATGTTTCTAAAAAAATCCCGAAGTGAACGTGAGAGGTGATGTTTTTCTGTGGTGAGCTCTAATTTCACACTTTGATAAATCTGCCTGATAGAATTTCTAACAGGACCACGGTGCCCATGAGGGTTGACTTACTTTTTCCTTAGGTTGAAATGCGAGAGCACCAAGGGGCAAAAGACGGTGTCCCTTAGTGCTCATCTAACAAGCACTTGGGGAAGATGTACTCTGCTTCAATCCAGCATAAGCAGCAGAACACCGTGTCAGTACCCGTCAGTGGCTATACAGCTAAGCTACAAGCTGATCATAGCTCACTTTGTCATTGGAAAAACAATGGCCTGTGACATCCTTCCTTCTAAACCATAAAAAAACACTAAAACTGCCCCATCCTCACATGGCCTTCAAAAGCCTCTGGACCCCAATTCCATTCGACTAGATATGCAGTGGTGTCCAGTAACTTCTAGTTACATCCATTTTTTGCTGCTGGGTCAGCTAATAGCCTTGTGGCAGTCTGTGCACATCTTTCCCTGTAACATCTTTTTCAACTGGAGTAGCCCATAAGTCATAGTGTCAAATCAGGCGACAAAGGTCACTGCGGTTCTTAGCTATAAACAGAATGATTGTGTAGCAAACCCCACTAACCACAGATATCTCCACACTTCACAATCAAGCAGAATACAGCTGTTCCTGTCCTAGAGACAGATTTATAAAGATTACACAAGGCAGTGCAGACATGTTGGTATCAGAACAAGATGTTTGCAAAACAGAACTATATGTTATAAGAACTATATGGTTTGCAAAACAGTCCCACCAGAAAAGCTCATATTATTTCTTCCCAAAGGTTTATGTACACAATATTTGTGCCATATATTTAACTACTAATTGAAATGACCCTATTTCTGATGCATCTGTCAATTGTGGCGCTGAAGAGATTGACCCCGTTATGCTTATTTCTTTAAATCCTGCAAATGCTGAGTATGAATTGATATGGGAAACACTTATATAAATGAAGAATCCTCTTTGGCATGTGCAAAAAGGTATGGAAAAAGCTTTCCATGAATAAAAGGATATAAATATGTGTGTCTTTTGACCAATAGCAGCAGATTAGGACTTTAAATACTTACTTGCTGACATGTGTACACAAAAGACTGCATGTTAAATAGCTTTTATATTAGTTTATTTTACCTGAGTACTTGAAATAGACCAAGTATTTTGTTATTCAGTGGCACTGCTGTCTTAAAGGAACAGTAACACCAAAAAATGAAAGTGTATAAAAGTAATTACAATATAATGTACTGTTGCCCTGCATTGCTACAACTGGTGTGTTTGCCTCAGAAAGACTACTGTAGTTTATAAAAGTAAGCAGCTGTGTAGCCATGGGGGCAGCCATTCAAAGGAGAAAAGGCACAGGTTACTTAGCAGATAACGGATAAACCCCCATTATATGGGGCTTATCTACTAGTTATCTGCTATGTAACCTGTGCCTTTTCTCCTTTTTTCCAGCTTGAATGGCTGCCCCCATGGCTACACATCAGCTTATTTATATAGTAGCTTTTCTGTAGCAAAAACACCAGTTATTTGCAGAGCAACAGCACATTATATTATAATTACTTTAAAACACTTTAATTTTTTGATGTTACTGTTCCTTTAAGGCAAGCTCAACTCACCTCTGGCAGCAGCAGTACTCCTAAAGCTTCCAGGGGAAGTAAAAAGCAGCTCCTGGTAACTTTAGGATCCTAATTTCTGTTTTTTAAACTGGAAATTCAGCTCTACTAGAGCACAGAGCACGATTGAGCCCCCCAGTGGTACACCCCCACAAAAGTGCTGGGGGAGGAGTGGGGGCATCGGCAGGAACCGCCTCAGGACAGCTACGGGATTAGAATCACCCCGGAGATAGACAGACAAAGAGAGTGATAGATAGAGAGAGAGAGATGGATTTTGAATAAAAGGTCCATCCATAATCTGCAGAATATTGTCTTAATGGAGAAATAAACCCTAAACTGAATGTTACCAAACTTATTGTATTTTATATAGTGAACTTACAGCACTATCCCTGTGGTTCAGCATCCCTAAAATATTAATCATCCAGGCCTGCACAGATGCTTGCCATCTTTTTGTTAGCCCATTTTGTGAATGTCAGGGCCAGGACTACAGCTGCCTGAGACCTCAATGCTGTCCCCACAACACCCCAGTTTTACCTCTTCTACATTAGAGCAAGTTGGGAAGGGGTGCGCATCACTAGTGCAGAGAGCAGAGTTTCACTTTATGCACTAGAAGAGCCAAATTTTTTGTTAAAAAAGGCTATTTGCTGCATATGGTAAGGTACCATCTGAGGCAAGGTGGTTGACCCCATGGCTACACAGCTGCTTGTTATATAAACTATAGTGTATTTCTGAAGCACATTATTTACCAGCACATTATATTTAAATGCAAATATAACACATTTTTAGTATTACTGTTTCTTTAAACTTATTGCACAATTTTTGTTCATATTATGTCAGAAATCCAATACGGCCATTAAACTGGATCATGCTTACAAATGCCAGGTTACTTGTGAGGAAACAAAACCTTGTACAAACCTTTTCAAATTTAAAAAAAGGGTTTGTTAGCTCCTTGAGATGAGTACAGAGTGTACAAGTGTGAATTTACCATAGCAAAAAAAGAAAAGTTATGCTCACCACTAAATTTTAAAACATTAGGCAGGGGTGCAATGAGGCTGTGACCACAAAATTCCTAGAAACAAAGACATGAGGTCCACTGCACTCACCCATTATCAATATGTCCTTAGAATATTGATTGTGGGTGACTACAGAGGACCCCTTCTCTGTATGAATGTACCAAGTTTGATATTAAAGTGACTGTTGCATCTGACTCCATTAATATGTACAATAACACTTAAAGGACAAGGAAAGTCAAAATCTATTAAGCACACTATTAAATAGTACTACTATTGCTGTGTACAAACGCTATATTTCTGGCTTGCCTAATGAAAGATTTACAGAGATACACATACTAGAAACTACATACTTGTTTCAGTGAACGGCGCTGCCATCTTGTCCAGCATGTCTGTATGGGCCCTGCTCCGATCGCATCAGCTGCTCAACCAAACCTCCCATCCGATCGCCTCTGCAGCTGCCTGCCACCTCACCCCCCCGCTCCGATCGCATCAGCCGCTAAACCAACCCCCCCATCCGATCGCCTCAGCAGCTGCCTGCCGCCTCACACAACCCCCCCCCCTCCGATCGCATCCGCTGCCGGCTCACCAACCCCCCCCCCATTGCTTCAGCAGCCGCCTGCCGCCTCACACAACCACCCCCCCCCTCCGATTCCTGCATTTGCCCCCCCCCGCCCTCCCACCCCCCGCACCTGCCGTCTGTGTGCATGTCACTGAATTTAGCAGGAAGCTTGGATTAAAATCTCCTACCACAGGCTTGTCTTAGCAATACAAGTGGCACAGGAAGGGGTTAAAGAGCAGGGATCCCAGCAGCACCACCCCCCCCTCACCTCTTACCGCTCCTCACTCTCCTCGGCTCCATTGCCATGGCAACCAGACGCTCCTGCTTGTGTGCATGCCCCGCCTACAGTCCAGGTCGCCAAGTCTGTGCAGGAGTGAGGCATTATGGGAATCTTCTCTACCCAGCTCAGCATTTTTTTTTCCTGTTTGGCTTCTGATCTTCTAAACAGGTAAAATATGGGGAGACTTAAGGGCACTATTGAGACAACTGAAGGTATGCCTGCAGCTTGAGATTAACTCTTTACTAGCCTTTCCTTCTCCTTTAAGGTCTAATGCAATAAAAAACTAATTAAATTCTTAAATGTATTTTTTTCAAATATGTATAAACAATATATAATTTGATGTGACACAACCCGAACTAAAATGAGCCTTTGGTTCTCTTGCTGGGAATTATTGGCAAGTACTGAGCATAATACTTGTCTGGAAGGTCATAAAATAATAACAATAACTTTTATTTGTAATGTGTCTTTCTCCCAGGAGAGCTCAGTACACGAGAACTGAAACCATACAGGAATCTAATTTGAAGTCTAAACATATAAAACAAAGGGTGGAAAAGAAAACACAAACATTAACTGCTCGACAGATGGATATGCATTAGTCAACGGCCTGAAGAAACAGATGAGCGCTGAACATGGTTTTCAGTATTACCAGTGAGTAGGACTCTTGGACCATGCAGGGCAAAGAGTTTTTACAGAATAAAAGATAACATGACTAAAGGCTTTGGCACAAGCAACATGTTGAATAGATGCCCTTAGCTGTGCTAGCTTAGCGCAGTCAGATTACGTAAAGATTTAATTGTCAGAAAGTCAGTCTTACTAAGAAATTGGCACTTTAAAAAAAGTTGACTATAGGAATTATAAATAGGCATTTTAAATATTCTTCTTTTGAATGGATATAATGGCTGATGGCATCTGACAATGTGCCAGCATTATGCCCCATAACTATTAAGTTCATAACCTTCACTTGTTTGTGTACGGCTTTTGACATTTACCCTGACCAGTATAACTAGTCACTATATAAATTATCTGTGCATGTGCCCCTGGCTTTGGAAGGAAGCTATTCAAGTAGACTGTACATAGGGTTGCCACCCTGCCGGTATTTGTCACTAGCTTGGGCCGGAATTAGAAATTTACCAGCAATGTAATTGGGTATTTCAAATTTACTGTTAATGTAACTGCCGGTAAATTTGTAATACCCTTTAAATTCCTCCCTTTCCTGATCCTCACCACTGCTGGATTCTCCCATATATGTCCCAACCATTTCCCCACCCATTTACTTGCCCACTCTGCCAATTTACCTGCCCACTCTGCCAATTTCTCTGTCCCCATGTGACATCACATCCTATTTCACCACCCCAAGGTCGGTATTTAATTACAAAAAAGGAGGCAACCCAAACTACAAGGAGGAGGGGCAGTAATAAGGAAAGAGGAATATCATTTTGAGGTGATATTTGCCTATAAATTAAATATAAAAGTTAATCTTGTGACTGGGTAGTATGAAATGGCAGATGAGGCAAAACCCTTTGCCAACGAGCAGACAAGGAAGCCCAATGTAATTTTAATGCGGATATACATCTGTGTTGTATTCACAACAGGGTTTTATAACACATAGGGCAGCTTTCAAATGAGAGAAAAGTCCATTGGCAGACTGTATATCTGAACAACCTGCTTTTTGTCTCAGCCACTATAAAAACTGGAACAATGTGACAATTTTCCAGCTCTTTCAAATGCAGAGCACACTCCCCACTTCTTGCTTTCTACTTCCTGGGCAGAGAGCTCACCCACAGCCACTCCTATTTTCCCCAGGTAATTCTAGAACCTGCACTGGCTCTCCTAGCCCAGTTGAACACAGCCCCCGTTATTGTACACATACGCATATCCATTTTGGAAAAGCCATACTTTTATTCTTTTACCAGTAACACAGGGCCGGAACTAGGGGTAGGCAATAGAAGCATGTGCCTAGGGTGCAATGGTGGGGGAGGGCACTGGGCATGTACTTCTTCCTGGAAGGTCAATTCTGGGTCCTGGAGGATCAGCTTAGCAATTCTCTTTCTCTCTCTCTGGCCCCACCATCCTTTGTCATCAGGGAGGGGGTGGGGGGCACACAGGATCAAGGATGAGTTGCCTTGGCCACCCAGGTAACTGTCCCAGCCCTGCACAGTTTATATAGATCACTAATTGCTCACATAATAATAATATAGGTGTGTTGTGGTATAAACATTATTTTTATTGTAAAACACATCCTTTATTTGTTGCAATATATAAAAAAAACTGAGCTTCTTATAGTTGCTGGTTTCTGACTGTAATAACTGCTCTATATTTATTAAATTTGTGTAAGTTCTATGGTCAACAGATACCACTCACCAGGGTGATATTTTAAGTATATTTAATGTGTGGAAATAATGTTACAGAAAAATACATACAAATTATAACAATTAAGCCAGTCAAATATATCATCGACAGCCTACCAAAACCATAAATGCAAAGTATATGAATGTATTAATCTGAGGTCTAAAAAGTGTATTATGTGGATAAATGTGTATGTCTTAGCTGTGTGTGTGAGTGTCTGTGTGTCTGTGTGGGATGTGTGCTTGTGTGCCAGGCTCTTCTTTGTTCTTAAATATATACCCCCTCAATGGGATACACTTCCCCCACCCTTATACATAGGCCATTCCATAGGTTGCTTAGGGACATTGCTGATGTAAGGAACAAAGGAATATATAAATTTATGTGTCAGTCAATATATCTATGGCTAAGACAGGAGTGCATAAATGACCACAGCTATTAACTCCTTCAAGCCCACTGAATCACCAATTTTCAAACCTTAATATTTTACACTGACCAACATCTTTATACCATCACTCTATGTCATAATTATCTTTACTAGTTTAATCTAAAAGAGTAATTGCAATTTGCCAACAATGGCAAGGAATCCAGTTACATTTATTCCATGACAGTTGAAGGGCTTTGGGTTGGATATCACTGCTTTAAGTACTGTGTGCACCCAATCTGGCCACCATATTATCAAGTGGTCAATACTAATGTTTCTTAAAGCATGCAAGCAATAACATTCTATTACTAACAGACAACAGACATACTCACATCAGACAAAAAAGTGGTTAAATAAACATATGATAGTGAATTCAGTTTGTTCTAGTGGTCCCATCCATAAAAAAAACTTCTTCTAGCTCACTGTTGCCTTGCCTGCAGATAAAGATCCCTCTGGAACTATGGGCTGTGGAATTCACAGAAATATACAACTATACCACTTTTGCAGTGGTGACATTATTCTTTCTTTTAGCTAACTCCAAAATTTGCAAAGAACTATATCTAGCTTTAGAGTTCCTACTTTCCTAAAAAGAAACTAGACACCCAGAGCCCCCTGCTTAACAGATCCTGACACCTTCTTACATTGCTTATAAAGAAATGTGCCTGTATTTGGCATAGTTTGAATGCACTTTTTTAATCTCTTTATTCTCATTATTTAGACAACTATAAGGGCTCTGGCACCCGGGGAGATTAGTCGCCCGTGACAAATCTCCCTGTTCGCGGGCGACTAATCTCCCCAGATTGCCATCACACTGGCGACTTACATTTTTGCGAGGCAACTTCGGCGATTTGCCAAAATCGCCTGCGCAGCATGTGCCATCCCACCGGCAACTTACATTTTCGCCGGTGGGATGGTAGTTCGGGGAGATTAGTCGCCCGTGACAAGGGAGATTTGTCGCGGGTGACTAATCTCCCGGTGTGCCAGAGCCCTAACAATTGCAGGGCATGAACGCTTTTAAACAGTTTAAATAAATTTCTTTTTCTTAAAGAAAGTTAACTCCATTGTTTGTGTGGACACACTAGAGCAGGGATCCCCAACCTTTTTTTTACCTGTGAGCAACATTTCAATGAAAAAAGGGTGGGGAGCTACACAAGCACAAAATCTTTCCAAGTAGGTGACCAATAAGGACTTAGATTGGTCAATTAGTAGCCCAATGTGGACTGGCAGACTACTAGAGGTACTGTTTAGCAGTACAGATGGCCTTTATGCCTCCGAAACATGCCTCCAAATAAGAAATTCAAAAATGGGCACCAACTTTGAGGCCACTGGGAGCAACATCAAAGGGGTTGGGGAGCAACATGTTGCTCAGGAGCCACTGGTTGGGGATCACTGCACTAGAGGATGGAGTATTCACCAGTGGGGCGGTAAGATAAACATTAGTGTGAGGACAGAACAGAAATTCAGCCAAATGCAGGTAACTGTAAATACAATGTCCTAAACTAGCTTGGGGAAGTCATGTCCATATGACCCTCATTATTTATCTAAGCTAGGGTGAATGCCACTGTGCAATGTGGGACTGCTCTTGCTTAAATAGTGACCATGCTTACCTTATGTTTGGGCATAGCTTGTATCAGTAAGCAGTTTAAAATTACATATAAGTTTTTACACCTTTCAGATACAACAAAGAAGAACCCTTTATTTATATTCATACTGTAAAACCTATGGTCCTTAGTATCCATACTGTGGCTGATCCTGTACAGTATCCAATGAGCAGGCCAAATGGGCAGACACAGTATAATTGGCCATACATGGTATGGGTATCCTTGTAGTGTTGCATTTGTATAGGCTGACAGCTCAATTTATTGAAACAGCAGGAAGTAAAAAGGAGCTGCAGGTAATAAAATACAGAACCGCAAGGGAAATGTGTTAAAGCAACTTAGGGCAGTGGCACACAGGAAGATTAGTCGCCCCTCGATAAATCTTCATTACTACAGGCGCCTAATCTCCCTGCAATGGCATCCCACTGGCAAGAATGTAAATCGCTGGTGGAATGGCATAGGCATTGCATTGGTTTCCTGAAGTCGCCCGAAGTTTCCTTGAGAGGCAACTTTGGGAAAATGAATCGATGCGTATGCCACCCCACCGGCGATTTACATTCTTGCCAGTGAGATGGCATGTCAAGGACATTAGTCGCCCGCAGTAACAAAGATTCATCGTAGGTGACTAATCTCCATGTGTGCCACTGCCCTTATTCTTCAAGTACTCAAGGAATATAAGCACAAGAGTAATTTTCCTATGAATACAACATTTAGGGGCACATTTACTAAAATTTGTTTTTTTCTGGCCTTGAAAGTCATATAAACTCGACATGGTATAAATTCCAATTAAACTCAAAATTGCTTAGTAAATGTGGCCCTTAGTGTTGCGTGGAGGGTAATGTTAAACTATGGGGGGTGCATGTGCAAGACCTCTCTGACGACATGCATAAGCTAAAGCAATAAGAGATCTGTGTGACTGTATGAGGTGCAGTATGTAAAATCCAGGAAAACAATATGTAAAATCAGGGAATAGCACTTACTGAAATGCATTATAATTGGTGGGAACACATAAAAAAGTAAAATGCTGGAAAATTTTAAATCAGGGTACTTAAAATTGAGGTTTCTATTAATTATTTATTATCACTTTTATAAATATCCAGCATGTTGTACAGTGTTTTATAGAGGCTATTCAACATTTACTCAGAGGTAAACCACATACAAGATATGAATATAAGGTAGGGCAGATAATGAGCTGTCGTGTTTGCAAAGCAAATAACTTATCGGCTAGTTAAAAAATAATCACTTTACAATTGTCTGTTATTTCATCATAAAGTGCATAACTGTACATACATCAGTGTAAATGTGCAGGCCCTAGCATCGCTATTGTGTGGAATGTGGATTACATAAATGTCTTTAATAAGGCTATAAAATAAATGTGAAGAAAAATATATTTCTTAAAGATAAGATTGTGCTGTAACTTGGTATATATAAAATAAGAATAAAATCTGTACTCTGCAGATGAATGGTGGATTTGTGGATAAGCCTCAGGGCAGAGGTATTACAGGTTAATTCATTAATGCAATTCAAAAATGTTTAATATGGGCTTAATCCTGTTATAATGAATATTTAAAGATCAGCACGTTAAAAAGGATCTGAAATTAAAAATCAGATAGGAAAATGGCAAAGTGCAGCTGACTGTGTTCCTATCATGTATTTTAGTATGGATTGTCAAACATATTGCTCTGATCAGGTATGTAAGAGGTTGAAGCACTCTACTTGTGTATATGTTCATATATACTGTATGTCATATGTGTTTGCTTGTCAGGTTTATTCTGAAATCATTTTTTTAAAGAAAATCATCTTTAACTGGTAAAATAAACATACCCTTCCCCTGACCTTAAGAAATAGAGAGCAAGCTCCGCAGCTCAGAAATCCTTAGTACAAAATAGAAAGTAAAATCACTGGGCATGTTCTCAGAATGCTGCTGGAGAACAATATAGCTTTATTAATCTGTCTTCCCCACTGCTAACCTTGTCCTGAGGGATCCATGGGGCTGGAACATCTGATCAACTGGACCATTGTGTGAAATGCCAAAATCCTGGGTGGGGAGGAAGGAGCAGGGGTGGCCTTAAATCCCCATCTCTTCTTTAGGGATTTTTCTCTGATTCAACTCGCTTTCAAACCCTTGAGTTCTTTCCCAATGTTCTGCTCCATTGCATAAATACCACAAAGCTAACAATAACAACTTCTAAGCAAAATCTTTCAATAGCATTACACTTTTCTAACTCAAACAGTTAACTTTACTGCTAAAGCTAATACCAAAGCTGATGCCTCAAAGACCATCACAACAAACAGCATAGCTCGGCTGTCACAAATGTGTTGGAGTCCACCCAGAATCAGACCAAATGTTGCATTTTTAAAGGGAGTTTGTTTGTTGCAAAGGTTATTATTATAATAAGCTATTTATAAAGCGCCAGCATTTTCCGCAGCTCTGTATAGGATGGAACAGTAAGAACAAACATAGCTTTATAAAGAATAAGACTTCACTAAAGGGTCTGAAACAAAACTATCTAAGGCTATTTTCTATTGGATAAAACCAATTCAGCTAACACTACAAATAGAAATACAAACCTGTACTTCTGTGTAATTGCACTTCCAAGCTGACCTCATTATTAAAAGCAGAATTTTCTGTTTACATGGAAACCATTCTGTAGATAGCAATCTGATCACCCTACTGGCTTGGGGGGCTTTAGACTCTAAGGCAGAGGACCCCTACCTTTTTTTTACCCATGAGTCACATTCAAATGTAAAAAGAGTTTAGGAGAAACACAAGCGTAAAATAATGTTCCTGGGGTGCCAAATATAGGCTGTGATTAGCACTTTGGTAGCCCCTATGTGGACTGGCAGCCTACATGACGCTCTGTTGGTCAATACACCTGTTTTTTACGCAACCAAAACTTGCCTCCAAAACAGTAAACTAAAAATAGGCACCTGCTTTGAGGCCACCGGGAGAAGGTTTGGATTGGGATTCAAAATAGGCCCTGGCATTCCAAGTACTCAGCAGCCCTCACCAGCTCACTAAATAATGACTGTCTATGGCATTTTACAGCAGCCCCTCTGGCACTTGGCAGAACCCAAAAATTGCCAGTCCGGGTCTGATTGGGAGCAACATCCAATGGGCTGCACCCCTTCTTTGGAATTTGCTCCCACAATCTGTCCGACTTTCTTCCAATCTTTCTGCCTTCAAAAGATCTCTAAAAACACATTTATTTAGAGAAGCTTACCCTCATTAAGTTTAGCACAACCTCAGTAGGCTGTTAAAACAATACCTTGTGCTACATCTCTTACATTGTTTAATTCTGATCTTGCCCATTCCCACACCTTGTCTGTATGTTGGCACTTAAGCAATACATAATAATAATGGGTGAATATAGTCTGTTGGGGGCTATCTGGTCAGCATAGTGCCTTGCCCTGTAAACTGATCTGTTCAATAGTCATAGATGTTTATAATTACCTGTTACTGGATGTTTAGAAATACTCCTTAAGTTCTGTATATTAAAACCAAAATTGAATGCTTCAGTTCCTACAAAAGACTAAATTCAATGGCAAAATAATAACAAGCAAAGGCAAATTAGAGGTGAAAAATAAATGTACTGGTTGAATATGTAGCAGAATCCATCTTTGTTTTACATTCATTGATTGTTGCAGCAAATTAACTGCATGATAAAATGTCTTAATAATAATTAATTAATGAATCTGCACATGTACCCTTATAAAAAAACATGTACTCACTTCATTGAGAACTCAGCAGCCCCCACCTTTTTTTAGTATTTAATGAGGTTCATTAAATTGTTGACTGACCAAGGCTGCTTTTGTTATCAAGCACTATTTAGTATAAAACTTTCCAGTAAGCTTGGGGAATAGGCGACCAATCATAAGTGGAGCTATGAGGTTCCCATAGTATTCCATAAATCAAACACTAAAACAAGTTTCGGATATCCAGAGAGTGAATGAATTATACTTTATTCAAATATTTAGGTAAACCAATTATAAACTTGTATATAATCCTTAAACATGACAGCCCTGGTCTCTGAATTTAATCTGTTTTAAAACTGTAATTTCCTTAATCTACATGCAAAATATAGTATCAAGTGTTATATAAAATATCTTTTATATCCATTAGTTGGTGACAAAAACATTGCTTATCAAAAACACTCATATTTATGCCAATCAAGAGAAGCTACACAAGACAGACGGCTATCAGTTCTCTTATATCAGGCAGTGCCAAGCTTGGCCAAGATTCAGTCTCAGTTTCCAAAACAAGGTCTCAGGCTTTAGTCCATATCACGTGTTAATAAGAATACCAGAGCATCCAAACAGTGAGAAATAGTTCATATATAGTACCCCACTATTTCTTGGTAGGGGGTGCAATTCAGCAGTGCAATACAAAATCAATGTGAAAGTACTTATATGCCTTAACTAAGGTAGTCTTGGTAATAGCTGAGTAGACCTGATGGTATAGTTAGCCACAGAGCGAATAATGAAAGCAGCTGCACAGCGCAAGCCCCCCTGGGGTTGAATTGTGGGTATGTCAGTCAGTCTGAGTGTGCTAATTTGCTAGTTACCCCTCTAGGGGCAGATGTCTTTCTACAGTGTTAAATGCCCATTGCATTTTTCTCTTTTCTGTCATTGTTGCTATATATCTGTTATAGTATTTTATAATTGATTGATTTTCTGAGGTGTATTCCTTACTACCCAATAGGTGGGGCCAGGTTTACCAGTCTCTCCCACAAGTACAAAAGTATTTCTGAGTCACAACAGGTAGGAGCCATGAATATGCTGATCCTATTCCAAAAGACTGGGCAAGGAAAGTGTTACATTCTATAAAATATTATAAACAACTTCCTTGTTACTAAATGCTAATATGCCTGCTATAGCAGTAAACTTCAAGGCATTTTTGTGCAGTGAGCAAAAGCTGCAGAGTCATTGCCTTGCACTTTTTGGTCCTGTCACTGATCATTCAATTTACAATCATCCTCACCAGTTATGATTACAGTAATAATATAAACATCATTAGATCCAGGCACATGATACTGATCATTATCTGCATTCAGTAATCTGTCTTAGTCTTACCATAAACAGCTGTTCCACTGTCACATCAAACCTGTGTATTTACAGGTAAAACTTTTAGTGCTAACATCCTTTTTATTTAATTAAAACAGTAATTTTCTACTAAGGGTCAATAAAACATAGGGAATAGCTCACAATTTATCAAAAGCCTTATTTCTCATTATGTTTGTCATATTTATGTGAGCAGCAATTATCATAGTGGTTTATCTGGAGAGGAAATGTGTAATTATGTTAAAAAGCATATTTTTCATACATAAAGTATGCTATTATTTTAATCTGCAAGAAGAACTATACAAACATTTGTTTCCCTATTTAATAGTTGGTCAGTATAATGTCCATGTAAGGCAAAAATCTTTAAAATTAGAGACTGGGTAGCTGTCAGTTACATGGAAGCCAAACCAAATTCCAGACATATATATTACATTTGCCACACTAAGCTGCTGCTGAAAACTATGCCTCAAGGTACACACAGTAAATTTCCACTGGCAAAATGATAAGAAGTGCCTCAGACTGACTGTACAGTCTCTCATTTGCTTTAATGAAAACCAACTGTCAGCAGCGTACCATAATGATGATGGTCAGTTTCTACACTACGTTTGCCATGAGTCTAAAGTTGGCCATATACTATAAGATCCGCTCATTTGGCAAAGCCGCCAAACAAGCTGATCTTTCTCCTTATACGCTCCCCTAAGGTAATAAGGCAATATTGTGTTAAGCAAATTGTTTGGCCCTAGGGATGGGTATAGTAACTGTCGAATGGAGAACCACATCAATGAGTCAATGAGGTCCTCAATATGGCGGGAAAATCAAACCGCCCAATTGACATCTGGCTGATTTCTTGACAGATATTGTTGGTTAAGGTGGCCATACACGGGCCGACTATAGCTGCCGATATCGGTCCATTGGACCGATTCGGCAGCTAATCGGCCCGTGTATGGGGAGAGCAGAGCGGCCTGACCGACCGAGATCTGGCCTGAAATTGGCCAGATCTCGATCGGGCAGGTTAGAAAATCTGGTCGGATCGGGGACCGCATCGGCTCGTTGATGCGGTCCCCGATCCGACTGCCCCATTGCCGCCCACATAATCCGATCGTTTGGCCCCAGGGCCAAACGATCGGATTTTTTTTTTAACCTAAATGCTCCCCGATATCGCCCACCCGTAGTTGGGGATATCGGGGGAAGATCCGCTCGCTTGGCGACATCGCCAAGCGAGCGGATCTGCTCATGTATGGCCACCTTTAGGCTCATCGGAAGACCTCATACACGGGCAGATTAGCTGCTGAATCAGTCTGAGGGGCCAAAATCAAATCAGCAGCTTAAATCTGCCTGTGTATGGCTACCTTACAGGAACTGTGTATTCTAGTGTTAATTCTTCACTGCGTGGAACTGCTTGTGCACTTTATCCACAGATATGTGTCTTTGCAGGTATATTGTTTAAAGAAAAAAAAAATATTGGGTGTTTGGCTATTTTACCTTTGTCCCAAAGTGTCAGTTTTTTCCTCAGTGGGACTTGTATATTACATGGGGATAAGCATACTAATACACTGCAGCCCCATAAATCGCTTTGCATAACTTACCAAATGCTGCCAATTAGAAACTTGGCCCACACACAGGGACTAGTTCACTGAAGAGCAATGGCAAGCATTAATTATATTGCCCAGAATTATCTCCGAGATTACTCACAATTCACTAAACACTTCTGGCAGTAATATCACTTGGGAAGATAACAGCACCATGAATTATCATTATTGGCTAGTATTTTTGAGATTTTTCTTCTAGCTTTTAAAGTATTTACATGTTTATTCTGCAGTTCTCCAATCTACAATTTAAAAGGATAGCTGGAATATACCTTCCAGCAACCCAGTTATTGGAAGATGAATATTGGGGATAGTCCCAACAGAATAATAATCAATAAAATAAAAATAGCAAGAACTAAGCCCACATAGCACAGGTATCTGTGTAACAAAGGGTTACCCATGGCTTGTCACTGTTAACTAGATTAAAATTCCACCCTGGGTGGAATATTTAGAGGCATATTTATCATATGGTAAAACAAGAGTTTTTTTACCCATACAAGTAATAAGAGATGGAATTTCATACTAATGAACTGTTATGGGCTGTTTTTCACCTTTTGATTAATATGCCCCTAGTTAAACTATACATGATCCAAAGCAGGTGTTATTTACATATACCTTTGCACAATGTGTTGCTCCAGATATGTGAGAGGGCACTGCTGGGTCCTGTCAATAGAAGTTGCAGCAGCTGTGCATACCACCTGTTCGACTGGGGAGTCTGACTCAAAGGGCAGTAAAATCCATCACATGCTAGAGCCGGCATAGCTGTGTCATAGGGATGCTATTCAAGCCTGCTTAGTGATAACTGGTAAGCCCTGATGCCAATCTTAAATAAAATGCTTATGCAACTGACAAAATGATTTTGGGATGGTAAAATGAATCCTGACACTTCCTAAATCCAGATCTGAATACTGGCACCCTGCATTATGCCAGAACTCATGTTCTTTTGCTAAAAATGCCCAGTCGGGCAATCTGTGGGTTCTGGCAAATACCAGAGGAGCTACTGTTAGATGCGATAGACAGTCCCTATTTAGTGAGCTGTTAGGGCCTCTGTGTACTTGAAACAATGTGGCCTATTCCGAATCTCAGTTTGGGCCTGGATCTTTTATCCTGAAAGTGCTGCATTACAGCATTGTCATTCCCACAGAGTCCATTTGAAATAAACAACTCTTAATTTGCTGTGTACCAGTTAAAGTGGTTGTTCACCTTCATTGTCCAAATCTTATTAAACCACCAACAATGCTCGCAGCATGTTATAAAATCAATTTTCCATTAAAAAAAGTAAAAAGGCCACTATAAAAGCAACTTTTTATACCTGTTAAATCAGTCCTTCTCCTATCTCTCTGATCAGTTTTCTGAAGTGACCTAATATGCTTACATCATCATGTCCAGGCTTTGCCCTAGCTATTGGACCAATTCACTGGTTGCTCCTGCACTCTAACCAGTTGCATAAATTGAAAGGCCATTGGTTAATTTTTCCCTTGCAATGGCATAGGCAAACAGACTCAGCATATCACAAATCTAACATACTGTTATGTTAGATTTACTGCAGGAAGCAATGTCAGACTGACAGGAGACACAGCCAATAGGAGTTAAATCTGCTACCAGCACTATGAGTGGCATCATATAATGAAGTAAAAAAACAACTGTAGTGTTTATAGGGGTCACTGAACCCCCTAGCACAGGGTCTGTGCAGAAGTGAAAGATCAGCAGAGGGATGATTCTGAGGTGAATATCTATTCAACTGCACATTTTTTGTTAACTATGTATATGGCAACTATTGTTCTATTAATGTGAACTGTTAGAACTACAAGGAAGCGCACATTAAATAAAAAAATATATAGTGTAGTAAGTTAATACAAATTGTGTGTTTGTATAAATATAAGTGAAAAGTGACCAATAAAATCCACTTACAGTGACTTGTGCACTTGTATGATCTCTCCTTTACACCCAGTGAGTCAGCCTACTCACCAGATATAGATCAGTACTAAACCAAATGGAAAGAAATGATGGTGCATATGGTCCTGCAGCAGATCTTCAAAAGCCCCAGCAATGTCAAAATACTGCTCCAATGCTCCACAGGTTGGACATAGAATATACAAGGCGGTATATAGTGTAGCAGATTTTAATTTTTGTGAGTAAAACACTAAAAATGGGTACTTCCAAAGCATTCAATGTAGGTGTAGTACAAAGACAAATAGATGGGTTCAATTCAGTCCGATACATTTTACATGGTTATACGTCTCGCTTCCTCAGGGACAGGATTCATTACTACACTATATAATTTTTATTTAATATGTGCATCCTTGTAGTTCTATTACTTTTATGTCTTAATTTGCTGTGGACTTGTTTTTTAGTCTGATATAATTAGACAGTACTTTGCACTTGTTAATTATAAAATTTTGGCATGGTATAGGGATGGCATTGGCTGTAGTATTATTCTTGTGTTTCCTTGCCATTAGTTTTACAAGGCAACAGTTTTTTAAGTCCACCTTTTACCTCCTTGTTTCTTAAAGTGTATATAAGGGGGTTTAGTAAAGGAGTTATCACACTGTATAGAAGAGACAATATTTTGTCATTATCAGCGGTGTCCCTTGTTTTCATCCTGACATAGGTGAATGCACCTGTACCAAAAAACAAGGTGACAGACACAAAGTGTGAAGCACAGGTGGAGAAGACCTTCTTGCGTCCCTTACTAGTGCTAATGCGTATAATAGCAGCAATGATTCTTCCATAGGAGCAGAGCACCAATACAAAAGGCAGGGGGAGGACTAAAAAGCCAGTCACTGCAACAGCGATCTCATTGGCAGAAACATCAGTACAAGCCAGTTTGAGCACAGGTGGGATGTCACAAAAAAAGTGATTAATAATGTTAGGGCCACAGTATGGCAGGGAAAAAATGGAAACTGTTTGACCAAGGGATATAAGATTGCCAGAAACCCAAGAGATTGTGGCCAGCTTTAGGCATGTAGCTTTGCTCATCACAGTGAAATATCTCAGAGGATTGCAGATGGCCACATACCTGTCATAAGCCATAACAGCCAGAAGGAAGCACTCAGTGACACCAAGAGTGAAGAAACAGTACATCTGAGCACAACAGCCACTGAAAGAGATGGCCTTCCTTTTGGCAAGAAAGGTCTGAAGCAGCTTTGGTAGTGTGACGGTAACATAGCAAATTTCAAGAAAGGACAGGTTACGTAGAAAATAATACATAGGGGTATGAAGAACAGAGTCCAGTGTGACCACTGAAACAATGGTTATGTTGCCCAGCAGAGTAAATATGTAGATAAAAAGAAAGAGGAGAAAAAGAAAAAGTTGAAACCTCTGGGAAACGTTGGAAAAGCCCAATAGTATAAACTCATCAATTCGAGAATAGTTTGCTGGCATTTCTACATATGTTGATATCATCTGCTTTCATAAAAATGATACACTCAGTCATAGTAATAGAAAGAAAATAGTTACACTCAGCTCAAGCAGAATGTATTTCTACCAGTAATACATAGGAATGCCGTGCTTTGTATGTATGAAGGGCAACCACGAATGTATAAAGCGCAAGCTCCCACACATTTAGCATTCTCAGGTCTCACCTGTTTCAAACTTAAATACCACTGCACTATACTTCATATAACAAGCTATGTGTAACATAGTATTAAACATCAGAGGATTGATTGAGAATGGATTATGACTAAAAGTGTTTTTGCAATGAAGTGAGTATGGTTTAGTTTTCTGAGTACAGGTATGGGATCCCTTTTCCAGAAACCCGTTATCCAGAAATTTTCTAAATACGGGAACACAATCCTCCATAGACTCCATTATAAGCAAATAATTATAATTTGTAAAAATGATTTTCTTTTTCTCTGTAATAATAAAAAAGCACCTTGTACTTGATCACAACTAAGATATAAATTCTCCTTGTTGGTGGCAAGACAATCCACTTTGGTTGAATTAATATTAAAATGATTTTTCAGCAGACTTAAGGTATGGAAATCCAAATTAGAGAAATCCTTTATCTGGAAAACCCCAAGTCCCAAACATTCTAGATAACAGGCCCCATACCAGTACAACATATCCTGGAGCAAAAGGTAAGTATGGTGTATAAAGGAGAGTTGAATGACTCTATGGGGCCGATTCATTAAAACATGAGTTCGAATCCCGAATGGGAAAAATTTGGATTGGATAATTTCTGAAGATCGCAAATATCACAAAAATGCTTACGAAAAAATCGTATTAGTCACAATAATATTGTATTGGCGATCCAAAAGTCACGAAATTTTTGTACCAAACGATTGTAAACAGCAGCAGAACCTTTCCAAATTTTTCACTCAAGCATACGAAAAAGTCGTGTAAGCGCAAAAAAATAAGCGAAAATACACTCAAAGCGTTCGAATGAACACTCCAAGCGTTTGTGTCTTAATAAATCTCCCCCTGTGAGTGTGTTCCAACCCATGTGTGTGTTATCGCCTGAGTCAGTATAATAGGAATAGGAAGGCAACCTCTTAGCTCCTGACAGATCCAAACATAGACTAGACTGTTAGTTCTAGACTGTTCTAGAACCTGTGTTTCTGGAAAAGAAAGGTACTTGGGAAAAAACATAATGAAGAAAAGGTGAATAAAATGCAAGCTTGAAATGGCAAAAAAGTGAAGTGAGAATTAGGGTTGTTACAACATTAAAAGTAGATCCCAGGTTTGTAGAGGGTCCAGTGGGTTTTTGCTCAAATGCAATTTCAGTGTGTGAAGGCAAAAAAAGTAATATTTAATTTCAGGTGCCCTATAATGGTTTAGAATTGGCAGAGCAGTAACAGCTAGTAAGCAATTAAGTGGAGGAAAGAAGCATGGAATCAAAAATAAAAAAAACTGACACCAAATAATTCACTGTAACAGAAAAAGAGACTGTTATGTGTGGGAGGATAACCATGTCTGTCACAAGGATAAGAAAATAGGCACAGTAGAAATAAAGAGTGGGAGAGAAAAGCAAGGTAGGAAACTAGGAAGAAAAAATATAAAGACAAAAACAAGGGAAAAGTGAAATATATACTGTAGTAGCAAGGACAGAGGTGCCCAAGGACTAAGTTTCTTATTATATGCTATTCTCCCCTTCACACTGTGCTTGTAAATTGTATAGCATATTTATTAAATAGTTAAGCTCTGTTTTAAGGAATAAATTTCATACCCCCTTCCAAACCCTATAAATACACAGCGGAAGCAGGATGTCCACCTGATATTTAGTGTTCTTATTCTATTTATATCAATGGGAAATTGAAGATCATGATTTTAACACATGCAATGCAGGGACACTGTGTACAGTTCATCCGTCCATCATGTTGGAAATTTACTTCACAAATTAAGCAAGATGTTGTCATAATAAAAATAAAGGCAAATAAACCCATGAGAAGTAAACCTGATATGGAATAAATGAAGGTTGTTATATATCACAATGTTGTGGATGAAAAAAAATGATCAGATTCTGTCATATACAGAAATGAGACATGATACCCAGAATGTTTGGTACTGGTTTCCTGGATAAGGCATCTACCTGTAATTTGGACCTCCATACATTAAATCTACTTTAAAATAATTTAAACATTAAATAACCCCAATAGGATTGTTTTGCCACCAATAAGGATTCATTATTTCTTAGTTAGGGGCCAAGTACAAGGTCCTTTTTTATTATTACAGAGAAAAAGGAAATGGTTTTCAAATATCTGAATTGTTTGCTTTAAATGGAGTATATGGGAGATGGCCTTCCTGTAATTCTGAGCTTTCTGGATAACAGGTTTCCAGATAACACATCCCATCATATTAGTTAGCCTATTTCATTGTCAAGGTTCTGGATACAGACGTTTAGTTGATAGGCTATACGTTTTGTATAATGTGTTTTCTTCTTAGAGATATTAGCAACAAGACAAACAGACAAATGTATTGCATATATATATCTTCAATATGAATACATTATATTGAGAAAAATGTCAAAGTAAGAATCTACCAAGTATCCAATCAATTTACATTTGTCTGTCTTCATCAATATGTGAAATTATTTTAAAGTAATCTGGGCTGAAACAATGACCAAAATGGATAAAACTGAATTCAAATATTTTGGAAAGAATGATGAAGAAAATGCAAGGAAGGCACATTGCACACTATAAAGTTTCTCTTTCTTGCACTTCCACTCCTGGCCTTGCTTATCTAAAGGTGCACCCTTGTGTTATAGAACTGACTTACCATGCGTGTTCCACTCATGTATAAATCGCTGAAATACTGAATCTGTAAGACAAGCAGACAGAGTTCTTATTAGACGCTAATCCCCTCTTGCTCTGGAATTACTCTTTCCCCAGGACACGTCATTAAACGTATTGCAACGTTGAAGTCTTTGGGAGATCCTTCATTTGCTGTCCCTGAAGCAATATATTATCATTAAAATCACCACAGTGAAAGTCCCAAAAGAGTAATTTAGTATATATATATATATATATATAAACTTCCAAGTAAATGCCGGCACTCACGTATAGATAAGTTGCTGTTGCCTGGGTGCAGGTCCAAATAATGTTGAAGGTGCTTGAGAGAGGGTCAGCACTCACAGGACTTATATAAACAAATTATTTTTATTAAATTAAATATTTTATACTAGCCGAAACGTTAGTCTCTTTAATAAAAATAATTTGTTTATATAAGTCCTGTGAGTACTGACCCTCTCTCAAGCACCTTCAACATTATTTGGACCTGCACCCAGGCAACAGCAACTTATCTATACGTGAGTGCTAACCCTCCCTCAAGCACCTTCCACATTATTTGGACCTGCACCCAGGCAACAGCAACTTATCTATACGTGAGTGCGGACCCTCTCTCAAGCACCTTATATATATATACCAATGAACACATTGCACAAAAGTAGTCCAACGTTTCGGTCCTTTTCCTTGAAAAAGATCCTTTTTGTGCAATGTGTTCACAATAGAGTTGTGATTTTTTACATAGGGAGTGCCAGTCGTGAAATAATTTTATACATTTAATTTGGCTGTGCACCCTGCCATATAATTAGTTTTGGCATTAGAGTGCAGACACTCCAAGGACTGATATATATATATAAATTATAACAAGCCTATCAAATGAGAAAATGTGATCACGAAAGTAAGCAAAACTACCTTTATGTGGGATTATATAACAACACGAGTATATAAAATCACATACCCTGCTCTGGGGGGAGCTTGATTTGGACTATTTGCTTTAGCAAATTAACTACAACACAGAAACCTTATTTTTAAATACCTACAAAGTGAAACTGATGGCATAAACACAAGGCTACTAAGGGCATTTTGCTGTACCAGAAGTAGACAAGATTAGGTCTAAATTATGCAGCAACGTTCCTTTAAACCTTTCATACATAGGCCCTAACTACAGTGAAGGGGAAAGGAATAGTTTAGAAGAATATGATTCCAGCATTCTGAATGAAAGTGTGCTGGTGAGAAAAAAAAATGATCATACACATGCGTTCTCTGACATTATATATGGCCATACAGCCAGCCATCAGCAAGGCACTGTGCATTAGCAGGGCCTATTAATTGCTATTAAAAAACTCACTCATAAACCAGGGTCCAGGACTCCTGTCTCTGCGCTGCCTTGTTGGAGCATTATTACATAGTTTTATAGTTAATGTGGGTTAAAAAAAATTACATCTAATGTAATTGTGAAGAGTAATCATGTTTTTTCTGGAGAAAGCCTCCCCTACCTTGACAGTCTGTCCTCATATTATCTTTCTCCAGCTCATTAATATCCTTCTTAAGGACTGGAGCCCAAAACTGCACTGCATACTCAAGGTGAGGCCTTACCAGGGACCTATAAAGAGAAAAAAATGTTTTCCTCACTTGAGTTAATGTGTTTTTTATGCAAAACAGTACTCTATTTGCTTTGTTAGCCACTGAGTAACTGTAAAGGTACCTGGTAGTCTAGTTGCGGGGACGCCCGCTGTCCATTCCTAGGCGCGCGCTGCCTTTTAATGTGTGTGCGAGGGCTCGTATGTGCGCGCTCGCGTCTGTCACTCTGCGCATGCGCACACGTGTCTCTGTTCAGCGGGTGCGTGTGACGTCATATGGCGCCAAAATTCAAATATTTAAGGCGCCAAAATTCAAATATTTAAGGCGCTTCTTGCTTGTAATCCCTGCCCAACGTAGGTTCTGCTTCCTGTGAGTTCCTGGGTGTGTTTCTCTTGTTGTTCCTGCCGTGTTTGACCTTGCCTGTTCCTGACTATTCTTGCCTGCTGCCTGGACCGACCTTTGCCTGACTGACTATTCTCTTGGATCCTGACTCAGTGCTGCGTTGCCCGATCGTTGCTGACCCCGGCCTGTCTTGACTACTCTTAAGTGTTCCCCGCCTTCCTGCCACCCGATTGGTTCCCTCGCTTGCTCAGAACTCTCTCCTTTGGTCTCTCACAATAAGACCTGGTGGCATCCGAGTAGCGAAGGGCTCCTCCCGACGTGAAATGCGGCTGTTAAAGGCAGAAGCGTGAGCCAAGACCGGACCCTTGGAGTCTGTTCTGAGTTTTGGGATACCGATCGTGACAGTAACACTATCTAAGGGCTGTGGCACACAGGGAGACTAGTCGCCCGCGACTAATCTCCCCGAAATACCATCCCACCTTGCCTTGAGAGGAAACTTCCACGATTTCAGAAGTTTATGCCATCCCACCGGCGATTTACAAACTCTCTGGTGGGATGGTATTTCGGGGAGATTAGTCGCCCGCGACAAGGGAGATTTGTCGCAGGCGACTAGTCTCCCCATCTGCCACAGCCCTAAAGTTACACAGCTTGTTATCACACAAAAATTCCCAAATCATTCTCAAAGATGTCCACAGCATACTAAATTTAGTGTGTGACTCAAATTTATGTTATTTCTAATGAAAGTGCATAAACATGTACCATGCATAAAGTGCACTTACCAACGTTGAACCTCATTTGCCAGTTTGCCGCCTAGTTCACTAATTAAGTCAAATTTCTCTTCAAAGTGGCAGCATCAGTAAAAATAATTACTTACAATGCAAACCTCAAGGCCATTAAAATGCATGTTAAAAAGCAAGGGCTAATTAAAATATGTTTAATTTATCATTTTTCTTTGCAGTCTATTCTTTAGCCATTTCTTTCACAGTTAATGTATTACAGAGATGCCCTTTTACTGGCTGCACATCTAAGATGTAGAATCTTAGTTACTCCCCTCTAGAGTGGTATCTGCATGTTATGATCACTGTTCCATAAATGCTCACCAACACAATCACCTTTAGTTTAACTTTTACTGGTATAGAATGGACTATTCTTAAGAACTTTTCAGTTGGTCTTCATATATTATTTTGTATAGTTTTTTTAATTATTTGCCTTATTTTTCTGCTTCTTTCCAGCCTTCAACTGGGGGTCACTGACACTAGAAGCCTAAAACTATTGCCCTTTGAGGCTACAGTTTCATGGTTATGGCTACTTTTTATTACTCATTTTCCTTTATATATATATAAAATTATTATTAACATTTATTTATAAAGCGCCAACATATTCCGCAGCGCTGTACAATAAGTGGGTTTCATAGATTGGACACACAGAGTAACATATAAAGCAATCAATAACCGATACAAGAGGTGAAGAGAGCCCTGCCCAAAGGAACTTACAATCTACAAGGAGAAAGGGTTGAGACACAAGGGGGCACATTTACTAATCCACAAATCCGAATCCCGAACGGCAAAAATTCGTATTGGAAACGAAAATTTTGGAACTTTTTCATCACCATCGCGACTTTTTCGTATTTTTCACGACTTTTCGTTACAAATTTTTCATATTGAACGATCGTAAATGCCGGGAAAACCTTTCTGACTTTGATCCTTCAGTGCATGTCTGCATGGGCTCTATCAGTGCACTTGCGCACGAAAGAACATTCGTTGTGCAACGAATGTTCTTTCGTTCAATCCGAAAATTTCAGTAAGGTGACGAAAATTCGGGGAAAATACGAAAAAGTCGTGACGGCAACAAAAAAGTCGCAAAAATACCGATCATTATGAAAAAAACGCATTCGGATGCCTTCGGAGCATTCGTGGATTAGTAAATGTGCCCCAAGGTGTGATATATATACATACTGTATATATATATATATATATAGACAAACTGTTTTATAATAGCATTTTCTACACCATACTAAAGTGTAAAGGTGAACAACCCCTTTAAATGGCTAAGAGGCCACATTTCCATTTAAAGAGGCAGTATACCCCCATGAACATGGTCACTTTTGAGATTATGTTGCAGAGGCAACTCTATAACTTATAAAGAAATTTAATTTGAGACATGAAAACCGCACAAGGGCTCGTACTAAACATACTGTTTGCATATTGTAATAATCATAAAAAAACAATAGTTTTAGCTGTTTATTGATTTTAACAGAGCAAACCTACTTCAAGATTGGTATTTGCAAGGTAGATAATTAGAGTACTAGGTGCAGCTAATCACCCTGCATAAAGGCCTCCTGTTAACAAAACAGTCACAACAAATGGAGAAAGAGGGGCTTGTTTCCTGGTAACCTATAAGCTCCCTCACAAGGGCCAAACATGGAGTAGATCCAATTTTCCTGGTTGCTCTCTTTTGATCAAGAAAGAACAAAAACCATAGATTTTTTTTTAAAACAAATGGGAAAAATAATGTTCAGTACAAGCCTTATTCGTTGCATTCATGTTGAAATAAGGGGTATACTGCCCCCTTAAGCCCCCTATAGTGCTCCCATCACATTTTAAAAACCTAAACTTTAGACAAACCACATAAATGTTTTCACTTAGCAAGGATTAACGATTGGGTCACAATGTCCTTATTTATATTGAACAATTACTTACAGACGAAAACCTGTTAACGCCAAGTCATTTGCCCCCACTAAATGTTTCCAGCTGGGTCCATAACAAAAAGCAAGTTTGTTTGCAACACGGTCTCTGTAATTCCTTTCACGTTCCAGAAAAGTTGCATGTTTAATTACCTGGCTTATACTTTTGTTGGATTTAGCTTATTAATATGTTTAATCCTCTTCATAACCATTAACTCCTTTTTTACCATATGAGAACAAAATGATACACGATAAAAATTATGTTTTATTCCTCTGTACCATGTATTCTTCAGTGCCTTTCTTTAACAGACAAATTAATGTCTATTAATCTTATTTCCATCTCTATAACAATCTCCATTATCTGTAAGACATCTGGGAATGTAGCTGTGGAACTCTTTCAGCATTAACATACCGCAAAGCTTGAGAAGCCTCTTTAGCTCCTCTTTTCTGTTTCTGTGTTTCATTCCACTGGACACTTCAAAAGAGGCCTCCGCAGATGAAGTGGACAAGGGAGGGACTGATACAGTTACACTACTGCTGTCTGAGGAATAGCATGTAAGTCTAGGCCATGATGCACACCATTGCCTCTCTTCCATCCTGAATTACACAGAAACCCTCTGTCCTTGACATGATATAAGACATGTGCCTAGGGTGCAACAAGTAGGGGGGTGCTATGCCTTAGACACATGCTTCTGCTGCCTTGTTAAAACTATGCACCCAGCACATTCTGTAGATTCTGTACAAGTGGGTGAGCAAGAAGAGTGGGGGTTAGAGAGGAGGATGGAGGATAAAGGGTGGTGTAGCGTGGTTTGGTGGTGAGCATGTTGGGTACAGTGGGGGTGTTGTTGGTGAGAGAGTCATGGCAGGGGGGTTGTGCAGGATTGTTGGTGGGTCTTCTGGCCAAGTGCTGCTTACATGGGATGTGGATATATTATAGAAGATATTGTGTAATTTCTAGCTCTCAGTGTTATAGCCATGTTTGTGTGTTACTGGGCACAAATCTGCAATGTCTATCTATGCAGACCCCCAAAAGGAACCCTGGAATTTCCACCAGCATGAATGTGGAGGTAGCAACAGGGTTCTTATTTGTCAACAAACTGATGATTGAGTGCAACTATAGTGAAGTGTAATGAGTAGCCCAGCTGTTGGATAACTAAAGGAGAACTCACAAATGCAATCTACTTGCCTGCAACCTAGTGTTTAAAGGTGATGGATAGTAAATCATGCACTGATTAAGGGAACCCTCAACCTATTTATATTGACCACCTAAGTTTGGTGTTTCAAGAATCAATGTAAGTAAAAGATGAAAGCACTGACCCAAGTGTAGTGTATAAGTATTATTTAGGATTAGGAACAATCCCAATGGATCTATGCAAGCAGGAAACACACAGATGTACAGCGCTGTGTACATAAGTCGTGCTACATAAAGATATACATACATATTCCCACTTGGATGCATGCTCCAGCTTGGTGATGACAGCAAGACTCCAGGTTCATGGCTAATTTTAGGTCTTATACCCAAAGGCTTTTGTAAAGATTTTGGTGTGGGGTATAGTTGCATTAGACTGGTTTTCTTGCTAACCTTTCATATATCAGTCACTGTGCTATGCTAATGAATCTTGTCCCTGGGGTACTAATTTGTTAGGCAGCCCACAGAAATTTCAATTGCTTAAAAATCACAATGGCCCAAAGGAACGTTATGGCAAGGTGAGTGGCTGCCATCTTGTTTACAGTAATGCCTGTGCTAGGTCAGGCTTGGCGAATGCGCAGATCTAAACTCTTTAGAAAAATTCAGGTCTGTGCATATAAAAAAGCCTAACTTGCCATGGCTGATATCTGAAAACAATGAGCAAGTTCCCTATAAATACCCAAGGACCATGCAATTTTCAAAGAGCCAACTCGGGGTATGGGGTTTATGTTTGTCATACATAGGGGCAGATTTACTAATCCACGAAGGTGTCCGAATGCGTTTTTTCGTAATGATCGGTATTTTTGCGATTTTTTTTTGTCGCAGTCGCAAAAAAATCGGATTGGCTTTTCCGCCGTTTACTATCGCGCAATACAAAAAGATCGTGACAGCGACGAAACAGTCGCGTAAAATACGATAAAGTCGCGACGGCGACAAATACGAAAAATCGCGACAAATACGAAAAAGTCGCAACATTTTTGTTTCCAATACGATTTTTTCCCTTTCAGGATTCGGATTCGTGGATTAGTAAATCTGCCCCATAGTGATACTGGCACGAAAAAACTACTTTTCAAATTATGAATCTACATAAAAAGTGACCTATAGGTCATGTTGATCTTTTTTCACTCTTAGGGCTGGTTTTGTATGTAATTGTTGCTTGAAGTTCCTAAACCTGACTGTTTTGCCAACCTGACTGTCCCTTCTTAGCCTGTCAGTTACAGCTTTTAATGCTAAAGTACTCCTGCTGCACAAATATGGCAGCCCCCTCATAGGAGAACATGGGGGATCAGATAAGGAATGGAAAAGCATCAGCAAATACTTTTATGGCAAAATTATAAAGCTCATGCAAAGACAATGTTTTGATAGATGTAAAAAAGTTTTCATTTCTGGTATCAGTATCTCTTTAAGGTGGCCAAACACATTTAGAATTTAGTTGTCTTATGATGAACATTCAGGTATCTATTGTACGTTTTAATGCAACATTCAGATTGAAATTGTAGGATCAAAGTCCTAAATATAACAAATCATTAAAAATTGCCAGACAACAATCATATGAAAGTGATGTCCCAGCAAAAAATCCCTTATCCAGAAAACCCCAGGTCCCGAGCATTGTGGATAACAGGTCCCATTCCTGTACAAAGAGAGCCACACTGAGGGCATGTTGGAATGCAAAGCATTCTGGGGTAAAGCTTCCCTGAAAGTGCTTCTGAAAAAAGCACCACTTTTTAATGTCTTTTTCTGTTAACCTACATTAGCTTTATTTGTGTATACTAAACAACATTCTCGGTAGTTATCCCTTCGTCTCCCAGTGAAGAGAAAAGAAGCTGAACTGTAGGAGGTGAGATATCTCCTGGGAGACGCACACTCCAGGCCACTGCACTCTGCTCGGTTTTGAAAGATTCGGACATAATTAATTCATTTTATCACTTGGAACTTGTATCCCATGAGCCCTACATCAAACTGAAATCAAACTTATTTATGGGGTAACCTCCTGAAGGAGTTGTTATTTAAGCACTGAGGAGAAAGCAGGGTCCCACAATGCCCCCACTGTGTTCCCTCAGTGCGCTTTTGTTTTCATTGCCAAGTAGTTTGCAAGAGAATGTTCATTAACTGCTAATTAATGGTTTGGGACCCAAAGGTGGGAGATTTTGATTAAAAAACAAAATTCCGTTTGGGCACGATGTTCACAAAGTTTTTTGTTTACAGGGATGTTGTGCCAAAGGAACTGAGTGGACACAACTTGTTCACTGCCACAATACTAGAATTAACAACAGTAAAGATTACCTTAATGTAAATATAATGTAATTAGTTAAGTATCCCCCACACACCTTAACGTAATAAGGGTGGACACCTTTCCCTGGCACAGCCACAACATCGCTTGGCACTGGCACATTTTCCACCTGTTGTCAACAAGTTGTAATTCCAGACTGTGTACAGTAGATGGCAGCAGTGATGCAAAGTTGACTACACATTTCGTATCTGCTGCAAGGGCCCAACGACCAAATACTGTGTTTTTGAAAAAGTGATTTCTTCAATAGTCACATGTTGAATTTGTGTTACAATCAGAATTCTCAGTATTGTCTATGAGAGGGGATTTTCTGGAGTTTAGTAGCTGTGACAAGTAGCTGCTACTAGTTGCTTAGTGTGTCTTCACACTATTGGAAGGAACTATTGGAGGGGGGGCATTGGGGGTTGGATATACTGAAGGGTAGAAATATTTTTTTTTTAATTATATTCCACATCTTTAGTTTGACTTATGTTAAGTCACAAAACTATAATAAGTTTTAGACACAGGAACATGCTCAAGCTAGAGCAATGTGGTGGCCAAAATGCCATGAAGTTTAATAACTGCTTAGTATGGCAAGCACGTTTCTGACCTGTGTTAAGCCTTTGGAGAATATGGATACGCTTGGGTGCAGGCACATGTAGCCGATATACGCATGAAAACGCGAGATAAGCCTTGCGTTTTCATGCGTATATCGGCTACATGTGCCTGCACCCCAGCGTATCGCAGGCACAAGTAGCAGGCGTAGGGCTGTATTTTCGCCAAGCGTTTTTCCGCGAAATCGGATATCGATTGGGTAGGTTAAAAAAATTTAGTCGGACTGGGGACGCGGTCCCCGAACTGACTTTGCCTATACCCGTCATTAGAATTCGATCGTTTGGCCCCAGGGCCAAATAACCGAATTGGCCCAGATTCCCCCGATATCACCCACTTGTAGGTGGGGGATATCGGGAGAAGATCCGCTCACTTGGTGACATTGCCGAACGAGCGGATCTGGAGGTGCATGGCCACCTTAAGAGAGTAATGTATGAATTATCAGCTTTGTTTCTTCAGCTTTCCAGAGAAAGAAACCTAACACTCTGCAATCCATTTGTTTCCCACTAAAATGTATGCAGAACCCTTTGTTTACTGATTCTCTATTACCATACTCCTGAGAAAACCATCAGACACCAGATGGTGTATTGCGCTATCTGAGCCAAACGCTTTACTAATCTAATAGCACCTTTGTCTTCCTCTAGGATAGGGCTTGGAACCATTTCATCATTTATTTCTTCCCTATTCATTGCCAGGTCACCTTTCTCTTATCCAGTCCTGTTCTCATCCACCATATTTATGTTCATGTCAAGGAGTTCCTGGGAGTACTCACTCCATCTATTAAAGGACACCTATCACCATAAAAATGGTTCCCCCACCAGAGGTGCGGGTTAATAGAGCCTGCACTTTGGTTGGGGGTGGCAATAGTTTTTTGTTATTAAAAAACAAAAAAAAAACAGCCCCTGCTAGTACTAGGCTGCCTACAGGAGAGGGAGCTCCCAGTGCACAATGGATGCGCTTCACCTACCAACATCACACACATGCAGCCATGTTGTGGCACTTGCTCATTATGCACATGCATCTGCCTCACCAGGAGCTCCCTCCCAGTGTAGGCAGCCTAGCGCTGTAGGGTTTTTTTTTTTTTTTTTAAATATTGTTTCCACCAACTCAAGTGTGGGCTCCATTAGCCTGCACCTCCGGTGTGAAAATCATTTTTATGGTGATAGGTACCCTTTAAGAACTGGATTAGCCTCTTATGTTTATACACTTTTACCTTGGTTTTCCTTTGCAGCATTTGTCTTCTGGACACATTTCTTACACCCAGAACATTCAGTTATTTTATCTGTCCTTGGGTATATGTGGGTTTATCGAGCATACAATACACCTTGACCAAAGGTTGCTTATTCGCAATGAACCCACATATCTGAATGCAATTCCATGATCCACCACCTGTAGACCCAGCAAGTAGTCTCACTCAAGCCTTGGGCATAATTGCAAGTGCTTACTAGTCACTTTTCTCTCTCTGCAGATATACAACAAATGCAACCATTAACTGGAAAAACAGTAAGACTAGGTGCAGGCACACAAAGCAGATTTTTCACACAAAAATGAATGAGTAAGTATTTTGGCAACAAAATCTACTCTGTGTGCTTGCCGTGTGCCTAGGGCACCCAGACAGCTTGGCCCACCCCTGATCAGCCCCTCTGCTTTCATCAGCCTTATAATGTACCAGGAGCTCTGTGTGGCACTGTACAGGCACATTATAAGGCTAAGCACCGGCAGGGCTAAGGATGCGTGGACTAGAGGTAGTCAGGAGAGGTGCTTGCCCGGATATTATAGGGTTAGTATACAACCCTTTTTAACATTAGCTGAATGAATAGGGCTTGTGCTGAACATATTTCTTAAAACAGGTATTATGATGTATGGTTTCTGGCTCTAAACAATATGAAGCTAGTTTCACTTTATTGATCAGTCTATTGAGAGGCCCCTGGTAATGAGCTACTCAAAGGCTGGAGCATTTGTTTGTTCAAAGGTAGATAGGGAGCAAATTGCCCTGTTTATAAAGAAAGGTGAAAACCCAACTATCAATCTAATGCTTTATAACAGGAAAACAGCAAAATGTGGATTAAGTCCTATTTAGCGTGTTAGCGAGTGATAAACCGAGTGTGTGACAAAAAGCCCTGTCTGCCATTGCACTTACTAATAGACAAAGAAAAATTAGGGGGTTTTAAATATGGGATTATGCAAAAGAAAAAGCTTGAGAGGCAAGAGTGTTTGTGCAAGGCTAGAACTAGTTGTTTTGACACCCTAGGCAAACATGTGCCCTAGCCCAAACTTCTGAGAAAGGAAATATATAAGGAAAGGTACTTCTCTTTACCAAAAAATCTACCTTTAAACCCCTCCAACATTTTCAAGTTTTCTTCTTTGGATTTCTAAGTTTTCTCTCCTTGTCCTTTCTTCCCTGGTCTGTCTTCCTTCTCTTCACCAGCACCTTCCTTTACGCCACCCCTTTCAGCTTTATTCATAAGCCATTCTCTCCCACCCCCAGTCCATCATGTGTCATTAGCTTATGCTTTCTTTTTTTTTTATGAACATTTGGCAAAACTAACTTCAGTGAAGAGGCAGTTTAAATTTCAAAGACAGTTACCAGTTTTTAAATTTTCCACAATATGTGCTAAGCAAACATATGGTATTTTGGGGTCAGGGGTACTGTTAGCTGCCCTACTAGTGTTACTTATTTCTGAAGCACTGATTTAAAAATATGGTAAGGTTATTGCTGCAGGTTTTTGAGCAATAAATAAACCATAAAACCTATTTTTTTTCCCTAGGTTGAATACCCCCAAAGTATGCCTCTAAAGTAAAAGAGCACAAGTAGTTCAGAAAGTAGCTGTCACTTATGGAAAATGGTGTGAAAATGGGCAGGCACTCACAGGATTAAATCAATCAAAAAACCTCAGACTTTAGTCATTTAGTCCTGCTTTTGTAAACATGAATCCCGTAAATTTATAACAAGGTTAGTAATCCTAATGTTAACTTTCAAAATAACTGGTACAAACTCCAGATCTTTAATGAAGAGAGAGGGATAGTGAAGAGTACACGGATTATCTCCGAACAGTACCAGAATTTCAATTGATTATATTTATAAAGTTTCTTATATCTATGACATAAAGCTCACTGCATTTTCACGATTGTTCCCCACTGTACTAACAAAATCATAATAGAAACCTAGAAACAGACCTGGTAAAAACAATACACTTTTATTCTAGAAGTTGCAAAGAGGTATCAAAATGAAATGGAGGCTGAGGGAGGGTGCATATTTAAACAGGCTTAAAGAGCAGATGGGTTGGGTGAAAAGGTGCTATGAGACAAGACAAAAAAACAAGCAGATGAAGAGTGAAAGGGTCATGAATTTAAGAGTCTTCCTCATTAGCGCTGTCTCCTTCATCTTCTCCCTCTTCTGTTTCTTTGTCTCCATCTTTGATTTCTTCAAGCTAAATGAAAAAATTTAAAAAGGAGTTTAAGTGTTTGTTTGCCTTTAGAATAACCATTTTTTAGCCAATCTATTTTTAGTTTGAATTATTTGCTTATGATTCTACCTGGCAGCCCAAAACCATTGCTCTGAGAGGCTACAAATTTGTTACATTTACAATTAGTTATTTTTCTAATCTAGAAGGACTTTTTAAAGGCCCTTCCGACCACTGTCTGGTGGCAACTTTACCCTGCCTGGTGGCTGCGAAAATTAAAATGTCAAACTGGAAAGCTGCTGTGCAAAAACCTAACTAACAAGGATACAGAATGCATCAAAGCTGGCCACACACAGAATATACTATCAAGGATGCAGCACTTCCATCTTATACTCCCAAACCTTCTTTCTATCTATTTCTTCTTTGCTGCTACATTTGAACAATAAGAAGAATGAGTGGCTGCATTCCAAAGTACTGTGTTGATTTTTCTACAGTCAGGAGACTTATTTCAGTGAAAAAAGTTATGTGCTATATCCGGCTAGGAAATATAACGCACAAACTTCTTTTCATTTTTTAGCATTGCTCTTAGACACAGAATACCTTTGTGGCTATGATAGGTGTGTGCAATCTGGCCTAACATGCTGCAGTATAACTACAAACCTATATAGTTTTAAGCAAGCCAAAAAAGAAACTGCACACACAAGTCACATGATTCTAAATTCTCTATAATGATCAATCAACTGCAGTGTGACCAGTCTGACAGGCCAAATGGATTGGTTAATGGCCCTCACCCACACATACAGATCAGCAATCAGATTGGCAAGTGGACATTTTATGGAAAATATATAGGATTAATTGCTATATAGCAGGAAAAGGTGATGTACCGTAGCCAGTCAAAATGTTGCTATATAGCATACACACCAGAAATTGATTAAAATGTATTAGACTCAATTAAAAGCAACATGCCAATTATAGACACTAATTAAAATGTATGCAAATGAGAATAGTTTAGGGCAGAGAATCATGGACTTCCACGCTTTAGACAAAAGTAGTAAGTGCTGCATACATAGGGGGCAGCTCAAAAAAGCTCATGTCATACATTCAAAGAACCTTTTTTGGAGCTAATCTGGATATGAATAACTGCAAAAAAAAAAAAAAAGTAAAAAAGTCAGCTTTATCTCAATTTACATACCTGACTCTTTGGCAGGTTTCAAAACACTTTCTAGGGGGTGGCGGTTCCACATAAACAAGCTAATAGGAAAACTCTTGTATTGAACATTCTTACCGTGTCTTCACCCTGTTCATCGTCATCAAGCAAGTCTCCTTCCTCTGCAGAATCCCCTGTTTCCTCTGTAATCAACTTAACGCCAGTCTCATCTTTCTTAGTAGAAAGGCTGCTCTGTTCTTCATCTAATTTGATATCTAAACAAAGACAGAAAAAAATGTAGAGTAAACACTTTAAATGTGACCTTTACATTTTTTGCAGGATGACTGATGCCTTTAAATTTATTGTGGAAATAGGCTGACAGTAATGCTTGTAAAAGTTTTTGCCTGCTGGATGAGCAACACCCATAGGGAATACCCACATTGCAGCTAAACACTATGTAACAGATGTAAAAGGAAATGGACAAAAAGAAAAAAGACCCATCTAAGTATAATCACAGATTAATAAATAGTAACAGATTATTAAACTTTTTAAACACACATTTCCATAGTAACTACAGCATGAAGTTTTACCTTGTTTTGACTGCTCACGCTCAATCCTTTCCAGATTTTCCAAGAGAGAATCCACTCTCTGCTTTATCTGACTGAGCTCCTTCTTGATTGCCTGAAGATCATCTCCCTTCACTGTAATAAGAAATCCGATGTCTGTCATAGCCGTTTTTACAATATAGATATATATATATATATATAGATATAGATATATATATATAGATATATATATATATATATATACACACACACACACACACACACACACACACACACACACACACCTCTCTATCTCACTATCTATTTCTATATCACGGGGTGCACAGCCAAATTTATTTTACACAAAAAATACTTCACGACTGGCACACACAACGGATTGTTTTTTGTGCAATGTGTTCACAATAAATTTGTGATTATTTTTATAGGGTGTGCCTATATAATATATATACATACACACAGAGTTTAATGTAAAACCAACAAATGTGGTTTTTGTACATTGATAACTGCTTTGAAGGAAGAGCAAGGATTATGGAAAAAATAGCTTTTTTAGGACAAGGTAGATTACAACAGTAACACTTGCAACTGGGATAATTGATTCATGTGTTTAGAGATGTAGTTACATAAGGTAATAACTCACATCTACTAGATTTTGAGGAACCGCCTCTCTGTCCGCTTTTTGAGTTGAAGCCACTCTTGCCACGCCGAGATGCATTCCCAGATACTCTCTGCCTTTTTGATGGCACTACTGCCCGAGCAATTGGAGGGGGAGGTGGTACACGTGTTGCAGAATAGCTGTATATATTCAAGAGTAAAGTATTATGAAGTATTATGCAAATAAAAACATATCCGAACTCTGAAAGACACATTTTAAGAATATACATATCTTTCACATGTGCAATATTTAGAAAATATGCAATAAAAAAGAAACACATCATAGTTAAGTGCCTTGCATATACCTGTCATAGTAATCTCTCTGAAAATCATACTCTAAATCAAACGAGGACCTAAAGAATGAAGTAGAGGAAAGAAATATTAAGTTGGCAAAAAAAGAAATGTTACAGCTTACAAAATGCTTTAATGTCAGGAAATAGTAGAAAATATTACTGAGAAGCTAATCTGAAGCCTAAGAATACAAATCTCTGATTCTGTCATGTGAGCACATGGCTCTTTTGGCAAGCAAAACATTGCTTGTACAAGTATGGGTTCAGTTAGAAACCCACTATCAAAAAAGATCTGAATTATCTGAAGATCATTGCCCAAAGACTCCATTTTAATTAAATAATCCACATTTTTAAAACTGATTTCCTTATACCTTGTGCTTGATCCCAACTTAGATATAACTAATACTGATGCACCGAATCCAGGATTTGGATTTGCCGAATCCAATTGACTGGCTGAACCGAATCACAAGACTTTTCATCACATGAAAACGGAAGTCTTTAACTCCTTCATGGCATAATTTGCATATGCAGGATTCTTGGTTCCGCTGAATCCCAAAGATAGTGGATTCGGTGTATCCCTAATAATTAATCCTTATTGGTGGCCCACCAATCCTATTGGGTTTATTTAATGTTAAGATGATTTTTATCAGACAATGTATAAAGATCCAGCTTATGGAAAGACCCCTTATTCAATAGTTATCCACTATCTTAAAAAAAAAACAAACAAAAAAAACAAACATACCCATACATGTCTGCAGCAGATCGTTTGACACCAGTTTTGCTTCTGTTTGCTTTAGGTTCAGCGGCCAAATTAATATCTGGGAAAAAAAACATAAGAATTGGTGCATCTAAACAAAATGCATATAATTGGAGAAAAAAAATGCAATGAATATTTCATTACTGTTATATTAAGGATAACAAATCTGCAGAATAATGTCTAGGGTTTGCACTACATTTACCATGTAGCATGGCAAGAGTTAGCATAGACCATGTTTGTGGGACATAAACTTGAAAAAATGCATCTGACCCACTGGCCTTGTAATTCTTGGCAGAAAGCCGACTGATAATTTGGTAGTATGCAAAACCAAGAGTAAACAATAGGACAATGCTGTCCAGAAAGAGGTCTGCATGTGTCCAAGTAATTTATGGCCTCTACTTGCACTGGGTCTTCATTCAACTGTAATCAAATGCACAATATGATAATATTCACACTGAAGAAGTTGGACAGCATTTTATTAGGATTACTGCGTCTTCCTCAAGTCCTATCTTACGTTTGTATTTGTAATCATCAAAACATGTACATAGCAGAAAGTGTGCATGAAGAACTCCGGTTCCAGTGAAAGCAAACATTAAAGCTACAGAGTACAACTTTGTGGCAACACTTTGGAGGAGGCTCTTCTTACAATATCTAAGCACAAAACAAGGTCAGTACAGAAGTGGTTTGTTGAGATGGGAGTAAAGGTAATTTCCTGGCAAAGCCCTGTCCTCAATGTAACTGAACACCAATAAAAAGACCAGTCAGTAATTGCATGTTTCCTGCATATACCCTTTAATTGTAGAGAGTTGTGGAATATGTTGGCACTTTATAAACTATTATGGAAATCAAACCATAAGCCACCATCATAACCCAATCTTATTAATTCTAATGGGTGAACGACACAAAGTCCAGCAGCAACGATTCGAAAGCATTCCCAGAACAGTAAAGGCTGTCACAGCAATAATGGGAAGAGCAGTTTTTTACCAGTTACACTAAATCTTAACTCCAGGCAAAATGCAGCTAGTAGAGTCAGCATTGTTTAAGAGTAAATTTGAAAACATTGAAAATAGAAATAAATAAGTTAATGCTCTGAGCAGCAGAAGGTGGAATGCCACTGGGTATAAATATTTACTCCATAGAAGCAGCTCACAGCAATTACGCAGAATCTTGCCTTCCTTAATCGATATAGTTCGCTGGAAAATTTAAACTCTTCCGATTCGATATAATAGCACCTTTAAGAAAATGGCAGCAATGTTGCCCATGGTAAAAATTTGCTACCACAGGCGACAAGTTTCTTTAAAAAAAACTATTTAATTTGGCTTAAATCGCAGGAAAATGTGGAAGGCGGTAATTTTCCGTGATTAACTCATTGCAAAAAAAAAAAAAAAAAAAAAAAACACTATACAACAACCTTACAAAGCTTAACCCCTGAAAGTAGCTTACATATAAGCTGTACAAGATAAATCCACACTGCTAAGGCCTTAAATACATGACCAGACTCTTTACAAAGTATGTGTCTTACTTTACTTACCCATGACTTGCCCTGCAATCATGCGGCCATCTTCACCTGCAACAGCTGTACGGGCATTGCGTTCATTGGAATACTGCACAAATGCATAGCCCTTGTGCACAGAACAGCCCACAATCTTTCCATATTTAGAAAAGATTGCTTCTACATCAGCTTTCTTTACAACAAGAGTATTAAGATTCCCAATAAATACACGAGAGTTCATCGACCGTGGATCGGTCTTGTTAGTTACATTACTGGCCATCATGTCTGAGCCCGGGGACGCAATTTTTGCCTAGAAATAAAAACACAAAAAAATAGATCTAGGAAGACTTGAAGACTCACATTGAAGTAAAAAAAAAAAATCAAAAAGAAAAAAAAAAAAAAAGAAAAAAAAAAATCCAATGAAATGCATTTTAATGTTAAGCAAATGTTGAAAGGTTAGAATCAACATCACTGTAAAATACTATAAAATGTAGAAATCATTTGCTATCTATTATAAATTGGTGTGTAGGGTTTTTCATGACAAGAAAACAAGTGGTATTTCATGGGTTGTCAAATACTAGCTCCTGCTTAAAGTTTTAGGATACAGTAGCAATGGGATAGGTGTTTAATAGAGTAGTTTTAAAACACTTAAAGGAACAGTAACACCAAAAAATGAAAGTGTATAAAAGTAATTACAATATAATGTACTGTTGCCCTACATTGCTACAACTGGTGTGTTTGCCTCAAAAAAACTACTATAGTTTATATAAGTAAGCTGCTGTGTAGCCATGGGGGCAGCCATTCAAAGGAGAAAAGGCACAGATTACTTAGCAGATAACAGACAAACCCTCATTATATGGGGCTTATCTACTAGTTATCTGCTATGTAACCTGTGCCTTTTCTCCTTTTTTCCAGCTTGAATGGCTGCCCCCATGGCTACACAGCAGCTTATTTATGTAAACTATAGTAGTCTTTCTGAGGCAAGCACACCAACAGTACATTATATTGTAATTACTTTTATACACTTTCATTTTTTGGTGTTACTGTTCCTTTAAAGTGCTGAATGTATTGGAGTTTATTATCAAATAGTTCAAACAGCAGTAATTAACAAATTACATGTGTTTTGCAAATCAAAATTAGGACAAGAAGAAACTTTAACAGGAGCTTTTTACCTTTTCATTATCTAGTCTTACCATAAGCCAGAAGAATTAGATGCCCAATTCATCTTGCAGAGTTCTTTTCTGCTGACAGCCAGCGAAGGGGCAAAGATGGTAGGGATAGGCTGGGGAGGGGTAGGGGGGGGAAGGACTTGCAGGAAGGGAAGTTAAACTAATTATTAAAAAAAAAATGCCCACTTATACTGCTACCACACAGCGGGGCAAACACTATTCAGGGGGTAACTGTCCCAACAACATTAGTAATACCACTCACATTATAAAACTAAAAATGATATTCAATAAAAATCCTGTTGTGGCAAAAATGCGAAACACATAGCATAAAAATATTTAAACAATACAATTAAGTCCATTTGTCAACATAACCGGAAGCATGGGGAGAAAGTAAAATTTCATCATAAAAATATGGACTATTCACAATTGAAAAGGATAGAAAGCCTCTCCTTCCCAATCCACCCCCCACCAGGAAAAATAAAAATAAAGTCAGAAAAATTAGCATCAGTATTATTAGACATTTATACAAAAAAAAATAAAAATAAAAATAAAAAATAGAAAAAAAATAAAAATAAAAAAAAATCAGAAATACATCAACATGTTAAAAAGGAGACCATTAAGGCATTAAAAATCTTGAAAAATGTGTTTAAAAAAACAGGAAAGCGAGACTTACTGTAGTTGAAGTTTCAAAAAAAATTCTTCGCTGTGAAAAAAAAGGGGAAAAATTATGAAAACAATCCAAACTAGGGGGAAAAACAAAATATTTAAAAATTTGATTTAAAAATTCTAGCAATTCTAAAAATGCTATGTTAAATTGTATTGTCATGTAAAACCCCTGTAATTCAGCAATTACAGAATGGGATAGGAAGGGTGGGGGGTAGGTAGGAAATGGAAAACTATCCTGCGCTAACAATGGAAACTGCTATCACTAAAAAAAACCTGCCAAAAATCAACTGGGACAGAAGCAAATGATTTTAGAGTTCTGTGTGATAGGTAGCTTTGTGACACATAAGTCTAGAAGGATTGAAGCTATGAACTTTAGCTCCCCCATGTCACCGCGGGCTGGCATAACCCTCATCACTTTTCCGGTTTTCACAGGTGGGGATAAAGGGGAAAAAAGCACCTTCTCTAATTGGAAACAGAGAGGAAGAGAAAAATGTATTTCTGTCAGAAAAGGTATGGGGGAGAAGGAAGGGTAATTTGGAGAACTGCACAGATCACTCTCCTGTGGAAATGAGAAGGGGAAAAAGTTTCAGACTGAGAGGAGCAAAAATGAGGGTTACTTTATAGTACGGGAAAATAATTAGGCCACTAAAAACACTACAGAAGTGCAATTATCCATACAATGATCTACAAGAAATGTGTGTGTCTCAACTACACTTGACTATATTTCTTGGACTTCCATTAAATATTTCGACCACTTTTCTTACACAGAAAGTGCCTGCATAAATTATCTTGGCTAATGAAGTAAACAAAGCTTCTGGCTTTGCCCCCTCTTCCTTTAATCTGGCATTCTATTAATCCCAGAGTCATTAATACACATGAATTTTAAAAGATTTAAAAGTGTAAATAGAAAAATTATGTTAAAAAATTGGAACATAATGAAAAATGAAGGTACAGAAAAACTAGCTGAAAAGCACATCAATTTTTATGAGGAGTATTTTGTCAGCACCCACTATTATCACTGTTAATTTCTAATGTTTCTAGCTACTAAAATGATTGCTTGGTACAATGAATAAAGCAATGTAACATCCACCTATCCATTTAGCCATGTAAAAATCTCATTGGGGAAACTAATTAGAAACTTTTTAGCTTTTTAGCAGTAGCATCTACACAAATGTAGCATTTTTCATTGAAAAGTGACACTACACCATTAAGGTCCCCATACACAGGCCGATAGTAGGGCCAAACGATCGAATTACCCTGGATTCTCCCGATATCGCCCTCCCATAGGTGGGTGATATCGGGAGAAGATGTCGCCAAGCAAGCGAATCTGCCAGTGTATGGGGACCTTTACAGGGCAGTTCAGCTTAAAATTGACCTCCCCCTGCCCCAAGAAGACATGTGAAGTACTAAAAAACTACATATTGTCCAAAACAGACTGACACAATGAGATTACACAACAGTAGCTCCAAATAGCTGGTTAATGGACCCACACTCAGACTAAGTTAAAAAAAAAAAAAAAGGCTGAACTTAAAATTTAGCTATCATTTCACATTGGGTGGTCTGAAAAGCAAATGCGTCTTAAAGGAAAACTATAACCCTCAACACTGTAGGTTTCTATAAAAACATATTGCATTAAACAGCTTCTATCTAAATAAACCATTTTCAAAAATATACTTGTTTAGTAGTATGTGCTATTGGCTCATTCTAAAAACAAAACTGCAGACTGCCTAAGTACTAAGGGTCCACCGCCTGGGAAGTAAAAAATTGTCATTTTAAACATTAAGGGTCACCTCCTGGGATCATAGGATTCATGGTGCATACTAACTAAGGCACAGATACATGTTAGGTCACATGAGCCAATTAATGGACATAGCTTTGTCTGCTGCTTCCACACTTCTTCCTATTACATTTAGAGCTCCATTATTTCTAGTCATGTGATCTCAGGGAGGACACAGATCACCACAAAATGGTGGCTCGAGCAAAAAAAAAAAAAAAAAGCAATATTTACTGATATATATATTCCAGTCTGGCAAGATTCTTTAATAGGTCACTTAATATAATATAAACTGTTAGTTAAGTATTCAATCAGGGGGTACAGTTTTCCTTTAATGGACAAATGTTCTGTCTTTTACGCTCACACATCTTCCTGTTACAGTCTGTAACTGCATTAGTTCCTGTCAGGTGATCACGGAGGGAGCACATCACAAAATGATGGCTCAAGGGAAAGGATGTAAAAGGACAATATTTACTGCCCCGGAATGCTGCACTGCCACTGTTTCCTACCAGCGTTTTACATTACATTACAGCCGGTAGGAAAGAATTCAGAGGAGATTAGTTGCCACAACTAAAGAAAATTAATCGTGTGTTGACCAAGCTCCTTGTGTGTCAAAATCCTTTATGGGTGCTGCCATGGCTACACAGCAGCTGATTTCTATAACTTAAACAATCTTTCTAAAGCAAACACACATTTTACCAGTGCAGGGCAACAGTAGATTATATTGTAATTACTATAATGTTACTGATCCTTTAATCAATTTGTTGGGTGAAATGTACATAACAGCCAATGCTTAGACACAGCTGGCAGTGAATTCCTAAGACAAGGACACACAAATGAGGACTATATGCAGCTTGTACATTTGTTCCCAACAATCAACAGTATGCCACCTAACTTCAAAGCACCTGCATTGCAATGAGCAAAAAAGCCACAAGAAACAAGCAACTAAAAACTCAAGATGGTTATAAACTTAATCCAATCCTTGCCCAGCTATCTTGCTTGCTGGTAAAACATAAATTCAAATCTATTAGCAAGACAGCGACTATATTCCAGCAGTTGAGCATTACTTTAAGATTGTTATAATTTGGAATATTAATTTATTATTGCCGAGTACTGCTAATAACTCATTTAGCAGTATTGTTTCACAGCAGCTCTTGAAGAGGCAGTTTTAACTAGGGAAATCCTCCCTCAGCCATATACGTTTTCACATCTGGGATGACCAGGATGACAAAATTGTTCAAGGTCACCAGATTAAACAGGCAAGTCAGAGGTAAATTTCGTGTTTTTTTCTCAGCAAATGTCCCTGCACTTCCAGATTTTCTATCCAGAAAGTTACTACCACTGTTTTCCCTAAGGGCAAAGACACATGCAGCTATTTAATAGCAGCTACCTGTCATGGTTACTAAACACCAGGAAATACTGCAGGCAACAAATCTTACTGTGTGCCAACGGGGAGGTATGGTTGTAACATGCCCAGTCAGTACCAGAGCCAATTTAAAAATAAAAGGACTCTAAACAGCCCCCAAAATGACATACGGTACCCTCTCTCGCTATACGGAGTCTAAAGTATTTTCTTAGAAAGAAGCTAAAACCTGCAGCTCAAATCAGTTAACTTCCTTATGTGGTGTGAAGTTTACAGAACCTTCCCTTTCCTTTGAATGGGAAGGTGGTCAAAGAGCAGTCTACTGTACATGCCTACTTGATTTCCATTGGAGCTGGAGGCAGAGGGGATGAAGAGAAGACAACTATTTGACTGACTTTCTATTTAAAGAAAGAAGGCTCAGTATACTAAAGGGGGGGGGGGCTTAAAGATACATAAAAGAGTTACTGATTTGAGCTGCAGGTTTCAGCTTCTTTCTTAGAAAAGACATCAGACTCAATGTAGAGAGAGAGATATGCCATTTTGGTTGTTATTAAGAGTCTTTTTAGGGATTTTAAAATAAAAAGAATAACATCCTTTAAATACAGATATCTACTTTCTGATGAAACTAAACATATGCACTTGGCATAGCTATGAGTGAATTTCAGACAAATCTCATGTTTTAAAGTAATTTAAATATATTAGGGCTATATATATGTACCGTTAGGCTGAAGCTACATGAGGTGTATTCTCGCCCTGTGGATAAATGCATGGCCAAAATCTGCCCAAATGCTTTAAAAATCGTATTGTTATGCCTGCACCTGGAGCCACTGTGTCGGCCTGGGTGCAAAACTACTTGTGTATGCAGTTTCGCAACTTATTTCGCTCCATGTGTCTGCAGCCAGGCAGACGCAATGGCTCTGTACGCTGCTTAACTTCAGGCCAAGAATCTGCCCTGTGTGGCATTAACCTTACCCTGCACTGTTAAAACTATTAAAGGGGTTGTTCACCTTTAAGTTAACGTTTAGTATGATGTAGAGAATGATATTCTGAGACAATCTGCAATCGTTTTTTAATTTTTATAATCTGTAGTTTTTTAGTTATTTCATTTTAAGTTTAGAAGCTCTCCAGTTTGGAGTTTCAGCAGCTATTTGGTTGCTAGGGCCCAAGTGACAAATACCAGGAGAGGGTCTGGATAGAAAAGGAAGTTACAAAAAACCACAATAAAACTGCAGCCTCACAAATTAATAGATTTTTTGCTGCTGGGGTCAGTGACCCCCATTTAAAAAGTGCAAAGAGTTTGAAGGCGGCGGCAAATCATTCAAAAACTGTAACAAGTAAACAATGAAGTCCAATTGAAAAGTTACTTAGAAATGGCCAATCTAACATACTAAAAGTTAACTTAAAGGTGAACCACCCCTTTAAGTTTTTTTCAAAAACACTTCTATATATGCTTATATGAACAAGCTATGCAGCTAAGGGAGCAGCCATTCAAGTTGAAATAGGGCTCCGCAGAATACAGTGGGTATAGTTCTTACATAGGAATAAGAACTTACTGTCTTCCACAGAACTTCTCGTATTTATGTATGGCTAGTGTCACGTGGAGCACGCAGCAGAAATGGGCAAAAAAATTTAAACACGACTATGCTTCCAGGTACCGTCAAGGTAGCAGGCTGGTTCAGCATAGGGGCAGATTCTTGGCCTTGGCACTAGCCTAACCTCTGCCTTTTCAGACTAAATAGCTACCCCGACGGGCTAAATAACAGTTTATTTATATAAACTATACTAGTGTGTCTAAAGCTAAAACACCAGTTTTGCCAGTGCAAGGCAACTGTACATTATATTTTAATTACTTGAAACACTTCTTTAGTGTTAATGTTCCTTCAAGATCCACAGCATATATTTTGGGCTTGAGTAAAGCTGGCCATATATGTAAAGATCTACTTGTTTGGCAAGGCTCCCACGAAGGGAATTTTAAACCTGCCCGATACACATCTGGCCAATTTTCGGCCACATCCGAGGGCCCCATACACAGGCCGATAAGCTGCTGACTCAGATTGTTGGCAGCTTTTATTGGCCCATGTATGGCCACCTTAAATTATCAGCCCTCAGATGCTGACTTAGTAATAGACAGCGTTTGTACTCATGTAATCTAATGTTTGCCCACTTTCTTCTAATGTTTTAATAATTTGATAACCCCTAAGTTTAGCTTCTCAACAGCAGTTCAGTGCACATGTTTAGTGTCACTGATACACAGCTGCAGCGGACAATTTCGCAGAACTGGATCATTACTGTTAGAGAGCTGCAAAACTTCAGGAATGGTACATTACATTTAATACAACACTAAATGGAGCCAAAATTATTTGAGGCTCCAGTGCACTTTTAAACCAGAAAGGGATCATGAAAGGGCAATTGAATAAGAAGAGAAACTCCTGCTGACAGGGAACTAAAACATTAAGTGGGTGGACATTTTAACAATGTTGCTTATGTTTGATAAATTGCCAAATGAAAATGTCTATGGATAATATTTAAATACCTATTGTTTAGTCAATACCTTTCAGAAACATGCTAGAAATAACCAGTATCAATCATGGCCTTTAGGGAGAAGACACACACAACTACTTAGTAGCAGCTACTTTTTCAAGGCTACTAAGCTCCAGAAAATACCCTGCCATAGACAATACTGAGAATTGCCTCAACTAAAACAAACGTAGAGGAAATTAGTAAACGATCAGCATTGTCTTTTCTAGCAGCTGCTACTAGTAGCTCCGTGTGTCTTCACCCTAAACAATCAGGCCCTTAACCTTCAAATATGTGACCTAGATTATACTGCAGAGATAAGAGACGGCTAAACATACTAAGGAGCCCCCCTGCAGCCCAGTTACATTGCCAATACTCGCTGCTAAACCACTCGGCCACTTGTAGCTGTAACGCGGTGGCCATCACTAAGGCGCTTAGGAATACACCTGATCATGTACAGCATAACCCTATGCAGCGCATTTTTCCTAATTGATTTGTTCACAACCCTTAATTTAATTAAACCAGAACTGATATTATATGCTTATTATGACGCAGTTATGTCTACAAGCACAGATCGTAGTTACAGCCCGCTAAAACGATTTCCGCTGCATCTACGGATACAGAAAATAGTACAAGACGATGAGTGGCCTTGCACCATTGCATATAACATTTGCTTTGCACATTCTATATTACGCTTGAAACTCTTATAGCCGGAATTACGTATTGCAAGGCCTTACTGCGGCCTCCTTCTGATGCCATCTCAGAGCGTTCATCAGCCGGTTATACTTACCTTTGACTCGCGTTAACGAGACACGCTTGAGACTCTAGAGAGTCGTTGGAAACAAAAAAACTGGTGGCGGAAAGGACAGGCACGTAAACAAAATACACGACTTCGTTAAACGCTAACAGAAGATTAAGACCGAATCTGCGTCTTCAACACAAAATGGCGAAAATTCTATCGACCCACTGCGCAGCTCAACTAAAGCTTTCTGACGTAAGAAAAGCTTTGGTGCGTGTCCGATCGCTGATTGGAAGTTCCGCACGCCAATCAGACTGGAAGCGCTGAGGTTTTGCCAATAGGCAACGGGAACGGGGGCGGGGGCGGTGGGTAACAGTTGGGCTGTTGGAAGTGTAATCCAATTGAGATGAAGCTTTCGGGCGCTTGTGTATTTTTGTGCTTGTGTCTACAATAGTAATTGTAAATGGAAACATGTTTAAAAAAAACGAGCGTGCATTGCCTTATAATAAGATTAATTTGTAAAAACAACCTAGGCTGATTAATAATGATTAAACTTTTTATCTTGTATTTTTTCTTAGACCACCCAGTGAATCTTGGTTTCCTTGTCCTTTAAGAATAGATACTTCTGTAACATACTAAAAAAAATTTCACTGGGAACTCCCCCTTGCCTTACACCAGTATTCACCAAGCAGTGGCTTATGAGCAAAATGTTGCTCCCAGTGGCCTCAAAGCAGGTGCTTATTTTTAAATTTCTAGTTAGAAGGCAAGTTTTGGTTGCATAAATACAGAGTGTAAAGGTGCCCATACACGGGCCGACTATAGCTGCCGATATCGGTCCCTTGGACCGATTCGGCAGCTAATCGGCCCGTGTATGGGCAGAACAGAGCTGCCTGGCCGACCGATATCTGGCCTGAAATTGGCCAGATCTCGATCGGCCAGGTTAGAAAATCCGGTCGGATCGGGGACCGCATCGGCTCGTTGATGCGGTCCCCGAACCGACTGCCCCATAAACTCAAATGTAATCCGATCGTTTGGCCCCAGGGCCAAACAATCAGATTATTTTTTTTTAAAGCAGCTTCCTACCCGATATCGCCCACCCGTAGGTGGGGATATCGGGTGAAGATCTGCTCGCTTGGCGACATCGCCAAGCGAGCGGATCTTATGGTGTATGGGCACCTTAATTGCCAAACAGAGCCTTCTGTAGGCTGCCAGTCAACATAGGGGCTATGCAATAGCCAATTATAGCTCTCAATGGCATCTCCAGGAACTTTTTTCATGTTTGTGTTGCTCTCCAAAACTTTTTCCATTTGAATGTGGCTCAAGGGTATTAAAGGTTGGGGATCCCTGCCTTACACTAAAAGATCTGCTCTTTTGACGAGTTCACCAAACAAGCGGATCTTTCCATTGATATGCCCACCTAAAGTGGGCGATATCAGAGTAATCGTTTGGCCCTCAGGAATAGATGGGAATAGAACACAAATTGAGGTAGCAGGCTTGTTTCCTATAACTCTTCCATGCAGATCATGTTTGTGCAAGCAACACTGCAACATGGAACAGTGTAACACAACTACATCAGCAAAACTTTCTCCTGCAGGGCCTTTGGAGGAAGGTTTGCCTTTTTTGTCATACGTTCAGCTCTCTCTCTCTCTCTCTCTCTCTCTCTCTCAAGTTCTCTTGTTCTTTAAGATTTTTTTTTTTTGGGGCTTTTTCAGTTGGAGAATTGCTATTTCTTTATGTCATTATGGATAATTGCCTTCCCCAGCTTTGAAGGCATCAGTTAACTTCATAGATCTCACTCAGTTGCTTAGGAAAGCCCATAGTTGTTGAGTAACAGCCCAAAGTTTGGGGTGCTAAAGAAATTAGGAAGCTCTGCAGTTCACAACAGGTAAAAACTTGTAAAGGCCTAACAAAGTAATTAGGGTCAGGGACCTTACAAAAACAGTGTTTATTACTGGACAAGCAGAAGGGCCTCCAAATATTTGCCCATGCCACAACTACTATATTCTTTGAATCTTTGTCTTGTTTTTTCAAGTTGGTGAAATAAAACATAACTGTGCATTAACATTGCTAAGTGTACCACACTTTTACATTTAACTGTATGTCTCTTGTGATGATGATAAATGGGGTTGGCAGTTTTCTAAAAAAAAAAAAAAATCTTACTATTTATTATCTCAATCTTAATTCTTCCAGCTCGGTGTTAGCCTTAATGGTGGCAACAGCTCAAGTTTTAAAATGTTATCCTTGAAACAGTGATACAGTGAAAATTTGTGAAACCCATTAAAGTTAATGGACAGACTGTTCTGATTCAGTTGAACTGCACTAATTGTATATTGTAAGAGCATGTGGGGACAGCATTGGCAAACCAGAGTAACAACAGGGGACACAGTTTCATAATGACTTTCATTCTGCAATTGGCCTAACAATTAAAATAAAAGAAGGAAGGCTCAGGTGCTCCGCCCTGAGCCTTCAGTTAGGGCAGCGGATATCACCATTTTTTTTAAGAGCAGGCACTCAATGAGCAAATCGTCAGGCAGAATTCTTCTTTAAAATAGTTTTATTAGAGTACCATAAGCGCCTTAAGTGTCTGTGAACACAAAATGCATAGACAGCATGCAGTGAATCTTAGTGATGTAGCCTTTATTAAAGGAACAGTAACACTAAAAAATGAAAGAGCTTTAAAGTAATAAAAATATTATGCACTGTTGCCCTGCACTGGTAAAACTGGTGTGTTTGCTACAGTAACACTACTATAATTTATATAATAAGCTGCTGTGTAGCCATGGGGGCAGCCATTCAAGCTGGAAAAAAGGAGAAAAGGCACAGGTTACATAGCAGATAACAGATAAGTTCTGTGGAATGCAATAGTGTTTTATCTGTTATCTGCTATGTGCCTGCGCCATTTCTCCTTTGAATGGCTGCCTCCATGGCTACATAGCAGCTTATTTATATAAATTATAGTATACATTCTGAAGTAAACACACAACTTTTACCAGTGCAGGGCAGCAGCACATTATATTTTAGTTACTTTTATACACTTTCATTTCTTGGTGTTACTGTTCCTTTAAGATGCAGCAAAGTTCTATCAATGAATGACAGATCTTAACACATTTTAAAATCAATCTAACAACAATATAACAGCCGCGTAAAAATGTTTATGCTTGAAAGGAGTCTAACACCCCAATAAAGGAAATACGTCTTTGATTGTCCTTATATGTAAATGAAAGACCCACATCAGTGGCATTACAATAGTAGAACCTGTTATGTAAATTAAAAGTGATATACCAGTGGCATTACAATGCTGGGTGAAATCTTGTAAATTACACTATACCAGTGGCATTACAATGCTGGGTGAAATCTTGTAAATGAACGCTATACCAGTGGCATTACAATACTGGGTGAAATCTTGTAAATGAACAATACACCAGTGGTGTTATAATGCAGGGTGAAATCTTGTAAATGAAAGCTATACCAGTGGCACTACAATACAATGTAAAAATCTTTATAAACAGTGTGCAATGTCTATCAAACTACTACATGTTTATTCACTTTTATACATTACAGAAAGCCACTAATTAAAAACAAAAACATTTAAAAAAAAATATCACTTGGACTGTAATGAGAAGCTTTCCCTCCTCTTCAAAGTCCAGATCTTGATCCAAAACTCCATTCTGGCTCCCGATACTACAGTTCAGAAACAAAACTTGGCCACATAAACACATCCTGGACCCAAGCAGACAGAGAGCACTGCATGTTTCCATATAGTTCATTAAGTTTTCCTTTTAAAACACAGTGCTTTTTGTCTGCTTGAGTCCAGGATGTGTTTCTTGTGGCCGAGCTTTTTGAACATTAATTCATATGATACAACATAACACAGTCTCACATATTACAGATGCATAAGAGAAAGAGAAAATAATGACAAGGCCAACTGTTAGCTTTCCATCACTGGTCTTTTACTTGTTATTGGTGGTCAATCTTTTACTTCTACCCAATATTTATGGACCTAAAGGACATGTAAACCCCCCACACAAAAATTTAATCAGTGAGTAGCCTTTTTGAAACCTTTAAATACCAGCCACTTAGGTTAATAGTAAGGTTGCAGCATCCCCTTAATCACTTTGGATTCTTTCTCTTCTTCTAACCATCCCTCAGGAACTTACTATGGCTGTTGGCTACTGAGCATGCTCAGTTCTTCTCAAATAAAGATACTAAACTTGCCCTCTAGTCTAACGCCCAATAAAGAGATGGAATTGCTGGGTCCCATAGAAACTCTGCTCTAGCTGTCTGCTCCTATTTTTTTCACCTAACCTCCTCTTCCGAGCTCAGCTTAACCAGTACAGGGCACAATCCATGCAGAACCTTTTATCAAAGTAAGTTCAGCCTGTGTGAGCCTGCATTTTTCCATTCTTCATTGCATGAACTTTACAAGTAGATGTACTGTTTGCAGATGTAAATGTCACTGAAGATGTGTTAGAGGGAAAATGGCCGCTGGGTGAAAGCTGCTATTTGTTTTAGGAAAATGTGATGGTGCTGGCAAACAGAGGGAATACGTGCAGTACAAATAATGCAATTTGGGTGGGGAGATGCGCTCAACTTAAATATGTAATGATATTCGTTTTTTATGTTCTTTAAAGGAACAGTAACACCAAAAAATGAAAATATAATGTACTGTTGCACTGGTAAAACTGGTGTGTTTGCTTCAGGAACCCTACTATAGTAAATAAAAATAAGCTGATGTGTAGCCATGATGTCAGCCATTAAGCCATTCAAGCTGGTAAAAAAAAGAAAAACGTGAGATAATGCAAAGTCTTGCGTTTTCATGCGTATATCGGCTACATGTGCCTGCACCCGAGCGTATCTCATTCATTCGGGTGCAGGCACATGTAGGAGGTGTAGGGCGGAATTTTCAGCAAGCGCTTTTACGCTTGCCAAAAATATCCGCCCTACGACTCATGTGGCATCAGCCTTAACTAGAGTTTGGAATGGAGGGTCTTTCCTGCTCTCCCTCCATTCACTCCAGGGACCTATTAATTTGGCTTTTCCTAAGCCAGTAACTTAAACACAGCATCACCTGCTGCAAAGCCAGGCATTTTACCTGGTGCTACTTGTATCCCACCTTCAACACTGGTGGAAAACACACCAAATAATGATCTTTTCCATTGCAACTCTCACAAAGGTTATTCAGATGAGTCCTTGATGTAGAAGGACCTATGGGTTTTTGTGGATAACAAACGTATCTGAACCAAACAATGCAGCAGCAATGGCCTGCAGGTTTTGAGCTGTTAAAAGGAGTATACCTTCAAATGTAAACGGAGGGGGGGGGGGGTATGGGCCTAAAACTATTAAACTAAGGGTAGGCAAAAGAAGTATGTGTCTAGTGCCCCTTCACTGTTGCACCCTAGGGACATGCGCCTCTTTAGCCTACCCCTAGTTCTGACCCTGATGTCCTGATATTCTTAGCACAAATCTGATCCAGGGACTGGTGGATTACCATCTTGCTCTTCTGAGGCAAAATAAGCTAATGGGGATACCACCACAAGGGTGAAAGAGTGCCTCTATGTAACATTTGCACCTGGGACCATGGGGAGTTAGTTAGGCCACTGCAATTTGGAAATTACTTCAGATGGGGTTTTCTCTGGATTAACTAGCAGTTAGGCAGGTCTCATTTAGATAAAAAGGTTGAGCTCAATAGTCATTTTTTTACTTAAAATAATATGTTCCTGGCATTTGCTTTCAAAATGTATATATATATATATATGTATGTATGTATATGTATGTATATCTTTATTTATAAAGCGCTACTTATGTACGCAGCGCTGTACAGTAGAAAACATTAATACAAACAGGGTGTTAATAAGATAATAGATAAATACAAAGTATAATAATAAATACAGATAAATACAGCAGCAATAAGTTAAGAGTCGAGGACACAAGAGGAAGGAGGTCCCTGCCCCGTAGAGCTTACAATCTATATGGGAGGGTAACTAACAGACACAAATAGGCAAATATATATATATATATATATATATGTAGATATAGATGTTATCTTGATAAAGGTCCCGGGTGAGGACCGAAACGTGGATCTAAATAAAATAAGTATCTTTTTTTGATGAAAGTTTCCTGGTGTGCATCAGCATTTTTTACATATTTACACTGTTTTTCTGATTTGCACCCAGGTTGTAATCCCTATACTGTAAGTGTGTGCCTCAGCCTTTATATATATATATATATATATACACATATCTTTGGCATATAATTCAGTATTAAATAAGTGGCTATTATAATAGGGTTAACAGGACAGCAACACTTATCACAGAATCAAACTGTCCCTTTTCTTTGTTTACACTCGGCTCAGTGTAACTGCGTTATTAATGTCAATTCTATTACACACCCACACAAAGGTAAAAGTCTCATTACTAAACAATATTTCACCTTTCAATTATCTTTAATGATATACAGTATTATATGTTATAAAGCGCCTCTGTGAGATGGAATATGCTGAAGAGACAACCCCAAATGAGGGTTATAATTTCAAAGGTCTACCATTAGAAGTGGGGAGGTAATTTACCTATACAAGGACATTTTTCCTCAACTAGACGTACACCTTATTGGTTGCTGTCAGTTTCTTTGCGATAATGTAATGCTTTGATTACAATTGTGCAAGGTACAGACAGAAATGAAGGATATGTAACCCCTTCTTGGCTGGAGCCAAGCCAACAGCATGGCTAGTGTAGGTTTAAAGCACGGGGTACACGCAACGCAATCATTGAGGATGGGCCTTCGCTAAGTGGAAGGGAACGGAGCTTTGGTGTAGTCCAACTACAACCCACTGTAACTGTGTGCGGTGCAAAGTAACAAATGGGTGCCAGGAGGTTCCTGCAGTTGAACAATAGAATTGGTTTATTGTTAGAGACAATGCATATGCAAGGTTATAGCAATACTCACATACAGCTTCTATAAGATAGTGATACCCTGAGGACTGCACAGAGAGGGTGCATACCGGTGTTTCCCAACTCCTCCTGAGTCTGGGCAGGGTCAATGCACCGGGTCAGCTTGCCCACCCTTTGGAACAGTTAGATTGGATACCATACTCCTCAGGTTTACTACCTCTAGCCATCAGGGTCCCACAGCAACTATAGATCAGGGTTTCGATACCTGCCTCCTATGTCTTAACCGTGGCCCTACGCTAAAGAAACAGAGTATGGCACACACAGGCAGCATAGGGCAGGCAGAGTATGGCACACCTTGGCAGCATAGGGCAGGCAGCGTATGGCACACAGGCAACATAGGGAAGGCAGAGTATGGAACACACAGGCAGTGTAGGGCAGGCAGAGTATGGCACACACAGGCAGTGTAGGACAGGTAGAGTATGGCACACACAGGCAGCATAGGACAGGCAGAGTATGGTACACACACAGGCAGGGTAGGGTAGGGCATGCAGAGTATGGTACACAGGGATCATAAGGCAGGCCAGTACTGCCTGTATGTGCCATACTCTCCCTGCCCTACCCTGCCTGTGTGTGCCATACTCTCCCTGCCCTACCCTGCCTGTGTGTGCCATACTCTCCCTGCCCTACCCTGCCTGTGTGTGCCATACTCTCCCTGCCCTACCCTGCCTGTGTATACCATACTCTCCCTGCCCTACCCTGCCCTTGTGGGCCATACTGTCCCTGCCCTACCCTGCCTGTATGTGCCATACTATGCCTGCCCAGTGTATGGCACAGACAGGCAGCATAGGGCAGGCAGAGTATGGCACACACAAGCAGCATAGGGCAGGCAGAGTATGCCACATACAGGCAGCATACAGTGACACAATGCTGGCATTGTTCCTACAGTCTGTTTGAGGTGTGAACAGATGAACAATGTGGGTGATTACAGTCTGAGCCTGAGGTGTAAACAATGCAGGGGGTGAACAATGCAGGGGATTACATGTTTAAACAATAGAGGGGTTTACAGCCTGAATCTGAAGTGTGAACCATACAGGGGGTCAGTTAATCTCAGTTCTGATACAATTTAAATTTTACACAAAGGTAAGCAGTCACAGCAGCAAGACAGGTGGGGGCCACACAGAGGGGTGCTGCGGGCCGCCGGTTGGACAGCCCTGATCTGTTCTGACTTATAGAAGAGATCAATCTCAGTGATAGCATGTTGTGGTCCAAAGGGCACTGTATTCCAGCTAAGCTGCCAGTAGAACTCAGCATTTTGATTAAAGTTTTTATACAAGAATTACCATTTACATATCAAGCGTGTTAATATCATGTGCAGGCCATGTGCCACTATACAAATAGCTCAGGAAGAATGCAGCATCATTTTGATTGGCTGATTTCCCAATAAACTGCTAGAAGGAAGTAGAGACTTTCCTGGCTGTGAAATTCTTTTACAGGTTCCTTGTGCTCTGCTACACTGCCAAACGGTTTGTGGGGGATCATTTTGTGACATTAGGGTAGAGCATGGGAGGATTGTGAGTAGATACTATTTTAAAGGAACTGTTCAGTGTAAAAATAATATTGGATAAATAGATAGGCTGTGCAAAATAAAAACGTTTTTCAATATAGTTCTCCAAAAATGTAATCTATAAAGGCTGGAGTGAATGGACAAATAATAGCCAGAATACAACTTTCTCCTTTACATCTCTATAACCTTTAACCTGTATCTCTCTTAGTGATCAGCGAATTAACAGGGGGACCACATGGGACATAACTGTTTAGTCAGTTTGCTTTTGAGTCTGACCTGTGTGTTTAGGATCAAAGGCCAATAAACTGAAGACAAACTGAAAAGTTATTTCCCATGTGGCTCCCCTTCTAACACAGGAGGGCTGTGGAGGAACAAAAGCATGAAAAATATACCTGGGGTTATTTAAGGGATGTGATTGTTTTTTTGGTAGCCCCTATGCAGACTGGCAGCCTACAGGAGACTCAGAAAGTACACCTGATTGTTATGCAACCAAACCTTGAATCAAAGCCAGAAATGTAAAAATAAGCACCTGCTTTAAGGCCCTTGGGAGCAACATCCAAAGGGTTAGTGAGCAGCATGTTGCTCCAGAGCCACTGGTTGGGGATCACTGATCGAAGAGGTAAGAGAGATTAAAAGCAGGAAGTAGTGTTCTGGCTATTGTATTAGACATCTCTACGCTCCAGCCTTTATGGTTACATTTTTGGCTAACTATATTGAAAACATATTTTATTTTGCAAAGCCTATCTATTTGCCCAGTTTAATTATTACACTGAACAGGTCCTTTAAACAGTGGATTTTTAAATGAAGAAAGGGATCTAGTGACTAGGGTAAGCTTGTCATGCAGAAAATATATATTATACATACCTCCCAACATTTGAAAAATGAAAAGAGGGACAAAAAGATTTGGCGTGCGCAGCGCGGCAATTTTTTGACCACGCCCACTTCTGTGGCCATGCCCCAATTACCACACCCCATTTTTTAAATTTATTTTTTTTGCCCCAATGGCCCAATAGACAGTACCCTCCATAGACGGTGCCCCCCATACACAGTGCCCCATTTACCCCCATAGTCAATGCCCTCCATAGACAGTGCCCCCAATTGACCCCATAGACAGTAGCCCCCATACACAGTGCCCCATAGAAAGTACCCCCCATACACAATGCCCCCATACACAGTACCCCCATACACAGTGCCCCCAATTTCCCTCATACACAGTACCCCCCATACACAGTAGCCCCTAATTGCCCCCATAGAGAGTACCTCCAATACACAGTGCCCCTCATAAACAGTACCCCCCATACACGTGCCCCCCATACACAGTAGCCCCTAATTGCCCCCATAGAGAGTACCTCCAATACACAGTGCCCCCCATACACAGTACCCCCCATACACAGTAGCCCCTAATTGCCCCCATAGAGAGTACCTCCAATACACAGTGCCCCCCCATACACAGTGCCCTACATACACAGTAGCCCCTAATTGCCCCCATAGAGAGTACCTCCAATACACAGTGCCCCCCATACACAGTACCCCCATACACAGTAGCCCCTAATTGCCCCCATAGAGAGTACCTCCAATACACAGTGCCCCCCATACACAGTAGCCCCTAATTGCCCCCATAGAAAGTACCTCCAATACACAGTACCCCCCCATACACAGTGCCCCCCCTACACAGTAGCCCCTAATTGCCCCCATAGAGAGTACCTCCAATACATAGTGCCCCCATACACAGTACCCCCCATACACAGTAGCCCCTAATTGCCCCCATAGAGAGTACCTCCAATACACAGTGCTCCCCCCCATAGACGCTGCTTCTTGAGACTCCTGCTCCTTATGCGGCTCCTTCTACTGCGGCGACAGGCCCTTTTATAAGGTTGCGCCCATGCGTACGTGTGACGTCACACGTACGCACGGGCGCAACATTATAAAAGGGCCTGTCGCTGCAGTAAGAGGAGCGCATCCCGCTGTCCTGGGTTGTTCAATGAATGTTCTGCATTTCCGTAATGCGGGACATTCATTGAACTATCCGGGACAGCGGGATGCGCTGTAAAAACCGGGACTGTCCCGCGAAAAGCGGGACAGTTGGGGGGTATGATTATAAAAAGTGCGCTCCTCATTTTTATTTTTGTAAAAAACTCCATACATAAATAAAAGTAACTTGGTAGGTGTTTTCAAGGAACTTTTGTCCCAAAATGTCCTGCATTGTAAAAGTTACTAAATATGTTACCCTTCTTTAGTCCCATATATTGCTTACCTTTCGTCCTTAAAGTGATACTGACACTAAAAAACTATTTCTTAAAATATTAATGTACATAAAAAAGTTATCTATAGGTCATGGTGATGGTGTTTTACTGATAAGGCTGCTTTTGTAAGTAATTGTTACTTAATGTTCCTAGACCTGATTGTTTGGCCAGCCTGACTGTCCCTTCTCAGCCTGTAAGTTATAGCTTCTAATGCTAACAGACTCCTGCTGCACAAATATGGCAGCCCCCTCATAGAGAAATATCTGGGATTAGATAGGTAAATGTAAATAGGTATGTAAAAATGCTGGGCAAATACTAGATACACTATAAATAGCATGCAAAGACAATGTTATGATAGATGCAAAAAAGGTTTAGTTTCTGGTGTCAGTATCTCTTTAATGCCCATGTAACATTCTTAGGGCTGTGCCTCTCAAGGCATCTTCCACAATTTTCGGGCGCCGCATATGCCATTCCACCGGTGATTTACATTCAAGCCGGTGGGCTGGCATATCGGGGAGATTAGTCGCCCACAACAAGGGAGATTTGTCGCGGGCGACTAATGTCCCTGTCTACCACTGCCCTTACTGGTGCCTGATTTTCTTTATCTATTTTTGTATTTATTCATTTAATCTAGACAATTTGATAATATTCTAGCGTCCAATAACTATAAATACCAGCAGAGAGGGCTAAAAGAACAGAGGAAGGCTCTAAGGCATAGTATATATTGTATACACCAAACGTTTGGTTTTCAGGATTTTACATGTAAGTTTAGATATATAAGTTTGTGTAATATAAATTCAAATTCTCATCGGTATATTTCGGTTCTTGTGCTATTTGGAGTGCTTGTATTTGAAGTGTTTGTTCTGGAACGCTGTGAGTGAACTGACTAGCAGTGAGCATTAGGACCCTGCAGGCACCAGTAAGAAAGTCACATGATCATTGAGTACGGAAGGGAAGCAAGGTAGGGCTGAGCAGTGTGCGTGTCAAACAGTGACTGAGGGAGAGTGCCACATCTAGTAACTCATACAAAGCGGGACACTACTTACTGAAAGTAAGTTGCTTGAATGCGGGGGTCTAATTAAGAAGCTATGAGTTCTGTTTTTTTGGAGGGAGTACAAGTGGAGATACAGAAATTAGTTCTATACACCCACTGAACTTTGAGTCATCCGGAAGTGAAAACGTGCTACTTTTGTATATTTTTCAATCATAAATGACACGAAAACTGTGAAAATAGCTTTTATTTATGTATGAATTTTTTGACGGATCTGTTAGGAGCGCTGTATACTTCATTTTTCTGCATATTACATTTGTCATGCAGTAGAGATGTCCATTACTGCTGCTGCTCATTACTCAGCTTGCATTACTCACACTAACTACTTACTATAGTTTGCATCATACAGTATATGCCTACAATGAGATTGCCTATAGCCACAGTTGGATACATTATATACATATAAAAAGGTGTGTGTGTATAAAACTATTTTTAATTATAATGCTTGCATAACATAATGTGCTAAATCCAGGAAGTAAATGCTTTATCTAATAAAAGGTGCAAAGTTTGCTACATGTCTAATCACCCAAAGCAGCCAATCAGCAGGTAGAATTTTCTGGTCACCTGTTGCTAAGGGTTACTGCACCTAGGAAAACTTTAAGCCTTTTATTACATATGGTACCAAGTATCCTAAACATGGCAGTAGAGATCAGAATATGTTTTAGTACTGAAAAAAGTTAAACTATGCTTTGTGCTGATCTTTCACAGGCACTGCAATAGTGCAATACACTAATACACAGAGGAAGGGAGAAACAGACTTTGGGTGAGGAATTGCACCCAAGAATAGATCCAAAAAAAACCAGCAACACTGGGATTTCTGTGCAAATCAAAAAGTATATTTAAATGTGCACATGTATATATCAATGTTGTAAAATATGAAGACATTAGAAGTAATCTTTTCCATGACCTGTATAAAATGCTCAGTCTTCACTCTCCTGTAATTTAATTGGACAAATCATAACTCATACAGCCTTTTGGCATTATAATATCAGATGTTCAAAGTCCACCACCCAGATTCTTGCAACACATTAGAAAAAGTTTAAGACATAAAAACCTTTGCAACCTTATTTATTAATCATACAGGAAATTATTATGAAATCATATTTCAAAGAAAATTACTTGCTAAATATTCTCAGGTGCTTGCAGATAGATAGGCTCTGATAGAATTGTTACAGAAGTCATTGGCTAAGCCATTAAACCCTGCTTTCTGCCTTGCTATGTTGACTGCAGGGCTCTTTGTAAGGCTTGCTCTCTGCTTAGTGTTTAACTGAATCCTCTGTTGCAGAACATGACTTCTTTTAAACTCTAGCCTGTTTGTAGCATTTTATAGTTTAAGCCTTGCTTCTTGCTGCAGAGAGGTATACATTAAATCAAATGTTTTCAGAAACATTTGTTGATGTTATTACAGTTGAAAGCCGTATTTGTCTATCCCTTTGTACGGGCTACTTTGCAAGGCCAAAGGGACGCGTATGGTTTTTCATTGGCGATTTACATTATTGCTGGTGTGAAAACATTTTCAGGAGATTAGTCGCCTGTGTTAGAGGGGATTTATTGTAGGTGACTAATCTCCTCCTTTGGCATTAGCTTTAAACAGCTGGCTTCTGCTACATTGCTTAAGCCAAAAACAGTAGTGCAGAAGTTAGCAAGAGACAAATAGATGTTTTCAATACATTTACTCATAACTTTAAAAGCATATCAATGGATGTTTATTGGAAAGTTACTGCTGTCTGTGGAAGAAATAGGTTCTGTTGTAAATCCTGGTCTCCATTACAAAGCATGGTTATGTTTGTATTTTTTCTGATGCATTATGTTTTGTGTCATTAATGCGCTGAACCTTCTGATTTTTGTTTTCTAGATTGAGACTCAAAGATGCCTTCTCCAGAAAAGAATGTCTCTGGTCCTTCTGGGCTTTTATTAGAAAATACACTTCTGCGTAAAGGGCGGGAGTTGTCGCAGCCTCGCAGGAGACTTGCTCTGACCTTGCCTGGTTCAGATTACTTGAGTAATTCTGCTTGTCACATGAGTTTCCAAAGATCGGATCATTTATTACTTAGGCCTTCCTGGGAGAAAGAGTCCTCTATGAGTGATAGGACAGCTAACTCCTTGTTGTCTTCTGACCTAAAGCTGACTTCTCCTGTGTTAACATCTAAACTTGCACTTACCTCTAATCGCATTTTGAACGCTGAACAATTTCCTACATCCTGCACTCCCTTCACCTCTATACTGTCCTATTCTACACTTTCCTCTGAACCATGTGTTTCAACTGATAATTCTCGTCCTGCTGTGACCTCAAATTTTTCTTTGCACACTAACCATCCAGTATGCGCTCACACCAGTCTGTCTTCTTCTGATACCAATGAGAAACTGCAATTCTCCATAAACTCTAATCTTGGAACCTCTAATATAGCTTCAATCTCTAACCCTGCCTTAAATCCCAATGTAACCCTTACAACTTTAAACAGTACACAAACAAGTTGTGATGATGGTAACAGTTTGTGTCTACAGCAAATGGAACATTCTGGGGTGCGTTTATATTCGACATCCAACTTGGGGAATAACCAAGAAAATCAAGGTCTTCCTGTATTTCAAGATGATGTGACTACTCAGAAAAGAGTAAACTCATATGAAACAGACTCTATAAATGGTGGTTTGTCATCATCATATTTAGAGGTACTTACCTATTTGGCTTTTACAATAATAATGTGATTATTTCATATCAATATATGGTATTAATATTTATTTTTTATCTTTTAGGAAACCTTGGACAACTGTCTGCCTAAAACATTGCCACCTATAATTAGACCTAAAGAGAATGAGGAGTTGACTGGAAGAGAAAATTCTACCATTAAGAGCAGCCAACAGTCACTTATTCACCAGAAAAAGGTGAATTTTATTTAGACACACACATCACAAGTGCCAGTGACAAGCTGTATGCAACTATGGAACAGTTATGCAGGCAGTGTTTCTCTAAAACTGATTTCATGATTTAATGGAATACATGTTATATGCAATATGGGGGGATTTTTTCCCCATGAATGAGATGAAAAATTTGGAACTCGCTTGCATATTCTGACATTTTATAATCCAACCTTCGACAAGCAATAAATATTCCCTAAATTATTGGATCATCAATACATTTTTAACACGTTCAAGTTCACAACACACACATACATACTGCATATTATAAACACATATATGACAACATTTAGGCATACATGTATACTTTGTTTTGCCAGGTGGTATTGCATATTTATTAAAGAGCTTTCCAGCAATTCCAATACTAGACCATATCAGACTACCACCATGGCACTGGATTTGTTAGAAAATGTAAAACAAATTGTGGATTGCTTATATTCTTCCATGATGCACTAATATATAGATACATACTGTGCGTTCCTTATTGAGGAATCTGGCCTAATAGACTGGATATAAAAAGTCTACGCATCCCTGCAAAATGGCAAGTTTTTGTATCAGTCGAAAAGGGAAAAAAAAAGAAACCATACAAAAATCTTGCGTTTGTGCACACACTCTAAACTAATACTTGGCTGAAGCACCTTTTGATTTTATTACAGCAGTCTTTTTGGGTAAGAGTTTATCAGTTTGGCACCCTCCTTGCAAAAAATCTTCCAGATCTGTCAAATTGCGAGGGTATCTCCTGTGCCCAGCTCTCTTCAGGTCACCCAAAAGAGATAAATTCTGTCACACCTTTATTGCTAAATATCTCTGTTTCTTTTTATTTATTATACAAAAACCTGCCATTTTTCTGGGGTGTATAGACTTTTTATAGTGCACCACTTATTGGACTATGTATTTATATGCATGTATATTAGACATATTTACACACACTTACATATTATATATAATATATAACTTTGTGTAAATTAAGTGCTGCATGTATAGCCATAATACAAAATGCCCTGGTGTTTGTGTCTTTGAGATTACTTGTCTCTTGCTTACACACAAATTAATTTATTATTAATGTTCATTAAATCCACATTTAATATTCATTAAATCCTTTTTTTCCCCTGTTAATTTATAACTTAGGCAAATGTAATAATTATTCAGTTCAAAGTTAGAGAAAGTACTCTGGAAATTTTATCAAACCCTGTGACTGCTTCTTTGTATGTATGTATGTTTACATATCTTACAGATGGAGCTGGTCTCTGCTGTCTGCTGCTCACTAGTACGTGGGCCCAAGTTTTCTGATAGCTGTGATGAGACCCGGGTAAAGCTTCTAGCACTTTGTGAGGAGCTGTCTAACCTGGATCCAGAGTTTATTCTAAAGGCAAGTTAAGTAAATTAATAAAAAAAAGTGCAAATAACATAAAAACATGTATCATAATGGATTTATGCCTTACAGGATTAGGCACACTCTATGCTGCTACCCCCAAACAAATTTGAGATCTTTTTCACTGGTCCTTTAGTTGGTTGGGTGCTAAATTCTCCCTTTGTTGCATTTTTGGAACTGATATCTGGGATATTTAGAGAAAACAGGCTGTGGCCATGAAGAGTATGAGCAGTGCCTTTTCTGCTATGAGGCCAAGTTAAGAAAGTTGCCTCAGGTGGCGCTTCACTAGAGGCAGCAAATACCCACAGTAACTAGAAACTGAAAAGGCATCTTTGTTGGTAAGAAGAATGCAACTGAGTTGTCTACATTAGTGAATTTGGCTGTCACCCCTGTCCAGTCTTTGTGCTGTAGATAAATGCAGTGGGTGGGGCATTACTGGGTCTGCTGTCTTAGCTGGCAGATGCTCTCTTGGCTTTATTGATCACAGAAAAAACTAAATCATTCTGGTCACTGGTTTTGTGCCACTTTATAAACCCCAACATTTAGGGCAATTCAGCTCCAACTTTTTCTCCAGTGTCCTGGTGGCCATGAAAATTATGTATTTAGTTATTCATTTATTTTAATAAGAGTTTTTATGTTTCCCTTTCCATATTAGGGTATTGGAAGATACGATTTTGTTGGCCATGGTAAGTCTATGCTACTACGGACAGAAATCTCTTAAAAATGCCACCCCCTTGCCTAACCTTTAGGTCACTGCAAGTACTAAATGATGAATTGGCTTAATCACAGAAATTTGACTTGTTCTGGGTTTTCCTGCAGTTAATCCAGTTAGCCACCAGTAATATGTTTTATCTGCACAATATGTGGCTAGGCAAAGGGAAAGGTATTTTCGGGAGATTTGTTGACTGCTATAGTGTGGATTTACTGTGGGAAACAAATCTCATCTGCCAGTACCCTTATGTTGGGTTTTAGCTTTCAACCTCATGTACAATGTAGTACAGGTGAATATGCAGAAAATTGTTTAATATACAATCTAAAATAAAGTGTAGTGGTGGTAAGAGGTGTTTAGACTTACATCTATGAATATTTGCTTTTTGCAAATGAAGGTCTACATATGAAATTACATTACAAAGTTGTCATGTATTGTCAAAGCAATTACTGACTTGTATATATAACACAAAACTTTTTAGGTTGCTCTATACACTCGACAGGAGCTAAATATCCGCAGTACAGCCAACTTCATGCTTGCTGTCTCTGCATTCCTGCCTGCCTGCCGCCCACATTTGCGAAGGTATTTTTGTGCTTCAGTCCAGCTTCCAGCTGACTGGATGGAGATACCGCGATTGTATCAGGTATGCGCTAGAAGATAATACTTGCCCTTCTACCTTTTGTTAAATACTGTCAACAGAAATGTAAATGCATCAAAATAAATGAAAAAATTCTTTTTGTGCATGAAAATTTTTAGTGTGTGCCATCCTCAGAATTTGTGTACACAAGTGCACAGCTTAGAGGGAGCATTGCTTGGGTGTATATTGGCATTTTTCAATGTATAAGGCATTACTTATGAGTTACCCTAGTCTTTAAGGGCTTTATATTCTTTCATTTTATTTTGTGCTCTTTAGAGTAATGTGTAGAATACTCTAGTAGAAGTAAATCTAGAGCAACTAAACTTACTGAGTAAACATCTTCAATGATAACTCTGCAAATCCAGTTGCTCTAGTTTTCATTCGTTTTTTCACTAGATATACCATGGCCTGGATGAATCCTTTATAGACAGTTTGCTGTCATCCTTTGTTGACTCCAGCAGGAGAACTTATTGTAGCATTTGCTAGGTTAGTTGGGTAAAAGCCCAGATCAAGGCCATACCGCAGAGCCTGAAATTTCAGGGCATGGGGAGGGGGTATGAGTCGTAGAAAGTAGAAAGGCTAATGATCAGGTTGTTTTATTATAATCACCCTACAGCTTTTCAGCATTAAAAATTGTCTTTTAGATTCCTTCTCAATACTCTAATAAGATGTATTTATTTTGTGAAGCATCTAATTCTTTTTGCAGAGTCTTGCAGGACAGGGTGAGAAGCTTGCTCCATTGCCCTCTTGCCTTCGGAGGGTGCTTACTGTAAAATTCCAAAAATTTACAGAATATCAGCTGGCAAAGTACAACACGAGAAGGCAGCGTGGCAAACATTCAATCAGAAAGCCAAAAGTACTAAATTGTCAAGTGAGTTACTTAAGCTTTCTCGTTTTTTAAATTTTTTATTTTTTCATATTTTTCCTTTGGTAATTGAAAAGTAATACATCTTGCTTATTCTTGTTTATGTTCTTGATCATGTACAAGCTTTCATCCCCACAACTGTTAAAACATCTAAAAGTGGGGATTGGCTAAGGTTGATGCTCATTATAATTTAACCCACAGCATAACGCTTCTTATCATTTCTTGTAAATACAGAAATGTCTAATAGCTTGCCCTAGCAGTAATTTATGGATTGCCTAGAATATGGCAATAGGAGGACCTTTGTTTTATTAAGCAGTGTAATTCTTCTTGCCCCATTTACAGAAAAATAGTTACCACTTTACTTTTTAATGATTACATCAATAATTGTATTCTTTGATAAAGACATCCCTGTTTTCACACTGGGTATGTTTTTACCAAGAAGACAAAACAATGTCCCAATATCATAACATAGTTTTCTAGTTTGTATAGGGTAGGCTCACAGTTTTGGGAAGAATAAACTTAACATAAACTACTGCCTGAATTTACATGGAAAAGAAAAAACACTGTTTGGTTAGAATGCAAAAATGCTTCTTGTTGTAGAAATCAGGTGGTAATCTTTGTGAAGTGATGGATTCTGTGATGTCTATTTTCCGTATTGGGGGGTGGGGGGGGCACAGATTCCATGGAAAGCAGAAGGATTTAGTCTCAGAATCTTCAACTTTACAATGGAACAAGGTATGGGAGGGGGTTGCATTGCACTGTTAGCCTAAGGTGGGTGGGGAGTTGGTCTAGCACAAGTATACTATCTTGGTTTCCTTTCAGCCTGTGAAATCTGTTATGTCTTTTTTATATAATTGGGGGGAAATATTTTAAAGTGAAACTATACCATTCAACATTGCAACAAAACAAGAATAATAAAAAAAAAAAAATTTTGCAGAAAATAAAACCTTTGTATTGAGAATATATTTTCTAATATGACAATGGATTATTTTAAACTTAAATATTTCCATCTTAAATACTGTAATCCATCACATCCCTCTGACTGAGCTGAGACGCATATGACATACACTCATGCTAATTTATAACAGCCAACGGACAGTATAGACTTGTACCCAAACTTCTTCCTCTTCTAATTAGAGCCTAGGTGTTTTGTGAGGGAGCACCCAGAAAATTACAAAATGGTGGTTCACGGTTAAATATGTAAAACAGTAATATTTATTGATATGCTATGTTTTCGTATAAAGAATATATATGACATTTGAAAATGAAGTTTGTAAGGAAATTGTGTGTAATGATTTCATTGACCTTTGCCCATAGAAATTATATTTTCTGTTTCTTCTCTATTCACGGTCATAGATGTAGAAAGAATACTTGTTTCCTGCTCCTTCTTCAATAATTTAATTCTTAAATATCCTTTACAGAGTACTATGAAAATTGGTAGGAATTTACGATCAGTGGACAAAGGACTGAAACTTCTCCAAAAAAAGGTAAGTTCCACTATAAAATCAACGCATTTCTCTTAGGTTTACTTGCAACTGTATGCTTTTTCACTATATTTTTTGCCATATGATCTAGTTTTCTACTCCCCCTACGCCGAAAATGAAGACAAAGGATAGATTTTCTATGAAGAGTCTGATCCAAAGATTGCACATCTCAAAACCTACTCACCACGTCATGGGCATTCTTGGATGCAAGTAATAATCTTTTTATTCTTTTTTTTGTTATATTGCATATTGTTTGTTTTCCCATTACTTTCCAGGGTTCCTCTTAAATTTGCAGATATCCCAAGGACCTTTACTCATTCTCTAAAAGTGGCCTCGAGGGTCCCTGGCAATCTGATCTTTCTGGCCAGAAGATGAAGCTGAAACAGCCGCAGACTTGGGACAGAGAACTGAGCCTAAAGGGGAACACAGGCCTTGTATGGGAGAAGCTGCTGGGTGTGTAATGATTTTATGCAAATATATACTAGAGTGTAAAAGTCTTAAAAAGAAATGTAAGCATGAAAAAGCTTTGTAAAGATTATGGTTGTATTGCACTTTTTACACAGCATTTCTTATGTCACAAATTCTTTGCTAAATTCATCCCATTTTACTAGTACATCATTAAGCTCTTTGTAATGCCCCATTGTTACACATGGCATTCATTTACACATAATGTCATCTATAATTTTTTATAAATATATCAAGTATTGTACACCAATGTTTACACATTTTGTGGAGTAAATTATTTTATTTCAATATATTTTCACTTTGAAGGCACTTATGGAGTTAGTGTAAAATATTTTATCCACCTTTTGTTATGGATGCCCCATTTTGCACACCAAAAGGTAGATCTAGAAAAATATTACCAGTGGGGAAAGCACCCCTCAGTGAATCTAGTCTCTACATTTTTTTTCCTTTGCTGGTGCTCGTTTTAGGAGCAAAAAAAGCACTGACCTAGGGACAAATGTAACCCAGTGATGCACTAATAATCCATGTCATATCAGCTGATAGTAACCTGAGGGATGCATTTAAGTCTAAGGGAGGGAGCTGATTTGGACTCTTTGGTGTTGGATTTTTGGGATACTAAAAACCACAAAAGTTAATACTTTTCAACTGGGTTGTGAGCTAATATACTAAATTACGTGGTATACATCTTATACAGTATTGCAGGCCACAGGCCCTGTCTTGTTTGTTTTACATTTACCTTTCCTTAAATTGTGCTGTAATTGTATTTATTTTATACCAATAATCATCAAACTCCTCTGTGGATTTTGCTGCTCTCAGAATTAACACATATGCGTATTATTATATTTATGGGCTTTGCCTAGAGTCCTGCTGCAGTCACCGTGTGAAAATGCCAAGAGTAGGGAGAAACTGTCAAAGTCTGATGCCTTCTTTAGGAATAGGAACTGTTTAAGTTTAATACCTTCTGTATGCATGCTTATTTGCCTAAGGGATATACGGTGATTTTCCCATAGCCACACTTTGCCAACCTTAAAAACTGTGTCAAAACACATTTTTAGGTTTGGTGAGGATTTGAGCCTCCAAGCTGTAGTCTTTTTAGTCCCATACACTTCAGAGAAGGACAGGTAAATCAACTTGTTAGATCTGTCAGTTCAAGTCCCTGTCAGTTAGCTTCTCCTTCCTTACATTCCTTTCGAACTACCATCCCACTGGGAAGTCGCCGGTGGGATGGCACACGCTGCGCAGGCAATTGCGGCAAATCGCCGAAGTTGCCTCGCGAGGCATTTTCGCCAATTTGCTGAAATCGCCTGCACAGCGTGTGCCATCCCACCGACGACTTACATTTTCACCGGTGGGATGGTAGTTCGGGGAGATTAGTCGCCCGTGACAAGGAAGATTTGTCGCTGGCGACTAATCTCCCCATGTGCCAGAGCCCTAACAAGACAAGGAAGTTTTTCTTTAACTTTATTGTTCTCATTACTATTATTGTACTGTCAGGGCTCTGGCACACGGGGGAGATTAGTCGTCCGCGATTAACTCCCTGTTCGCGGGCGACTAATCTCCCCGAGTTGCCTACCCCTGCCATCCCACCGGCGAACATGTAAGTCGCCGGCGGGATGGCAGACGCGGGCGACTAATCTCCCCATGTGCCAGAGCCTTAAATAAGAAATGCAACAAACAAAAAACCCTGCTCATTCTGAAAACATAGACCCTGAACAATGGATTCTTATCTTCCTTCACAATGAGGGCTCTGGCACACGGGGGAGATTAGTCGCCCGCGATTAACTCCCTGTTCGCGGGCGACTAATCTCCCCGAGTTACCTACCCCTGCCATCCCACCGGCGAACATGTAAGTCGCCGGCGGGATGGCAGGGGTAGGTAACTCGGGGAGGCTCTGGCACATGGGGAGATTAGTCGCCCGTGACAAATCTCCCCGAATTGCCATCCCACTGGCGAAAATGTAAATCACCGATGGGATGACATGCGCGGCGCCGCGATTTCAACGAAATCGCGGAAGTTGCCTTGAGAGGAAACTTCCGCAATTTCAGTAAAATCGCGGCACCGCATATGCCATCCCACCGGTGATTTACATTTTCGCCGGTGGGATGGCAATTAGGGGAGATTAGTCGCCCGCGTAAAGGGAGATTTGTCTCCTCTGTGCGCCAGAGCCCTTAGTGTTGAAGACCCTACAAGGGAAACTTTTTTCTGTAGTGACTGTATCTGCAAGTTAACTGGCAGACAAATTATTTAAATATAAAGTAACATATATAAATCCCACAGCATTATGTTTTAGAGTGTGTAGAGCTACGTTTGCCCATCAGGGACATAGGTCTCTTATTTGAAGACCATTTGGTTTACTGTGGAAAGTTGATCGTAGCCCTCTGTTAATAGAAAAGCTTTACTTTTCAATGTCCTTAGATTGCTTTCTTAGCACCACTTATTGCTGTAGGAAAGCACTTCTAACGTTATAGATCTATTGTTCTCTTCTCTTTCTCACAGATAGTGACCAGGTTCCCTTCATGGCATTATTAAGAAATCTGAGAAATATGATTCGAGCTGGCATCAGTCGGCAACATCACAATCAAGTGACATCTCGTCTTTCCAGTGAGGTAGTAATGGAGCTCTGTTAGCCATGTTTTGTTTCTTAAAGATAGTAACTACTCATGGAAGGCACTGCACTACATTACATTGTTACACTATTACAGTGAGGGGCATGTGAATTAAGAAACATGCACATTTATATGTAGGCAGTGAACTGTAGAAACCAGTGATCAGCCAGCTGCAGGAATGATAATGAAAGATATTATTTGGTTGCTGTGGGTTACTGCACAAGTTTGTCCACTGTAAATACATCAGCACTAGAATATTCTGTGTGTATTATTTCTATAACGGGTTAATATTTTTAATCTAAATACATTCTCATACTGTAAAGCAGTGTTCATCATTTTTTTCCTATGGTCCAATTGCATATTATTTGTTGAATGTATACTTCTTTTGATTAATGAAATTCTTTTGTAATATAATTTTTTTTTTCTATTTTTCTCATACATGTTTGTTGCCCTCTCTACTCCGTTTTCTAAATTTCTTGTTAACCTTTTTATGATGTGTTGCAGGTTTTAGTCATAACTAATATAATTCCTGTTGGTTTAAAGGGGAGCAGTGTGCAACAGCTCCTAGTGTTTGTGTTTTGTTTTGTCATACAATACCAATAGCATACTTGCAATGCTGTCCTGTAATCTTAAACCAGATTTTGTTTTTGTGGCTTTATCTATATGTAATGTGTTACTTACCTTTTTTATTTGTTATTGTAATAGAGAGCTGTAATAAAAAGCCGAATGTTCCCCTTCCGGTTTCTTTCTGCTTACAAAGTGATACAAGATTTGGAAAATCAGTGCCATGTATCAGGTCAGTGGTATTTGTATTTTAGTACTTAGTTAGGGTTTCTTCAGTATGACTTCACTTTTTTTCTCCAAAATGTACAACATAAAATGCCAATGGGTTCCCCTTCCCCCCAAAAAAAAGTAAGAACAAAAAACCAAACCAGTGAATCTGCACTTTCTAAGACTTTTGGACTGGTGCCACAAAACCTACATCCACCCATAAACCTGGAGCTAGGCTACTGAATAACCAAAAATGCCTGCCGGGACTTGCAGCTCTAACATTTCAGTGGTTCAGTGCATTTTAACAACTGCACAGTCTTATTTTGAAAAGTTACCTTGTATAACTAAGTTATATATAAACTCCTTCACGAAGAACTATTCTACTTTATGTAAATCTCTAAAAAAACATAAGCTCAGCTCAGCAAGTTAAGAGACATCCTACAAAGTCATATTTACATTAAGTTTTCCTTGGAAAAAAGACAGTAGTCCATTAAGTTGAACCCCCTCCAATTTAACATTATGATACTAGGTACCTGTATGTATAACTTAATAGGTTCCTTCCTTCAGCGCCAACTACTTTAGAGGTAGTCCTGAATCAGGCACAGGTATTTGGTGGCATCGTCCCAAGGCGTAGAGTATATGCAATGCTAGACAACACATCAGGCATTACTCCTGAAATATACCCATTTGAAGCCCTGTTGAATAAACCAATAGAAGGCTTACCTTCATATTCAGAGAGACTAATTACTTATGACTTCAGTACAGCCAAACAAACAATTTCAATGGCCTGGAACTCACAATTTTTACCGTCAGAAAGGGAATGGAGAAAATAAACGAATGGAGAAAAACAATTAAATAAGATCTGGTTCCCCTTTTTAATACACACTCAAATGTATCATATAACCAACCCCATTAACTAAAACTGACCACAAAAAAGAATCCCCTGATGTCAACCCTCTTGCCACAACCATCAACATGATTCTATAATTTCTGGTCAGCTAGGGTTACTTTGGAACCGCAAGATATACACAGAGAAGAGAATCCTTTCTATACCCCTTTAGCTCACTTAATCTGCTGGAACGTTTTTCTTTATGCTTATTTCTATTTTTCTTTGGTTTACTTATATAATTTTAACTCATGTTTCATTTTATTGTGTTGGGTTGAAAACCCCAACATACTGTTCTTCGACTCTAGCTTATTCTTCAGCTTCTTCTTCTTAGCGCCCCCCATTTTCTAAACGCTACTCCTCCTACAGTTTTAGGGGTACAATACCCAAACTCGCCACACATCTTCACCCTATAGCGGAGCAGGTTGTTTGTACTTTTCTAAGCGATCCGGCCCCCCGTCTTTTTGTGGCGCCGCTCCGAACCCCCCAATTTTCCCATTGACTTTGACAGGGAAGATTTTCAAACTGCTGCCACACTTACAGCTTTAAAGCTACACCCCCCAAACTTGAATAACATAATCATGGGGTCACTCCGAATGAAGCAGCAACATTTGTTGGATGACCCCAAAGTGGGAGGGGCCAACAACAGCCAATCAAATTTTAATGATTGACTTTAATGGGGAAATTGAAACTAATACCAATCTTACAGCTTTGAGGCTACACTCCCCAAACTTGAATCACATAGTCATGGGGTCAGCCTGAATGAAAATAGGATGATTATTGGATGCCCAAAAGTGGGCGGAGCTTTTCACAGTTGGTCACTAGGGGACTGCAATTTTAGTTTTGAAAAGTGGGCGGAGCCACCAACAACCAATCAGATTTCACCTATTGATTTTTATTGGTTTGTTGCCAGGCTTCCCAAACTTTGCATAGTCAGACACTGGGTGACTACGCATTTAAGATGTATTTATTTATTTATTTTGTAAGTGGGCGGGGCCACCAACAGCCAATCAGATTTCACCTATTGAATTTTATTGGTTTGATGCCAGAGTTCGCAAACGTTGCACGGTCAGTCACTGCGTGACTTTGTACTCAAGGTTAGAAAAAGTGGGTGGGGCCGCCAAAAGCCAATCACATTTCTTTCATTGTTTTCAGTGGGAAAATTTTAACTGCTGCCATTCTCACATGTTCAGGGTCCCCAAACTTTGCACAGTTTGTCACTAGGTGACTATGTTCCAGGTTTAGAAAAGTGGGTGGGGCCAACAACAACCAATTAGATTTCACCTATTGATTTTTATTGGTTTGATGCCAGATTTTCCAAACTTTGCACAGTCAGTCACTGGGTGACTACGCATTCAAGGTAAGAAAAAGTGGGCGCAGCCACCAACAGCCAATCAGAGTTTACTTATTGACTTTCAATGGGGAAATTCAACCTGCTGCTATTCTCACAGAATTAACACCAGGGTCCCCAAACTTTTCACAGTTGGTCACTAGGGGACTGCAATTTTAGTTTTTAAAAGTGGGCGGAGCCACTAACAGCCAATCAAATTTCACCTATTAATTTTTATTGGTTTGATGCCAGATTTCCAAACTTTGCACAGTCAGTCACTGGGTGACTACGCATTCAAGGTAAGAAAAAGTGGGCAGAGCCACCAATAGCCAATCCGAGTTTACCTATTGACTTTCAATAGGGAAATCCAACCTGCTGTCAGGGTTTCCAAACAAGTGGGAGGAGCCACCAACAGCCAATCCATTTCCACCCAATAGATTTCCTTGGTTTATATATTTAAACTGATGCCATTATTTAAATATTAATTCCAGGGTTGTTAAAGTTTCCAGAGTTAGTCACTGGGTATTTGCCATTCAAAGTTAGAAAAAAGTGGGTGGAGCCACCAACAGCCAATAACATTTCACCTATTTACTTTCAATGGTGAAGTGTAAAATGCTGTCAGCCTCACAATGAATGCCTGAGTCCCCAAAATTTGCAATGTTGGTCACTGGGGGACTGCAGTTCAAAAATAGGAAAAGTAGGTTGGGCCACTAACAGCCAATCCGATTTCATCCATTGAATTTTATTGGTTTAAATTTAAAATGCTGTCATTCTCAAACTATTTATGCCAGGGTGCCCACTGTTTGTCACTGGGTGACTTCGACTCAAGGTTAGAAAAAGTGGGCGGAACCACCAATCACAATTCACCTATTGACTTTTATTGGTGTAATTGCTGCCGTTCTTTAACTATTAATCCTAGGGTCCCTAAACTTCGCAGAGTTAGTCACTGGGTAACTGCAGTTCCAGGTTAGAAAAAGGGGGTGGAGCCGCCAATCAGATGTCGTTGACTTCCAGTGGGGAAATTTAAGTTGCTGCCATGCAGACACTATTAAAACCAGGGTCCCCAAACTTTGCACAGTGGTTTTTACTGTATAACTGTGGTCCAAGGTTAGAGAAAGTGGGCGGAGCCCATTCAGTGACTTCATGTTTTTCAACCCAACACGAAGTTTGTTCTCAAACTTCCCTTTCTAGTTGTAATGATGTTGATTGACTATCAAATCTTCCTTGCACAGACAATTTTATGACATGATGGCATTGTCTACCTATACTTTTAAGTCCTACAATATGATTTATTGTGGACAGCTATGTACAGTATATTTGTTTCTTAAGGTGGCCATACATGGGCCGAATGTAGCTGCCGATATCGGTCCCTTGGACCTTTTCGGCAGCTTATCGGCCCATGTAGGGGCAGGAACGAGGGGCATGCCCGACCGATATCTGGCAGGTCAAAAGATTTTGTCGGATCGGAGACCGCATCGGCTCGTTGATGCGGTTCCCAAACTGACTGCGCCCATTGCTCCCGTTATAGCCTACATTTTCCCGATATCGCCCACCCGTAGGTGGGGATATTGGGAGAAGATCCGCTCGCTTGGCGACCTCGCCAAGTGAGCGGATCTTAACGTGTATGGCCACCTTTACTTTATTATTGTCAAGAAAAATGGAAAAATATTTTTGTGAAAAAAAAATAATTTCAGAACTGTGTCTAAATTTGAAAGCGTTTAACAGCCTGTTCTGGCCAACAGATTCAGAATCTTTACAATCCATCATTAATGTTATTTGTTAGCCTCCCTAGACATCAGGGGCACCTACGACCCTCTGTGTTGGCTTGCAAAAACTATTTCCCAGTGGTGGCAACTCATTCCTGACTTCAACAGGGGGAACCCTGTTTGCCATTTCCACTTGGTTCATCATTGCCAGAGACATCTGTCTGAAGGGATAGTAAGCAGATTTTGAAAAGTATTCAGCCTAGGAATTGTGGTTTCCTCCAGTGTACCAACTACTTATCAGCCCTGAAGGTGAAGCCAGTGAACTCCCTTTCTTTCTTTTTATGAACTCCCCTTCTTTCTTTTTATCCCTGTGTCTCCTAACTGTCCTTCAAAAAAAATGATTTTTTCGTGAGTATAAAAAAATTATGTGATGTTTTCCTTTAATCCATGGTACTAAGTAATTTGCACATGTTCTTCCAACAGTGAATAACAGTAATGTCCTAAAAATCCTTCATACAGTATTTGTATCTTCTTTATATAGGAAAACCATTCCCTGTTAATGTGAGGTTAATTAAAAACATTGTTACCAGTGAGGCAGCAAGCATACCAGAACTGAAAAGATATACCTGGTCCCGTCGCCAGCTTAGAGGTTGTTTAGCAGTTCCAGCGATACGACAGCTGCTGAAAAGAAAAAAGGAGGCTCTGAGGAAGTTGAGGTAAGGAATAGAGAGTATTTACAGGTAAGCTTAAACAAATGAGATATGATTCAGAAGCATAGAGTATATGGCAACAAAATGATGGGATGATCTCTCCTCTATATTCAGAGCTTGTAAGATGGACCAAGCTATCCTACAGAAATATAAGAAAGCATTAGAAAGTGCTGTTAAGATTTCTGCTCGGTACAACATTACACCGCTGCCAGGACGCACTGTTATCTTATTTTATGTAAGCGAGTCCATGGACAAACCATGCCATGGGGCAAAGGATCTGAGTGTGATGCTTGAAGATGTTTCAGAAGATGTTTCATCAGACGATTCATCTCAACAATCTAGAGAAGAAATACGAAGACACCGTTCTCCAACAGTAAGTTCGCTATAACATAATGAACTCTCTTTTTTTCTAATAGCCCTGTTCAGGGGATGAGCGAGTAGAGCAGGAACGGACTGTCTGTGAGCTCGCTAAGGCCCGCCCACTCTAAGAATATTCACTTCATTTTAAGTAGGTGAGGAGGGTGTCATAGAAGTCTATGAGGGCCTGCGGCTCTGAGCCAATATACTGAAGATACCGGAAGCTGGCATAAGGTCTCGGTAGAGCACAGTTTTCAAGCTGTTATGGACATATTTGAACCCAAAGGTGTTAAAATAAAAGCACTTCCTTCTATTTTACGTTATTTTACATGGTTTAGTGCATTGTAAAAAATTATGGTATATATCCCCTTTAAGGCCAGGCTGGATTCTGAGCTGTAGTACTGCCTTACATAGGTATCCTTTGCTAAATGCATTGGGCTGTATGGAGAAGGTTGGCTCTGGGTACACCATCTGTAAGTCCTTGAGCAAGGGAATTGTACCACGCTTTTTTTAGTCTTCTAACCCAAGCAGGTCGCCCTGCTGAGCCTGTAGCAGAAAATATCGTCTTCAGGAATCCTTCCAGGCGCTTGTCCATGGGGTAGTTGAAGGTGGCTGCGATCATGACTGGAAATGTTGTAGTTTTGGATAAGCGGGAGACTGGTGTGTCCACCACTAGAGGGGATGCTCCACTTCTCCATTAATTCCTTTGGAAAGAGATAGGATTTAGAGAACTTGCATGTTGCTTGGAACTTTCTTTCAGGAACATTCTATTTATCTTGAATCACCACCAGCAGTTGCTCATGTGAAGGGAAGCACGCCCCAATTTCCTTTACCACTTGAAAAGACACTTGGATTGAGATGATGGCTCTGAGGGGGATCAAGTTGCAAAACCTCCATAATGGCTTTAATGATACCATCAACATCATGATGAGTGTCTCTGTCCTTAATCTTATTCACCTCATCTTCTGATGGGTTGGTAGAGGGAAATACTTCCCCCTCAGATGCATAGTGAGATTTCATTTCAAGGTGGAGGGTATCATTATGTTTAGAGGTTGTACGCTTACGCTTTTCTGCTGGAACATGTTGAATTTTGGAAATTGCTTTCCCAATGGATTCAGCAATAGAGCCCGCAATTGAATCTGCCAGGGAAGGGATGGTCTGTAGGGAAGAAATTGATTGAGATACCTGAACGGCTCACAACGGCGCCACTGAGTCAGAGGAAGTACCCACTACAGGGCCCTGATGCTATCTACCCCCCCCCCCCGGGGATATAATGCTCCTGTCCTAGGATGTGTGCCAACTGTCTAGAGAACAGAGCTTTTGCCCATTGGTCTCTGTGTGGGTTATTTCCCATCTTGGAGAACAGTGAATGTTCTGGGGAGGTAGTGTGGAGATTCTCCACCAATAGCCACTGCTTGATCTGCTGTTGGTCTACACAGATGGTTGCGCGCACTGATAATGGCACCAGTTCTCACAAAGAGTTGAGTGACGTCATACGGAACATGCCTATGGAGCTAGAAGTCAGGGAGTTTTGGTGCAGGCCTCTTCCTTTTGTATGTGTGCCAGAAGTACAAGAAGGATGAACCCCAAGCACTTGATGTGCAGTCAGTCAGAGGGTACCAGTAGCAGGAAGGGAGTCCTGCAGAAGGGGCAGAAACCATTTAGGCAGGCAGGCAGACACGCTACAAGGAGGGATTGCGCTAGAGACCAGCAAAGCTTAAGAAGCTTCCTGCTCCTCTATGGACTCTTGGCCAGAATTCCCGAGCGCCCCATTATGGAGGTACAGGCGATCCTCTGGGTGGCCTGGTCTCCCTAGGGAGATTAATGACCACAGGGACTGTATGACTCCCACATCGTGGGCTAACTTCTAAAGGGTAAGTTGCCTTGCCCCAAGTTTTGCCACTGGTGTCAGCATCATTTGGTTGGGTCTCCTGGTGACCAATGGGTCTAACCTCCTGTGGACAAGACACTTGAAAAATTCAGATAGATGAGGAAGTGCTAGGGGTAAAGAGTAAACTAGGCATGCCTCTTTCTTGTTTTTTAAGTGTCCTGCCTTCTGGAGGATGGAGCTTTACCCCATTGGCCTCCTGTGTCCCCCGAGACCCCAGAGAAATAGGGAGGTGACAGAAAGTTTACTTTTAAGTGGTCATGAGATTTGCATCTTGACATCAACTTTTTTTAAAATTAATGTGAGTGATGTTCATGTTCAATTTAATGTCAAGAAGGTTTCTAACAGAGAAGTTTGAAACCATAAAACAATCTTCCTGGTAACATGAAGTGGTATATTTTTTTAAAGTGATTGAGCAATGTATGGAATTTTAATATATATCAAAGAATCAAAGGCGCTTCACTTCTACATCTAAAGGAATAGTACAAAAATTACAATTTCTCATTAAACTCAAAAAGATATGCATTGGTCTCAAGTGAAAAAGCCCTTAGTTGCTATTATAGGAGTCAATATGTATAAAAAAATAATCTTGGTGTACCATCCAGGATCCTATCACTAATAGCTTATATATATATATATATATATATATATATATATATATATTAGTCCAAAATAGATGCCGCACTCACAGGACTTAGTAAAAATAAAGAAATGTTTATTTGATGGAAAACACTCAAACTAACGTTTCGGCCGCATCCACAGCCTTTCTCAAAGTGCACAAACAAATTACAAGCCCACTCTTAAACCCTATTTGGCGCCAATCTAAAGTTCATGACGTCATCGTGTAACCCACCAATCACCAATCCCATGTGTATAAACCCAAATCCAAACATATATACAACTTTATCATACAGAATTCATGTATATTGTATAAAGAACAAACAAAGCTAAAATTATAGACAGAGACTCAAGAGAGAGAAGGACAGTTAAGTGAAATGAAAGACCAGATATAGACGGCTATTCCGTAGAGTTGAACTGTAACTCACACCCTGTGGGTGACGGATATGCTTGTGTACCAATAAAAACAAAAAGACACACGATGAATATCACTGGGGCAGCCTACAACTTATTGGTGTCACTAGCGCTCGACAAAATTTGTAAAAAATCATTATAGGGCTAAATATCCAAGTACTAAGTTGTCCCGTGTAAGAGCGCGTTCCCGTAGTGACCAAGTCGCGCTGACTGATCATAATGCTGTGCCCAGCCATGCAATCGCTACTTTTTAGGAGACTAATAGTAAGTAGTAAAAGGTCAAACAGATTGCTCATTTAGATAAGCGTTAGAGATTTATAGCTAAACTCTATATATATATATATATAGTTTAGAACCTTGGGTAAAGACTTGTCTCCTAGTCTTATTTTCAGTATCAACAGTAATAGTGGAACATGGTTATAAAATGGTTGGCATGTATAAATTTAAGGAACGAATCAGAGATCAGTATCTCAACCTGTGCAGTACTAGGACTGAAGCAGTTTTAGATACTCTTTTTTTTAGATTTTTCAAATAGACACTTAAATACTTAGATACTTAAATAACATATACAGGTATGGGATCCATTATATGGAAGCCCGTTATCCAGACAGCTTCGAATTACAGGAAGGCCACCTATCATAGACTACATTTTAATAACCTATTCACATTTTTAAAGTATTAAAATTATATAATTAAAGAATGTTAAAGTAGAAGGAAAGGCAATTTGGCATTTTACTGCCAATAGATTTGCCACATTAGTGCAAGCTAGAACGCTATATTTATTCATCAGAAAGCTTTACCATACCTGAGTAAACAACCCTAGAAGCAGGGGGAGCAGGAGAAGGGAGAGAGCTGCTCATACTCTTGCCCCCTGAGTGAATGATTTTTGTAAGAAAGGAAGTCTCATACCAAAGAACATGTTTACACAAAAGAAGAAATCCTGTGTCTTTTGTAAGTGGATTCAGTGCAGCATTTCTGTGAGTGCTTATGGCTGTATTTACAGATCGCTAAGTTTTTTCCCCAGGCTGGTGCTCCTGTTAGAAGATAACCGCACCATCCTGAAAAAGCTGTCTTGAACACCACGCTGTAATTTTACTAACTTTTATATCATCAGTCCTAGGCATCCCTTGCGCAAATTCCTGAGATTTTACTCTACTTAGCATGTGCAGAATGCCAAGCACCAAGGGAACTAAGTGCTGATGTAAGGAGATGACAAAGTGCAGCAATCACAGGCCTGTGCAGTTCTCTCCTAACAGGAGAACCAGCCTGTGGAAGAATTTAGCAATCTGTTTCACTGGGGGGCGTGCCTAACAGTTTGGCACCCACCAGTGAAATAAACTTTACATGTCCTTTAATGCTTATCGGAGGCAAAACAATCCTTTTGGTTTCATTTAATGTTTAAATTATATTTAGTGGACTTTTTAGACTTTATGGAGATCCAAATTATAGAAAGATCCTTTATCTGGAAAACCACAGGTCCTTAACATTCTGGATAACAGGTCCCGTGCCTGTACTCCTGATTTTATTTTAGGCTATGAGCAAATATAAGATGGCGGCATGGATATTGGTGGATATTTATTAGTTTATTGGTTTTAAAACAGATATTTATTGGTTTTAAACAGATATTTACACTGCTTACAAGTAAGTAGTGACACCCCTGGTGACAAACCTACATCTGAAATGTGTAGCTAGCTGCTTCTAATTCCAGAGATTACTGGCATCCAGATGCAGTGATTTGATTTGGCAGCTGCAGATTTGTGGGCTCTTTTGAAGACTACATAGAAGAGGACTGATTGTGACTGCAATTGTGTGATATACACTGTGCATAAACCTGTGTGAGCACACACATTTGCATGTTATGCACAATTGTATACATGTTTCTGCATGAATAATGTATGTATGAATAACGAAGCATTTACTGTAACTCTTCCTCTGGTATTAGAAAATGTATGCATGGATAAATCATGAATACCTTTTTGTCTCATTCCATTAGCTTATAGAAGTGGGTCTTCTTCTTAGTGGCATGGTAAGAGACACTTCAGAGAGTGTTCAGGTTGTCCTGTTCAATGATCAAACCTACATTCTTGCTGAGTTCAACTCCAGCTCTCTTCTTCACAATGTGAGCCATCTTAAGAAGCAAGCTGAGGTGAGAGAAAGGCAACAGATGTTTAACTTTTGTTTCATACAAAAAAATATTACCAGCTGTCTGTTTGGGATTTAAAGCCTTACAAAATGATTTGGGAATTTAGGCAATAGTAAAGCATAGGGTTGCTGTATCATTTTCAACATACAGTAGTTCTGTGAAATTCAGATTCTGGGTTTGGATACTTGCTATCCCATGTATCCTATTTGTGTAGCATGATTAGGTGCTTCTACTGGGGAATGGGAGGTGGAGGATGGCTAGAAAGTCTGACCCAGATGGTAAATTAATATGAGTTGCTGTAACTGCAATGCAGAACTATTGTGAGAACATTAATTTAAAACAATAATATAAAAAACAAGCATGATATATTTCATTCTTTTTCTTTTAAGGACCTGAAAAGCCAAGGGAGATATTCTTCTCGAAATAAAAATGTTGCAAAAAAATACTTAATGGAGCTCCTTGCAAATCGAACTAAGGTAGGGGGAGCGCTACCTTCTTAATCCTTTTTTAAGTGTTGCAATTAAGGATGCACCAAATTCACTATTTTGCGATTCGGCCAAACCCTGAATCCTTTGTGAAAGATTCAGCCGAATACCGAACCAAATCAGAATCCTAATTTGCATATGCAATTTAAGACAGGTAAGGGTTAAAGAGAACCGCTCATGCACCACCTGGCGAAAATTTTTAAACTTGTATGTTTCAGAGACAAAAAGTCACATGATTTTAAATATTTGGATTCAGTTCAGCCAGAGGCATGGATTCAGCTGAATCTTGCTGAAAAAGGCAGAATCTTTGCCAAATCCCAAACTGAATCTTGGACTCGGTGCATCCATAGTTGCAATCATAGTAGACCCCCTTTGAACTTATTGCTGGTATAATGTAGCTATGCATTTCTGGAATATACATCTTGCAAGCTAAACTCAACAATTTTTTATTTAAGACATAGAGATCTGTTTTTTCTTGTCTAGGTGGATACTCTGCTGCTTTTCAGATTGAGCCCACCAAGTGCAGAGTTCAAGTCAGTTCTCAAACAGTACCGGAGGGAGGTGAATACAGATTGTCTGTGTGTGACTGTGGTGCCTGAAAACTTGCAAAGGTACTATTGGAATCTAATTCCTAATAATTCATTCCACAGTTTCCTGTTTTGTTGCTCTCTTTCTTGCCTATTACAAGTTATTTGTGGCAACTGCAGTCTGTTAGGAAAAATGTATTCATTGCTTGCACATACATTATAAATTGCAAAAATATGAAATAAATATAATTAAAGCCATACCTAAAAATAGTGATAGATAAGTTATACAGCAAATAGCTGGAATGTGTCAACAGATGTCTTATAGGTTAACACAGGTTTCTCATTTGTGAGGCTTACTTGAAATAGCAATCTTGCATGCATTTTAAAGGGCACATATCGCCCCATATTGTTTCCGCCACCAGAGGTGTGGGCTAATTGAAAACAGGCAGCACCTCTGAAGAGGGAGCTCCCAGTGCTGGCTGCCATGTTGTTTGGAGTGCCTTCGCAAAATGTGCAAATCTCCCCAATCGCTTATTATGCACATACGCCTGACCTCGAAGCAATAGCCTGCACCTCTGGTGGGGGAATCAGTATAGGGGTGATAGGTGCACCTAAAGCATCCTGTTAATCAGCTGGCTTCTGCTACATTGTTTCTAAAGTCTAAACAAGACAGGGGAACAGAATGTTCTTTTGTATTTCTATAACAGCTGTTTGTTACTTGAATTTCTGACACCTGATTTTTTCTTGTAGAGTGGAGGAGCCAGACCAGTGCTCTGAGGAGAGCCACTCAGAGTCATCAGCTCAGGAAATAGGGTAAACTTTTAAATAACAGTTTTAATGCTGGAGCAGTGAATTTCCATGCCTACTTGCATGAAATTGAAAATAGAATTTACTGTAGACCTTTATAGAACTATACATTATAAGATCAGTCTAAACATGCATGCAAGCTGCCATTTATTCAGTATTACTGACATATACAGTATTGTATAATTCAAAAAAGAAACCCTTATAGCTATTTCATTGAAAGTGTTAATCAATGAAAAAGGGACTGGCATTGGGAAGCTTGAGTTAGGTACAAAACTTACAGCAGGATTATCATGGATGGACGCTGGCGAATACCGACAGAAGATTATAATTATTCAATTTATGTAATGGTTTGTATTATGACAATTGGCATTTAGATGTGAGAATCAAGACCAGTATTTCCAAGCTTAATATACTGATACAAATTTAATACAAGCCAATGGCATAACTTAAAAGCTTGAAAAACTTTTTTTGGAGGGGGGTTGTGGTCTGGCATACAAAGTCCCTGCTAACAGCAATCTTTCCTCTCTATCGCCCTCAACTGCCCACTCCCACATTATTATAGTTTGGCACAGGTGGCAAAGTTAAAGGAGAGGGACTGGGAGTGAGACAACTATACAGCAGACCCTGCACATCTTAGATATAATAGTTAAGCCACTGACAAAAGCTTGCAGGTAATACAATAATAATAAAATTGTATAAGCTGCAGGGAGCTTTAATTTTCTCAGATGGGGATCCTTTTTCCCATTCGTATGATCACTCAGTCATAGGAGTTGTGCTGCTGCCTTCCACTAAGTTGGAATGGTTGCTTCACTACTGGTAGGTAGGGTGGATAGGTCTGCTGCTATCTTCTATTACACTAATTATCTTATTTCTTGTATTCTCTTTTAGAGAGGAAAGTTTTGATCAGTGTAATGATGTCGTACTTCATGGGTTCACTGAACAGGTGCTGAGGTATATAAAATGCAATATATCCACACTGCCTGATTTACAAAGCTTCAGCTTCCATTAATAAATTATATTTGATTTTCATAATATTTTTTTAAACTAATTTTTCTTTTAGGTATGTGTCAGAGCGGGGCACTGTTCGACTCTTAGATCATGTGGCCAAAGTGAATGAAAGATTTCAAGTACCTGAAGATCCCGACAGTGTGAAGAGAAGCCATGATTTTGGTCATGAAGTGATTCCCTCTCCCATTACACAGAGGTCAGAACTTCCAGAGTTTAATATCTTAACATGCTTTATAGATATACATTTCCTAAACAAGCCCTTATTGGTTGCAGTAGAATTTAGGAATGTGATGGTCACGTTGATACTTCTGGAATCTTAAGTTGGATATTTATATTGTGTTTGTACCTTACTACCGGTGGTCATAGGCATACATGTATAATTCTTGGACTCATGTTTCTTCCTGTAACATCTTTGTGTTAAAGGTGGCGCAGTATTCGCATCTTCATATCTTCCACATTCCGTGACATGCACTCAGAGCGAAATTTGATTATTGGGCAGGTGATCCCAGAACTGCGATCCCGGGCTGCATGCCATTACTTGTCAGTAGAGGAAGTAGATCTGAGGTGGGGAATAACTGAGGAGGAAACCAGAAAAGACAGGTGAGAGGAGTAGTAAAACAAACAATATAAAATGTTAATGGTCAAGAGAGAGCAGATTGATAGAAATTTAGACCCTGAAATTGTATGATCTGTTCAATTTTGTTTTTCTTATTAGGCAGCTGCATCTCTGCCTCTCTGAAGTATGCAGGAGCCAGATATTCATAGGCATTTTGGGGGAACGTTATGGACATGTTCCTAAAACATACTCCTTACCTCTCCTGTCCGAATATGAATGGGTATGATTCTGACTTGAAATTATGTTCTTTTTACTTATGGTTAAGTGACAGCATAGACAAATGAAATACATATACACACAACTCTTATGGGACTAAATGGCACATCAAGAAAAAGAAAAAGCCATCTTCTTTGTTTTTCAGCTTTTGTAGTTTTATGCAAGGCCAGAAGTAGAACAGGCAGCAAAGGCACCTGTCTAGGGCTCTGTTATTTTCGGAAAGGGAGTGGAGTACATTCCCAGAAATATTGACTTATTGATATTTTATTTCCCAGATCAAATTAACTGTTAATAACAGAGACACACACCTTTATAAAATGGGTGGACGCATCAGGCACACCAGTTTGCACAAAATCACAATACTGAACACCCTAACATTAAGCTTATTTTTCTAAGTAAGTTAGTCTGATTGTATATTCTACCATTTGTAATAATGAAAAAAGAACTAATACAAGGGTAAAACTCATTTTTTTTTAACCATTGAGTTTTATTCAGAAACAGATTACAGACATAGTTTCAATTCAGAGCATCAAAGGAGAGATCATATGGTACAAAACATATATCAAACTTTTTGTGACATAACATGTGCTTTGATGGATCTCGCTGTAGCATTACATACCCTGTAATTCTGAGTTCCACTGTTTTTGTGGTTTATACATCTACACTTTACTACTACCTTAACACAACTATAAACTGTGCATTGCCAACGCTTGTTCCTAGAGTTTCTAGACCAGAGTGATGGGACGGAAGGACCATTGTGTGGTAGAGATGGAGGGGGAGGGGGTCAACGCTCATTTTTTGTTTCTGATACTGGGTTGTTCTGTTATCGGGGTGGTATCAATTTCCTATATTGTGTTTGTTTAGCCACAAGGACCAAATTTTCTCAAATTTATTTGGGCATCCTCTTCTGACATATAGCAATCTATATGTGGGCATTGCTTGGTTGACTTGGCTTACCCAGAATTGTATGGTTGGAGCTGAGTGGGCTTTCCATTTCATTGTGATAGACTTACGGGCATATGCTAACAGAATAGAAATGAGAGCTCTTTCCGCAGTTGTTGGGGCTAGATCAGTAATTTGGTTTAATAGCATTCCGGATGGTGTTGCCGTGATGGGGGCACTGGTTAGATCAGATATATAGTCTGCCACCTCTGTCCAGAAGCTCGCTATTTTGTTGCAGGTCCAGACCATGTGGATGAAATCTGCTGGGGATTGGTGGCAGCGGGGGCATTCGTCTACCTGGGATGGAGATATCTTTGCTAGTACTTTGGGTGTGATATATGCCCTGTGCAAGAATTTGTACTGTATTAGCCTGTCTCTTGAGGCCACTATATAATCAAAGATTGAGTCAAGGGTTTCCTTCCATTGCTCTTTATTCATGTCTGGTATATCTATTAGCCATTTGATATAGAGTTTGTTTAATAATGTATCGTTAGCCAGTGCCAAAAGGGCATAGGAGCGGGAGAGGGCCTTGGCGTGTGGGCAGTTGTGTGCTTGTTCTTCTATTCGGGAGGGGGGTAGTTTGTAGGGTTGTTCCTTGAAACTGCGAGTGTACTGCATGTCTCAGTTGTAAATATCGGAAGAGCATCCTATTTGGTAGGTTGAAATTATTTTTTAGGGTCTGGAAGTCTAAAAGTTTCCCTTCCTTAACTATATCCTGTATATACTTGACTTGGAAGCTGGCCCATAGCTGGGGGTCTGGTATGGTTTGGAGGTGCTGTAGTTTGGGGTTGCGGGTAAAACTCATTTAAGTCACATTTCCCACTTTTATGAGACTTACCTTACCTACTTTGTCCATGAAGATTCTCATTCATCTAGGTCATGATATACAGTATCTAGTAGAATTAAGTCTAAAACAACTGGACTTTTCTAAGTTTTTTCTTGAAAACCTTTCACCACTCATCCCAGTGGCTTCTTCAGTTGATGATTGGATGCCTGTGACTATACTACCCTTTAGGTTTTAAATATCGGGGAATTCCCTACCAGTCATTTGAACTGAAGAAGCCACTTGGATGAGTGGTGAAATGTTTTTAAAAAAAAAACTCAGAAAAGTCCAGCTGTTTTAGACTTAATTCTACTAGATACCCTTACCTACTTTATTTTGCAGATTCAAAGGTACCCCCCTGGGAGGTCCATCACTGAACTAGAAGCCATGCAATTCTTGCAGAACTCTGATACTGAAAATCCAGGACACTGCAAGGCCTTTTTCTACCTTAGGGACGCAGATCTCCTCCGGTATGAATAATCTTTACTATGTATTTTCTTTCGTTTTTGTCATATACTGTCATTTGTATGAAGGCATGCACTCTAGTAATGCGCGAGTTGGAAAAAAATCAACTGCATCATCTCTGACATGCAACAATAGTAGCAATCATCTGCATCTGCTAACCAGCAAATTAAATGAGTGGGCAGGCAATTAATTCTCACTATGATGTTATGCAGAGATAGGAGAGATGTACAGAATGTTCAGATGGAGGCCTGTTCTGATCTTGCTTTGCTTAGGAAAGGTCTTCGGATCTCTTTCCTGAGCAAAAGGAAATTCACCGCACACTATATTTACAGAAACACACTGTTCTACCAGCTTCTGTAAAATGTGCCCTATTATAGCAGTAAGGATGGGCCAGGACTTTAAGGTGCACTCTTTTTTTTCACATGGCCACTTTTTCTTCCTGCTTGGCGGTAAAATTGTTATGGGGAAAAAGACAGCGTTATTATTTCTGCCTTGCAGCACTAGTGCCCTGAATTTGATTCTGACAAGGGTACTTGTGTATAAGCACCAACATATCCAGTTGCCTGTTTTTTATTCTTTTTATTGTGCCTCGTTGCTTATATGGAGTCTAGGCCTATGATATTTACTCAACTTATTATTCAGTTCCATTCCTAGTAAGTGGGTGTCAGACTTTGGTGCTGAATCTGCTGAATCTGAAATGAAAATGTCATCCCTAAAGAGCAGACTGACAGAGCACTCCTCTGCTGCAACTTACCGGTATGTAAAGAACCCAGATGCACAACACTAGCTGAAAAGTAAGCACAGTTCCTTAGTCACAGGCTTTCTTTCAGTTACTCTTGCCAATGGGGTGGTGAGCGGCAGGGGAAACCTCACTTGACACGACTTCAGAATTTTGGGATTCGAGTGCTAGAAGACATCTGGCAAGCTATAGAGCGCGATTATATTAAAGTAGGTACCAGTGAGACTTCTTTTGGTTTCTTATCCTTGTTCATTCATTTTGATGTTTCATGCATCCTGTAATTAGTTATTAAAGCAGTAATAGTGGTTCTTAAGACATATTCTGTAAAAAAAAGTTTTATCTACTATTTATACTGTAAACACATTTTATTCCTTTGATAATGCTGCAGGAAGGGACGCTGGCATCTAATGAAGATGAAGAGGAGCTTGCGCAGGAGGGCTTCCAGGAGAGGCAAACAAGCCTGTCTTGTGCCAGAAGCAAGCTGGTATTAAGCGCTTGTTCTCAGATACAGGAGAGAACTCATGCCTCCCCAACTAATGGGCGTCTCTTCCTTGTTTGTGGAGACCGAAGCCAGGGAAAAACTATATTTATGGTAGGTTTTTGCTTAAATCTTAACTTGACAAATTATGGGGTTAGCTTTGTTCTTGTTACATCAAGCAAGACCGTTAAATATGTTTTAACTTCATACTTTTGTTGTTGCTTAATGGACATAATGCAACTAGGACTGATGCTTATGCAGATTATGCTTTCCATTTTGTGATCAATTAGTATTCTGGGGAGAGTCCAGTTTGCCTTAATCCACACACTGTATTGTTTACTTTGTTGGCAGGCTGACCTTGTAAAACAGCTGAGAAGTTCTGCTTCCACTACTGTAATTTATCATTTTATGGGAGCCACTCCTGGGGCTCATGAAGTAGAGAAAATGCTCACACGCATCTGTAAACAACTGAGCCAGGGTCTGAACAGAGAATGCTGCAACTTCACATCTTACAGGTCAGTTTAAAGTGATAGCCAATCATATATTGAATAGTTTTTCTTGTACACATAATAGGTAAAAATTGTCTTCTTTTCAGTACTGACATAGTTAAATTTACTACGGAAGTCATGAAACACCACTTACGGGGGGCACAATTCTGCGGGTGAGCTCTGTCTATACAGATTTTTCCTATCACAAAGTATAGAGCTCCAGAGCACATTGTGTTTTTTGGTGCTCCCCATTTTGCCTGTTAAAATGTGCAAGCTATGGACAGGAAGGCTGCCTACCTGCAGCTCCTTTGGTATGTTGCGCCTAACACAAGATGCCACCTACAGTGTGAGACAAAACTGTTTGATCTTGGTTTGTAAAGGAGCCCTATAGTTTGATAGATGTAATATACACGTAACATCTTGTTCTTTCTGTAGGGCTCTACTTTCTGAGTTCCATGACCTTCTTCGTTTAACCTCCCACTCCCTGAGACGGAATAATACATTAACTCTGCTAATTGATGGGGCGGACTTATTATGTGGACGCGCAGGGGAGACCACATCTGAATGGATACCTGAGCATCTTCCTCAGGTAACATTCTGTAGTGAAGTTGTATAAAGTTCTATATTTTTGCAGCTTGGAGGTTTACTGTTTATAATTCATATAAAGAAAAACAAAGCATGAGAACAGGAATTTAGGTAGCTCAATACCTAGATTTTTAAAGGCCCAGTACTGTAAAAAAAAAATGAAAAAGGACCAATTTGAAATGATAGGCCTGTAATAGTCATTCCTGCATTATATCTAGGAAGTTATTAAAATGTATTTCTTGGGATGCACCCAGTTCACTTTGGGATTTGTGCAATGGTTGCATTATTGCTTGCAGCCAGGTCACTATGTGCAAGAAGTTTGTATGTTTTCCTTGTGCTTGCGTGGGTTCCCTCTGGGTACTCTGGTTTCCTTCTATACTCCTAAAACTTACAAGCATACAACTTGGCTCCTGATTAAATTGGCCCTACTGTGGGAATGTGATAGGGACCTTAGATTATAATCTCCATTGGGGCAGGGATTTATATGAATGATCTGTAATCTCTGTAAAGCACTTTAGAATATGTTGGATCATTACAAATAAAGGATAAAAATTAAGTACAAACTTTCAAAGTTTATGTAAATTAGCATTAAGTTTTTTATTTGACCAGATCTTTTGTAGAGTATTCAGTATTTGGCTGGATAAGAATGTTATAGAATAAGATGGTTCCTTGTATTTTTTGGAATGTGTTTTATGCATATGTCGATTATAAGATATCATTTAGATTGTCTCTTTTTTTTTTTTTTTTTTGTTAGAGAATAAACCTGGTTCTTAGTGTGACTGAGGGCTCCTCCCTTGGCTACTCCTTGGCAAGACAAAAGGACACAGTATCTATTTCTCTCACATCACTCCAACCATCAGACCGTGCTGAACTGGTGAGACATTGGCTGGCTGTGTATGGGAAGAAACTAGAAGAATCTGCCTTCAATAACCAGGTGCTGTACATCTCACAACTCTTTATTTTCTATATATTTTCTATAGTTCCATAGACCATGGCTACCTGTTTCCTCTAGCTTTTGTTCAAGAAGAATTTTCATCGACTCACTACAGTCAGGTGGATCATAAAAGACAGCATTTTGTACAAGTCTTCAATCTTAAAGCATATGTCTGCTTTTGTTGTTATGAAACTTCCTTTGACACCTTACACTACGACCTGCAAAGTGACACATATGCACTATAGGGACAACTGACCGATATGCATTAGCTTTAGACATCTTTATAACAATACTATTTCTCTTTAATTCTGTGCTTTATTGGCAAGTGTGGAACTCTCTGAAATAATTTTCTCTGGCATCTCCAGGGGACACAGGAGACTAATGGGGTAAAGCTCCATCCTCTAGGAGGCAGGACACTCGAAAACTTCCTCTTATATCTCAGTATTCAAGTGTCCTCCTGGACAGAAGGTTGGGCCCATTAGTCTTCAGGAGACCCAAAGAAAGGATTCTTTGGCCAGCAACACCAGGGGCAAAACTTAGGGCAAGGCTACTTATCTCTCAGAAGTTAGCCCCTTACTCGAGTCATACAGGGGTCATTACTCTCTCTAAGGAGATTCTGCCCAGGAGACCACAAAATAGCAGTACCCATTGGTCTCCTGTGTCCCATGGAGATGCCAGAGACAATAGGATTTATCACTCACTCATGTTTAGGCGTAAAGATAGTATATTAAGATTATATTAGGCATGCCTCGTTGTTGTTTTTTAAGTATCCTGCCTCCTGGAGGATGGAGCTTTACCCTATTGGTCTCCTGTGTCCCCCTGTCGACTACAAGGAAACAGATCATTTGATCATTTTCTTATACCAAACGTATTTATACTTTCAGTATTTTATACAGCTTATGAAGATGCACAGTTTCTGTCTTACACTCAGTGTAGGCCTCACGTGTTACAAAGTGGTCTCAAAGATTTTTGCACAACTGTCTCCTTGTTGCAGAACAGTATAACACCAGCCTTAAAACCTTGAGAGCAGTGTTGCTTATTGTTGCACATGCTGCAGGGGCTTCTGGTTGTTCTTAAAGTTATATTTATCTTCTCAGATGCGCTTATTACTGATCAAGAAGGGAACAAAGCACCCCCTGTATTTGACAATGGCATGTGAGGAGCTACGTGCCACTGCTGTCTTTGAAAGGGTCAGTAATTGCATTACATATTTACACAAGTGGAATTAGGCAGTCATGTATGTGCCATGAAGTGTAAGAACATTCCAGTCTTTCTTATAGTATCCGCTTCGTTTGTGCCCCATCAGAGGGGAGCATTGTATGTGAAACCTCATCTATTTATGATCCCAAACAGAAACTTTACTGTTGTTTACTTTCAATAATTTTTTCTAGGGTATTTGCTGATCTTCACACGCACTTGCCCTAGTAAAAATGCTTTTTAAGAGTCTACTGTCTTTACATATTTTACATCCAGTAAAGCAGTATCCATTATTGCAGCTCTCAGATGATATTGAGAAGCTGCCCGCTACTCTTCCAGCGCTCATTCAAAGAAGACTAGAGAGTCTAGAGCAAGAACATGGAGTGACTACAGTGTCCATTGCATTAGCTGTGATTTGCCTGTCACGTAAAGGTAAAATATAATTGTAGATTAATTTTATATTTATAAATCTCTTTGGTACTCAGCATTATTTAGGTGCAAGGTAACTGTGACTCTCAAAATATTTGCAGGCCTACCAGAGAGAGACCTTCTCAGGATTCTGAGCTCACTGCAAGCACTGAACTGTGTGTTTACTGCAAAGTGGAATGCGATGCTGGCAGCTTTTGCTGGAGCACAGAATCTTCCAATGGCCACATTCGCCCTGCTCCTTAGGGGAGTGAGAAGGTGAGGAGTGGGATATGTTGCCCAGTCTATATAAATCAACAGCAGATCGCAATTCTAAAAAGAAACTCAAGTATGTTGATACAGTTGCTGTCAAAGTAGTTAATGAATTGCTCTGGTCTTTAACCCTTTTACTGCCAGCCATTTTGGTCAAAGCGGAACTTGTATTGCCAGACAGTTTTTGAACATTTTGCACTGTTTCACTTTAGGGGCCTTTCCTCGGGGGGACTTTTAGTTTACCAAGGAAAACAATATATCGTTTTTTTCAGAACAACCTAAGCTTTCAAAATATGGTGTAATTCCAATTCTGTAACAAGATATAGGCTTCTAAATGTCTAAAAATGCAAAAAAAATCAAATTTTCCATAATATAATCACACATACTAGAAACAAAAATTATTTTATGCACGAATATACAACTGATTTGGAAAGTCCCATGTCTCCTGAACGTGCCAATACCAAATATATATAGTTTTATGGAGATTTCTCACTTGTATAGGTCAAAAACTCCCAGCAGTACACTACCAAATTCCCAAAGCACTGCTCCAAAAAAAACTGCATACTTTGGATTTCAAGGCCAAAATTCCACTAACAGAAGGTTTATCCCAGAAAATTGTACATTTTTGGAAAGAACAGATTCTGGGGAATACAGAATAGGCACAACTGTCTGTCTACTCCAAACTATCAAGTCGCAATGCTTTCCTAAAGTTATTGGTTTTTATCAAAATTTGTGATTTTTTTTAAAAATCGCTTCAAAGCTTCCAGTCTATAGTATCTTATCTCCTACAGGTCATAAAGTAACCAAATAAAACACCCTAAATATGAATGCCTGGGGTCCACTGAACAGTTTGATGCCCAATATGTATAGGTTTACCCAAGTATGTGGCATGTAGGGGCCCCAATGTGAACATACCCCATATGAACTGTCATTTCTGTCATTTCAGCTTCTGCAAAATCAACACATTTACATCATTATATGTGGGATAAAGCTAGTAAAAAGTATGCTCACCCCAGAAAGTCATATATTTTTGGAAAGTACACATTCCCCCGAATCTAAAATGGGTACCCATGTCTTTCTACTCCAAAGTACCAAGCCGCACAGCTTTTCTAAAGTTAGCAATTTTGATGACATTTCCAAAAATCCCCTCAAAGCTTCCACTTTGAAGCATCTTATCTCCCACATAGCATTAGGTACCAAGATAAAACACCCTGAGTTTGAACGCCAGGGGTCCACTGAACAGTTTGATGCCCAATATGTATAGGTTTACCTAAGTATGTGGCATGTAGGGGCCCCAATGTGAACATACCCCATATGAACTGTCATTTCTGTCATTTCAGCTTCTGCAAAATCAACACATTTACATCATTATATGTGGGATGAAGCTAGTAAAAAGTACGCTCACCCCAGAAAGTCATATATTTTTGGAAAGTACACATTCCCCCGAATCTAAAATGGGTACCCATGTCTTTCTACTCCAAAGTACCAAGCCGCACAGATTTTCTAAAGTTAGCAATTTTGATGACATTTCCAAAAATCCCCTCAAAGCTTCCACTTTGAAGCATCTTATCTCCCACATAGCATTAGGTACCAAGATAAAACACCCTGAATTTGAACGCCAGGGGTCCACTGAACAGTTTGATGCCCAATATGTATAGGTTTACCTAAGTATGTGGCATGTAGGGGCCCCAGTGTGAACATACCCCATATGAACTGTCATTTCTGTCATTTCAGCTTCTGCAAAATCAACACATTTACATCATTATATGTGGGATAAAGCTAGTAAAAAGTATGCTCACCCCAGAAAGTCATATATTTTTGGAAAGTACACATTCCCCCGAATCTAAAATGGGTACCCATGTCTTTCTACTCCAAAGTACCAAGCCGCACAGCTTTTCTAAAGTTAGCAATTCTGATGACATTTCCAAAAATCCCCTCAAAGCTTCCACTTTGAAGCATCTTATCTCCCACATAGCATTAGGTACCAAGATAAAACACCCTGAATTTGAACGCCAGGGGTCCACTGAACAGTTTGATGCCCAATATGTATAGGTTTACCTAAGTATGTGGCATGTAGGGGCCCCAATGTGAACATACCCCCATATGAACTGTCATTTCTGTCATTTCAGCTCCTGCAGAATCAACACATTTACATTATTATATGTGGGATAAAGCTACAAAAAAGTACGCTCACCCCAAAAAGTCATATATTTTTGGAAAGTACACATTCCCACGAATCTAAAATGGGTACCCATGTCTTTCTACTCCAAAGTACCAAGCCGCACAGCTTTTCTAAAGTTAGCAATTTTGATGACATTTCCAAAAATCCCCTCAAAGCTTCCACTTTGCAGCATCTTATCTCCCACATAGCATTAGGTACCAAGATAAAACACCCTGAATTTGAACACCAGGGGTCCACTGAACAGTTTGATGCCCAATATGTATAGGTTTACCCAAGTATGTGGCATGTAGGGGCCCGAATGTGAACATACCCCCATATATACTGTCATTTCTGTCATTTCAGCTCCTGCAAAATCAACACATTTACATCATTATATGTGAGATAAAGCTACAAAAAAGTACGCTCACCCCAGAAAGCCATATATTTTTGGAAAGTACACATTCCCCCGAATCTAAAATGGGTACCCATGTCTTTCTACTCCAAAGTACCAAGCCGCACAGCTTTTCTAAAGTTAGCAATTTTGATGACATTTCCAAAAATCCCCTCAAAGCTTCCACTTTGCAGCATCTTATCTCCCACATAGTGTTAGGTACCAAGATAAAACACCCTAAATTTGAACGCCAGGGGTCCACTGAACAGTTTGATGCCCAATATGTATAGGTTTACCTAAGTATGTGGCATGTAGGGGCCCCAATGGGAACATACCCCCATATGATCTATCATTTCAGCTCCTGCAAAATCAACACATTTACATCCTTTATGTGGGATAATGCTACAAAAAAAGTACATTCACCCCAGAAAGCCATATATTTTTGGAAAATACACATCCCCCCGAATCTATAATGGGTAAATATTTCTTATTGCTACAAAGTACCAAGCTGTAAAGCTTTCCTAAGTTTGCAGATTTATATGACATTTCGAAAATCGCATAAAAATGTTGCAATTTGCCGCATTTATCTCTCACAATTTCTTGATAAAGATCAGATAAAGACAAATCACCCCAAAAAGGAACACCAGAGGTCTACTGAACAGTTTGATGCCCAATATGCATAGATATACCAAAGTCTGCGGTATGTACTGAACCCTAAATGAAAATAGCGCATAAGGATTTCTCGCCTGCCAGCTCAGCTTTTGCACACAGAGCCCCCTGTCAGTGTATTATGTGCCAAAACTTCCCCTAACTATACAGATCCCCCACAAAACCATATATTTTTGGAAAGTACACATTCTGACAAATCCAACAAGGGTAAAGAGTCCTTTCTACACCAAAGTACCAATCTGCAGAGCTTTCCTAAAGTTATCGGTTTTTATGACATTTCAGAAAATCGCCTAAAAATGTTGCAATTTGTCGCATTTATCTCACACAATTTCTTGCGTACAAAGGCAAGTCACCCCAAATAGGAACACCAGAGGCCTACTGAACAGTTTGATGCCCAATATGCATAGATATACCAAAGTCTGCGGTATGTACTGAACCCTAAATGAAAATAGCGCATAAGGATTTCTCGCCTGCCAGCTCAGCTTTTGCACACAGAGCCCCCTGTCAGTGTATTATGTGCCAAAACTTCCCCTAACTATACAGAGACCACCACAAAACCATATATTTTTGGAAAGTACACATTCTGACAAATCCAACAAGGGTAAAGAGTCCTTTCTACACCAAAGTACCAAGCCGCAAAGCTTTCCTAAAGTTATCGGTTTTTATGACATTTCAGAAAATCGCCTAAAAATGTTGCAATTTGCCGCATTTATCTCACACAATTTCTTGCGTACAAAGGCAAGTCACCCCAAATAGGAACACCAGAGGCCTACTGAACAGTTTGATGCCCAATATGCATAGATATACCAAAGTCTGCAGTATGTACTGAACCCTAAATGAAAATAGCGCATAAGGATTTCTCGCCTGCCAACTCAGCTTTTGCACACAGAGCCCCCTGTCAGTGTATTATGTGCAGTAACCCCCCCTAACTATACAGTGACCCCCAGAAAACCATATATTTTTAGAAAGTACACATTCTGATGAATTCAAAATAGGTAAAGTTATTTTTGTACACCAAAGTTACACCTGGCAAAGCTACGCTAAAAACAGATCAGGAACACTTATATAGGGATAAAATGTGATAAAACCACAAAAATTGTGCAAATCAGTGAAACAACAAAATAAGTCACATGACAGTGTAATTAGTGGCCAGAATATCTGATCCAATAGTTACGCTGTCAAAATAAACAGTTTTTAGGTAAAAGAAAATAAAAACAAAGTGGTAAAATGAAAAAAAAAAAAAAAAAAAAAAGCAAAACAAAAAAAACCCAAAGTGTTTGTGTATACATGTGTGTACATGTGTAAAAGTTGTGTGATAGTGTGTAAGTGTGTATATCAGTGTAAATAAGTGTATAAAAGTGTGAAAAATGAAAAAATTAAAAATTAAAAAAAAAAAATTAAAAAATGCTAAAATGTGTGCTGTAAGTGTGTGTAAATGTATGTAAGTGTGTATAAATGTATGTAAATGTGTGTATAAGTGTGTAAAAGTGTGTAAATGCAATAAAAAAAAAAACTCCTTACCTGTTCCTGAAGACCGATCGCTTCCTTCCTCATTTGGGCCGGCGCTGGGGGAGAGGGAGGAAGCAGGAAGCAGCAGACGCGATCGCGTCTGCTGCTTCCTGGAGGGTCCTGCGAGCGATCGGCTCGCAGGACCCTGATGACAGCCCCCCTGGCACATTGCCCAGGGGGGCTGTCATTGTTAGAAGCCCTCTGCAGCGGCGGCACATGCCGCCGCTGCAGAGGGCAGCGCTTAAACGCCAACGACGTATGAGACACGTCGTTGGCGTTTAAGCCCTTTTACTGCCAGCACGTATGCCATACGTGCTTGGCAGTAAAAGAGTTAATATTTCTCTTGTCTATATTGGGGGACACAGGCACCTTGGGGATAAAGGTCCTGCAGCTTGGAGAGAGGAGATAAAGGAGTCAAAGTAGCTTCTTCTGCTCAGGGCTTATCCCCTGCCTACTTCCCTCTACCCTCAGTATTCCTTTAGTGTCCTCAGAAGGAGGACAAATACTAGGTGGCAGGGAGCAGTGGTGTAGACTCAGTCCAACACCCTGCCACATGGGGGCCACCATTGGCTTTCTATGGCCCTTCCAGCCACTTTGGACTTAAAGGAGAAGGAAAGGCTAAGTCACTTGGGGGTACCAAAATGTTAGGCACCCCCAAGTGACTTTAATCGTTTACCTTTTACCCCGGGCTGGTGTTCCCGTTAGGAAAAAAAACGCACCACCCTGTCCTGCCTGCGAGCGAGCGTCTCCTCTTCATGCTTCTGTCTTTGCACGCACTTGCGCATGCACAGTAGAATGAAAAGCCGAACTTTAACAAAAAAAGTTGGTTTTTTCACTCTACTGCGCATGCGCCGGCCCAGGGATTCCAAAGACAGAAGAGGAAGAGGAAACGCTCCCTGGACCAAGGAGAATGGGATCTACATCTGGAGGTCTTTTAGGTGATAGTGGATCGGTGGGGCACATTCCGGAAGTGGACCTGATGACATTCAGATACAACCGCAAGCTACCAGGGTTCATCGCAAGAAGCAGGCATCCAAGCGCACTAGTGCTCAATGCACTGGTAACGCTATGTCCATTCCGGTTTGCCTATGTATTTCCACCGCTGGCTCTAATACCACAGGTCATCAAGAGGATAAAGAGAAAGAGAGTAAAAACAATTCTGGTAGCTCCCTACTGGCCGTGTTGAACTTGCTTTGCAGATCTGCTGTCCCAAGGCCCAATCATCCACCCAAATTCACTGCAGATAGATTACCAATAATTATTATATAGTTTCATATGCTGACTTCCAAGACTGTGTTCCTCTTGACTATCACCTTAGGCAGATGTGTCTCAGAGCTGATGGCATTGTCCTGTAGGTCACCATTCACCATCTTCCACTCGGACAAGGTAGTGTTAAGACTCCAGAAATCCTCCCATAGGTGATGTCCAGAATTTCACATCAATCCGGACCTAGTTTTTCCTTTCTTTTGTCCAGACCCCAAGAGAAAACGTTGCACACTCTTGGTTTAGTTCATTCCCTCCAGCCGTACAGTGGAGTAACACAGATGATCAGAAGGGTAGAATGCTATCTTTGTGCTCAGAGGCAGACCCCCACCATTCTTAGTCAGGGCATCGGGCATCGGCTGAACAGATGTGTAGGGCCGCAGTGTAGTCCTCCCTGAACACGTTTTCCAGATTCTACAAAATACACACATATTCATTGGCCTGTCGGGCTAATTCTGCGTATATTTAATTTAAGGCTCCTTATTAGTAAAACAGGAGGAGTCTTAAATAATATATGCCCAACTCTGAATTCGATATCGAGCGTTCCCAATCAATTGGTATAAAGGTGAAAAATCATGACAATTATTTAATAAAATAATTTATTTAAATATGAATATTACAAAAATGAAATTATTACTTAACACTCCCTGATATCTATCTAATAATTAATCAAAATGAACATTGACCAATAGACATTATTCAATAAATGGCAAGCATCCACAAGATAATATATGTATGTTCACTTTCAATACTTAATAACAAGGTAATTAAATATGTTGAATCAAAGGAAGGGTAAATAATTGATTTTGAGGTCTTAAGGAATTCTATCCTTAAATTTTCTTATTTCTCCATTAAATCGCTAACTTGGATATCATATATGTGTTAATGAAAAATAAAATGGACCCAAATTAAACAGATTATTCCCAGTTTGCAACTCTGGGAAAGTCAATGTTTAGGGTAAGACTATAATATACATAGGAATAATAAATATCCAAGCATACAACCTAATCGAGAAAAAGTATAACAAAATTTATATTTACCAGAGTAGAGTTTTCTTATAGTTGAGAGTAGTTTCTCCTTCCTCTTCCAGTTTTTTAGATCCCCTTAGATTTTCTTTTTCAGGTTCTTTCTTTTAGATCCCTCTTTCCTTTTTTTTTCAGGTTTTCTCGGATCTTTAGATCTTAGTCCTTTTCTTAGTTTCCTCTGTCTCCTAACTTATCCCTCATCTCTATCTAAAACTCCACCTCAGGGATTTATCAACTAGCCAACTGGCATCAAAGGGCAGTCTTTAAGTTAAACTATCACCAGTTGATTTAAATATTTATTACAGTGACCTTTGGACCCGTAATGTCCTCCACCATCTGTGGATGTCACTGTTTCCTCAATATTGTGGTCTGAAAATATTCAGAAAATATAAAATAACTTTTGACCTTCCTTAATTCGATGTTACACACTATTGTTGACATTGCTCCACACTAGAACAATGCTGTGTAACTACTTAATGCCTTAGTACACATACAATATACCTGTGAACACACTAGCCATTCAGAATTGGTCTGTCCTTGATTAATTATTACCCTCTCAACAGGTATGCTCTATATTGTGGAGAGTTTGTAAGATCCTTCAAGGTGTTCTCATCTTGTTCACCTAGACACCAAGGATTATATAACCTTTGATATTTGCTTTAACCCAAAGGTTATACATCTGGGCTAGTAATCCGATACAAACCTCCTTTTCAACATATACGTTTCTGATCAACTAAACAAAATAACATTCATTATTTATTCCTATATGATTCATCAAAAAGCATAATATCATTCATGAATATATATTCTATTAAGTAACATAATCACATTATCATTAACAAATCAAAATATTCTTGTAATTAATAATTATCTTATCTGAAAATCCGACAGGCCAAAGCCAGTTTTGGGAGAAAGGTGGTTTTGGGATGTCCCCATGGTACCTGTGCCCCCCAATATAAGCAAGAAAAAGAGATTTTTGTACTTATTGTTAAATCTTTTTCTCTTGTCCTATCATTTGGGGACACAGGCCTTCTCTCCCTGTAATGGTTATAGCTTAAAGGTTACATTTTCAACTGTTGCAGGTTGTTCGATTTTACTTAAATCTCAGGGTCCTCACTATCTGTTAATGACCTTGGAGTAGTTTGTGTTCTCACTTAGGGGGCTTCTTGGGTGGGGATCCTCCTCTGGTCAAGGTTATGGTTTTTTGTGTCAGTTGGTTCTTTCCTTCTTCGGTCTGAAAACTGAGGGTAGATGGGAGTAAGCAGGGGATGAGCAGGAGGAGGAGCTACATTAACTCCTTAGTGTCCTTTCTCCAAGATGGAGGATCCTGGCACTTGCAACATTGTTTAAAAAGTAACAATCGGGAGTTCAGAAAATGCTGCTTTGTATTGCAATTACATTTACAAATAACTTTTAAAGCACTAATAATTTTTAATGAATTGATATTGGAATGTTGCTTTCTTTTATTAAGAAAAAAAATATTTTTGAGGTTGACATTTTCTTTTAAATGTATTCTAGGTGGTTTAGAATTACAAAAATCCATGTGTCTTTGCTATTTTCTAATCATTGTACAATCCTTTTATAGTGTTCTTGGTCTCTGGTTACCAGCATTGACATCTGACCATAGACTGCACCTTCCTAGCTGTCTCCTGAGAGATGCAGTGGAAAAGCGTTATTTAATGAAACGTGATGTTACTAAAGCTGCACACCTTCTCATGGCCGGTATGGAGCAATATTAACCCTCACTTGTCCTCTTTGTTGCTATTTTTTTTTTTTGTATTTCTGACAGTTTTTTGGGTCTTTTTTCCAGCACATTTTTGGACAGTTTGTTCCCCTGAAGATCCAGATTCTGTCCCTGTGATTAATGCTGAGTGCCTGAGTGAGCTGTCTCACCACCTGGTAAACTTTCCTGTTTACAATGATTTCATTTGTAAAATGTTAAAAAGTGTAGAACAGTCGGAAAATGGTGTGCGGGTAAGGGGGAATCTTTTATTCATGCAAGAATTGGTAGTACTGGCCTCACTGGCTTTTTTAAATTTTCTACAAGTTATTCTGTGTTAAGGCATGATAACCTTTATACTTCTACTTTAAACATAAATGTATCTTCTATTGGACTGTTCAATTGAAATATGCACTATTAGAATTAGCTTTCTTCCCTAATACTTTGCCATGTTTAGGGCGATGGCATATGGTTAAATCCCATGTTCTTTTGCCCAGATATTTCTTATAAAAAGTAACTCTGGTATAAATGGGGATGTTTTTTTAGATCATTCCCTGTTATAATCAATGAGAATCGAGAATCACTTGCAAAATTGTAAACAGATAATATAACACTTTGTTTTTAAGCTGTGCAGTGAGCAGTTGCACACACTGGGCTGGCTTCTTACACACCTTCCATTTCTGCGGGTACATGCCGCTCTGGGACTTCTACCACATCTTTGCCAGGTTTACAGCATGTATGGTGAGTATTTGTCTTGGCCAGCAAATTTTATATCAAACATACTGTATAGGGAAACCAGCAACATTGGGATTAATTTGATATGTACTTAGGAGACACTATGTTACTCTCCATAAAAATACACAGACAAAAGCATTTGTGGTAAATCACCACTCCACTTGAAATAGGAGGCTAGTAAAACAATAGAAGTATTAGCTACTTGGACCATCATCAAGCCATTCTAATCATATGCTTTGAGAAAGGATGATAGTTATTTTCTGTGCTGAAACAAATTGTTATAGTGCAAAAATTGAACTGTTTAATCTTATATGATCAGTTATGTTTTACTGAATGATAACTATTATTACTGCTCAATGAAATGTATTGGTTATTTATAAATTGGCTTTTTAGAGTATTTGTTCTCCTCTGTAAATACTGTATAGAATCACAATATGTTGGCCTCTTGTGACTCTTATCCAGATGTTCCCTTATAGCATCATGATAATGGGTTCCTCAAATCAAAATCTTTCTTCCATTACATTTGTTGGTAGTAATTCTGCTCCAGTCAGTATATGGGAGATTAAAATCCACATGTTAAGACTTTTCTACAGACTTATGACCCTTTTCTCACTGCATCGGGAGCTCTTTCATTTACTTGGGTGGGTCTGTGCAATATTCCAATAATTAAGTTGCTTCTACAGCTTGGTACTTGGTATTAAATCATAGACACACACCCCTTTTTGTTTTCTCTGTCCCTTTAAAATATGTTATAACATTCAATATGTACTGCCCAGTCTCTTTACCTCTTTAAGAATGTTTCAGTAATACCAAAAATGATATAGTAATCATGCATTGGCCCAGACTGGGCTCCTGTACAGTACTGTACAATCTGAAATTGGTTTATGTGCTGTATAATAAAAATAGAACCGCTAACTTACTGCACACTAGCCAAAAGGGATAGCTGGGAAATACCTGAAGTTAGAGGCATGATGATCAATGTAAAAGTTCCCTGGCATGGTGTATTTCTTACAGAATTGAAATTTACAAATTTATAGCTAGTTAAGGGGAGATATTGTGGGAACTGTGTTCAGATCCATGTGTGGAATGTCTTTGCTGTGCTGGCACTACTACTGGTTAAACCAACCTGGGGCACTTACTTTTCACAACAAGCTTATGCAGATTTAGTGTTACTTGGACAATACCTTGCAGAATCTACTGTTGGAGTCTCCACTGTTTATATTATGACAGTTGCATTAGCATTTTAAAAACTTTTTTCCCCCTTGCTGTCCAGATCAGACATCATGACTTGGGGTGCTGGGGGTGGAGTTTTGGTGTTGTACAGCCATGTGAATTATCTTGTTCCTTAATAAATACATGTTAATTGTACCCCAGCATAGCAATAATCCTTTTACTGTTTTTCCCTTTAGAGGTTCCCCATGGGTGCCAGCAGTCAGTACAGCATCTTTAGAATCTCTTCAGGTGCATGTTCCTCAGTGGCCACTTTCCAATGGTCATAATAAAGCACTCCACTATAGAACAGCACTGATTTCGAAATTCATAAAACTTCCTTTATTGACAGAGGAACATCTGCAATGAACTACAGCAGTCTGCACAGCATTTCTGGCACCAAAATGGCCATTTGGTTTCTAAAATATTGCTGTGGAGACCGCAGTAATGTGCCCTTGATATAGGTGACTTTTGGGAAATTAAAATTGGTGCTGTTCTGTTGTGGAGTTTGGAGGATGCCGCAGCCAAAGAAGTAAAAACAGCAGCTTTAAGCTAAAATATTGCTGTGGAGACCGCAGTAATGTGCCCTTGATATAGGTGACTTTTGGGAAATTAAAATTGGTGCTGTTCTGTTGTGGAGTTCGGAGGATGCCGCAGCCAAAGAAGTAAAAACAGCAGCTTTAAGCTATATGTTCATCATGCCTTTCTGTCTAAGATATTAGATAAAATAGGTTGCATATATCTTTAATGCAGGTTTTACATACATAATGCAGTAGGCCTTTTTTGAAGAAAAAAAAACAACTTTCCTTATGCGACTATAAGAAAACACTTAAACGTTTAATTATGTTTCTTTATTCACAGAAATTTTAGAGCAGAAAAATGGCCCTACCACAAAAGACTGTACAATCCATGAGCTGGATCGACAGGTGTCAAAGCTGCCAGTAGATGTGTTTAGAGAGTTCATTCACAACTCTCTCCCAGTTCTCTCCAAAAATCCTTCACTGTTCTACCAACAGGCCTTAAATGAACCTGACTGTACTCCAGTATGCTTCCAAGCTCGTGTCATTATAGACAATAGAAAGGAATGCACATCCCATCTAACCATGTTGTGGAACAACAAACCGGCTTACATGAGTATATGCCGCAGGTTAGAGATTTTTTTCCCTCACAATGTATATGTCATGGATCTCTTAAAAATAAGTGCTTTTATATATCTGAGATGCTTTGCACCACAGTAACTACAGACAGAATTTATTGGCTTATGAGTTCATGGAGTTGGTAGTAGCATTTGAAATACAATTTTCAAGTTTTATATGTTGTAGAATCAGCCAAATTGTTTTCTGCCTTTTCCCCGACAGTAAATCATTAGAGATCCCGTCTCTCCTGGGTTGTGTTAGCCTGAGTCCATCAGGCAGAATGGCAGCTGTCGGTGCGAGCAGTGGTGCCTTGCATCTCATTAACACAGATAGTGGGGAGGTGAGTAGATAATAATGATCACCTTTTTCAGTATGTCTTGGCATCTTCTTTAATGCTGAGTTCAGAATCATTATACTGTACAATTAGATTTGCTCTCAATTCTGATTTTCTTTTCTGTTGCAGGAAGTCAGAATACTACACAGTGGCTGTGATGGAGTCTCTGCTTGCAACTTTATCTCAGATGATTTGTTGTGTGTTGGTTCTTATGATGGAATATTGGAGATCTGGAAAATCTCTGATGGCTGCCGGTACCAAAATGCCACATATCCATTGATTAATTACTATTTCCTCGTAGTTTTATTTTCTATTAGTTCGGTGCAAATGAATATTGGGCTAAATAGGACTTTTGACCCTAAGCGGTTATAGGAAAATGAGGAAGCATTTATGTAGGCCTCAAGAAGAATCTTCTCAGTACCACTCTTATTCTTAAAGATTCATTCAGCACAGTGGGGCAATTTTAGTAACTAGGGGTATCATGTAGTGTGCAGAAAGTCAAAGTGATTTCCTGCTGTTTGAGTGACACCAGGCATGATAGATCTCCACTCCCTAGTTTTTACATTTATAATATTAGCAATAAAACTGAATAGAAGAGAAGTCTTTTATTACTGAATAAAGCAACCTGATTTCAGACACAACTTAAAGGGTCCCAACAACCAGGAGTCATCACTGTCATTATGTTATTGTCCCTTGGACTCATTAACCTTGCTTGTGTCACTAAACATCCATTGAATGGTACTGGCTATAATTCTGATACTCACTGACCTTGAACTCTCCTTTTTTCCCAGCATGCACCGAGCAGAAGCTCACCGAAGGCAAATCACAGGTTGTTGTGTGAGTCCTGATCAAAGACAACTTATTACCTGTTCTTTGGACTACCAGTTAAAGGTAACTCATTCCCCCATACATTACCTTGCAATGCTTTAATTCCATACACAGTGTTTTGGTGACTGTTTATTTCTTGATTTAGCTTTGGGAAACCAGCCGTGGCTCACTTCTAGGATCCATTTCCTTTCCTTATCCACTGGCTTGTACAACCTTTCACCCCAGAGGTCATGTGGTAGCAGTGGGATCCTGGGATGGGAAGATAACTGTACTGAGGCTGGAAAACTGGGAGAAAACTGCTGTAAGTTAATGGCATAAACTAGAAACTTAATCAATTTGTTCTGAATCCTTTAGTCCACGGCTCACAATTACTGTTTGCCACTTTTTCCACCATCTTTATATGCTTATTAAATATTTGTAGCATGGATTATAAATTAATACTGTTGTGTATAGTATAGTAGGGATACATTCAATGGATTTCATCACAGAATGGGTTGTAGTTGATGGGCCACAGGTTACATTTGGTTAGGCCAGTGTTGTACACATCTACATTCAAGCCATGTTCAGTTTGTCTCTGCTGTCTTCTCTTGTCTCTGTCTTGCTGTTTAGGTTCTCTGTGGAAGTTCTTCTGTGAGAGCAGTCTCTTTTTCCCAGGATGGCAAATGGCTCATATCAGGGAGTCTTGATGGCTGGGTGTCCCTCTGGGCATGGGAGGCACAAGTGCAACTTTCTCACTTTAAAGCACACTCTGGCTCCACTCTTACATGCAGCTTTCTACAGCAGGGGAAATACCTTCTTACAGGGGGAGAGGATAGCAAGGTAAGAACACAGAGGCAGAGACTGTCTGGGAAAGAACAAATGTATTGTGATACGTTTGAAGGAGAGCAGATAATAAATTATCTGAATTGTTATTCCCTTTATAGGTTCAGGTGTGGTCAGGGGGCCTTGGTAGGTTACTTGGAAGAGTAGATGGAGAAATAAAAAACTCATCTGCAATTTCCCTTGCTGTCTCACCTAGCAGACAGTTGCTGGCTGTTGGATACCATACTGGCACTGTGTCAGTCTACAGTGTGGATTTAGGTAAGAGCTGGGTGAGAAATTAGTGGTGTACTGTTATCTAATGTTAGTGCAGGATTCTATATTGTGTGTGTGTTTATCATGAGTATGTTCTCAATAAACTACTAGTTTTTTTGTTGTTATATCATCTCTTAAACTATGCTTATTATCTATCATCAGTATGATCAGTTTGTATTGCCATGCCTTAGTATTAACTAATCAGCCACTTAGACTAAGAACTGCTCTGATTTAAGGAATTATCATAAAAAATTACCCTAAATGGGGAACCTAGAATATGACTCTGACATCTGACATTTTCCAAATCCCTGGCTGCACATTGTGTTCTATTACAGGTGACCTGGTAGCCCAGACCTCCATTGAAGATGTGACTATCCTGTGTGTTGCCTGGCTATCAGAAGAGGTATTGGTGACTGGGACCTCAGATAGCTTGGTGCGTGTCTGGAAAATATCTTCCGGTCAATTTACCTGCCAGCTGATGCTTAAAGAACACCAACGCTTTGTGCAGGCTCTTGCTGTCTCTTCTAAACTTCTGGCTTCAGCCTCTGGTGAGAAAAGTTTAGAAATACAAACCTCTTATTTATTACTAATATGATTCTAGATATTTTGCAAAAAATATTTAAAAATGAATTTTAAAGAGTCACGGAATCAGGCAAGAAGCAAAAATATTTCATTTAAACAACACACTGTATACAATGGCATTGTTGACTTTTGAAGCAGTTTGAGCATAGACATGTTTCCAGTTAACATTTCCAATTAAAAGAACTTTTCTCTGGAAAAAAATGAGTGAGTGTTCAGCTGCTTGCGTCCATCAGCTTAGTAATATAAATTTCCTATTTGGATACATATACTGAAAATGATATGCATAGTTCCTGTTTTAAAGAATGTTTTTCTTGTTTCAGGGGATGTGTCTGTCTGTCTCTGGTCCCTGAACAGCCTACTTAATAGCGTCTCACCTCCCTCCCCTGCATCTGTTCTACAAGGCCATTCTGCTGCAGTCACATGCTGCTCATTTAGTCGAAATGGAAAATTGCTTGCAACTGGCAGTCAGGACCGGGTGAGTTTAAAGGGGAAACAAAAGCACATGCATACTAAAGTAGAATTGTGGTAGGTGGGATGGGTGACTATAGAAAAGAAAAGTTATTTGCAGTTTACAATTTGCAAACGCGGAGGAACAGGACAAGCATGTGGAAGTGACCACAGGATAGGAAGAAAAATTTCACTCAAAACAAAGAGAATGTGAACGGACAATCCAGTGCACTGGGGCTGTCCCCAGCGATCCTAATCTGTACATCCTGATTTTCATGCTAACCCCACTTAGTCTGACAGATAAGGCTTTGTTGAAAGCACCTTTTAAAGGGTGAACCCAATTATAACACTTTGCCCAATGATGCAAATTTAGTTCTAAGCAGCCTCCCAATATACATTAAAATACCTGGACTTTTTCTTTTGTTACTTGTAAATGTAACTGCTATTGAAAGCAGCATTGAAGTAATATATGTATGTCCCTTGCTGTTCTCTCACTGTTGGTCCTGACTACATGTACAATTAAATGTTGCAATTGTCAGCTCCCCACCATCCAAGATTTCTGTTCCCACAATGCCTTGTATGTTCTGTAATTAACAGACCTGTAAATATAGGGAATCAAAGAGGTGAGCACTTATTGTGGGAAAGTGACTCTTGGCTTGAGGAGAGCTAACTAATGCTGCACTATGTGTCTAGCCTGGACCTGCAATGAAGTGAATAGCAAATTCGATTTTTCCAATAGTATTTACAGTATTTCTGTAAATCATTTTCTAATGCTATATATTGGAAAATTGATTTGTGTTAAATTAGCTTAGTTATACAGACTTTTTTTTATTTGAATTTGCTTTCCCTTGTATGAAAGTACTGCTATGTAAGAACATAAAGAAGGAAAGGTTAAATCTAAGTATTGGTACACCAATAAACCCTCACATTATTGCTGCTCTGTCAGAACAAACACCGCATTTCTTTCCTTTTATTCTGTACACATGAGCTTCTGTATTAGAAGTTATATTAGAACTTCCTTCTCCCAGCTTAAACCTCCAGGGCATGGGTTTGAGCCTGCTCAATTTGTTCCTCTCTCCCTTTGCCTTACCCCTCTCCCTTTACCCATGTCCCTCTCCCCTTCCCTCCTCCCTTCTCCCTCCTTCCTTACCTCCTCCCTTCTCCCTCCTTCCTTCTCTGCTGTAATATGAGTCCAGAGCAGGAGAGATGCAAGCAGGGAAGTGACATCCAAGCTAACATGGCATCTTAAACAGAGTGTGATGTTTACTCAGGTATGGTAAAGTATTCTAGTTTGCACTGCGGTGGCTACTATTTTGGCAATAAACTGCCTCAGTAACTTTTTTTCAATGTATTCTCTTCATAGAAGCTGGTTTATCAGCGAGTACAAACTGTATGTAGTAGTGACACACCTAAAGTCTAGGCACACCTGCCTGGAATCTTTATAAAAACAACTTTTATTTGTCCAAACTAAAATCTGGTTGTTTAAAAACTTAGGAAAGAGAAAGGTAAGAAAAAAAAAAAAAAGGTACTAAACCACAGTTATCCCTATACCTATTGACAATATATTACAAGCTACACTCTAGCTAACTGATCCTGGATCTTGTTACTTTGTTGCGGGTTACTTTAAATGTATGTGTATGGCCTTCCTGTGGCCAATCGAGAGGACAAAGTATAGCAGAGAATCATAAGGAGAATATTTCTCTTAACCCCTCATTCAAAAGAAGAGGCTTAGTGGACAGTTGCAGTGAGTGTAATCACTCTGACGATCATTATATTGCACGTACGGGTATATATTCAAAAGTTATGCATAATCATCGACTGGGTAAGTATATCATTTGTATTAGGTAATTTAATTTTTATTTCTAACATGATCATCGACTGGGTAAGTATAAAGTTTGTTTGTAATAATTTAGGTTTTATTCATCAAAAAGATCACAACCTCAAACAGGTAACAGGTGTTACCAAGTATACTCTTTATAGAAGGTTTTTATTGACATACAACCAAATGAACGAATAATAAAAAATAAAACTCTAGAAACATTGGATTGTCCATAATATTTATTTGGCAGTAGTACAAACATACTTACCCTTGTGATTAACATATCCAGTTTCGGGTGAAATATACAGGCATATCACAGCAAATCATATAACTCTGTAGCACTGTGATCTTTTGAGCAATGAAAATTGAAGCTTCCAATATACTTAATCTAGGTTTGTATTTTAATCCGTAGACCAAGAACGCTTTTGAATCGATATAATTTGAGGTTGTGATCTTTTTGATGAATAAAACCTAAATCATTAAAAACAAACTTTATACTTACCCAGTCGATGATCATGTTAGAAATAAAAATTAAATTACCTAATACAAATGATATACTTACCCAGTCGATGATAATGCATAACTTTTGAATATATACCCGTACGTGCAATATAAGGATCGTTAGAGTGATTACACTCACTGCAACTGTCCACTCTAAGCCTCTTCTCTTGAACGAGAGGTTAAGAGAAATATTCTCTACACATGTATTTGATACGTTAAGTTGTTACAATTTTGACACTATGATGTCTTTATGATTCTCTGGACTGCTATACTTTGTCCTCTCGATTGGCCACAGAGGAAGGGATACACATACATTTAAAGTAACCCGCAACAAAGTAACAAGATCCAGGATCAGTTAGCTAGAGTATAGCTTGTAATATATTGTCAATAGGTATAGAGATAACTGTGGTTTTAATACCTTTTTCTTACCTTTCTCTTTCCTAAGTTTTTAAACAACCAGATTTTAGTTTGGAAAAATAAAAGTTGTTTTTATAAAGATTCCAGGCAGGTGTGCCTAGACTTTAGGTGTGTCTCTACTACTTCCAAGGTATACAAATTTTACACACTAGTGCACCCTGATAATACACTATTGTGCGAGGTTAAATCTTTTCAGTCTACAAACTGTATGTCTGGCAGACGATTATATGACATATGGTGCGTGTGAACTGGTTTTGCCATTTCCTGCAGTGTGAGGGTAGAAGTCTATTAGTATTTGGTGAAAATATAAGATGTGAAAAAGGTGCCAAGTAGCCTGAGGGCAGAGGAGGACTGGTGTTGTGTTTAGATAATTGTGAGAAGTGGAAATACAAACATGTCGCCCACATGGTGACTTGACAACCACACTACATTTTATCAAACAACTTTTTCTGTGTTCCAGTCTGTGCTGTGTTGGGATGTGTCTTTGATTCCACCTTCTGTGGTACACGCCCTGCCATCTTGCCATAGGGACTGGGTGACTGCCTGTTCATGGACTGATGCAGATATGCTGGTGAGTTCCACAGATATACGATATACTTTTAGTGCAGTTGTTCCGTTTAGGTTACACTTCTATCATGTGCTCTGGAATTGATGAGGAGAGTGTGTCGATCACTGGACCAATCTAGAATTATCACAAAAATACAAAACCAAAGGTAGAAATCAGTAGAAGGGATACATTAGCAGACCTCTCAGTGTGAATTACAGGGAATAGGCATTATTGCACTCTTGTTTAGGAGCTACAGTTATGGTCCACTCCTTTTTAGCAATCAAGAAGTTGTGCCTTCCTGCTCATTTTCTTGATATTTTGTATTTAAAGTAGCTATGTCCCAATGTACTATGGCAGTGCTGTCCAACATCTGTTGTACCGAGGGCCGGAATTTTTCCGACCTACGTGGTGGAGGGCCGATAATGGAAGCCAGTTTTGACCACTCCCCTTTTTGAAACCGCACCCACTTGAAACCACACCCATGTTATCACATGACCATACCCATATTAATGGTTGTAGTACAGCAAAAACCTGCCATACTCTGCCTGCCCTACCCTGCCTGTGTGCCATACTCTGCCTGCCCTACCCTGCCTTTGTGTGTGCCATACTCTGCCTTCCCTACCCTGCCTGCGTGTGCCATACTTTCACTGTGTGTGCCATTCTTGGCTGGTTTGTGCCAAACTTGGCCTGTGTGTGCCATACTCTGCCTGCCCTACTCTGCCTGTGTGTGCCATACTCTGCCTTCCCTACCCTGCCTGTGTGTGCCATACTCTGCCTGCCCTACTCTGCCTGTGTGTGCCATACTCTGCCTGCCCTACTCTGCCTGTGTGTGCCATACTCTGCCTGCCCTACTCTGCCTGTGTGTGCCATACTCTGCCTTCCCTACCCTGCCTGTGTGTGCCATACTCTGCTTGCCCTATGCTCACACACAGGCAGCCTACAGTGACATAATGCTGGCACTGCTCCTACAGTCTGCACAATAACTATATATTAAAAAACTTTTTAATTGCAGTACCACCTCAGTATATGTTCTTTTTGTAGTATGCAGGGATTATTTGTGGGTTTCTACTGCTCCTGAGGTGTGAAGAAGTGAACAATGGGTGTGATTACAGCCTGAGCCTGAGGTGTGAACACTGCAGGGGGTAGAACAATGCAGAGATTAAAAGGTGTGAACAGTACAGGGGATTACATATTTAAACAATACAGCCTGATTACAGCCTGAATCTGAGGTGAGAACCATGCAGGGGGGGGCAGTTAATCACAGTACTGATACCATTTAAAGCTTACAAAAAGGTAAGCCATCAAAGCAGCCAGACAGGTGGGGGGGCCACACAGAGGGGGGTCGCGGGCCGCCAGTTGGACAGCACTGTACTATGGTATGGGATATTTACTGTGTTCAAATATAATACACAATACACATTGTTTTATCTGCAGGTCTCTTGCTCAGGGGATGGCTCTGTGTGCCTCTGGGATATTCAGCGAGAAGAACGCCTCTTGGATTTTGCAGGACATCAAAGTGCAGTCAGCAGTGCTATATGCATGGTAGGATCATGGGTGTGACTTTTCCTTGCAGAAAAATTCCCATTTGTGAAAATTTCAAGCCTGGCTTTAATGACTTCTCTTTTATTTAAGGGGGAGCGTGTAATAACAACCAGCAGGGATGGATGTCTGAAGGTGTGGAACCTTGCAGGCCTAGAGGTTGCTAACATTTCTGCTCATCAAGAACAGATAAACCAAAGTGCTGCATTCTGGATGCCAGTTGATAGGCAGGGTAAGATATATTATAACTGGCAGCTTTAGGGTTTGTAAAGCTACATCAGTGCTGTTAAAACTGTTCCATGTATTGGCCAGTAATCCTACATACCATACAAAAGAAATTTTATCAACTACATTTCTACTCCCACAGGTTAGGGCTCCTTTTCTTAAAAAAACAAACCAAAATAATGTACCAGCCCAGCAACATGCTGCTGCCATCTTGTTTCAGGCTCCCAGGTATCCCATGCACTGCCTGGGTGTGCACATGTCCAGTATAGAACTTATTTGGGAGGTTTCTGTACTGCATGTTTTTCCACTAATATCAGCACAAAGGATACTTGGAAGTTAGATTAGAGTTACTTGGGGTGCCTGACACATTTGCAATTCCTGGTGACCTTTAAAGTCATTGACGAGGTTCAAAAGTGTGACAGCCCTGAGCTATATACTGTATTATACTGTGTATAATATGGGTAATAGTGTTTAATAGCATATTGTCTCTCTTCATACAGATGATGCTAATCTTGTTGTTTATGTTGCCTGTTCTGATGGTTCAGTTTTGAAATGGAGCCCTCTTCAGGTAAGAATTATAACAGTTCTTTCTTGTTCTTTCAAGAAGGGGGGATACAATAAAGCAATGACACCAACGGGGTATCTGTAATTATCTAGATGGATCAAATACAGACATTATATGGCCATGGAGGTCCAGTGATATCATCATCAAGCTCAAATTGCAAGGTCATAGCTACAGCTTCCTTGGATGGTTCTGTGAGATTGTGGGAAGAGCCAAGCAGAGATGGTATGTGGCTGAGACAGGTATAGGCTAGAACTTTATATGCAACACATTTGTATAAGGTTAGAAATGTTTTTTTTTCTTATATATTGTAGGGCATGTGATGGAGACACGTCACGTTGGCAGAGTCTCAGCAATTGCTTATTCTCCTGATTCTGAATTGGTTGCCTCAGGAGGAGAGAATGGTGATGTAATTCTATGGAGCCAACAGAGAGTCTTGTTATCTCTTCAGGTAAAGTGTGACACCATCATGGAGTCTGTGAAAATGTGTTACCTTACTAATAGCTCCTTACCTTTATAACTGATCTTACAGTATTGATTCCTGCATTTATGTACCTTTTTAGTGCAGCAAAATGTGCATCTCCCATCTACTATTCACCTCCCAGAGAACATTCTGTGTTATTTCTAATGATCTGAAAGTTTCTCGGTGGATCTTGCTTCCGTGCAAGGGAGGTGGCCTGAGGTATGTGTAAAATGGAAGGAGAACTTAGGGTGGTTGGACTGTATTTTAGCTGCAAGAGAGTACATGATTTTCTCTAACTTCAGAGCCAAGAAGGCATACAGTATTGAGGTAGATTCCCTGGTGGTCAGTGCTTCCCTTGCACCTACAAACAAAGAGCTGGAGTTACAAACAATAAATGGACACAGAATTCTTCTGGACATTAAGAATGGGTCACTAAAGGTATTAGTTCTGTTGCTGATTAGTGATATCTATCTTAATGCAGCTAATTTTCCTTTCTGTACATAACTCATTGCTTCACCCATTTTGTCTACTTGTAGCTAAATAGGAGCCAAACATTACGCTCAAACATCGAGCAGCAGATCTCACAAGAAAGGATGTATCCTGGTAGTATAATCACTGCATCCCATCCTGATTTTGGTAAAAACCTTTTTATGTCTCTAATGTAATCAGGACCGTTAGACACCACAGACACACACCTCCTTTCCTTCCCAATTGGTGCATGTTCTGAGAGAGCTTTATTTTTTTTAAGCACTTTTTTCCCTTATATCGGCCCTTGATGGCCACCTCCCTAAAGCTACTGCCCTAGACACACGAACCCTCTGGTTTGGTAAATACGGTCCTGAATTTAATTGCTTTTAAAGGGTGCAGGACTAAAACCAAAGTATAGCCAATCAGACTGGGACTTTCACAGGTTAGAACAATTTTTAGCCACTTAAATGAGAGGAGTGTTCCTAATTCAAATTTCAACTCCAGTGGGATTAGCAAAACAATAATGTTAAGATCTTGGAATATGAAACGAAGTTCATACATAATTTAACCGACTCATGACACTTGCTAATTGCCTATAGATCTTAAAATCAGTTTTGAGTAGTTCCCTCACACTACATCATTCATTAATCATTTGCTGAAGTGCCAAAATGTTTGCAAATTGCAAGACTTCTACTGCAGCTTTCCAAGCTATTCTGCATCTTCTGTTACAACAGGCCTGTGTGACTCCGCCGGCGGCTTGTGGTGCCCAAGTACAGACACTGGTGACTCTAATTTAACGGCTGCTGAAAAATGGGAGAGGAAACAGGTAAAACTGCTTTTGTTATGTGTTATTATTATTATTTAATAGGGGTGTAGGATTTATTATTAGGAAGCAACATTGGTGTGTCCTGTAGGGTCCTATTTAAACAACCTTTATTTTTAACTCCTTTTCATTTTCTCTGTAATAATAAAACAGTTCCTTGTACTTCATGGTAGCTAAGCTGCTGTAATCCATATTGGTGGCAAAACAATCCTATTTTGTCATTTTAGTGTTTAACTCTTTTACTGCCAAGCACGTATGGCATACGTGCTGGCAGTAAAAGGGCTTAAACGCCAACGACGTGTCTCATACGTCGTTGGCGTTTAAGTGCTGCCCTCTGCAGCGGCGGCATGTGCCGCTGCTGCAGAGGGCTTCTAACAATGACAGCCCCCCTGGGCAATGTGCCAGGGGGGCTGTCATCAGGGTCCTGCGAGCCGATCGCTCGCAGGACCCTCCAGGAAGCAGCAGATGCGATCGCATCGCATCTGCTGCTTCCTGCTTCCTCCCTCTCCCCCAGCGCCGGCCCAAATGACGAAGGAGGCGATCGGTCTTCAGGAACAGGTAAGGACTTTTTTTTTTTATTGCATTTACACACTTTTACACACTTTTACACACTTATACATACATTTATACACACTTACATACATTTACACACACTTACAGCACACATTTTAGCATTTTTTTTTTTTTTTTTTTTTTCATTTTTCACACTTTTATACACTTATTTACACTCATATACACACTTACACACTATCACACAACTTTTACACATGTACACACATGTATACACAAACACTTTGGTTTTTTTTTGTTTTGCTTTTTTTTTTTTTTTTTTTCATTTTACCACTTTGTTTTTATTTTCTTTTACCTAAAAACTGTTTATTTTGACAGCGTAACTATTGGATCAGATATTCTGGCCACTAATTACACTGTCATGTAACTTATTTTGTTGTTTCACTGATTTGCACAATTTTTGTGGTTTTATCACATTTTATCTCTATATAAGTGTTCCTGATCTGTTTTTAGCGTAGCTTTGCCAGGTGTAACTTTGGTGTACAAAAATAACTTTACCCTTGTTGGATTTGTCAGAATGTGTACTTTCCAAAAATATATGGTTTTCTGGGGGTCCCTGTGTAGTTTGGGGGTCTTACTGCATATAATAGGCTGTCAGGGGGCTCTGTGTGCAAAAGCTGAGCTGGCAGGCGAGAAATCCTTATGCGCTATTTTCATTTAGGGTTCAGTACATACCGCAGACTTTGGTATATCTATGCATATTGGGCATCAATCTGTTCAGTAGACCTCTGGTGTTCCTATTTGGGGTGACTTGCCTTTGTACGCAAGAAATTGTGTGAGATAAATGCGGCAAATTGCAACATTTTTAGGCGATTTTCTGAAATCTCATAAAAACCGATAACTTTAGGAAAGCTTTGCGGCTTGGTACTTTGGTGTAGAAAGGACTCTTTACCCTTGTTGGATTTGTCAGAATGTGTACTTTCCAAAAATATATGGTTTTGTGGGGGTCTCTGTATAGTTAGGGGAAGTTTTGGCACATAATACACTGACAGGGGGCTCTGTGTGCAAAAGCTGAGCTGGCAGGCGAGAAATCCTTATGCGCTATTTTCATTTAGGGTTCAGTACATACCGCAGACTTTGGTATATCTATGCATATTGGGCATCAAACTGTTCAGTAGGCCTCTGGTGTTCCTATTTGGGGTGACTTGCCTTTGTACGCAAGAAATTGTGTGAGATAAATGCGGCAAATTGCAACATTTTTAGGCAATTTTCTGAAATGTCATAAAAACCAATAACTTTAGGAAAGCTCTGCAGATTGGTACTTTGGTGTAGAAAGGACTCTTTACCTTTGTTGGATTTGTCAGAATGTGTACTTTCCAAAAATATATGGTTTTGTGGGGGTCTCTGTATAGTTAGGGGAAGTTTTGGCACATAATACACTGACAGGGGGCTCTGTGTGCAAAAGCTGAGCTGGCAGGCGAGAAATCCTTATGCGCTATTTTCATTTAGGGTTCAGTACATACTGCAGACTTTGGTATATCTATGCATATTGGGCATCAAACTGTTCAGTAGGCCTCTGGTGTTCCTATTTGGGGTGACTTGCCTTTGTACGCAAGAAATTGTGTGAGATAAATGCGACAAATTGCAACATTTTTAGGCGATTTTCTGAAATGTCATAAAAACCAATAACTTTAGGAAAGCTCTGCAGATTGGTACTTTGGTGTAGAAAGGACTCTTTACCCTTGTTGGATTTGTCAGAATGTGTACTTTCCAAAAATATATGGTTTTGTGGGGGATCTGTATAGTTAGGGGAAGTTTTGGCACATAATACACTGACAGGGGGCTCTGTGTGCAAAAGCTGAGCTGGCAGGCGAGAAATCCTTATGCGCTATTTTCATTTAGGGTTCAGTACATACCGCAGACTTTGGTATATCTATGCATATTGGGCATCAAACTGTTCAGTAGGCCTCTGGTGTTCCTATTTGGGGTGACTTGCCTTTGTACGCAAGAAATTGTGTGAGATAAATGCGACAAATTGCAACATTTTTAGGCGATTTTCTGAAATGTCATAAAAACCAATAACTTTAGGAAAGCTCTGCAGATTGGTACTTTGGTGTAGAAAGGACTCTTTACCCTTGTTGGATTTGTCAGAATGTGTACTTTCCAAAAATATATGGTTTTGTGGGGGTCACTGTATGGTTAGGGGAAGTTTTGGCACATAATACACTGACAGGGGGCTCTGTGTGCAAAAGCTGAGCTGGCAGGCGAGAAATCCTTATGCGCTATTTTCATTTAGGGTTCAGTACATACCGCAGACTTTGGTATATCTATGCATATTGGGCATCAAACTGTTCAGTAGACCTCTGGTGTTCCTTTTTGGGGTGATTTGTCTTTATCTGATCTTTATCAAGAAATTGTGAGAGATAAATGCGGCAAATTGCAACATTTTTATGCGATTTTCGAAAATGTCATATAAATCTGCAAACTTAGGAAAGCTTTACAGCTTGGTACTTTGTAGCAATAAGAAATATTTACCCATTATAGATTCGGGGGGATGTGTATTTTCCAAAAATATATGGCTTTCTGGGGTGAATGTACTTTTTTTGTAGCATTATCCCACATAAAGGATGTAAATGTGTTGATTTTGCAGGAGCTGAAATGATAGATCATATGGGGGTATGTTCCCATTGGGGCCCCTACATGCCACATACTTAGGTAAACCTATACATATTGGGCATCAAACTGTTCAGTGGACCCCTGGCGTTCAAATTTAGGGTGTTTTATCTTGGTACCTAACACTATGTGGGAGATAAGATGCTGCAAAGTGGAAGCTTTGAGGGGATTTTTGGAAATGTCATCAAAATTGCTAACTTTAGAAAAGCTGTGCGGCTTGGTACTTTGGAGTAGAAAGACATGGGTACCCATTTTAGATTCGGGGGAATGTGTACTTTCCAAAAATATATGACTTTCTGGGGTGAGCGTACTTTTTTGTAGCTTTATCCCACATATAATGATGTAAATGTGTTGATTTTGCAGGAGCTGAAATGACAGAAATGACAGTATATATGGGGGTATGTTCACATTGGGGCCCCTACATGCCACATACTTAGGTAAACCTATACATATTGGGCATCAAACTGTTCAGTGGACCCCTGGCGTTCAAATTCAGGGTGTTTTATCTTGGTACCTAATGCTATGTGGGAGATAAGATGCTTCAAAATGGAAGCTTTGAGGGGATTTTTGGAAATGTCATCAAAATTGCTAACTTTAGAAAAGCTGTGCGGCTTGGTACTTTGGAGTAGAAAGACATGGGTACCCATTTTAGATTCGGGGGAATGTGTACTTTCCAAAAATATATGGCTTTCTGGGGTGAGCGTACTTTTTTGTAGCTTTATCTCACATATAATGATGTAAATGTGTTGATTTTGCAGGAGCTGAAATGACAGAAATGACAGTATATATGGGGGTATGTTCACATTCGGGCCCCTACATGCCACATACTTGGGTAAACCTATACATATTGGGCATCAAACTGTTCAGTGGACCCCTGGTGTTCAAATTCAGGGTGTTTTATCTTGGTACCTAATGCTATGTGGGAGATAAGATGCTGCAAAGTGGAAGCTTTGAGGGGATTTTTGGAAATGTCATCAAAATTGCTAACTTTAGAAAAGCTGTGCGGCTTGGTACTTTGGAGTAGAAAGACATGGGTACCCATTTTAGATTCGGGGGAATGTGTACTTTCCAAAAATATATGACTTTCTGGGGTGAGCGTACTTTTTTGTAGCTTTATCCCACATATAATGATGTAAATGTGTTGATTTTGCAGGAGCTGAAATGACAGAAATGACAGTATATATGGGGGTATGTTCACATTGGGGCCCCTACATGCCACATACTTAGGTAAACCTATACATATTGGGCATCAAACTGTTCAGTGGACCCCTGGCGTTCAAATTCAGGGTGTTTTATCTTGGTACCTAATGCTATGTGGGAGATAAGATGCTTCAAAATGGAAGCTTTGAGGGGATTTTTGGAAATGTCATCAAAATTGCTAACTTTAGAAAAGCTGTGCGGCTTGGTACTTTGGAGTAGAAAGACATGGGTACCCATTTTAGATTCGGGGGAATGTGTACTTTCCAAAAATATATGGCTTTCTGGGGTGAGCGTACTTTTTTGTAGCTTTATCTCACATATAATGATGTAAATGTGTTGATTTTGCAGGAGCTGAAATGACAGAAATGACAGTATATATGGGGGTATGTTCACATTCGGGCCCCTACATGCCACATACTTGGGTAAACCTATACATATTGGGCATCAAACTGTTCAGTGGACCCCTGGTGTTCAAATTCAGGGTGTTTTATCTTGGTACCTAATGCTATGTGGGAGATAAGATGCTGCAAAGTGGAAGCTTTGAGGGGATTTTTGGAAATGTCATCAAAATTGCTAACTTTAGAAAAGCTGTGCGGCTTGGTACTTTGGAGTAGAAAGACATGGGTACCCATTTTAGATTCGGGGGAATGTGTACTTTCCAAAAATATATGACTTTCTGGGGTGAGCGTACTTTTTTGTAGCTTTATCCCACATATAATGATGTAAATGTGTTGATTTTGCAGGAGCTGAAATGACAGAAATGACAGTATATATGGGGGTATGTTCACATTGGGGCCCCTACATGCCACATACTTAGGTAAACCTATACATATTGGGCATCAAACTGTTCAGTGGACCCCTGGCGTTCAAATTCAGGGTGTTTTATCTTGGTACCTAATGCTATGTGGGAGATAAGATGCTTCAAAATGGAAGCTTTGAGGGGATTTTTGGAAATGTCATCAAAATTGCTAACTTTAGAAAAGCTGTGCGGCTTGGTACTTTGGAGTAGAAAGACATGGGTACCCATTTTAGATTCGGGGGAATGTGTACTTTCCAAAAATATATGGCTTTCTGGGGTGAGCGTACTTTTTTGTAGCTTTATCTCACATATAATGATGTAAATGTGTTGATTTTGCAGGAGCTGAAATGACAGAAATGACAGTATATATGGGGGTATGTTCACATTCGGGCCCCTACATGCCACATACTTGGGTAAACCTATACATATTGGGCATCAAACTGTTCAGTGGACCCCTGGTGTTCAAATTCAGGGTGTTTTATCTTGGTACCTAATGCTATGTGGGAGATAAGATGCTGCAAAGTGGAAGCTTTGAGGGGATTTTTGGAAATGTCATCAAAATTGCTAACTTTAGAAAAGCTGTGCGGCTTGGTACTTTGGAGTAGAAAGACATGGGTACCCATTTTAGATTCGGGGGAATGTGTACTTTCCAAAAATATATGACTTTCTGGGGTGAGCGTACTTTTTTGTAGCTTTATCCCACATATAATGATGTAAATGTGTTGATTTTGCAGGAGCTGAAATGACAGAAATGACAGTATATATGGGGGTATGTTCACATTGGGGCCCCTACATGCCACATACTTAGGTAAACCTATACATATTGGGCATCAAACTGTTCAGTGGACCCCTGGCGTTCAAATTCAGGGTGTTTTATCTTGGTACCTAATGCTATGTGGGAGATAAGATGCTTCAAAATGGAAGCTTTGAGGGGATTTTTGGAAATGTCATCAAAATTGCTAACTTTAGAAAAGCTGTGCGGCTTGGTACTTTGGAGTAGAAAGACATGGGTACCCATTTTAGATTCGGGGGAATGTGTACTTTCCAAAAATATATGGCTGTCTGGGGTGAGCGTACTTTTTTGTAGCTTTATCTCACATATAATGATGTAAATGTGTTGATTTTGCAGGAGCTGAAATGACAGAAATGACAGTTCATATGGGGTATGTTCACATTCGGGCCCCTACATGCCACATACTTAGGTAAACCTATACATATTGGGCATCAAACTGTTCAGTGGACCCCAGGCATTCATATTTAGGGTGTTTTATTTGGTTACTTTATGACCTGTAGGAGATAAGATACTATAGACTAGAAGCTTTGAAGCGATTTTTAAAAAAAATCACAAATTTTGATAAAAACCAATAACTTTAGGAAAGCATTGCGACTTGATAGTTTGGAGTAGACCGACAGTTGTGCCTATTCTGTATTCCCCAGAATCTGTTCTTTCCAAAAATGTACAATTTTCTGGGATAAACCTTCTGTTAGTGGAATTTTGGCCTTGAAATCCAAAGTATGCAGTTTTTTTGGAGCAGTGCTTTGGAAATTTGGTAGTGTACTGCTGGGAGTTTTTGACCTATACAAGTGAGAAATCTCCATAAAACTATATATATTTGGTATTGGCACGTTCAGGAGACATGGGACTTTCCAAATCAGTTGTATATTCGTGCATAAAATAATTTTTGTTTCTAGTATGTGTGATTATATTATGGAAAATTTGATTTTTTTTGCATTTTTAGACATTTAGAAGCCTATATCTTGTTACAGAATTGGAATTACACAAAAATTCTACCATATTTTGAAAGCTTAGGTTGTTCTGAAAAAAACGATATATTGTTTTCCTTGGTAAACTAAAAGTCCCCCCGAGGAAAGGCCCCTAAAGTGAAACAGTGCAAAATGTTCAAAAACGGTCTGGCAATACAAGTTCCGCTTTGACCAAAATGGCTGGCAGTAAAAGGGTTAAAGAAAATGTAGTAGCCTTACTTAAGGCAAATTTCTCCAAAGGCCCCTAATTTAAAAAAACGCCAGGTCCAGGCATTCTGGATTACTGATCCCATATGTTTTGTCTTGGATATATCTTCCCTCTGCATTCTTGATCCAATTGTATAAGACTTAAAGGAACAGGCCTGCACCTGTTTAACCCTTTCTAAGCCATAGACGATAGAATCTATGGTACGGGCACTCTGCCACCATAGATTCTTACCTTTCTGGGTACATTATTGTTTAATGCAGGATTTTCAGATGCCTGGAAACTAAACCTTATGCTTATACTGCTTTGATACAAGTTCCCATTTCTTTGTTATTTATTCCTGTTCTTATGTAGCAATACTAAGGGGCTGATTTACTAATCCACAATTCCGAATCCCGAATGGGAAAAAATCAGATTGGAAACAAACATTTTGCGACTTTTTCGTATTTTTTGCGATTTTTCCGTCACTGTTGCGACTTTTTCGTAGCCGTTACGACTTGCGTGAATTGTCGCGACTTTTTCATAGCCATTATGACTTTCGTGAATTGTCGCGACTTTTTCATAGCAATTATGACTTTCGTGAATTGTCGCAACTTTTTCATAGCCATTATGACTTTCGTGAATTGTCGCGACTTTTTCATAGCCATTATGACTTTCGTGAATTGTCGCAACTTTTTCATAGCCATTATGACTTTCGTGAATTGTCGCGACTTTTTCATAGCCATTACGACTTTCGCGAATTGTCGCAACTTTTCCGTATTGAGCTAGAAAAATTCGCGACAATTCGCGAAAAAGTCGCAAAATAACGATCATTACGAGAAAAAAAGCATTTGGACGCTTTTCGGGCGTTCGTGGATTAGTAAATGTGCCCCTAAATATATGCATCACTATTCTGGCTATATCTTATCTATCTATCTATCTAATATATTTTTATAAAAATGTTCTGCCGATAATATTCACTCCAATGTGCCATTTTGTTTTTAAAATAAATCAGTAAAGGCTTATTTGTAATGTGATTTTATAATGTCTCTTCATTAAGTTTTCCACTAGTCTGAGGAGTTTTAAAGGAATAGTTCAGTGTAAAAATTAAACTAGGTAAAATAGACAGACTGCACAAAATAAAAAAATTTTCAATATAGTTAATAAGGCAAAAATATAATCTATAAAGGCTAGAGTGAGCAGATGTCTAACATAATAGCCAGAACACTACTTCCTCCTTTACAGCTCTCTAAGCTGTTAGCAGTCTGTAACCAATCAGTGACATGAAGGGGGGGGGGGGGCATATGGGACATAACTGTTCAGTTAGTTTGTATTTCAGTCTGACTTGCGTGTTTACAAACTAACTTAACTTATGTCCCATATGGCTGCCCCATAAAATCACTGACTAAGAGGTTAGAGAACTGAAATCATGAGGCTTAGCCCTAATATCTTATACACTTATATCAGGAGCAATAACAGTAGAAAACCGTGAATACATGGGGGGTCCGGACTGATATGTGGAGGCATCACTAATGTATCCAAGTCTGGCAACGATACAAATTGTCTTGTCTTTTGCTTAAAATGTTTCCATGTTAATCTTCTCTGTTGTTGGTGGTTCTCAGATACACAGTGCCTCTGTCTCCTGTCTCTATGTGTTGGATGAGCACTTTATTACAGGATCTGCAGACCGGACTGTTAAAGTGTGGGAACGTAGGACCTTCAGACAGGTGAGTGCTCCCATGAAAAGACTACTAAAGAGACCTGTATATCTTAACCAACATTTTAATGTTTAATTTTTTATTTTCAGGTTGGACTTTTCCAGTGCAAAGGTGCAGTCACCTGCCTGTCGGCATATTTTACTGAAGGAAACGAATCGTGTGCGGAGCAGTTTCACATCGCCTGCGGTGACCAGTACGGCAATGTGTATCTATTAAGCTGCCTCTAAACCAGTGTAACCTGTGGAGCACAATTAGGTGGCCTTATCAATGATCCTAAGCTGTCCCTAAGAGATTAATGATACTACACTAATATCTTTTTATTTATGTTTACTAAATTTCATGATTTAATAGTGCTCATACTTTAAATAGTGAATGGTGGTTGGGTTTCCATATATTGAGAGAAGACCATTTCCTAGTCCTGCTTTATGGATCTTATATTTTACATACTTTCAGATTGGGTTGTGATTACGAGCACGAGGAAGGTGTTTAGATACTTGAATAATAGCCTGCATCTCCCCAAGGCCTGGCACATATTAACTGTAAGGGGCATGGCACACAGATTTGTTGTCTGTGGTTAATTCTAAAGTTAGAGAAGAGGATGGCATTTTCATGAGATTTGGATGTCTGGGCGACATCTTAATGTGAGCCATCTCCCAAATTCACTATATCCTAAAGGGTTTGTTCACCTTTAAATTAACTTTTAATATGATGTAGAGAGTAATATTCTGAGACACATTTTATGTAGAGAGTAATATTCTGAGACACTTTTTTAGTATTTGTGGGGTTTTTTTTTTTTTTTTTTTTTTATTTTGCATTTTTTGTTCAAAAGCTCTCCAGTTTGGAATTTAGCAGCAATCTGGTTGCTAGGGTCCTGTTTAACCTGGCAGTCAGGCACTGGTTTGAAAAAGAGACAGGAATATGAATCGAGGAGGGCCAAAATAGAAAGATTAATAGTAAAAAGTAACAATAATAATTGTAGCCTCACAGAGCAATAGTTTTGGCTGCTGGGTTCAGTGATCCCCATTTGAAAGCTGGAAAGAGTCAGAAGAGGAAAGCAAATAATTTACCGTATTTTTCGGACCATAAGACGCACCGGACCATAAGACGCACCAGTTTTTAGAGAAGGTAATGAAGAAAAAAAGATTCTGAAACAAATAGTGCCCCCCACCTGTACCAGCAGCACCCAACATATTGCCCCCCACCTGTACCAGCAGCACCCAACATATTGCCCCCCACCTGTACCAGCAGCACCCAACATATTGCGCATGCCCATACGCATGTGCGTCATTGTGCATGCGCACAGCGCCAGAGCTAAGCGCCGGTAAATAGAGGAGGGCCCTGCACGGAGACCACACGGGCAAGTAAAAACATTTTTTTAAAGTATATCTGTAGGCTATATTCGGACCATAAGACGCAGGGACTTTTCCCCCCCACTTCTGGGGGGAAAAAAAGTGCGTCTTATGGTCCGAAAAATACGGTAATAATTAGAAAAAGTTGTTAAGAACAGGCCATTCTATAGCATACTGAAAGTTAATCTGAAGGTGAGTCACCCCTTTAATGTCTGAAACCTAATTTAACCTTATAATTATATACATTAAACCAACATACTATGCAGGCCTGTTCTGCAGTGGCTTTATTAATTCTATTCCAATGCTCGTAATCACTTGCTGTTTATATGATTATTATAGTTTTGTGCCGTTGCTTTTGTTATATGCTACACCTACAACTACTGGCCATCATAAATGTACCCTTTCCTCTGTTACTCATTATAATACAGCAGCCACATAGACAAGCCAGCTTAATGGATACTTTATAACAGGGGTCGGGAACCTTTTTGGCTGAGAGAGCTATAAACACCACATATTTTAAAATGTAATTCCGTGGGAGCCATACAATATGTTTGGCCGCGGATGCTGCGGGGCAAGGTTGGGTGGGTCCCAAGGATGCTGGATGCAATGCGGAGGAGGGTGTGGCCTGTGCTCGGCGTATAGAAGACATGTTCTAAGCCTTAGAACATGTCTTCTATCTGCCGAGCGCAGGCCAGGCCCCCTTTATTTTTTTTTATTAAAGATTTGGCAGCGAGCCAGATGCAGCCATCAAAAGAGCCACATCTGGCTCCCGAGCCATAGGTTCCCTACCCCTGCTTTATAAGAATTGCACCTGTCCTAAAAAAGCAGCACAATTTCAAAGAAAGGGACCTTATAACAATATAAAGAGCATATGGCAAATAAGAATATTTTGCAATAAAAAGAGATTTCTGTGTTATATATAAAACTCACTAGTGTGTGTGTTTCTTGTTCTGAACATTAATGTGTAGAAAAAATATGTTTTGTTAAACACACACACTATACATATAACCCTAGCACTATACTAATCTGATACACATTGAAGGTAAATACCTGATTTAATAAAGCCACAGTTTGTACAAAGCACTTCCTATCAAGGTAGCGTCTTTGTGTCAGTTCTAAGTGAGACAAATGGATTGTACTTGGGGGTGGGAATAAGAACGTACCTGTTTCTCTCTTTATTTGGCTTGGATATTAAGGGCATTCAGCTCCCAACTGCCTATAATCATCTGTGTCAACGTTCTTTTAATTGAGCAGGGAGATATACAGTTGTACAATATATATACAGAGATGTACCATACAAGTTGCAATGTTTACAGACACATTAGCAACATACTCATAACACTGCAATTTGGTGGGAGGAACCTCAGTTGGAGGGGATGTGTGTTCAGCACTTCACTTACTGTAACAAGGGTTGTTAGTCAGACCCCCTCAGTTTATCTTGACAGCCCTTTACCAAGTGCTTTATTAAGGGTTCACATTCCTGAAAGTTTAGGCCCTCTTTCCATTTAATCTGGAACACATTCTTGGCACAGTGTAGTAATTGCAGGCATGCCAAGCATTGGTGTGATCCTTGTGCCTCTGGCAATAGAAATCAATTAGCTGGAAGCTCTGATGCTTTCCAGCTCTTTGCTTGGCCTTGTTTACAGTAAATCAGAAAATTATCATTAAATTGTCATTATAGTACATATTGCATTACATATTGTATTGTCAGAATGCTACAAAATAGCCTATATTCTTAAAGGACAAGGAAACCAGGATCCCGCATTGAATTCAATCCCTCTATTTAGAAAAAGAAAAGTTGCTCTGTCCTTTAGCAACCCTTTCTATTTCTGCCTCTCTCAAGGCAGGACCCAGCGCTTTAAATCTCTTTGCCAGAAACTCCAACACTCTGCAGCACTCATTGCTGGGTCCTATTTATACTAAAAGAGAAAAAAGGGCAAATTAAAAGGGTAGTTTGCCTTATAAATACATTTAGTATGTATTCTTATCAGCTTTTAAATTTAAGAATTCATTTCACTTAAAAGATTATTGTTGTTTAGCAGCCTTCATCCTTTCTTCAACTCAGAAGGCAGGACCCAGCACATTGTAGTTCTCTGTTTGCCAGAAACTCAGACCCTCTGCAGCTCTCTTGGCCAGGTCCTGTTTAGGCTAAATTAAAAAAAAAAACCTAATTATAGTTTGGAAAATGGCATACCTCCCATCATAAAGGAAGGGGGGGATGTCTAACAATAGAGAGAGATACATTTATTTTACACCTGTCATGGGCACGAGAAAAGTGGCCTGTGTATGGCCACCTTTACCAAATATAATCAATAATGGGCAGGCCCCTCGGTAGTGCCCATATATTGGCCGATAAGCTGCCGAGTCGGTTTAATGTACCGATATCAGCAGCTAGAATCGGCCTGTGTATGGCCACCTTTACCAAATATAATCAATAATGGGCAGGCCCCTTGGTAGTGCCCATATATTGGCCGATAAGCTGCTGAGTCGGTTTAAGGTACCGATATCAGCAGCTAGAATCGGCCTGTGTATGGCCACCTTTACCAAATATAATCTACAACCCAAAAACAATGGACCCAAAGTGAACATGTGCATAGCTGAAAAATCCAATACAGATACAAATTCTTTATTATAATAGTGAATTTAAAATTTTAATTGCTTTATGAAGGAACTCTTACAGTGTTTATGGTTATTTTTCCAGCTGTTGTTTAAATACTACGAAAACCTCTTCCCCAATGGTAGGGAAGAGAACATTGCATGAGATGGATGAAGCATGTTCTCCTCTATGCTATTTGCACGATGAATGACATGTTTCCGGTTAAGTTGTGAAATGAGTGGAATAGAATTAAAACACTTTCAATAGTCCCTTGATAAAAAGATGTGTGAATAGAAAGTCCAGCTTTCTTTAGCTTCCCTAAAAAATGTACTTTGTGATAGAAGCTGTATTCAAGTTCCATGAGAAATTGTCTGCCAAATTTACTCCTGCAAAATGTACACTACTACCCTCTGGATACAATGGGGTGGGAACCACAGCTTTTCTAAAATCAATCATCATCTCTTTAGGCTTTTCAACATTTGGAGGCAGATTTGTCAATATTCTGATCTGAATGGTTTTCTTTTTCGTAAGTATTTTCGTGCACTTACAAACTAACTGTCCTCCCGAAAGCCTTTAAAAACCATGAATTAAATAAAGATTGTGACAGTTTGCCTTGGACAGCTGCCATTGACTTCTACAGGAGTTTGACAGCTTTTAGATGGCGTGTTTTTACATTTGTGTTTTTAGTGGTTTTGATACATAATAAATGGCGAAATATTTACTTTTTTTTTTTTTTACACAAAAAAAAAAAGTGTTTTGTCTCGAAAAAATATGACCATTAGTAAATCTGCCACTTAGGGTCAGGCAGTTATTCTGGTACCAGTCGCTCAACCTCTTTCCCATATAACAAGTCATTGTTGTTTATTTCGGTTTTGGAATTACACAATCGCAGCAAGCACGCACCATTTTGTGAGCACTGTTATTAAGGCAAGCTTTGCATCATGCCGAAATCTTGTTTATGTGATAGAATGGGGGACCTCATGCCCATACTCATGCACTGGCCTACACAATTAGATGGTGAGGAGTAAAGGGGGAAGTGAGTGCTGAATGGAAATTAATTGTTTGCCTAAGGCATAGAGGCGGGGCAGGCAATATATGATTGACAGCTGGAATTTTTAAATGCCTTTATAATGGATATGGATGTGTTAATATAAAAATGAATTTGGGTTTCTTGTTTAATTTGAAAAGGACTTTTATTATACAGCTTTTTATGTCTGGGTGACAGGTCCACTTTAAGTAAAGAGCAGCAGATAACAAATATTGCCCATGTGACCAGTGCTGGGCCAAACCGGCCAGGCGACCTAGGCAACTTGGTCAGCTTGGCCCACCTACCCCGCCCCTGTGTGAGTGTGTGTGCTCACATGCATGCGCAAACAAGTACACAGGGTGGCGGGCTGCTGGCGGAGGGACTACAGTAAGGGGGAAAGTGCCCTTGACTAGAGGTAGGTGAAAGAAGAGATACCTGCCTGGCGCCCTCCCACCGTTGCACCCTAGGCTGGTGCCTCTTCTGCCTACCCCTAGTTCCGGCCCTGCATGTGACACTAGTGTTACTATTCAAAATGTAGGGATATGCCAAGCAGCAGAATGCTAATACCTCATTAAAAAGAAGGATTATCTACCTGAAACAGTCAAACACATACAGGCAAACATAGACTTTCATTTTGTTTAGGGTTGGACTGGCTCACAGGGACAGGGCTGCTCCAGCCAAGTTAAAGTGATACTGACACCAGAAATTAAACCTTTTTTATAACATTGTCATAACATTGCCTTTGCATGCTATTTATAATTTTGCCATAAAAGTATTTGTCCAAACTTTTACATTCCCTATCTGATCCCCCATGTTCCTCTATGAGCGGGCTGCCATATTTGTCCAGCAGGGGGCCGTTAGCATTAGAAGCTGTAACTGTCAGGCTGAGAAGGGACAGTCAGGTTGGCAAAACAGTCAGGTTTTGGGATTTCAAGTAGCAATTACTTACAAAAGCAGCCCTATCAGCAAAAGATAATCAACATGACCTATAGGCAACTTTTTATGTAGATTCATATTTTAAAAAGTTGTTTTTTCGTGTCAGTATCACTTTAAGAACCTTGCCTCAGGTGTTAGCGAGTGAGCAGTTACCAGGGGCAGTAAAAATAAAGCAATCTTTTTATGCAGGAGTTTTAGCCATGCTGAAGGCACAACAAGGCAAGCAGCATGGGAGGACTAGAAGACGATACATTTGTGGTATTCTACTTGTGCAAGTGTGGGTGAGGCAATGCTTTCAATCTAATTTTTGTGCAGTTAAACCTATTGGATGTCTGAGGTTAATGTTCACATTTTCCCTTCTACAGTGATCTTGCCAGCATGTCAAAATGTTAGGCACTCCCCAGTGGTTGTATTCACTTACCTGATTTTTGTTGGTAGTACAGGCCTCCTTCATTAGTGACACATCCAAAACATTCCCTGAGACCTGGTAACATATAGTTTTGGCAGTTGGTCAATTTTGGTTTGTCTGATTCAGCAGATCTGTTAGCCAACAAGCTAGTTGGCAACACACATTACCCAATGGCAAGTCACTTCCTTAATACTTGATCAACTGAATCACCTGGTCATGGTGTATGAGGCCAGCCTCACAAGGATTTTATGTGGTTACCGGTAGACAGAAGGATAAACACACAACCACCATCACATAAGGTTAATAATTTCTTTAATGTAGAACTAATGTCCTCTATTATATAAGCCAATATAGAAAAAGCAACAACATATTTAGAAGTATGTAATTATATAATTAGGGTTTATATAAAAGAAATGTATGTCATTCTGAGCGCTTCTGCTGCCAGTAACAACACATTAATGCATTCTACTCCCATGACACTGAGATGCATCAGATCTCCTTAGGCTCCTTCTGCACAGATGTTACCATAAGGAACTATAGTTAAAGTGGACCTGTAGCAGGTACTTCATGCGAACCTGATGAGGGTCATAAACAATGTACTCGTTGTAATTTAGCGTGTAGTCGCTGTCATTCGTCATGCCTGTGTCTATTAGTGGACCCAATGGAACCACAGCTCCGTCACTGCAATGAGAGTGTGTTGGAACAAGAATTAAACTAAAGCTAGCATTTCTAAGGTACATTAGGCAGTCTGTCTCAGCATGGTAGCCAACCCCCCCCAAGGATTGACAAAATTAATGCACTCACTTTCATCTGCTTCTAGGGATGTTGGTACCCATGCCATCTTCCCAAGCACCTGCCTATGTGCGTGTAGCCATAGCCCTGACTCATTTAAGACTAGTTTAAAACTAAAGGAGGTGTTTCTGCTGGCTTGTATACAGTAACATGAGCAGTAACCAGACTTTTAACTGAAGTGAATCAGGCCGGGAAGTTCTAGGGCTTTTGTTCTGAAAGAAAACAATTGCCATCCCCAGCAAATCAGTTCCTGGGCATGACATGGATGTAATTTACTCTTGTCATTATCTCTTTAAACCTGCAGCTTTGCCAGGGCTACTTTTCTTGTTTATTCCTTATTGTCCTCCTTGTTCTGACTCTTAAAATAACAAAGTAGAAGTCTAAAATCCACACTGCTGAACTTTTATATGGAGGGGTATTTAGCCCCTGTGCCACTGCCTGTATCTTACTCACTGGGTGATGCTGTTCTTGGGGTCTGGGATGCTCCTTCCCAATCCTTTTGTGCTGTGCTTTGACTTCAGCTTCTTTTGGGCATCATAATCTGCAGCAAGAAGCTCATTACTTTCCCCGAGAGCCACCTATGAGAATGAACACACAGACTGAGAGTGAGCTCTGGAAGAAAACACTTACAAGGAACATGTAGGGCTTTAGACAGAAGCAAGATATTTACTATGTCTATGAACTGTCCCCAAAGATGCATTTACTCTTTGCTTTAAAGGGGTTACTTCACCTTTAAGTTCACTTGTATTAAATCCTCTGGTTCTTTTCAGTTTTAAAATGGGGTTTTAATTACTTATCATTTATTCAGGCCTTTCCCTATTTATACTCTAGTCTCTTATTCAAAAATTTAAACCACTGCCTGGTTGTGAGGACACATTGGACCCTACCCACCAAATATTTGCTGCAATCCTAAACTGGAAAGCTGCTAAACAAAAAGCTTAATTATAAAACAAAAAACTCCACAAAAAAAATAAGTAAAACCAACTACACACTGTCTCAGAATATCAATTTTCCCCAGTCTCCCAGCTCACCCCTCATAAATACATTACTGGTGAATGCCTGCAGTGTTGTATTCATGGGAGGGGGTGTAGGCCTTTGTGGCCCGTTTGCACCCATGGAAATATTAAAAAAAAAAAAAGGTGATTTGAACTGGCACTCATCTTTTGCACTTTACACCCTGCTCTGTACTTGGTAAATAAGGCACAAGACGTTTATACACTGGAAGGATTACATTACCTCAGACAGTAGGAGAACTCCAACATTTTTGTCCCGGGATGAGAAGCAGTAATTTGCACTTTTTGATGAGACATCAGCAAAATATATCCCTTTTCCAAACTGTAAAAGGCAGAAGGGTATAAGAGGTTAACAGTTACCATCCATCTGTAAATAAGAGACCGTGGGGCCGATTAACTAAAGGCCGAAAAAACGGGTGTTATTTTTAGCATGTGTTAAAAATATTATCACTTCTTATATTTGGAGAATTAACGATCGATTCACTAAAAGGACACTGAATTAAGAAGCAATTTTATTGTCGTTATTTATGTTACAATGACATAATTTTAAGCAATATTTTAAACCATGCAATATATTTGTTATTTCGTAGCATGCGATATTAGTGCTCGCTATTACGCACGTAACCGCTACTTTCTGAAAACTACATAAAAATTATTATTTCCCTGAAAACTGGAGGATGCATCACTCTAGGGCAATCACATACTTGAAAAAATCCGACTGCAACGCCCATCTTGTCACCACAGACAATCACCAGCTGCAATTTTGTTTAGTAACGCCTACTACTGGGAGGCGTTAAGTTTCACAGTAATTATCACCTCATTTTATGCTTTTAATGCTTAAAATATGTCTGTGAATTAAGCGTTAGTATTATTTCTATTAGATAATTACCGCAATGCGATGGAAATAACGCTATGCGATAACTGGGGTTTTTGCGCATGCAATTTGAGTAGTAATGTATGCGAAATTACTTTGATGAAGCGGTACTTAATTAACAAACACTTTTTAACGCATAAAACTACGCGTTAAGTGTTAACGACCTTTAGTGAATTGCCCAGTGCGCTGATGCTAAAACATATTTTCATAGTAACTTCTAACTACATATTGAATATTGCAAATATTGTAAAAATATTGTAAATATAGTAAAAGTGTCCAGAAATCCAACAAAAAGCCATTCTGTTGCTAGATTATTGGTATTATTCTGAGGAGTCCTACTGTCAGACCAGCTTGTTTAGAGTATTTGACTCCTTCTTCCATGGCTAGAGACTATGGGAACCAGCAGTGCCATCTCTCCATTGGCTGCTAGACTGGAGAGTGTGTTTGGTAACCCGAGTTAAGAAATGTACATGTTCAGTAGCCAACAGCCAAAATCAATTCCTAAGGGAGAGGGTCGAGTAGGTTAGAGGAGGAGAAGGAATCCCAAGTAATTAAGGGGATGCTGCAACCTTTGAACAACTGGAGTGACAGGTATTTAAAGATTTTAAAGAGGCTGTTCACCAATTAATTTTTTTGTGGCGGGTTTACATTTAAAGCCCACTCTTTAACATAAGCATCTTCATCAACATTTTTGCCCATCTCTCCAAATGAAGGAACAGAAGAACAAAAATCCTATCCTATTTACTTTCCTTGCTGCTTAACTGAACTGTAGCTGTTACTTACCATGTACCCAGTTACTGGAGCCTCTGGAGGGGCCACTCTTAGTCCCTGGCTAAGGATTCCGACCCAGTTAGTTAGCCGAGAGCCATGCCACAGCAGCATCCTGTACAATGATAGGAGTTATATAAGCAGACAAGAAACATGACTAGGAACTTTTCACTGAGTGCTAAGCATTAGTTACATTTTTCCAACACTTGTGTAGATGGATCTTTGAGTGTTAGAATGGAAACAAGTTATGTGCGAAACAGACCTGTTAGGTAGGTCTGCTCTAAAGCTGCATTCTTCTCCCATTCGCTGTAACTCAAAGACCTGCAGCAGTGTCATAGTGTAATCATTGTGCGTTGGAGCATGGGTGCTCTGCAGATAACCATCAATAAGCTGATAGGAGGAAACAGTAGTGGTTACTGACCAGAGAGGCATAAACAAAGTTATATTGTTGCTATTTTGCTTCCTTTATGCTAATTAATACTAATGTTGCATTGTATTACTAACATCATCTGCACAAACCTAAACAGCCACAAAAGTTGATTGCACACCCACAGATTTTTTTTGGTGAGATGGCATGAAAACATATCTGTGGACTGTCTCCCTTAACTCTACAGATAGGCTTGCTCAGTTTTAATGTTTAGAAAAAACAAAGCCAGCTAATGGTGCTTTAATGTAACTGCAGCATGACTTTATCATTTTCACAAGGTTTAGAAAAGTTTGCAGTAAACTGTTATTAGTGTGTCTCTGCGCTACAAGCACGCCAATATGCTTTCTGACCATTTTCATTATGCCCAATCCACCATACCACATGCGTTCTCACTGCCCTAACTGACTGAAAAATTGGAGGTATGCTGGGGAAAAAGTCAAAAACAGAAAGGGCAGAACCATGGAGCTATGCTTGTATCCCTCATGTGCCCCTTTAAAAAACAAACTTGCTGTTTTGTTTAACTAGATTTCAACCTGTTTATGAAGAGCAGTACCTGGAAAGTACTGGATGTTTTGTCTAGGGGCTGAATAGAACAATTTAACTGCCGATACTGTCGGTCGATAGGGTGCTCCAGAGAGTTGAGATCCATGCTTGCTAACTTCACTGCAATCTGAATATCACCCAGCGCCTGTAGAGACAATCATTTAGATGTATCAATAAACACATATATACCTACATAAATAACCCATAAATATTAAATATGCTAATAGTTGAATAGAGGGCTTGTTTAGAACATACTTTTTGCCTCAAAAACATGTATGTCTTTTGTTAGGCAAAACTAATAAATAAGGTTGAGGAGACTGCCTCATACAGACAAAAGCAAACAAAAGGAATTCTGGGAATGAATTCCAAACTCTTAAAAAAAACTGAAGCCAGGATAATAGCTGATCAGATTCCCAACTACAGACCGGTTTCGCCTTTCTTGAGGCTCATCAGTGTAGTGCAGGGTTTTCTGATCAGCTTAGGTAGAGTTTGCTTTTGTCTGTATGAGGCAGTCTCCTCAACCTTATTTATTTGTTTGTAGAACCACATGGTGACTCTACCTAAGCTGATCAGAAAACCCTGCACTACACTTATGAGCCTCAAAAAAGGCGAAACCGGTCTGTAGTTGGAAATCTGATCAGCTATTATCCTGGCTTCAGCTTCAAACCCAGTGGGTGAGCTGTAGCCTATAGGATAAACTCATGTAAATGGGATTTTTTTAAGAGTTTGGAATTTATTCCCAGAATTCCTTTTGTTAGGCAAAACTAAAATTAAAGTCACATTCTATTTCCTTGTTCTTACAATTTTAATCAAAACAAATCACCAGTCCACTGTAAAGCCTTCTGTATAAACAAACCCCTTCCTTCCCTAAGTTGCAGCTTTTGTTAAGGTCCGAGAAGGAGCAACTCATTATAAAGTGGGCCTGCTGTGGGTTGCTGATTTGTATTGGCTGTGCTTATGTGAACTGAAAGTAGAATGCAACTTTACTTTCAGTATCAGAATTTGCCCTGCTCAGTGCAAAAAATAACAAAAACCATACATATTTCCTTATAAAAAGAATAAGTTAAAAGCACAAGCCCTATTAACTGAAGTTAGATTTTAAAAGAGGGCATAGAACCTTGAGGTAACTAATTCTTGAACTTTACAGCAGATGGTACAGAGGTTTTGGAACAGAAGAGATATGACAAAGCACTCATAATAACTAATGACACCACTAAGCACAATTTATAAGGATATATTTAATGCATATCATTTCTGCCCTACAGAGGTGTTATATATAGGGATAACTTGCACCAGACAGCCCTTGAGGTGGTGCAAAGTACAGAGTGCAGTAACTGTGCTCACAGTGCTCTGTAACTGAGCAATAAGATAAGGGATGTAATTTTGGGTCAGGGTCTAAGTAATAATAAAGATATTTATAGACTTCAATTAAAGTAACCAGGCTACAATAAAGTGTGTGTACTTTATGGCTATCTATTAGCTGCCTTACTTCCAATAGCCGAACTTTTACTGTCAGGTCTTCTAATGTCCTAATAAGAGGAGGTGTTCGTAGCCTGTAGAGAAAAATTAGTTGACTTTATTTCTTTGCCGGGTATTGTGCACAAACTACATCAAGCCTACTACCAGTCCCCCACAGAACCAGATACTGACCCAAAGTCATGGGGAATGCGTGTGTAAAACTCATTGCATGCCTCAAGAAGATCCCGGCCAAACTTTTGCTTCTTAATACAGTTTTCAATACGTTGAAGGGAGCAGTAGCCAGCACGTATCTGATCGACTGTCAGTTTCCCTGTGTGATAGAGAAGATGGTACTATTTATTCAACTTGTTTGTGGTAATCAAAACATTGCCTTGTGATACTTGTTAGCCAGTTGCTAGTAAGGTTGGAAATTAAATAAAATTTACAACCTAGGGGAGCTTTCTTTGTATCAAATTTCATCTCAAGTACAGTCTCCTCCATGGCTTTTAAATTGCAAATCAGCTGAATCAACTCTTGGATACTGAGGTCTAATTGGCATTCTGGTTTGGGAAGGTCAGCCAGGCTCTCTTCCTTCACTGCTCTCTCTTCTTCCTGTTGTGTAAACATGTAAACAACAGTGTATTGGGGGTTTTAATGCACAGAAAAGAAAAATTCACCTTGGTACCAGATCTAAGTGGTTAAAGATATAAGGGCTAATTTACTAAAGTAATGCAAAGTGAAAAAGGCTGGCACAATTAACCATGTTTTCTAACCACAAGGAGGTTCGGGCAGTAGCATAACTAAAGAGATTTTGAAGAAAGCTTGTATTAGATAATGTTGCTTACATTGCCCTGCATTGCATTTAGATGTACCTTCACCGTTTTAATTAAATATAACATGCCTGCAAATATGCAAGATATTTGTCTGTGTACTCATAGCAGTGTAGATAGAACATATATAATTTATGAAAAATAAAATTCCTTGCATTCATCATGAGACAAGCTCATGTTGAATAAACAGACATACCTGCTCAGTTGCATTATAGTCCATCTGCAGCATATCATATTTACCAGGGCATTTTTCAAACTGTGCTCGCTCAGTCCATAAGTTCTTCGTTTTATCAAGAAACCTATTAAGTGGGCAAAAGGAAAGGTCTTTTATATCACAGTATGGAAATGAGCAACATAAATGTATACAGAAATAAACATTTCCACCACCAATTACTTTGCCTGTACTTCCAGCCCAAATCATAATTATGTATTATCCAAGAATGAGACAATGGTTAGCATTGCCGACTTGCTGTATTGGGAACCCAGGTTCAATACCAAGGAGTTTTTATATCCTCCCTGTACACATAAATGAATATATCCTGATTCCAAAGAAAACATTTTTACAGGTTATGATATATTATAAAGTTATTAGTGCTGCCAGTTTAATACATGTTTAGGACAAGCTAACCTATAACCTACCATGGCCAATATCCCTGGTTCTAAAACACATGGTATGTTTCAAATGCCAATAAAATGACACAGCACAAGAAAATAGTCTGAAGCATTTGCCTAACATAGAAACTATTACTGTCCCTGTATATATATTCTCCCTATACTTAACATTACAAAAAACAACATTATATATATATATATATATATATATATATATATATATATAACATCTAAATTTAATACTTACTTTTTTTGAAAAATATCTTTTGCTTTTTGTAGGTCTCCTCCACAACATACCAGAGAGTTCTGCCCAACTTTGCCAACTGTAAGAGACATGTGATAAACCAGATTTTGTACACTGAAGCCTAATGCTCTAAGCTCTCAATACATTAAAATAGAGCAGAAACCTCTGAAGAGAACCATCTGCAGTTGTTATAAGTCAAAATAAAGGAGAAGGTGGCTCCCTTACCTCTTCCCCAACGCATCCAAACAGAGAAATTTCTCACACCATCATCTTCCAGCAGCTGGATTAGGTAGTACTTATTGTTATTGAACTGAAGGTTGGTCTGTAAAAGACATGCAGAAAGCCTCATGTTTTTCTGTCTAGTTTTAGAATCTCTGTTTTTTTCAAGGACAACAATAGTACATGGGGGCTGAATAGAAAAATGATCAACGTGATGGCTTTTCAGACCAGGGCATGTGATCCAATTCAGCACTTAAAATACTTAAACATGTACTTATTAATAAACATTAGAACAGCCAATTCCTTTAAAAAAAAGTTCCACAAATATAACAATAAAACAAGTTATTTTTATTATATTTTAAATATTTATAGCTTTACTTCTTTACTTAGATAGTGGCTTACAGTTTATTGTCTAAATGAATCCCTGCTCCAGTGGAGCTTACATTCTAAGCCACTTATATGCAAACACATAACACTAGGGTCAGTTTGATCAGGAGCTGATTAACCTATCAGTAGGTTTTTAGTGTTGGAGGAAACCCACACAGATACAAGAAGAATATACATGGGCCTAGCCCAGGACGCTAGCGCTGCAACGCTAACCACTATGGCACCGAGCTTCCTCTACATAACACTGATCATAGTTTTATTATAAAATATAAAACACTGATAAGAGATAAGTGTTAACAACAGGCTGTTAAAGAAGAAAAGTTATATATTAAAGTCCACTCGCTACAAAGTTCTAAAATGTGGCTAAACCCTGAATATATTAAACTATTATACTAAAGGAAACATATAGTAAAAACTCGATATATTTATATATATATTTCTACTGGCATAAAATATATACAGTTTGTGTTCTACTGTTAAAGGACAGTATACCAAGTCTGTGCTCAGTAAAGTGTTCAGTCAAAAAAAGTTACATTTGCTTAAACTGTGATATATTCGAGTCTGGAATAAGTCCCACACCACCACAATAAAACCTTACCCAATGCCTATTTAATTGGACTGGTTTTATATATGCTGCATGACGGCAGCCTGAAAATTTAGGAAGAGTTGCTGTTTTCATCATCTGCATGTCCCTTCATCTCACTCAGAGACACCCGTAGGATGCTGCAATGAGCAGATTGCATGTGCTGCAACATCAGATACTCCCTGTTGGCACTGACAGTCTCTCCACGAGAAACTACTGCCCCACACAGTGTGCATACAGTTGCAAAAAAGCAGTAGCAGATATCAAACACTGAATGTAAAAGGGGTTGGTCCTGCTCTGGGGGTGGAGCTTGAGAGGTTGAGGTCACTGCATAGTGGCGGATAGAGTTATTCCTTGAAGAGGGTGGAGTTGCTGCATTCCCAGTGCCAGAGGCTGCCCACTCCTTTTGGTGGTGCTTTGCTAAATGGTTTCTCATTGCCGTTGTACCCAGCCTTCCAGGTGTGGAGCCACGTTTTACCTCTCTGGTGCAGAGATTGCAAAAGGCACTTGTCGCATTCCTTATGCCAATACTTGGGTTTTTCAGGTGAAAGAAATCCCATACAGTAGACTTTCTGTGTGCATATGGCATGTGGAGCTCTACATTTTCTACCTCTCTGCCAGAAGTAAGTGCCACTCTGTCTGTGTAATCAGGACAATCATCTATGTAAATGCTGCCAGTTTCAAGTAAATCAGGTGGATTCAATCCTGTACAATGCATTTGGGAATCATGCTGACTGCTTAAGGCAGACATGGAGTGCCAGGTTTGGAACTGTTGCTGGGGCTGCTGGAAATGCTCTTGATGCTGATTTTCTTCACCAACACTGTGCTCCCAAAGGTGCCTGGTTATTTCTCCCTGTTGGTGATTATACAACCAAATTAACACCTCTGCCCATTCTATATTACTTCATGCATTTTAAATGTGATACAATTCCAAAGTTTTTTCCAGGTGTTTTTGGATGTGGCAAAAAGCACAATTCCTCAAAATGTCCATATGAAGATCCTGGTAAAGGGAGTGTTACTCCCCCCACCCCCCAAAAAAAAACAAATAGATGCACAGGTAGTCACAATAAACTGGGGTAAAAATAATAAAAAGGAGCCCAAGGCATGCAACTAAAATTCCTTAAAATAGAAGGTTTTTACGTGCCTCATGCTAAACAATAGTAAGGCATTAACCTTACTACTCAAAGGAAAACTATACCCTCAGAATGAATACCTAACCAATAGCTAGTTTATATTAGAGATCACATGACCAGAAATAATCCAGGTCTAACTGTAACAGGAAGAAGTGCGAAAGCAAAAGCAGAACTCTGTCCATTAATTGGCTGATGTGGCCTAACATGTATGTGTGCCTTTGCTTGTTTGTCTGCACTGTGAATCCTATGATCCCAATTTTCTATTTAGGTGTACCCAATAGCACATACAATTAAAAAAGTATATTTTTATGACAATGGTTTATTTAGATGACGCAGGGTTTTATATGAGCTTGTTTATGTAATATATTTTTTATAGAGACCTACATTGTTTGGGGATATAGTTTTCCTTTAAGGATATATAGGCAAACATGCAATTACTCCTTAATGTTCTTGTGGCTAAATATGCATCCAGCTGGTCTGGAAGCTGCAGACTCTGCTTCCTCTTCCCCAGCCACTTTCCTACTTGTGGACAGGTAGTGGGCGGGAGAATCCGGCGGGGGAGGGGAGGCAGAAGTCCGAGTAGGAATAGCACAAGGAATGCACAAGGCCCCTCCAAAGATGTTTTTGCTAGGGGGCCCTGGGACACAGTGCTCTCATTTTTGGTTCTGAGGCAGTACTATGTGCATAGCATGAGGCACGTGAATACCTTATATTTTAAGAAGCCTCTCGGTACATGCTACAAGAGGAACATATGCTAAACTTTAAGGGGAAAGGCTTAAAATGTTTTCAAGGTTTTCCGACAGGCAGCTTTATTGAAATTCAGACTGCAAAACTTTGGACTTATTTGCCTGTAAATTGTTATCATTGCTTGATTGCCCCATAGTTACAATAAACAGAAGCCAGGGCCCCAGACATGTATGGTGTCACCGGGTGACTCAGAACAATAATGGGTTGCTCTTCTACAAAATGTAGCTCTCTAGTTAGGGTGGCTGCAGATCCTAAGAGTAGACAAGAATGTGACCAAATGTTACTGTTTTACTAAAATTCTTATAAAAGCATTGCACAGGTTCCACTGGGGAACACACACATAAAAAATACATTTATAGGAGAGGGTCTGAATAGAAAAATAAGTAATAGATAATTACAATAATAAAACTGTAGCCTCGAAGAGCAATCGTTTTTTGGCTGCTGAGGTCCCCATTTGAAAGTTGGAAAGAGTCAAAAGAAGATTGCACATAAAAATAAAAAAATCATAATGAAAACTAATTAAAAATTTGCTTAGACTAGTCCATTCTATAGCATACAAAAAGTTAACTTAAAGGTGAACCACCCCTTTAAGAAGATATGTAAGAATATTCGGTGCAGATTTTTCTCTCAGTTTATCAGTCTGAATGACAAACATCTTATTAACAACTGCTTCTGAGACAGTATTTAAATTAGAAGCATAAGCAGAATACTGTATTTTTGGGCTTGTGCGGAACTGTGGTGGAGATTTCTTCATTATATCTGCTAATAACATAAGATAAGTTGGAAGGTCCCATAATTGGAGGTAAACAAGTACATAAAACCTGTCATTTTAAACCAATATATATATAAATGGGTTTAAGATAGTTATTTAACCCTTTAACTGTCAGAGACTGGAGGATAATATTCTCAACTTGTCTACAAGTTAACTGTATGGCTTATGTCTTTTCAACGATGCATTCATACTGTTCTTTACATTCAGCCAGCTGCCATATTAGCAGTCATCCCCGATTCTCATATAATCACAACAAACTACTCTCCATCGCTGGTATCCATATCTGGAATAGGTTAATACAAATAAATATTGACTGTAGTTCCTGAATAGGCTTAGGATATACTTATGCAGCCATGCCATGGGCTTGTATACTATAACTAGTTATCTTGAATTCACAGTATAACTTAATTCCATGTGGGGGATTCAGTGCCAAGTGAACGTAATTAGTAACCTTGCGCATTTGTGGCTTGGCTACACATGCACGTCAAATGTTCCTGCCATTTGATTAAGTCTTAAAATGGCACCAACATCTTGTGCTAACTGCTGAATAAAAAAACAAAACAAAACAAAAAAAAACAGAAAAACATATCCCTGACCTTAAAGTTCTCTCACCTGATAAATATACCATTTACAGCTTATGGGTCAAGAAGGCCTGTTACAGCCCGTCACATATCTGGACAAGATATATCACACCCTAATCTCTTTTGCTGAGTGTTAATCTGACTGGTGAAACAAATTTTATATAACAAAGTGGGAAAAAAAATTGTTAGACACTTAACCTTATTGCAATTTTAAGGGGGAATTATGGATTCAGAGGGGTGTTAGGGTGAAGACACATGGAACTACTTAGCAGCAGCAGCCTCTGCTAAAACACACATGGAGACAAGTAAGTGATTAGCATTGTCTATTTTTGTAGCCACAAGTAGCTGCTACTTGTGTCTTCGCCCTTAGAATGTTGCTTATTTCAAACACCCCATACAGTAGGAAGTTGTTCAGAAAGTATTGATACATTGTAAAAATATCAAAATCTTTTATGATTCCATAGTCTGATATCTGATAAATCTGTCCCTACGTTGTTACTATGCCGGTGGTAAATAAACTACAAATGTACTGCTGGTGAGGCACAGATAGCATACCTGTACCAGAGGCAGACAAGTAGTATGAGGTGAGCTGCATTCTTGTGTGACTTGTGCAGGGTGTCTCTATGTGCTGTGCAATGCACAGAGTGTTTAATATCCCTTTTACTTAAGCATGAGATATTAGGCCAGTGACATACATTAGCAATGCAGATCAACACCTGCCCACCGCAACCTACTTGACCAGTTTATCGGCACTAGAACATACATGGCACAGCTGGAGAAACAGTATGATTCTCAGTATGTCTCTCAATCAACCCACCATCTCAGAATCCATTAAGCCATCTTCCAGTTTAGATTCTTGGAGCAAGTCAGCACCTGGAGACCCCCCTGCTCCCATCTGTGCATCATACTTGGACAGGGTGCAAACATGCTAACTATGCAGTCAAACAATATGTTAGAAAAAAGTTCTAGTTTTAAAAGCAATTGCTTTGCCCAAATACCAAAGAATAATGTATAAAATGCAGAGACCATTTTAACTGGAGGCCAATTTAAGTTTCTCTGGTTATTGTAAGTTAAACTGTAGTGCCCTTTTGTAGTGATCAGTGCCTTAGCTATCCCCACAGTACAATTTTAACTCTCAGCACTCCTGCATAGGACTCCTATTACTGGACAAAAGTGTTTTCAGAATTTGATCCAATATCAGTTAATTTTGATCAGATAATGCTTGCAATTGTTATGTGAACAGACATGGTGAAGTAAAGCATTAATGATTAATTAAGTAAACATGTATGGTTTTGTCTCACCTGGTTTAACATGACATCATACACATCATCTCCCTCACAGAACACATGAGCCTAAGAAAGAGTAGATATTAATACATTGTTTAGCTGCTTCCATATTAAATCATTATCACGTTACAAACTGCACGCAATTATCTAGATTTAGTAACAACTTCATTTTTTGTAAACTACAGCCTTGTGCTAAAATATGAAATTTAATATTTTAACTCACTAAACAAGTAATAAAATACCATTCAGTCAACATGCATAACTTGTCTGTTTCTTTACATTTAGTTATTGATAAAATATCATTGGCTGTAGCCTATACTAGCAACAATGTACAGTTGAACATGCAGAATAGAATTAACATATTTAAATGCATGATAGAGTAGAGAGCAAGTAGTATAACAACAAGTTATAATGCTTAAGTCATGGAGAGTAATAACTGACAACCATGCTAGCTAAGATGCAATTCTCCTGAGAATACTGGAACACTGTAAAACTGCATATTTGTCAGTGGTACAACACAATCATTTCCTCATTTTTGTGACAAAGTTTATGTTCATTCAAAGGCATCACCATCAAAATTTACACATGCTCCAGTTCAACAATTACCATGGATACGTAGCTCTGGTTAAGTGCAGAACTGACAGCGTTTTTACAAATTTTGCTTAAACCTCTAGTTTTGCAGTATTAGTTCATGGCACAGGACAGATCCAGATCAATGCTGGGAAGAGGTGAGGAGGTAATTTACCATAACAGTGCAGACAACAGATACCAGTCCTTTGATTTAAGATGGCCATACACGTCAAGATTTTAAAAATATCTTTTATTTATCGTAAGACTGAGCTTAAGGTCCCCATACACGGCCCGATAGTAGCTGCCGATATCGGTCCCTTGGACCGACTCGGCAGCTTATCGGCCCGTGTAGGGGCAGAAACAAGGGGCCTGAAATTGGCCAGATCGGCCAGGTTAGAAAATTCAGTCGGATCGGGGACATCGGCTCGTTAATGCGGTCCGCGAACCGACTGCCCCATTGCTGCCATTAGAATTCGATCATTTGGCCCTATCGCCCACCCGTAGGTGGGGATATCAGGTGAAGATCCGATCGCTTGGCGACATCGCCAAGCAAGCGGATATGCCCGTGTATGGGCAGCTTTATCCTGGAATGATCGTTTTAAGCCATATTTAAGCGATATTGTCTAGTTGAAGCTAGAAAAACTACCTGTTTGGTCCTGCAAACAACTGAACAATGGGCAAATTTCATTAACAATGAAAACTTTCAAACCTGTCTGATCATTTAGTGTCCACTAACCTTACAATAATTTGACAGATTTGACGGATTGCACTGAAATTGGTTGTTAGGGAGAGAAAAATCTTAACGTTACTAAGAGCAACTTAGATCTGGCTTGGTTGCACAGTCATTGGATGGCTTGGAGGAAGATGTTTAACCCTGCAAGATAGATACTAAGCAGATATCAGAGAGTTTAGGGAAGTAGGTATCGGAGGGCATGGCATATGCTGAAGAGCTAAGCTCTTTTGGGCAGGGCCCACTTTACCTCTTTTGATTATCAGTTGTATTTTTGTATGCAATTCAGTGATTATTTCAGCACTGCAGAATATAATTCTGCTTTATAAATATGTTAAATTAATAACAATAATAAGCTTATTTTGACTTTTGCTTATTGGTTGTTTCTGTATTGTAAAATATTTGTGTGTATTGCATACACCCATTTATTGTATAGCTCTGTGGAATATGTTGGCACTTTTTAAATGATAACTTAGGTGGGGCACAGGATATAGGGAAAAGCAGAAATAATGCATGGCACTAGATTTAATCACAACATATGCCTGTGTTGGTCTCTTCTGTCATGGGACTTTGCAGTATTGTTGAGCAATAAAATCTAGGTAGCCTATTTAGTTTTGTCCATTACATGTGCAGCAAGACTTTGATAAATAGTCATTAAGAAGTTAGGTACATACCCTCCCCAGCTTCGTGGAGCATTCTGGATCTACTGGAGCTTTGCCTTTCATTACCAGAGTCCTAACCTGTTCTGTTTAAAGAGGCACTTCAGTAAAAATAATTTGTTTTTGACACAAGAGATAAAAATTCAACAATAAAAGAAATATTGCTATATTTACCTTTATTCTCCTCTGATTCATCTTCTACATTTATAACACTCTTGCTTCCACGGGATCTCTTTGCAGGTGCACTAATGGTGCTCTTTTGCTGAGGAGCACTACTAGGACCTGCAGCAAAAGAGAAACCAGGCCAGATAAGCCCTTTTATGTTTTCCTATTTCACAGCATACACATGTACTAGTAAACTAGGCTGGCCATACATGTGCCAATATTGGCTGCCCACTCGGCCAACTCTTGAGTGAGTTAGCAACTTATCAGCCCATGTATGTAGTGTATCAGACTGATATTTAGTATTTGTTGGATACTGATCAGTACAGCAGTACACGGACTGTACTGGGCTGCATTTGTGGTCCTCTGCCTGGATCTGCATAGCTCCTAAATATGATCCAATAATTAGCCTTTATCAAATCAGCACAAGTTACCTACCAACTTGAAAAAAGAGAATTCACTCATACATACCTAGTTTAATATAATCTTCTCTCAATAACGCTCTCAAAGCAATTTCAAAACATTTTAGAAGACTTTTATGAAGACTTGTTCACTGGTTTTTTCTTAACATCTTTGAACCTACCAGATAAACAGCGTTGAATCTGTCTTTCATGTTCAGTTTGACTGTTTTTTTGCACCATTGTTTCTAAATCGATGATGTATGGGCGACCCCCCAAGCTTACAGACACCATCTTAGCTTCTGATTGAAATCCAGCCTCCAGAGCCACACACGTGCAAGCATCATAGGAAATCCAGTCTCCCTCATCAGACCACCACTGCCACACAAAATCTGAAAGACAACAGAATCGCAATAAAGCACACTAACTTTACAAGGAAAAAAACTACTTTGTAATTAAGGTGCTGATATTTTCTAGCTGATTCAAAAGTTATGAGTACAGTACAAACAATAACTTTTTGTTATGCTCTGTAGTGGTTTGATGGGAACAAAATCATTAGGGTGTTGCATCTGACCCACGGTTGTCCACTTTGATCCACAGTATCTGCTAAATTAAAGCTGGAAAAACTATCCTATGGACTTGTGTCACTGTAAAAGCTGTACAAGCAGGCTAGCTTGTAAGAAAATCAGTCACTTGGGGGTGCCAAAATGTTAGGCACGCCCAAGTGACTTGAATCGCCTACCTTTTCCCCCGGGCTGGTGCCCCTGTTCAGAGAGAACAGCACCAGCCCGGGGTAGCTGCAGCGCTTCCTCCTTCTGTCTTCATGAGCGCGCGCATGCGCTGTAGAGTGAAAATCGAACTTTAACAGAGAAGTCGGCTTTTCACTGTACTGCGCATGCGCCTATCGTCTAGTCGCAGCGAAATGAAGCCAGAAGGAGGAAGCGCATCGCTAGAGGTACCCTGGGCTGGTGCTGTTTTCTCCTAACAGGGGCACCAGCCCGGGGTACAAGGTAAGCGATTAAAGTCACTTGGGAGTGCCTAACATTTTAGAACCCCCAAGTGACTTAGCCTTTCCTTCTCCTTTAATGGCATCTGCCCTTCCTAGTTAAGGACGCTTTTAGGCCCAAATACAATCAGCCACCATGTATTTAGCACTGCCTATATGATGAGGGTGTTTTTAGAATATGCTATATATCCCCTTTAAATCCATTTTTATCCTATAATGTCTGAGGCAAGAAGGATGCCTATAAGTAGCATTTACATTCACTTTCTATAAATATTACATGGCATTAGCTATTCTATGCCAGAGCTATAATTAACTGATTATGTCCATACTGCTTATTTTTGTGACATAAGTTTATATCTTCCACAGAACGAAACAATGTCCCAAACTGCAAAATTTTAGTGGAATTAGTAAAAGCTGGCTTTTGACGTTTATTAAGTAACAGCATATTATATATATATATATATATATATATATATATATATATTAAATTATAAGCATACATGGCTTGCACAAAAGTAAGGCCATTTGAAATAAATATTTATGAAATTAATCTTTTAAATCTTTAATCATTTGAAAGATTACATGTTGGTTCTTCTCTGCAGTCAAATGTTTATACTCTAAATTAAAGAATGATTCAAAGACACGATCGCAGGGAAAATTATTTGGCATCTTACATTTGTCACAATCTTGAACTGCCAGTCGGACAAATCTCTGGTACCCAGTCTGTGTGTTTTTCTGAACCATTTTCTGCATATCTACCTTTATCGACACCCCTGCAGCTGGTGAGACTGTCACAAATCGTTTCCCTGAACTAAAGAAGAAACAAAACAACTTTGAATTTTCACTTCAAGATATTATTCAACACACAAAAAACTTAAGAGGGGTTATATGCAATAAAAATGTAAAAGGTTACTATAAGTAAAACATAATCATAATTTTATATTAGTAATTATATACTTATATAATTTATATGAGTAATTACCTTTTACTAAATTGCTACACAGTGTCTTATCTGTAGCATCTCTTTTATACCTCAAATTTGCTGCTCTCTAGTTGTCATTTGGTCAACCCTCTTTTTTGTGTAGGTGGCTTATTCAGTCCCCACTGATGGCAATTTTTTCCTTAAGCATAAGCAGCATATAGAAATTGCACTGTTTCTTAAAAGATAAAATGGCTAGAGGCAAAATCTATAGCATATTGATGTCCAAACACCAGAACTCCAGCTGTTGTTAACATGCAACTCCCAACAGCAAACAAAACAGGATGTTGACAGTTGTAATGTTCATATAAGCTGGCTGAGGAAGCAGTAAATTTTCACCAAAAATAAAGAACTGCACCCTGTTTCCTCTCAAGGCAACTTTCACGACTGCCATCCCACCGGCAATTTACATTCAAGTGGTGGGATGGCATGTTGGGGATATTAGTCGCCCGCAACAAGGGCGATTTGTCGCGGGCGACTAATCTCCCCATCTACCATGGCCCTAATGGTATCTTCCATGCCATGCTCTCATCCATCTTTTATCTAACTCACAAGGAAACAGACTCACTGCTTACTAGAGCAATAATTGCTGCTAATGCAGTTCCTTTGATTGCTGGAACTGGGGACTGGGTGGGGGCGGGAGATTTGGACAACTGTTAGCTCAGATGCGGCCAGCAGACAGCATGCTGCCCCCAGATCTTTGCCACTCTAGGCCTGGGCCTTTGTGGCCTACCCACAAATCTGGGCTTGATAGAAAGCGTTATACAGCTTCAGAATACACCCTCTCATAATGTGATTGAGAAATAGAAAGATATCCACCAATATCCTGAGAATGTTTGGTTTGCACTTCTTACCTGAATGCCAAATTAATCTGAGTGCTGAGCTCAGGGGAAAAAGGAATCCAAATGCCACCATCTCCTTCCCATTCCCAGCGGGAGTCTAGCTCTGTTTTCATACTGGTCCTTGCCTCTCCATCACAAACATCTGCAGCAACATTATTCTCCTCATCCGGTTCTATTTTCACCACAAAGTCTGGCTCTGGATCAGACTCTGCTTTTCTCTTCTGGGAAACTACAAAGTAAAAGGAAAACTAAGTCATTTACAACTTTAGGAACCACAGTTTAGAATTAGCAATTTAGCTTCCATTTATTAAGATAAAAGAATTTATAACAAGGGCACAGTTACCTGTATCTTAATTTTGTATGTATTTGAATTTAGTACTGAGAGGAGTTTTAATACACTGTGTATAGTTGAGATAGAGCCAAAAACAAAGACAAAAAAGCAAACAAAAAATGAAATGCTGTCCCAATATTTATCTATTTGAAATGCTGTCTGTGAAGAATTGCCAAGCTTTCCTCCACTAAACCAATCAACAAAGCAAATTGACGGGCAAATTAACAAAAGATACACGTAACTGATTAATATGCATTTTGCTTTACAATAAACAGACAGTACATAACAGATGTACTTGAAGACAATGGCTGCTAATAACTACGACTAGCAGTTCCAAAGACTCCGCAGGCTGTTCATAGTCACAGTGCTGAGTACAATTTAAAGGAGATGTAAACCTAAAAATAAAACGCTGTTTAATGAAAGAAAATGTAATTGTGCATAATTTTCCAATATACATACATGCACTATCAATGGCTTTGCTCTGTTCAAAGGACACATATCTTGACCCAGCCTCTGCCCTCTCATAAAGCACATCTTGCAAGATCTTGAAAGAACTGTTTGGCATGAAACGAACAGTATATTCTTTTCTCTTGGGCCAATAAAATACATTTGTTGAGATACTATTATACTAAATAGCTATAGAAAATTCTATTACGGTTATCATATCTTAAATACTATGAAGATGAAATCCTCACTCCTTTGGTTTTACAATTCAATTTAAAGGGGACATGTCACTAAGATATAAAAATCTGTATAATAAAAAGACCATTTCAAATTAAGCATGAAACCCATTTTTTTAATTAAAATATCCCTATCCTGTCATAAGAATATTTAAAAAATCTCACCTGTCAATCATATACTGCCTGCCCTGCCTCTTTGACTTGGGCATAGTAATCACTTTCATTTTTCATGCTACACTTTCTGTCCCTGTTCTCCTTACATTCCCCCTCTTAAGGTGGCCATACACGCACCGATAATATCATACGAAACCTCATTTCGTACGATATTCGGTGCGTGTATGGTATGTCGGCAAGTCGACCGATATCGCAGGAAGCTGCTGATATCAGCCGACTCGTCGATCGGACCAGTTTGAAAATTTTGATCGGGCGCCATAGAAGGCTCCTGACCAAAATCTCCCTTCAGCGCTGAATCGGCAGAAGGAGGTAGAAATCCTATTGTTTCTACCTCCTTACCTGCCGATTCAGCCCTGAATGGTGTGTGGCGGATCTGACGATGTTTCGTGCGACCGATGGTCGCATGAAACATCGTCAGATTGCCACGTGTATGGCCAGCTTTACTCACTGTCTATAATTCTATTGCCTGGGCAAGTGGGCATGGATGTTGGGTCCCCCATTCTGGTGCATAAACACAAGATTTTGGGATAATGCAAATATTGCCTTAATAATAGTGCCCACAAAATGGCTCTAATTTTGGATTCCAAAAGATTGAAGAACACAAGATTTAAAAAAATGTATATAGAGTAAGTAAAGATTACTTTTCTTGAAAAACCACAATAAAAAGAATTTGGAATTATTCCCTAGGAGACAGATCCCCTTTAAATGGCACAAGCAACATACTTTATGTGTTGGTTATATTACAGAGACAGCCTGCTTTGTACAAACCCAATAAAGCTGTGAGTGGCTGCTGGGAGTTGTAGTGCAAAGCCAGTTGGGGGTAGAGGAGGCAAAGGCTGAATATATAGAGGCACTGACAGGTGTCATACTCAGTGACGCACACATGACTTGTTTACACGGACAGACTACTCACCCCGGGCCTTTCTCGCCCGCCCTTGGACCTTTCCGCTGCGCCCTGACATCTCCACTAAGCGGGGTGCGTTATTGCCCAAACCCACTTCGCTGCAGTATTCCTCTCGTTACGGCCTCTTCTACTCAGTAGTTTCCTCGCCGGCCCCACGCCCCTATTGGTTGCTATGTCAGTGGAGGGAAAATGACGCATATTTTTCGCGCAGGGATTGGTTCATGATTTGCAATCCCATTGGACGTCTGAGAGAGAATTGGAGCATGTTGGGTGCTAAGTACTACTGCCAGTAAAAGGCAACACAGCCGGTGATTGACACTTCTTGCCTGCTTCTGAAACATGCTCTCTTCAAAGATATGCTTCCGCCAGCTCCGGGTAAGTAACTGCGCGTTTGGGCCCAATGCAGATTAACTAGCAATGACATTGTAAGCTTTAACTTTGAGGACACGTTTGAAAGGCCCGCCTCTTATTTAAATGAACCTCACAACGTGTGGGTATTTCTGGGAGTTTTCTGGCTTTAAATTCAACGTTCATTATTTTTAAAATATAATAAAGCCTTACAGACTGCTGAAATTAATTTTTCACACTAAAGTTGTCAACAGGAATACTAATATCACAAAGAATAAAATCTCCCTAATGTAAGAATTTATTGTTCTGGCGGTATATATACGGCTGAGGCGCTGTAAGTAAGAAGAGCGGAAGGGAAGCTCATTGCTGAGGGCACATGCTGGGTGCGTCACATCCGTGTCGTCACTCCAATCATTCCCTCCGGGAAGGTCTGAGACTTGAGCCGCAAGCAGCCCTCGCAGGGCGTCACCCGAGTAACGGGTGGGTGAGTCCCCAGAAACCCCACGCTGGAGTGGAACAGTCCGTAAAGTGGTGGAGGCTATGCAGGAGAAGCGCAATCTGATCGTAGTGGAAGGAGGCGTGCCACAGATTGAGGTACCTCCCACCTCCCATGTGCGACACAGACGAGCTGATGCTGCCTCCTCCCCGGACCTTGGAAGTGGCTCACGGCTGGCACAGTTAGTCCAATGGCTGAGGTGAGGTAGCAGCACGGGATTGGTGCGCACCTCATAACCCAAGTCAGACTACTCTCCCGCCGCTCTTTTATTAGATTTCTCTGTTTTACACCTAATAAAATCATTTCGTCTCATTGCGAACGTCAAAGCTGTCATTTTCTGGGGAGTTCAAGCAATTTGTTTATAGCAACAAGGGCGCTAGTAGTGTAGCTTTTAACCCATAGTTGCAGCGTTTATCGAGCTCTGGTGGGATAGAAAGCTCATTCAAAGCTCAAGTAAAAAAATCTGTTGCAAGTCAGGTCAAAGGGAAGTTAAGGATGGTTCAACTTTGCATTAACTTTTAGTTTGTTCTAGAATGTCATATTCCTACCAACTTTGCAGTTGTCCTTCATTATTTATTTCTTACAGTTTTTAAGTTATTTGCCTTCCACATATTGCCAACTTTTAAAAGGGGGTCACTGACCCCAGTAGCCCAAAAACTTTTGCTCTGTAAACTTACAATTTTATTTATATTGTTATTTTTGTATTACTTATCTTTCTAGTCAGTCCCTTTCCTATTCATATTCCATCCTTGGTTGCTAAGGTAACCAGATTGCTTCTTAAAATCCATGCTGGAGAGCTGCTGAACAAAAAGCTGAAAAAACAAAAACCAATTGCTATGGGCAACAATGCCGGTGATGTTTGTCTCTAATGTTAATAAAAATGCACCTACACGATCATTTAATTGTTAACAACCCCTTTAAAGCTACTCCATGTTTGGTGTTTTTGAGTAAGATACCAGTAAGCAGCACCTCCACTTTACCTTTTGTTGTGACTGTTTTGATAACATGGCAATTATCTGTGTAAGGAGTTGCCACCCACCTGGCAGATATTTTACTTACTGGTAAATCACCTGCCCCTCCAACTAGCTTTTATCAACCTTAACATCAAGTTAATGTAAGATTGCTCAGAGCACTTTCCTAAGCACTATTGTAATTTATATTAATGCGCAATTATGAGCAGTTTTACATGAATTTGTTTCTAAAATGTCATTATCCTTTAAATAGTTCAGTATCAGTGTTCCCTCTAATTCCTCAATGGCTATGTGTGGGGAAAAAAATCTATTTTGTGTGCACATTTTAAATTTGTGTGTGCATTGTTAAAACTGTGTGCTCTGGACAGAATAAATGCAAAATGTTGTGTTTTGACACAATGGGGTTGATTCACTAAAGTGCGTTAAGTCGCATATCACATGCGTTAATTTTCGCACGACCGCATGCGGTAGATTTAACACATGCGTTAATTAGCGCACAGAAAAGAATACTAACAGTAAGGCGCGCTAAATATCGCATTAGGCTATGCGAAAATTAACACCTACTTCAGGCAGGCGATAATTATAGAAAAGTACAGTTCATGAGCTTTTGGCAATAAAATATGGACTTACAGTGTTATTTATTCAAGTCTGTGTTTCCCCTAGAGTGCCAGTTTGCAGCGAAATGGTCATTTTTAATACAGTAATTTTCCTCAAGTATTGGCGAGTATGGCTAACATGGCGTGCGTTTATTCGCGCGACTATTTATATGCGGCTACAAGCGATGAAATGTTTCGCCAGGCATGGATTTGCAGCAAATTTTTGGACGTGCGGCAAATTTTTCCGCGGCAAATTTTTTCATGCGTTTCGCAAAACAATCTGCCAATGGCAAAACGCATGAAAAAATTCGCCACGCAAAAATTCACCGCACGTCCAAAAATTGACACAGGCGTCAAAAAATAATAGTCGCGGGCAACAATTTTTTTGGCCGCACAACATTTTTGCCGTTTCGTGGATCTTTTGAAAGATTTGCAAATTTTTCACCAAAGATATTTATAAGCATCTACTCTTTATATGATACCATTTATATGATACTATTTATATGTGGCTACTATTTATATACACTATTTATATGCGGCGACAATTTATATGCACTATTTAAATGCTACTATTTAAATGCTACTATTTATATGCGGCGACTATACGCGGGCGTTATTTAGCGCATGTAATGTCAACTACCGCACAAAAATAGTCTTCGCAAGTTAAATAACGCATGCAACATCGCACGTAAATTAGCGCAAGTATGCTTATAGTGTATCGTGCGAAAAGTTGCGAAAATTTAGACGCGATAAAATTTATAACGCACACTATAAATAGCGCACGTTTTATCGCACTTTAGTGAATCAGCCCTAATATCCTTTGTGCTTGCCACTAATTTTTTTTGTGCACTCACTTTATAATTCATGCACAGCTAAGAGGGATCATTGATCCATATCCTCCAAAATCACCACCACGCTTACTGGATCCCTTCACCCACAATTCGCCTGCAATCATACAACTGCTCCCCTGCAACATCATAGCCCCATCCTCTTATTCCCCCCCCACCTTTCCTAAAGGCTGGTAAGCCTGGCCCAGACAGTTACTATTTCCTGTTTTTGTTTAATATGGTTCCTGGAAACCATCTTTGGCCTCCACATGACAAATACGGTGGATGTTTGTTGGAGAACCTGTGAACAAAGCATAGATCAGCAAAAGAGCTAACTCTGTCACAGACACTCAAGTTGTTTAAGAAAGGCAGATTTAGCTAGGAAGAGAAGCACTGAGCTCCAACGTAAGATTTATAGTTTTCTCAAGGTATTACTGGCCTTAACGTTAAGGGACCAAATTTAGGAAAGGGATTTGGGCTAGACTTATTCCATGTGGTTTCCGCTGGAGGGGATCCAGACAACTAGATGGTATTCCACATAAGGTATATCTTGCACCTTACGCCTACCAGATCATATCCACATTGGCGGCAGTAATCCTGCTCTGTAAATGAATATTTTTGCAAACCTTAAACCATCATAACAACCTTAGTACTGCATGAGTACTTTATCCTTGTATGCTAAATAAACATTTGTTATCTGTTCAAGATCCACATCTTTAAATCGCGGTTGTGCAGAATTGAGAGGGGTAGTTTCACAACACCACTCATTTCTCCACACAACATTGAAGGGCCCAATTTGGAGAGCAAAGAGCTCTGTGTTTTACAGCAGTTGAAGCATCAGCGTAGACCAAGATAGGGTTAAAGGTGCAAAGTGTGAAAGTTCCCATATCCCCCTGACTCTTTGACTCACTGGTATTTTTTCTTAAATAGCAGCTCACTCTGATGCTTACTTATGGAATGGGAGTGCTTATTTCTCGTAGTACCTATGTGCCTTCACTCCTGCACAAAACAAAAGATGTCATGGAGTGCCCTGCAGATAAAAAAAAAATATATATATATATATATATATATATATATATATGAGGTAGAGAGGCACCCCCATTAAAGCACTGAATTTGGTTGCTTATAGTCAGTTTATCAGAAAGTGACTAGCTTCTGCAGTGTTGAACTTGGTCTCCTGGGCCCTCCAAAGAACCTGAAACTCTGGACCCACACTCACAGCAATTCTATAAAGTAATTTCTAAAAGTTATAGGCCGATGGAAATTCTCCTAGACTGGGGCCCAAGATCACCTCCAGTTAGACACACCAGCATTTGTTTGATGCAAGAAATAATACATTTGAAAAATGAATTCTCTGTCAAAAATAGCAAGAAACATTTTGCGATTTCTCACACTGGAGATGAATTAATAGAACACGAGAAAGCCACTTGGATTTTGATGACTATGCCCATGTAGTCCTTTTCTGGTTACAATAGCCCTTACATTTTGTTGTGGTGACTGTTTGCGCTATAGAAGAAGGGAGCAATCCCAGGTGAGGTAACATTGTGCGTTGTGCAGCTCAACCATTTTTGGCAGGTGGCTCTGGCCCTCTATGGGGGACAGATAATGGGGTAGGCCAAAAAACTTTGTTCTTTTTCAAATGTTTGTCCTGTGTCACTGCATAGGTTTATCATAGTTATATATTTTATATATATATATATATTTGGAATGCAATGAATTCATATTTTTGGATTTGTCTAAATATGAAATCCTTAATAAAAGAATACTAAACCAAGTTGTACACTAATTTGCATGAAAAATGCTGGGATTATGCCAAATCCTGAATTCAGTATACCAGTATACCAGAACTGACACCCTTCCAAAACCAGCGTCATGTCACTGTTTGTTGCACAGTTTTACTCCATCTAACTAGCCCTCTAGGTTAGGCATACTGGTCAAATATCCTGTTATCCTGATTTCTCCTTTATCAGGCTTTGGCTTCATTGGCACCCACTGTATCTCAGCTTGATAACACGTCTGATTTCCTGGCTCACGTTCCTCACCGTAAACACCCTGGAGTCATAAATCTGAAAGTTGTTCAATTGCCAAAGGAGGCTCAGGATGCAGCAAAGGTTCTATTACAAGGTAGGTTCACGCAATAAAGATAATAGCAAAATAAACTCAGTCCATATATCTCTGTATATATATATATATATATATATATATATATATATATATAGCAATAGACAGTGTTGGCACTCTCAGGATTTCCACAATCGTTTTTAAGGACAACAAATCATAATTGAATGCAAAAGGTGAGATTTATTAGAAGGACCTTTACAGGTATTGTAAAGAACATTTTGGTGTATACAAAGGGTAGAAAGGGTCTGTATAACACAGGACTTATATCTTCAGCTTTGGACTCAGGCCAACATTATGGATTTCTACGCGAGTGCCTGCCTTTTGTGACTTTATGGTTTGTGTGTGTGTGTGTGTATATATATATATATATATATATATATATATATAATATATATATATATATATATATATATATATATATAATATATATATATATATTCACAAAGGAGTCTCAGGATCAAAAAAAATTGAATAAATCAGAGGTTTATTGTGCCCAATGTTTCAGCTCCACACAGGAGCTTTCGTCAGGGGACGAAAGCTCCTGTGTGGAGCTGAAACGTTGGTCACAATAAACCTCTGATTTATTCAATTTTTTTTGATCCTGAGACTCCTTTGTGAAAATCCTGTGTGCCGTCACTCCAGCCTGTATACTTATTTTTTGCACAGGCACCCAGGTATCGACACTAGCTCATGGTGTGCAGCTTTTCCAGCATTTTTGTATAATATATATATAAATCCCTCTGCTAACATTCCAAGCCCTTCACTCCTCTGCTCCTCTCTACATTTCTTCACTGGTCTCTCTGCATGTTCCTGGTCGTCTCCTCCACTCCTCTTAGAGCCTTCGTCTTTTTACACCATCCACACCTACTGCGCTCTCTCGTCTTAAACCTTTCTATCTTGTTGCTCCTTACCTCTGGAACTCTATCCCTGAATCCCTCCGTAGGGAACACTCACCCACTCTCTTTAAGAAAAAGCTCAGCTGTTACCTTCTGGAGCACTAAAACATTATTTTGCCCAGTCCTGCGCTTAAGGGCAAATGCCCATACCTGGTGCACTCTTACCTTCCAATTTGTGCCTGTATGTTACCCAACCACTTAGACTGTAAGCTCTATGGGGCAGGGACCTCCTTCCTACTGTGTCTCATACCACATGGCACTTATTCCCTGTGTATTTATACTTATTTATTGTATTTATTATAACACTTGTCCTCCCTGTGTGTAATTTTGTATATTGTAAGATTGTACAGCGCTGCGTACCCTTGTGGCGCTTTATAAATAAAGTTATACATACATACATACATACAGCAGCCAGGCAAATATTGATATTGTATATTCTCTGTACTCCGGTTTCTAAAACAACATTGCAAGTAAGCTGATTAACAGACCTGGTGGAAAATGGACTCCAGTTAAATTGGTTTAAGCAATGTCAGACTGGGGTACTCAAGGCCCACAGGAAAGCCCAAATTCAAGGGGCACCCTAGCCACCACCAAACTTCATGTTAAGGAGAAGGTGAACATCATCCTGAGTGGTTCATATAAGAGAAGTTAATGAAAGCGTAAGGGTTACATTTGTTATCATGTATTTTGCGAAAGGTCCATTCCTGTAATCTTGATAAAAGTGTTTAGCAAATGAAAACATTGATACAGTATTTTATAAATTATTATACATTATTTTTATACATTTTATAAATTGTATACAAAATAAAGTCCCATTGCTGATATTGATTTTTATTCAATATGTGTGGTATGTGTTTGTAGCTAAATTTACAAAGAAATTAATATTGCTGTTCAAAAGTGCAATGTCATAAATCTATATACAGGTATAGGATCCGTTATCTGGAAACCTGTTATCCTGAAAGCCCCAAATTATGGGAAGGCCATATCCTATAGACTCAACTGTAATCAAATAATTCAAATTTTTAAAAATGACTACCCTTTACTCTGTAATAATAAAATAGGACAATGTACTTGATCCCAACTAAGATATAATTAAATCTTATTGTAGGCAAAACAATCCTATTAGGTTTTTTTTTAATGTTTAAATGATTAAGGTAGAGAGATCCAAATTATGGATTCTTTATCCAGAAAACCCCATGTCCCAAGCAGTCTGGATAACAGGTGCCATACCTGTATATAATTTTAAATATTCTAAGGAGAGGCCTTCTAAATCAGTCTCTGAAGCAAGCAGAGGTGATATTCACTTTTTTTTTTGTTTCCAAAATAGCAGCTGTTTATATTGTAGGAAACACTAGACCATCAAACGAGAGTCCAACTCCTTCCACCTTATGCCTCATTTAATTTATATATGTCTTTTATTTTGTTTGCCCGTATTAACATAGTTTAATTTTCTGTCCAATTTCTGGTTTCAGGTAGCACTATTAGAGATTTACAAGGACACGTTAACTCCCTAAACAATTTTCTTTGGAGTCGTAAACGCCCAGCTGAAGACAAGGACTTGAGAGTTCGGGCTGAAGAACTGGAGAAGAAGTTTAGAGCCTCTGTGGGTTGTGATGCAGGTAAATTGAAGGAAATGGTCTACAGTATATGCATAGCAGAGTTGCTATACCACTTTACTTACTGTATTCTAATTAGTTTTGTGAAATGTGCCTTTCTGTGACAGAGACTGAAAGTTTTGAACAGCAAGAGAAGTTAAGGAATCGTGTGCTAAATACTCTGCGCAAGAATATATATCATTGGCAGCCAATGAGGTATTTAGCACTCATTTACTCTGTATAGTATAACAAATATACATTTGCATGGAGATGTTTCTACATGTTTTTAGTCATCTTTATTGATCTTGATCTTGATATTGAATGTTTCAGCACATTCTTGCTTTTTGAAAATGCATTTTGTATGTTTGATGCAATTTTGACTAAATCAGTCACATCACACTTTCACATCTCAAAAACCACCACGAGCTACTTAAAGAAAAGCTAGCTGGAGGTTTTGGATTAGCCCTCTCAATCCCTCTAAAAATCTTGTTCTTAAACATGCAAACGGGCCAAAAGGATCTGGGAAGTAAATGTGATCTGCATAAAAAATTACAGCAAGAATTGAAAGACTTATAAAGTGAAATCAAAGACTTAGTTCTGCATGCACCCAGTATATTGGCTATGAATCATCTACTTCAAATCTTGCTTCATTTTAACCCCTCCTGCAACAAAATGTGAACCTGTGCTTATTATTATAACAGGAACTTTTGTATTAGGGATGCATCAAATCCACTATTTTGGGATCCGGCCAAATCCTTGGTGAAAGATTTGGACGAATACAGAACTGAATCCAAATCCTAATTTGCACATATAAATTAGGACATAGAGGGGTTAAAGAGAACCGTGTGCTTTTTGCGCAGTGAAAAAGTCTGTGTTTATGTGACAAAAAGTCATGTGATTTTAAATATTTGGAGTTAGTTCGGTCAGGCACATGGATTCAGCTGGATTTAAATCCTGATGAAAAAGGCTAAATCCCAAACCGAATCCTGGATTCAGTGCATCTCTACTTTTGTATCCTGTTGAATCACTTTGGCACTTTGACTTACTATATATTCTTTTATATTTTGCCCATGCTTTTTCACATCACATTAATATCTTTCTCTTTGGCATAGCTACACAGAGGAACTGAGTCTGGTGTATTTTGCTGCTCGTTTTGATGGAGGATATGCAGCAGTAACCCGAGCTCTGAAAGAGGTGAGGAGAAAATTAGAATTTTAGAGTACCCAAAAGCTGTTAAGGATAATTTATATACCTGTTTTAAAATATTGCATTTGTGTTTATTGTCCTTGTGCCTATTTTATCCCTAAGCAAGGGATTCTCTTCCAAAGTGGATGAGAGGAAAACACCTCTTTCTTGCACTGTATTTTGATTCTTTCTCTTATTACACTTTTATCCTCTCCGTTCTTTATATTATTTGTGTATCGCTCAATTGTGGGTGTATATTTCTCTTCTGTTTTATTTTCTATGCCAGATACATCAGCGTTGCCCGGAATTCAAGCCTCAAACACTGCTGGATTTTGGCTCTGGTACTGGATCAGTTACATGGTGAGAGCAAACTATTAGTTCATGAACAATGTTTTGCAAATATTTCTTATATTAAGGTACTCGTTCATTATTTTAAGGTACTCACTGTTCCTTATAGATGTATTTTTTTATTATAGTATTGTTTGTTTATCTATGTTTCCTTGTGCTTTTATCTTCCATACAAGTTTAACCTTGATTAGACACTCTTTGTAACATTTACTTTGTGACCCTCAGGTCTGCAAATAATATATCTGGGGTAAAAGTCTGGTTAAATACATGTGTATTGATATGTTTAACCACATTTAGCTGTTCTTTGTAACATCTACTTTCTGGATCTCAGGGCAGCAAACAATCTCTGGGGTAAAAGTCTGGTTGAATACATGTGTGTAGACAGTGCGGCACCCATGAATAGACTCAGTGAACTGGTGCTAAAAGGTAAGAGTTTATATACAGTTGCATTCAGTTACTGTCTTTCTTTAATTGTATAATACAATATGTAGCTTATCAATTGTATGATATGTTGGTAACGGATAATACTTTCCTAAAATTACGTACACAATAACTGGCTAATCATTGTAGAACTCTTAACATTCCTCAAACATACGAGATGGACATTTTACATTTTGTAAAGTCTTGCTTGTAAATAGAGTGTTCTGACCCCATACCCTTGGACCTTGCATTTAGGTGATTTTAAAATTGTACTGTTATTATTATAATGTTTTTTGGGTCAAGCTCCCTGCCTTGCGATTTCAATTTTTAATATATTTTAATAATATTGCAACGTAACAGTGAGAGAGATCATATCTCAAAATGTTAACAGATACAGGAAAACATTCTTGCAAATAAACCCAGAATTTAACTCAATTGTTATTTATGGAGAGCATACGCACAGTTATAGAACTTCTGAATTAGATGCAGTTTCCTTACTGTTATTTAAAACATTTTATCCTAGCTCCATATATATTGTTTAAAATGTACAGTTGTTTCTTGAAGCCAAGCACATTTATTAACTGACCAAGAACACTTCAGAAGGTTTGGTTTTGATTGTTGAAATACAATTAAGGAGGCCAGGTCAGGCTGAAGTACATTTTGACATTTGCATTTTATGAACAATACAAACGTGGTGCTTTTATGTCTTTAAGTCTGTTTCATTACCTTGACTGCAAAAGTCTGTTTCCAGGCGGCTCAGAGTCTGGTGAGATGCATATCTCTGGAGTTTACTTCCGACAGTTTCTGCCACTTTCACCTAAGGTAAACTGTGTTTATTACTATACTTATTTCTTGCTTGTGGTAAATTTGCACTACTGTGGGCACAAACCTTATAGTGTCCCTTGCCTAACCTTCAAACTGCTGCAAGTAAACCTATACTACTGTTGCCCTACAGTGGTTGTGTGTTTGCTTTAGTTCATATAAGCAAAGCTGCTGTGTAGTCATGGGGGTAGCTATTCAAATTATAGGGCTAAATGGCACAAATTACATAGTAGGTAACAAATAGGTTCTGTGAAACGCCATTGCATTCTACTTATCTTGTTACATATCTGGTATCTGCTATGTAACCTACACCTTTCTCCCTTTTTCCAGCTTGAGTGTCTGCCCCCGTAACTACACAGCAGCTTATTTATATAAACTATAGTAGTCTTTGTGAAGCAAAGGGGGTAGGGGAAGGCATTTTCGGAAGATTTGCCACAGGCAACAGATCTCCTCATCTACCCCAGTGGACAATAACTGCAAACTGGGACTTATTTACATGCTTTGCACCAATGCTGCAAGACATAGTGGCCAATTAGCAACTGCTAGAAAACAAGCTAGAAAATGAAAGCAAGTAACTGCACCAGTGCAAGTTGGTACCCATGTTATTAAATGAGCCCTTCTTTGTGCTGACTACTACTTTTGCCATTTTTTCCCCAAGGTTCAATATGATCTGGTAGTCTCTGCCTTCTCACTAACTGATCTTCCAAGTCTGTCTGAAAGGGAGAAAGTCGTCCAAGCTTTGTGGAGGAAAACAGGAGGCTTTTTGGTTTGTTTGTTTATTCATTTAATCCCCAGTTCTGAAGATGCTCTCTTAAAAGTACTGTATCTTTACACTAGCCAATATGAGCCTATGCCTAATCATTTTCTCTGTGCTATAGGTGTTGGTGGAGAGTGGTACAAAGGAGGGGCATCAACTTCTGATGGAAGCTCGGGACATAGTTTTGCAGGTGAATATTCCCCATACAATTAAGCATACATATGTAATTGTAATATATTGCATGCACATTTATAGATATGGTATGGTAAAATAACAATGTAACACAAAGCCTCTGAACTGATTGGTTTTGGACCTCCAGCTATATTATTTTTATGACCCCAGCTGACCCAAGGGCTTCCCAAACTCCCTTAAACATCATTATCAATTTGCTATAATCTGGTCTGAACATTGAGTATAGTTGATCAGTTCAAGATCGCCAAAAGTAAAACCTAGTTCTTTCTGTGATTCAGCTTAATTGTGGGAAAATGCAAAAACATGTTTTCTTGTTCATATATTTTCTCGTTCATAGAAAGAAGACAAGGAGATTTGGGACCACCGTCCCCCCCAAGTATTTGCCCCAGTGAGTACATGTTGCTAATTTTGTTTGTCTTTTTGTCCAGTTAATGTAGATATTTGTGTATGTGTATAAATGAGGGAAGGCACCATATTTTTTTGTAGGGCACACATTTAAATTAGGGCACTCTGCTTCTGGGGGTGGGTTTGATTAGAGCAAAGGCTCAAGGGGGATTAAGCATGATTAATGTTATGAAAAGTGGTGGTATAAGTTTATAGGGAGGTGAGTTGGATATAACTGTGGTAAAGTAATATGGGCAAAAAAAGGGATAAAAGATGATGGCATATAAAAAAGAACATCACAGAAATATACAGTATATATCTAAAAAATGACTGGACCAGCACACACTTCATGGTGGTTGACCTCCAAGCATCATGGTGCATTCTGTCTGCCTCTTTGTCTAGTCTGACTTTTACTTTCTTTTATGTGTGCACTTGTTTTTGGCTATGCATTTTGGTCTCCCTGTTTTGTAGAAAACATTATTTTATATTCCATAGCTGCACTGTGGCTGATGCCTACAAAAGTTAAAGCTGTTATCCCTCAAGAATTTTGTTAATTCTCCTCTTCTCTCTCCTTAAGTGTCCACATCAGATGCCATGTCCTAAGCTGTCTAACAGGCTGCAGATGCCCTGTAACTTTATTCAAAAGTACCAACCACTGCCTTTCAACTGGGTGAGTTCCCTTAGCCACACACATTTTACTTTAAAGTGAAACTAACTGCATATGCCCTTTGCTGTATTTCTACTTGTGAATTTTCTGTGTTTTTTTATATAAAGAATTGTATTCCTTGAAACAGGTCTAGAAACGTAAATTATGAGGATAGGGTTAAAATGTTTCATATTGTAAAGAAAAGACTTGAAAGTTCTTTAGAATTCACCTAAATATATTAATTTCTTAAAGTATATACTGATGATATCCAAATATACTTTTCCACTCCTTCATTAACAGTTGAAACTGAGACTCATATATTATAACTGGGGGTGAGCATTGACTCCCCTCTGTCCTTCTCTGGCTGTATTAACAGCACTGTCAAAACCTGTCACTTTTCTTATGCAGTATTGTCAAAATCTGTCTCTTTCTTTCAACTGTTACAGATAGGATGCTCATGCATGTTCTCATCCTATCCCGACTAGACTATTGTAACCTGCTTCTAACTGGCCTCCCTAACTCCCATCTCTTCCCCCCCTTACAGTCTGTCTGAAATACTGCTGCCAAAATTCTCCTCCTCTCATCAAGGAAAGTTCAGGTCCTAATCATGGCTCCCCATAAAAACAAGAATATCTTCTCACCTTGCCTCATAGCAAGAGCACCCTTGCTGATTACCCATAAATGGCCACAGTCCCTATGAAATTAGCAATGTTTCCTGATTTGCACATCACTATAGCAGGAGCACTTTTTTATATGATTGCCTTAGCAAGAAATGGGGGCAATTTGAGGCAATTTGATGAAGCCTCCTGTGCTACTAACAATGGCCCTGTGTGCCATTGACCCAAAAAAATTAATTGATGCTAGATTCTACCCTTTATTTTTCAGTTTGTTTATAGCTGTTTTTAATTCTTGCTTACTAAATATATTACATTTTTCCACAGAACCCTCATGAGCGCTGGGAAAAATTTTCCTTCATAATAATTTCCCGTGGATATGTTGGAGGCGCTTACTGGCCACGTATAATTAGCCATGTACTAAGTAGGCCACGACACGTGCACTGTCACATGTGTTGTGCTGATGGGGAGTTAAAGCATGAAGTTATTACAGCACGGAGGCATGGCCGGTAAAGTTAACACTTCTAGTAACAGCATTTTAAATCTGACTCTAGGTGCAGATACACAGCTTTTCCCTGGGTGCAAATATTTAAGTAAGAACTAAGGGGCACGCTCTTGTACCTCTTAGTGCATTAGCACTTGTGCCCTGGGAATTGGTAAATTACCCCTAGTCAAGTACACTAATAGTCATATATTGCAAAATATGAGGAAAGATGTCGTGACTACAATTCTTTACTGATTTTACTTTCCTATAGTTTGTGCTTTGCTATTATTGTGGAGGAACTTCATTTTCCAAAATTCAACATTCCAGATTTGCTAGGTGTTTGCCATATTAAAGTGATACTGGCACAATACCCCAGCCATCAATACTTACCGAGCCTGACACTCCGACATGGCTAAAGCCTCTCCCCTAGCTGTTTAAGTTATGGTGCACTGGGGACAGCCTTTAGCCAGTGTCGGGCTCGGTAAGTATTGCTGGGCCTTGCGATACTTTTGGCCCCAAACATTTTGTGTGTCACAACTCATTATTAATACAGATGTGTTCCTATGGGTTTTCTTAGGAAAGTGTTATTATCACTTTTAAGCTTATTAGTGTTATTAAACCACTTACCGAGTGTTTAAAGCTTTAATCACCACACACCATCATGTTTAATAGTTTTTGCATTATTGAATCATATCATTGTATCTATGTAAATAATGAGCAATTATAGGGGGTAATGTAATGGTCTTAAGCATTCAACTTGTCCATTAACCCATAACAGCCAATCGGCAAGTGGCATTTACTGATTTTTTTTTTTTTCTTAAAAACACGTGATTGCTTGGTATGGGTTTCTAGATGTGTGAAACATATATGGCTTTTATTAAATGAAACTAAAAGAATACAATGCTACTTGCAGATCCTGTATATATTACATTTTTGCTTGCCTTTTTTCAGGGATCTATATCGATGTGCTAGAAACTCTGAGTGGGGAGACCGCCTACCTATTCTTACTTCTACCGGGACCACCAAAGATGAAGATAGTGAAAATGAGGATATGAGCCCTGCTTTATGATTTGTACAGCTGCTCAGCACCAATTCATCACTCCTGTAGTTCAGGACGTAATCACCCCCTCCTGAAGAGCTAGCTTCAGGTGGCATGAAAGGACCAAGAGGATTTCTGTTACCCTAAGTTTCTTCATGGATGTTTAACTGATTGTGATATTGTTTAAACCACTCTCCAGATTAATGAATTATAACTGTGGACTGTTCCAGACATATATAAATGAATGATTGTGCTGAATGACGGATGCCAATTGTTAGGCAATGCTGTGTACTCTATAGAGTACTGATAAAGTCTGTTTGTCTGAAAAGGTTTGCTGAAAAGAGACTTCACTTTTGCATAAATGATTTTTCACAAGCATTTTCTGCTTATCAGTTTGGAAAATCCCAACTCTGCCTCGCTACCGCGTGACCTCTGCTGCTGATTCTCATTTAAACAATGTCCGAAGGCTCTAAAAAAAGACTGAAATCATCATCATAGGTATATGTCCTTATACTGTAGCTACCAAGTCTTACCTTTTTTCTCCTAGGGATTCAGTAGTTTGGGGGCATCCAACCCTCCTCAGTCTATGAATACCACATCAGCATACAATTATTAATATTGATTGTTGCTGGTGTTTTGTTATGAGTCAGCAAGTGTTCCTATCAACTTGTTCTGATATAGAATCTCTTTTCTTTAGAGCTGGGTTTGTGAGAGATGACCACAAAAAAAGTGTCAGTGGTCAGACAGAAATGATTGCATATGCAGCATACCTAAATCAAAAGCTGTTTCTAGTGCTGCTTATATTCCCTCTTGCTTTACTCTAGTACATTACTATAGCAAATGGGTTGACTGAGCTCAGCGTCAGACTGGTCTACCAGGATACCAGGAAAACTCCTGGTGGGCCCAGGTGCAAGTGGGCCCTAATTCTTCTAACCATTTAACCTGTTTCAGGGCCATTTCCTATTTCTGAATAGAAAAAAGAAGATAAATAGATGAAAGGATAGATGCTAGCATGTAAATAAAAGACACTAGGAGAATAAAGAGGTTGGGTGAGGAAAGGAGGAAAAATATTTACATAGAAATTAAAGGCCTGTCATGAGAATTAGGTAAAATGCCTACATTAACAAACGTTTGGAAGATAAACCCCCATTTGCTATACATACACCTTCTTTATTTTTACTGCAGATATTTATTTTACTACATTGGTATATTTATGGGCTTTACTCATTTTATACATAAAAAAAGTCATATGAAATACTGTTTTGGCTTATTGTATGTATTCTGAAATGTTGCCTTTCTTGGGAGAGACAGATATTTTTTGGTTGAACTGATCTGCATAGTGAGAGGTACTAATTTATTATTTATTTAGGTATATGCCTATGTGACTTTTTAAGTCCAGCCCAAAGAACGTATTAGCAATGTGAGACTGATTCTAACATATGACATTTAGATTTGGCGGACACTTTATATCCTGTTTGACACCCTTGATCGGCTTAAAGGAACAGTAACTCCCAAAAAATGAAAGTGTATCAAAGTAATTCAAATACCGTATAATGCATTGTTGCCCTGCACTGGTAAAAGATGTGTGTTCAGAAAGACTACTTATTAGTAGTCTATAGTAGTCTATAGTCTGTATATACTATATTACCAGTGCAGGGCATTAAGTTGCTGTGTAGCCATTGGGGCAGCCATTCAAGCTGGAAAAAAGGAGAAAGGCACAAGTTACATAGCAGATAAACTCTGCAGAATACAGTGGGAATCTAGGCCACTTATCTGCTGTTATCTGGAGTCATGAGCTAGACTTATTAAGTGCCATTCTGATATCTATCACTAGGTGGAGCATGGGAACATTTTTAGCAACACAGGTGTCGGGTAGCTTCAGTCTTGGTACCTTCCTATTATTCTACTGATCGACCACGGGGGGTGGGTGGGAGGGAGGATACCACTCTTAAGGTGGCCATACATTGTAAGATCTTCTCCCGATATGCCCTCCTACGGGTGGGTGATACCGGGACAATCTTATTTTAAATGGCGGGCATAGGCGCTGTTGGTTTGGGGACTGCATCAACAAGCGAATGTGGTCCCTGATCCAACGGAAAATCAAACCTGCTCGATTGAGATCTGCCCAATTTCAGGCCAGATATCGGTTGGGGGGGCCCATTGGTTGTGCCCATGCATGCAAGCTAAAAAATTATACAAAATTAAATATAACAAAATGTTTTCTTTTTTTGAACAGATTTTTTTCAATGCAGAATGTTGTGCAATTAAAAAAATATGTTTACAAACCTTGGTTACTTTTGTTATTGCTCTCCCTTAGCAAAATCTTAAGACACAGCGTATAGTAAATCTGACAGGCTCAATCAATAAGCTGGACGCATAATATATTAAATGTAACATTAATCAAACCTTGTCAGCTGCACCTTTGTTTTCTCATTGTTCACATGGTCTGACAAGTACAATGTTTGTGATTGAAACCTTTCATATTAAGCAGCAGCTGGAGAGCCACAGATCACACATTTTCATTAAATAACACATATCCAACAATAGATATTTCTGTATTATAATTAGGGGAAATATTATTATTCAGTGCTGAAGAATTAACATAAAAAACATAGATTTCTTGATTAAAGGGGACCTGTCACTGAGACAAAAAACTGAGATTACGGTAACTGGCCCCTGCATTGTTCACACCTCAGATTCAGACTGTAAAGCCCTGTATTGTTTAAACATGTAATCCCCTGAACTGTTCACACCTTTTAGTCCCTGCATTGTTTTCCCACTGCATTGTTCACACCTCAGGCTCAGACTGTAAACCCCCATATTGTTCCCTTGTTCACACCTCAGACTGTAGGAGCAGTGCCAGCATTGTGTCACTGTATGTATTGCCTGCCCTATGTTGCTTGTGTGTATAGCACACAAAGGCAGCATAGGAGAGGCAGAGTATGGCACACACAGGCAGCATAGGGAAGGCAAAGTATAGCACACAGGAAGGGTAGGGCAGGCAGAGTATGGGGCACACATGCAGTACTCTGCCTGCCCTATGCTGCCTGTGTGTGCTGTACTCTGCCTGCCCTATGCTCCTTGTCTGTGTCATACTCTGCCTGCCCTATGCTGCCTGTGTGTGCCATACTCTGCTTGCCCTATGCTGTCTGTGTGTGCCATACTCTGCCTGCCCTATGCTGCCTGTGTGTGCCATACTCTGCCTGCCCTATGCTACCTGTGTGTGCCATACTCTGCCTGCCCTATGCTGCCTGTGGGTGATGAACCTGACAGGTTTGTTCTGGGAGTTTGTTAGCAGTTGGAAATAGTCTGTATTATATGGTCCGTAAGGTGTGTAATTATATGACATAATATAATTCTTTCACATATGAATGAAGGGTGATATCCTTACAGTGAGCACCGACTATTGGGTTTTTGCTGCGCTACCACCATTAATTTGGTTATGGTCTTGTGATAACATGGGTGTGGTTTTTAAAGGGGGGTGGTACAAACTGGCTTCCATTATTGGCCCTCCACCATGTTGGCCAGAAAAATTCTGGCCCTCAGTCCACAGAAGTTGGACAGCACTGCAATAGGCAATATCTTTCCATTTAGCACTTCCTAGATGTCACTGCAACTCTCACATTTCCCTTCCCTCCTCACCATCTAGCTTGCCTTAATAACAGTGCCCACAAAATGGTGTCTGCTTGCTTGCTTATTGTGATTGTGTAATTCCAAGACTGAAGGAAACAAGATTATATTAATTATATAGTTCAAGGAAGGTTTATTTTGCTCAACTAACATGATTAAAATACATTTGGAATTATTTCTTAGGTTGACAGGTCCCCTTTAAAATAATAGGGAAAAAAAGAATGCACAGCACTCACAAGCCTGTAAGGCTGATGCCACACAGGCGTATTCTCGGCAAGCCAAAAAGCGTTAGCCATGAGTCTGACTTGCTTGTATCTAGGTGCTTGGATTCTTGCTACTGTTGTTGCCTGTTACTTGCTTTCCTGATCCTGTTCCATGTGACTTCTTGATTTTCACCCCCGTTTGTTTCTGACTTTGTGTTTGCCTTACAATTCTGCTGTTGTTATCTGGGTCTGTCTGACTACATTCAGCTCTTTCCTTATTGGCTCCTTCCCCAAAGTTTATGTTTGGCTGCCTTGCTTGCCCCTGTGGGAGTCACTGGATGCTCTAGTGGTAAGTCCAGGCAGCACCCGAATAGCCAAGGACCAGACCCAAAGCCAAACAGGAATCCATATACTGCCCTGGGGTTTGGGTTTGCGCTGAACAAGGGAGGCATATTTCCCTTTAGAAATGTGTCTTTCTCATTTGTGACCTCATACTTGAGTACACTGAATATGACATAAAAATATAGCGTAGCCAAATAGCATGCAAGGGACATAAAAAATGGATTGCACAATTTAAATCAAATTTTGAAATCAAAATTCCATTAGTGCCTATTTGACTTTCTGTACATTATGTATAGTTTTCTGGCCCCCTGCTTAAACTAATTCTGAGAAATCAAAACGTCACATTAGTGAAAGTTATGCAAAAAAAAAAAGATATCGATACTCAGTGTTCAGATACCTTTGACCCTGCTTGGTCAGTGAATATTGTTTCTTCTTTACATCAAAAGCAATAGGGAAACTTGTCCTCATCAAGTATATAATAATTACTTGAGCACACAAAGGTTATTGACACTAGCCATGGATTGGTATGCAGAACTATTTCAAGACCTTTATGAGTCATACAAATATTAGGAAAACCTGCTGGACAAGTCCTTAGACAGATTAAGGGAGGGATGTAAAGGGTACTAATATATAAAGAGAGAGAAAAAATCAGTGGAGAGCAGGGAGAGAGATCCTACAGACACAAAAAGCAAGAGGAATATTAGTATAATGACAATTAAAGGAAAGAATGGGAAATCAAGATATTCATTTTGAGCAATGGACATTAGTGCATGAATAACAGATTCAGAAATAACCTTGTGCCAGAAAAAAAGCCAAAGAGTGGAGAAGAAAAACCAGAGAAAGACATCTCCAAAGACACGACAATCCTTTCCACATTGCCCTTCTTGAGTTTTTTAATTAAGCAACTCTGTGTGATTCTTGGTATTGAAAAAGTACACCATGGAGCAGCTCATGGCAGTGAAAGTTGGGTGCCTTGTGGCTCTTCTGGCCCTCACTTTGATTGTTGGCTTGATCCCTCCATTTTTCAGCTGGTTCCTGAAGAGCAGTGTTAAAGGTACTGATGTGCTCTATAATTCATCTATTTATTCTGTATTACTACACAATGTCTGTATTGTCTTTTTTTTCTCCCTGAAGAGAGCTACAAGCTCTAGTTGTATTAAATATATTTTACTGCTATACATTTATACATTAATACAATAGAGCTTGTAGCTTTCTCTCTATGTATGTATATGTAATATATATTTAAAGTGCTTTTATGTGGGGTTTACATTATATTTGTCTGTAATGCACATTTTATATGTATATGATCCCTTTGGCTAATGTTCTTACAGGTACCTACCAGCTCGTCATTTGCCTAATCAGTTCCTTTGCTGCAGGCACCTTCTTGGGGGCTTGTCTGCTTCACGTGGTGGCGGAAGCCCTCTCATCAATTGCAACAGAGCTTTCCTATGTGAGTCTAAACTTTTGTCATCACTGTGCTTTGCAACATGACAATATTCATAAAACTGCTAAGGAAAATATCTGCAAGACATTACATTTCCTTTTATAAATGCCCATATCACTTGTCTGTGATTCCTTAGAGTGGTGCTTCAGCTGGAAATTAAAAGTTTGTATGCTGTACAGAGTAGCATTGTAAGGTAATTTGTAATGAATATATATTTTTTTTAATTATTGTTTTATTTTGCAGCTCTATGTATTAGTAGGAACAATATAATTGCATTCAGTTCAGAATCAATGAAATTTCATAATCTTGTCTTTAGCAACCTAGGGGTGGAATGGGGGTGGTACAAAAAGACCTAGGGATCATCTACCTGTACTCCGGTCTTCTTCTGATCTCTCACCCTTTAATTTGTAGTAGTGTAAGTGGTAAATGGTAGGAGCATGAAGTCCTGGGTCACGTTCTATATACAGTAGTTTTCCTTTAGATATTTTTGGGGAAAAAGTCTGCTGAAGGTCTCTCTTCCTTGGTCTCCTATAAACAACAAAGGCCCTGGTGTGGCATCTGCAAATAGGGAACTAACTGGACAGTGGAATATAAATGCTCTGGTGTAATAGGTAACAATTGCATAACTTGAGATGCTCATTGGTTCAAAATGTGTTCCTATCCACTTTCTGCAGATGGATTGGGCTTTGATCATGACCATGTACAGACATTAAGTCGTATGGTATCCATCTGTTGGGTCTCAGGCCTGTTGGGCAGATACCATTCCCTTAAGTATGGCCACCAGGGGCAGATTAATGCATAGGTTTACCTAGGCTATAGCCTGGGCTCCAGTGTGATCTGGGGCCCATCTAGCATTTTTAAATTATTATTTTTCATTCAGAATCTTTTAATATTTATTTCTATTTTCACTGGGTCTGGTCAGGTGCACCTGGAAGAAGAAGCAGGCAAGGCCTGTACCTAGATGCCTGCAGATTCAAGCACACATGCGCCCAAGCTTTCTCAGGTCGGGTTCGGTGCACCAGTGACATCACTGGTAAGAGCATGCATGCCTGGAACTGGACACATCTGGGCGCACACAGGAGCCTTGCATGCCTTTTTCTCCCAAATGCACCCGATTGGACCCAGCTCAAATAAAATTAAATGTTAAAAGATTTAGAAAGAGAAAATATAAATAATAAAAAATCTGGTTGGGCCCCTGATCACACCGGACCCCTAGGCACTTAAGTAACGCATGCCTTGCCTGCTCACTGTGCTGTGTGTCTCTAGGTGGAAGTAGCCTAGAAGGGGGGCCTGAGGAAAGTGTAGCCTTGGGGTCTAACTTCTCATTGGTTATAAGCATTTACAACATTTATAACAGCCTAAAAAAACCTATGTGAAACTTTAGAATAACTGAAAAAACTGAGAATTATAGGGTTACACTTACTTCTGAGCAATATATAGTGAATAGTGTACCCCTATTGTAAAATATCAGTACAGGTATGGGATCCCTTATCCGGAAACCCATTTTCCAGAAAGTTCCAAATTACAGAAAAGACGTCTCCCATAGACTCCATTATAAGCAAAGAATTCTAATTTTTAAAAATAATTTCCTTTTTCTCTGTAATTATAAAATAGTACCTTGTACTTTATCCTAATTAAGATATAATTAATCATCAATGGAGGCAAAAAAAAGCCTAAGGGTTTATTGAATATTTGATGTTGATTGATGAATGATTTTAGCAGACTTAAGTATGGAGATCCAAATTACGGAAAGATTCCTTATCTGGAAAACCCCAGGTCCCAAACATTCTGGAAACCAGTTCCCATACTTGAATATTACAAGTAACTGAGGAGTTTCATGACCATATAAAGGCATGAGGCTGAAGGCAGAGTGCTTTTATAGAGGTCACAGAACTGTGAAGTGACTTCTAATATCCTAATGTATAAAACTGGGAGTACGTTATTTATTATGATACACAAATTTCTGTGAGACATAAATAACCCCACTAACCACCAGTTATAATTGACGACATCACCAAGCATTGTTTATAAGGATATAATTTACAGGATATTCATGGCTCTTGTATATTATAACAGTGTAACATGGTCTGTTATTGTATTATTGTACAATAGTGCAATAATACAAAAAAAATAATGCTAAAAAATTAAGATCTTTCTATGCATCAAAACCGTGAAAAATGCAAATATAAAAATACACCATCTAAAAGCTGTCGAGGTCATGTAGAAATCAATGGGAGCTGTCCTAGACAATTTATTTTATGGTCCTTTTACTTTGAGCTATTTAACTTTTTGGTATTTTGGCGGGGAGGGGGGATTCATGCTATTTAATTGAAGTTGACTTCACGATCTGAGGTATTCACATTTTTTTTTTACAAATTTCATCATTCACATTTTTTTTTGGTTGTGGTTTTGAATAAATGAGGAAACATTCGTGCTTTTATAATTTGTGAGTTTGGTCGTGGTAGAAAAAAACTAAAAATACAAAAATCTGAATTTTGATAAATCTGCCCTTAATGTTTGCCTGCATTGGCAAATTACATGGGAAGATGTGGAACCCGATGTGGGGACCCGTTATTAAAATAAAATTCAGTGACAAAACATTGAATTTTGGGTTTATATCATGGAGATTTGTGCCAATAGTTTGCACTGCCTTATTAAATGAATCCTAAATATTACACTCTACAAAATTAAGGGTTCTAGGTCAGGAAAACAAATAATGTACAGTTTGCATACTAAATTATGTAAGTCTAATGACACATCAAAAACTGTACAGGGATGAGGTTGAGCGGCTATCGGAGTGGTGCAGAACTAACAACTTGCTCCTAAATACTGCGAAAACAAAGGAACTGGTTGTCGATTTTAGGAGAAATAAGACCGACATTGAGCCACTCATGATTGATGGAACGAATGTGGAGAGGGTTTCGGTGTTTAAATTCCTAGGAATGGAGTTGGAGGATGATCTGACTTGGAGTGCAAACATCAAGGGGCTGTTAAAGAAAGCGCAGCAGAGGCTGTACTTTCTGAGGATTTTAAGGAAAAACCATCTTCCTAAAAATCTGCTTCTTGCATTCTATCATTGTTCCATTGAAAGCATACTTACATATGGATTATGTGTGTGGTTTGGTGGCTGCACTTCTAAAGATGCAAAAGCACTAAATAGGGTTGTTAGGTCGGCAGAGGAAATAATTGATTGTTCGCTCCCCACCCTGGAACACATTTACAGCTCTCGCTGCCGGAAAAAAGCTATGGACATTATACATGATCCAACCCATCCTGGCCACTGTCTCTTCCAGCTTTTGCCATCGGGGAAGAGATATAGAGTCTTGAAAGCTAGAACAAATAGGATGAGAAATAGCTTCTATTCAAAAGCAATTATGGCCCTAAATATGAAAGACTGATGTATTGCCGGTATTGTTGCTAAATGCTTTTCGCTTTGAGTTGTCCTTTTTTTTTGCTTCTGTAAATCTCGTTGTTCTCGTAACAATGACAATAAAGATATTCTATTCTATTCTATTCTAATTTTATACTTTTCATAAATTTATCTAAGGGCTTGTCCCTATGATAAGAAACAGGACAATCTCTTGCCTCCGTTTTCAGTATCGTAGTTCCCACAGGTTATAATAGAGACAATGGCATACTTTGCAGACAGAACAAGAATAAGATGTTTAGAGAAAACCCTAAAGTACCCAATTGCACTTTTCCATTTTAATGGAAAATAATCCTGTTCTCTTTCCACAGATCGCGTATCCCATGGGAGAATTGATCCTAAGTTTGGGCTTTTTTTTTGTCCTGTTCATTGAGCGTATTGTGCTGCAGTTTTGCTATCATTCCCAACCCCAGCAATTGGATGGAAGCCCTGTACCAGCCACTCAGAACTCTCCAGAGGCAAACTCCACAGAAAAGCAGGAGCATCCGGAAGAGATAAATAATGCAGCTGAGGTTTCGCACAATCACATTCATGTTAATCTTCATTCCTATTCATCCTTCCGCTCACTAATACTCTTTCTCTCTCTTTCTGTCCACTCTGTTTTTGAAGGTTTAGCCATAGGACTTCAGTCAAACTATTCCAGTGCTCTGCAGATTGCAATTGCTGTGCTTATACACAAGGGTGTGATTGTCTTTAGTTTGTCACTAAAACTAACTCAAAGCAAGACCCGGCCACTTTGGTTACTTGTATATGTGATAACACTTTCCTTGATGTCTCCCATTGGCATTACTATTGGCATTATTGTTACATTAAAAAAGACCACTATCATAACTCTAGTACAGGCTGTCCTAGAAGGCATTGCCTCTGGGACCTTTGTCTATGTCACCTTTCTGGAGATTCTGCCACAAGAACTCAACACTGCGGAAAAACCACTTCTCAAACTTCTCTTTATTGCTCTTGGCTTCACAGCTATGGCAGTTATAGCCATATGGGCTTAATCCATCTGCCTTACTTCACATTATGGAAAATGACTACAATCAATTAAAATGTTTCTCTTTGTTTTCCGGCTGCTCATTTGTTTTATATATTTTTGTATTAAATAGTGGGAATTTTACCATCTAATAGTGTGTATGTGTTGCACAATCCAGTGATGCATCATTGTAATCACTCATCATTTAGGCAACAGAACAGAAATGTCAAATAAATGGGCAGAATGTAAGAGAGGGGATCATAGTTCCAGATATTTGAGTGTAATCCAAGTAGAGATAAATCTATTTTGTAGTTCGAGGCTTATGAATAGTGTAATTACCAACTTTAAATAGCAAGTCCAACTAAATATATTTTAGAATTTGGTTGACTGCAGCAAACTACGCAGTGTATTGCAACTGGCCTTTACTGCTGGGGCTTTTGAATGATATACCTATTCTGTCTCTAATGGGGAGGCTTGGGTTTTATTATTTGCATTACTTTTTTTTTTACAGTGGCTGCAATGGCTGTCCGCTTCTGTAATAATGAAAGGTAAATTCTGATTGGTTGTTATTGGGGTCCTACACTGAAGCAAAATTTAATTCTGATTTAATTTTCCCTTTTGCCTAAGCTGAACTTCATACCTAGAGATCTTAAAAAAAATGGTTGGAACTGCTGAAATCTATAAAATGTGAAGAATCTTCACATCCCAGTTTGGCAGAGAAAAAGTATGCAAAGTCTGTACAGCTTGGCAGAGTTAAACAGCATGATAAAGGAGATTCTAATGCGAAGGCTCATTCCAATTTTTAAGGTCATCTGTAAAAAATACAAAATTGCAAAATACTAAATAATGAAACTGATATTTCATTTACTATTTGAATACAATTGTCTGAGTGTAACACAAATGTGAAGCACAGCAGGTAATTTAAGCAGGACATTGAAAGGCGAGCAAGAACAATGTATGCAGTGTCAGACTGACCTGCTGGGGTACAGGATTTTCCCCAATGGGCTCTGGTATGGGTGGACCCTTTTACCATTCTGGAGCTCAACACATTAACTATTTTCAACCTTTTCCTGGTTCTGCTTGTGTCTTATTTATTCCTAGCAGTGAGAAAGATAGGGAAAAGTTACTATAGAACTCTGTGATGGAGTCAGGGAAAAAACAGCATTTACTGTCACAGAGAATCAGGAGAATCCAGAGAGGCTGATGTATATTAAATAGAGCTGCCAGGTTGAGCTTCTCAGGAACAATATGCACAGTTGTTTAAGAGCTCTGTGCTCCTAAACAGCTTGTACAGCAATAATGCAACAAGCAGAACACACAGGAGATCACAGCCCTCCACAAAGAATTAATCATAAATATGTCTTTTGTTGAAAGCTGCCACATTGGTTCCCCTGATATTTCTGTGTTTTAAATGTATCCCATAAAACCCACTAGTGTGGGTGTTGCTAATAATAATTTGGAGAAATTATATCTTTTGCTAAATACACACACTATACATATTGCCCTCATCACTATTCAAATCTTACACACATTGAAAGAAAATATCTGCATTGAAAATGCACAAATAAGCTAACAATTCTGTAAGTTTAGGCCCCCTGCTGTCTTCTATTTAATATGGGACACAGTATAGTAATTGCAGGCATGCCAAGCATTAGTGTGAACCTTCCCCCTTTGCAAGGAACCCTAACAGACATACAGTAAAATGCTAAAGTGTGGTAACCTTTGCAAATGACATATTTAATGAAAAGTAGGAAACAGCTACTGCAGGGATCACTGTGTTAAAATGCAACATATTTGCAAATGTTAATGCACAGTTACAATGTTCACCAACTTTAAAACATAGGAACAAAGAACATTGGATTTATGTCATGTGCAAAAGTTTGGACACCCTTCCACTTGTCCACTGTCCCTGATCCTAATTAGCTCATTGGGCCTCTAGGAGCTGCAGTTGACAACTGCAGAGGTTCATACATTTTCTGACATTCCATACATTAGACTGTTACACTATAATCATGGGCTTCCCTAAAGCAACTGAGTGAGATCTAAAAATGAAGGCTACAGGGGAAGGCTACAGAAAGACTGCAAAATGCTTTCTGCTTGCAATTGTCTGTAATGACATCAAGAAATCACAGTTAAGTGTGAAAGCCCAGGGAAACATCTGAATGATCAAGAGAACTCTGAGAGTGTGCTTCCCAAAAAGGCAAAAGCCTTTGTGTTACACTGGAAGGACCCAGTGCAGTGCACACAAATTGCTCATGATGCCACCTTACTTAACTCTCCCAGGTGTCCTACTTCACAATAGCATTCACATCATAGGAAAATTTGTGGTTTTTAATATACTGGGCACATAAAGGTGTCTAAAGGTGGGCATACACTTTACAATTACGATCTTTCCTGCAACCATTGGTCACAGGAAAGGTCATTCCCACCCTCCACTGATTTTCAGGACTGAATTGTCAGATATGGAGGTAGAAACAATAGGGATTCTACCCCTATCTAACAATTCAGCCCTTAACGCAAATTTTGCTTGGGCGGCTTCAACAGCACTTGATTAAAACCTTTTGTCCCACCCGATCGACTAGACAACCGTTATTGAAGGCTTTTGCAAAATCGTCAATCTACCATACATGCACCGAATATCATACAAAATCTTGTTTCATACGATAATATCGGTGTGTGTATGGCCAGCTTTAGTCTGACCTAAGGATGCCTGGGGAAATAAATAAAATGATGGTGCTATGTTAGCATCCCTGGTGAATCTGGGCTTCCTTGTCCTTTAACAACTTAAGCTCTATTTACCTTCACTTTTTCTCATTTAAGCTACGGTCAGATCAGTCTGATCCTCAGTCTGCAGATAAACTGCCTGCCACTCTATGATGTTTTAGCACCTGCAGGCATGTGTTGGCCTACGTGCAGATACAAGGATAACGCCATGCCTGCAGGAACATCAAGGAGTGGAGTTGAGCGATCAGGCTGTTTCTTGGCCTCTTCTTTCTTCCCCTCTCAATGCAGACCCAGCACACTGCAAATCTCTTTACCAGAGACCAGGCACTCTGTAGCTCTCATTGCCAGGTTTACATGAAATCAGAAAAAGCTCTCTTTTAAGATCTCTTTACCTTTTCTTGAAAGTCTTGTTACATTTAGCAGTCCTCTTCTTTTTTCACCTGTCAAGGTAGGACCCAGCGCACTGTTAATCTCTTTGCCGGAAACTCTGCTCTGCCAAGTCCTGTTTAGAATAAATGAGCAAACTAAGGGTTAGTTCACATTTAAATAACATTTAATAAGTTACAGAACAGTCTATTCTTAACAACTTTTCCATTCTTAACTTCATTAAAAGTCTTATTGTCCTTTTTCAGTCTTTGTCCTTAAACTCTGAAGGCATGACCCGGCACACTGCAATAAAGATATGCTGGAGCCCAATTAGGGTTGCCTCAAGCCTGGTATTGTACCGGCCTGGCCAGTAAAATTGGTGCGTGATGCAAAGTTATTAATAGGGAGAAAAGAATTGTCACACAGGCACTAGACAAGTAAAAGGAATATGGCATACATCCCATCATTTAAAAGTGGACAATTTATGCCACACCTCTGATCTCCCAATAATGCATCCTGTCAGGGCCGCTGCTGGCCAAATGGGTGCCCTAAGCAGAAATTTACTTTTGTGCCCCCTCCCCCAAATATTACGGAAGTGCCCCCATACACAGTGCCCCCAATTGCCCCATAGACAGTACCCCCCATAGACAGTAGCTCCCACACACAGTGCCCCCAATAGAAAGTGCCCCCATACACAGTGCCCCAATTGCCCCATAGACAGTAGCCTCCACACACAGTGCCCCCAATAGAAAGTTCCCCCATACACAGTGCCCCAATTGCCCCCATAAACAGTGCCCCAATAGAAAGTGCCCCCATACACAGTGCCCCAATTGCCCCCATAAACAGTGCCCCAATAGAAAGTGCCCCCATACACAGTGCCCCAATTTCCCCCATAAACAGTGCCCCCAATAGAAAGTGCCCCCATACACAGTGCCCCAATTGCCCCATAAACAGTGCCCCCAATAGAAAGTGCCCCCATACACAGTGCCCCAATTGCCCCCAATAGAAAGTTCCCCCATACACAGTGCCCCAATTGCCTCATACACAGTACCCCCCATAGACAGTAGCCCCCACACACAGTGCCCCCAATTGCCCCCATAGAAAGTACACCCAACAGACCAAGTCATCGTCGGCGGCTCCTTCTCTCTTATGCCGTGGCAACAGGCACTTCTATAAGGTTGCGCTTCGTCGCTGACGTGTGATGTCATACTAATGGGTGCAACCTTATAAAAGGGCCTGTCGCTGCCGCATAAGAGAAAAGGAGCTGCTGAAGATGACTTGGTATGTTGGTGCGCAGACTGCGTACTCTGTGTAGGGAGCGGCGGTACTGGGTGCCCCCCTGGGAGTTGGTGCCCTACGCAGAGTGCGTACTCTGCGTATAGGGAGCGGCGGTACTGCATCCTGTAATTAAAAAAAGGGCTGGAAATAAGGCTGGAGCACTATTTTAGGTGAGAGTTCAATGAGAGTGCAATATGCACTTGGTGCACTTGCATATAATTCAAACAGTATCAAAATACAGGAAACTCCATCATAGTAAATTTATTTTACAGCACATGCACCAACATATTCTGCAGCACTGTCCTATAGAAGGTTGTGTACATCAAGCATACTGATTACTTACAAGTAGGAATGCACTGAATCCAGCATTTGCCAAAGATTTTGCCTTTTTCAGCAAGATTCCAATTCAGCTGAATCCAAGAATCTCGCCAAACTGAATCTGAATCCTTAAAATGATGTGACTTTTGGTTACATGAACAAGAAATATTTTTTAAGCATGCACTTCTAGTTAACCCTTCCATAGCCTTATTTCCAAATGCAAATTCAGATTTAGATTCGGTTCGGTATTCAGCTCAATCTTTCACAAAGGATTTGGGGTTTAGTCAAACCCAAAAATAATGGATTCGGTGCATCCCTACATACACATACTGGCTGAAACAGGAGGTAAAGAGGTTCCTGCTCATAAAGGGTTACAATCTAATAGGAGACATGTTTTCTCCAAAGTTAAATGCAGAGGGGTGGGAGAGATGTAGGGAAAATATGCTGGGGAATGTAGTGGAATGTGTGGGGAAAATATGCAGAGGGGTGGGGATGGGGCTTGCAGAGGAATATACACTGAGGTATGGTAGAGGTGCTACTATTAAATATATGAAAACTGAACATGATGGACTGGATGTAGGAAACAGAGCAGAATGGTGCCATGTCTAGCATTTTTTTGTAACGTATTCAAGCTGGTTAAATGGGACTGACTGACCCCACAATAGGTTTTCATGTAAATGGGGAATGAGCCGACAGTCCAACATATCCAGGCAAATTGGTGCATTTATCTTGTTATGGCTTGGGACTGTCACACCAGAACAAATCCCAGCAGGCCCTGCCAACTACTCCCTTTTGACTGCACAAATCATGCATATTATGTAAGGTGGGTGTGATCACAACCATAATTAACAGAACGTTACCAAATTATTTTTGGTAAATGATGATACCCTTTGTGGCACATATGTGTGCTTCCTTCTAGATACAGAATTTCTTCTTATTAAATAATATCTTTGTATGTTTTTACCGGAAAGTAAAATCAAAGAAAAATGGTTACAAATACTGTATATGTATAGTTTGCTTTCAATTGCAATTTTTAGCATGAACTTGTTGCTAAATGTGTGCTAAGGGCCAGCAAAGAGGGGAAATGCATAAAAAGCAAGCTGCAGTGTCAGCATTGAGGTAAATCATGCAGATAACATATCTTTAGGAAGACAGAATCAATAGAATATAACCAGATTGCTTGCTCATGGTGTATGCCTTTGCAAAGCAAAAAGAGCAAAATGTTTTATCTTTTTGCAGTGCTGTGTTTGCATTTGATAACTATCCTGGGATATTCCCCATCAGATGTCAGTGTAATCATATTCATCAACACTTTTCAATTCCCTCTTTGTATAAATCCCTGTTCAAATAATATAGTTCTTTTAAATTACGATCTTTTTACTGTAAAGAGCAAAAGATTAGACCTTTGTCCCAGGGTAGGGCAAGATTATAAAATTTTATAATAGTAACCTCTTAATCCCCAATTAACCCCTTCACAGTCAGCCAATTATTGCAACTTATTTTTGAACAACCTAAGATTTATAAATCTGCCAGATATATCACAGTTAGTGGCATATTATTAAGATGAAAAAAAGAGATTACACCACATATTACCACTTTAACTGCCTATCATACTGTTTAAAATCATGTGCATTTAGAAAACTATGTAATTAATGTGAAGTTAAATGTAACATTATCGTATCAGATACCAGTGTTTCAAGTTGCACTGCTTGTTACACAAGAAGCTTTTTATTACCAGAACTTGTCCCATGACTTTAATCTCAGGCGGAGTAAAACTATGGTGTAATACACACATTATATATATATGTATAGTCCTCCAGATATCGGTACTCACCACTCATATGAATAATGCCCGGGTGCTGACCCAAAAAAATGCATCAACTCTAAAGAGAGCACACACGGCACAGGAATCAATATAACAAAAAAGTCCTTTATTTGGACATCATTTCTACGCGTTGCGTCATCAGGATGTATATATATACTGTATATACATATATATATATTACTCCACCTTTCTATATTTCACCACTTTGTTGATTCTGCTTGCGGATTTCAGAATTAGTAATGGACAGTGTCAAATCATGAGAAACTCTATCCCTGAATCCCTACGTAAGGAAAACTTACCCACTCTCTTTAAGAAAAAACTCAGCTGTTACATTATGGAGCACTAAAACATTATTTTGCCCAGTCCTGCACTTAAGGGCAAATGCCCATACCTGGTGCACTCTTACCTTCCAGTTTGTGCCTGTATGTTACCCAACCACTTAGACTGTAAGCTCTATGGGGCAGGGACCTCCTTCCTACTGTGTCTCATACCACATGGCACTTATATATATATATATATATATATATATATATATATATACATATATGTATTTATTGTACTTATTTATTATATCACTTGTCCTCCCTGTGTGTAATTTTGTATTCTGTAAGACTGTACAGCGCTGCGTACCCTTGTGGCGCTTTATAAATAAAGTTATACATACATACATACATAAGAAATACACAGTCTGATAATTTGCACTTTTAATTCTACATAATTTTTACTCATTGGAGTGGATTTACCCACAAATTGGACTGATCAGTAGTCATGTAGAAGTAGAGATGCCAATTCAGCCCTTAAGAACCAGATACGTATAATTTTATTCCTGAGACGTATAGCAAGCACTGTTTGAATATTACACTCAGCACTATTCCTGAGGCACTTACTCATATGCAGAACATCTGGACCATATTCATGGTATTTAATATCGATCAATATCGACCAATCAATAATAAGAAAGGAAAATAATGTTATTCATATATATATAAAAGATAACTTAAACTATAAACAATGATACATATGCATACTTAAACAACAACTTACTTGTGGCTAAACATGGCAGGGGTGTATTCCCTATAAAGACCCCAGGGCCATAATGATCCAAATAATTTCTCTCTGCTTTAATTGGAGAACCTCCCCTCCTAGGTACTTCCACCATTTTAATGGCCTGAAATTTAAGGTGGCTGATAGAATGTCTCATCTGATGAAAATGTGCAGGCAACGGTAACGTGGTAAGGCCTCTACATATTGTTGATTTGTGTTTGGAAATACAGTCTTTAATTAGCTGTGTGGTTTCCCCTTTGTAAAGTAAGCCACACGGACATTTTAAAAGGTGTATTACATAAACTGATTCACAAGTACAAAATGTATAATGGCATATTTCTTGCCAGTGTGAGGATGATGAAATACTCCACCCTTTATGACTGAGGTACATTGTGTGCAATGTAGACAGAGAAAGGTACCGTATCTTTGCAAAATATATCTGTTTTTATACCTGTACCACACCCAGTTAGTTGGACATCAAGCAAATTGAGCATGTTTGTATCATAATTGCAGGTGAATTATATATTTACATTTATGTAATTGATGAAATCATGGAATTTGCCTAAATTGTACCATTCCATATGACCAACAAATCATGTACTGCAAATACAGTATACAATGTTCCTGATAGAATGGGTTTTGATAAATATATAAGTCCTCTAGGTATGCCATGTATAGGTTTCCATAAGTATGGGCTATATTAGTGCCCATGGCAGTATCATGCAGTTGTAACTAAACGCAGTAACCAAACAAGAAATAATTCTGATGGAGTACAATTTCAAGAAAGTCTATCAAAGCAATTTTTGTGGATCTGTATAATTTGTTTTCTCCAGGTAGTGTCTAAACGCGGTGACTGCTGAACTTTGTAAAATAGATGTATATAGACTGGTAACATCAAAGCTTACCTGTAGAACATCATTTACAGGAAATGTCTTTTTTTAAGTATATTCAGTAAATGTATAGTGTCCTTTCCATATGACCAAGGGTTCTATACAAGGGGTTGAGTGTTTTATCAAGGCCTATAAGAGGTGTAAGAACCACCGGGACGGATGTTGGGAGTCTTAAGGGTATGATACAGAGGTTTTTTACACAACTCCAAATACAGTACCTTTCCCTTTCTACATTGCACACAATGTAACTGTGTATTTTATCCACGTGGGCAAGAAATATGACATTTTTTACTTGTGAATCAAGTTACGTAATATACCTTTTGAAATGTTCATGTGGCTTAATTTACATAGGGTAAACCACACAGCAAATTAAAGACTGTATTTCCTTACCACATTAATGTTGCCTGCACATTTTTTTTTGGATGAGACATTCTATCAGCCACCTTAAATTTCAGGCCATTGATACAGTGGTAGTACCTAGGAGGGGAGGTAATAGACTCGTTTAGTTAAAGCAGAGATAAATGGTTTGGATTAATATGCTAGATAAATTATGGCCCTGGAGGTTTAATAGGGAATACACACCTGCCTTGTTTATCCACATGTAAGTTGTTGTTTTTATATGCATATGTATCATTCTTTATAGTTCTAGTTATCCTTTTGATAATTTTGGTTATTCATTTTTATATATATATGACTAACATTATTTTGCTTTCTTATTAAGGAAATTGATTGGATTGGTCAATATTTATTGACATTGAACACCCTGAGTGTGGTCTCTTGTTCTGCATATATGAAGGTTTCTGAATAGTGAAGAATAGTGCTCAATTCAAATATTTAGACAGTGTTTGCTATAAGTCTCAGGTATTTTAGATTTCTTAAAAAGAAACAATTAGTTTGGTATTACACGCGATGGACACATCATTTTAGACTCAGTCTAGGTTTTATATGGACAATTTTATATTAACATTGCAAATTGTGTTATATACTGTATGTTGTGTTCACTTTGTATGGGATTACATCACTCAGAAAGGGGTGTATTTTGTGACCTCCCCTCACTCATCCCTCACTCACTCATACTGCTGTTTGTGAATCAATAGGCTTGATAGTGAGCCCAAAACATTGCCTTTTGTACATGTGTATATGGGCTAAATAAACACCCTTTTCACTCTACAACCTATTGGTGTGCTACTGGATTTGCTTTACTGAATTACTGACCACTTTGCAGGAGAGCGGTCTTCTGGATAGCACCCAACACTTTCTTAAGTGAATTGAGCTACATCCATATTTTAGAGAGGGGCAAGATATTGGAGGACAAGCTTCTTTATTCTCTACTTATAAAGTTAGCCATTTGCTTGTGGACAATCTGACTTTTTGATCCAAACATTTGGGCATGTAAGGTCAGTTTTAATCTCTCTTTCTTTGTTCATGAAACAGTTTAATTTGGTAGGTGCCACAATAGCTTTTGTTACCTGAAATGACAGAAAACAACTACTGCAAATTGAGGTGCATACTGTTTATCCAGAGAATAGTTTTCTTGCCATATAAGTTAGTAAATTTGCCAATAGTTTGTTTATGCCATTGAAGATGTTTGGCAAATTAAGCGTTAAGATGGACGGTTAAGATAAGCGCAGATGGAGGGTTAATTTTTACCACTACTACTTTATGATGATCTAGATCAGGATCATCTTGACCAGCAGCTTGACCATCTGAAAATATGTTTGGTTGGCAAATTGATTTATGATCTTCTACGTGACTTGAGAATTTACAGGTATTGACACACATGTGTCAATTGACATAATTTCAGCAGGGACCAGAATAATAGAACTACTTAAGATTTGTTGTCAAAGTGCCCCCCAGAATTTGCTCTTATAGCCCAGAGGTATAACTCTTTATGCTCCTAGAATTCAGCAAAGATAGTAGCTCTTTTCACTGCATAAAAGAAATGCAGGACCAAGGATACAAGGCACTAGGGTGCCATATACTTAAAGAATGTTCATGTCTAGGATATAAAGTTAACTGGCTGTAAAAGAAGGGAATAAAGAAGGAAATTGTTTATATAATCTGTTGTTAACATAGTCAAGATATTAATCTCATGAATCTCATAAGGTAGCTTTTTATTATTACTTACTATGTTTACAGCCTTAATAAAATATGTATGTGTGGTATTCAGTAGGTACAGTTTGCATAGAACAACACTTTGGGTATTTCCCAGGACAAGAATAGGAGTACACATTCTTTGTAATGCACCTTGTACATAAAAATCATTTAAGTACCAAAAAGTGTGTAATAGAAATCTATTTAATGCAGCCCCAGATTAATATGTTCATTCATTGAGAATATTTTCCAAAGGACCAGTCTAACGTCTCTATTTCTTAGACTATAAATCATTGGATTTAACATGGGTATTACAAGAGAATAAAACACAGAAGCTGACAGATCCTCATCTTTATAACTGGAATTTGGTCTTAAATACATAAAAAGAACACTGCCAAAAAACAAGAAGACAGACACCAGATGGGAAGAGCATGTTGAGAAGGTTTTGTACCTTACACCCGAAGAATACATTTTATAGATGGCATTCAAGATCCAAAAATAAGATAGAACAGTTCCAAGAAGGCATAACATTGTTATTGAACCACTGAAGATCACAAGAAGAATCTCATTAGTGATGGTTTTCTGGCAAGAAAGTTTCAATAGGGGCTGAATGTCACAGAAAAAATGGTGAATATCTGTCCAGCACAGAGAATGCTTAAAAGTTGCAGCAGTATGAATAATGGAGTGAAGGAAGCCACAGACATATGATATTGCCATTAGTTGAAGACAATGGTACTTTGTCATAATGACAGAGTAGTACAATGGACTGCAGATGGCAATGTATCTGTCATATGCCATGAAAGCAAGAAGAAAGCATTCGGTGCTACCAAAAGAGACCGCAAAATACATCTGAAAGGCACATTCTATTACAGAAATTCTTGCAGTCTCCAGGAAGAAGTTGAACAGCATTCTAGGGCTAATGGTGGTAGAAAAGCAGGCATCCACGAAAGAAAGATTGAAAAGAAAGAAGTACATTGAACTGTGAAGTTGAGGAGATATCCAGATTATAAGCGCCATGCCAACATTGCCAAGTACTGTTAGAAGGTACACAAGAAAGAACAGTGCAAAGAGAGGCATCTGCAGTTGCTTACAATTGGTGAGACCCAGAAGAACCAGCTCAGACACAATAGTCTGATTGGCAACATCCATTTCAAATCTGATTACAAGATTAGAGAGGGAATTGTTTTAGATACTTAAAGACAGGGCTACAATCTTCAAAACTGTTATGCATCCTTAATTGTTTTACCGAATTACAACTGTATACACTATTCTGTAAAGGAAGGGTCATTCGTTAAGGGCAAAGACACACAAGGTGATTAGTCGCGGTGAAGGTGAATAATCATGGCAATTTAGCTGCCATATGAGACGCTACGACCATCCCTGTGAAGTTTGCGGTGTTCTGATTAGTTGCTGCAACTTTTTAAAAAGTTTCGCCAACTAATTGCCCCGTGTATCTTCGCCCTAAATCCTCATTAATAGTTATTATATTATCCAGGTATTGTTATTTGGAATGTTTAGGACCAGGGTTTTCTGGATAATAGGTTTTTCTGTAATTGGGGTAATTGGCTCAAGTCTGGCAAAAATAATTTTGTTATTAAATGAACCCAATATGATTGTAATTGCCACCAATATGGATTTGTAGCTTAGTTACCATCAAGTACAAGGTATAGTTGTATTATTATAGAGAAAAAAGAAATCATTTAAAAATGGGAGATGGACTTTAATTTAGAGCTTTCTGGATAATGGGTTTCCAGATAAAGGGATCCCATACTTATTTATATATCTTTATTTAGCTTTGCAGGTATCTATATTCCTGTTTGTCAAATGTAACAAGCAAAGATATGCAAATCATCAGTCAAAGCCAGTCTGGAACTGTACAGGAAACTGCTCAGGGTCGGTGTTTGTATAGTTGTCTCAGTCAGTTACTCTTCATTAACTCATCTGAAGTCAAGTAAGAAAGTTCCAGAAATAGTTTAGGCTACGAGGTAGCCCACGGGGGGACCTTTATCAAGGACCTAAATCGAAACATTGGAATTTTCAGCACAATGGTAGAATAAAAGCACGATTATTGTTTATGATACATGGAGTGTTGGTCCTTTATCTTTTATAAATTAAAACTTTGACCGGGCACCCTCAGCTGACAAGAGTACTGTGTGCAGACCTCATTTGAAAAAAAATAAATAAATATATATTTAGAAAGGAATTGAAGATGTGATATGTATTGGTTTTGCTTATTTTGTATTGGTGACCTCCAATAGTTTTTATTTTTTTGCGGTTCTTTTCAATATATATATACAAGGCCGCCATCAGAAATCACGGGGCCCCTCACAATAAAGTTTTCTGGGCCCCCCCTCCTCCCACACCCCCAATGGCCCCTCCCCCAGCGACCCCTCCTATTAATACAAAGGACATAAAACTTTGGTAGCCAGGGCCCCCTAAAACATTAGTGTCCAGGAGTTACATTTTGCATTGGTGCCAGGGCAGGTACCCCCTAAATCATTGCTAGCCAGCCCAGGACCCCCTAAAACTTAGGTAGCCAGGGCCCCCCTAAGCAGGCCCCCCCAAAGCATCCTCCAGCTTTTCCCAGGCCCCCCCAAAGCATCCTCCAGCTTCCCCCAGGGCCCCCCCCAAAGCATCCTCCAGCTTGCCCCAGGGCCCCCCCCAAAGCATCCTCCAGCTTCCCCCAGGGCCCCCCCACCAAACATCCTCCAGCTTCCCCCAGGGCCCCCACCAAAGCATCCTCCAGCTTCCCCCAGGGCCCCCCCAAAGCATTTTCCAGCTTCCAACAGGGCCCCCCCCAAAGCATTCTCCAGCTTCCCCCAGGCCCCCACCCCAAAGCATTCTCCAGCTTCCCCCAGGCCCCCCACCAAAGCACCCTCCAGCTTCCCCCAGGGCCCCCCCCCCAAAGCATTTTCCAGCTTCCAACAGGGCCCCCCCCAAAGCATTCTCCAGCTTCCCACAGGCCCCCCCCAAAGCATCCTCCAGCTTCCCCCAGGGCCCCCCCACCAAACATCCTCCAGCTTCCCCCAGGGCCCCCACCAAAGCATCCTCCAGCTTCCCCCAGGGCCCCCCCAAAGCATTTTCCAGCTTCCAACAGGGCCCCCCCCAAAGCATTCTCCAGCTTCCCCCAGGCCCCCACCCCAAAGCATTCTCCAGCTTCCCCCAGGCCCCCCACCAAAGCATCCTCCAGCTTCCCCCAGGGCCCCCCCCAAAGCATTTTCCAGCTTCCAACAGGGCCCCCCCCAAAGCATTCTCCAGCTTCCCACAGGCCCCCATCCCAAAGCATTCTCCAGCTTCCCCCAGGCCCCCCCCAAAGCATTTTCCAGCTTCCAACAGGACCCCCCCCAAAGCATTCTCCAGCTTCCCACAGGGCCCCCCCACAAAGCATTCATGTTCCACTGACCAGGAGAGATCAGGCAAAAGTCTATAGACTGTATCATCACTGGCTCTTTTATAGAAGGCCAAAACTATCCTGACAGATACGTATCGGGACTTGTGTCAGCACAAGAGGTATGGTGTTTTATGGACAGTCACCCACAAGTCTAACATCACAAGAGTTGCCTGCCTGCTGCCTCTGTGTCCTCCGCTGTGTGCCGCGGCTCCCAGCTACTTCTGCGCTTTTATATGGTTGCGCCCCGTGCGTGTGACGTCAGCACGCACGGGCGCAACCTTATAAAAGCGGAGAAGTAGCGGCACAAAGCAGAGGACGCCGCCGGAGCCGGAGGAAGCGAGGGCCCGGACTTGATTAAAGGGGGCCCGAGCTTAGAAAACTTTAGCGCGGCCGGGCCCCCTTTAAAGCTAAAAACGTCCGGGCCCGGGACGATTGTCCCCCCTGTGCCCCCCTGATGGCGGCCCTGTATATATATATATATATACAGTAAATATATATTTACCGTATAATATTTCTTACATTATTGTTGGGTTTATACTGAAAGTTCCATTATTAGAACATGTTTTATATATATGACAATAACCTCCTGGATCCCCTACAATCTGGGTTTAGACAACAACACTCCACCGAAACTGCTCTAACCCGACTAACAAATGACCTCCTATCGGCTAAAGCCAAAAAACACTACTCGCTACTAATACTTCTCGATCTCTCTGCTGCTTTTGACACTGTGGATCACCCTCTTCTCCTCCAGACTCTCCGCTCTCTTGGCCTTCGTGACACTGCCTTATCCTGGTTTTCATCTTATCTCTCAGATCGATCCTTCAGTGTCTCTTACAATGGGGAATCATCTTCTCCCCTGCCTCTTTCTGTCGGGGTTCCTCAAGGCTCTGTCCTGGGCCCCTTACTATTTTCTCTCTATACCTCCTCACTTGGCAAATTAATCAATTCTTTTGGCTTTCAGTACCACCTCTATGCTGATGATACTCTGATCTATCTTTCCTCTCCTGATCTCAACCCAGAGCTTCTAACTCGCGTCTCTTCCTGCCTGTCTGCTATCTCCACATGGATGTCCCAACGTTACCTTAAGTTAAACCTCTCTAAAACTGAATTGGTTCTCTTTCCCCCATCCAATGCCCACATTGTTCCCGAGGTATCTATAAAGGGTAACAATTCTACCATCACCCCATCTTCCCAGGCCCGGTGCCTTGGGGTTATCCTTGATTCTGCACTGTCCTTCACTCCTCATATCCAATCACTTATCAAATCATGTCACTTTCACCTAAGAAATATTTCCAAAATACGATCATTTATCACCCAAGATGCTGCCAAAATTCTTATTCACTCTCTTATAATATCTCGCCTGGACTACTGTAACTCCCTATTAATTGGCCTTCCCCTCCAAAGACTGTCCCCACTCCAGTCCATAATGAATACTGCTGCCAGGCTCATACACCTCTCCAACCGCTCCTCCTCTGCCGTGCCACTCTGCCAATCCCTGCACTGGCTTCCCCTACCATCCAGGATAAAATTCAAACTAATGACTCTCACATTTAAAGCAGTTCATAACTCTGCCCCACCCTACATCTCTGAACTCATCTCTAGGTACCATCCAACCTGCTTGTTACACTCCTCTACTGACCTGCTCCTCAACTCCTCTCTCATTCCCTCCTCGCTCGTATTCAAGACTTTGCAAGGGCAGCCCCCCTTCTCTGGAATTCGCTCCCACAATTTATCAAACTTTCTTCCAATCTCTCTGCCTTCAAGAGATCTCTAAAAACATTTATTTAGAGAAGCCTACCCTAATCTAGTTTAGCAATACCCTGTGCCACACCTCTCACAACTCTGTCATGCCCATTCCCACACCTTGTGTCTCAACCCTTTCTCCTTGTAGATTGTAAGCTCTTTTGGGCAGGGCCCTCTTCACCTCGTGTATCGGTTATTGATTGCTTTATATGTTACTCTGTATGTCCAATGTATGAAACCTACTTATTGTACAGCGCTGCGGAATATGTTGGCTCTTTACAAATAAATGTTAATAATAATAATATATCAAATGGGATCTATTGGGAACAAGTGTCTTGATTCCAATAAGGGGACTACTTTACTGGGTTTCCTAGAAGTCCAGCTTACTGCGTAATATAGGTACTACATGTACAACACAAGGCAATGTGGAAAATATATACAAGAATTGGTGGGGATTATTTCTAAACAAATTCAATTTAGCATTTATGAAACTAAGGAGCCTCTTTTTCATGTGTAATTTCTAATTAGGAACATTTTTACTTTTTACAAATTTTGCTTAGTACATATATGTACTTAAGGTCAGGGCAATTCAGACAACTTAATCAACTGGCATAATCCTTTAATGCGCTTTGTTACCCCCACTGGAGTAGAATTTGGTACCAAAACAGGGGCTGAAGGCTGGCTGACAATGTGTCAGGAGGCAAGGCCCTGGTATGTCACAAGTTCATATCTGTGCAAAACACTACACATACTACCCTATATCTGTGTGTGCCATCTACTGCTCACTCTATCCCTCTGGACTGACCCCCCCAGGAATGAAGAATGAAATATTAGTGTCACCCCAGTGACACCCATCTTGCCCCAACCTTATGAAAAAAATGAAAATTTGAAAATGCAAGCTACTCCTTTATGACTAAGGCATTCTATTCTGTGGAGCACAACATATTTTGTAGGGTAATCCACCTTTCTACTAGCCATAGGTCATCTACTATACAGATTATTTATAACAAATTTACCATGTATGCAGAAATGGCTGTGTTCTTGAAAAATTACTTACACTGGACAGATGCCTAATATTTTTTTTTCTTCTGTAAAGTTGTCCTAGTCTGTAATCCTGGCAAATGTTTTATAGTGAAGTCAAATATGTTGCAGTTTTACAAATATATACCCTCTAGTGAAGCTGCATGTTATCCCAGAAGATTTAACCTACCGAGGGTGTTGGTAGACATGTGTTTTTTACAATAATAAGTTAATATGTATACTGTATTCACTCTAGAGATCCTCGCTATATTAGTAATTGTTCAGTTCCATGACAAAGTATCAGTGCCTTTTTCCATTTTGTTTTTCCACATATTTTGTTACAGGTATGGGACCTGTTGTCCATAATGCTCTAATAAATTACTACTACTAAAAATATAATTTAAACATTAAATAAAGCCAGTAGAATTGTTTTGCCTTCAGTAGGAATTAATTATATCTTAGTTAGGGTCACATATAAGGTCTCTGTGGAAGAGGGCCTTCCTGTAATTTGGCGCTTTCTATATAACGGGTTTCAGGATAACTGATCCCATACCTGTATTTTCCAATTTTTGCGGGTCTGCAAAGCTGATATAAAAAAAGGAGTGAGCTTAAATTAATGTTGCAAATGGTTGATGCTAGTGTAACTATAAATGAGCTCACTTTTCTTTCTTACATAGCAGAGAACAATAGGAAACTTACATGATTTATTACCTGTGCTTGACTCTTAGGGCTGTGGCACATGGGGAGATTAGTTGCCCGTGACGCGGGCGACTAATCTCCCCAAAATGCCATCCCACCAGCGAAAATGTAAATCGCCGGTTGGATGGCATACGAGGCACCGCGGAAGTTTCCTCTCAAGGCAGCTTCCATGATTTAAGGGAAATCACAGCGCCGCGTATGCCATCCCACTGGCGATATACATTCTCGTTGGTGGGATGGCATTTCATGGAGATTAGTTGCCCACGACACGGGAGATTTGTCGCGGGCGACTAATCTCCCCATGTGCCACAGCCCTTAGTCTTCTCCATTTCTGTAAGGGTGAAGACACACGGAGCTACTAGTAGAAACTACTTGTCACAGCTACAGAAAAAGTCAATACTGATGTTTTACTGATAATTGTCTCTACATGTGTTTTAACAGAGGCAATTCTCAGTATTGTCTATGGCAGGGTATTTTCTGGAGTTTAGTAACCGTCAGAAGTAGTTGCTACTAAGTAGCTCTGTGTGGGTTCACCTCAAGTTTGGTTATCCACGTCTTTTACATGTTTGTCCTTATTTATTCAATAAATATCTGTTCAGTCTGTCTAAAGGATAAACTAAAAACAATTAAACAAAAATTCTTGGCCCTAATCTCCTTACTATTAATAAAAAATAACTATTTGGGGGCAAATGACTGCTTTATGGCACTGTGAACCCTCATTCTAACAGCTAGGAAGTATAGGTCTTACCAAAATCAGTGGCAGGTAGAGAAGGCTTATTCCTTGAGACTTAGAAACTGTCACGGTCAGTATCCCAAAACTCAGAACAGGCCCCTAGGGTCCGGTCTCGGCTCACGCTTCTGCCTATAACCGCCGCCTTTCACGTCGGGAGGAGCCCTTCGCTACTCGGATGCCGCCAGGTCTTATTGTGAGAGACCCAAGGAGAGAGTTCTGAGCAAGCACGGGAACCAATCGTATGACAGGTAGATGGGGAACACTTCAGAGTGGTCAGGGGAGGCCGGAGTCAGCAACGATCAAGCAGCGCAGTACAAAAACAGAATCCAAGAGAATAGTCAGACAGGCAGAGGTCGGTTCAGGCAGCAGGCAAGGGGGGGTCAAAAACAGGCAAAAAGGTCAATACAGGCAGCAGGCAAGAGAGGTCAGGAACAGGCAAGGTCAAGAACAGCAAAACAGCAGGATAATCGCACCCAGGAAGTAACCAGAGGTAAACCTACGTTGGGCAATGATTTCCATTCAGTGAGCGCTTTAAATATTTGAATTTTGGCGCCGAAATGACGTCATGCGCGCGCCGGCGACGGACGCCAGTGCGCATGCGCGCGCATCAGGAGCGCGCATGCGCATAAACAGCAAAGCGAGGCGCGCGCGCGCGCCTAGAAGGAATCGGCGGGCGTCCCCGCACCGGAGGAGGCGGCGGGCGTCCCCGTCGCCCCACTAGACCACCAGGTATTGTTACATTACCCCCCCCTCCAGAGGGGGCCACCGGACCCCTAGGCTTATCAGGGAATCTGACGTGGAATTGTCGAACAAGACGATCTGCTCGAACATCAGAGGCTGGAACCCACGACCTCTCTTCGGGGCCATAACCTTTCCAATGTACCAGGTATTGTAGCCTACCCCTAGAGAGGCGGGAGTCCACTAACCTTTGTATCGCATACTCGGCCTGTCCCTCAACAGAAACGGGAGGAGGAGGAGACCTCTGCCGAACCACTCTAGCAGGTTTTAATAAAGAGACATGGAAGGAATTAGAAATTTTGAGTTCAAGAGGGAGCTCTAATCGGACCGTATTGGGGTTAATAACTTCAGACACAGAAAAGGGACCAATATATTTGGGTGCGAATTTAGAAGAAGAAACCTTCAGAGGGACATTTCTGGAAGAAAGCCAAACTTTATCACCAACCTGATATTCTGGCGATGCTTTATGATGTTTATCGAAGGCTTTCTTTTGAATGGCTACTGCGGTGGATAATGACTCTTGGACTCTTTGCCAAATGCTGGAGAACTGATTGACCAAGGAATCCACCGCAGGCACATCAGAAGATGTGGTAGAGAAAGAGAACACTCTGGGATGATACCCAAAGACCACAAAAAATGGAGACTCTCCAGTGGATGAGTGAGTAGAATTATTGAATGCGAACTCCGCCCAAGGAAGAAACTCAGCCCAAAGAGATTGGTTACTGGAGATATAACACCTGAGGTACTGCTCCAGAGACTGATTTGTCCTTTCCGTCTGTCCATTGGTCTGTGGATGATAAGCAGAAGAGAAGGACAAATCTGTACCCATCAGAGAACAGAAGGCCCGCCAAAATTTTGAAACAAATTGAACTCCTCTATCAGAGACAATGTTCAGAGGGGCACCATGGAGCCTAAAAATATCAGTCAGAAAACGTTCTGCAAGAGATTTTGCAGATGGGAGGGCGGGGAGGGGAATAAAATGAGACATTTTACTAAAGCGGTCCACAACCACCCATATGACAGAATTCCCCTTGGAAGGAGGCAAGTCTACAATGAAGTCCATGGAAATGTGAGTCCACGGCCTTTCGGGAATTGGCAGAGATTGTAGCAGACCCTGGGGCAAAGACCTGGAGGGTTTAGAGCGTTGACAAATTGGACAGGTATCAACATAATTATTAACATCTTTTCTTAAAGTTGGCCACCAAAGGGTGCGGGACAAAAGAGAACAAGTTTTATAGCGCCCAGGATGCCCAGCCAACTTAGAATCGTGGGCTTCTAAGAAAACCGCCTCACGGAGATTTTCTGGAACAAACAACTTCCCCGGGGGTAGGTTGGGCGGAGAGTTGTCCTGGACCTTAGACAAAGAAGACATTAAATTTGGACTTAGGGCTGCTACAATTAACTCTTTAGGAACAATAGAATCAGGTTGACACTTCTCCTGTGGATTGGAATCAAAACTTCTAGACAAGGCATCAGCTTTAACATTCTTTTCGCCAGGTCTGTAGGTTATAATAAAATTAAAACGGGAAAAGAATAATGCCCACCTAGCTTGTCTAGGATTTAACCGCTTAGCGGATTCAATATATAAGAGGTTCTTGTGGTCTGTGATTACAGTAACTACATGTTTTGCTCCTTCCAAAAGGTGTCTCCACTCTGTGAATGCTAGTTTTATGGCCAGTAATTCCCTGTTACCAATATCATAATTCATCTCGGTGGGAGAAAATTTTTTGGAAAAGAAACCACATGGGTGAAGTTTATTGGTTACAGGGTGACGTTGGGACAGGATCGCCCCAGCCCCAACCTCAGAAGCATCCACTTCCACTAGAAAAGGGAGAGCCGAATCAGGGTGCAAGAGTACAGAGGCAGAAATAAAAGCTTCTTTTAGCTTTTTGAAGGCAGTAAGGGCCTCTATTGACCAAATACTTGGGTCAACTCCCTTTTTAGTGAGGGCAGTAATTGGAGCCACTAACGTAGAATAGCCATTAATAAATTGTCTGTAATAATTGGCGAAACCCAAAAACCTTTGTATGGCCCGCAGAGACAAGGGTTGTACCCACTTTAGGATAGCCTGAACCTTGGCCGGGTCCATTTCCAGACCCTTGTGGGAAATAATAAACCCAAGGAAATGAACCGAGGAGACTTCAAAGATGCACTTCTCCAGTTTAGCATACAAATGATTTTGCCTTAATCTAAGTAAGACCTCCTGAACATGAACACGGTGATCAGACAGACTATTAGAATAAATCAAAATATCGTCAAGGTAAACTACTACAGAGCGACCTAAAAGATCACGAAATATATCATTTACCAACTCTTGGAAAACAGCAGGAGCATTACATAGCCCGAAGGGCATCACCAGATACTCATAATGCCCATCGCGGGTATTAAAGGCTGTTTTCCACTCATCCCCTTCCCGGATTCGTATTAAATTATACGCGCCTCTTAGGTCTAGCTTGGAGAAAATAGTAGCTCCCTTAACTCTATCAAAGAGCTCGGAGATCAGGGGAAGGGGATAACGGTTTTTGACCGTGATTTTGTTTAAACCCCTGTAGTCAATACACGGCCGGAGACCCCCATCTTTCTTCTCCACAAAGAAGAAACCAGCTCCCGCTGGAGAGGTAGAAGGCCTAATAAAACCTCTCTCCAGATTTTCCTTAATATATTCTTCCATAGCCTGGGTCTCTGGGAGAGATAAGGGATAAGTCCTACCTCTAGGAGGAGAAGAACCGGGGATTAACTCTATGGCACAGTCGTAAGGTCTGTGTGGGGGAAGTGCTTCAGCTGCCTTTTTAGAAAAGACGTCTGCAAACGGGGAATAAGGAGATGGTAGTCCCTGTAAAGAGGTGGCGGCCACAACTTGGACAGGTTTCTTGCATAAGCTTTGACAGTCAGTACCCCAGTGAAGTATCCTGTTATTTACCCAATCAATTTGGGGACTGTGCTTCCGCAGCCAAGGGAGACCCAAGATCACCGGAGTATGCGGGCAATCAATGATAAAAAAGAAATGTGTTCCACATGGAGAGAACTTATAGACAGGGTGCAACTTACAGACTTTAAAGAAATAAGCCCGCGACCTAGGGAAGTACCATCTATAGCGATTAACTTAACAGAAGGGACTAGAGGAAGTGTGGGTATAGCATGCTTATGGGCAAAGTTAACATCTAAGAAGTTCCCTTCCGCCCCCGAATCAATGAAAGCCAAACTCTCCAGAGTGTTCGTATCCCACCCCAAAAGGACCGGAATCATAACTTTAGAAGCACTTTGTTGGGGAGTTGGAATAACATTACCTAAGCAGAACTCCCCAGATCTGCTTAGGCTCTGTCGTTTTCCGGCCTTTTGGGACAAGTGCTACGAAAATGACCTCTTTCCCCACAATACAAACACAAGCCATTAGCCCGTCTACGACCCTTTTCCTCAGCAGATAAGCGGGTAGAACCCAACTGCATGGGTTCCTCTGAGGCCCTAGCAGAAGTCTGCTCGGGTTTGAATACATACTCAGGAGAAAAGGTTTGTGGGGCCGCTGCAGGAAGTCTCTCCTGGCGTCTCTCTCTGTGCCTCCTATCAATCTGTATGGCTAAGTGCATCAGGGAGTCTAGTGAGAGAGATGTGGGAAAATTGACCAGGCTGTCTTTTACAGCGTCAGATAGCCCGACTCTAAACTGACTTCGTAGGGCAGTATCATTCCACCCTGTTTCTACCGCCCAACGGCGGAATTCGGTACAATAATCCTCGACCCGTCGTTTACCCTGTCTGAGGTTACGAATCGCAGAGTCAGCAGAGGCAGAACGATCAGGGTCATCATAGATTATTGCCATAGCCCTAAAAAAGGAATCAAGAGATGAGCGGGCTGGGTCAGAGGGAAGTAAAGAAAATGCCCACAACTGAGGATCCCCTAGAAGAAGGGTCATAACAAAATTAACCTTTAGGTCCTCGGTAGGAAAAGAACGAGGGAGGAAACTAAAATACAATTTACAAGCTTCCTGAAAAGCAAAAAATTTACTGCGTTCTCCCGAAAACTTTTCAGGGAACGGAACCTTAGGCTCCACTACATACATTCCCGGAGCAGTGTGACTGCCTCCTGGAGGAGAAACAGGAGTAGGAGCGGCAGGCTGTTGGAGCGCATCCAATCTTACCGATAGTCTCTGGAGCCATTGGATGATCTGATCTTGCTGGGCTTCTTGTTCCCCTAGACGCTGGAGAAGATTCGCCCGGATAGCCTCAGCGGAGGGAGGAGACGCAGCAGCTCCTTCAGCATCCATGTCTTAAAAGGGCCCAACGTAATGTCACGGTCAGTATCCCAAAACTCAGAACAGGCCCCTAGGGTCCGGTCTCGGCTCACGCTTCTGCCTATAACCGCCGCCTTTCACGTCGGGAGGAGCCCTTCGCTACTCGGATGCCGCCAGGTCTTATTGTGAGAGACCCAAGGAGAGAGTTCTGAGCAAGCACGGGAACCAATCGTATGACAGGTAGATGGGGAACACTTCAGAGTGGTCAGGGGAGGCCGGAGTCAGCAACGATCAAGCAGCGCAGTACAAAAACAGAATCCAAGAGAATAGTCAGACAGGCAGAGGTCGGTTCAGGCAGCAGGCAAGGGGGGGTCAAAAACAGGCAAAAAGGTCAATACAGGCAGCAGGCAAGAGAGGTCAGGAACAGGCAAGGTCAAGAACAGCAAAACAGCAGGATAATCGCACCCAGGAAGTAACCAGAGGTAAACCTACGTTGGGCAATGATTTCCATTCAGTGAGCGCTTTAAATATTTGAATTTTGGCGCCGAAATGACGTCATGCGCGCGCCGGCGACGGACGCCAGTGCGCATGCGCGCGCATCAGGAGCGCGCATGCGCATAAACAGCAAAGCGAGGCGCGCGCGCGCGCCTAGAAGGAATCGGCGGGCGTCCCCGCACCGGAGGAGGCGGCGGGCGTCCCCGTCGCCCCACTAGACCACCAGGTATTGTTACAGAAACACCATCCCTTCTTAAGAATTGGGTGCGGTTCTTAAAGGAGAAAGAAAGGTACAATCACTGGGGGGGGTGCCAAAATGTTAAGCACCCCCAATGATTGTAATTGCTTACCTTATACCCAGGGCTGGTGCTCCTGTTACCCCAGCCCGGGGTAGATGCGAGAGAGTGATCCTCTTCCTTTTTCTGTCTTTGCACCACTTGCGCAGTAGAGTGATAAGCTGAACTTTACACATGTTCACCCTATTGTGCATGTGCCGGCCCTGGGATTTGGAAGAACGCTGACAGGCGGAAGGGGATCACTCTCAGCTACCCTGGTGCAGTTTTCTAACAGGATCACCAGCCCGGGGCATAAGGTAAGCAATTACAATCACTGGGGGGTGCCTAACATTTTGGCACGCCAAGTGATTGTACCTTTCCTTCTCCTTTAACAACCAAACCCAACTCTTAAGAAGGGTTGGAGTTCCTAGGTTCCAACAGCTGTTTTATTATTTTAAAATACCTCATCCCTCAACCAGACACACAATGACTGATGCTAATGGCCACATGCCTTTGGATAAGAAGAAGAATTAATCTATTTGCTACCACCGCTCTGGGTATGAATTGCCTTTTCAGATTAAGGTTTTACACTGAAGGCATAGCAGCCTTATAGGGGAATGTTACAATTAGTCATTACATATACACAGGGGTGGTAACCTCTAGCAACAAAGTTTTTAAATGGGTGACCGGTGCATTTTACCTGTTGATTGGTTGTTGCAGGTGATTAAAACGGTTGCAAACTTTTACCCTTTATAAATGAACATCATCAATCTCATTGTCTTAGCTGGAATGCTATTTAACTGTATTCTAAATGCACACAGTCTGTGTATTATTATGAATGGGGCACATGCATATGTGAGTCTCAAGTGAGACTTGAGTTTGAATGTTAGGAAAGGCTGTTCTCTATACAATAAACCTGTGGGCACATTCTGAAAGACCTGGGCCTGAAGATCTGTGCTTCACCTCTGGAAAAGAACTGTGGTTGTCTTGATTTTACTGGCTGTGATAGTGGAATCCATATTTCATACACTATACACAACAGTCTGGAGTTTTCTTCTAAGTACACAGTTTATCTGCAGTTAGTAGAAAAACAGTTAAACTAAGGAAAAGGCAATTTAAGACCGAGGCTTTAAGGGTCCTGTCAAATAACATATCCATATACATACAGTATTTGTTAATAAGCCCTTTTATGTATAAAACTACACCAGTTCAGTATCTCTTAGCAACCAGTATAGAATTTGTTTGATCATTCAGAGGACTATTCATGAAGACATGTCTGTTTTGCTACTGTAGGTTGTACATGGAGATTTCTTTAATGATATTTAATGTTTAGTCCTGTGAAAATCAATTAGATGAAGTAATCAAAATACATTACTCATATATTTACTGTATATGTGATAATAATATAACAAAGTTCACATACTTCAAACTACCTGAGCAGTACTAAATAATAAGATACTAAGAGAGAAATAATTGTTTTGGAGTTAATAGTAAGTTAATAGTATTACCGTTATTTTGGCGAATAGTCTTTTAAAAGTTGGGGGTGCCTAAGAAAGGTTGCTCAGTGCCAAATATCTTAGATTTATGCTCAAGCTATGACATGACTTGAATGAAGTCAATTTACTCGAATTTACTCAGCAAACAGAATCGTTTTCTTTTAGGAAAGGATATCTGTAATAATATCCAGCATTCTAATATCCTGTACAGGTATGGGACCTGTTATCCAGAATGCTCGGGACCTGGGGGTTTTTCGGATAAGGGATCTTTCCGTAATTTGGATCTCCATAACTTAAGTCTGCTAAAAATTATTTACATATTGAATAAACCAAATAGGATTGTTTTGCCTCCAATAAAGATTGATTATATCTTAGCTGGGATGAAGTACAACATTCTGTTTTATTATTATAGAGAAAAAGGAAATCAATTATAAAATTAGAGTTATTTGCTTATAATGGAGTCTATGGGAGATGGTCTTTCCATAATTTGGAACTTTCTGAATAATGGGTTTCCGGATAATGGATCCCATACCTGTACTATGAATGTGCTTATATATGAAGTTTTCATTTGAGGAGGATCAAATAATTGGGTGGTTTGCAATGCCATTGCCAAGAAACTGCAAAAATATATTGTAGTATCCACCCAAAGAATATTCAATAATGCAGCACATGGGAAAGAATATGTAAGCATAGGCATCACAGTAATTATGCAAGGGGCTTATATACCTAGGTACTTCATACTTTGAAAGTAAAAATGTATGTTAGAATGGATTTTAGTGATCCAAGTATAACTTTAGGTATGTTAGGCCATTACAGCTGACACAATAAGACAAGGACACAAAATGAGTGGGTCCACCCAAGCAGAGTATGAAATCAAGCTTACAGGAGACTCCAGGTCAGTGATTAAATCATGCAAACCTGTTGGTATACTAGTCATTCTCATTACAGCACTTTATTGACTGCCTGCAATAATTAGGTGGATATTGGCTGCTAACCCAATGTTAATCTAGCCAGTAGTCAATTGGCCCATGTATGAGGCCATGACTGGCCTCTCCCACGAATATCAGCCAGAATGGCTAAAAAAAACCTATTATTCAAAGACAGCATTGACCTGTGTATGACCAGCTTAATTTTAAAATAAGTCATGGGATGAGATAGGGCCAGCAGGTGTCCATTTTACAATGACTTTTGAAAAAATATGTTTTATTAGTGTCTTCTTCAGTGAAGCTTTAAACTCCTTATTCCTAAGTGAATATATGATGGGGTTTAAAGCTGGTGTTAAAACTGCATAAAGAAGAGAAATTAATTTGTCAGTTTCAAATGAGTAGCTGGAGGTTGGCCTCATGTACATGAAACTGATGCTGCCAAAGAAGATGGTGACTACTGTTAGGTGAGAGGCACATGTTGAAAATGCCCTTCCTCTTCCTACTTTTGTCTGGATATTTAGGATGGTAGAGATAATTTTTATGTAGGAAATGAGAGTAAGTACAAAGGAGCTCAGTCCTAGAAATCCACCTGCTGTGAGAATTAGTACATTATTCATGAAAGTATCCGCACATGAAAGCTGGAGCATTGGAGGGATATCACAAAAGAAATGGGAAATGCTATGTGAGCCACAGTAGGGCAGACGCGCTGTGAAGACTGTGTGTACAATTGAGCTGGTGAATCCAATTAACCAAAGACCTGCAGCCAGTTGGAAGCAAGTTTTTTTGCTCATAATAACTGTGTAATGCATGGGATTACAGATAGCAACATAGCGGTCAAAGGCCATGACTGACAGAAGCAAACATTCTGTACTGCAGCAAGAGACATAGAAATACAGTTGAGACATGCAACCTCTGTATGAAATCTTGTTGTTCCCCCCAATTAAAGCCACCAACATCTTGGGAACAGTAACTGAAGAGTAGCAAATGTCAAGGAATGAGAGATTTCCCAGAAAGAAATACATAGGTGTGTGAAGCTTTTGGTCTACCCATATTGCTATGGTGATGGTGAGATTACCCAGAAGCGACATGAGGTAAAGCAGCAGAAATATCCCAAACTGAAAATACTGAACACTTAGATCACTAGACAGGCCAAACAGAGTAAAATCCACCTCATTTGTCCAATTTATCCAGGGCATTTTACAAGTATATGCCTCCTGTGTAGTAAATTAGATTGTTGTTATTCATCATAGAAATTAAACGTTATTATGTAAACTCTAATTTCAGTTATAAATTATAGTGCATTTGTTTTTGTCCGTGAATGAATTTATCCTTTGTAGTCACTAAATTTAAAAAGTGTGCGCAGGTCGTTTCAAGCCAATCCAGAATTGTGTCCATACAATATATTTATGTCCTACATTTGTTGAAGGTGCTGGATTTGTATGCATGAGCATTGATAAAAAGGCTTTAATAAAGTAGCTTTATGACCTATAGAATGGCTTACAGTGTGTGGCATGCATATAGATTTTTATGGTAGACTTTACAGACCGTTCAGACTGTCAGTGTGTATGGAATCAAATTGTCACAACTTGAATTTCTAATCCGTTTAATCGGATTCTGTTGGGAAGTGGGTAGGTGTAATATATTGCCTTGTATCCAATTGAGAGAGACAAATAGTCTATTGCAAATAAAATGTGTCTCCAAAAGTCTAAAGAAACATTACAAGGAATCCTATTCACCGTAAACTTCAGGAGAAGAGTTAGAAAATATATAGTTTCTGGTGATACAGTTTCTGGTGATACAGGAACTCTGGAGCTTCAGATTAGTAAAAGTTATCCAAGGACATTCATCCAATTTTCTGCTATCATTGGGGCAAGAGAAGTTTAACTCCACACTTTGGGGTCTTAGCTCAGAGATCTTTGATTTAAATAGAAACAAAACTGTACCTAACAATTATAAACAGTGTTATCATGTCTCTTTTTTTACTTATAACATTATATAAAAGTGATTCATGCCTGATACCACCAGTATCCACTACAGTTTTTCAAGTGCAAACGAACATTTTTGCAGAGGTGAAAAAAGTTTTGACCTCAGTGGTCCTCCCTGGGCAAACGCTTAATATGCCATAGCTTTTGGCTGAGAATCTACCTATGTTCCTTATCAGTTCCTTATCCTTGTCCGAGATCTAAAATCACTCTTCATTGCAGGATTTTGAACTCTTAACAGCATTAGTAAGGCAAAATAAACTACAAATGTATAAGTATTGGTTATATTTTGTAATAGGAAAACACGAAGCACAAAAATGAACCAGACTTTTGACCTTCTGGTTTTCTTTAAATTACCATTTTATGTTCATAAAGACATTATATTTAGTTTATAAAGACACATTTTGAAACATTTTATTTACCTAAAAGTCATACCTGTTACTATGCCTAATACAGTGGTGAAAAATATCAGGAGTTGTACAAACAGAGGTGTTTTGCAGGTGCATCATTGTTTATCATGGCCAACGACTGCTGCATTTATAAGAGAACTGCGTCCCTGCAGTATTTTCTGTTGTGCTATAGGGACACATGTCAGGAAACCTAAGGGACAAACAGAAAGTTAAGAACATTAACGGTTTAGTCATTCAAAAGAAAGAAAAATAACTTGTATAAATCACACTTTCTACACTAATAAACTGCCAACTCCCTACTCCAGTTGCCACCTCACTTTTTTCCAAGAACATTTTGAAGATTTCCTGGAAGGGGAGCAACTTTTACTTTATTTGGGAAAATATTTTCGGAACAAATATCTAACTAGGATTGTATATAAAAAAACACTTTTATAGCATAGCATATTTAGAAATGTAATGTAAACATTGTTTAATATATGTAATTGAGTTTGAAAGACATATACCCACTAAACATGCTATTAACAAATATGTAACTTTTTACAGAGGTTGCTGATTTCTTAATAAAATACATTTAAGCATACTTTAGTCTGCCAAATTACACCATAAACTCTAGAATACATCCCAACACCTATATGTTATAAAAGTACAAGCGCAATGATAGTACAACTTTGTTAGAGTTTATTTCCATTCATTTACAAATTAGTAATATGGAACAACAAACGTCTTAAATTAATTGTTTCTCTAGAATCTTTAGAAGGCAACTACAGTAATTTATTGTTGGTTTTATCCATTCTTTCCTTTTATATCCAAGCTGTTCTTTTCACTATTTTTACTTGACCCTATCACTTTCATATTGACTCAAGGGTGCATGGAGAACTTGGCATTAAAATGTAATATAATATTTTGGTAAACAACCTGTACTGTCACACTGACCCGCTCCAGACAAAGTGACCATCTCATAAGAATGATGGGAAAATTCTCTCTTTTTGCCAGTGGCGGTTATCTGCAAGTAGTTGGATCAACAGCAGTAACAGGAGGCTTGTGCCAAGGACCTTGTTCCTTGTATAGACCTTTGCAGTGGTAAAGGATGTCATAAATGATCAGTTTATATTTAAGTGCACATCTTTTTGAAGGTAGAACAAAATATAGATTGCAATATACTGAAATAATTTACAGCGACAATCCAGAGTGGGTCTGAGAATTACAACATTTACATTGCAAATGATTCAAGCTACAATTGAATTTTTTATAGTTGAACCAACAAATGTATTTTTTTAGTTGTAATACTGGTGTGTAGGCAGCCATCTCAGTGCTTTGTGCCTGAGCTTTCAGAAGGAGCCAGCGCTACAGGGCAGAACTACTTTCAGATAACCTATTGTTTCTGCTGCTCAATGTACTTTCAATATGACCCAAGTTGCAAAATAGCTAAACAGGGTTTCTCCCACTTGGGTGCTATTCTCATGTTTACAACTAAATGGGGCACATTTAGCAATGCAAACATTTTGTGAATTTCTGAACTCTACAATGCTAAAATCCTCTCCAGCTCACAGGAAACCTGCTTTTGGGTAGGATAAGGGGAAAAGGGGGTCTGGGTTGTCAGAATTTACTGTCCTTCATTGTATTCAATGTATTTGGGGCTAAAGTTCCTACTGTTACTCACTGTATTTAATGAATTTTGGGTGCAACTGGCATCTGGTTTTCACTGCATTTAATGTATTTTGGGTGCAGCTGCCATCCATCTCTCACTGCATTTAATGTATTCTGGGTGCCACTACTTTTGCCCCCACTGTATTATGTATTTAGGATCTGGAATTATTGTTTATAGAAGTCAATGTACCATTATTTACAAGTGCATACTGTGTTTATATCTATATATCCTTTACTGTACAAGATAATTTAAGCTATTAGCACATGGGGCAGTTTTATTTACAGTGTATTTAGCTGGCACAAACATGCCTAAAGCCACTTTAAATTACTGAGATGGAGTATAAGCAGTTTTGCCCACTTGCTAAAATTCAGGACTAGAGATGAGAGAATTTTTTGGCAGGTATGGATTGGCTACGAAATTCTGCACTTTGCAATTGGCGAATTTGAGACAATGTTGCGTCAAAAATTCTTGATCACGTCGAAAAAGTTGCAGCAGAAATGTTACGTCAAATGAGTAAGTCAAAAATGTCACACATGCCAAAAAAGTGTGGTAGCCGCATTTCATAAATTTTTTGTCATTTTGCATATTTTTCAGCAAAGCAAAGCGAGACAGATTTGCTCATCACTATTTAGGACAGTACCAGCAGTGCTACTAGCCCATGGAGGCACTATCAGTTCAGGCAGCTGAATCCTTAGAAGAGCTGTCAGGGAGCTGCTGTCTCGTTATCTGCCTATTGTTCTGCTGATCGGCTGCTGGGAGGGAGGAGATATCACTCCAACTTGCAGCTCAGCAGTAAAGTGTGACTGAAGATTGTCAGAGCATATGGCTGTGGCACCCTGGGAAATGAAGAATATGACTAGCCCCATATGCAATATCAAAATTAAATATTAAAAAAATTGTTTGTGCTTTTGAGAAATGGATTTTAGGGCAGAATTCTGGTGGAGAAACTCTATTAACTGATGCGTTTAGAAAAAACATGTTTCCTGTATTCCTGTATTCCAGTATTGCAGTTTTTTTTTAATTAATAAACAGGGCATGGTGCCATACCTGCCAAAATTGTAATGATTAAGGACACTAATTGATTAATGATTAATCACTATGATCTTCTCTGAAAAAATATTGCATTCAAATTACCTTACAGGTGTTGTTAACCTTTAAATTATCTTTTAGTGTGATGTAGACATTGATATTCTGAGACAGTTTACATTTGGTCTTCATTGTTCATTCTTGGTGGGTTTTCAGTTATTTAGCTCTCTGTCCAGAATCTCGCCATGTTTTTTAAGCAACTATGTGGTTGCTATGGTCTTTTTACCCTAGCAACCAGGCAGTGGTTTTAATGAGACACTGGAATATGAATAGGTGAGGTACCGAATAGGAAGTTAAATAATAAAATGTAACAATAAAATTGTGGCCTCACATTGCAACAATTTTATGCCTGCTGGGGTCATTGACTCCAATTTGGAAAGAGGCAGATCAAGAAAACCTATAAATAATAAACAAATATACCACCTCTTGCCACTAACCATAACACACAACACCTTTAACAAAGGATCTATGCATAGTGGGTTGGAATCTCTGATTTGGGGCTCTAGAGATTTTAGCATACTGTGCATCGCATTCTAACGGCTTCCTGTTTTAAAAGGTATGGTTGGAATGTATGATATCTTGTGCCCCTGAGAGTATATCTCAGTTCTTGTTTGTTTCTAGAAATTAACAATTTTGTTCCTGTCTGTTATGGTATTTTTATTCTCCAACATGCATTGTATAGTGTTGTGTAATATACTGAAGCTTATATCTGCCCTATAATGTTAACAGTGGTACATGGAGTACATATAGGAAACAAACAGAAATAAAAAGATACAAACAAACAAGAGCATGTAAATAAGTAAAGGAGAAGTAAAGGCACTGGGGGGGGGGGCATTAAATGTTATGCACCTCCCCCCCAGTGATTATTATTTACCTGAGACCCCAGGCCTGTGCTCCCGTACTGTGGCCCAGAATACTACAGCAGGAGCACCACATCGCTATCTTCTTCCTAGATCCTCTCTACAGCACAGTATGGATGTGCACATGTAGTAGAATGAAAAACTGAACCTAGGAGTCACCTTTTCACTCTATTGTGAATGGGCAAATGTCCAAGGGCTACAACAAATATGCACGAGCAGGAAAAGTATTGCGATGTAGTGATCCTCGAACAGTTTTCAGCAAAAAGGGAGCACTGGGTCTGGGTGCCCCTCAAAAAAAGTAAGCAATTATAACCACTGGGGGCAGTATAACATTTGGCACCACCAACTTATGCCTTTTCTTCTCTTCTAAGTGGGAAAATTTAAGGGCACATTCATCAAAAATAGTGGTAAATGTGACCAATTGTGACCAAGGCTTTTCCAGCAATGAAAACATATTACCTTGATTTTGCACATATTGGAAATAAAAAAAATCACAACTGGGTACATCATGCATAGTTACAGCAAAAAATGTGGAAAATGACAAAATCACATTTTTACCATGCATTGCAAAGCAACATAATACCTGAAAAAAATGCTAAAAAAAAAAAAAAAACAATCCTGAAAAAAAGTAAGTGCTTTTTACCATGCTTGAATGCTGCATACATATTTCCCACTGACTTCTATGACATCAACCAGTTTTAGGTGAGATATTTTTCAAATCACAGGATAAAATGAATTTTGACTTTCCTCAGTTTGCCACAAAGTCACAACAATATTTTAGTGCAATTTGCACCAAACGGCAGTCACATTTTGTTTTTATATATTTGCTCCCAAGTATCACATAACAAAATATAGTTATATTGACTCCTGAAGTCAACTAAAGGCACCTCAAGCTATTATTTAAATACTTATTTTTCTATTCAGGTCCCCTCCTATTCATACATCATTCTTTCAGTCAAACCACACCCTGGTTACTAAAGTAATGTGGATGCTAGCAACCAAATAGCCACTGAAAATCCAAACTGTAGAGCTGCTGAACAAAAACTACAAATAATAAAAAATGAAGACCAATTGCAAATTGTCTCAGAATATTACTCTCTACATCATACTAATGACTGTGGTCACCTGAAGTAACAGGTTCATCATCCGCTGTGAGCAATTTGCACCCCAAACCTATGTTGTGCAGCCGTGGATACTGTGTGCTCCCAGCGTAAAAATGTTATTTACACAACCCTTAGGCCTGTTGCCCGCATTGCACATATGCACAATTACATGTGTTTTGAACAGCATAAAACATGTTTGGCAAAATGGCAAATTTGCTGTTCCAAAGTGACCCTTAAGCCTTTCCAAGAAAGCCTTAGCTACAGTGCCCCTATAGTGCAAATGCACAGATGTGGCAGCTGGAAAGATATCTGTTTTTGGTGAAGCCATTTCTTTTAAAATGTTTTCATGCCACTCAAGAGGAGCCATAAATTACTGAAACTGTGTGTTATATTTAATATGTGCAAAACATAAATCTAAGCTGTTTATGAAGATTTTTAAAGACAGTTGTTTCCTTGCTCTCTGAACCCATTAGATGGCCCAAAACTGGGTTTAAAAGCCATTAGTTAGATGTCCGTCTTCAGATCAATTATTACTAAAATGAATAAAATGTGGAATACATTTTGTCCATGCTACACTTTTCTTCCACATATTTCTACTTCCCTCTCAAGCAGCTCTGCAGCTATAAATTCTACAAAGCAATCGTTTTACAGGAAAAAGTGCATTTTTATTTCACGTACTTTTGCTTGAAGAGCAATATTAAACTCTTGGTTTTTCAAGGTGTATATAACTGGATTTACCAAGGGAGTCACCAGAATGTACATAAAAGACAAGCCTTTGTTGATCTGTGGTGAGTTTACTGTGTCTGGTGAGACATATACATTAATTAGAATGCCGTAATTAATAATAACCACAAACAGGTGCGAACTGCATGTGGAGAACGATTTCTTCCTTCCAGTTGCCGATGGAATTGCTAGAATTTTGAAAATAATAAAGACATAGGAAAAAAGTATGAAAACTAAAGATAATAGCATTATTATGCCACTACTTAAGGCTGCAACCCCTTGAACAAGTTTTGTGTCTGAGCAGGAAAGTGCCATCAGTGGTGCAAAGTCACAGTAAAAGTGATCAATAACGGGTATGATCCGATTACAAAATTCCAGCCTACTCAGCAGAACTGATATTAGTACAGCGACCAAAAAGAAAATAATGCAAAATCCAATAACAAGACGAAGACATAGTTTGTTGTCTATAAGCACTGAATATCGCAGTGGATTGGAGATTGCTAAATATCTATCATAAGACATTAGCGCATAGAGCAAATATATTAACATTCCCATTGTGCCCCATATATTTAACTGAATGATGCATCCCATCACTGAGATAGTTGCTCTTTCTGCCAAAATGTCATGCAGCATCTTAGGAACCACACTTGTAGCGAAACATAATTCACAGACGGACATGCACTTGAGAATGAAGTACATAGGGGTCTGTAGGCGTGCGCTGATGGTTACTAACACAATTATCAGAAGGTTCTCTAAACAGATTACAATGTAGATCAGAAGGAAAAGAAGGAAAAGTATAATTCTGAAGCCATGCAGTCTGTTGAATCCAAGGATTAGGAATTCATAGACAGCTGTATAATTGTTCTGCTGCATTGCCTGTAACAATAAAGCAAAAAAGATTGGTTATACCAGGGGCATTTCTGGTTTATTGGTACAGTGTTTTGGTCTTATATTCAAAATATTTATTCAGTCATGGATTCCTGGTTACTACTACCCTAGCCTTGAAGACAGAGCCACATGTTGGGCTGTAAGAACAGTTCTTAGTTTTCTATGCTCTCTTACTAGTAACACTCATACTCATATGGTCTTATGTTGTATGCTCCTGTGTAACAAAGTCTGTAAATACCCCCTGTTGTCTTTGCTCTGACCCTTGACTTTGCTCAGAACCCACAAACGTGTCAAATAATCCTTACCTTATTACTTCAAGAGACTTTTGGTATCCATAACAAAACAAAATACCTCTATCTAATGATTCAGCATTAATGTTTCACTGATGTTCAGAGGCCTTTAAAGGCAGCTGATAAAAAATGTCCATCTTGTCCGATTGGCAAAGCGACCGACATCCAAGACTTTTGCCCATATAGGTCACCTTGTCTCCCACCAAACACGCACCGAATATTGTATGAACCCTTGTTTTGTATGTTAATATCTGTGCATATAGTTCACCTTTACACTATCACCCTCAGCTTAGCAGCAGATCCTGGTAGCACCAATTCTTTACTGTGAGATTCTTTCCAAGATGTGTCATTTTGTCAATCAATAAAAGTTAGTACAGAATGACTGCTAAATACAGTATGCTCAAACATAAATATCCCCAAACATAAAGGTGGCATATAAAAATAGCATGACACTAAAAATGAATCCTTTTATAATGCAGTATTCTCAAAAATATATTTAGCAGACTGGGGGTCATTATTATTAGTATCATAGAGACACCTAGTGGGGTTAGACTCTTGTGTTAGCAGTCTAAATTTATGTATACTATGTAAAATACTTGGTAGTAGAGAGTTACCTTTTATGCACCATTTAGGAAGAATGCGACTTTAAATACTAACACGATGGGTACAAAGCTGTTAAACTGATTTATGCCAAAGAATGGTATGAAAGTGATATATAAAAAACTGAATGTTCATAAAGGGTCTGTATTGTTCTTACACATGAGATTATAGAGAACTATTTCGTGAATATGTGATTTTTTATACAATGCACTAATTCTGTCATTTACACTGGTATTTTTTATGCTGCCTTGGACCTGTAGGGGGGTTGAAAATTCTGGAATTAAAAGTAGCATAGAATAATGTGTAAGAAGTGACAGTTCATCTTAACACCACATTTTACAGCAGAATTTTACAGTTGGTGCAGATCTATATGTACAATTAATATCATTACACAGCTTCAGAAATAAGCAAGAATTTACACACACCAGGGCCAGAACCAGGGGTAGGCAGAAGAGGCACCTGATCAGGGGAACGTATACCCCCAGCCCACACTCTCCTGCCCCTGCTGCTTGTCATTGTGCGGCTCACTTCCCACCCCTGTGATAATGCACACTGGGGGGGGGGGGATGCAGGGGCGAGGTGGATGATAGGGTTGCCTAGGGTGCCCAGTTGGCTTGGCCCCCTCCTGACACACAGTACCATGGGATTAATATGGCGATATCTGGTATATTACAGTACTGTTTTTACACAGTGTTAGAAATAGTCCTCTACATTTAATGAGAAATCCCATATGTGCATTGTAGAAATGTCATAATTTGTCTATTCAGAATCAAATCCCTGCTCTGTAATGAATCATCTGGGTCAGTGTTCTAAATATATTGCATGTCTGGCTTTCTGAATAAAATCTCAATCAACTGATGCTATTACGACCTTGACACAGTGCATCAAAAATGTCTTGATTCAGGAAGCATGCAATCTCAAATGCAATATTAAATTGTTTTGTCTAATGAAGCCAGCATCAGTAATTCCTTGTAGAATACTATTATTTCACCTTTCTTCCCCTGACAGCCCACCACTCACAAGTCTCATCTGGTGCTAGGAACCAGTATCATTTGTAAACTTTGCTTTAAGAGTGATAGTGCTATTAAAAATTGTATAATAAGTAGGATTTTTTTTTGTAATTTGACACAATATTCTAAGGCTCTTGTGCATGCTTTATATGCACTATGGAGTGTATTATGACGTCGATTATAAACAATGCTATTATATTGGTGAGTAGTACTGTAAATGTAGCTAATGTCACCTATAATTAAATATTTGACTTTTTGCTAAGCAAGGAAATTGATCTTACCAAAAGGCCTGTGATCCAACAGATCTGTGGAACAATTATGTATTTGTTTCTCTTGTTTTAGCATGTACAGTACATGCATTGCTTATATATGCCCAGATCCTTATTATACACCATACACAGATTTCTCCCAGTAGACTTATTAATGGCTTAGAGCAGTTGGTTATTTATGATCTCATTTATACTGATATCTTAGACTGATATCTGTAACTGCTGACATATGTGAGAGATCAGGGAATGCAAGTTTTTATTAAAAATGTATGTTACACTGAGCTAAACTACTGTATGTTAAAAATGATACATTTTTGATGAGATGGCATTTCCCTAGGAAGCACCACAATAAAAATATCGACAGGGGCAATGTGATCAAATATATTCTTGTAGAACTGTACTGCATTTGTCTTTCTTGTTGGTAAATTGGATTAACTTTGTTGAGCTTGAATCTATCTGATGAAAGGAAGTGCTATTATTTCCACCCTTAATTATCCTCCTAGACAGAGAGGCTGATGGGATGACTCTTATGGACTTATTTATCAATTAGATTTTTTTACTTTGAATAAACTAAAGATTTAAAAAAAAAAAAAAAAACTTGAATGTTTTGCTTATTTATCTGAATATAAAAAATATATTGCGGAAACAAACTCAAATACCTCAGATTTGTGAGTTTATAAGCTCAAAACAACCCGAAAAACTCAAAAATCTTGCAATGAAAAAAATGGCTGGAATTTGCTTAGGGCAACTCCCACTGAATTCTACATAAACTTACAACTTTTACGTTAAAGTTTTTGATTTTTTTTGCACCTAATAAATATCGGACATTCAAGTTTAAGGACCATAATTTGAATTTTGGGAGTTTTAGAGCAAAAATATTTGAATTGTGGCAGAAATTCGAAATGTTCAGTCACCCCCATACTCTTATTGGCAGTGAATATAGAATCTCCTATAAGGTATCTTGTATTACTGAAAGAACATTTCTTTCTATACCCTATTGGCCAGTTGGTGAGAGTTAATATTGTGCACATTATAGTTGCTATTATGTATACATATGTACTGGTTGTGTAATAATGCATTTATTAATAAGGGGTATTTACTTATACATTTCATTTCTAAAGTTGCTAAGCCATTAGTAAGGTGTATTTGGCAAAACGTGTGAAATTGAGACCTTGATTAGCCCATCCAGGTATTCAGTGATTCACCTATTTATGAATTATAAGGGTGTAGTTATTCATTTATTAATTCATTGGAATTTGCCAATTAGTATATTAGGTATGGCTGGAGTAAGCCACATGTATTGAAAATAAGAACTCAAGAGATTATTATTGCCATCTAGAGAGTGGTTATTTATATTTTTATACAAATATGGCAGCCCCTCCATAGAGGAACATGAGGGGATCAAATAGGTAATGTAAGCATTGGCCAAATACCTTTACGGCAAAATTATAAATATAAATATCATGAATAACAATGTTATAATAGATGTAAATAAAGTTTTATCTTATGTGTCAGTATCTCTCTAAGAATGTTTGTTGGGTAACCATATGTTTGCCCAGCAATATATGTATATCAGGGACACTATGAACTGATCTTACTTTATTTCCACATAATGTCTGATACATTATACTATCATATCATGCTATCATCCTTTCTGGTGATGCCACATACTTAAAGATAAGTGTTCCATAAAAGAGTGAGACCACCATAAGGTGGGATGCACAGGTAGAAAAAGCTTTTAATTTTCCCTTTGTCAAAAGTATCCTTAATATGGTACATAAAATGGCAGCATATGATGTGATCATTAATTTCAAGGTAGTACATCTACAGTGAAATAGAAAAACACAGACAATTTGCCATTGAATATGTCTGTGCAGGACAAGTTGAAAACTTCAACAGATTCACAGAAAAAAATGATTGATTTAGTTGGATTTGCAGAATACCAACTTAAATGTCACAAATTCTGGCAACAATGAACCCAGCATTCCTGCTGCCCAGGATAACAAATTAAGAGTGGTGCAAATGGACCTTCTCATATAGATGGAGTACTGCAGAGGATGACATATTGCCAGATATCGATCATATGCCATCATATGCCAGCAGACAATATAAGAAATGTTTTTCCTCTCTGTAACAGTGTAAGTATCTGGGGAATGATCAAAGACGTATAACATACTGTATGTCGGTGAATGAGAAATTACTTAGAAATGTATATATAGGGTTTTGGGGAGTTATGCACACCAGTGATAAAAATAATATGTTGCCCAACAGAGTGAAGATACAGACAAATTTGCCTGGACCATAAGGATCTGATGTTTTTTAGAGAGGGCAAATCCTTGCAAAAGAAATTGTTGGACTGATGTTTGATCTTATGGAAAAACAGATCATATTCTGCTGGTCAAGATAAGATTCTTTTTTATATTTTGAAAATAAATCTCCGTTGTCTAATTGTTCTTCAGAGACAATAACTTTCCATGTAAATTTTTTGTATACAGTATATGTTTCTTGAAACTATAACTGAAAAATGGAAAATGAATAACATACCAGACACTTGCATGGTAATATAATGTGTGTCTCAGGACCCATTGTTTATTATATACTGTAGATCCATAATTAGAATGTGGCATAATTGTAGACCAAAATTTATGGCCATCTTTTTAAACCACAGCATGTCAACATTTGTTCACTTTCTGAACCCTGGTTAAGGTCTAAATCCACGGGGCTGAATTTACACTATACAATGCTTTTGTGGACCCAAAATGTCTGGGTAAACAAGGATGGGCGGTTGTGTAGTTCTCTAATTTGCAAAGTGAGCTGTATAAAAAGAAGAGGTTTTATTTTTTTTTAAACTGATTACACAGTAAATAGTTTTATGAAGACACATTATTTGATATCTGAACTTATCTTAAAGTTTATGCTTCTTTTTATAAAGACTGTTTGACAAGGTGCTGATTTATAAGTGTGGCATCTCATAGTATTGTAGGCAATATTACAACATTGTGACTCCTCTTATTATTGCTATGTGGCATGCTGAGCTCTTTTTCCTTTAGGCAAGTTTATCTAAGTGATTAGATATGAGGAACACCTTACATAAACTATTTTTTTATTTTTACAATCAATATTCAATATGAGTGTCACTTACTGCTATTTTGTGTGCAGTTCACTGCTTAATTTTTTGTCTTCATCTTAAATTTTCTTATATTCTTATGTTGGCCTTTGTATATTAGGCAAAGATCTACTGGAGAATAATTCTAGCATGCTTGTTTTTATCTTCATTGTCTTTGAATGTGTAATCCTGCACCTTGGTCTTTCCTGGAAGCCTTCTGGTATGCACGGTTCTGTTCCATACAGATATCTTGGAACAGATTCATGATTCATGACTTAATTGAATTCCATTTCTCTGGTTTTATATCAACTAGAGCTAGTATCTGAAACAATTTTTGATGACTTGCTTGATGGTAATAGATATATTTTTTCAGGTTCTTCCATTGCTTGGCAGCGAGAATGTAGATCTGATTTTGGTGGGGTCTTGATTTTATCTCCAGTCATAAAGAAGCTTCTTTGCGAGAAACATGTATTCATTCACAGAAGCTTAATAGTTTTCCCCAGGCTTCATTTCTTTTTCCAACACCATGTTGTCTGACTGCATGTTCTTTTTCACCTTGGCATTACAGTCTCTAATTATAGAAAGTATATCTTGTTTCTGTGTCTTGTCACTTTCAACCTGGACTTCATTTTTTTTTCGTGTAAGATTTTTCCTTCATTTGCTTCAGATGTTAGGGTCAAAAACCTTTATGTCTGTAAATGCTGACTGGCTGCCTATCACATAAAAGTATTATGGACACTTTACTTTATATCCAGTTTTTCCAACATCCATGCTCAACATGAAAGTCACACAGTTTATTCTTTGGTTTTCACCTAAATTGAAGTCAGTGTGATCAGCTCACTGATCCCTAAGTGCTCTACTTCCAAGTTTACCACATCTACAGTACTTTACCTTACTTTGTGCACCACAGGTTGCAAGTTCCAGTTGTTTCGAAAAAACCTAAAAAGCACAGTGGCTATAATCCAACAAAATGTAAACACCAGATGTACTTGGATGATTCTGTAGTATAATCAGTGCCTTGATGTGCTCACCTGTAGAAACATTCTGTTTCATCTATCCATGTGGTTTTCTTTTTTTCATATTTGTGAATAACCTATTATCACCTAATCATCCTAATGTGACAACCACACAATCATACCTTGCTAAGCGTGGGACATTGTGCAAATTGCACCAGGCCTTATGGAGCCAGAGATCTGCGGCCTGCCCTTAGAATCAAATGCAGCCTGCATTAGACCACGCTCAATTATAAAGTGACAGGTGAGGAGAGGCAAGTAGGTGTCCCTTAGAGTCCACTTGTACCCCCTGGGGTCCTAAATGGCTCCTATTCCATTCCATTATAGGTGATAGATAGCTACATTATGAGAAAACCCGAGACAGTACCTATTTCTTACTGATACAGCTAGTACTTAGCTGTACTTATGTCAGCTAGAAGGGCTATACTGATTGCATGGGACTTAAAGCTGTTTCTACTAGAACTGGTCCTGAACTAGTAATCTTAACTTGAAAATAAGCTAGCCATAGGGGGGCAGGGTGTGTGACTGCATTGGGGCCTAACCTTATTACCTTATTCATGGGTGTCACCAGCACAATCTTTGTAGGCTACAGAGTTTGGAGGATGGCGGCACAAGTGCCAGTGCAGGGGGAGGGGAGCTGGTTGGCTGGGGGGCGCTGAGTGCAAATCTTGCACGTGGGCCTGTGTATGTGTAGCAAAACCATTTTTTTAAAGCTGTACTGACGTGCAAATCCTGTTGTTTTGCTTATGGTGATGATTCTGCAGATCTGTCAGCTATATCTTTTGGTGGCCTTTCATAAGACACTGCTTAAATTAGTTTTTAACTTTTGCTAATTTTACTGAAATTATTTTTGTGCCACTTAATTTCATACCAATGTCTTTTTTTGGCACTATTATGTTACAAGTATCCTGTTAAGTGTGCCAAAGTTATTGCTTATTGTTTTAATAAATACATACTTTATGTTTCTGTGTGATAATTAATTTGCTTCATTTTTAACATATCTTTTAATTTTTAGGTTATTTTCCAACAAAATTATTATTTATTGTTATAATTAGACTAAGGCAATATAGAATTTCTAAAAAATAGAACTAGAATAAAAAGAGATCAGCTAATTTGCCCTGAGCTAAAGGCAAACATCAGGGACTGCACTTGTCCTACGGGTAATCACAACAGCCTCAAGAGAATTTTATTGTTTTCTAAATTAACTTTTTATAAGGTTTATTTAAATACTGTACCTGCGATTATTAAAGCACAAGGGATTTTACCCTAGTGAAGCGAGGGTATAAAAATGAACCTTCAGCTGTGCCATCCCTTTAAGAGCAAAAGTGGTTTCTCAACAAATGTCTGTTTAGAGCCAAAATATCATTGGCCTTGGACCAACAATGATGCAGCACAGACACTACACAGCACTTGTGTGAATAACTGGCTCATCAAGAAGCGCTTCAATCATGAAACTGTCAGAAAAGGTAACATTCAAAATAAACAGTGTTCAGGTCGATAAGTGTTTGAATATTATTATTATTATTATTACAAAGATGCTGTTTCCAACTACCTGATCATTTTTTTCCAAAGCTCTCTTTCATAATCTAGCCAATCTCAATGAGTTATGTAAAGATTCTGCTGCTTAAATTGTTTGTGGAAAGGTAAGGCCATCTCCCATAGACTCCATTTTAATCAAATAAATCAATTTTTAAAAAACTGATTTCTTTTTTCTCTGTAATAATAAAACAGTACCTTGTATTTGATCCAAACGAAGTTATGATTAAACCTTATTGGAGGCAAAACAATCCTATGGATTAAATAATTTTTTAGTAGACTTAAAGTATAGCGATCCAAATTACGTAAAGATCCCTTGTCCGGAATACCCCAGGTCCGGAGCATTCTGGATAACAGGTCCCATACCTGTATTAGATATTCTTTGCAAATAACCTTTAGTTTCTCATTGCACAGCTAACACTGCTTTCCATGTAGCTGTCTCAGGCTCTGTTAGACGTGTGGGTACTTGCTGCCAGGTGTCTCCTCAATTGAATCAATATCTTGCTGACATGCATTTTCTCTCGGCCATTTCACATTTTAGGCAATATTCCTGATATAAGGACAGACTACTTCATTTTACTCTACAGAAATGAATTCTTCTGAAAGCAATATTTTAGTTGCTAATCACACTGATGTTACCTTCTTTATTCTCTTGGGCTTTCCAGGTGGCCAAGAAATGCAGGTAGTTTACTTTTCTTTATTCTTAGTAATTTACATATTGACAGTTGTGTCCAACATGCTCATAATTACAATGGTATGGATGGATTCTCGTCTACATATTCCAATGTATTTCTTTCTCAGCAACTTTGCTATTTTGGACACTTGGTGCTCAACGGCTGTGGTTCCCAAAACTATGCATTACCTAATAACACAAGACAAAGTGATATCCCATGCAGAGTGCCTTGCACAACTCTGTTTTGTACACTCTGTTGGACCTACTGAGTTTTTTTTGCTCACTGTCATGGCTTACGATAGATATCTTGCAATCTGCCAACCTCTACGCTATGCAACAATGATGAGCAATAAGAATTGTCTGCATTTAGCCATTGGTTCTTGGATGAGTGGTTTCTTTACTGGCTGGACACTAACTATTCCCACTGCAATGCTGAAATTTTGTGGTCCCAATCTCATTAACCATTTCTTTTGTGATTATATTCCTCTGGTAAAATTGTCCTGTTCGAACACCTCTACCAGTGAGACTGTTTTCTTTTCATTTGCTTGGGTTGTTGTACTTTGCTCTCTGGGTTTTACCACTGTTTCTTACTCTTATATAATTAAGACTGTTCTTAGGATTCCATCGGTTGTAGGTCGACAAAAAGCCTTTTCCACTTGTGCTGCTCATTTAACCATTGTCTTAATATTCTACGGAACAGTCATCTTTATGTATGTCCGGCCAAGAGCCTCTTACTTTTCTGACAAAGACAAAGTGATTTCTCTATTTTATTCAGTAATAACCCCACTTCTAAATCCTCTCATATACAGTCTCAGAAACCGACAGTTCAGACAGGCTTTGAAGAAGATGCAAGGGAAGATTTACAATTCCTTCTCTAGATTTTATACAGAGTGAAGGGCTAAAGGCAATGAATAAAATATGCATGAGAAAAGTGCTGGATTTTCTATACATCTGAATGGTCAATTCGCATACAATACAGAACAGAAGACAATATGTCTGTTAAAGCAAAAATATAAAAATATAAGGATATCTAATAAAAAGGCAGTCAAGGGACCAAGATGATTCCAAAAACTTTGTTGTAAATTCAATAAAAACTCACTTAACTTTGCAAATCATGGGCTCATATTTTATTGTATAGCTGCTGTAAAACTACTATATGATGGAAGATCTACACTTCATTTCAGCCATTTAAATGGTCTTCAGAAGCCATAGAACTAACAGAACCATATAATTTACTGGTGGCTGTCAAACACTTTCCCTGACTGAGATTGTCAGTCTAATTCTATACAACAGGCATTGGAGATTTACATTTTCTTGGTAATAAACTGAAAAAACTGGATCTGCCTGGAAATTTTAAAGGGGAACTATCATGAATGGGAACCAGCTCAACTTGACTCAGTTCTGACAGGCAGCATAGGGTTGATTCACTAAAGTGTGATATTGTATGCTTTTAGCGTTAAAATTGACGCGAAAAAAAAATGCGTGATTTGCTATAGTATTATCACGTGTGTTAAGTTGCATATCACATGCATTAAATTTCGCGCTACCGCATGCGTTAATTTTAACACTTTGCGTTAACTTGCGTGCAGAAATAATACTAAAGCATGGTTCACAAACACTTAGACGCACTAAATATCGCATTTGTCTGTGGGAAAAATAACACCTACTTGAGGCAGGCAGGAATTATAGAAAAGTACAGTTCATGAGCTTTTGGCAACACAATATGGACTTTGCAGTGTGATTTACTGTGTTGGCCCTAGAGTGATGCAGCCGCCAGTTTGCAGGGTAATTGTCATTTTCATAAAAGTAGTTTTATGGCGTGAATTGCTAATATGGCGGTTTTTCACACACAGCGACTATTTGTGCGCAATGCGTTGATTAGCGCGTGTTCCATCAAATACCGCACGAAAATAGTCTTTGCGACTTAAATAACGCAAGCAACATCGCGTCTAAATTAATGCAAGAATCCTTTTAGTGAATCATGCGTTAAGATGCGAAAAATTAGACGCGATAAAATTTTTAGCGCATGCTATAAATAGCGTACGTTTTAACGCACTTTAGTGAATCGGCCCTCATGTGTTCTGAGCAGAGAGGAGTGGAAGGGGTCCAGCCATTCTTGACTGACATCTAAAGTTCAACTCCTACCTGCCTATCTTTCCTATTCTATAGAAAACCTGGAAAAGACTTAAAATTCAACCCAATTTCCCCTTACATTGATACTTTCCATCTCACTCAACTGAGTCACTAACAAACACCTAGAAAGTTATGGGAAAAACATTAAAGCAGACACACATATAACTTGCTTTTTTGAACAACAGCAATCAAGTTATTTAGCACAAAGTCTTAGCAATGTGAAACATACATACCAAGTGAGCTGCAGGTGATGCTCGCGTTTTTATGCGGATAACGGTTACATGTGCCTGCACCCAAGCGTATTCCATTCATTCAGGTGCAGGCACAGGTAGGAGGCGTATGGCGGTATTTTCAGCAAGCCTTTTTTAGCTTTCCGAAAATATATGCCATACGCTTGGTCTGACATTAGCCTAAAACTACAATTTTCCTTTTGAATAACTTGTGCTAATATTTGTGCAATAGAATTGTAGTCACTTTTTACATGTTTGCAAGCTAATTGATAGCAGAATATATAGCCATTTCTTAGGCTAATGCCACACGTAGCGTTATCTCGGCAAGCCGAAAAAAGCTTGTCGAGAATACACCCCTACACTTAAAAATCATTCTACCTGTGCCTGCACCCAAAAACATTGAATATGCTCGGGTGCAGGCACATGTAGCCGATATATGCCAAAAAACGTGACACTGCATTTATGGCGGATATTGGCTACATGTGCCTGCACCCGAGCGTATTCAGTGCTTTCGTGTGCAGGCACAGGTAGGAGGATTTTTAAGCATAAAGGGCATATCCTTGGCAAGTAGTTTTCGGCTTGCCAAGGATATACTACATGCGCTACGTGTGGCATTAGCCTTAAGAATACAGGGACTGGCTATAGCAGTGTAAGTGCTACAGACTGACCAGGTGGGACTGATTAGACTAGCTGGTTAATCAAGAAGTCTGAAAGCCTGGCTAGTAAGTCTACAGGAGAGCTTTGACTGAGAGACTGAGTGTCTGTAAATCCAACATACAGGAGTCTGTCAAAATTATAGAAAGACTCCTTATGCGGAAAACCCCTGGCCCTAAGCATTCTGGATAACTAGTCCCATACCTGCATTATTAAACAGTGGAAAGAAGTAACTAATTGTATAAGTGATCAGCCTACTTTGGTACAATATAGTCAAGTGATCTGCAAGATATAGGATTAAATGGTAACCACACTCTCTGCTTCATTTCCCTTTCCTTTATCCCTTATCCAGAAGTTACAAAGCTTTATCTTTGTATAGTACATCATTTTAATTCACTTTAATTAGTTAAGAGAAAAAAATGTTGTGAGGTGATGAACATAAAAAGGAAGGAAAACAGCTCAGTAGGTCGGGCTAAGCAGGAAATCAGGTCCTATGTCTTACTTCTAGCCATGTGTGGGAACTTTGTACAAAATTGTCTGGTGGGGTAGTCTTGCCCAGCTAACCAAATCATATTGTACAGGTGTGAGTTCTGTTATCTGAGAACCCATTATCCAGAAAGCTCCCAATTACGGGAAGGTAATTTCCCAAAGACTCCATTTTAATGAAATAAATCAAAATTTTAAAAATGATTTCCTTTTTCTTTGTAATAATAAAACAGAACCTTGTACTTGATCCAAACTAACATATAATTAATCTTTACTGGAGGCAAAACAATCCTATTGGATTTATTTAATGTATAAATCATTTTTAGCAGACTTAAAGTATGGAGATCCAAATTATGGAAAGATCCCTTATCCAGGAAACACCAAGTCTCGAGCATTCTGGATAACAGGTCCCATATTTACCACATCTCTACATAATTCTTTCAATTAAAATGACATGTTTTCTTGCCACATACCAATTGAAGAGATGTTCATTTTACATTTTTTTCCACATTGGTATATAACTGAGTTTTAAAAAGGAACATCATGTGTGGACATCCTCCCATATGATCAACCCAGGGAATAGATAACTAGAATAGCAGTATAGATTAAAGCAGAAAGGGCATAAGGGGTCATTTAGGGCAACGAGTGCAAAATGCAGGCAAAATGCAATTACGGACTTAATTATCATGCTTTATATACAAAACACAACATTTCCCCCCATAATTCCAGCATCATTGTGGTCACCAGGGGAAGTTGCACCTGATACATCATCAGCCAATGTATCAACACTGACACAGTTGCACTTTGATTTAAACTGAGCATAATTGTGCAATACATTTTCTAACAACCATTAGCATCACTTCTAGCCAGTAAAAATGTTGTGTGCGGTCAGTTCTTTTGGTTTAAACCTGCTGCTTCTGTTGACACAGCCTGCACCGGTAACCCAAGTAGCTCCAGGCCTTCCCTGCATCAACAGACACTCTTGCACTAAATTAAGAACAGGAGGCAGTGTCACCAAATACCAAAATACCAAATGGACCCACATACCTTTTGTTAAATGTGATTTTACATGCAACTGACTGCAGCCTGGGAACTACACTTGTGGTTGTAAATTGGTCTTGTAGTTTATAGTGTAACCATGTTTTCAGTAACACACCAGGCATGCATAACCTATGGTTATCCACATAAATGGCATGTTAACCTATAGTTATCCACATAACTGGCAGGTGCAAGGTAGACCTGCATGAATACCAGCTCTCTTCACTCAATTCTGGAAATAAACAGAGATGCACATCAAGAAGCAGGACAATGTGCAAAGGGCAAACACAGATGCATGCTCATTTGGAGCCAACAGCAGTAAAAAAGTTAAGGGTTAAGGGAAAACAGGCCTTATCTAGCCAGATTGCTTGTCTGTTACTATGACTCTATCCCACCTACAGAACCTGAAATTATCTGATGAGTTATTTTATGAGAAAACCTTACCTAGAAAACTTAACTATACCCAAAGATTCCAATGCCAATAATCACTAGGGACACTTATTACTGGGTACAATGACTTTATAACTATGTTAAACCTATCACATCCTACACTAGCTTCTTCCAAGGCACTGAACAAAGAGTAAGTAGACAGGAAGATGGGCTCATTTAATTAGTAGGAGTGGAATAAGAATTGAACATAAAAGTTAAAGAGGACACGGTGAGGCCTTTTTATGAAAATTTGAATTTTTTTTAATGAAAATAAATGTGAAATTCTGCCAAATGTAAATGTGTGCTTATTTATTAGAAAACATGATAGTGATATAATGATAGTAATGTATTGTAGATAAAGCAATTATTATCTTTTACTCCAGACATTTTGTACCATTGTGTAATGCTGCAAACAGTGTCAGCTCTTTATACAGTAAATCAAATAATATTACAACATATTTATATGGACATTTTTTATTAATAAAGCTAATATTTTACTTTTTTAATAGCTTTTACAAAAGATGTATGAATCTCTTTATTTCTCAAAGTATATATTATAGGATTTATTAAAGGGGTAACCACTATATAAAAGAAGGAAAACCCTTTGTTGTTATTGCTTTCTTTCGTTGGTATCACATATACACTAAAAAGAATCCCAATATGAATGATAACTACAAAGAGGTGGGAGCTGCAGGTAGAGAAGGCCTTCTTTCTTCCTATAGCTGACGGCATTCTTAGGATTGCCTGCATAATGAAGACATACGCTAATATAGTGAAGACAAGAGGAAACAGCATTATGACTATGCTGAACAAAGAGGTGATCATTTGAAGAAGTCTCGTGTCTGAAGTAGAAAGATTTACCACTGGAGAAAAATCGCAATATATATGATTGATGATATTTTGATTACAAAATTCAAGTTTATAAAGAAATCCAGCAATGACACAGGCAAGTGTAAATGAAACTACACAAAAGCCAAGGACTGTATAGAGGCAAAGTGTTTTGCTTATAAGAGAAGTATACCTTAGGGGATTTGCTATAGCTACATATCTGTCATAAGACATCAGTGCATATAGGAAAGACATTGTGTTGCCTGTCGTTCCAAACATATGTAGCTGTATAATACAAGCAGTGACAGAGATAGCTGGCTGGTCTGATAGAATGTCATGCAGTATTTTAGGCACCAAATTTGTCACATACAATAATTCACATAAAGATATGCACTTCAGTATAAAGTACATAGGAATCTGCAAGTTTGCACTGATGGTAACCAGGACAATGATCAGAAGGTTTTCTAAGAAAGTTACAATATAAATCAGCAACAATAGGAGGAAGAGTGGAAGTCGGAATCTTTGTAGACTGTAAAACCCGAGGATCAGAAATTCAGAAACAGCTGAGCAATTTCCTGAATTCATCATATGTTATCTGTGGGAAAAAAGGAAAACTCATCAAAGCATTCTGTCAGTGCCTCGTAATGAAGAAAAAATATAAGTCATGAATCTTGCTCTAGGATTATTGTATTTTTCCAGCCACTTGCTCTTCTCTCTACCCCGCTTAATACATGATGTGTGCAGATCCCTTCAGTCACGGCAAATAATATTTCCTCTGCTTCTTGTGATTGTCCTTTAATGTTAGGACACATATATTGTTGTCTCTTTTTCAACGCTCTCTTCTATTACAGAGAAAACAGCTTTTACATTAGTGTACTTCTCCTCATGCAATAATCTTCCACTTCTAAATACTTGTATCCCCCATTAATAATTCTGTCTCTTACATATGTTATTTACCAAAAACCTCATAATGGGTCATTAAGTGCAGAGCAAAGTGCAAAACCAAAAAAATTAGAACAAATCACCATATGCTTTGCACATTTGCACCCTGCACTTCCATGGATGCAGGTCTTTGCATTGCAAACCATATAATTAACCATGATTAGATTACTCCAAATTAAAGGGCTATTTTCGAAATAGTTGCGACACTTTAAAATATAGCTAAAAATAGACTTGGATGATGCTTTAATTGCAAATATTACAAAGAGAACATATCAGATGTTGAAACTGAGAAATGTTATTGTTTTTCTGAAAAGTAATTTCTTTCTTGCAAAGAAATTGGTACAGTGCTATGTTCTGGAGTGGAATTTACTGCATGGGTTCAGGAATACTTTCAAAAACTACAGTCTGTGAACACAGTTCATCTCTGCATCCAGAAATGCAATTCTACTATGCAAAGAAGTAACCATATATAAACCTGATTCAGAAACACTGCTCCCTTCTCTGGGCCCAAGCTCTTTTAATTTCATAATTGAAAACTATTGCGTGGTCTGATTTCCAAGAAACATCCTTCTTGTGGAAATCATAAGCACCGTCATCCAGGCTACAAAGGAGAAGAACCATCCGGCTTTGTTAGCAGCACATGGTTCAAAAGCCAGCATGTGTGATGGTATGGGGACCCATTATAGCTTATGGCATAGGTAGTGTGCACATCTAGGAAGGCACTGTTAATACTGAACAATTTATACAAGTTTTGGATGCCATCCAGATAGTGTCTTTTTTTGGGAAGGCTGTGCTTATTTCAGCAAGGCAATGCCAAACCACATTCTGCACATATTACACCAGCTTGTAGTAAACTACTGCCTGTAGCCCAGCCCTGTCATCAACTGAATACATTTGGCACATTATGAAATGAAAAATATAACAAAGGAGACCCAGAACTATTGAGCAGCTGAAATCCAGTATCAGGCAAGAATGGGCAAGGTTTCACTTTCAAAACACAGCAACTGGGCTCCTCAGTTCCTTAACAGTTACAGAGTATTGTAAAAAGAGAAGCTTAAGCAAGAAAAACATGCCTCTGTCCCAGCTTTTATTAAACATGCTGCTAGCATAAAATGTAAAATATTTTTTCAGAAAACGAGAAAATGTCTTCAAACAATCATCCCATTGTTTTTTTAATTATATTTAACACAGTGTCCTAACTATTTTGAAAACGGCCTTGTACTCCAGTGTGCTTTATACCCACAGCACTGTACAACTGATATGTTCTATGGATCATTTGTGCTGCTGGTACACTTTAGGTACACTGTAAGCTTTTCATGGTATGGAGCTGTAATATAACTGGGTGGGAATCATACCTTTCACTGCTACATGGTGTAATCAGAGGGTTTTTATTTAGAGTTCAAGGCTCAAAACATTTGTACCAGGCTCAAGGGTCTCCTCTTAAACTGAGTGGTGTTTACCTGAGGACTAAAGAGCACCCTTTGGCACTACATATGTTCAAAGCATTGGGACCATATAGCTATATATATATATATATATTATTACACTGACAAGCTTTTTATTGTGACTGCCTACTTATTCAATATTTCTAATTGCATTGATGCAAAATAGCAATTAAGTGACTGCTGCTGGCAAAGTGAGCAATTTCCCTGTGTTCTAGTCTTTTAGCTGCCGCCTGACATCATTAACACAGATCCTAGATTGTCATCAACAATTTTGTAAATATTTTGAATGTATGTGGCCTGTTTTTTTTGCATTAATGTACTGAGGAAACTGACAACACACCACTAAATATTGGGAACAAGGGCGTAACTTGGTCGCTCCATGCCCCTCTGCAGAAAAATCTTTTGAGGGGGCAAGACCAGTCCCTCCTCCCCCTTCCCTCCCTCCCAACTCTCTTGTGCCGCACTTCCTGACTGGTTTAGATATATAAGTACACATAAAAACACACATACATAAGTGACGAAATGGCACAATGTTTTAATTAAACAGGATTCAGTAGAATCTACAGGAGGTGCTAATATGGAACAGATATCTAGTAGCAGCTGATCTTCTAATCATTTCTGTCTTTAGGCAAGATGCAATGTAATAGATGCCTTTGAGTAATTGGCCCCTTAACATAAGTCACAATGAGTTGTTTATTCCTCTTAACATGTGATTATTGCATCTATCTGCTGGAATGCTAAATTGTTTGTTAATCTCCTATTTTACAAAAGTAGATGTGCATGAACATGGACATAATTGTATAATTTTAGGCCTCTTGTGGGACATCAGTAAGAGGGGGAAAGGGACTCCTAGTATAAACAAAAAGTTAACCCCTATGGTAAACATTTTAATTATTCCCAGTACAGAGGTAATTAAGCAAAACAAGCAGCATAGTGATCCTACTGATTAGCTAGAGCACATACCTACCACTGTACAGTAATCTAATGATGTATGCCTGATCTCCTGTCTGAGCAAAATAAGAGAAAAAAAATCAGAAGCCAGAACTCTATCATACACTGATATTAATTGTTTAATTGGAGGCATAGAAAAGTTTGTTATCCATCCAAGCAGACATTCAGAATATACAGTAGGTTACAATATTAATGTAATTTCTTGTTAACAAGCATTGAGTTAATGCAAAACACCTGCTGATTGGAGCAAATGAAAGGACTGTTAAAGGGTAACTTTGAGATTACTGCTATCTACGAACCTTTAAACCATAACTAAAGCAGAATTGTTAGGATTGTGGAAGCCAATCACACAATCTTCTCTTCAAAATATAACAGGTAAATAATATGCCAAATGAACTATAGTGAATAAATAAGTAACAAAATACCGCTAAACATTTCTCTCTCTCTCTTTTTTTTTAACTTGAACCCATATTTGGTCTACTCTTGAAGGGCAAAACAAGTAAACCAACTCACCACACATCCCAGCCAGCATGCAACGTGTTGCTGCCTGCTGCTCTAAGAAATGACTGTGACCGGCTTTTTGATTCCTCTCTTGAAAGTTCCTTTATTGCCCCATTATCCCAATGGTCCAATTAGCAAACTAGAACACATCATTATTGTGTATAAAGCCAGCCAGCTACACTAGTAATGTATGGGCATAATTAACTCTTAGCAATAAATTATTAATGCAAGCTGGCATGGTCTTCAATTCTTAGATCTGTGCTTCAAAGGGACAATATTCCCCCTTTACAATATTAGTTAAATGAGCATAATAAAAGCAAATAACCAGTCCACCAAGAAGCTTCTGTGTAATGAGTTGCTCCTAAAAGCACAACAGTCTCCAGCTCTTAGGATAGAGTAGTGCATTACTCTGAATGTAGCTGTGATTACGAATAGGGTCAGTGGTTGGTGGTACGTACCTGGATGCCCCATGAAGCAGGAGAGCACTGAATTTAACACCTTCTATAAGCACTGTAGGCTACCTTGCACCCACATGGCCTGTGCTCTGCACCTTGAACTGTATTTTTAATCCTGCAGAGTATCTTCAGCCTTACAATGGTACCACAGCAGGTGATCCGTGTACATGCACATTTTGCACTGCTTTTATGAAGTCAATTTAAAATGGATTAACTCCCCAACCAAAAAAGTTGCATGTGTCAAAAGTTGATAAAGAAAATACTGAGAAAGAACAGAGAGAAGTTTATTGGGTAATGTAATTATTCTAGTAAGGCTGATGCCACACGTGGCGTTTTTACGCTGCGTTTTTTCTCAGCCTAAAAACACCACACAAGCCACACATGGCGTTTTTCAGCCTAGAACTGGTGACGTAAGCAAATCCCGTTGCCATGGTGCTAATAGTGTGAAATAGCAAAAAACGCTGCGTATTTCTGCTAGGTCTGGCAGCTGCCTTTGCGTATACATAGGAATAGCTTGCTTTGCAAGTACTGGCGTATTTCAGCCTACGCTTGAAAAATCCGTGCTAAGGCGTTTTCTAGCGTATTTACGCTTTGTGTGGTTTGCTTCGCGTCTTTTCAAGTTATTTCTATGGATGATGATATCAGGCGTTTTTCAGCCGCCGAGAGAATTAGAAAATACGCAGCGTAAAAACGCCACGTGTGGCATCAGCCTAACCCATGATATTAAAACAGTTTGATTTTAAGCAGCTGAGCTGACTCAGCCTTCACTGAGTTTTTAATCTGTTTTGCTAGAATTGGAGCAAATTGGTGCATTATGCCCAACAGATACTCACTCCCAAAGACATTTTAGGAGTACATGTTGCATATATTAAGTATCGTGCACATGGCCTGCTGTTGGGCTTGATGTATAACATGACCTTGTTGTAAACAGGATTGGAGAAGGCTATAAAGGGGTGGTTCACCTTTACATAAAATTTCAAGTATGTTTTACTGAGACCTGAACAAAAATGGTGCTCTGTGCTCTGAGAAGCTCCAATTTGCATGCTTTTGTTCTTTACCTCCATTTTATGTTCTCTGCATCAGTGTGACTCTCCCCAGACGCAGGATACCTTGGTGTGTATAGTGTCCTACACAGGGTTAGTTTCTCAGTCCCGCAGAGGTACTGTATGCCCAAATCAGTATGTGCTGTGTGCAAACTAATCATGCACTCTTCATTCCTGGAGATACTGTAGAAGCTGCACAGAAAGTCTAAGGAGAGAGCTACCCCTTATGCTCTAGTAGCCAAAGTGTTACATTGTTTGAGTGCTGTTTATTGAGTGAAAAAAGTAACACTTAATGCATAGTTTTATGCATTAAGAAGTGTTTGTTAATTAAGTAACGATTCATAAAAGTATTTTCACATTACTACTCATATCACATGCGCAAAAAGCTCAATTATCGCAAAGCGGTATGTTCATCACATTGCATTGCATAATTCACAGACATATTTGAAGCATTAAAAGCATGAAATATGGCGATAATCAGTGCTAATATTAACACCTACTTGGAGTAGGCGTTACTCCAAAAACATTGCGGTTCGTGAGCGTTTGTAAAGACAAGATGGAGTTTGTAGTTGGATTTTTGCTGGGTTGTGAAGAAGAGGATCAAGTATGTGATCATCCTAGAGTGATGCATCCTCGAGTTTTCAGGGAAAGATCAACTCTAGAGGCAGAAGCCATGCTGTTCCTGGCACTGTCAAACTTCTGTGCTCCCTTCATTTTTTCAGCACAGGAAGTTTTCAGAAAGTTGGAGGGATATATGGGGGAGTGTCACAGCTCACATTATAACGTTGCCTTGGTTACGTGCGCAATAGCTTGCACTAATATTGCGTGCTACGAAATAAAGCATAAATATATTGCATGCTTTCAAATACTGCTTAAAAATATGTCATCGACAGATAAATACAGACAATTAAATCACTTCTTAATTCAGACAAGTGTCCTTTTTGTGAATCGATCATTAAGTCTCCAAATATAAGAAGTGATAATATTTTTAACGCATGCTATAAATAACACCCGTTTTTTCAGCCTTTAGTGAATCGGCCAACCCAGTGTTCTATCTGTAATTTGTTTCTGTAAGTGCATACATCTGCATACATTTTTAAAATAAATTAGTTTTAATCACAAATATATGATCATAAAATTGATAAACCACCATACCTAAGGTTGATCCACTAATGTGCGATAAGCGTTATCGCATGCTTTTTTTCCATTAAAATTGGCGCGAAACAAATGCGCGATTCACTAAAGTATTATCACATGCGTTAAGTCGCATACTGCGTGCGTTAATTAGCGCGCAACCGCATGCGTTAATTTTACCGCATTGCATTAATTAGCGCGCAGAAATAATACTAACGCATGATTCACAAACACATAGACGTGCTAAATATTGCATTACTCTATGCAAAAATTAACACCTACTTGGGGCAGGCGGTAATTATAGAAAAGTACAGTTAATGACCTTTTGGCAACACAATATGGACTTTGCAGTGGAATTTATTCAAGTCTGTGTTGGCCCTAGAGTGATGTAGCCTCCAGTTTGCAGGGAAATAGTCGTTTTCCAAAAAAGTAGTTTTACGAATGTAATGCTGTGTATGGCTAATATTGCGTGTGCGTGAAAAGTAGCGCACATGCGTTAATTAGCGCGCGCGACAAGTAGCGTGCTGCATTGATTAGTGCGCGTTGCATCAAATACCGCACAAAAATAGTCTTCACGACTTAAATAACGCAAACAGCATCGCATCTAAATTAACGCAAGTATCCTTTTAGTGAATCGTGCGTTAAGACGCGATTAAATTTTTAACGCATGCTATAAATAGACCTCTTTTTAGCGTGCTTTAGTGAATCAACCCTCTAGAATGTTGCCCTTCTTATTGGTCACCTGGGGAATCACACAAGTGACAATTTCATACTTTAAAACTGTTTAGTGGTGAGTCTGGACCTGTTTCCTATACCATGTTGAAACTATAGGGATTTTTTTTTGCATTTTTTTCACCAGGCATGGATTCACAGCAAAATTCTGCATTTTCCCATCCTTCCCCTCCCTCATCATCTAATGATGCCTCTTAAGGTGGCCATACATGGGCAGACTTCAGCTGCAAGTTTAGATTCTTTAGACCAATTCGTCAGCTTCCCTGCCCATGTATAGGCACCCCTTATGGGCCAACCCAACAGATACATGGCCTAAAATTGACCAGATCGGGCAGGTTTGATTCTCCATCTGATCTGAATCAGCTAGTTGATGCAGTCCTTAGTCCAATGGCCCATATACCTGCCCTTTTTATTTGATTGTTTAGCCAATGCCGTGAGATGATCTGCTCATTTGTCCACCTCGACAAAAAAATCAGAATGCACCGTGTATGGCCACCTTGACTCATTAGATAATTACTCTATTAACTGATCTAATAACGTCTGCCTATTCTCTTCCTCCTTATTAAATGATTCCCCTTTATAAAAAGATCCAATTTTCTTTATATTCTTAATAGATAATATTTATTTCTCATCTTATTGAATCTTGTTCTTTGATTCAATTTGTTTATCTTTAGCTTATGGTATTTTATAAGAAAAATTCTAAGAAGGAGAAAGTTTTCCTTGATATCATAAATTATTTCTTTAATGTACCGGGCCTTATTCTGTTTAACAGTAAAAAACTGAAAAATGTCCCCTTCCTCCCCTCACTCATCATCTAATGATGCTTAATCTCCCTTGTCAAATCTTTATTCACTGTCATCAGATGAATCCATTTCTTCTTTACTCTCATCTTTCTTGTCTTTATTTCTTTTTCATTATCTGTTCTGCAGATACAAATAGGAGCATACATTGTTAAACCTTATTATATCTGGTATTAAATGCTTGATAAAAGTGAGGAAAAAGTCGCAATTGCTTTAAATAAGTCATGGTGGCATAAAAATGTTGTGGTCGCATAAAAAAAGTCATGTGCATCAAAAAAGATGTGTGGGAGTCGCATTTTGCAAAATGCAAAGTAAAAGAAATGGCAACTGTATAACAAATGAGCTATAGATTAAGATAGTTATCATACTGGCAGATGTATCAGCACAAGCCAATCAACTTCACTCCCCCATGCCAAGCCCTTTCAGTTAAAGGACAAATATTAAATATATGTATAACAGCAAACAGTGTTTGTGTACACTAAGGGGCTGATTTACTAAGACACGAATTCCGACCAAATTGGAAAAATTCCGATTGGAAAACGAACATTTTGCGACTTTTTCGTATTTTTTGCGATTTTTTCGGCGCCTTTACGACTTTTCGGAAATTATCGCGACTTTTTCGTTACCAATACGATTTGCGTGAAAAAACGTGAGTTTTTCGTAGCCATTCCGAAAGTTGCGATTTTTTCGTAGCGTTAAAACTTGCGCGAAAAGTTGCGCTTTTTTCGTAGCGTTAAAACTTAAAACTCGCGTTTTTCCGCAAAAATCGTATTGGTAACGAAAAAGTCGCGATAATTTTCCGGAAAAATCGCAAAATACCGATCATTACGAAAAAAACGCAATCGGACGCATTCGGCCCGTTCGTGAGTAAGTAAATGGGCCCCTAAATATAAATCTAATTCTTGCCAAATCCCAGAGATGTCAGTCTACAGAGACCCACTACCACAAGTTTTGCAATAAAAGAAGGCTCGGTTTTTCCTAACAGCACTATTCTGTACATTTGGATGTGGAATTAATGTTTGTTTTTGAATACCTGAGAATCACCAAAAACAAATCCCAAGTATACTTTGTAAAGCAGTGTTAGACCAATTATGCTTTAAACTTATTAAAGAAAATATACACATATGTAACAACCACTTCAAAGAAACATTTTACTTCACAGCTAGTGATGAGCAAATCTGTCCTGTTTTGCTTCACTGAAAATGTCTCAAAACTGCTGAAAAATTCTCAAAAGGGAGGGAAATTAGCGAAATGCAGCTACAGCCCAATTTTATTGACGCAATACACTTTTTTTGACGTGACCGTGGCTTTTTCGGTGCGCCCACAAAGTGGCTGCGACTTTTTTTGACGTGACCACGACTGGACATTTAGGCTCTTGTTTAGAAATGATGTAGGATTACCGTTGGTTTTAGTTTGCAGATTTTGACTATTAACAAAAAATGTTTCATTGAAACAAACTTCAGATGAATGCTTTATATCCTTAGTTTACACCTTACTCTTTAGCAGATAATATCTTTGACTCACTTAATCCAAATCAAGTTATGCATGGAATTAGGATTATGCAACAAGAAAAATGTTTCCAGTTCTTTGAAATCTGGAAGAATTTTGAATTAACTGTATATAAATCTTAATAAGTCTCATTTCTTGTTATAGTTATAGCCATTTTTACATTTACCGAGATATTTAACATAATGCTTGCTGCTAAAAGAAATGGCACAGAAATTACAACATTTACTCTCCTTGGACTTTCATCTGATCCTCAACCATTTCTCTTTGCAATTTTCTTGCTAATTTATGTTTGCACAGTAGTTGGTAACACAGTGATAATACTGACTGTGACATTTGAATCTCGACTTCACTCCCCCATGTATATTTTCTTGAGGAGTCTGTCTCTCACAGAGATCTCCTATATTTCAGTAACGGTTCCTCGGATGCTTAGAGACTTTCTGCATAAAGACAAAGATATTTCATTACTGGGATGTGCTACTCAGCTCTATTTTTTCTGCTTTCTTGGCACAACTGAATGCTTCATTCTTGCAGTCATGGCATATGATCGTTATGTAGCTATATGCAATCCTCTTCATTATATGATTATTATCACTAAGCCTAAATGTCTTAAGCTTTCACTTGGATCATGGTTGGCTGGAATGCTTTTATCCTTGGGTCAAATTTCATTTGTCTTCAGCTTGCCCTTCTGTGACTCCAATATCATTGACCATTTCTTCTGCGACATACTGCCTGTAGTGAGATTGGCTTGTGCTGATAAATCTGCCAATATGATAACTATCTTAATCTATAGCTCATTTGTTATACAGTTGCCATTTCTTCTTATTTTAGTGTCATACATACATATTGTCGCTACTGTGTTTAGAATACCAACGGCACATGGACGTAACAAAGCCTTTTCTACATGTGGCTCTCACCTTATATCAGTCTGCTTGTTTTATGGAACTGCCACTATAACTTATTTGAGAACTAATGGATCCCATAAAAGTTCCAAAATGTGGTCTTTGCTGTACATAGTGCTTATTCCCATGCTTAACCCCTTAATATACAGTTTTAGAAACACAGAATTTAAAACTGCACTAAAGAGACTAATAAAAAAGGGAAAATGTTAAGTGCTCGTGTTTTAAAGAGAAGGAAAGGTAAAAACTAAGTAAGCTTTATCAGAAAGGTCTATGTAAATACAACCATAAGCACAGTTCTCTATCAAAAGAAACACATGATTTCTTGTCTCCTTTTTTGTGAACATGTTCTTCAGTATCATACTTCCTCTCTTTTAGGGCTCCTTCAGGTTTGGGGCATGAGTCTGCTCAATTCTCTCCTCTCTACCTCTCCCTTCTCCTGCTCCCCCCTTCCATAAGAATCCATAAGAACTCATTCCCCCACCTTTAGGAATGTGTGATCTGAGCTTCCATCGGCTATAACTGCAGCAGGAAGCTACCAAGACCAAGCTAAATCGGCAGCTGCTATTGGATGGAGCTTCTAGGGGTCATTACTCAGGTATAGTAAAGCTTTCTGCTCAATACAATAAATATAGCGTTCTAGGTAGCACTAATGTGGCAAATCTATGACTTTCCTTCTCCTTTAAACCACACCTTATGTCTCAATTCCTTCTCCTTATAGATTGTAAGCTCTTTTGGGCAGGGCCTTCCTTACCTCTTGTATCAAGTATTGGTTGATTTATATGTAATTATGTATCTCAATTAATAAACCCACTTATTGTACAACACTGTGAATACATTGGTGTTTTATAAATACATGTTAATAATAATAACTGAACAGATCCATGATTTTTAAGCTATATTTTTTACCTTAATTTTCAATTTATATTCTCCACTGACTTCATTTATGAGTACATAGCCAGTACACAAACTCTTAATATTTAAAGGTACTTCAAAGAACAAAGTACAAGAGGCCCTCTTCACAGTGAGGGCAGTGATGTCAGGGTGATGTCATGATGGCAGATTTAATTAAAGGAGAAGGAAAGGCATTTTGGCATTTTACTGCCAATAGATTAGACTATATTTATTCTGCAGAAAACTTTACCATACCTGAGTGCAGCACGTCTGCGAGTGCTTATGGCTGTATTTACATAGACCTTTTTGATAAAGCTTTCTTAGTTTTTACCTTTACTTCTCCTTTAATACCTTTAAGAGTGGCTTGGATGACTTGGAAAAGATCAAACCCAGAATTACAGTAATAAGTTCTACAGTAAGGGGCAGATTTATCAAAATTCAGTTTTTTTTTTTCTTCATTATAGAAGGTTTTTTTTTTCATTTGAAAAATTTGTACTCAAAACTCAATAACTTGATGTCTTAATGTGAGAAAACAACTGGAACACAGTGAAATCACATTCTATGATTGATTAATTATCAGTGAGTCTCTTTTAGAATTGATTTTGAAAATTCAAACAAAACAATCCTGATATTTCAAAATACAGCTAAAAAACTCAAATAGCAGTTAAAATACACAATCTTTCTTTGATCGTGAACCCCTTGAAATTCAGCATCTGCTGACTGTCCTGCTTACTAGTGACTGATAGGCTGTCCCCTCGGATGAGGAAGGAAAGGTTTGAATAAAAAATGATTAACATTAACATGACCTAGAAAACTCATGATATAGAATATTAAGATAAGAAATTATTTTTTTATGTTGGCATCTTTTTAAACAAATTACACAATTATCGATGAATGTTATAGTTTGTCAGAATTTGTTTTTCTACTTTGAGTGTACGAGTGTTACGAGTTCATTGGCAGCAATGAGCTTTAACAACCACGGAATTGATAATTCATGAAATATAGGTTAATTGCATTTTAAGACACCAAATTAGTGGAATTACCACCCCTCAACAGTTTAAAGGACTACTAAACTATTACAGCCCAAGTAGGCAAGACTAAAAGACACCAAAAATGCAAAAAGAACCCCATAGGGGGATAAACGCCTCATATAAAGGAACAAGTCTAAAAAATTGCAGACCCAGTAAACAAATCCCATTAAAAATGTACAAACAGGGGATAGGACTTTAAATATATAGATGCACATTAAATGTGTCCTGCTTAATATACAGTATATTCACAACAAACACAGTACCTGGGTATTCGCACATTCCATAAGCACACATCACACATGGGCTGGGGGAATTCAGGGGCATTGGACGAATTACATTATGGACTTCTAATATAATGTAATCTGAGGTGTTTATACTGGTTACTATTTGTTTGATTTGAGTATATTCCTGCTTTCTCTGGGTTTTTTTTGATTATTTCATTTGATTCAATTGCATACTTATGTGTGATTGCATACTTATGGGTACTGCGTTTGTTGTGAATATGTAGAGTATGTCGTACCTATTCATATTCTATCATGGCATGAATAATGTTAGTTTATAGATGGAGCTCAAGTTTCAGATACTTTAAAGGAACAGTAACACCAAAAAATAAAAATGTTTTTAAGTAATCATCATACAATGCACTGTTGCCCTGCACTGGTAAAATTTGCACATTTGCTTCAGAAACACTTCTATAGTTTATATAAAAAGCTGCTGTGTAGCCATGGGGACAGCCATTCAAGCTGGAAAAAGGAGAAAAGGCACAGGTTACATAGCAGATAACAGATAAAACACCATTGTATTGTACAGATCTTATCTGTTATCTGCTATGTAACCTGTGCCTTTTCTCTTTTAAATGGTTGCCCCCATGGCTACACAGCAGCTTCATTTACTAAACTATAGTAATGTTTCTAAAGCAAATACACCAGTTGCACCAGTGCAGGGCAACAGTACATTATACTGTAGTTCCTTTTATACACTTTGATTTTTTGGTGTTACTGTTCCTTTAAAGGACAAGCAAAGGCTTAATCACTGAGGTGTGGCTCCCCCTAGTGATTATAAGACTGACTCTACTCTTGGCTGATCAATGCACTGGCATATTAAAGTGTGCTCTGTGCAACCATCCTGTTTCCAGTCTCTGGAAAGCTTGCTACTGAGCTGTACGCATGTGCAGCAGAAAAAAATATAGAAGGCAGCATCAGGATGTGGAGCACAGCCTCTCATTATTGTCTGTCCTAAGGCCTGACACTAATAACAGTGTCCACAAAATGGCACCTGGAATTATTTCTTAAGGTGACGTTACCCCTTTAAGCTAAAAGGCCTAGAATGAAAGAGGATCTGAAGTAAGTTCTGTTTGTTCATAAAACTTTAACTGAGCAAGATCAGGTAACCAGTCAGTGCTTCCAGCTGATATAACATTTATTTAAACGTGAAGGTTAGGGAGAATCAGGAGGCCCAATACACAGCTAGGCCCTGTCTTACTGCCTGCTCTGAGAGATATGTAGCACATTATTTAAAGGGGAAGTATATTTAAAAAAAAATAAAACGAGAGCCCTAATGGTCCAAGGTTCTCCATTAAAAAGAAAACTATTTCGAATACAACTTTATTTAAAAAATCCATTCCATCTTGTAAAAAAAAAATATGATTAGCGTTTACACAAATCCCTAGGCGTATACTGGCTGGACTTCAATCAAACAATAAGCACTGGTCCAAGTACTTTGGTGGGGGGGAAGCAGTACACAGGGTTGTTTCATGCCTTTGCTTCTCACTAAAGCTAACCTCGGTCAGAGACAACCCTGCAAGCTGCTTTCCTGCAATGGTGGTTTCAAAGTATTGCAGCCAGTGCCATCTAAAGATTTGCTCAGACAATAATCAGAGCTAGTGGGGTGAAGGGAAGAACTGTAAGAAACATATTGCTTTTGTTTCTTAAATAAAAATAGGACTGTATGGACTTACATATACATATATGTATATTAGAAATATGTTTCCTTTTTAATGGACAACATTAGACCATTAGGGCCCCTGGCCACCAATGCGTGTTTTTTTTTGCTGTACGGGGCCCCCATGATTTTTGTTACTATTACTTAAAAGGAAAAAATATTGTAATTTTAAGATTACACAGGAAGCTAACCTTTGTAAAGCAAACAGGAAAGTTGTCTTTATGGTTATTATTATACTTAGGGGCACATTTACTAATCCACGAATCCGAATCAGAAAAAATCGGATTGGAAACGAACATTTTGCGACTTTTTCGTATTTTTGCAATTTTTTTTAGTCGCCGTCTCGACTTTTTCGCGATTTTCCTTCTCCTTTAAAGTCAATGGGCATTTTTTCGTAGTGAAAAAAGGTAACCAGTATAATATTTACCTCTTTATTGGTTTAGAATTTTTACAAATTTTTCTTTGTAAAAACTTCCCACAATATACTCACATTTCATTTTTTTTGAATGAAATTGATAATAACGTTTTTTTTTTACATCCAAGTATATCACAACTCAAGTTCCTTAAAAAGAAAACCCTTTAGGGCAATAATTCCCCTGGTTATTCCTGGGAACAATACAAAAGGTGTTGGGCTGTGCATGGTGCTGTGTATAACTCTTGGGAATTCCTCATCTGAGTGTGCGCTTTGCTATGTCATACAATTGCTATACTCAAGGTAAAAAACATCAGCCATTGTTTCAGCATGACAAATATAGTGCTGCAACTACTGCAGTTATGTATAAAGCAGCTCTTTATAAATACTTTCCTGTTGGGGCAACTATCATCCATATATTGTATATACTAAAAAGACATTGTGGAACATCCAAGACCATCACATATAACTACACATATGACTGGGTAGGTTGAAAAAATCAGGTAATTAATTTTGTTAATGATATAGTGATACTAAAGGGCCCATTTACTAAATATTGCGGGGTTTGTCTCATAATTTGTCAAAAATACGATATTGTTTGAGGAAAAAATGCAATTTTTATTGCCATTTATTATGCTTCAAAACTGCGACAAATCCAACAGTAAAAATACGCCATCTAACAGCTGTTAAGGTCAAGTAGAAGTCAGTGGCAGCTGTGCTTTTTCCATTGGTTAATTTTTCTTTGCTTCATGGTTTCGGAGCTTTTGGAGTTTTCATATGTGTTTTTTCTGGATTTCTTTCATTCCTGCTTTCCTTAAATGGCTGTTTTATTAAGTCACTTGGCATCCGTGGTTTTAGAGAAAATGAGTTTATTCATGGTTTCAAAAATCTAACAATGAGAATGTTAATAAATAGGCCTCTAAGTATGCAGGGTAGACCATAAGAATTGTATTTGTTAATATTCACAATAACCTTTTAAAGTTTTAAACCATGTTTGTTTCTTCTGGTACTTTTAATATATTTGTTATTATGATAAAAATCATATGAATAAATTAAAGAATGTATTACATTGTGGTTGTTTATTCTGTTGTTTTTCAGATCCACACCATGAAAATAATAGATGTTCACAATGCAACCGGATTCATTCTGGCTGGATTTTCTTCACATCCCCAGCTGCAACATGTTCTGTTTCTTGTATTTCTATTAATTTATGTATTAACAGTTACAGAAAATATAATAATAATTGGAATTGTCAAATATCACCCCAAGCTCCACAAGCCAATGTATTATCTCTTGAGCAGCTTATCTTTCTTAGAGATATTCACTAAAGACATTCACTAAAGTCCGAAATAAGGAGTGCTATTTATAGCATGCGTTAAAAATCTTATCACTTCTTATTTTTCGCTCGATTCACTAAAAGGACACTTGTCATAATTAAGAAGCGATGTTCTTGGCGTTATTTATCTTGCGACGACATATTTTCAAGCAATATATTACGCAGCGCACAACATATTACGCAGCACGCGGTATTTTACGCAGAGCGCAAAATTTTCAGAACGGTAGTCTTCAGAAAGTAATGGTTACGTGGGTAATATATTGCGCTCTGCGTAAAATATCGCACGCTGCGTAATATGTTGTGCGCTGCGTAATATATTGCTTGAAAATATGTTGTCGCAAGATAAATAACGCCAAGAACATCGCTTCTTAATTATGACAAGTGTCCTTTAAGTGAATCGAGCGAAAAATAAGAAGTGATAAGATTTTTAACGCATGCTATAAATAGCACTCCTTATTTCGGACTTTAGTGAATCGGGCCCACTGTATGTTACAGTAACCATGCCCAAACTTCTGAGCATCTTAGTAGCACAAAACAAACAGATTTCCTTTGTAGCTTGCATAACTCAGTTATATGTTTTCATATCTTTGGCCTGCACCGAATGTATGCTGTTGGCAGGCATGGCGTTTGACCGTTATGTTGCCATATGCATTCCTCTTCGCTACCCAGTTATAATGAATAACTCTCTCTGTTTATATATTGTTATTGGGTGTTGGGCATGTGGTTTTTCCATTGCAATGCTAAAGGTAGGATTTATCTCGAGGCTGACATTCTGCGGTGATTTCATCAATCATTTCTTCTGTGATATTTCCCCACTTCTGAACCTGGCTTGCAAAGATATGTCACTTCCAGAACTTGTGGATTTCATTCTGGCTATTATGGTCAGCACAGTGCCATTAATTATGATAATAGTGAGTTATTTGTTCATTCTACAGGCAATCCTAAAAATTCCCAGCAACCTGGGAAAGCAAAAAGCTTTCTCTACCTGTGTCTCACATATCACTGTAGTTGCTGTTTTTTATACAACTACAATGTTCAAAAAGGATCAATACCTTTGATAAAAATAAACTAGTGTCAATTTTTTATTCTATTTTTACGCCTATGTTAAACCCGGTCATATACTGTCTGAGAAACAGAGAGGTAAAAGAGGTCTTGAGGAAGACTTTTGGTTGAAATGGATCATTAATGTCTCAAAAATTATTTGGTACCCCAGGAACTTTTTATGCTTGTGTTGCTCCCCAACTCTTTTTACATTTGAATGTGCTCATGGGTAAAAAGGGTTGGGGATCCCTGATCTAGAAGTGGCACTATGAAGATGGTCCATTCCAACAAAAATAACCCCTGAGCACAACATCTGTTTTATTATGGGAAACCATAAATAACCCTTTACCAGAAGTCTTGCATATGACCAGTGATTTTAGGCTGATTGCAAGATGGAACCATGGCAAAATATCTACATGGACAAAAAGAAGGGATTCATCTGTGAAATGAAGCTAAATATTAATTCTAACAAAAAAATCTTCATAAAAAAATCTTCATTGATTGTCAGAAACCAGCAAGATGGAACCATGGCAAAATATCTACATGGACAAAATGAAGGGATTCATCTGTGAAATGAAGCTAAATATTAATTCTAACAAAAAAATCTTCATAAAAAAATCTTCATTGATTGTCAGGAACCAGCAAAAGAAAAAAGAACTCTCATTACCTGGATCTAAATTTACAATCATGCCAAATCTATTATTTAGACAGTAACACATGTGTTTATAGGAGAATTATAGGAGAATTAAACCCTAAAAATATGGCTAGAAATGCTGAACTTATTGCACCAGCATAAAGGGTCAGCATTACAATAGCAGTAATGATGCAGAGCTCCCCATCTTCCCCATCTTGGAAGCTTCCCATCTTGGATTTTGTTACTGACACTGCACATGCTTAGTGAGCTTTGGGCAGCTGTTGAAGGGTTGTCTCAAATTATCAAGCAAACAATGAGGTTTGTCTGCAATAGAAGCTGATTATTAAAATCTAATGCTAATTGCACTTGTTTGTGAGCTGCTATGTAATGGGAATCTGAATTAATTACTAATCAGCCTTATATTGTGTATTTATATTCTATATACACAGGGGCTGATTTATTATCCACGAATCCGAATGGGAAAAATTCGGATTGGAAACAAACATTTTAAATTGTTGCGACTTTTTCGTAGCCGTTACGACTTGCGCGAATTGTTGTGATTTTTTCGTAGCCGTTACGATTTGCTCGTATATTGTCACGACTTTTTCGTATTGAGCGCTCATAAACGGCGGGCAAAACTTTCAGACTTTGCATGATTTTGGAAGCCTCTCATAGGGCTCAATGGCATTCTGCAGCTCCAACCTGGCCCAAGGAAAGTCTCCCATAGGGCTCAATGGCACTCTGCAGCTCCAACCCGGCCCAAGGGAAGTCTCCCATAGGGCTCAATGGCACTCTGCAGCTCCAACCTGGCCCAAGGAAAGTCTCCCATAGGGCTCAATGGCACTCTGCAGCTCCAACCTGGCCCAAGGAAAGTCACGATACTGAAGCTTGAATGAATCCGAAACTTTCGTTCTCGGCGCGACGGCTACAAAAAAATTGCGTCAATTTACGAAAAAATCGCAAAATACCGATCATTACGAAAAAAAGGCATCCGGACGCTTTTCGGACGTTTGTGGATTAGTAAATGTGCCCCACAGTATATTGTGAGTTGATCCCTAAGCTCAGGTAACTGACAGTGCACAAGCCTAAATTTTAAAGGCAGGAGACTGTCAAATCGACAGTCGAAAAAGTTTTCCTGACTTTTCTGCGACTTTTCCCGCACATGCTTTACCATTTCAGATTTTTGATAAATGTCAGACAGCATTCACTGAATTTGCTGATGCTAAATTGTGTCCATTCCAAAGTATGTGTCATGTATCAATATGAATGCAGAATTAGAATCCATTTTGACAAATGATTGAAGTCTTTACAAATCACTTGAAAATTCATGGATACTAAATAATATGTCTAATAAATACATGTTGCAGGGCACTCATTGCATTTAATATCAACGGTAATTAGTTCAGCCCTGCTAGCTGGATTTTTTAGATGTGTCCCTGAATTTTCAAGTGATCTGGTCACTCTACATTAGTGTCATCTTGGCTCATGATGTTTCTAAAGCAAGTCATGAATTCACAATCCACTAACGGCCCTGCCACCAACTAACATAGATCATTTAACAGCAGGATTTAAAAAATTGGAGACAAGGTGGCCAGAAGGGTCAAATGATGCATTTCTGTATGTTGCTTTCTCTAAATGGGTTTTTAATTGTGTGTTATATACTTTGCTATACTGTATATAATTGTATTTATGGTAGGTAAATGGTTGAAAGTTCTCCTTTATCACATGAGTGCCATTCTATCACTTTAAATGTTTGTAGTTTTTAAATGATTTGCTTTTTCAGATTTAGTTACAATTTTTTTAAACAGACTCGCATGTTTTAAATAGACTAACATTGTTTCAAACAGATTTTGTTTAAAGGACTTACACTTGTTCAAATGGACTAATTTTTTCTCCCTTCAAGGCATTCACAACTTTGTCATGATCTAGTTCAAGTACATTGTTAAAGGTGATGTATTTAATCAAATGAAATATTTGAATTGGTCATTATAAGGTTTAACAAATGCACAGTGTTTTTCATGCTCATTGAGAATGGGATTTAAAGTCTGATGGATGTTCAGTTTAGTATCTGTACCTAAAGGAAGGAGATGGGGGCCCCCAAAATGTGGTGCACACTACGCATTGATTGTACTGTATAACTTACAATAAAAGATTTTAATAGAAGGGATGTAATTCCCCATAGAAATGTCTGTTTGCCTCTGTTATATTGACTTGAACCTCCCATTCCAACACCTCCTAGTTTGATTTCCAGGTCAGGATGATCTATTACTTATATATTCAGAACACACTGACCAAATTAAGAATTCATTACATACAAATTACAACTCACTTAATCTGAAATTCACATATGAAATGAACACACATTTAATGAAGATAGGAATTTCACAATAATTTAGTTATTTTGCCAACTGACCCTATTTTAAACAACATATTGAACACAAGCTGTAGATGTGTGACTAGGAGAACTGAATCAGTAATAAATTATCTCAATGTCATATTCAAACCAAGTACAGGTATGGGACCTGTTATCCAGAATGCTCGGGACCTGGGGTTTTCCAGATAAGGGATCTTTCTGTAATATGGATCTCCATAACTTAAGTCTGCTAAAAATCATTTAAATATTGAATAAATCCTATAGGTTGTTCCAATAATGCCTCCAATAAGGATTAATTATATCTTAGTTAGGATCAAGTACAAGGTACAGTTTTATAATTACAGAGAAATCATTTTTAAAAATTAGAATTATTTGCTTATAATGGAGTCTATGGGAGATGGCCATTCCGTATAATTGTATAATAATAACATAAACCTTCACAACCATAGTTATTAAAAAGACATGTAAACAATATATGCATTATAATTCTAGATATGTAATTCACTTCCCAATATTTGGCAAATCTAAAAATCTACTAGTCGCCAACTAAAAGAAAGGATTAGAAAGAACATCCCTTAATATCAGTAAAAACAAAAGCCCAACAGTTTGAAATAACAAAAAACAATTGTGGTTTCTGATATGTTTTTTTTTTTTTAAAGGTGTATTCTATTAAACAACGAAAAGACAGGTTTGCCAAACATATTTCAGAGTACTTTTTCACATCACCTATTAGCTACCCAGCCAGATATTTAGGTTAGTCTCTGTAAAGAGCAGGTAGATTACACTAGGGGGCTGATTTACTAACCCACGAATCCGACCCGAATTGGAAAAGTTCCGACTTGAAAACGAACATTTTGCGACTTTTTCGTATGTTTTGCGATTTTTTCGGATTCTGTACGAATTTTTCGTTACCAACTTTTCGCGTAAGTTTTAACGCTACGAAAAATGCGCAACTTTTTACGCAACTTTCGTAATGGATAGGAAAACTCGCGTTTTTACGCAAAAATCGTATTGGTAACGAAAAATTCGTAAAGAATCCGAAAAAATCGCAAAACATACGAAAAAATCGCAAAATACCGATCATTACGAAAAAAACGCAATCGGACTCCATTCGACCCGTTCGTGGGTAAGTAAATCAGCCCCTTGCTGTACATCCATGTTCTGTAGGGTCAGTCCAGTCCTGCCTCAATCCACTGGGTCCAGATCTGGTCGAATTTAGTTTGTGTTTCTCTCATTTCTGAAGTAAGTTTAATTAAAGGGATTGCCTGGTTTACCAAATGTTTTTATGCTTTGACAGATGATGGGGAGGCTCCCATCCAGTGCATAGCGATATATTTCCTGGCATAAAAAAGCAGAGTTCGGTATCTGTTTCTGGAGTAGTTATTTGGTATAATGTCTTCTAGGACTCCCAGAAGGCATATGGATGGGGAGACAATGTAAGGGAAGTCCAGATTATCAGCAAGTACCTTGAGAATTCTCTGCCAATATATAACTATATCAGGGCAGGACCATATCAAATGATACAAATTAGCTGGTGAGACATTGCATCTGGGACAGGAGGGATCTGGATTCCTTCCCATTTTGTATAATTTATTTGGCGTAATATATAATTGGTGCATAATCTTGTATAGTACAAGACGGTCTCTAGTCGATATTAAAGGAGAAGGAAAGTCAAAGTCACTTGGGGGTGCCAAAATGTTAGGCACCCCCAAGTGACTTCAATAGCATAACTTTTACCCCGGGCTGGTGCCCCTGTTAGGAGAGAACAGCACCAGCCCGGGGTACCTGTGGCGCTTCCTCCTTCCTGTAGCGCTGCGCACGCATGCGCAGTAGAGTGAAAAGCCGAACTTTGAACAGAGAAGTCGGCGTTTCACTCTACTGCGCATGCGCCTGTCCCGGACAAACAGCAGCAGCGCAAGCAGGAAGGAGGAAGCGCATCGCTACAGATACCCTGTGCTGGTGCTGTTTTCTCCTAACAGGGGCACCAGCCCGGGGTACGAGGTAAGCGATTAAAGTCACTTGGGGGTGCCTAACACTTTGCCTTTCCTTGTCCTTTAAATGGTTAAAACATTGGTAGCTTCCTCCCAGTCCTCAGAGGTCAGTTGAGGGATGTCAAAAAGCCATCAGACTTTAGCCATTTCAAATGGTTTGGGCTTGGTAGAGAAAAGTAGATATGTGATACTAATTTAGGGGCTTCAGGCGTGTGCAGGATGTGTTCTATATTTAGTGAGCTTAGGTCTGGTTTAAGAGAGGTGAATTGGGCACAAAAAGCATGCCGAAGGTTTCTGATATGTTGAATGGCCATCTCATTGTAAGCTTCTGATTGGAAGTTTGTATTTACAATGTGATTGGCCAGCATTCATTGAAACAGTATCTGTCAGTAATTAGCCTATGAATAAGTTTCCCCTGGTGGCACAAAATGCATATAGCTGATGTTGTTGGTTTCTTTAAGGATGTACATGCTTTTTAGAACAACACCAAGCAAATGCAAGATGTAATGTACTGTAAAGCTGCATTTTTACCTTTGGTCCATTTTGCACCAGCCTGAGAATTTTTGGAATTCAGGTCAGGATGGAAATCAGCATATCTCTGTAACCCTTGTCAATAGCAGGATCAGTCAACAGGAAAACATTAGAGATGATGCTGGTAATTCCCACCCTTTAGCTGTAGGGAAACCTTTTAAAAGTAAAGGGAAATAATAAAAGGGTATACATATAAAAAAAGAACATGATTATTAAAAAGGCAAAGTCTTTGTTTTTACTGGATTGCTTTGACCAAAAAAAAGTGGTGTTTTAATTTATACAAGAATTGTACAGAACGGTTTAATTGCCATTATCTTTCTCTTTAAGGAAAAAGAAAATGTACAGGCTGTGGTTTGATGGTAACAAACTGTTTTACATTTGTATGAAACCATTACCTGGTTGCTAAGGTAATTTGGACCCTAGCAATCAGATAGCTGCTGAAATTCCAAACTGGAGAGCTGCTGGACAAATAATGAGATGATTAAAAAAACACAAACAATAAAAAATGAAGAGCAATTGCAAGTTGTCACTCTTTACATCATACTAATAGTGAACTCAAAGGTGAACAGTCCCTTTAACAGCAACAATTGGTATACTGCTAGTACTATAGCAACAATAAAATAGCACATTCTAAGTAGTTGGATGCCATAACTAATGGTGTACACATCTTATCTCTAGCATCCTGCTAATGTTTAAATTGCCCATAGACCTTGGAGCTCTTTCCGCTAAGTATCTTCTCCTTAATCTTGATCCGGAGACCATGAATGCCAGCCTTTATTGCCGAGAGACATGGAAGTAATATTTTTTGTTGTGTAGCCAAGCTAAAACCATGATAGCCAAGGATGAATAATCTTTAGGAGAAGTATCTCACAAAGGGATTACTTCAACAAATAAATCTATATAATAAAACCATTACAAAATTTTTACAAAATAAAATAATATCAAAATGAATTATCTTATTCTTATTTATACTGAAGCAAATACTAAAACGTCTCTAGGGCTCATTTTCAACCCAAAATGAGCACATTGTAAAGTGTGCAAAGTGCAATTCTGCCACGTTTTTACGCACAGTGCAGTACACAGTACAAAGTGCAGTACACAGTGCAGCGTGTACCCCACAATTCTAGGGTAATAGTCACAAGGTGCTATTGCTCTTGCCAACTTTTTTTTTACTTACCTGCACATAGAACAAAAAATGCAACAATTTAACTGATTGACGTGTTACTGTCCACAACAAATTTGCCCAGTGTTGCCCAAGTCTTCCCAGCGACAGGGCAGACTTTAACTACCTGTACTAAACAAGTCTATAACCTTGCAGGTGGGAACAGATGGTAGCACACTTTGTTCTAATGGATCCTCACAATAGGAACATTAAGTATTATACAACTGCGCAGTGAATTTTTTTGACTTGACTATGTAATGTATTGAATTTAATTCTGCTTTTTGGGCCCATGGATTGAGTTTAAGGTCCAGGGTGAAAAAAATAAACGAATAATAACTAATGTTGTGCATCGCTCTTTACAATATGGGGCTGATTTACTAATCCACGAACGGTCCGAAGGCGTCCGAATGTGTTTTTTTCGTAATGATCGGTATTTTGTGATTTTTTCGTAGCCGTTACGACTGTTTCGCAAAATGTTGCGACTTTTTCGTAGCGTTACGACTTGCGCGAATTGTCGCGACTTTTTCGTAGCCTTCGCGCCGAGTACGAAAGTTTCGGATTCATTCAAGCTTCAGTATGGTGACTTTCCTTGGGCCAGGTTGGAGCTGCAGAGTGCCATTGAGTCCTATGGGAGGTTTCCAAAATCATGCTAAGTCTGAAAGTTTTGCCCGCAGTTTACGAGCGCTCAATACGAAAAAGTCGTGACAAGATACGAGCAAATCGTAATGGCTACGAAAAAGTCGCGACAATTCGCGCAAGTCGTAATGGTTATGAAAAAGTCGTGGGTTAGTAAATCAGCCCCTATGTGTTGCTATTGGGAATATTGCCATCATTCATTTTAAGCATATATAGAGATTTTACAATTATGCTTGATCGATTAACTTGAAAATGAGAATTCTCCAAATGTGATTGTCTCTATGATATAACAATTCCTAGGGATGGATGGATTCACAATTGAGAATTTTATAATCCTCATGGCATAACAAGTTCTTATGAAAGTGGGGGAATCCCAGCACAGTATTGAATATATACCATTATATGTTAGTTATGCTATTGATTGTGCTAGCTATACAGTATGGGGCACATTTACTTACCCACGAACGGGCCGAATGCGTCCGATTGCGTTTTTTTCGTAATGATCAGTGTTTTTTCGGAAATTATCGCGAGTTTTTCGTTACCAATACGATTTGCGCAAAAAAACGCGAGTTTTTCGTAGCCATTCCGAAAGTTGAGCAAAATCTGGCGATTTTTTCGTAGCGTTAAAACTTGCGCGAAAAGTCGCGATTTTTTCGTAGAGTTAAAACTTGCGCGAAACATCGCGCCTTTTAAGTTTTAACGCTACGAAAAAGGCGCGACTTTTTGCGCAAGTTTTAACGCTACGAAAAAATCGCCAGATTTTGCGCAACTTTCGGAATGGCTACGAAAAACTCGTGTTTTTTCGCGCAAATCGTACTGGTAACGAAAAACTCGTGTTTTTTCGCGCAAATCGTATTGGTAACGAAAAAGTCGCGCCGAAAAAAATCGCAAAAAATACGAAAAAGTCGCAAAATGTTCGTTTTCCAATCGGAATTTTTCAAATTCGGATTCGAATTCGTGTCTTAGTAAATCAGCCCCTATGTGTCATCTGTAGAGAATCATTTATACATGTGGGGGGCCCCTCCTTTTCTATAGTGCTGCTTAAGTTTTTATGTGTTATGGGTATTTTTTAACTACTTAAATGCTGGCAGTGGTACAATAAAGAATGCCTTTTTAATTTGGCTTGATTTGTACATTTTTGTGACACTATACAGAGGTTAAATCCAATTTTGAGTTTGGTCTATCATTACATACAATAAAAGGACACCCTGCAGGTGGAATCGTTTGGTACTATTTATTTTTATTTTCCAAGAGCAATTTTTAGATATAATTGTAAAACCCTACTTTTACCTACCATTTACCATGTATTGGGTATATTCCCTTCTTTTGCCAGCACCATCAAGGTTTTCTAAAACAAATAGCAGCTTCTACCCGGCGGTTTCTTTCTTTCTGACATCATCATGACATTTACTTCTGCACACAGCATGTCTGCCCTGTTCATGCAATGAAGAATGCAGGTTAACACAGACAGAACTTACTTTGATAAAACATTTTGCTTGGATTGCGCACTGCAATAGTTATGCTAGGCTCAGGAGAGGAGGTTAGGAGAAAGCAAAGCGCACAGCTAGAGCAGAGTTTCTATTGAAACCAGCAGTGCCAACTTTTCATTGATTGCTATGACAGGAGGGTGTGTTCGGTAACCTGAGCTGAGAAGAACTGAGCATGCCCAGTAGCCAACAGCCAAAGAAAATTCCTAAGAGAGGGGGTGAGTGAGTTAGAAAAGGAATCCTATGTAATTAGGGGTATCCTGCAATCTTACTATTAACCTTTTAACAACCAGAGTGGCAGGTGTTTAAAGAATTCAAAAAACCTGTTCACTGATTACATTTTTTTGTAGGGTTTACATGTCCTTTAAAAGGGTTGTTCACCTTTAGGTTATGTTATGTCATGGGCTTTTCTAAAGCCAAGTTCCTTTTCAATTGGTCTTAATTTTTATAGTTATTGCCTCCCTGTTCTGACTCTTCCCAGGTCTCTGACCCCAGCAGCCAAACTATTGCTCTGTGAGGCTACAGTTTAATTGTTACTGTTATAACTTATTTTTTCTAATTCTAGTCTCTTATTTACTTCCCTAGCAACCAGATAGCTGCTGAAATTCCAAACTGATTGCAGTTGTATGTTTTTGGAGAGTGTATAAAGAGTATATAAAATGCTCAGATCAAAATATATAAGGACCCTTGAGCTGTGAGAAAGCACTTAACCCTCCTGCTGCTCAAGTAATAAAATGTAAAAACTTTAAGTCAATATATATGCACGAGTATGCAAATCACATCAAATTTTGGCTGATTTAAAGTAAAATATATTCTGATTTTAATAACAATGTAACAAGAGAATAATAGTATAAACTATTTTATCCATCTTACTCAAAGTAAAAGCACTGAAATTATAGGCAAGTGTGAAACATGATCTCAAAACACCCAACCAGTCCAAGGAGATAGGGTTTATCATTTTGATATAAGTTCAAGTGTACAAAGTCTTTCAGTATATGGAAACACGTAGCAGTTATAAAAATTCTTTTGAAAATACCCAAATGTATTTTTATTTAAGGAGGAGTGATTTTGTAGCAGAAATATTTCTTTAGGGTGCCCCATATCTCTTTGTTCCTGAAGCAATAAATGAAAGGGTTCATCATTGGAGTGAACACCGCATACAACAAGGACAGCAGCTTGAAATAATCCAAAGATTTTGCCTTTTTGGGACGTGCATACATAAAGACAGTTGTAGAGAAGAATATTGTGACCACAGTAAGATGGGAGGCACAGGTTGAAAAAGCTTTTTGCCTTCCTGTGTTAGTTGGTATTTTCAAGATAGTAAAAATAATACAGAGGTAAGAGGCAACAGTAACAAACAGCGGTGTGAGAAGAATGACCAAGGCCAACACAAAATCCACAAACTCTGCCAAAGACATGTCCTCACAAGCCAGATTAAGCACAGGGGAAATGTCACAGAAAAAGTGATTGATGATGTTAGGGCCACAAAATGACAATCTGGATATAAAATAAACTTTGATGACACTAACAGTAAATCCAGCTATCCAAGAAGCTGCAGCTAGCTGTATGCAGAGTTTATTGCTTATGATGGTAACATAATGCAGCGGATGGCAAACGGCAACGTACCGATCAAATGCCATAACCGCCAGAAGAACACACTCTGTGCACATTAAGGAGATGAAGAAGTAGAGCTGCGCCATGCACCCAGAGAAAGAGATGCTCTTATTCTTGGAAAGTGTACTTACCAACAGATTGGGAAGTGTAACTGATATATAACAGATCTCCAGAAATGACATGTTACTGAGGAAAAAAAACATGGGTTTATGTAGTTTGGAATGTAGCTGTATGACCGTAATAATCATTATGTTTTCTGAAACAGTGATGACATACGCAATAAGGAAAACAATAAACAGAAGAATCTGTATTTCCAGACGAGTTGGAAAGCCACGCAGGAAAAATTCTGTAACTGTGGTTTCATTGCCATCCTCCATGCAGCCTTCAGAATCTGGGAAAGAAAAATAACAGTTAAGCAAATGGGGGCACAGAACGTTTAGCTAGAGCCAGAGCTGGTCATAGCATAGGAGCACATGTCTCTTAATGCAAGTAAGACCAATAATTTAAAACATACATTTAAGAAATGATATTTTTACATTTACTGTATAATTTATAATTTTGCACTAAATGCACCTGCTCCAGCATATGCTTTCTGTACTGATATAGATTGTAATAATGGCAAAAGTCTTAATAAACAGCCTTCAGTCATTTGTTATAGCTTCCAGTGTGTAATGTATAGTACAGCAATCCAAGTGCTGCTTAGTATGTCACAGAGTGAGCAACTCTAGATCACTACCTTCTGTTCATCATGGCAGTAATTAGTGTTGTGTTTTGCTTTCATTGCATCAGAACATAACATAGCCAAAACTGGATTTCCCCTATGCAATGGATGCAGTGACTGAACTTTATTTATAACTAGCTATAGACATTTTTTTTAGATACTAGTCAGTCTGAAAGTGTACTGCAGTATTTACACAAAGCACCTAATATTTATATGTGTATGAAATTTGTTATCCAGAAACCTGTTATGTAGAAATCTCTGAATTAGTAATATTAAAATAATACTTTGTATTTGATCATAACTAAGATATAGTTAATCTTTATTGGTGGCAAAACAATCCTGCAGGGTTTATTTAATGTTTAAATGATTTTTCAGTAGACAAGGTATGGAGATCCAAATTAAGGAAATGACCCCTTATCCATAAAACCCCGGTCCCGAGCATTCTGGATAACAGAATGTATCTAAACCTGTATTAACAGGAGAACAGTCAAACACAATGAGGGCCCTTTTAACATTCCAAACATTAAAATGTCTTATTCTGCAGTACTGCATATTATATTCAATTTTTATGCCAAAAATCATTTGTAAAGCATTTAGCAAAAATTGAAGAAGAATAAAACAACAACACAGGTAGGGAATTTATTGCCTGCAACCCTGTTATCCTGAAAACTCTGATGCATGGAAATACCATTTTTCACGAATGCAAAAAAATTAATTCTTTAATTTTGGATGATTACTTATATTCTGTGATAATTAGACAGCACCTCCTACATGATTTGAATTAAGCTGCATTAATCCATGGTGATGGCTAAAAGCTTGATGCACAGCAGTTATGAAAGATCCCTTATCCAAAACGCAATTCCCAAAACTGCCAGACAACAGTTTCCATACCCGCATTAAATGTTATAAAGGTGATGAAATCACAAGCATACATAGTTACTAAGATGGAAAAAAGACACATGTCCATTGAGTGCAACCTTTTATATTTAAACAAAAGCTGGGCAAACTGCTAACAAAAATCTGTCATATTAAGAAATCCCCAGACTAACATGGTTTCAGAAAACCTCTGCCTATAATAAAGATTTATCATAATACTAATATAATAATAATTCAAACTATTTGTCACGTTTATCTCTACGATCCTTCAAGCAGAATGATTACTCTTGGGCTCTAAGCTCTATGAATTCATTTCTGTGTCATTCATCAATATAGTTCAGAAACTGACAAAGCTGATAATTACTGAGAAATGTTCTCTAACATTGTCAGGTATCTTGTTTCCTTTCAGATGATCTTCCTTTGCCTTTTCTGGCCACATCAGTTTATATAGGCACAGGAAAGGTTTATATTGCATGTGTGACTTAGAAGGTATTGCTTCTCTCTGGTACCTGAGCTGTACAGCTGTGAGAGATCAGATACATACAGCCGGGGAATTTATACTGTGATGCTTATTTAGCATGCTTGTTTAGTGCATGGTGTGCAGAAATTGTCTCTGGAGATAAAGCAGCACATGTCACTGAGAAAGTGAAAGCTCCTAATTGCACCAAGATGTGTATTACATGGTACATTAATTAGTCCTAAGGATTTCAATTTAGCCTCAAATGTGCATATTTTACTTTTCTAGACAACACACACATGATTCTTGACATTGGTAAACATTCCAGTGGCAACCAAACATCTTGCGCTATTAGCCTACTGGGGAGATTATCAAACTCAAATTTAGTTAGATTTGCCCCCTCTTTGCCTAGAGAACTGGAATGTGGCTGCGCCTTAAGTCCTTTGCAGGTCCAATTGCTGAAATTTGATCCAGCACCCAGCCCCACAACCTTTATTTCTACTTGCTTGGACCCACTACACAATCTGACCAGCAACTGCCTTATCTATTCAGTGAAACCAGCACCCACTGCCCACCATGAAACTGAAAGTTAGATCACAATAAGCCAGAATAAATATAATCACAAAACCGAAGTGTTATCATAAGAAGGACGAAAAACTGAAAAAGGGACCAAATGGTTAAAATTATCTTATACTGAGACCTGATTTGTAACAGAAGGAAGGAAAGAGTGTGTGGCACCAAAAGCAGCTACACAAAAGTGCAAGGAGTGCCTTATGACACATGCTACTTTAATGAATAATATTATCACGCAGATGACTGTGGGGAAATTTGCACTTGTTGCTGTGCCAGTGGAACTGAATTATGTATAAGTGTACACCCATGCCTACATGCTGCCCCATCATTTTCCAATGCAATTTGCACCCATTTATATGCAATTTACTAGCCAGTACAAATCTCTGAACCCGCAGAAAGTGGCAGAAACTATGAATCATGATGCAGTTAAGTCATAATTTTGAGATGGAATATTGCCTTGTGGGTAAAATGTTAAATTGTACCAAATGTTAAATTGTATCTACTAATGTTCTGACTCTCCCCGTTATTAACAGTTATAACAATATTAGCAGTAGTGTCATTTATATAAATGTCTATATAAATGTCACAAAACATTTATTTACAGAATAAATGCATGTATTCTGCAATGGGAAGCTACTCTATAAATGAAATATTCCAAATGTTTCCATTTACATCATCACATACAAGTAACATGCACTTTCCGTTTTTTTTTGTTGCCCCATTTTATGTTAGTATATTCAAGATATATATTATAAGAAGCATAAAAAAACAAAATATTTACATATGTACATTGTTACAGAAGCAAATGTTATACCATAATTATAATATATGAAACTGTAGTATACTATCTAGCCTATGCCACGCAAAGTATTTGTATCAAGGTACAGGTATGGGACCTATTATTCAGAATGCTCGGACCTGGGGTTTTCTGGATGAGGGGTCTTTCTGTAATTTGGAACCTTAAGTCTACTGAAAAATCATTTAAACATTAATTTAACACATTTAATTAAGGATAAATTATATCTTAGTTTGGATCAAGTACAAGCTACTGTTTTATTATTACAAATAAAAAGGAAATATATATACAGTGGCTTGCAAAAGTATTCAGCATGATTCCAAAAATTTTTTTACAAATAAATAACTGCAAAGTGGGGTGTGCGTAATTATTCAGCCCCCTTTGGTCTGAGTGCAGTCAGTTGCCCATAGACATTGCCTGATGAGTGCTAATGACTAAATAGAGTGCACCTGTGTGTAATCTAATGTCAGTACAAATACAGCTGCTCTGTGATGGTTGTCTAAGAGAATATTGGGAGCAACAACACCATGAAGTCCAAAGAACAGTTATTGAGAAATTTAAAGCAGGCTTAGACTAAAAAAGATTTCCAAAGCCTTGAACATCCCACGGAGCACTGTTCAAGCGATCATTCAAAAATGGAAGGAGTATGGCACAACTGTAAACCTACCAAGACAAGGCCGTCCACCTAAACTCACAGGCCAAACAAGGAGAGCGCTGATCAGAAATGCAGCCAAGAGGCCCATGGTGACTCTGGACGAGCTGCAGAGATCTACAGCTCAGGTGGGGGAATCTGTCCATAGGACAACTATTAGTCGTGCACTGCACAAAGTTGGCATTTATGGAAGAGTGGCAAGAAGAAAGCCATTGTTAACAGAAAACCATAAGAAGTCCCGTTTGCAGTTTGCCACAAGCCATGTGGGGGACACAGCAAACATGTGGGAGAAGGTGCTCTGGTCAGATGAGACCAAAATGGAACTTTTTGGCCAAAATGCAAAACGCTATGTGTGGCGGAAAACTACCACTGCACATCACACTGAACACACCATTCCCACTGTCAAATATGGTGGTGGCAGCATCATGCTCTGGGGGTGCTTCTCTTCAGCAGGGACAGGGAAGCTGGTCAGAGTTGATGGGAAGATGGATGGAGCCAAATACAGGGCAATCTTGGAAGAAAACCTCTTGGAGTCTGCAAAAGACTTGAGACTGGGGCGGAGGTTCACCTTCCAGCAGGACAACGACCCTAAATATAAAGCCAGGGCAACAATGGAATGGTTTAACACAAAACATATCCATGTGTTAGAATGGCCCAGTCAAAGTCAAGATTAAAATCCAATCGAGAATCTGTGGCAAGATCTGAAAACTGCTGTTCACAAACGCTGTCCATCTTATCTGACTGAGCTGGAGCTGTTTTGCAAAGAAGAATGGGCAAGGATTTCAGTCTGTAGATGTGCAAAGCTGGTAGAGACATACCCTAAAAGCCTGGCAGCTGTAATTGCAGCAAAAGGTGGTTCTACAAAGTATTGACTCAGGGGGCTGAATAATTACGCACACCCCACTTTGCAGTTATTTATTTGTAAAAAATGTTTGGAATCATGTATGATTTTCGTTCCACTTCTCACGTGTACACCCCTTTGTATTGGTCTTTCACGTGGAATTCCAATAAAATTGATTTATGTTTGTGGCTATAATGTGACAAAATGTGGAAAAGTTCAAGGGTGCTGAATACTTTTGCAAGCCACTGTATAAAGTTTGAACTATTTTAATATTAATATGGACTCTTTGAGTGATGGTCTTTTGGTAATTTGAAGCTTCCTGGATGAGTTTGTGGATAACAGATGCCATACCTGTATTGCAAGTAATTTCTAAGTAATTAGAATAGATAAAAAAAAATAAAAAACATGAGGACTGGTGATGGATTGAACCACAAATTACTGGCCCAGTGAATGGACTATGGGTCAGGGAAGGAGGTGCTGAGATAAGCAGAGTCCAATGCTCAGGGCAATGGACAGGGAAGGCAGCAAACAGATAGACAGTGTCCAGTGATCAAGACAAAGTAAAGGTGCTCCTGACAGTTAAGAAAGTGTTAACAATTGTAGTGAAATTTGAACTGTTTAATAAAATCTGTAATGCCTTGGTGAAAGACGAGTGGGTCATGTTACATTAACATTACATCAATCTATATTTAAATTCTTGACTGTGTTCAGGCCCTTAAAGCCTACAATTGGATTACCTAGCTTATACTGAGGACCCTGACTCATAAATATTAGGATCTAAGTTGGTGGATAACTTACTGGTATAAATAGTAGGGTAATAAGTGCAGTCATTCACATTGGTTGTGGCAGTAGCCCATAAGTGCAAAGACTGAATTAGAAACTATGCTTGTACCTTGAGCGGTAGGTTTTAAAGAGGCCCAGTCATTACAATGAGATGTCCAATGCCCAAGTTTGTATGACACCATCTAACCTTCAAAAAGTCTAATCACCTGGAACATACTATTGAATGTGATCCTTCTACAAACCTTTAAATAACTTGCTCACAACAGATGGGAAATAGAAAAGGTTGAGTCTAAAATCACTTTTTAAATATTGGAATTACATCTTTTTTCCAATTCACTGCTACCATGCCAGATACAAGGGAGTCTGAGAAAAGAAGAAAAAGTGGCCTCGCTAAAAATGAACTTTACTCAGCCACTTCCACCACTGACAACTTGTTTAAGATTAGCCATTTACAACTTTACATAGTAGGTCTTGTTATTCTGACTTCTTTATTTATACACTGAAAAAACAAGAAGAGTGAGTGAATTTGGTTTTTAAACTCCTCAGTTAACAAAGAATCCTCATCCCTTAATGAAGCCACACTTTCAGCCTGCATCGTTTTACTATTAATATACTACGAATTAGTTTTTGAATTAAAAGCAATCCTTATTTTCTATTTTTGCCTTTTTATTGCTGCTTTCCAACACTTGTTGTATCATTAAGTCCTAAAGGAAGCATGTGTCCCCTCAAATAAAGCATTTGTTCCCTCTTAATGGTTTTAGATATCTTGCCTAAGGAAATACATTTAGAACCGTTATGGCTTTAAGAGGAAGTTCACCTGTAATTAGCTTTTAATATGATGTAGCCATTGATCTTCTGAGACAAATTGCAATTGGTCTTTATTTTTTTATAGTTTTTCATTTACTTAGCTTTTTGGTCTTATTTACCATAGAACAAGGCAGCGGTTCAAACGAGAAGTGGGAATATGAATAGTAGAGGGCCTGCATAGAAAGATAAGTAAAAAAAGTAACAATAATAATACATTTGTAGCCTTACAGAGCAATCATTTCTAACTGCTGGGGTCAGTGACCCCCATTTGAAAGCTGTAAAGAGGCAGAAGAGAAAGGAAAATAATTAAAAAACCTATAAAAAAAAAATAATGAAAACCAATTGCAAACTTGCTAGGAATAGGTAATTCTATAACATACTAAGGGCTACATTCATGAAATCACGAGTTCGAATCCCGAATGGGAAAAATTTGGATTGGATACGATAATTTCTGCTGATCGCAAATATCACGAAAATGCTTACGAAAAAATCGTATTAGTCACGATAATATTGTATTAGCGATCCGAAATTTTCATACCGAACGATTCTAAACAGCGGGAAAACCTTTCTGATCCTTCTGTGCACGATTTAGGAAGCCTCCCATAAGAATCAATGGCACTCTGCAGCTCCAACCTGGCCAAAGGAAAGTCACGACAATGAAGCTTAAATGAATCCGAAACTTTCGCACTCAGCGCGACAATACGATTTTGACGCTCAAATTTTGTTGCAAGGTACGAAATTTTCACACAAGCTACGAAATTGTCGCCGAAAATACGCACGCAACATTCGAACGAACGCTCGGAGCGTTCATGGATTAATTAATGTCCCCCTAAAGGTTAACTTTAAGGTGAACCACCCCCTTAATATGTTTCTGAAAAGCTCATATTCCAATCTACACAATTCAGTATTTTTTATTGCAGATATGTGTTTTCAGATACAATACTAACATGAATAAATGGTTCATACTAGCTGGGTTTACTATTTTCTTACTATTTGGGTTGATTTTTGTGACTCCATGCAAATACTTATAGGGACACATTTGCTAAAATTAGTTTTTTCTGGCCTTGAAAGTCTTATAAACACGGTAGAAATTTTAATTAAAATCAATCATTGCTGTATTTAAAAATTGTCACAATAATGCAAGTGCCAAAATTCCCAGTTTACATTAGAAAATCCTGAATTTTATTGGGAACAATAATGAAAAAATCGAATTCTGGGGAAAACCCATTCATAAATCTCAAAATTATCTAGAAGCAAGAAAAAATACAACTTTATCTCAAAATTGCTTAGTAAATGTGCCCCATAATGTAGGCATTTGAAATTAGTTGTCATGTATACATTTGATCAAATAATGTTCATTAATCTTGGCAGTAAAAATGGGTGGAACTTAAACAAATAGTATAATGTCCCTTATGTTGACCATTTAGCAACAAAAAGCAAATGGCACTCAGGGCTGCAAACAAGGGCAAAAACCCTTTCAAAAGTGACCCCTTTATCAAGCTTGATAAAGTGTTTTTGGAGGGTGCCGATCCCCCCAGCAGTGTGCACCGGGCATATAACTTTGGAGTGCTAGGGTGTGCGGATAAGGTCTCTGTGGTACCTTATGTTGACCATCTCATTACTTGTTTTGTTATCCTTCCCTAACATAAAATCACCCACTGCCTATGAATTCAAGAAAATAATTTTAAAAGGTTACGATCAGCAAGAGAAAAAGGTTTCAGAGGTTTCAGTTGGGAGATGGCAGTGGATGCAGGTAATGTAAACAAAATAGGTGGTGGCTATAAGAGGAATGGAGGAGATAAGAAAATATAGAGAGACACAAATGAAAAAATGTGACAAAAAGTGAAGTGCAGAGTAGTAAAAGTGACAGGGGAAAACATAATATATACTAACCAAGTGATATGTTCTATCCTAGATAAAGTAAGGATTTTATAAGTTCAAGACAGGCTAAAGGGGAAAAGTTAGGAGTCTGACAGGATAGTTAGCAGTAGGTGCAAAAGTATAAGCAGGATGAGATGAGGGCATGGATAAGTGTTTCAGTAACTGCTTGACAAAAAAAGGTGTGGATCTCTGCTGTACTGTCAAAGATATAGCACAGATTTTGATAATGGTATCAATCTTAATGTATTTGTTTAAAAAAATATTCAAATATATTGTGTACTTTTGACTTACAAAATATATAACTATTTTTATTAGTGGATTTGGAACATCATTGTAAGTAATCTGTAAAATGTGTATATATATGTATGACTTGGATAATATAAAGTTAATGCATTAGCAATGTATTGTATAATAACTAGACTTTGTTGTTGGCTCTGTGCCTGGCTGTTTCCACCATGGTGTAATTACTTGTAATGTTTATCACTTTGTACAGCACGGGAGACAAGCCAAAGCATCCCCCTGAGGGATAATACTCAGCGCATCCACCTGAGAGTGTCTCTCTTTAGGATAAATTATTATTATTTCTTATCTTCATTAGGAGCAAGTTCTAAGAGTAGTCCCAGTGAAGCACCAAGGCTAATTAAACTCTTGGAAACTGTTTATGCACTGGGATTTTCATTTGAACTAAAGTTACCTTTACCTGTAGCTACTGTATGTAGCGTAGAGGTCTGTAAGAGGCAAGATGGCAAAAGTACAATGTAACAAATGCATATAGCTTTACTAATGTGCTGTCATGGCAGGTGGAGATATTAAGGAATGAATACAGTACAACAACAGAACAACACAGATGCAAAAGCACCTACTGTGCATTTATTCATCACCTGTTTCCACAAACAGATTTGACCTAAAACCTGATCAGTCCACACTAAATAAAAGTGAATACAATTTGAAACAGGAGGCAAGAGGAAGGTAGTGGGGCCAAGTGCAACTATATGGATGTGCAAAGAATGCATGTTGATGCAAGTACCTTAATAAATGGGATTTTTCACATAACTGACGATCATTTACTGTTTGTTTAAATATTAAACAATAGGAAGAGTGCCGTTTCCTACCAGACCAAGCACTGAGCACTAGGAATTGTTGGTGGAAAGAATGTGCTGGTGGCATAATGTGTATCATTTACTATAAACGCAGACACAGGTGCAAAAGCATACCTATGTTCCTCCCTCTCCCACCCAATATTTATGCAGTGCTGCTTAACCTAGTCGGCACTGAATTCATGGCAAATGTAGGTCTCTGAGTTTCCAGAGGTTCTGATGACATGAATATTATTGGGCATAGTATCAAACTGCATGTAGGATCAGCAGGCAGTGCTATGTGCACATGTGCAGAAGTCAACATAGATTTAGGCAACATAGCTAACGGCGGTCAGGGCCGGAACTAGGGGTAGACAGAAGAAGCAGCTGCCTAGGGAGCAACAACTGGGGGGTGCCAGGCTGGAGCCTTTCCTGCCTAACCCTATTCCGGGCTCCCTTGTCATGGTCCCTGCCACTTGTCATTATATAGTGGGGGCAATGACCCCCCGTGCTTGATGGAACAGCACATGCGCGCCGAAGCTTACGCGAGGGGGGGGGTACAGGGGCGAGGTGGCCGACTGAGTTGCCAAGGGCGCCCGGTCGGCTTGGCCTGCCCCGGACGGTTGAACAAAGATGTTGGCAACAATCTAGTCTGTGAACAGGATTTTATTTTGATGGATTAACAAACTTATTAGGGAAAAACAACCTAGAAGTTCGAAAAAGGTGATGTTACTTCTGTTTGATAAAGTGAGCGTTGGGGGGGCCTTCCTTGTCCTTTGATAAGATCTTAAAATATTCTTAATAGATTAAATAAATTACACTATCAATATTCTGTCTCTAATTGTAATTTTGTAAGGTAATGGGGATCAACCTACTGTCTATATAGGCACCTATAAGTGATTGCACTGAGAAAAAGAGCAGGCCATAGATATGTAGCTCAAAGGCAGTTCCACTGACTATTAAAAATAGGGCAAAGCAAACTAATGAAAGTTAATTTATAAAGAAATATTAACTTATGCATCCGAGTATTTTTAAATAACAGGTCGGCCAAAATGAATGACTAACACAACTTTCAATTTAGTAGCATGCATATTTACCATTAGAATGAAAAATATCTCTTCATATAGTCCATCTATTATTTAATTATTTTGATGCCTCTTCAATAAAAGTGTCCACCCAGGGTAGCTATTAATAATGAGAGGTTAATTTCCTTTACGTTTGGTATAATGCATTGTTTGGTCCACTGGCTTTTTTATTTTTTAGACTGTATGCTCTATTATGCCCTCTTTAACATAAACTTGTATATTTGATGTATGTAACACCCTTCTACTGTACAGTGCTGCAAAATATGTTTGCACTTTATGAATTAGTGTGTATTATACAGGTGTGGGATCCATTATCCAGAATGCTTGGGACCTGGGGTTTTCCATAATTTGGATCTCCATACCTTAAGTCCACTAAAAGATTATTTAAACATTAAACAAACCTAATAGGATTGTTTTGCTTCCAGTAAGGATTCATTATATCTTAGTTGGGATCAAGTACAAGATACTGGTTTATTATTACAGAGAAAAAGGAAATCATTTTTAAAAATTAGAATTATTTGCTTATAAAGAAGTCTATGGGAGATGGCCTATTCCGTAATTTGGAAATTCTGGATAATGTGTTTCCTGATAACAGTTCTGATACCCGTAATTCTAATTTTTAAAGGGGTTGTTCCCCTTCAAAACAACTTTTAGTGTGATGTAGACAATGATATTCTAAGGCAATTTGCAATTGGTTGTAATTTTTTATTTTTTCTGTTTTTTCAGTTGTTTAGTCCTTTGTTATGCAGCTCTCCAGTTTGGAATTTCAGCAGCTATCTGGTTGCTACCTTAGCAACCAGGCAGTGGTTTAAATGAGAGAATGGAATATGAATAGCAGAAGGGCTGAATATAAAGATAGGAAATAAAAAGTAACAATGATAATACATTAGTAAGCTCACAGAGCAAGAGTGACCTCTATTTGAAAGCTAGTAAGGTATAGAAGTGGAAGGCAAATAATTTGAAAATTATAAAAAAATAACAATGAAGACCAATTGCAAAGTTGCTAGGAATAGGACATTTTCTTAACATAATAAAAGTTACTGTAAAGCTGAACTGCCCCTTTAAAAATGTTTCCCTTTTAATCTGTAATAATAAAACTGTGCCTTATACTTGATGGTAACTAAGCTGCATGATCCATATTAGTGGAAAAACAATCCTGTTGGGTTTATTTAATGCTTTTATGATTTTTTTTTCTAATTTACCCAGTCTCTGCCATAGAATTTAGCATTACAGTGATTGGTTACACAGTTTAAATATAGTAATAATTAAAGAAAATGACTTATATATATGATTATATATGATTAATATATCAAAAAATATCAAATAAAAAATATCAATCAAAAAATATCAAAAAAATCAATATCAAAATATCAATATATCAAAATTCAATCAAAAATATCAAATCAAAAATATCAAAAAATATCATTGTACCCAACAGGTCAAATAAAAAAAAATGTATTAGTGAAAATTATTCACTTATAAATATTCTTTTATATTGACCTGATGAGTAGTGATAAGCAAATTTTTTCGATAGGCATGGATTTGCAGCAAATTTCCGCAGTCCGCCATTGGTGAATTGTTTCGCGAAACTTCCGGAAAAATTTGTCGCACGGAAATATTTTTTGCTGTGCGTCAAATTGGGTGTGGTCACGTAAAGAAAGGGCAAAAATAGACGCAGGTGACCAAAAAGACGCGGGCGACCGAAAAAATCATACAACAAATGTGTTTCGCCGTCATCATTTTTTCGCTCATCACTACTGATGAGTGCAATGCTATTTTACAAAATTTAATTTCCTTTATTTGCACTCAGGCATTTTGACCCATTGGGTTAAGGGAGTACACCGCTTGAGATTAATAATTTTAATTTATGATTAATATATCATATACAATGTACACACTTTTACTGAGAATGTTTTCACTCTGGCAAAGTATTTGTATATAATTCTCCTCTAGACTAATTCCCAGTTTAATGGCAACTTTATGGAAATTCCTAAAAACCTTGGGAAGCTCAAAGAGCACCAGTTTGCTATGTGTCACTTTTCACTGCAAGCAAAAGAAAAAACTAATGAGCAGATTTCAATAGTAATGGCGAAAATGTGACATGTTCTAAAACACAAATTCCTTCCACCTTCACCCTATATATGTTTATGTTTATTGTAAACTACATACCATGTTATTTATATCACTTTATGTAGGCCCTATATTTAGATAGTACTAGTATGTTACATACAGTACATGCATACAGTAAATTAGGGAAATACTGCTATGCTGGGACACAATGTAATTCTTCACTGATATAGGCCTATCCTTAGGTTATGGTGTAATATATCACATCTCATTTGTCATTATTAGGCCCAGATTAATCTTCCAGGCTCCCCTAGGGCGCCCCCGTTGATCGCCCCCCCCCGCGTGTGTGCAGCCGTGAGTGATACATTTAAAGTACCATACGGAGCAGTGGGGAGAGCAATTTTTTAAGATAGCAGCTGCAAAATTAAAAAATATTGTTGAGGCGGGGCAGCATGCCTTTGTGGCCTCTCCACAAATCCGAGCCTGGTCATTAAACAGTATTACTATGTAGGCCAGGCGTGGCAAGATGTCGATCGCGGTCAACCAGACGATCACCGTGGATTTCTGGTGGACCGCATCTAAGCCTTGAGATACGGAAGTGCGGCATGTTTATTGGCTACACATACGTATGCTGCGTAACGTATGTACGCATACCTCCCAACATTTGAAAACCGAAAAGAGGGACAAAAAGACTTGGCGCACGCAGCACCCCCCATACACAGAGCACCCCCATACACAGAACACCCCCCCATACACAGAACACCCCCCATACACAGAACACCCCCCCATACACAGAGCACCCCCATACGCGCTCCGACTCCTTGCGCTGCTTCTCTTCTTATGTGGCTCCTTCTCCGGCGGTCCCAGGTCCTTTTATAAGGTTGCGCCCGTGCGTACGTGTGACGTCATTACACACGGGCGCAACCTTATAAAAGGGCCAGGGACCGCCGCAGAAGGAGCCGCATGAGAGAAGCAGCGCAAGGAGTCGGAGCGCTCATCCCGCTGTCGCGGATCGTTTTATGAATGTCCCGCATTTCTGTAATCTATTACGAAAATGCGGGACATTCAGGGAACTATCCGGGACAGCGGGACGAGCTATAGAAAGCGGGACTGTCCCGCTTAAAGCGGGACAGTTGGGGGGTATGTGTACGCGAGGAGTCAAAAGTAGATTGCCAGGGGAAAAAGTGTAGGCCAAGACAGGCAATTGGCAATATGTTACATATACATATATGCTACAAAAATGTCTGTCATTCTTATAGTGACTGTACACAATATAACTTGCCATCATCAGTATCCTTGAGGTATACACCCACATAGGAACAATTAGCAGTTTTGTTGATCCTAATTAATATAACAATGTTAGAATCCAGCTTTATCCCTAAGAAGCCAACTAATTAAACTTGGGGAATTTGCTGTTGCACTGGGATTGTTAGCTGAGCAGGTGAACTAAAGATAACTATTCAAAACTAACATGAACCATGTTACTGATTATAATGAGATTTTAGGTGATTAGATAGGGCAATTACTAGTATCTATAAACACCCTACATGCCAGAGGCATGAAGTCAAAACTATACAACATGATAATGCTAAAAATGCTTAGCCAGCTATAATATATACATATCCAGGTTGTATAGTAAGAAAGGGACTAAAATTAAAAAACAAGTACAACGAGGGTCTAAAATTGCTAAACTACCAGGGCAGGTCTCTGCATTCTGTATCAACAATTGACGAACAATAAATAATTTTATTAACAGGTGCACATATTTTTGCAGCGCAGTACTGATTTTAACACAGCAAGCAATAGCTTGTCGGTACGCACACGTACTTATACAACGCCGTTAGCGTCCAAAGCTTTATCCTACTGTCTTATGGGAATCCCTGCTTGAGACTCCGGCGTCACGACTGCACGTTAGCGCAGGGACGCGTCACGTACTCGCTTTGGGCAAGTGACGAGCAGGGGGGAAGGTGCACCTCGCTGCAGTGTTGTTTAATAATAGGGCGCCATTGAAAGCGCTGTTAATATTTTTCCTGTGATTGCGGTTCCGTTGGCGTCGGACTCGCAGCTTCCAAAAGTTTATCTGCAGCCATTAATAGTTGCTGCTCCGCGCTGGAACGCAAAAAATATTTTTTCCTAGTTGCCAGTGCGCTAAGAGCCTCTTTGCCCAATTACACCAACTCACTAGGCTTAGTTGACATAAAATGGTCTATTTTATATTTTTTTGATCCCGTGAGGGCAGGGCATCAGTAATGTTGATTTTCTGGGAACTTTATTTCCACAGTGGTTTAATAGGGTTCTAGTGTATTTTCTGCTAACGAGAAAGCTTTTACACGCTGGCTAATTTGGGTGAAGACAATGGGTGAAACTAAAGCAATCTTCATTTTTGTGGTGGCATTAGATTGTGCCAGTATTTTTATGCAAGAATATGCAGAATTTTTCCCATTTCAGGGGGTAGAACAAGTGTTAATTTAGGATAACACTGGGTTAAATTGACCAGAAATATTTTTTATACTTTGCTCTGGTCTTAATTCTGAAATGTGCAGACTCCCTGTCGGTTCCACAGCAGAAAGTTCAGGCGCCTTAAAGGGTGTTGGTGAAGTCTAAAGCTGGCAGAGGGTCCTCCTGCTTTACTAAGGAGTCAGACCAAACCAGCTCTCACCCTCTGTTTTTTACCCAATAGGAAACAAACTCATATTTGAACACTGACAATTTTAGTTTACTAACAGTAATTTTTAGTTTTCTAGGCTATTTTAGGCAATTCCAGTGATTTGTTTTTGAAGACACGGGCCAGATTTTTTACACACTGACTAATGAAGGAGAAAAGAATGTGTGAAATTCACTAAAAGTAATCATGAGTTTTTAGACCCTTTTTTTTAAGTGGCATCAGCAAATACTGGTATTTTTGTGCAAAAAGGGGCATAGTTTTTACAATTTCGGGAGAGAATACAGGCTAATTTAGGAGAGGACAATAGGAGAAATTGATGAATAGTAATCTAGCTTCCTCTGGTCTTAACCCTGAAGTTAGACCACACCAGCTGTCATCTATTGTTATCCATAAACAAGTTTTCAGTTATATTGTGTTTCGGTCCAGTGTATTTTTCACAATTTTGGGACATATTGCTCTAATTTAGGAGAATTAAATGGGTGACATATACCAACAGTAATCTTTAGTTTTAAAGGAGAAGGAAAGGTAAAAACTAAGAAAGCTTGATCAGAATGGTCTATGTAAATACAGCCATAAGCACTCACAGAGAAGCTGCATGAAGTCCTCTATTAAAAGAAACACAGGATCTATTTTCATTTTTGTAAACATTTTTGGTCTCAGATTACATCTCTCAGAAAAATCCTTCTTTCCCGGGGCTGGAGTCTGCGCAGCTTTTTCCTCTCTCCCTTCTGCTGCCTCCTCCCATTAGAATTTAGAAGAATTCACTCCCCCTTCCATCACAATGTGTGATCTGTGCTACCAGCCTCTAGAGCTGCAGCAGAAGCTATGGGAGACCAAGCTAAAATGGTATTTTTTAAAGGTGCTGTTAGAGTTCCTAATTTAGAATTTACAGATAAAATTAATGGCTAGGCTAGAAGACAATGGGTGAAATTGGTCAAAAGTAATCATGAGTATTTAGGGTTAGTTTTACTCTGGCGTAAAGAGTTTTTAGGAACTAGGGCAAGATTTTGTAAATTTAGGAACACAAAAGGACTCATTTAATACTGTAGGTAATTATGACCAACAGTAATCCTTAGTTTTCAGGCTCCTTTTCACAGTTGTGTCAGAGGGTCCCAGTGTTTTTTGTTGAAATAAGGCCCAGTTTGGCTAATTTAGGAGAAGACAATGGTTAAATTCAGCAAAAGCTATCTGAGTTATTTAGGCCAGTTTTTACGAGCCTTAGGGTACTAGTAGGGGCAGATAAGAACATACTGTTAATAGTCTCTAGGCGTAACATAGGATGTGAGTGAGTCCTTAAAGCGTGCACAAGTTTTGCAAGAAAGAAAATACTGTTGACAGTCTCTAGGCATACCAGGCCAATAGAAATGTCTTTTAGAAAGTTCTTGAGGCTTTCTTAAACTGAGCTGCCTGGACATGGGATGGTTGTGAAAGAATGTAAGAACCTCAAGATAGAAATCTTGTCATAGTAGTTATGCTAAAGGGCAACGTCCTCTGGACAATTGTTCTTGTCCTTAAAAGCTTCTTGAATTTTATTAAGCAAATTTTGTAGAATAAAGAAATTGAATCAGGTGAGGATGGATTCTGTTGCAAGCTCCTGCTCAGAATTAAATGTGTGACAGGACATCAGCCTTTCCAGTCTTAGAACTAGGTTTATAAGTAACACGAAAGTTAAACCTGGAGAATAAAAGAGCCCATTTGGCTTATCGAGGATGAATTCTCTTTGCAGATTGGAGATCTTGTAATTTTTTTATGATCTGAAAAAAATAGAATAGGGTTATTGGCACCTTACAAAAGACGTTGCCATTGCTGAAAAGCAGATGTGACAGCCAGTAATTCCTGATCACCAACGTGATAATTCTGTTCTGACTGAAATAATTTCTTAGAAAAGAAAATGCAACAGGATGAAGTTGACCTTGAACATCAACCCTTTGAGACAACACAGCTCAGATTGCATATTCAGAAGCATCCTCTTCTAAAATATAGGTTCAAGAAGGGTAAGCATGCCATAAAATAGATGCAGACATAAAGCAAGTTCCTCAAAAGCGTGTTGGGCTTTGAAAGGGAACTAGTAAGAGAAGTGATGGGAGCAATTACTTTAAAAAAGTCTGTGATAAATGTGTGATCCCACAAATCTTTCTACAACCTTGTGACTAGTAGGGACAGGCCAATCATAAACAGCAGAGATCTTTTGACAATCCATGGAAATACCATAAGAAGTAATAACAAAGCCTAGGAGTTCAATGGAAGGTCTCAAAATTGCATTTCTCAAGTTTAATGTAAAGCTTGGGACCTAAAAAATCTTTCTTAACATTTTTTGCGATTTTTATCAATGAAAGAAGAGAGAATAAATATATTGAGATAAACAGTGACAAATTGGTCCAAGAAGTCGCTGAATGAGTAATTTACAAAGTGTTGGAAAGTAGCTGGTGCTTTGCAAAGACCCAAAGGCTTTACTAATAGTGATGGGGGAAATAATTCGGCAGGCATGGATTCACGGCCAATTTATGCGTTTCAGCATTGGTGCATTATTTTGCAAAATGGGCGACAAAATTTGCTCCGTAAAAATTTGCTGCTAGACAAAATTGTCACGTGCACCAAACTCATGGTAGAGCTTAAGGTGAGGATCAGACAAAAAGCAGCTAAGGTTTCTTGAATGCAAGTTGTGATGAGAACATGAGTCTGATGAGAAAATCATGTAAATAGTATACTAATTAATCATAGGATTGTGTGCCAGAATAGAAGCCCCAAAATTACAAGATGGAGGGGACACAACATTAAATGATAAGGACTCAACATGTTGCCAAATCTTTATGGATAGAGGTATAGTCTCATGAAGAACAGGACCAGAGGAAGTACAAGACCTGTTAGGCAGTTTCACCAATAGAGGACTGGACTAAGGAGCGAAGTCCCGATCAATGAAGCACCGGCATGTTCTGAAGTCAGTTAGAGTTGGAATCCTAAGTACTCCCCCTTGGCCATAACATAAGAGCTCCATAAGTAACTCTGTGAAAAACAGAGAAAGGCTCTTGTAGGTTTTATAGGATAGGAACTCAGAAGATGACCTGATGGTCCACAGTATAAAAACAAATTCAGATGGCTCCCGAAAAGTTTTTCCTCTTGTGTGAGTTGGAGAAAGGACCAATTTTTCACAATTTAGAGACCAAAACAAAAAAAAAAAATGTACTGGTCACCTTTTTAAAAGCAAACATCTTATTGGTTGCTATGAATTACTGTTCCTGGGCAAACAGTGTCTTTTATTAGATAAGGGGGTAAATGTTAGATGTGCAAACTTTGCCAGTATAAGGGTATCTCTGCATTATATTATCTGGGAAAGGCTTTTTACAGGGTTAAACACAGATGGAAAATGAAATGTCTTTTTAATGCTGTTTCATAAATATACATGTCAGTATATTTCACTTTTAAGCAAGGTTGTTCCAAAGCCTTTGTGGTTAAATAGAAGTTTTGGTTTTGACAGTCTAAAAATGTGCTTTTAAGGCATTTAAGTTAGTTGGCACATCTGAGACTTTTATCTGGTACAAGGAGGCCATATAAAGCATGCAAAAAATCTATCAGACAAGCTAAAACTGAGTTGGAAAAGAGTATTGCAGTGTGGCGTAAAATGAATTGAAAATTGTTTTTTAATATGAAAATAGTAAAAAAATGAAACAAAAAGGAGTTACTTATTATCAGAGGGAGGCCACAGATGCTTGACAAAATGGAAAAAAAACAGATTCTCAACTGTTATTTTTCATGTCTACACAACTGAGGAACCAGCTTATGAAGGTTCCCTTTTAATAGACCCAATGTTAATAATATAACTATTGATGCATGGGTAAGTCAGTAACGGTAAAGGTAATGACCAAAACTCTTTACTTTCAGGATTTCTCGTGGTCTGGCTTTGTGTGGAGAGACTGGCAAATTTGCCACTATTCAAAAAGGCATCCCGTTCTCATCCTGAAAACTATGGGCCTGTTAGTTTGACATCAGTTGTAAGAAAACATTTGGAAAGGGGTAATAAGATGAGATACTTGAATACTTTGAAAGCCACAATGCAAGGAGTTTTCAAGCTTGTTTTATGTGAGATTTTGCCAGACTAATTTAATTACCTTCAAGGAGCTGAGCCGGGACCTCTACTCTGTGATGGCAGTGGTTGACTTACTTAGACTTTGCTAAAGATTTTGATACAGTATCACACAGAAGGTTACTAGTTAAATTAGGGAATATTGGCCTGTAGCATAATATTGCATAGAGAAAAAAGAGTGGTTGTAAATGGAGCATTTTCTAATTGGACTAGTGTTTCTAGAGGAATACCATAGGGGTCTGGCCTATTGACCATGGCATTGAGAGTACTAGCTCTATCTTGGCTGATGATACTAAATTGTGCAAAATTATCATTTCCGTGCAGAATGCTGCTACATACTTTGCAGAGTGATTTGACTAAACTGGACAACTGGGCAACAAAGTGACAATTTAAGTTCAATGTTGAAAACAGCAAAGCTATATGGTATAGTTATATGGTAAATGGTAGTGTGTTGGAGGTATCCTTAATCAAGAAAGGTCTGGGTATTTTTGTGGGTAACAAGCTGCGTAATTTACAGTGTCGTTCAGTTGCTATTAAAGCAAATAAAGCAATGCTTTCATAAATAAAACTAGCTCAAGGGATGAAAACATCATTTTTCCTCTTTATAGGTTCTTGGTAAGGACTTACCTTGAGTATGCAGTGCAGTTTTAATCTCTAATCGTTAATAATGATATAAATGAGCTGCAGAGAGTGCAGAGATGTTCAACTTAATTAGTTAGAGGGTTGGAAGATTTAAACTATGAGGAAAGGCTGTCAAGTTTGGGATTGTTTTCTCTAGAGTAAAGGCAATTGTGAGGGACATGATTACTCTTTACATGTACATAAGTGGGGGATATTTTTCACATGGAAAAGATCAACGCATCAGAGGTTTCCCATTTAGCCTAGAGAAAGAAAGCTTTCAGTTGAAGCAGCACAGGTTGCCCTTCATGGTAAGGCAGTGAGGTTGGGAAATGCCCCACCAAATGATGTTGTGATGGCAGATTCTATTAATGCCTTTCAAAGTGGCTTGGATGATTTCTTGAACAAGCATAATATTCAAGGTTGTTTGGGATAGATTTACTTAATGAATGGTTGTCTCGGTTGGTTGATATTTATTTGCAACTTCCTATATTAGGGACACAAAACACATTTTACAGGTGCTTCAAAATTTGGAGTGGCGAGATGGTTATTCATTGGTTACAAAAGATGTTATGTCGTTATATTTCTGCATTCCACAGGCTTGCAGACTTTCACTTATCATTTGGAAAGATATAGTTCTTATGACACTGACAAGGCATTTTATTTTAGAATTTGTCACACAATTTTTTCAAGTTTGGGGTGTCTTACCTCCATAGATGTGGGACCTCAATGGGCACCAAATTTGTGCCCACCTATACTAACCTCTACATAGGTTGGTGGGAGTCTCACATCTATGGAGCTAACTCACCCATGTTGTCCAATATAGTTATTTTTAAGTGCTATGTGGATGTTTGGAGGGGGAATCACAGTGATTTTCTTTTGTTTCTTGAGGAATTGAATACAGTTATACATATGAATTTGAACGGGCTAGTATTGCCTTTTTGGATCTAAGAGTTATGATCTTAAAAAACACAGTTGAAACTAATGTTTATAGGAAAGACTGTGCAGGCAATTTTTGAGAGCTGAATATGAACACCCGGGACATCTTAAAGGACATGTAAACCCCACACACAAAAATGTAATCAGCGAACAGCCTCTTTGAAATCTTTCAATACCTGCCACACAAGTTGTCCAGAGGTTAATGGTAAGGCTGCAACATTCCCATAATCACTTAGATTTGCTTCTCCTCCTGTAACCCACTCGGCCCCCTCCCTCAGGAATTTGCTTTGGCTGTTGGTTTGTGGGCATGCTCAGTTGTTCTAAGCTCATATTACTAAACACGCCCCCAGTCTAGCAGCCAGTGAAGAGATGGCATTGCTGGTTCCCATAGAAACTCAGCTCTAGCTGTCTGCTTCTATTTTTTTCTCCTGAGCTCAGCTTTACCATTACGGTGTTCAAACAAGGCAGAGCTTTTATCAAAGACAGTTCTGCCTGTGTGAGCCTGTATTCTTGATGAAATGTATGCTGAATAAGAGTTTTTGTGTGTGAAGGCTGTTTGCAGATTTAAATGTATCTAATTATGTATCAGAGGAAAAATGGCCACCAGGTGAAAGCTGCTATTTGGTTTAGGAAAATGTAATGGTACGGACAAGCGAAGGGGATATATGCAGTACAAATGATGCCATTTGGGTGGGAGACGTGCCCAACATTGTAGGCAAATGTAGGCTTCACATGTCCTTTAAAGGGATTCCCTTGGGTTAGTTCTGTAGGTTATGGAGGAACTGTAGCACTTATGAGCATTTATTACTAAATCATGTGAATTGAGAGATTTTTTGGCTCAATATTACTCTATGAGATCTCTCATACCAGCATTTGATAAGACTTTGCATACAGATGGAGCAGTCTATTTAAGGGAGGGCTCTATAAATGCTCACACTGGGAAGAAGGATGAGGTCCCAGTGTTAATGACATCCTATAGAAGGCAGTTTTATCAAGTGAGAAACATCATCAGTGATGTGTTAGGGATCCTAAGTTATCAGTTATTTTGCATTATGGTTGTCAATTTGTTGCACTTAGGGTCCCTACTTTGGGTAACATTCTATCCCTGAGCCTTTTTAAATCTAGATCCGTTTAAGCTACAGTACCTGGTTAGACACTAAAGGCACTTGTGAAGCTAGTCGATATATGACCCCCAAAAAAATAAAAAAATTATTTTGAAATTTTTGGTTATTTGCAAACTGTTTGTGGCATTGTGAATAGGTGATATAATACAGGACTTAAAAAGTAATTATAGTTATGAAAATGAATATTTTTTTTAAAATTCACATTGAAAATTTTAATTAAAAAATAATAGGAAATGTAAAAAATATTTCTTTGGACAATAAGATCAGCTATAAAAAATATTTTTTTCTAACCCGAAGACCAAAAATATTCTATATAGAGGAAGTAATTTACCAGTTCAACAAGCAATAATTTAACAATAAGAAATATTTCAACTGATTATGCTTCATCCAAATGTTACAGATTTTACTCCAATCCTTATTTGGACAGAGTTTTAACTGTCCAATATTTCAGTGCCTTTCAAATCTGGAGCAAAACTTTTTAGTGAGTTGTGCTTAGTGTGGTCTGTCTACCAAGGCAATGTTTTTTGGAAGACTTAACCTCCGGGATTCCCATTGAACCTAAGTTTCACCAAACACAAGTTTGACAACCAGATCCAAAATATTCTGAGAAAGTTCAGTACTGGCTTTTTCATATCTCTTTTTTGTAACCCAATCCTTTTTGGATTTCGTGAATTTTAAATTGGCTTTCACCTTTTCTCTTCCCTTCCCACTTTTATGCACAACAGCTTGTGTACAATTTACATTGAAATTTTGGTCAAGGGCTGCTAATTGAATACGTGCTACCTTTCCATCCATGAAATAGCAAATTCTTTTTGGTCTGTACTTCAATGCTTTGGAATGATATGATTCCAATTCACCTTTGTGACAGAAGTGTGATAACTTGCTCAAATCATTTTTTAAATCTGGTATCAAGATCACTTTTTTGTAATGCAGTGAAAGCTGTTGATCCCTTTTCTAGCCATAACTATTCCAAGCTTTCTTCCTTTGTCAGTTCTTTATGAGCACACTGGTGGTACAACTTGCCAGATTTCCACTTCTGAACATTCTGCACATGCATTAGTTGTGACTGCCATTTCTCAATCAGAATGTCTCTAGTTCCATCACACATGCGTGCACATCACCACAAGGGCAGCACAACTTGTTCAATCCACAATTTCAAGTCTTCACTGTACTTTTTTTGCTAGTTGCAAACAGCTTTTTTCTTAGGGACTTGCCATACATCGTATTGGTGTATCCATTTATTCTTGTAACTGGCTCTCATTATTTTTTGTATACCTGGGTGTCTGTCTGTGCACATCATTTTTATTGGCATTTTTTTTCTGTCATTTTAGCCATGCATTTTATGAAGGCATCGTTTTCAAGTTTATTTAAATGTGTTGCTCTTTTCACGTGTTTGATCTAAAATGAAATAACTTTTCATTTCATGGGAGTGTATCAAAAATATTTTGCAGAGTGCCCAGGGCTGTCACATTGCCCGTCCCCAGATACACATATTACCTTATTGTTAAATGTGGCCAGTGTTTTAGTTTGCTCTTCCTTCCATGTGTTGTCAATAGTGGGGAATATAAATCTTTTTTAATCTCTATAATGAGTGGTGGATCCGATAAAGACCAGACTCAGTGCTTTGCTGAAATCTTGCATTTTAGCATAGCTGGAACCACTACAAAGAATGGCACCAGAAATAAGGACATTTCCCAATGGCAATTTATTCATTTTTGTTTGCCTTGACCACAGTTGTGTTCTGTGTTGTGGTACACATGTTCCATAGATCGTGAGGCAAGACACTTCGATTTTTTTTTTTTTGCAAGGTCTATGACTTTCTCCACACAGCCATTTTTGTGTTTGCACGGCAACAGCTTAAGGAGTTCATCCAAGCACGATTCAAAAACAATACATTTTTGATCATGAACATGATCATAGTTTGGGAAAAGAAGAATTTCCTTGCATGTAGTCTCTTCGGTTTCAACTGTGCTTTCTAACTCTGGATGATATGACTCTTCCAATTGACTTTTGGCAGTGGTTGTTTCTGTTGCCTCTATTGCTTCATGAAATAAAATCTCAGACTCAATTGGTTGTAAAACTAAGAATTCAGTAGTAATATATTCAGTTGAAGCAGAAGGTATTGCTTCGCATATCATGAAATAATTTTTTTCAATAGTGTGGAGTAACGCAATACATATTTGTGGTCATGAGACTGACTAACTGCAAAAAAATCCAGTAGCACACTTATGTTGCAAGCCGTGAAAAAAGTGTTTTATTTGCCCAAGTACATACAAAAAACAAGAGCAATGTTTCGGGCCCCTCCGGACCCTTTCTCAAGCTAATTGAGAAAACTGACACCAATGTAGATGATTGTTGAATATCTCCATGTTGAATACCGATGTCATAGGTTTTGACTTTCGTTGTTTGAATTTATCTGTGCTTCATACCAAACCCTGGTATTGTGCTTACAGCCCTGTTTTTTTCCAAAGAAGAAATCTGCCATTACTTTGTTCAAACTGAAAGTTCTCAATTCTGAAAAAGTAAATAATGATGTTATACTTTCATCATCTACTGTATGTGAGAAATAGAAGACAGAGAAGCCTCTTCTTCTGTTGTACGTGAGGATTCACCAAAAACTTATGGCACTACATCTTCTTTGAGACATCTCTTACTTCCACAATATGTGTAATAATCAGCTGTAAAATGTTCAGAACATTGTCTATAATTATCGTGTTTTGTTCCATCAAGAACTTTTTATGCTATTCCTCAAGGTTAGCACTAAACTGTCCAGTGCTTTCTAGCCATTTTTTTTTTAGTATTTCTATATTTCCAGGAAATACCAACCTTAATAAATACAAACATTTTACATGTTTACAAAACTAGAGTTTGTGTACTATTATACTTGGCACTAGAGCATTTCTTAAAATCAAACTAATAATAACAAGAACCTGATAACCTTTTGTCTTATAACAAAAGAGTTAAAGGAGAATGCAAGTCAAAATTTAAAAAGCATACTGCCCAATAGTCCTCCTATTGTTTAGTAAAAACACCACACTTTTGGCTCACCTAATTAAATATTTACTCAGTCACACTTACTTCACATTTTCTAGAACAGGCAGCCATCTCTAAAAAGGTATTCTCCCTTCCTTTCCCTCCTTGCTTCATACTGCACATGTGTTTCATTCCCTCCCCCCCTCCCCTCTGGCAGATCCGCTTCTGATTGGCTGGTGGGCATGTGTAGCTCAGAACAGCAGACAGGATCAAGTTACACACATGCTCAGAGAATAGGAAGGCTGCCGCTGGAAGCCTACAGGAAGTGAAGAGAGATTTCAGTGATGTCACTGGAGTCTTCACACTGCTGTAGGCTGCCAGCACCATATCTCAGAGAAGCAAGCAGGGATCTGGGAATTAAGATATGCAGTAAGTACTTAAAAAGAATGCCTTTAGACTTACTTTTAATTTATATTAAAGTGGACCTGTCATCCAGACATAAAAGGCTGTATAATAAAAGCCCATTTCAAATTAAATATGAACCCCAAACTATTTTTTCATTAACACATCCATACCCATTATAAAAGAAATAAATAATCCCAACTGTCAATCAGATATTGCCTGCCCTGCCTCTATGTATGCCTTAGGCATAGAGGTGGGGCTGGCAGTTACTATCACTTTCAATTCAGAACTTCTTAGATGCTGCTGCTCTCCTCACATTCCCCCTCCCTTCGCACAATCTAATTGTGTAGCCAGTGTATGGGCATGAGCATCTGGTCCCCCCATACTGGCACAGAAATAAGATTTTGGCAGGATGCAAAGCTTGCCTTAATAACAGTGTCAACAAAATGGCCCCTGCCTGCTTGTTGCAACTGTGAATTCCAAATCTGAAGAAAATAAGATTAAACTAATTTATAAAGTGTAAGTGAAGTTTATTTTGCTTGACAAACACAATTGAAAACAATCTGGAATTATTTCTTAGGGTGACAGGTCCCCTTTAACCTATCATTGTCCTTTAAAGTGGACTTAACACCCTCAAATTTTTACCACCATCAGCTGGCTTATACAGCCTGCACTCTGGTTGGGGGAAACAACAGTTTAAAAAAAATAAATAAATAAATAAAAAATTCTGCCAGGGCTATGCCACCTGCAGCGGTAGGGAGAGCCCAGTACAGGCAGCCATGTTGTTTGCCATGTATGAGCATAATGAGCATGTGTGTTAACTTGCTCATTTTGTGCATGCACAACAAACTACATAGACGCCTGCACCGGGTGCTCCCTAATGCTGCAGGTAGCCACTGGTGGAGGGGGAAACAATTTTAGTGGCATAGTTGTCCTGTAATACTGTAATACTGTACATATGACTGTTTGTCATATGGATTTACAGATTGCCAAAATGTCACTTCAATATCTATATTCTCATAAACATAAGTAATAAATTGTTGATTAACCTTATCTAATTCTAGATATAATTCTAGATATACAGTGGAGGAAATAATTATTTGACCCCTCACTGATTTTGTAAGTTTGTCCAATGACAAAGAAATGAAAAGTCTCAGAACAGTATCATTTCAATGGTAGGTTTATTTTAACAGTGGCAGATAGCACATCAAAAGGAAAATTGAAAAAATAACTTTAAATAAAAGATAGCAACTGATTTGCATTTCATTGAGTGAAATAAGTTTTTGAACCCCTACCAACCATTAAGAGTTCTGGCTCCCACAGAGTGGTTAGACACTTCTACTTAATTAGTCAACCTCATTAAGGACACCTGTCTTAACTAGTCACCTGTATAAAAGACACCTGTCCACAGAATCAATCAATCAAGCAGACTCCAAACTCTCCAACATGGGAAAGACCAAAGAGCTGTCCAAGGATGTCAGAGACAAAATTGTAGACCTGCACAAGGCTGGAATGGGCTACAAAACCATTAGCAAGAAGCTGGGAGAGAAGGTGACAACTGTTGGTGCGATTGTTCGAAAATGGAAGGAGCACAAAATGACCATCAATCGACCTCGCTCTGGGGCTCCACGCAAGATCTCACCTCGTGGGGTGTCAATGATTCTGAGAAAGGTGAAAAAGCATCCTAGAACTACACGGGAGGAGTTAGTTAATGACCTCAAATTAGCAGGGACCACAGTCACCAAGAAAACCATTGGAAACACATTACACCGCAATGGATTAAAATCCTGCAGGGCTCGCAAGGTCCCCCTGCTCAAGAAGGCACATGTGCAGGCCCGTCTGAAGTTTGCCAATGAACACCTGAATGATTCTGTGAGTGACTGGGAGAAGGTGCTGTGGTCTGATGAGACCAAAATAGAGCTCTTTGGCATTAACTCAACTCGCTGTGTTTGGAGGAAGAAAAATGCTGCCTATGACCCCCAAAACACCGTCCCCACCGTCAAGCATGGGGGTGGAAACATTTTGCTTTGGGGGTGTTTTTCTGCTAAGGGCACAGGACAACTTATTCGCATTAACGGGAAAATGGACGGAGCCATGTATCGTGAAATCCTGAACGACAACCTCCTTCCCTCTGCCAGGAAACTGAAGATGGGTCGTGGATGGGTGTTCCAGCACGACAATGACCCAAAACATACAGCAAAGGCAACAAAGGAGTGGCTCAAGAAGAAGCACATTAAGGTCATGGAGTGGCCTAGTCAGTCTCCGGACCTTAATCCAATAGAAAACCTATGGAGGGAGCTCAAGCTCAGAGTTGCACAGAGACAGCCTCGAAACCTTAGGGATTTAGAGATGATCTGCAAAGAGGAGTGGACCAACATTCCTACTAAAATGTGCGCAAACTTGGTCATCAATTACAAGAAACGTTTGACCTCTGTGCTTGCAAACAAGGGTTTTTCCACTAAGTATTAAGTCTTTTTTTGTTAGAGGGTTCAAAAACTTATTTCACTCAATGAAATGCAAATCAGTTGCTATCTTTTATTTAAAGTTATTTTTTCGATTTTCCTTTTGATGTGCTATCTGCCACTGTTAAAATAAACCTACCATTGAAATGATACTGTTCTGAGACTTTTCATTTCTTTGTCATTGGACAAACTTACAAAATCAGTGAGGGGTCAAATAATTATTTCATCCACTGTAATTCTAGATAACTAATTCATTTTAGAAATTTTATAAACATATATGTAACACTATTTTGACTTAGATTAGGCAAACCCTGGCTAGTAGCGTAGTGTAGAGCATGTGTTACATGCGACCCTTAATTCTTAGTCATGGGCCTCAGGTATGTGGTAGAAATAAGATGGAGCTGAGGGTGTAGTTGCACTACAACTTGCTGATGCTGTGTAGTGTAATAGATATAAATGGACGCCGGAAAGGTTCTTGCTGGTGAACTATAATACAGATTTATTGGTCCAAGACACAGATGTTATGCAGGGTTATCATACTCACAGACAATTAGATTGAAATGGTACAATGAGGAAATGCACCGTTTTATCCCACCTCTTGGTAGAGTCTGGGCAGGGAAACACACCTTTCAACCAGGACCCCTTGGGAGATAGTCCAAGTAGTAGGAACTCCTTCGGGTTGATAACCTCTAGTGGATTGAGTCCTCCGGTTGAGTAGGGATCAGGGTTTATTCTGGCCTGTCACTATCTCTACTCCGCGGCCCTGCAACATTGCCGGATAGAAGAAATACTCCTGAATCTAATCACTCCTTTGGTGGGGCTATTGGCTGCCCTTTCTAGCTAGAGCTTACTATGCTCACTTCTCCTAGAGAGTGCTATTAAATAAATCTGCTGTGCTTACTTATCCTCGTTCACGGGGCCCTGTCCCCGACTTATTCAGTTGGTAAGGTGATCTTTGGTAAGGTGGCTTACTGGGGCCTGTTGCTGCACCCAGGCTCAGAGGGAGCTGTGCTAGGGTAGCAGACAGGCAGCCAAAGAGGAAGCCACTCCTTCTTGCTAGACACTATATCTGTCAGGCCGCAGAGTGATATTAAGCCGAGTGATGGGTCGTAGCGAGCAAGCCCACAAACGTCTCACACTAACCGGAGGCTTAGCTGAAGATGAGAACAGGAAGCACGGCAGTGGAGAGTGGCCGGAGAGCAGGGTGAAGACCATAATTAGCGAAAAACGGAGACTGCTGAATAGAAGAGTGGTGCGCATTATTATACGCAAATTCTGCCAAAAGGGAGCAAGGCCAACCAGTCATCTTGGAGATACGAAGTAAAACACCTAAGGTATTGTTCCAAGGTCTGATTCGTTCTCTCAGTCTGTCCATTAGATTGTGGGTTAAAAGCAGACGAGAATGAGATCTTGATTTGCAGAGCATCGCAAAGCACCTTCCAAAATCGGAAAGTAAATTGTGTTCCTCTATCGGATACCACTTCGTCAGGAACTCCATGTAGTCTAACGATTTCCTTAATAAAAGTCTCTGCGGAGAGGACTGCTGAAGGGAGCTTAAGAAGAGGGACGAAGTGAGCCATCTTAGTTAGTCTGTCAACAATGACAAAAATAGTAGTGTAGGCATTGGATGAAGGTAAGTCTGTAATAAAATCCATGGAAATTGAACCCCATGGTCTCGCGGGGACCAGTAATGGAACAAGTAACCCCATTGGTTTAGAATGTGCGCTCTTTGTTCTTGAACAGATGTCACAGGACCTTACATGCGCTACACAATCCGAATACAAGTTCGACCACCAGAAGAACCTTTTTGCCAAAACCATGGTGTTTTTGATCCCAGGGTGTCCGGCCAGTTTGGAATCATGGATAGTACGCAAAACCTCTAAGCAAAATTTTTTGGGCACAAATATCTTTTCTCTGAAGAAAAATAGCCCATTTCTAGCCACAAGGTCAGGCTCGGAAGGAACATTCAAGCTACATTCCTGCTTAATTTGGTCAATGAGAGAAAACTGTACACATAAAAAATGATGTGGTTGAAGTATAGTTTCAGAGGAGCTAAAAGAGTTTACTTGGGAAGGAAACATTCTTGAAAGAGCGTCAGCCTTTGTATTTTTAGAGCCAGGATGATATGTGAGATGAAAATTGAATCGCATGAAAATGAAAGCCCAACGGGCCTGTATGGGTCTCAGCCTCCTGGCCGTACGAAGATACTCCAAATTCCTGTGATCTGTGAAGATTAGGATGGGATGAGGACTACCCTCCAGCAGATATCTCCACTCCTCTATGGCTAATTTGATCGACAAGAGTTCTCGATCAGAAACGTCATAATTTTGTTCAGATTTACTTAGTTTGCGGGAGAAGAATGCCACAGGGTGTAAAGAACTAGAGGGATTGAACATTTGGGAAAGTATTGCTCCTACTGCATTTTCTGAGGCATCTACTTCCAGAACAAAAGGTAGAGATGGATTCGGGTGACACAGCACGGGTGCAGAAGTGAAGCGAGATTTAAGCGCATTGAATGCCTCTTGAGCTTGAGATGTCCACAAAAAGCAAAATAGGACCAGAGCTTATAGGTGATCCATCAGCAACTCGTAAGAAGACTGGAAACCGTTTCTTTTTCAACGGAATTCGATGGACTTCCGCAACTTGAGAGTCGAGGAAGCAACCACTAGCCCCGGAATAAAGTATTGCTGGGAGGATTAAAGTCTTGTTTCCCAACTGCAAGGAAATAGACAAAGTTAATAACGGAGCAAACCTGTACTTTGGGAGTATCAGTCTTAACGGTAGGTTTCTTACAAGGGCGAGTAGGGCAATTGCGAAGCAGATGACAGAGATTTAACCGTCTCCGGCATAAGAAGATAGGGAGGTACGCAGTGCCCCAATCTGCATAGGTTCAGGCTCGTCGATCCCGGTTCTGACCGAATGGGGGGAGGAGCCTTGGGGACGAGCCAGGATGGGTAGAATTGACCAGCCTTCTCCAGTTTCCTTTCCCTCAGGCGTTTGTCAATTTGAATAGACAAATGAATGAGTTCATCAAGTGAGGCTGGAACCCCAACTCGAGCTAGGTCATCTTTAAGACTGTCGGAGAGACCTAAGCGGTACTGATGCTTTAAGGCTGCTTGGTTCCAGTCCACATCAGAAGCGTATATGCGAAATTCTACCGTGTAGTCCTCAACAGGTCTGTTCCTTTGATGCAAATTTCTTAAAGATGCTTCGGCTGCAAGCGGTGCGATGCGGATCATCGGAAAAAACTGCTAGAGCTTGAAAAAACGAATCCACCGACAGTAGAGAGGAGTTGCGTTGTTTCATAAGGTGGAAAGCCCAGGACTGTGGTTCACCTTGAAGCAGCAAAATTATAACTCCCACCTTGATTTGCTCAGTGGAATACATTCTTGGCTTAAGAGTAAACAGAAGTTTGCAAGCGTTAGTGAAAGTTCTGAGTCTTACGATCACCGGAAAACTTTTCGGGCATCGCCACCTTGGGCTCAGAGACAGGTGAGACAGATACTCCAGCAGCAGGAGGTGGAGGTGAGACAGCCGGAGCAGGTACAGGTGGTTGCAGAGTACGGAGCTGCTCCTGGACTTGACTATATCCTCCCTGAAGCTCCCTTACAGCCTGTGTGAGAGACGCAATCTGCTGAGTAAGGGTGGTGAGAGGAGAAGGTTCTTCCTCCCTTTCCATGGCTTGGTTATTCTGTCAGGCCGCAGAGTGATATCAAGCCGAGTGATGGGTCGTAGCGAGCAAGCCCACAAACGTCTCACACTAACCGGAGGCTTACCTGAAGATGAGAACAGGAAGCACGGCAGTGGAGAGAGGCCGGAGAGCGAAAAACGAAGTACAGATGATCAAACAGAGGGATGGTCAAACAGGTCAGAGTCAAGGCAGGCAGAACAGATTCACAAGCGGTTTTCAGGCAGAGGTTCACAGCAGAAGAATCAGGATCGGGGAAACGCCAGGCAACTTGATAACCAAGCAAAGAACACATGTAATTGGCTACTATTTACAGGCTGGCGACAAGACCCACGTATGTGTTGCGTCAGGACGCGCGACTTTTCGGCGAGCCGCTCGCGACTGAACGCGCGCTCGTTCCTGTGCGCTGGCTTCTAGGCACATGCACGGGGAGACTCGATCGACGGACATCCTTACAATATCAGTCTGCAAGGGGAGTGGTCAACCTGTATAAACCTATAGGGAATACAGTTACATAACTGAAACCTGAGTATAGGGACTTTGCCCAATAACAGTGAAGATTGTGAAGAGGTAGGGGATAAAGCCATAGGGAACTTAACCCTATGGGTCCCTACATATATATTATATCCTAAAATTGAAGTAGCTTAAATATGTGAAAATTGAACTACAAATAAACTGCTGTTTTAAATCTTAAAAAATATTTTTACCTATGTAAAGTAACCTCTAAAGTACAAAGATACTGTATATGAAAATCAAGTAAAGAAGGCACTTGACTGCTCCAATAAAAACTCAGTAGTTTTAGTAAGGATAAATGCATGTAAACAAGTTTATATGGTCATGAGGAGTACTTGTACTGAGGGGGCTCTGCAAGAGTTTAAACATTACAATCAATATTTTAAAATAATAGCACTCTCAAAATACAGTGGTGTGAAAAACTATTTGCCCCCTTCCTGATTTCTTATTCTTTTGCATGTTTGTCACACTTAAATGTTTCTGCTCATCAAAAACCGTTAACTATTAGTCAAAGATAACATAATTGAACACAAAATGCAGTTTTTAAATGAAGGTTTACGTTATTAAGGGAGAAAAAAAACTCCAAATCTACATGGCCCTGTGTGAAAAAGTGATTGCCCCCCTTGTTAAAAAATAACTTAACTGTGGTTTATCAATTTCAATTTTCAATTTCAATATCAATTTCTGTAGTCACCCCCAGGCCTGATTACTGCCACACCTGTTTCAATCAAGAAATCACTTAAATAGGAGCTACCTGACACAGAGAAGTAGACCAAAAGCACCTCAAAAGCTAGACATCATGCCAAGATCCAAAGAAATTGAGGAACAAATGAGAATAAAAGTAATTGAGATCTATCAGTCTGGTAAAGGTTATAAAGCCATTTCTAAAGCTTTGGGACTCCAGCGAACCACAGTGAGAGCCATTATCCACAAATGGCAAAAACATGGAACAGTGGTGAACCTTCCCAGGAGTGGCCGGCCGACCAAAATTACCCCAAGAGCGCAGAGACAACTCATCCGAGAGACCACAAAAGACCCCAGGACAACATCTAAAGAACTGCAGGCCTCACTTGCCTCAATTAAGGTCAGTGTTCACGACTCCACCATAAGAGAGAGACTGGGCAAAAACGGCCTGCATGGCAGATTTCCAAGGCGCAAACCACTTTTAAGCAAAAAGAACATTATGGCTCGTCTCAATTTTGCTAAAAAACATCGCAATGATTGCCAAGACTTTTGGGAAAATATCTTGTGGACCGACGAGACAAAAGTTGAACTTTTTGGAAGGTGCGTGTCCCGTTACATCTGGCGTAAAAGTAACACAGCATTTCAGAAAAAGAACATCCTACCAACAGTAAAATATGGTGGTGGTAGTGTGATGGTCTGGGGTTGTTTTGCTGCTTCAGGACCTGGAAGGCTTGCTGTGATAGATGGAACCATGAATTCTACTGTCTACCAAAAAATCCTGAAGGAGAATGTCCGGCCATCTGTTTGTCAACTCAAGCTTCGATCTTGGGTGCTGCAGCAGGACAATGACCCAAAACAAACCAGCAAATCCACCTCTGAATGGCTGAAGAAAAACAAAATGAAGACTTTGGAGTGGCCTAGTCAAAGTCCTGACCTGAATCCTATTGAGATGTTGTGGCATGACCTTAAAAAGGCGGTTCATGCTAGAAAACCCTCAAATAAAGCTGAATTACAACAATTCTGCAAAGATGAGTGGGCCAAAATTCCTCCAGAGAGCTGTAAAAGACTCGTTGCAAGTTATCGCAAACGCTTGATTGCAGTTATTGCTGCTAAGGGTGGCCCAACCAGTTATTAGGTTCACGGGGCAATTACTTTTTCACACAGGGCCATGTAGGTTTGGATTTTTTTTCTCCCTAAATAATAAAAACCCTCATTTAAAAACTGCATTTTGTGTTTACTTGTGTTATCTTTGACTAATAGTTAAATGTGTTTGATGATCAGAAACATTTAAGTGTGACAAACATGCAAAAGAATAAGAAATCAGGAAGGGGGCAAATAGTTTTTCACACCACTGTATGTAAACTATAAATATTATTCATATGTTACCTTCAAAATTCTCACCATCCAGTGAGGTAACAAAATTCACCACTTGTCGTAGAATAAAGAAGGGACCACCTTTGTTATGTTTCGTACTGAATCATTACTGAATATTAGCATTAATATAATTTATGGGCTGCAAAAATGAAGAATATTAATTTCAGTAATATTCAGCTGTATTTTACACAGAAAAATAGTGAAAATTACAAAAAATGTTCCCAAATATATTTTTTAAAAATCAAATTTTTTTTGCAAAGTTTAAATAAAATTATTTCCAGGAATGTCGAAATTTATCAAATATTCTTAGCTGAAAAATCACTTACATGAAAAGGTCTTGAAAAAAATGGGAACTTTTTTTTATCTAATTGTCAAACACTGTAGGACTGGATCCAGGGAGTTGTTGCAGGAAAAAAAAAATCAAATTTTCAAACACTGTATGACCGGATGCAGGCATTTGTTGCGGGAACAAAAAGCATAAAAATAATTGACTTGTTTATTGTCAATAAAAAAATCGTTTATTTTAGTAAGAAATTTTTTTTTAAAACATTCGCTTACATATAATTATGAAAGCAGGCGATTTTGAGTTACAGCAGCATTTAAGATGCAACATTGGAGTGCGCACTAAAATGCTAGTTGGGCGGGCCGTGAACAGCATGTTCATGTGCTTCGAAATGGCGTCATCGAAACCGCCGCTCATGTCTGCACACCCAGGCTTTCTCCTTCTGAATGCAGCTCCTCTGTAGAAAGAAGCCAGAGCCGGTGGCCCCAGCTAAAAGTCAGACTGTGATTGATGACCGAAAGCCCTGCAACCGGGAGGGGCTTGAGCAGTTTTACAATAAAAGCACAGTATTTATGAAATAAACCTTTTTTTGATTCAATTTTAAACTACTAACAACAGTTTGGAAAAAAGTAGAAAATGATGGTACATGTCCCCTTTAATAGGCTTGGTTTCTGAACCTTAAAGTCCCCCCCCCCTTTTTTTTCTTTTTTTAAATATTAATTTTATTGGAATTTTTGTCCCTTTTATTCTATTAAATGATTTCCTTTTCAGGCCTGTTCTGGCAGTGAAATATAAATAATATTTAAAAATATTTAGAAAGGAAACACTTGTGTAACAGCAGATATTAAGACTGACGTTTTGACAAGACAAAAGTTTTGACAAAAACTTTTCAGAGCTTTTTTTTTTAAAAACTGAACCATGAATTCTAATTCATAAATTAGAATGTTAAATAGATGCATTGTCCCCATAATGTGTTACTGCCTTTCACTCACACCCCTATATATTTAAGGCCTGTCTTTACAAACTACCCTTAAACACTTAGCTCTTCTTTATGAATTCACCTGCTTTTACTAGGACATGGGTCACACTAGAATTAGGGTGGTCGGCTACTGTTATGCCTTAGAGCCATGAACACAGGACAAAAGGCACCCTACAATAATTATACAAGCATATTGCATTTATATATTCCCTTCTGTACTTGTTCACAAGTTGAAATGTAAGAATATGCAGTTTTAGATTTGCATGTAGAAAGAAGAAAGTAACTTAGGAGCCCCATTTCCACATGGTATCTTCAATTGTTGACATAAATTAACTGGCTTTGAGCAGTGGACTTGCTTGTATGGTTTGTGCCATTTGTATTTTGTTTTGTATGTTGGAATTGGCTTAGAATGCTGGATAGAGAATACTTTTTAGAAAGTATTCATGACTGCTATAATGAGCTTTTTTTATAAGTACTTTCAGCAAGCCTTCATGCCGCTACTGAAAACCAGAGTATTTCTGGATAAGAGATCTGCTTTTATTTTGGGTCTTAAGCAAAGTCTTAAGGAAATCAGTAAAAAAATAAATTAAGAAAACTTATATTTTTTGCAGGAAAGCATTACTGTAGCATATTTTACCTTCTATTAGTCCCCTGCAGGGGGATTATGCAAAGCTAATCTTACAAATGATTAACTATGCCGTTATATAGATAAGTATAATTTTATTACTGCTACCATTATTTTCAATAGTTATAAAAAGGAGAACAGTAATTTTAAAATTTCTGGTAAGCACAACGTTTCGGCAAACTAGATATAGGTTTGTAATAATTATTCTCCACAAGATGGTAGCATTTACTCACAAATGACAATTAATTTACACGCTGTAAGGCTCCAATTGATCACTGACTATTGAAAACAGATTCCTGATTCCCTATGATAGTATTATGATAAATGTGGCCCTGTATGACAAAAAGTGAGGAAATAGCTTAGTCCAGTAGTGTGTACAATGTGCATTAGATAAAAAAATATATATGGGGTTAAAAAAAAAACATTTATGCCTGATCCCAGGGTACCGATTTTACTAACTTGGTAAAATGTCTACAAAATCTATGTAATTTGCTGTATTTTTCCACAGTACAGTGTTTTGCCTATTATTCAAACCAGCAAGTTTGAATAAGCAAGTTCATTTTTTGTAAAAATTGTACAAATTATATTTGCATCATTATGGGTGTCACACAGGGAAGGCCTGAGAGTTCACTTATATGCCATTTGAAATTTATAAAACAGTATCTTGTACTTAATCCTAACTACGGTAAGATATAATTAATCCTTATTGGAGGCAAAACAATCCTGTTGGGTTTATTCAATATTTAAATGATTTTTAGCAGACTTAAGTTATGGGGATCCACATTACAGAAATATCCCTTATCCGGAAAAACTCAGGTCAGGAGCATTCTGGATAATAGGTCCCATACCTGTATATAAAAAAACAAATATATTGGTATAGTGGACAAAGGGAACCATGAACTTTTGGCCTGCACTCTGCTTCTTCTACCTAATTCATACTAAGGCACAAAACTCAACTAGAATGGATGCATAACTGCGCTTGTATTGATACTGTTCACAAAGGTAATTATACCCATTTATGTTTCCAGCAGTTTGCTATAAGCTCATTCAACCTACTGTATAGAATTGGGCCTTGAACTAATTTGGCACAAGCACACTGATGTACTAAAAGTGACCACATTCCAGTAGAGATCCCCAAAAGACCTATTTCATCAGCTAGAAAAAATTACACTGCTCAAAAAAATAAAGGGAACACTTAAACAACACAATGTAACTCCAAGTCAATCACACTTCTGTGAAATTAAACTGTCCACTTAGGTAGCAACACTGATTGGCAATCAATTTCACATGCTGTTGTGCAAATGGAATAGACAACAGGTGGAAATTATAGGCAATTAGCAAGACATCCCCAATAAAGGAGTGGTTCTGCAGGTGGTGACCACAGACCACTAATCAGTTCCTATGCTTTCTGGCTGATGTTTTGGTCACTGTTGAATGCTGGCGGTGCTTTCACTCTAGTGGTAGCATGAGACAGAGTCTACTACCCACACAAATGGCTCAGGTAGTACAGCTTATCCAGGATGGCACATCAATGTGAGCTGTGGCAAGAATGTTTGCTGTGTCTGTAAGCGTAGTGTCCAGAGCATGGAGGCACTACCAGGAGACCAGTACATCAGGAGACATGGAGGAGGCCGTAGGAGGACAACAACTCAGCAGCAGGACCACAACTCAGCAGCAGGACCACTACCTCCGCCTTTGTGCAAGGAGGAACAGGAGGAGCACTGCCAGAGCCCTACAAAATGAACTGCAGCGGGCCACAAAAGTGCATGTGTCTGCTCAAATGGTCAGAAACAGACTCCATGAGGGTGGTATGATGGCCCGACGTCCACAGGAGGGGGTTGTGCTTACAGCCCAACACCGTGCAGGATGTTTGGCATTTGCCAGAGAACACCAAGATTGTCAAATTCGCAAATCTTTTTTTGTGCTTTTCACAGATGAAAGCAGGTTCATACTGAGCATGTGTGACAGACGTGACAGACTCTGGAGATGCTGTGGAGAACTTTCTGTTGCCTGCAACATCCTCCAGCATGACCGGTTTGGCAGTAGGTCAGAAATGATGAGAGGTTACATTTCTTTGGGGGGCTGCACAGCCCTCCATGTACTCGCCAGAGGTAGCCTGACTGCCATTAGGTACCGAGATGAGATCCTCAGACCCCTTGTGAGACCATATGCTGGTGCGGTTGGCCCTCGGTTCCTCCTAATGCAAGACAATGCTAAACCTCATGTGGCTGGAGTGTGTCAGTAGTTCCTGCAAGATGAAGGCATTGATACTATGGACTGGCCCACCCGTTCCCCAGACCTGAATCCAATTGAGCACATCTGGGACATCATGTCTCGCTCCATCCACCAACGCCATGTTGCACCACAGACTGTCCAGGAGTTGGTGGATGCTTTAGTCCAGGTCTGGGAGGAGATCCCTCCGGAGACCATCTGCCACCTCATCAGGAGCATGCCCAGGCGTTGTAGGGAGGTCATACAGGCACGTGGAGGCCACACGCACTACTGAGCCTCATTTTGACTTGTTTTAAGGATATTACATCAAAGTTGGATCAGCCTGTAGTGTTTTTTTCAACTTTAATTTTGAGTGTGACTCCAAATCCAGACCTCCATGGGTTGATAAATTTGATTTCCATTGATAATTTTTGTGTAATTTTGTTGTCAGCACATTCAACTATGTAAAGAACGAAGTATTTAATAAGAATATTTCATTCATTCAGATCTAGGATGTCTTATTTTTGTGTTCCCTTAATTTTTTTCAGCAGTGTATATTTCCTTTTATCTGGGCACACAAGACCCCAATATTTTCCCGCAGTATATTATCTGCCCCAAACTCAATAGTGTCTTGCAGCTCTGAATTGTTATATATATTATTTAGCATCCCAAAAAAGCAATACACATGCCTGGCTTCACTTTGACACTGAAAACTGCACTACACTGTTACATTCTATTCAGCCCTTCCTCCTAGTTCGCATACTAAAAGCTCTAAAAACCTGGGACTAGTACTGATCAGTATCGCTTATAAATACTGACACAAAAATCTAAAATTCTAGCTGCCAGGTTAGTAAAGGTAATTACAAGGTTAGCATATGGAACGTAAAGCACTCCGGACACGTGAAGACTGCTAAAATCCAAAAATTTATTTCTTCATGTTTTAAAACAATAAACGCCTAACGCGTTTCGTGCCCATTAAGGCACTTAATCATAGTAAAGGTAATTACTACAACAATCTATCACAACCAATCAGGCTTTATGCTCCATAAATCCACAGCCATTAACCTTAGAAAATTTCACATACACCTGCAGATCCCACACGACAATAAAGGCTCTAGAGCAGTAGTATCTATAGACCTGGCTAAAGCTATTGATTCTGTAGAGTGGTGGTTAGTGAAGAGCAAATCTGTCCTGTTTTGCTTCGCCAAGAAATTTGCGAAACCTTGAAAAGAACTGCGAATCGGCAAAAATGACGCAAGTCAAAAAAACATTGTCATGTGTGTGATTTTTATGTTTTTTGTAATGAGCGAATCTGTCCCGTTTTTCTTCACCAAGAAATTTGTGAATCTTTGAAAAGATTTGTGAAATGGTGGAAAATGTTCTAAATGGTGAAAATGATGAAATGTCGCACGTGTCAAAAAAATGACACGTGCAACAATTTTTTTGACACGGGCGAAAATTTCTTGTTGCTTGCCTACTTTTTCCTTGCCGAATTTTTGCACCCATTTTGCAAAAAATCCGCTGATAGTGAAACACCGAAATTAGCCGCAAATCCATGCCCGGCAAACATTTTGCCCCATAATTTTTGGCGGTATCTTTGGGCAGTTATGCACAAATTTGGATTTGGACAAAATTTTATTAACTGGGGTGAAATGCTTTGAAAATCTCCCTCAGTCCAAGTAAGGGTTAACAACAGGCAGGCTATTCAATGGTTCAGATATTTCCAATCTAGGGAATCAATCGCAATTCTCCACTTTATAGATTACACTACCACCAGGTTTAAAGAGGTTCTGTGGGATAATAGAAGTGATAAGCTGGTCTCAAGACTGCACAGATTCCTAACTTTGTATCTCCCCTCTCCCTTCGATAGAGCACAACAAATGTGGCAGAATGACATCCCATCAGTCGGAGCGGATGATTGGGAGGAAGCATTTTTGGCTTCACTGGGATCTGGATTAGATGGTGCAAGTTTACTAGGGGACATTCGAGTAAAGAATTGAAACTGGGGGATAATGCTTGTATTTTACCTCTCTCACTATATGTAAAACAATTAAGGCATGGCATCACAATTGGAATGGATAACAAAAATGTATTTCTATGTATTCTACATGGAATATAATGTGTGACCCATTTTCAAGGACCTGTTGGGCATGCTTCATTCTTCAGCTGTTCCTCTTTGCTGGCTATATATGCTATACATCTTGATAGGGTCATGTGAAGCTCCTGATACCTAACATGTTGCACTTGCTGTGTTAGGGCAACCGCATTAGGGCATGAATAGCATGAACTGACCCTATTCCCACTTCCTCTGAGCATGATGAGGTACCGGAGGGAAAACCGTGCATAATGTAGGTTGCTAGTGGGCACTATAAAATAATTATATACAATACAAACAACATTACCATAATTCCATATAAATTTTAAAACATTATTAGCTATTCTACTAGGGCCTCCTGTGCGTATTGTAGTCATGCAACATAGGAGCTCATTTACAATTGGTAGATGCAGAGTTGGTTACAAAATGTGGCCAAATAAATATCATTTGTAAAGGTGCTTGTGCCTTTTTGAGCTCCTCTATGCTAGCCTCAAACACTGCTTTGAGGGTAGTTCTTTCCCATTGTGCTTAGACAGAATTATGGCCCATTATCCTCAGGTGGCATTTGTAGGAATTCCTTTTTAGGATAAGTAAACTTTAAAAACATTTTAATGTAAAATTGCAGTTGTAATTGATATTTTTTTTTAGTTTCAGGGCTATTTAAGCTTTAATGAAGGTGCAACCCTGTCTAAGCAGCCATTGTTTCTGTAGGCAGGATGGCAAAGCTTATTTTTATCTCCCAGAGCCGCGCTGCGGTTTATAAAAAAAAAAGGGGGGGGCATGTCCTAGCACATCATGTTCGTTATGAGGCCATAAGTCATGTCCTTGATATCCAGAAAACTCCCTCATTTTTGCAAACGGCCTGTAAGGAGAGAGACCATACATCTGTGCTATAGGAATTCCATGTTGTTAGCAGAATTATAAAAACTGTACTTTAAAGGAGAAGGAAAGGTAAAAACTAAGTAAGCTTTATCAGAAAGGTCTATGTAAATACAGCCGTAAGCACTCACAGAAAAGCTGCACTGAGTCTTCTATCAAAAGAAACAGGATTTCTTGTCTCTGTAATTCCTGTGCCAGAGTCTGCGCAGCTCTCTCCTCTCACCCCTCTATAAAGGGCATGTTAGAAAAATGCAATTTTTTTTACAAGCATTTTCCTCAAAGCCTCTTGCACTTCTGCATTACGTAGAGTGTACACCAGCGGATTTAACAGTGGGACCACCACAGCATAGAACAGAGAGACCACCTTATCCACACTAAAAGAGTATTGTGCTGATGGGCGAATATACATAAAGATGACTGTGATATAAAAAGTCAGAACAACAGTGAGATGAGAGGCACAAGTTGAATAGGCATTCCTCCTTCCTGCTCTGGAGAGCACACTACAGATTGTCTTGATAATAAAAATATATGAGGCTATGGTCACAGAAAAAGAAAATAAAATAATAATCCAAGCCAGTGTATAGAAAAGTCTATCTGTTGTCAATGTTTTATTACAGGAGATGTGCAGCAATGGTATAAAGTCACAAAAGAAATGGTTAATAGTATTTGGACCACAGAACAAGAGTCTAGAACTGGGAATAACTAAAATGAAACTGAAAAGAAAACCACAACACCATGAACATATTGCCATCTTATTGCAAAGGTTGTTTGTCATAATAGCATTGTATCGTAATGGGTGACATACAGCGAAATACCTGTCATATGACATTACTGCCAGAAAGGATAGCTCAGTGAGACCCAATGCAAAGAAGAAGTAGATCTGGGTAAGGCAGCCATTATAGGATAATGTATGGTTATCCTCTATAAAATCAACCAGCATTTTAGGAAGAGTAACAGTGGTATACCATATCTCTAGGAAGGAGAAGTGGCTTAGAAAGATATACATAGGTTTTCTCTGGAGATTAAGGTCTATTCTTATTATACCGATAATGAACATATTGGTGGTGATGGTAAGGACATAGAAGGATAGGAAAATTATGAAGAGGAGGAAACGTAACTTTGTACTGGTTTCAAATCCAAGGAGTAGAATTTCAGTCCTTTCAGTCTCGTTTCTCATGGTTCTTTCTTCATTTTCAGTTTTAAGTTAAAAATTGGCAAAAAAAACTCCAAGAGAATCATTTGGTTATAATGTTACATGATATACTACAGGGATGCTGACGTAATACCGTGGTGTTTTGTATTTAGATGTACAATACAATCACCATCTGGATCTACAGGAATGCCCTGTCCTGGTGTTTGAACGTGATGTATATTTCTCACCCGTGCAACCATTGGTCTCTGCATCAATGTGATAATGTAAAGAAGTGGCAATGTATACCCAGGATTTGCAGTAATTGCAGGAATGGCAGTAGGGTTAAATGCTACACTGATGATACAGATATGACATTCCAGGGCATATCACATGCCATTTAACACATTGTATTATGGGAAGAGGTCAAGAATTGCAATGGTCAAATGCAATCAACATCTTGGCAATAAATGATGCAAGAGGCAATATTGTTTAAAAAGTGTTGCCGTCAAAGGGGGTCAATTATATATATGTTTCTCTTGTGTGTCACCTTAGACCTAGGGGTTGGTTCTGACTACAAGGTCAGTAGTGGGATAACTATGAACTTCAGAGATGCTTTGCTAAATGGATTTAGTTAGGGATTATATTACAATACAGAGAGTGTTATCATTTCATGAATGCATTTCTTTAAAGACTAAAGGGGAGCTATTGTTTCCTAATGTAACTATGAAAAATGAAATAAAAGGAAAGCCCAATACCTATACCAGCAAGATAAACATGAGTTGGAGGAGGATGCTAGTTTCTCTTATTTAAAGGCATTCTGTCACAGGAAAACATATTTATTTCAAGATGCACCAGTTAATAGTGCTCCTCTAACAGGATCCTGCATTGAAATCTGTTTTGCAAAAGAGAAAATTCATTTTTTAATAATTAATTTTTAAATTTGACATGGGACTAGAAATATTCTTATTTTCCCAGGTGCCTACGGCCATTTGACTTGTGGTCTGATAAACTTTAGCCTCTCTTTACTGCTGCGCTGCAAGTTGGAGTGATATCACCCCCCTCCCTTTCCCCCAGCATCTGATCAGCAGAATAATGGGAAGGTAGCAAGATAGCCGCTCCCTGACACCTCAGTTGCTAAAAATGCTCTCATGCCTCCCCACCTACAGTATATCAGAATAGCACTTAATAGTAAAAGTCCAGCAGTTAATTGGAGTAGGGGAAATAATAGCTTATCTGCGAGTAGCTTTATGATGTAGTCCTGGCTCCTTCTGAAAGCTCAGACTCAGGCATGGCTGCCTCCATGCCAATATTACAACTGAATAAATACATTTTTTGGTTTAAGAATAAAATGGTAGAATTAATTCTTTGCTATGTAAACTGTAATATAGTAATAAAACTTATACTATCAAAATCATGACAGAATACCTTTAAGAGGCAACAACTTACTTTTTTATATGTTGTACAAGCATGCTTGTGGCTTGCAAGTAAAAATATATATATATATATATCTTCTTGATAATTCTATTTTATTTATTTTGGTGTCTGTATTGTCTAGTAGAAAGAAAAATGGTTAAACAGACAAAAGAAGGCTTAACAAGGCCAGTGATATCTGTCTAGAAAGTACCAAGACTTACTGTACCCAAGATGGATTTGAGAATGTGACCAATAATACCTCTCATCACAGTGTAAGTATCATCATGGATCCTTCCTTACAACATCTGCACTGAAGAGAACACTTATAGGCATAAAGGTGTCTGCTAATGTACAGTAATTATTTCATAATGCAAATCCCAAGAGAAATACTAATCCCCTATGATACAATACCAATAATTGAAAGACAGTTTTAAAAGTTTTCCGTGAGATTGAGAAAATATTTACCCATATTTGGCAAACGTAACCAGTGAATGCTAAGCAAAGCTGTTTTCTAACTTAACGGGGTTGTTCAACATTAAACAAACTTTTAGGGGCAGATTCATTATGTACGAGTTCAAATCCCGAAATGGGTAAAATTCGGATTAGATACGATAATTTCTGACGATCGCAAATGTCACAAATATGCTTACGAAAAAATTGTAATAGTCACAATAATATCGTATTGGCGAACCAAAAGTCACAAAATTTTCGTGTCCAAGCGATCGTAAACGGCAGGAAAACCTTTCTGTGCAAGATTTTGGAAGCCTCCCATAGGACATGGCACTCTGCAGGTCCAACCTGGCCCAAGGAAAGTCACGATAACGAAGCTTTAATGAATCAGAAAATTTCGTACTCGGCGCGACAAATGCGACTTTGTTGCACAAATTGTCGCAAAACAGTCATGCAAATTAACGAAAAAGTCGCAAAAAATACACACAGTAGGAAAACTGCCCCTAAGTATAATGTATGGACTGCTATTGTGAGACAATTTGCAATTGGTCTTTATTTTATTATTTTTTTCCTAGTTTTTTCAGAAGCTTTCCAGTTTTAAACTTTTGCAGCTATTTAGTTGCTAGGGTCCAGATTACCCAAGCAGACATATCTCTTCTATTGGCTAGGCTTTATTTGCCTGTATCCAGCTATACTTTTTACTGGGGCCTCAGGCTAGGCTCTAGACGTACACCCTTTTCTCTTTGAGGGGGATCCACAGAGCCTCCTCTTTCACTGGTGCACTCTCACACCTGAGCTAGTAAAATTACATATTAATATAAAATGTATGTATGTATGTATATCTTTATTTATAAAGCGCTACTTATGTACGCAGCGCTGTACAGTAGAATACATTAATACAAACGGTGTTAATAAGATAATATATGAATACAAAGTATAATAATAAATACAGATAAATACAGCAGCAATAAGTTAAGAGTCGAGGACACAAGAGGAAGGAGGTCCCTGCCCTGTAGAGCTTACAATCTATATGGGAGGGTAACTAACAGACACAAATAGGCAAATATAAGTGCTGTAGGTCACAGTGGGTGACTCTACTCTGCAGAAATTCATAAAAATGCAGAAATTCATAAAAATGCAGAAATTCATAAATTTGTATCTGTAAGATTCTTTTTTTGATACTTAAACATGCATAAAGTATCTAATACAAATAAATAAAACTTTGACTGGGTTGGCTAGGATGCCCTACCCTCATAATGGGACAGAATTTTAGGGGGTTCACTTAGTTTTGTTTGATGTGAGTGCCCAGAAGTCAGTAAGGTATTTTATAATTACCTTAACCTCCCACCCTGGTCAGGGCCCAGAGGAAGGAGCCAGACCCTTTTAGTTCTGCAGTCAGGGTTCAAAGGTGGTAACAATATATATTTACAATAACATTACAATGAATATAAATTACTGTAATTGACTGCAATACCCCTGTATCTAAGGCTGAACAGAGAACTTAATGTGTTTGAAATAATCCCAGGGTTGTGCCCCAGATTTGGATGAAAATAATGTTAATTGTAAAACTGCATCTCTTGAGTGAAATGTCTCTTTATATGTATAGCTAAAATATTTGAAACCGTGCCTATACAGAATAAAGGGCTACTTTTCTTTTTTACATAATTATAAATAAACCCCAATGTTTGGCTTTTGTGCAATCCTGTATAGGACAAAAAAGTTCCAATAAATTACCCTACATACTCAGTTGCTTTGACAGATACAGTACCTATAATTATTATGATCATGTCAATATTAACAATAAAAAAATTAGTCTTATTTACAAGATATAACCCCAGCCCTTTGTGAAGTTTACATGCTTGACACTCCAACCTGAATTCATTCACCAGAGCATGGAGCAGTGGTTCAGTCAGCTACGCTGGGCTGGACACAATGTGATCCATTTGTCTCACAGTTCTGTCTTTGCGCATTGCACCCTTTGGTGCAAATTAAATTACACTTAATTAACTATTACTCCTCAGATCACCTACATGACTTCCAAAATGAAGTGCAACTTGAATTTTTTTACCTGCTTACCTGCATATCTAGCCAATAGCAATGCATAAAAATTGCTCTAACTTCCATTATAGAAATTTCACTGGAATCATGGGAAATACAGAACTTTTTTGGGGATAAATGGAATATAGATCTGATTTCTTGCACTTAGCACTTTGCCCCGATAGTAAAGGAGACCATCCATATGTGTTTAAAATGACTCATTTTCTGAGACATTGTTAGTTTTTAGGCAGTTTTAAAATGTAATATAGTATTCAGAGTTCTGTGTGCTCATTCTGGACATAGTTTACAGTACTCTTTGCATCTCCCAAGCCATCATTGCCCAGGATACCCAATTACCTTCTTTAAGTAAAGAAATACATTTCCTGCATCTCCTGAGACCAACTTATTTCCATATAAAGGTGGATGCAATTGTTGTTTATGAATACCTTTACATTCTCTCCTTTGATAACTAGTAAGTAAAAGCTCAATCATTTATATAATTTCATTATATCATATAATATTATGAAGATGCAACATCATTTAAGCCAGTTTTATAGGTAAAAATGTTAGGGCAATTTGCTTTCTAACAAATTACATTTTAAAAGTGGTAAAAAGAATCAATATGGCTAGGCTCTTGGCCACAATATTACACTAGGATTTGCTGATTCCCTTTGCTGCCTGTTCTCCTTTCACTTCTATTAGAACTGAACATAGCATGTGTATTTGACACGGAATAATTTACATTTCTAAATTGATAAGAATGCTAATGCAGATTAACCTATTTTAATGTGTTTTAATTCATGTCTATAATGCTTTCCATGTAAAATATATTGCCTCACTTTTCCTTCAGTGGGTAACCAAACTTCACCAATGGAATTTATTCTCACTGACTTTTCAGAAGAGCCCATTCTTCAGATCCTATCATTTGTCTTATTTCTATTTACTTACCTGGTTGCAACAGTAGGAAATGCGATGATTATATTGATCATAATACATGTTCCTAATCTAAGGACACCAATGTACTTTTTTATTTTAAATTTGGGAATTCTTGATGTATGCTATATTTCTACCACAGTTCCCAATATGCTGGGAAACTCTCTCAAACAGTGGAAGAGAATTTCCTTTGGTGGTTGTGTGGTTCAGATGTACATCTTTCTTAGCATGGCAGCGACAGAGTCTTTTCTTTTAGTTGCCATGTCTTATGACCGATATGTTGCTATTTGTAACCCTTTACGCTACACAGTTATTATGAACAGACGGCTCTGTTTACAGCTTGCAGCAACTTCCTGGATGATTGGGTTCACCTATTCTACTATTCACACTGCAAACACCTTTACACTGAAATTCTGCAGATCAAATGTGATTGACCATTTTTTCTGTGACATTCCACCGCTGTTGAAGATTTCCTGCTCCAATACTAAATTAAATGAAATTTTGATTTTTGTGGTAGGTGCTGTTTTGATTTTGCCATGTTTTCCATTAATAGTAATCTCTTATGTTCATATTGTAAGAACCGTAATGAGGATCCCATCTGCCAAAGGGCGTAAGAAAACATTCTCCACCTGTGTTTCCCACCTAATGGCAGTCTGCTTGTTTTACCTGACTGGAACATCTGTGTACCTGCGACCTGCATCAGCCAATTCTGCTTTTCAACAAGACAAAATAAGCGCAGTATTTTATACAATTTTTGTTCCAATGATAAATCCTATTATATACAGTCTGAGGAACAAGGAGTTAAAAGGAGCAATAAAAACAGTAGTGACTAAAACCTTTCTATATAAAATGCAATAACACTTGGCCTACATATTTTATACAGATTAGCTCCAGTCCTGTATGATGATTGATTTGTATCTGTGTCTCAACTTTATGCCAGCTCTGACCTTTGATTCTGTTATATTTGTTATGGACTGTTATAGTATGAACTACAGTTTGCCGTCACTCATTTGTCATCTTTATTTGTTCTCTAATGAAATAATTCATTGTTCCAAAAATGTACCCCCTATCTGCCAATTACACACCTGTTACTGTATCTGATACTGTATTTTCAGCATAGCATTTGTGTTTTAAAAGTACAGCTGGTACACCATGTTTATGTTAACTTGTTCTTGCCCAGCCTTCACTTGACTCTATTGGCTGCTGCTATTTAAAGATATCCTGGTTCAGTTTCTTACTTCTTGATCTTGAATTGCCTTTTTCTTCTGATTACTTTTGATTGAGTCTGCCTACCCTTTAATCTGTTAAAGCAATTACCGTGTGCAGAGAGCTGTCTTTACGTGACAAAAAGTCAAGGGATTTTAAGGATTTGGATTCAGTTTTGCCAGGCACATAGATTTGGACGAAAGTGTGGGCAAATCCCACACTAAATCCTGAATTCAGAGCTCATATGTCATCATCATTTAACAGATAAGTAAATATAAATTAATTGAGAAAAATGGGCCGACCCTTACTTTAGGGGCAGCATGCCACCGACATGCCACCGCCAACAGACTGGTTTTGAATGTGGGACAAAATAGAACTTAGACCTGGTACAAGATGGCAATGAGCTTCTGTGCACAAAAGTACCAAGAAGTTCTGTGCCTTTTTAAGAGCTAGAGGGTAATGTGCCCATGCCAACCACAAGGGGGTCTACCATCAGCTCTTCCATTAGCAATACCTTTTTAATGCAGCATCTCAAACCATAAACAGGAAGCTGAGACCTGACTGAACTCTGTCTCCCTAATTTATACCCCCTGCACCGACAGGTCAGGCAAAATGCACAATTACTTCTATGGATTGGATCAATCATATTAAAACAGCATTAGAAAAACATATTTGTACACTAGGATGAGTGTAGTAAAGAACACATTTGTTTTTGAGGAGCCCATAAATAGGACTGGGAACTAGGCCTGTCAGTGCCTTAAAGTGGCCCTTTTTAAAAGTAGCATAAATGCATTTTGGCCACTTATATAAGACATTTTACTTTAGCACACCAAAGTTTAATTTCTGCAAAGTGCAAATCTTTTGTTGATATTTTATTCAAGAGCAGTGGCCAGTTCTTGCATAAGAGGCCAGGAGGAATAAAAAATTAATTAATTTAAAATGTCATTTTTATTATTTCACTTATTGCCACAATTGTCATGCTTTTCAACTGAGAATAAGACAGTCAGTATTTATGGATTGTTTACAAAAAACCCACAAAACTTAAATTTAAACCCAAATTTTCAGTCTGATGCAAACCCCTTAATTTAATTTTTGTAGGGCAGATCTCTCAAATGTGGTGCAAGAGTAATATAAAATGGTTAACTTGTGCACTGAAGGCAAAAGGAAAGAACATTAGAATAGGAAGAAATTGTTGGGGGACAATAAGGATACACTGGGGTAGAGAGGTGTTTGGGGGCATGTGTAAATACCTTATTAGAAGTGACAATGAATAAAGTAAGGAGTGCTACATTATTTATAAAAAATGTCCAATAATTAAAGAACACTTGTGGTGTGCAGAATTCCTCATCTTTATTATGAGTTCTGAAAAAAAAACTGGTGTTCAGTTAGCCACTCTTTTTATGGGAATGTGGTGTTGTTCATATGTAAAGTAAATGCATGCAGATTATGGATTAAAATACTGAGATAGTTTGTTAGTTAAATAGTTTTTTTCTAAGTGTGCAGTTCTACCATTAATTATTTATATACCTTTACTTTTGCACCATCTCCAATTAGTTTCCTTTTTTTTAAAAAAATATTAGGCTTTTCATGTAAAGGCTTGGGACATTTTTTCAAACTGTGTCAAATAATTTATGCCAGAAAAATTGTGTAAAACCTGGTTATAATAGAAGAATCCATTATAATAGATTTATATATAGTTGTAATCAGATAGCATAAAACACATACACAAATAGCTTAAACAGATGCACCCTTACAGTCTTTCTCCATAGTTTAATTTCCCATCCTTTTCCACTCCTTCGTTAGGACTGAAGCCCAAAACTGCAGTAGTATTGGAATATATTGGAAAACTCAGCAAACCCTGCAAATGTCAACAATTTTTTAACATTACCACTTTATAAATCTAATCTAGATCTAGTGTAAATTATTTTACTTTGAATAGCAAAACTCATCACCAAAAAATCTTCTATTACCCTTGACTTTCTATTAGTCTTAGGCTAGGGTCAATTTTTTTTGTTGGCATTTTTTGCGGACGTCAATTTTTTGTTGTGTGATATATTTTTACATGTTGAATTTTGACACCCGTTCCGCAAAATAATCCACCTATGTTGAAAAGTGGAAATTTGGTGCGAATCCCATCACTAGTGTAGGTTTATTTCACTGTGAACATTACAAATAACTCATTCTACCATTTAAAATTTTATTCTTAAATCGGCTGCTGGTGGGGCTGTCATCACTCCAACTTGCATCACATCAGTAAAGAGTGACTGAAGTTTATTAGAGCACAAGTCACATGGCTGAGGGTACCTGGGAAACTAAGAATATGGCTAGCCCCTTTGTTTTGTGTTTTGAAAAATGTATTTCAATGCAAGGTTCTGCTAGAGGAGTGTTATTGTGAGGAGCATTCCATTGCGAAGCAAAGATGGCAGCACCCATGGCCGCGTAGTGACGTCATGGCAGCATGTGACGTCATCACACTGCGTGACGTCATCACACGGTGTGAAAGTTCAAAGTAAATAGATGCTAGTCCCAGGTTCAATAGGACTTCTTTCTTGAGCTCCTGGGTGCACTGTAAACTGATTTTTTGGACTGATTTGCCAGTTTTCACTCTTTTGCCTGATCCTGATTCCATTGACTGCTGCCTGAACTGACCTGTGCCATCGACTAGAGACGCTTGTTAACCCTTCAGATACCATGCTTTGGGCTTTTTGTACTGTCTAGGCTTCCTCCTTGGTCCTTATTCCAACCCCTTAAAGAGGGATTTTTGTGCTCACAGTTAAACCATATTGGGGTGCAGAGCTCCGTGAGGGAAGCAGGCAGGGTATATGGCCTGGGCAATGAGGAGAAGTTATTCTATATATATATACAGTATATATAGAACTGTTTTAATCTTCAGTGCTCACAATGGACATTTTTGAAATAAAGTCTAAATAGGAGCAACTAAGCTAATATTGTGTATGGATGGTTTCATTTATGAAGAAAGACTGGCCAAATTTGGACAGCTTACACTAAGGAAAATGTGGTTAAAAGGATATAGTTAATACTCTTTTAAAGTTTCATAATTTGTTTGTTAATTTCAGTTGTGCAGTTATGATAAGTATTCCCTGATGCCTCGAACACTCATTTTTTTTTAGTTTGCAAAATTAATCACCCCTCCCTAGAGCGCAGTAAGTTTCTACATAAATGTGATAAGACATATATGGCCCCATCTTATTGTGGCTTAACAAGCCCATATTCAGTCTGTGTATTGCAGTGATTTAATACCATAATCTGGATTGAAGAGGACGTTAAGATATATTAATAAGCAACTTCAAAAACGAAGGTACTGGTGAATGATCTCTGGTCTAATGTAAAGGGAGATTCCAGTTACAGTGGTTAAAAGTCATGGGTGCCAACTAATTAATTATCACTGCGGAAAACATTTACTCTCCTTTTCATAGAAGATACATTTTGTGAAACGAGTGGCATCTAACTAATGCTGTGTTTTTCAATACCACTTTCTGAGCTGCTATGTGCTGCAAAGAGAAACACTGAGCATAGCTTAGGTTGGAACTGGATTAAGAGCATGTTTCACTTAGGTACAAATCATTATCTTTATGTTATGAGCTTATCACACTGTTAATTTGTTACTTCATCAATTTAACATTGAATACAGCACATAATGCCTGCAGTGGAATACAGTGATGACTTCAGTATCAGAGTACATATTGCACAGTAATTTATGCGTTAATATTATGCGTTAATTTATGTGTTAATAATTCACTACTGTGAGCAACAGTTCTCCCTAAAAAAGCCATTTACTAACATTGCTGTAAGTAAATTACATTTGGCTTAATCAAGGGAAAATGCATTTTACCACGATTAAAATGAATTGCCAAAAGTAATGTAATTAATTTGCGCCAATTACAATATTAGCAAAGGGCAAGGCATTTTTGAGGAGATTTGTACCTACATTATTAATTTTTTAACACAGGCAACAAATCTCCCCACGTGTCATTTTTCTGAAGATGGTCTTAAGCAGCTGCAGATCTTAGATGTGTTGTTTATAAAGTTTAAAGTTTTGTTAGATTCTTGTTTTTGAAATATTATTTCTGTAATAATGGAATAGTACAACACAGTGTGATCTTTTTATCTTATACACCATTAAAGGGGTTATTCATCTTTAAATAAACTTTTGGTATAATCCAGACAGTGCTATTCTGAGACGATTTGGAACTGGTCTTTGTTTTTGTGGTTTTAGAAGTTATCTGGTTTCTGCAGTCTGGTTTACACTAACACACAGGCAGTGGTTTCAGTGAGAGACTGGAATATGAATAGCAGAGGGCCTGAAAAGAAAGATAAGTACTAAAAAAAGTATCAATAACTAAAAATTGTAGCCTCACAGAGCTCAGAGAGTTTTTGGCTGGCAGGGTCAGTGACCCCTGTTTGAAATGTGGGAGGAGGCAGAAGAATAAGTTAAATCATTCATAAACTATAAGAAATAAAAAATAAAGACTAAATGAAAAGTTGCTAAGAGCAAGGGCATTGTATAACACACTAAACGTTATTTTAGGTGAACAACGTCTTTAAAGGGGAAATCATTTTGGTTGTATGTCTGTTCCACAGCACTAAGCAAGCTGAACTTTTATATGCATGTTGCTCTTTTGTTTAAGTGATGCATTTTAAGACCTTTTTACCTTTGCAGAACAAATTTCTCTGACCAGAAACGTCCCGAAATAAAGAAGCCAGCTCCTGGAATGATCCTATTAATCATAAGTGATGTCATTTGAAATTCTGCAAACAAAACCGAAACAATTTCTATAAACCAGCATACAACTACCAAAAACTGAGGCCATATTTAGCGGTATATGTCTCCTCCAGTAATAGTTTACTTCAAACCAGTATTTTGATTGTTATAAACATTATTGAGGGTCAACAAATGTGTAGTGAGATTAATTGACATAAGACTAAGTGAGGTTAACTACCACTTACATAGAATAAAAAACATTAATGCAAGACTAAATACCATGTTAGGTACCCTATTAATAAACTAAGCCCATTATTGTGCATGGTAATTACTTTTATAGTTATATTGCAGTGCATTTATCCTATGTATATGGTCTGTTAGTCAAGACAATAACTATTCATATCCAAGAATTGTTAATTTGGTAATTTTATGGTGTTTTACAATCTAAATGAATGAACTATAAAGTTACTTTCAGTTCTGGGTTAAGTTAAAAGACCTCAGACAAGCAACAGGCTTTTGATATCATTAACTATAAATTAAAAAAATTAAATTAATAGGGAATAATATCTTATTTAGCACCGTTTTAACATGGGAAACAAAACAGCACCAATGGAATTTATCCTAAAAGACTTTTCAGATGAGCCTAGCTACGAGACATTGACTTTTGCTATATACTTTGTTGTCTACCTTACTGCATTAGTAAGCAATCTCCTGATTATTGCAGTCATTATACAGACTCCTACTCTATGGACACCAATGTATTTTTTCATTTGTAACCTTGGAATTCTAGACACATGTTACATTTCCACCATCATTCCTAGATTGTTGGTTAGCTCACTTACACATAACAAAAAGATCACGCTTGGAGGCTGTTTGGTTCAGCTTTATTTTTTTTTCAACTTGTCAGTGACTGAGTCCACAGTTTTAGCTGCCATGTCTTATGACCGATATATGGCAATATGCAACCCTTTACACTACATGGATATAATGAGTAAGAGAGTCTGTATGCAGCTAGCTGTGGCATCCTGGATCAATGGGATTGTTTATTCCACTATTCACACGGCAATAATTTATAGGTTAAACTTCTGCAAATCTAATATTGTTGATCACTTTTTCTGTGATATACCCCCACTCTTACACATCTCCTGTTCTGGTACCAAAATAGCTGAAATAATAGTTACATTGTTAGGAACTGTTTTTGTTTTACCATCTTTCTATTTTATAGTAATTTCCTATTTCTTTATTGTAAAATCTGTATTAAGGATCCCATCAGCCACAGGGCGTAGGAAGACATTTTCTACTTGTGTGTCTCATTTAATAAATGCTTCCTTGTTCTATCTTGGCGGTACCTCGGTTTATGCAAAGCCAGTGCCCAGTTCCTCGAATTTGCTACAGATGAAGATAAGTGCAATATTTTATTCAGTCTTTGTGCCACTAGTTAATCCTGCTATCTACAGCTTGAGAAATCATCAGTTAAAAAAAGCCATTAAGAAAAAAATACATTGTATTATTTTTTTGTTTAATGCGCTACACTGATATCCCTGTCAAAAATAATGTTTGTATTTGTGGCTGAAAACAATAGGGTTCATTTACAAATACAGCTGCAATTGTGGTTGTGCAAAAATGGATACAATTCTTGCACATATTGATGGCATTTAATAAAGGTATTTGCTCCTAAAGTTGTTTTTTGTGCTTCTGCCTAATTGAACTCAGGCTGCCATGATGGATTATGTGTAAGTGCTTATACTGATGCAACGGGAACCTCAGAGCGAATGTCAGTTCAGGGCTGCACAATAGGCTCAGCAAACTTGTGATTAAAAAATCATGGGGAGACATCATTTTAACTCTGTAAAAACCACCCAATTGCAGTTTGATGTGAGCTAATGCATCTTATTCAATTGCACTGAACAAGTATACGTGTGTGCAATGATGCTTGAATGAAGGGAAGTCAATATTTTCTACATTTAAGGCAGAAAATGTTGAATTGCACCCAAAATCACACTTTGTACACTTGGGGGCCCATTCATTAAAGCACGATGACAACGATTAGAAGAAATTCGTATTTTCAGAAGTTTAGAACTTTTCTTACTGTTTAACCATAATATCGTTAAAAAAGTACAACTTTTTTGTGATACATTCGTTATTGCACGAAAAAGACGTACGTTTCGTACTTTGCGCAACGATAACAAAAATTTCGGAATTCATTCTAGCTTTGGTATAGTGGCTATCTTTTGGCCAGGTTGGAGCTGCAGAGTGCCATTGAGTCCTATGGGAGGCTTCCAAAATCATTCATTGAAGTTTCAAAGTCAGAAAGTTTTCGCGCCCTTTGCGATTGTTCGGATACAAAATTTCATAACTTTTGGATCGCAACCACGAAATTTTAGTACAACCTAGAAAATTATTTTTGTGCAATTTTCGCACATCAGAAATTATTGGGGTTAGTACGAATTTTTTCCAATCGTACTTTTAACAAACAAGCACGAAATTTGTGCTTTAATAAATCTACCCCTTGGGTTTATAAATGTGCACCGTTTTTCTTCCAAAAAACTACACAAATACCCCTTAAAGGCAATTCTTATTAAAAAAACAATTGTATGTGTGCCTGAAAACATTGTTTAATTTTTAGGCACCTTTTTAGCTTCAAATAAAAAGAATTACTGAGCATTTGAATAGACTTTGCTAAGAAAGCACGAGTGACTGTAATTCTTGCAAACTTTAATTCTTAAAAACATTCTATTAATTTTCTTTAAAAAAAAAAAAAAAGGCGTTTTGTTAAGTTTTGAGGTTTTTCTCTGATATTTTTCTAATTGTATGGCATAGTATTCAGACTTCAGTCATCTAAGATCTAAAATTCAATGCTTATATCCTGCAACTGAAATAAAACAGCTTTACGACATGCTCTGGAATAAGCGTGTACATTAATAATGCACAAGGTAATTGGCAAAATGGAGTGCAGAGGTCTTTGGATATTTGCACAATGCCCCACTCAGTGGGCAAAGTGCAAAAAATTGGCACATTGGGCCCGATTCACTAAAGTGCAATTTAACGTGCGCTATTTTTAGCGTGTTAAAAATGTTATCGCGTCTTAATTTTCGCGACTTTTCGCACGATTCACTATAAGCATACTCGCGCTAATTTACGCGCGGTATTTCATGTGATAATTTTGTCGCGATAAATAGCATGCGCAGTATTTTTCGCATGCACGCTATTTATCGCAAGTGCTAATTGTCGCGACATTACGCACGCGACAATCGGCAGCATAAAACTGGCAACATTTTGCCCTGGGAGAGCACAGAGTGCTAGAGAGGTGCTGTATAAATGTTTATTTGCCCAAAAAAACAATAAAAATCTAAGTAAGAAAAAAAAAAGAAGTGCTAGAGGTAATAAAATGGGGGGGGGGCATTGAAGAATATTTAGCCAAATACTTAGGGGTCCGTTTGCTAAAGTGGCTTAAATTAAGTGGAAGATTTTAGGCACAGAATAAATGGTAAATATGTTATGGGCACTTTATTAAACGGGGACAAATATAATATTGCAATTATTCTGGCAACAAAACATTGGATTGGCAGTTATCACACTCACCAGAAAATACGCTACGTACTAATTAACGCAAGTTTTACTATTCAGCAAAATGGGCTAAAGACAAAATTGTTGGCAGAATATTTGCAAACATTTAATCCATATAACATATTGATGCTGTTACTGATAGATGTAAGAGTGTAGGGGAAACTACATGAAAGTATAGAATACCATATCAAGGAAGGAAAAATAAGTAGACATTACTCAGTTCAAAAGTAGAAAAATATCAAATTTTACTATAAGAAGAAAATAATTAAAAATAGAATATAAAAAAAGGGGGAAAATAAAACTTAGGGCTTGCTGCCCTTGAGTTCATCCATGTCCCTCCTCAGTTGGGCCACTTCCCCCCGGAGCTGGGCCAGCTCGGCCTTCATGTTCTCCAGGTCCTCCTGCATTGACCGACGTGATGTTCCCTCGTCTGCAGGAGAACCTGGTGGCTGGGATCCGGGGGGCTGGGGCGAGAACTCAAGGGCCGGGGAAACTGGGGGAGGCGTAAAGGGGGGGGTGTCTGGGGCCTCTTCGGCCTCGGGGCCCTCCTCCGCCTCTGGGGCCTTGGGGGCCTGGCTAGGTCCTGGGGCCTTGGCGGCCTGGCTAGGTCCTGGGGCCTCGGGGGCCTTGGCGGCCTGGCTAGGTCCTGGGGCCTCGGGGGCCTTGCTGGGTCCTGGGGCCTCGGGGGCCTGGGCAGGTCCTGGGGCAGGTCCTTGAGCCTGGTTTGCCTGGGGTTGTGCCTCCGGAGGGAGAAGAGGCGCCATGTCGATATTGAGTTCTGTGAGACAGTATTGCAAGATGTTATTTCAATCTATTATACATATATATATATATATACATTCATACACAGAGGGCCACCATCCTAAATAATGGGGCCCCTCACAACAAAAATTTTTTGGCCCCACTGGCCCCTCCCCCTGTGAACCCTCACATCAATCCAAAGGACACACATTTATGGCCCTTCCCCCAAATGACTCATACTATGGGCCGCTCCCTGCTGCTCCCCCCCTGCTTTAAACTCATTTATGCATATGTATGTGAAAATGTGTGTGTGTATATATATATATATATATACACACAGGTATGGGATCCCTTATCCGGAAACCCGTTATCCAGAAAGCCCCAAACTACGGAAAGCCTGTCTCCCATAGACTCCATTTGAATCAAGTAATTCATAATTTAAAAACTGATTTCCTTTTTCTCTGTAGTAATTAAACAGCACCTTGCAATTGATCCCAACTAAGATGTAAATACCGTATATACTCGAGTATATGCCGATCCGAATATAAGCCGAGGTACGTAATTTTACCTAAGAAAACTGGAAAAACTTATTGACTCGAGTATAAGCCTAGGGTGGGAAATGCAGCAGCTACTGCTAAGTTTTAATAATCAAAATAAATACCTATAAAATGACATTAATTGAGGCATCAGTGGGATATATGTTTTTCAATATTTATTTCAAAGAAAAACAGTAAATTAGCTCTGTAAGTGGAGAAGAGGGTCAACAAAAACAATATGAGTACTACCCCACGCTCATTGCACATTGGCAAACTGGGATGTAAGGGGAAATAAGTATTGCTAGTGGGAGCCTAGCCCAGGGCACTGGAGGGTCTGGTTGCGGGTGGCCTAATTTGCACACAAAGAACAGAGGGTGCTTGTCTGGAGGGACCCATGGCACCCGACTCGAGTATAAGCCGAGGGGGACTTTTTCAGCACATTTTGGGTGCTGAAAAACTAGGCTTATACTCGAGTATATACAGTAATCATTATTGGAGGCAAAACCATCGTATTGTGTTTAATTCATGTTTTATTGATTTTTTCTTAGACTTAAGGTATGGAGATCCAAATAACGGAAAGACCCCTTATCCGGAATACCCTTGGTCCCGAGCATTCTGGCTGTATATATATATATATATATATATATGTGTGTGTATATGTATTTGTTTTTCAAAATGCCACAACATATTTAAAATTCCCTCTTTATTGTCAACTTTATTGTGTATTTTTGAAAAAACATGCATATATACACACATATATATATATATATATATATATATATATAGAGAGAGAGAGAGAAAATATACATTTCAAGTACTTGCTAAATCTTTTAAGAAACGTATTGTGTAAAACCATATTAAAGTAGAATAATTACCTGCAGCAATTTCAGAGATCTCCTGAAAGTTCCTGCGCTTCAGGTCTGACCAAATCCGCTGGAGCAGGCGGAGGTCCATTTCGATGCGAAAGCCCCTGCGCAACCCTGCTATTAGGTTGCGCAGGATAGCCCTCTTCCACTCATGGACCCCTATTGGCCCCAGCAGCAGCCTGTCATACCCTGAGCGCAGGAAGAACTCTATAATATAGCGCCTCTGGTGACAGCAGGCTCAATGACACAAAATGGCCGCAAGTCGCACATGTCACGAGATTCCAAAATCGCCACAAAATGGCCGCAAGTCGCTCGTGACACGAGATTACAAAGTCGCGACAAATCGCCAATATATATACCTAGTAATGTATTTTGTGCGACTAAATATTTACCGCTATATAGTACTGTATATTATCGCAACTAAATATTTACCGCTATATAGTACTGTATATTATCGCGACTAAATATTTACCACTATTGTACTGTATAATATCGCAACCAAATTTTTACCACTATTGTACTGTATATTTTTGGCGACTAAATTTTTACCACTATTGTACTGTATATTTTGGCGACTAAATTTTTACCACTATTGTACTGTATATTTTGGCGACTACATTTTTACCGCTATAGTATTGTATATTAGTAGCGAAATTCCATACATGCCAAGACTTAAGTAAAATTGAGTAAAAAGACACATACTTGAATAAATAACACTGTAAGTCCAAATTTGCAGCGTGAACCAAAATTGCTGCATGCATAAAAAAAATTGTTGAGTACGTCAAAAAAACATTTTTTTGTGACGTGCAACATTTTCAAATTTTTGCCCAAAGCGAAACAGGACAGATTCGCTCATCACTAATAATATGTGGTTTTCAAATACCCCCCCCAAAAGGTCTCTGGGAGCATAATTATCAAGGCAACGCTATAACTCTGAATTCCCAAAAGTGCACTATAGTGTTTATAAAAATTCAAATAGGAGCATCGCTGCTACTTTCCTTACATATACCATTGTTGAGAGGACCATTAACCCTCTACTTCTTGTTAGCAGGCACTGGAACTAAGCATGAATTCAAGAATTATACTTGATTATATTTCAATACTTAAATAGAAAAATGTACTGCCTTTTTTCGCTGTAAGAACATTATGCTATTCAATGTTATCTTATATTCTGTTGCTGTCAAGTTTGGTTTATCATTTATCCATAATAAGAAACTAAGATAATGTTTACTTTTTCCTTGAAGAAGGTTTGTTTTAATATCATTAAATCTGTCCAAATTTTCCAGGCTGTGTATTGATGAGAATGTAACTGTGTATTAAATGAAAATACATTGATCAGTATAACAGATTTCATGTCAACTCTTTTGCCACCCCTATGTATCCTTATAAACCAGATCCAAACATCCTTCCAATCCAGCAGCAGTTTTTGTGAATTCAGTTTATTGTAATATTAGCTAAAATTAGGTGAACCTCCCAAATATCAGCTTGCTACATTATGCCTATAAATATTTTTTTTTTCCAGAGGTGGCTCATATTTTTTATTTTAGTAGCATTATGCTGTATTTATACAGCTCTGACATATTCCACAATGCTTTACAAAGATCACACATCGTGATATTGTGGCCAGTTTTTATCAGGAGCAAGGATAATTAAAATGTTCCCACAGTAGGAATAACAGATGTATATGGCAAGAATTTGATTTCTTCTGCACCTTAATCAAGGCTTAGGGGCTGATTTACTAACCCACGAATCCGACCCGAATTGGAAAAGTTCCGACTTGAAAACGAACATTTTGCGACTTTTTCGTACGTTTTGCGATTTTTTCGGATTCTTTACGAATTTTTCGTTACCAATACGATTTTTGCGTAAAAACGCGAGTTTTTCGTATCCATTACGAAAGTTGCGTAAAAAGTTGCGCATTTTTCGTAGCGTTAAAACTTACGCGAAAAGTTGCGCATTTTTCGTAGCGTTAAAACTTAAAAGGTGCAAAGTTTCGCGTAAGTTTTAACGCTACGAAAAAAGTGCAACTTTTTGCGCAAGTTTTAACGCTACGAAAAATGCGCAACTTTTTATGCAACTTTCGTAATGGATACGAAAAACTCGCGTTTTTACGCAAAAATCGTATTGGTAACGAAAAATTCGTAAAGAATCCGAAAAAATCGCAAAACATACGAAAAAATCGCAAAATACCGATCATTACGAAAAAAACGCAATCGGACTCATTTCGACCCGTTCGTGGGTAAGTAAATCAGCCCCTTAATGTTAACAGATCATTTAAGAAAATCTGTGATCCCTTTTATACTCATCTAATTTAAAGTAGCAGTCTGTTGATCAGGGTTAGGGAAGTCAAGGAATTCTGTTGAGATATATTTAAATGAAGCTTTGAATGAAAAACAGTATATAAAGTGTACTGATGCACTGCCTCAGAAAGAGAATTCCATTTACTCCTTCACATACAAAAAACAACAAGAAAAGGCGGCACTCAAAAGTTTTTTTCAAAAAGTGCAAAAAGGTATATTCAGTTCATAATAATAAAAACATCTTACATGTAGCCTGCATTTCTGTAGTAATTCAGCGACGTTTCGGGCCCTTTATCAAGCTCAAACAGACAATAATAGTGCAGGTGCACCTGCCTGACCCTCCCTGCATAAAACAGTTGGCAGCATTTGGAATTGAGAAAACTTTCTGATTTTATTACGACACAATGAATGGCTGCTCTAAAGACTTGGGGAATCTGCTGTTTCTCTTGGTTAGGGATCTAAAATAAATAATAATGTTACACTTGACTATATATTTATATTTCATGGGTGGTTCACCTTTAACTTAACTTTTAGAATGTTATAAAATGCCCTATTCTTGGTTTTCATGATTTATTTTTTTTATAGTTTTTTTAATGTTTTGCCTCTTCTGCATCTTTTGTTTAGCTTTCAAACGAAAATAGGCAAAAACTATTGCTTTTAATTATCTTTAATTGCACCCCCCATTTATAATTTAATTTCTCCTTCAAACCATTGCCTTGTTACTAGGGTAAATAAGAATCTAGCAACTAGATAGCTGCTTAAAATACCAAACTGGAGATCTGCTGAATAAAAAAGTTAAATAACTTAAAAATCATAAAAAATGAAGACCAATTGCAAATGCAAATATCAACATCTACATCATACTAAACTACTCCTTTAATATATTTGTTACCCTAAGTGCAAAATTAAGAAAATCAAACCGTCTCCTCACAGTTCTTGCCTCCATTATTTTAACTTGGCCATTACCAACCAGACTACAATTTTTTTAGCCTACTCTACCATTAGTCCAAGCTACACCAAACACTGCAATAATACTGTATATTTTTTCCACCTTCCAGCCTCCTAGAAATTAGCAGGAATTAGCTTCTCTCATTATTTTTTTTAACTTAGATTTTTGCTGCAAGACTCATTCACGAATTTGATAAATGATAATAATAAAGAGCTGAATTGTTATGGATAGACAATAATTAATTAAAACATAACAATCAATCTGCCTCATAAACTAGGTACAGGATGCCTTACTCAGAAACCCATTATTTGGAAAGCTCAGAATCACAGGAAGCCAATCTCCAACACAGTCTATTTTAAACAAATAATTGTAATTTTTTAAAATTATTTTCTTATTCACTGTAACAATAAACCAGTACCTCCTGATTGATGGTAACTAAGAATCCATATTGGTGGCACAGTCATCCTATTGGGTTTGTTTAACGTTTAAATGTTTTTAGTAGTCTTATGGTGATGCAAATTATGACCCCTTATCTAAAAAACCCCAGGTCCCAAACATTCTCAGTAACAGATCCCATTCCTTCTTATTAGCTTTGGGCCTTTAGAACTAACATATCTTTTTGTTTCATTTCAGACCAAATGATCCAGACTTTAATGAATGCAAATGAGACTGCTACCAAAGAATTCTTCATGCTAGCATTAACCAACCTTCCCATTCTTAAGGTTTTTATATTTATCATTCTGTTGCTTATTTACCTCCTGACACTAATTGGAAATGTCACCATCATACTGGTATCAAGACTTGACAAGAGCCTTCACAAGCCAATGTACTTCTTTCTGGGAAATCTCTCATTCCTAGATATCTGCTACACCTCAACCACTATGCCCAAAATGTTGGAAATCCTTCTGGCGGAAAGGAAAACAATATCCTTTGCTGGCTGTGTAACACAGATGTTTTTCTTCATAACCTTCGTGGGAACTGAGTGTGTTCTTCTTTGTATGATGTCTTATGACCGCTTTTTGGCCATATGTCACCCACTTCGATATTGTGCTCTTATGAGTGACAACATGTGCATGAGCTTAGCAGGTATCTCCTGGCTGAGTGGTTTTGTTAATTCAATGGTCCACACTGTTTTTACTTTTCAGAAACATTTCTGTAATACCAATAAGATAAGTTACTTTTATTGTGATTTACCCCCTCTCCTTTCCATTTCTTGTCAAGATACTTCTGTTAATGAACTTTTATTATTGTCAATTGGCATTTTCATAGGCTGGACACCATTTTTGTGCATTATTGTTTCTTATGTCTATATCCTTTTTACTATAATGAAAATAACATCAACAGGGAGCAGGCAGAAAGCCTTTTCCACCTGTATTTCTCATATTACTGTGGTAGTCCTTTACTTTGGGAATGTAAACTTTAGCTATGTGAGACCAATTTCCACATATTCTTTAGAGAAGGACAGACTGATTTCAGTTCTGTATAGTGTCATTTCTCCAATGCTGAACCCATTAATATATACTTTGAAAAACCAATATGTGAAAAAAGCTATTGGCAAACAATTTATTCCTCACTACAGAAGATAAGCAATTATGGCTTATGGTGTTATGGTGCACAAATTATTATTAGAACTACTATTATTAGGTATTTGTTAAACGATATACACATTTTTAAAGCCATAAGCAGGCTTATGTAGATATTTAATTTTATTTTTTTATTTGTTCGAATACAACACAGTTTGTGTAATGTTTGGGGGGTTCACATTCAAAATCATAATAATTCCCAATACATAAATAATATTCTAATAGCCCACAGGTAGATGGTAGTGCTATACCTTTTATTTTTAAAGAGGCATGTTTCTACATACATTTTAGATTATTTTTCTACAGTAGTGCGTGATGTAAGACTGCTTTGACACTGTAATGGAGTTGCCTCTTTTTTAATCTTCTAATTGATCTTGTTTCTAGGATAAATAAAGTTCTAAGGTTCTAAGCATCCACTAAATGTAAGCTGTATGAAATAATCAACATGCTGATTGGATGCTATGGAATACTTACTTTCTATTATTGTTTACTACAATGCATACACATGGTAACTATTAGATGTGCTGTAGACGGCGCAGTTTCAAGATGCTCCACAAAGTCACACAAATAGTGGTTATCGGTGCATGTATCGTCATTGCATTTACTCAATGATGCAAAACAACAATAAAATTGTTGAGGCGTAATTGTTTGCTGTCAAGTGATTGTCGCTGCTATTACCCTGTATTCACTGTATCACTGTAATGTTCACTGACTTTTCTATGTAGGTTTATGTATATTTATTTTATGTATATCCATATATTACTATCCATACAGTATATTTCTGTTTGCTGAAAGGCTATAGTATATATAGAGCATACATTGGACAGCACCACACTTCCAATATGATCAACCTGGTGAATAGCAACAAAAACAAACAATAAAGTTGTGTAATGGCCTTTGTCAAAATGCTTTGCTATCTCCACAAATACACACGTTCATTGGTTTTCATAAGCCCTGTAAACCCTTTTTTTAAATGTGGTGCTTAGGATGTAATTTGGGTCACAAGGCTGAAAAGTTTGTTTTATTATAATAAGCCCCCCCCCCCTCCTTGTTAAATATGAGGATATTAGAAGTTACCTCACAGTTTATTGACCTATAAAATCCTTTTATGTTCATTTTTATAAATTTGCTTTCTTTGAGCTAAACTTGATTTGTCTTTTTTTAGTAAAAGAGATGAGTTGCTGGAAGCACATAAGGGATGCATTTAGAAGAGAAGTTTACCAAAGAAAAAAGAAGAACGCAGTGATGAGGAAAAAATACCATTATTATGAACAGCTGAAATTTCTTCTTCCAACAATGGAGACTATATTGTGGGTATTTTTATTGACAAAATGTTCCAGGATGACTGTTGCTATTGCATAAACCAGCTAGTTAAATGTAGAATATGTTGGTTTATTTCTTTGGGGGGGGGGGCAAAATTTGTTTCCCTTGTTTTGGTGCTCCTGCTCTGAGAAAACTGCACCGACTCATGAAAAAACTACAATCACCTTTCTTCTGGTGTCCCAGGTGTCTCTAGCACAGATTCTTGTTCATGCAAGCAGGGGAGATATAAAATGGTAAGCACTAAGGATTGGATTGTTAAGAAAATGCTGGTGCAGCACTTAGACAACTTTTCCACAGGCCGGTGCAGCTTCCTCTGAACCAAGGACCAAGGAAAACCTTAGCAATCTATTTCACTGTGGTTGCTTAACATTTTGGCAAACTAATAATGACATTGCTTGAAAACCAATGTAAATGTTTGAATATACTTTTTACACTAGTATATACAGGTATATCAATATATGAGTGGAAAAAAAAAAGCTCATACCATATTTCATTGTACAGTAGGTAAGATCAGATGTGTGGAGGGTTATGTTTTACTGTAATAGTCAGTTTTAACCATCTTTGTTTTTTGTTTCTCAAGGACATCTAGAATGTGAAACTGATCTCATGGCTAGCCCTTCAGTTCTCAAATCGTCAAGAGCAGGGGTCCCCAACCTTTTATACTCGTGAGCCACAGTCCAATGTTAAAAAACTTGAAGAGAAACATGAGCATAAATGTTCATAGGGGTGTGAAATAAGGGTAAAGATTGGCTATTAGGCAGCCTCTATGCACACTATCAGCTTACAGGGGCTTTATTTGGTAGTAAATCTTGTTTTTATTCAACCAAAACTTGCCACCAAGTCAGGAATTCAAAAATAATTACCTGCTTTGGGGGCACTGAGAGCAACATCCAAGGGGTTGCAGAGCAACATGTTGCTCACAAGCCACTGGTTGGGGATCACTGTTCAATAGCATTCCCAGAGGACATTAGGGACGCTGGTAACATCTTAAACAGGGAGTCAGGAAGCAAGACAACAAAGAAGAGGATCCTGATTTATCATATCTGAAGTCTCTGTTGCCATACCTTAAAATGTTTTGAATAGCAATAAGATGAGAGTTAAAGGAACAGTTCAGTGTAAAAATAAAACTGGGTAAATAGCTAGGCTGTTAACCAAAAATATAGTCTATAAAGGCTGGAGTGAACAGATGTCTAAATTATGGGGAAGATTTATCAAGTGTGAGATTAGAGCTCAACACAGAAAAACTCATCCACATGTATTCATTCCTATGGGATTTTTAGAAGCGCATTTATCAAATGGTGAACTCCTAATTTTCACCCATTGATAAAAACAGGAATAGGGGTGTATAGAAAGTGAGTGAATTTTTTCTGCAGTGAGCTCTAATTCCACACTTTCATAAATCTGCATCTACTGTATGTGTAGATTAGTAGTAAACTTTAAAGAGAATGTTGCTGGGGCTTGTGGGTGAGTAGGCCCCATATGCAGTGGAGTAGTTTGTAGCATGAAAAAGGTGCAGGGATCCGGGCAAGGGACAGTTATGTAGCTGAGAAGTTTGCTGTGGGCAGCAGAGGACTAATACAATGTATGTATGTATGTATGTATAACTTTATTTATAAAGCGCCACAAGGGTACGCAGCGCTGCACAATCTTACAGAATACAAAATTACACACAGGGAGGACAAGTGATATAATAAATAAATACAATAAATATATATATATATATAATTGCCATGTGGTATGAGACACAGTAGGAAGGAGGTCCCTGCCCCGTTGAGCTTACAATCTAAGGGGCACATTTACTAATCCACGAATCCGAATCACAAATGGGAAAAAATCGTATTGGAAACGAAAATTTCGGAAGATCGCAAATATCACGAAAATGCTTACGAAAAAATCGTATTAGTCACGATAATATCGTATTGGCGATCTGAAAGTCACGAAATTTTCGTACCGAACAATTGTAAACAACGGTAAAACCTTTCCGATTTTTTCGTGCAAACGTCCGAAAAAGTCGTGCTCCGTACGAAAAAGTCGTGCGCCGTACGAAAAAGTCGTGCGCCGTACGAAAAAGTTGTGCGGACGCCCGAAAAAATCGGCGAAAATACACTCGGAGCGTTCGCGCTTTTGTAAATGTGCCCCTAAGTGTATTGTAGAACTTGATATAACAGGCTCACCCAAAGGTGATGTGCTGTATATGCGTCTTTTTGTGTGACCGCCGGAATAATTTGCCACAGAAAATATTTGGGTGTGGAAAAAGTCTTGCTCGCATCAAAAAGTTGTGGTTGCATGAAATACATTGCAGTTGCATCAAAAAAGTCACGGTCACGTCAAAAAACGTCAGACGTGTCAAAAAATTTTGCAAAGCCAAAGCATGACTGTTACAAAGCAGAGGACAGAAGGATAATGGGATTTGCTGTTAGGCATACAGTTGCATAGAAAGTCAGCTCTAGCTGTCTGCTTCAATTTTTTTCTCCTGAGCCATTACAGCGCTCAAACAAAGCAGAACTTTTATCAGAGACAGTTCTGCCTGTGTGAGCCTGTATTCTTGATGAAATGTATGCTGAATAAGGGTCTTTGTGTTTGTAGGCTGTTTACAGATTTAAAAGTATCCAATTATGTATCAGAGGAAAAATGGCCACCAGGTGAAAGCTGCTATTTGCTTTAGGAAAATGTGATGGTGCTGGCAAACGGAGGGGATATATGCAGTACAAATGATGCCATTTGGGTGGGGGAGATGTGCCCAACTAATATACATTGTAGGCAAATGTAGGCTTTACATGTCCTTTAAAGCTCAGATTTGCTGTAAAATCACAAATGTAAGATATAAATCTGGGATATTGATAAATTTGTTTATATCATCTTTTAGTGTAGCAAGAAGCAAAATAATATATGATGGTATATTACACATAACATATTGACGCTGCAATATCACGCTATACTCGCACAATTCTAGCAATTTCCTGAATCAGGTCAGGCTGCCTACTCTTTAGATCTGACCAAATTCTTTGGCTAGTCTGCAGGGACAGATCATTATTAAACCACCTTAGAAGTCTCCTCCCCAATCAGTTTCCTTTTGCGGTCATGCTTACCCACTACCCACACAGACATACTATCATATTCGTGCGGCAGAACAAAGCTGATGAAGTAATAGGAGAACTTCTGACAGTGAGCTGACTCCTGCCATATTGCAGGAAGAAGATGTAATTGGCCAAATACATACCAAGTGACAATGCACAGTGGGGGTTATTCTACGTAACAATAGAAGATGCACTTGAGGTTGACATAATTACACAAAAAGTCGTCGAGGGACGAGAAAACTCCTTTTTTGATGGGGCAAAAAATGCAGGTGTCAATTTTGTGTGGTTTTGCATGTGTATTTATGCCACAGAGTGCATTTTTAAAAACCACTAAAACCATGATGTTCACCATCCCAGGTTGTTAGAATGCTGATCTAGTGCTTAAGGACTGTAAAAGGATGGTGTAGGTTTCCTGCCTCGTGACCTGACTGCTACACAACAAGCTGTGTTGTCCCCCGCTTCTGGACTTCAGTTCAGTTAAGTTAGGAAGCCCTTTTGGTGAATATTTGCGGGCTATTTTAGAATTGATTTTATGTACCATATTGCATTTAGAATAAAGGCTTATGAAATGAAAGACACTACGTTTGGCTGAACTGTTAGGGGTTGGGGCCATGCACTGAAAGTGACTACTATAATAACTTCATGCTAAGAGACATGAGAATAGTTATTTTTCTTATTCATGCGGCCCCTTTATTTGGACTGGTGGCACTGATTTTTCAAGTGACTGATTTACTTGAGGTGAGTTATGACTAACTCCTGAGCTGTTGTTGTTTTATTCACTGTTTGAAAAATGAAAATAAATAAATCCTGGTTCTACTGTTAGCTGCCTGTCTGCTTTCATGTGCTTATAAACGTGTTCTGTGATATAACACTAAAGTCCCATGTACTGTATTATCCTTATATATATATATATATTTAAATTTTGAGGTTTTGCGCATGCACAAAACCCCTCTATGGAGGCTTTTAAGTTGCAGTTTAAGGGGCAGATTTATCAAAATCTTTTCTATGATTTTTTTATTTAAATAATACTGACTATTCGTGGTTATTAAGAATATTCCTGAGTATATTTGTGTTCACGTTTTTTCACTACATTTTCCTTTGCCTTTGCTCATGGATAGCCTATCCTGCATGGGAACTTATTAAAGGAACTTTTACACAGCAACATCTGCCTGTAGCAGGGTCAAATGAAAGCAATATTTTCTTAAAAACTAATCAGTCAAAAAAAAAAAAAAACTTACACTTTCCTCTGGGTCACACCCTGTAGTAGTAGAGTAGTAGTAGTGTTCTCTTAGCCTGTTCTCACCCTCTCAAGACAGCTTTCCCTACATTACCAAAACTTCTTTTTCTTTTGTGTAAATTACATCCTGCAACAAACTTTACAGACAGTGGAAACAAAAATAAGCAATAGGGAACGTAATATATAATACAACATCTCCACACAGCATACTCAGGCCCAGCAGCCGCACTCAGCACTAATTTGAATCATTAATTACCAATATAGGGCAGTAAATGCATTTATTACTTAGTAGAAATCACTGACCATTGCTAAATTAAGTTCTTAAGTATTAAGTTTTCATACTAGGCAAAAGGCACAGAGCGCTGTGTACATTACTTAGGAAAAGCACAGGGCTCCTTATGGGCTCTAAGCTAATGTGTGTAATTGAGCTGCATGTAAATACTGTATATTTTCATGGTCTACATGGGTGATATCCAGAATGTCCAATGTGATCCATTTACTACCATGGACATATTTTGTGCCTGTGTTGCTGCATTGCTTGTGTCTTGCTTCGTGCAAATGAGAGAATGTAAAAATCAATAAAACTTATATGTCTTCGTTTTACAAAAAAAAAAAAAAAAAACGTAAAATCAGCTAAAATCAACTGAAATTAGTAAAATGCTGTTTTGGGATTCAGGTAGTTGACAGTGTTGCTTTATGCAGCTGCAAAACCTTACTTGGTTAAATACCCAGCAGAATTATCCATACTATAATATTCCTTGTAATAATTGGCACTGTGATTTGCAGGTCTCTCGAGGAACGGTACTGCATATAAAAGTTCATTACTGCAGAGATTTGTTAATAGCTGTTGTACGAGGACTAATATGCTGAAATGCTGAATAATATTACAAGTGCTTTTTAAATATATGTATTTTTCACTTAGCGGGTAGAACGGTAGGTGTTGATTTAAAAGCTGAATACTATAAGAAAGATGCAAAACAGGATGTGCAAAGAAAGGTGGCAGTAGGGAGGGGCAATTGATTTCAGTAATCAGAGCTTTGCATCGCTCTCCAATTTACCTTGTGTAGCTGACGTGTCCTAAAACCAGCTATTAATGCTGCAGGATTGGACATAAGAAGAGAGAAAGGGAAGCATTCACATTTATAATAAAGATAAACTGTAGGTTTTACTATACCGGATCATCTGTTTGTGTGGGTGCATTGTCTAAGGTCATATGTATAGCCCTAACAGTACAAAGCAAGAGGAGCTACACTATAAGATGCATTATATACTGTACATCAGAGATATTCAGAATATACAGATAAATCCACATTTTTGCCTTTTTTGTTGCAACCTTGTTTTCATTTTGAAGATAAAAAAACAGAAAACATGAAGATATTTTTACTGCAGCAGTAAGGGCTGGAGGAACAAAAGCTCCATTGCTGTGTTGTAAAGAACATTTTAGAAGTCTAAATCAAGTCTTCTGATCAGAAAACACAGTATACAATGTGGCCCGAAATGCAGCTTAGTGGACTCTCAGCATACAGAAATACAACCAGTTCATGGAGTCATTTTACCTTTCTTGCCTTCTCAAGTGTGTCAGGGACTCAGAATGTGTTGTTTGTGATATTTCTCTCTATATATCTAGTTGCACTCTTGGGCAACCTAACAATCATTTTCGTGATCACCTCTGAAGGTCGCCTACAGTCTCCAATGTATTTTTTGTTGGGTCATCTTTCCTTTCTGGATCTTTGCTACATTTCTGTAACTGTACCAGAAATTCTGAGCAATTTTATGGGAAGGAGGCAAATTATAACTTATTCAGGTTGTGTCGTGCAACTTCTATTCTTTATTTCCATGGAAGGAACAGAGGCACTAATTTTAGCAGTTATGGCATATGATAGATATGTTGCAATATGTTATCCTCTGCGCTACTCTGTGATCATGAATAGAGGAGTGTGCTTTCTGCTAGTGGCTGCTTCTTGGCTTGGTGGCCTACTGAATTCACTTGTCCACACAATCCTCACATTCAGTCTTTCCTTCTGTGACACTAATCTTAAACATTTCTTCTGCGACATCCCACCACTTTTGCAGGCTTCTTGCACTCAAACTCATGTTAATGAACTGGTTCTGTTTGTAGTGGGAGGGATATGGGTAGGTTTTAGTCCCTTTATTTTTATCATTATATCTTATACATTCATCATTTGCACTGTCATCAAAATACCATCTACAGAAGGAAGACACAAAGCTTTCTCTACCTGTGCTTCACATCTAACAATTGTTTCTTTGTTTTATGGAACAGCTATATTTACATATATAAAACCTTCTGCAACCTATTCCTTACAAACTGGCAGTTTGGTATCCCTGTTTTATAGTGTAGCAACTCCAATGTTCAACCCAATTATATATAGCCTGAGGAACCAAGAAATTAAAAAAGTTATTGGTAAAATTCTAAAAACAAACTTTTTAGGGGGGATATAAACCCCAAAACAATGGAATACAAATCAGTATTTGTCTCTCCCTTTCCAGTAGACTGGAGTTCCAGAAGCCCACCAGGAAACTGCAAGCCCACCTCCAAACAGTGGTATCCGCACAAATTTTAGATCAGTTAAGGAACAATACAAAACATTTTTATTTAATAAAATCATGTTTTTGAACAATTGTTCATGCATTTTATAGAACACAAAGGTTAGAACTTCTGGTGCAGTTTTGTTCCTGCACCATTATGATGATGATTATTCCCCTGCTGTAGCTTTTAAAGGAGAGAGATTTGTAACGTACAAGAAAAAATGTCATGAAAATGTATGCAATTGCAAAGAATCAATTACTAAAATCATTAAAATGATCCCTTTTTTGTTGCAGTAGGAAAGCTATAGGTAATGGCAATTATGATGTTATTTCCAATACTGGAACTTGGTTGAGTAAGTCACATGACTGGGCATTAAATGTAAAAGGCTGTACTTTATATCAGTGGGATAGGGATATAGAAAAGGAGTATTTGTATTTCTATTTTATTTCATATAGTTTATGAATTATTTGCCTTCTGCCAGATTTCAAATTGTGATTTCTGTTTTGGGCTTGCAAAAAGTGGGTGCAGCCAAAAACTGCTGTCTGTAAGGCTACACTTTTATTGTATTTATTTTACTGTAGTGATACTTTATATCAGGGGTCCCCAACCACTGGGCCGGGACATTGGCTGTGCTGAACCGGGCCACCTCTGGTTCTAATTACCTGTTGTCTCTATTGCCCAATGTGCTAAACCTTGTCCGCGCTTGGCTAAGAAAATTTTAATATTAAATTCGGACAACACTGAGTGAAAAAATATTTAATTAATCACATGTAAATCTACATTACTAGGTACTAAAGTGCCCAAACTAAATTATATATGTTAGGTGACCAGCTGCCTTCCTCCAAAACTAATCCCCAATCGAAACAAACTAATCATACAACAGAGTTGGCGCTCACAAGAAACAAACCACCAATTTAAGTGAGTTATAAAACAATTTATTAGTTATTTACAAAACAAAACCCTCATTTAAAAAGTGCATCAATACATGATCAGAAGTTAAAATACAAACCTCAAAATACGTTAATTCATAGAATGAGACTTAACAATTCTTGTTTGGATGGGAAATACAATGTACAGAATCAGTGAAAATAGTTTAAGAACAAACCCATATGATAAATCAGAAAGCTAATGGATAAAGTACTTAAATAAATAAATATACATGGGTTAAAAATGAGGGAACCACCTTAGGGATAATTGCACTAATACCTAATGCGACTTTACCATTAATCCGTCGCTAAATATAGCCAATAGTAAAGTGCACACTAGTCCCTATAGAAACCTCACTCCAAAAATAAGCGTTTAAACTTGTAACCTACAGATTCATATATGGCGTTAGCAGTAAGTAGTATTAAGCGCAATCCCCCACACTCCAGAGAATATTGAGAAGAACTACCCTCTGTCCCGGCCGGGAACTTACTATAGGGCACAGCCGATGGCGGATCCCGCTCCTACCTGTGGCGCAGCAGCGTTTCTCTCCTAGCGGTGACGTCACCTTCGTGAGTCACAGGTCCGGCTACGGGTCCTCACTGGCTACAAACTCCGACGCGTTTCGCGCACCTGCGCTTAGTCATGGAATATTCTATCAAGGGGATCATTAGTCTCTTATATACCTCCTCACCCTGAATCAAAACGCCTCCCTGCTGGTCAGAAATGGTTAACCCTTAAACCTATAGGTTACACGCAAGGTGTGCTCCAATTTTTAAGCCTAAAAGACTGTTTCAAAAAAGTCAATAAAGACCACCTGTATTAATAAAGGACTGGAATTTCCAACCCTATTGGGATAAATTATCTAAAAATGTCCATATTAATATGCAGATATAAATCTAATTAAACACAATTTTCCAAGGTATTGAATAATGCCTATAATTCAGTCCCCTAGGTAGATAGCACCATGTTATACTTGCTATCTACACACACTTATAATTATGAGTCTCAAGTATATTTACAAAGTAAGTCTCAGATGTATTAAGTCTTATACTATTGTTACACAAAATAATAACATTTAAAAAATCTAAAAACATTCTCCCTGCAATACTACCATCTAGTGGTTATCTAAGGAATGACTTCACATTCCAATTTTCATTAAAACCTAATGGTTCAAAAGTATTAAGTGAAAACATCCAGAAAGATTCCCTTTGATCTAAAATAGTGAGTCTATTTCCCCCTCTATGGTCTACTTCTACATGTTCTAACGCCCAAGCCCTGAGATGTCTAACGTCTGATGCATGTACATCTTTAAAATGTCTGTAAAGTGGAATCTCAGTAGACCCTAGTCTGATTTTCCGAATGTGTTCATATAATCTAGTACGGAATGAACGTATAGTACGTCCCACATATTTCCTATTGCAGCTACATTCAGCAATATAGACCACATATTGTGACCAACACGAAATATGGCCCTTAATAAGATATTTTTTATCAGAATTATAGTAATTGATACTTGAAATCTTCTTTGGGCAGAAGTTGCATTGGGAACAGTTACCACATACATGCCATCCCCTAGGGGTCATACTTTTTACCCTGTCTTTTGTTCTAATTGAGGGACTAGGGAAATAGTTTAAAATAGACCCACTTTCTACCGTAGAATTTTTTCTATGTAATTTCAACACGGTGGGTGCTAAGATATCTCTAAGGGTCTTATTTTTCCTATATATTACCGGTAGGTGTTTTGGTAAATTATCCTTTAAAAAAGGATCTTGTAGAAGAATGGGCCAATTTTTCTCCAGTATAGATAAAATTCCGGACATATTATAGTGATACTGAGCCACTAATGCCAACTCGCCGTACTCATCGGACGGCTCATTGACAGTGGTTTGTATCACATCTACACTATCTATTTTATTAATAAAGAACTTCTTACGTTTGTTCCTCACTACCTTCTCCTGGGATATGGTTCCTAACCCCCTCTCCCTCCATACTTTATTATGAGCCGATTTTGGATACTTATTCCCTTTTTGTATGGGTTGGTGTCTATCATATAAACTCAAATCATCTCTATTCTCCAAAAAAACATCTAAGTTGTTTTTAGTCTGAGAATCCACCAATCCATCTAACGCAATGATTCCTATCTGATCCGCTCTGAAAATTTTTCCTAATCTAGGAAGAAAGACCGAAAAATTGTCACCAGCTACCTTAACGAACTCTCTGATAAGATGTTCTTTGTCATACATTTTTTCTAAAAATCTTTTAAAAAGAAAAATACTTTGTTCCATAAAATCATAATCATTAGTACAATTTCTACGTATTCTAGTGAATTGACTTTTAGGAATATTTTTGAGCCAAATGTCTTTGTGATGGCTACTATTAAGTATATATGTATTCCTGTCTACTTCTTTAAAGAAAGTTTTAGTGCACAATTTTCCATCTTGGACAAAAATCTCTAAATCTAAAAAGTCAATACTCCCTTCACTAGACTTAAAAGAGAATTTCAGACCATCCTCATTATCATTCAAGGTCCTAAAGAAATCATCCAAAGAGGCAATTTTTGTATCCCAAATGAGTAGTAAATCGTCTATATAGCGTCGATACATTATAAGGGCTGGTGATCGATTCGAACCCCAAACAAATCTATCTTCCCAATCTCCAAGATAGAGATTTGCATAACTTGGCGCAAAACGAGTTCCCATTGCCGTACCCCTTATTTGGAGAAAAAACTCCTTGCCAAATCTAAAATAGTTATGTCGTAATATAAACAACATTGACTCTCTCAAAAATTCTCTCTGTTTGCGTTCAGGGAAATTGAATTTCTCCAAAATCCGTATTACCCCCTCCACACCTCTATGATGTTCAGTCGAGGTGTAGAGGGCTGAAATATCTGCTGTAACTAGGACGTACCCACTTTCCCATGTAATATCATTCAGGATCTCCATCACTGCTCCAGAATCTTTTAAATAGGAAGGGATACAGGGTACCACTGGCTGTAGGAAAAGATCAACAAACAAAGATAGTTTAGATGTTAATGAATCAATGCCAGCAATAATGGGGCGACCCTCCGGACTTAATAACTTTTTATGGATCTTGGGTAAGTGATAGAAGACTGCTAGTTTAGGATATTTTATCCACAGGAAATCGTATTCCTTTTGTTGTATAATATTATTACAAAAGGCTTTTCTTAAAACAATAAACAATTCTACGTGGAACTCTTTTGTAGGGTCTTTCTCGAGTTTCCTATATGTTGACTTATCTCTCAAAAGTCTATGAGCTTCACCCAAATATTCTTCTATATTTTGTATAACCACCCCTCCCCCTTTATCTGCAGGTCTAATAATAATTTATGTATTATTTTGTATCGATCTCACAGCTTCTCTCTCTAGAGTAGTTAGATTATCTTTCCAAAAAAGATCTTTAGATTCTAACAATTCTCTAGATACCAATTTCTCAAATAAAGAAATATAGGGACCCTTAGTTTCACAAGGATAAAATCTGGAGGTCCCTCGTACATTAGTACCAACTTTAAAGCCTTCAATGGACATAGATTCACTCAATAAGCTATGCATATCGATCAAACCACTTAATTCTCCACTTAGTAATTCATTCTGTATCGTCTTTTTCAAGACCAACTCCCCCCCTTGAGGTAATTGTGATTTCCTAGAGTTATTAATATTAAAAAACCTCTTAATAGAAAGCCTTCTAATAAAAAGGCCAAAATCCACAAAAAAGTTAAATCTATCAAATGGGGACCTGGGAGAGAAATTTAAACCCTTATTCAGAAGACTAATCTGGCCCAAGGTAAGGCAAACCCCAGACAAATTATAGATCCCATATCTGTATAAGTCTTCGGGGTTGGTATTCTTCACAAGTTCTTTCAATTCCCGTAATTTGGTCTTTTTTCCGGACCTCTTTCCTCTAGACTTAAGGGTAATTTTTCTTCCCATCTCCTCATTCTCTTTGGATGAGGTCCGAACTTTTGGCGTGTATCCCAAACATCTCTTGGGTTCTCCCTCCTTGGCGTCATTTTCTTCTCCAGAAAAGGGGTAGGTAGAGCATCTGTTGGAGAATGTCGCGATGAACCTATCGGTTTCTCTGTAAGGGGAGCAAACCTATTAGTGTTGTACTTCCACAAAGAGGTTCCCAAACTTTTTTCTTTTCCTTCCCCCCCAATTTTGTCAAAGTTCACAATATCCTTTCTATCTCTCATTTGTGTAATATTCCTGACTTTAGAATTGAGAGGTCGGTTGGTTTTAAACTTACTCCACTTGGTCTCCTTCCCCATTCTAGAGAACCTTTGGTTACTTGTCATATGTCTCTCATCTCCTTTATTATATTTTGCTCTAGACTGATGCCATTATTTTGTGTAACAATAGTATAAGACTTAATACATCTGAGACTTACTTTGTAAATATACTTGAGACTCATAATTATAAGTGTGTGTAGATAGCAAGTATAACATGGTGCTATCTACCTAGGGGACTGAATTATAGGCATTATTCAATACCTTGGAAAATTGTGTTTAATTAGATTTATATCTGCATATTAATATGGACATTTTTAGATAATTTATCCCAATAGGGTTGGAAATTCCAGCCCTTTATTAATACAGGTGGTCTTTATTGACTTTTTTGAAACAGTCTTTTAGGCTTAAAAATTGGAGCACACCTTGCGTGTAACCTATAGGTTTAAGGGTTAACCATTTCTGACCAGCAGGGAGGCGTTTTGATTCAGGGTGAGGAGGTATATAAGAGACTAATGATCCCCTTGATAGAATATTCCATGACTAAGCGCAGGTGCGCGAAACGCGTCGGAGTTTGTAGCCAGTGAGGACCCGTAGCCGGACCTGTGACTCACGAAGGTGACGTCACCGCTAGGAGAGAAACGCTGCTGCGCCACAGGTAGGAGCGGGATCCGCCATCGGCTGTGCCCTATAGTAAGTTCCCGGCCGGGACAGAGGGTAGTTCTTCTCAATATTCTCTGGAGTGTGGGGGATTGCGCTTAATACTACTTACTGCTAACGCCATATATGAATCTGTAGGTTACAAGTTTAAACGCTTATTTTTGGAGTGAGGTTTCTATAGGGACTAGTGTGCACTTTACTATTGGCTATATTTAGCGACGGATTAATGGTAAAGTCGCATTAGGTATTAGTGCAATTATCCCTAAGGTGGTTCCCTCATTTTTAACCCATGTATATTTATTTATTTAAGTACTTTATCCATTAGCTTTCTGATTTATCATATGGGTTTGTTCTTAAACTATTTTCACTGATTCTGTACATTGTATTTCCCATCCAAACAAGAATTGTTAAGTCTCATTCTATGAATTAACGTATTTTGAGGTTTGTATTTTAACTTCTGATCATGTATTGATGCACTTTTTAAATGAGGGTTTTGTTTTGTAAATAACTAATAAATTGTTTTATAACTCACTTAAATTGGTGGTTTGTTTCTTGTGAGCGCCAACTCTGTTGTATGATCTATTGCCCAATGTGTTACACAGCCATGACAACAGCAATGTGAAGCCTTGGAAGCTTTCTACTAATTGCGACAAGGGCCAAAGTACTTAAAGCTCCATACTAAGCATCAGGGGATGTTACCACTTAGGTGGAAAGGCAAGGGGGCTGGGCGCATCTAGTTGCAGGGAAACAAGCTCAGGTCCCCCACTGATTTTGCATTATGATGAGCTGTATTATATGTATGTAATAATAATAAAATAAAGTGCATAATATAAAATGTAATAATTACATTTACATCATATATGTAATAATTCAATCATGTACTATGCATTAGTTGCGCCACCCCCCCAACCTCAACCCTGGTCATTGGAAAAATTGTCTGCTTTATATGACATATCTTTCTATTGGAGCCCTCTCCTATTCATTATCCAGTCTCTCATTCAAACCAGTGGGACCCTAGAAACCAGGTAACTTCTGAGATCCCAAAATTAACAAAAAGTTAAATAATTCACAAAGCACAAAAATAAAACATGAAGACAAATTGCAGATGGTCTCAGAATACCCTGTCTGCATTATAACAAAAGCTTATTTAAAGATGAGCTACCTCATTAATTATGTGTAACATACAAATATGACACTGTGCTGTTAATACTATTCCAATAATACAGAAACAAAACAGATAAAAGGTATAACTTCATAAATAGCAAACCTTAGATCTGCAGCTGCAAAATACACTTTATAAAGTGTATATTTTAATAAATATGTAAACATTAATACTTTTTTTAATTTTTACGTTTTTATAACAATCCACACAAATTACACACATTTGAATTCTGATAAATCTGTTATACCATATTTTCTGTATTTTAATTATTTAGTTGGCACTCATCTCTTTCTGCTGCTAATACAGGTATGGGACCCGTTATCCAGAATGCTCGGGGCCTGGGGTATTTTGGATAAGGGTTCTTTCCATAATTTGAAATTTCCTACCTTAAGTCTAACTTAATTAAATTAAACAGTAATTAAACCCAATAGGACTGTTTTGGCTCCAATAAGGATTAATAAATCTTAGTTGGGAACAAGTACAAGGTACTGTTTTATTATTACAGGGGAAAAGGAAACAATTTTTAAAAATGTAAATTATTTGATTAAAATGGAGTCTATGGGAGATGACCCTTTCTATATTTCGGAACTTTCTGGATAATGGGTTTCCGGATAAGGGGTCAGATACCTGTACTTGAAAGTTTGTTCACATGTAGACCAGTCGTCATTTACCAGTACCTCCTTTTTCTTGGCTGTATATTAATATATCTTGTATTAAATTTTATACCTCTCCAATCCAGGTTATGGTATTAAATCACTGCAATATGTGGGTCTGAATATAAGCATGTAAAGCCAGTGTGAGCTGGGACCATATGTGTCTTATCACCTTTATGTAGGAACTTACTTGCGCTCTAGGTAAGCCATAAGCAACTATCACTCTGTGCTGCTGCAAGGCTCGACATTTGACTGCTATCTAGTTGCTAGGGTTTAATTACCTAGATAGCATTTTGGAAGTCAGAATGCAAATAAATAGTGGAACACCATTATAGAACATTAAGTGAAACCAAATTAAGAAAAATATTATCATTGACGTCTTTATTTTTAATCCAATCTGTTTTTTAGTTGCCATGGGTCACTGTGTTTGCGTCACTGTCATGCTGTCATGTTCTGAAATGTCGCCAGTCCTTTGTGGCTTTCTGGGGATCCCTGTGATTTTTACTATACTGTGCATGTTTCAGGACTGCTACAAGGAACTGGGGGACAATTACATGACGAGTGCAGTGTTGAGTTTGCAGTACCCACCCCCTTCCCCAACCCACCCAAAACAGACACAATACCAGGCAACAGGCTGGGAAGAAAAGGCAGCAGTGTTTATTAACATTAATTAAACATCTTTAATTTATAACACATGTATATAACATCATAACTTGTTGTAACATCCGTTTGTATTACAAACATTAACAGCAGTAAATAACTATAACAATCTCCTAGATAACCAATCCTGAGCCCAGGCCTGGCACCTGTCCAACTTACTGTCCAAGTCCCTATCCAAAATTCTGATTGAATTCTGGCCGTATATACCTTCTAAATCTCCTGGACTTCCATCTGCCAATTTTCATGATCATCTTGTCTCTCATGCCTAGACGAGCTGCCTCTGTTGCCGCTCCAATCCGAAATGAGTGAGTGCCGAAGTCCTCTGGCCTCACCCCCACCAGCTGCAAACCCTTTTTTAGAACTGCAAGAAACTGGAAGCGTGACAATGGGGACCCGTCTTCATGCACAACGGACCCCCCATGCCCGGCCTGACCTTAAGATACCTTGCCACACAACCGACTGGCATACTACCCCCCCATCTACACTACACAAGTGAATAACTGATCCCTTGCCCCATATGTCAGTTTTGGACTTCTGCAACTTTACCACCAACTCACTATCATTGACGTTTATATCATCCAACTGCAAACCCCTCCTGCTTTTGCTCACTAATTCCCCAACCCAAAATGCCTCAAAAAAGGCCAAAACAAATGCAGATAAGCAGCCCTGTTCCAACGCTACCTGCTACCTAACTAATAAATCAAAAGGGATTGGAAGCTGATCCGGGCCTATCTTTCCCTTCTTAAATCCCTTAATGGCCTGCCAAATAAGGAATTGATTTATGAAATCTTCCATCCTAAGCAGTTTATAAAGGAATGCCAGTCCTGCCATTTGTTTTTTTTATCACTGCTACGAACTTTCCCTGCTTCACCAGTCAAGCCACATACCAAATCACTGCATCCCGCCGATCATCCCTGCATTTGAAACCTCCTGCCCAGCTCTCCAACTGTTGCCACTCCTCCCACACATAACCATAAGCTACCCAAGTAGATTCGGCTAACAAATTTTTGACCAGCTCCGTCTGTGTTCCCCAGATCCAATTGCTGCTGTGGAAGGGGGAACCCTCTCTTCTCTGCTTCCGGTGCCACCTGCCAAAAGTGCTCCCACTGAACGCAAGAAAGAGCATCAGCAATAATGTTCCATACGCCTGCCACATGCGCTGCTTGCAGCGCAACACAAGCACGTGAAGCAGCCTAAGCACCAGTTGGGAGGGCACAGACCAGTTACCAGTTGGGAGGGCACAGACCAGATACCCTGCAGGACCACCATGTTGTCTGAACAAAACTCATTCCTTAGTTCTTCCTCCCAAAAAGACATGGCAACCACAATTGGGAACAGCTCCAGAAAGGCCAAGTTGTACACTAAGCCTGACTCTACCCATTCCCTGGGCCATTGGTCCGCACACCACTTCCCTGCCAGATACAGTATGTCCCGACGCCTACACTTCTCGCAGCATCAGTAAAGAGCTGCAGCTCCTGCGCCGTGGTTTCAGAATCCTGGAAGAACAGTTTAATATCCAGCATAAAACAGCATGCACCCAGCGGATTAAAAAGTTCAAAAAGCTTTATTAGTGGTAAAACTTAACGCGTTTTGTGTGACTACACAAGTATTCAGGTACCTGCCTGGAAGAAAACTTTACCATTAAAGCGTCTCAAAAACACCTCCCATACCTCCATATCTTGTGTGAGGCGCACATGATGATGTGGTGCCTGCAGACCTGTCATAGGCCGTCCTAATTTCCTACAGAAGACTCTGCCGACAGGGATGACCCTACACGCAAAGTTCAACTTCCCTAACAGTAACTGGAGCTGCTGGAGTGTCACTTTCCTAGCCTGCTGCAGGGTGCCCACCTCGTGCTTCCACTTTAGACATTGGTAACCGGCACTCCCCTGCCACCGAATCTATTTCCAGGCCGAGAAACTGCATAGTCGTGGCGGGACCCTCAGTTATTGCTGCTGCCAAGGGGACCCCAAAGTTTTGTGCCGCTTCCTGGAGCGTCTCCAGGATGTGGATACAGGTATCCAAATTAGCAGGCCCTACCCAGAAGTCGTCGTCTAAGTAATGAACCATGACAGGACTACCTGCTTTCTTTCTCGCTACGCATTCCAAAAAGGTACTAAATGCCTCAAAATAAGCGCAGGATATGGCGCATCCCATGAACAGGGAAAGATTTACATAGAACAACCCCTCAAACCAGCATCCCAAAAGGTGATGGCACTTGGGGTGTATTGGGAGAAGACAAAAAGCCATCTCAAGATTGCATTTTGCCATGAGGGCTCCTTGTCCTGCCTCTTTAACCTGGTAGACCGCCCTATTAAAAGAGGTGTAGGATATGGAGCACAAGTCTTTGTCAATGTCCTCATTGACAGTCTGCCCACGGGGGTGTGATAGGTGATGGATAAGCTAGAACTTTCCGAGTTTTTTTTAGGGACCACCCCCAATGGTGACACTTTCAAGTTGGTTAGGGGCGCGTCACTAAAAGGACCTGCCATTCTGCCTATCTCTACCTCCTTGGCAAGTTTTTCTTATACTACCCCTGGGTGTTGCTCGGCCGACTTCAAATTGCATAGGACCTGTTCTTTCCTCCCGCAGGCTAAAGGGAATCCTAAACCCCTCCCGGAACCAATAAGGCTGCCTCCTCCAGTTTACTGTAGTGGTCGAGCCGCGGCTACATCTTGTTTAGCTTCACTGGGGTCCTCTACTTTTGCAGGCTTATCAATCCCTTTCCCTCACTTGATGCACCGGGCATAGGAGTTTGCACCCCCACATCCGGAGCACTCATGCTTGAGGCCATTTACATTGTCCCTCGTTGAACTGCCAAAAATATCCGGGCTAAATTAGGGCCGAGGTGGTCCCCTGTTGTAATCCCCCGGCCCCTCTCTGAAAGGGGTTTGCCTATTGGCATCATGAGCTTGAGATAGAGGGTAATATCCATCTGGTACCACCTCATGGCTGGGTTGGCAGCCAGCCTCTGGCGGAATTGCTCATCGTACTGCCACCAAGCTAGCCCCCCTTATACACCTTTAAGGGTTCATCTCCCCGATAATGCTTGCTAGGATGCAAAAAGCTCTGAGCCAATTACCGAATGTCTTGGGGAGCTTCCTATACCACTTCTTCTTATACCACTTCTATTATTATCCTTCTTATCCTAATCTTTAAGCTCTATGACCTCGTCAAGGGGGAGCAGATAGAAGAGCTCTAGAAACTCTCCTTTCCATATGTTATCCTTCACTTCCTTCTTTATATGAACCCCCAATGGGCCAGGAAATGCAACATTTTGCCTTGCCGCCTCTGCAATTTCATCAGTGTTTCAAGCCCATTGTCCCTCTCTTTGCCCCCTATGTCTACCTCCTCTTTGTCTCCAGCCTCAGATGTCCCTTCCCTTTTTTCCTGCCCTGCTGCCACAGTAGCTGAGGCCCTGGTCAACTGTTGTACCCAGCTTACTCCTCCCCCTGGCATGGCCGCCCTGCCAACCCACACCTGAGACGCCTCATCCTCTGTATCCTGGTCTTCCCATCTGGCTAAAAATTGCTTAAGCCCTGCCAATAAATCCCTGCGCTGCCTCGCTTGGTCTCCCTTACCACTCCCTGTGCTGCTCCAGCTTCCTCGCTTGGTCATCGCTCCTCCAGCCCTCAGTCTCTTGTACACCTTCTCCCAGAACGACTTCTGGACACTCCTCTCCATTCCCTCTGGGTGTGCCTGGCTCTTGATGCTCGAGACATAAGAGTGGGAGCACTTTCTCCCTATGCTCAGCCTCCCGCTGTGACCCCTTGATCAACTCCTGGACCTCCACCCTGATCTTCTGTAGCTCCTGCTCTCGCTTCGCCTGCTCCTTCCCCGACCGCACCTGCTTTGGCTGCACCTGCTCCTATCCTGTTCCCTTGATGCCTCTACCTTGGCTCCCCTGCCGTTTTGGCGTGACACTGGGCAGGGTATCCGTTATGTACCCTCCACTTCTCTGGTTCCTGAGCCCCCCGCCTGCCCTGGGGCTGCTCTCCTCTTTTCCGGTCTTAGGCCCTGGCCCACAGACCGTACTGCGGCCGTGCCCGATTGGCCACATTTGTGGTCATATAAAGTGGTGATTACTCCTTCCATTTCAGATCTAGAGTTCTTAATCTTGTAATTCTCAACTGGGGTGATGATGATTCAGTCTATTTTTCTTCTCTAGTGCCCTTTAGTGAAAAGGTAATTTGCCATTGTCCATTTTATATATGATGATTCCAAATGACCACCAGTCTACGCCCAAGTATTATGTGTCGCCAAACAAAACCTTGAAAAGAAAGAAGAGAATATTTATCAAACAGCAACAAAGTTCTCAGATTCAATTCCTAACTTGGACCCATGGCTGGTGATCCCCTTTGTTGGAAATGTCCCATTCTTGGGTGCCCCGCTGTTATTTTCAGTGACTTTCCAGTGGTCTCTTGCAGCTACTGTATCTGAGGCAGTGCATATGCTCAGTATTCTAATATTAGAAAGTTATTAAGCTTAGCAAACACGTGGTAAACTGAGAGTGAATAGTAAGTGGCTTAAGAGGAATTTGGAGGAATTTAACACCAACTTTTCTATATAACTGCAGTTTGCACTCCTCTAGAAATGCAAAATCCTGTAGGATGGTAATTTATATAATAGAGTGATCACATATAAACTTTTACAACATTTTGGGCTTAGTAGGCATGGCTACTGGGTACTTATTTACTAAAGATCGTACCACTACAGAAAAGAATGCTTTGTCCGCTCTCTGCAGCCCGGGAACTGATGAATGTATAGAGGTATGGGAATCATGAAATGTCCGGCAGTTCTGTTTTCAGCCTTAATAACTTAAAACCTACGATGCATAGGAACATACTAAAGTCACTATTTATTCAGTCTTTATCTTTATTGCACATAGTCTGATTGTACTTAAGGATCTGTTAAATATATTTTTATATTGTTTGCCTTGGCTTACCTGGCTAATCTTCAGCGAGTTACAATACAATATAACAGTCTTGCTTTCTTTCCCCCACTCTCAATATACCTCAAAAATAAAAGGCACAAGGATTGTGGACCACTGTTAATCACAGAATAAATACTACTTATAGTGGACACTTGAATACCTTTAAAAAAAAATCCTTGACATAACCAGTGATTCTACATGGCAACCAATAAGGAATCTTAAAATTGGCCTTTATGTATGTGTAGGAACCCCCAGATTTAGTTTCCCTTTAGTTAAATAGTTCATTGAGTGTTGGCCAGGCCTTAAAGGGCACCAAACATCACTAAAATCATCTACTAAGTAAGCTTATTTAAGTTGCCTTCTACCATCTCTCATTATTTCTGTATATATGGCAAATCACTTGCTCTCTGTACTTTTGTGCTAGTTCTCCTAAAGTGTTGATCTGTCGCCTGCAATTTACTCTAAACACTGCTTACTTCAAACTGTGTATCTCTTGGGGTCCCCTTGCCAGAGATCCATATTTTTTCAAAACCCCTATGAGTTCTCCTGTATCTCAAGAAAAGTATATGATATCTGCCTTTTTAAACCATTTTTCATGTGTGAGCCCCCCCTGCCAGCCCCCCACCCCTTTTACCCCAAGGGGTCCTCCATCCAGTCATAGCCCTGCAAATTACTTTTAATTTTTTTGCTTTCTTTTTGGCACACAGAGAAGTTTGATGGCCACCCCTTTGTAAAATTCATTTGTAACGTCTGCACAGTTGCTGTCTGATTTATGTTTCCTAACTCGAGAAACATTCCTAAGAAGGAAAGACACTTTTCTGACACACCTGTAGGCCACAATTAAAAATTATGTCTTTATTTCTTCACTTAAAACCTTTGTTAAAAACTTGTAGATAGAAAAAAGTAAGTAAGAAGGAAAATTAAAATCCAATCTCTATTTCCTGGGCTAATCACAAGGGTTGTGTCTACTCTAACAACCCTTTAACTTCAGTAAATGCTACAGTCTGATAAGTTAGCTATGTTCTCCAACTCATGCTCGCTTCGCATTTATATCAGCACCACCCCACCATGGGGAACACGTAACGTTGTCGGCGCTAATCGTATTTCGCAGCCGATTTCAAAAAGCCGATATTTACCCAGCCTACCATACAATCGCTAACTTGCTTATTAGCTGTGCCAGCTGCACAGTCTAGAGTCGTTAACTGTTCTCTCTGAGTACCGTACTTCCCTGCTCCCCGCCCACCGTATCAAACAGATCAGTCGCTATTTGCAGAGCACGCTTGTCGCATAATACCCTCCCGTATATTTCTCAATTGCCCATTGTAGCGTTACACATTAACATCTATTGCCCTACCCCAGTGCCTACCACACAATATTCTACCTCGGCACTGAGGTTTACTCTTAGAGATCTGTACGCCGACACGCGTTTCGCTGAAATGCTTTTTCAAGGCGATATTTCCGCTTTGTTGGGAGTTACTTTTAAATCCTTCCCAACCAATCACTAGAGACTTGCCGGTTTTTCCATGGATTTAACCCCTAAATTCCCTACTGCCTGAACTTTTACTGTCTATAAGTGTCCGTTCGTAAATCCTTGGTCACTAATACTTCTAATTCCTTTAGACCCGGATAGATTGTACAAACTTAGTTGGGGCTAGATGTAACTTATTTGTGAATGATTATGGATTTTCATTACCATTAAGCTTAACTTAGATGAGCATTCCTGTTAACATCGTGATCTCTCTCCTGTGTTATCCTATATAGCTAGAGTGAATAATGTTGCTATTGGAAAGTGATCAGTGATTGGGAGTGAAATGTGAGGATAAAAAGTTATTAATATACTAAATTGGTGATGAGGAATAAAGTGAATGTTCTGAAAAAATATACGTGACTGGGAGGAATCAAGTGAAGCTTATTACTGAATAATTTGTGTTTATTACAAATAATCTTAGATGCACTAATTAGGGATTAGCCCTGTGAAAATACATGTGTATTGCTAGTGAAAAGTGCCAAATATTGGTAAGTGGAATGAAGTTGTTTTGCCCAATATAGCTTGTGTCCTCTATGTGTACGATTTATTATTCAAAGAGTCATTAGTGAATATCACTAGTGAAGTGTATTAGCCCTCTTTTATATATTGACCCTCTTTTTTCTGATAACCTATTAGGTAAACAGTTATTTCAAAATAGCAAATAAATAAATTCAATCATAATATTGGACCTTATAATTAGGACCAGTTCCTGGGATCTAATCACGCAGGAATGCACCATAATCAATTTTCTCATTTAGTCCCCCTGGAGATAAAGCATTTAATAGGAAGGTCCACCGACTCTCTCTTTTCAGAAGGTGTTCGGTGACATTTCCTCCCCTTATGCCTAACGAGGCATGTTCCACACCCCAAAATCTCAGCCCTGAGGGATTGGCCATGTGGAATCTGAAGAAATGATTTGCCACAGAGCTGACTGTTTTATTTAGTTTCAAATCTTCCTTTACATTGTTGATTGTACTTACCGTATATACTCGAATATAAGCCGAGTTTTTGAGCACTAAAAATGTGCTCAAAAAGTAAACCTCGGCTTATACTCGAGTATATGGTATGGATGTGCCCCCCCACGGACTTGTGTCCCTGCGTACCTGCGCCCGTGCTCTCCCTATGCCAGCTTCCCAGAACGCCATCCTAACTGTGCGCTCTGCTCTTCACCTGTGCGCGCTTCTGATCTGCTTGGCGCCGCAGTCGCGCCAGTGACGTCACGCGCCCCTTCAGTTACTCGTGGCCTGATCTTACAAGGTCTAAGATCAGGCCACGAGTAACTGAAGGGGCGCGTGACGTCACTGGCGCGACTGCGGCGCCAAGCAGATCAGAAGCGCGCACAGGTGAAGAGCAGAGCGCACAGTTAGGATGGCGTTCTGGGAAGCTGGCATAGGGAGAGCACGGGCGCAGGTACGCAGGGACACAAGTCCTCCAGTAATGGCCTGCAGTATATGCAGTTTGCAATTAATCCTAAACGATTTTGCTATGTAGGAGTAAGGGGAAACTTTATCTTAGAATTTTAGATTGATGGTTTCTGATTAATAAAAAATTATTTTGTTTCACCGACACTTGTAATCCATGCATTTATAGTATCAAACTGGAAAGGGCTATTGTCATTGCTGTTTTTATTACCTTAGGCATTGGTAGAACATCACAGATTACCAATGGCTGCACCAACTCCTGTACTATTTCTGCTAATCTTAAATGTGCTTTTCTTGGTAATCAATATAGACTTTGGAATCCCATGATACTAGTGGAAGGCCAGCCTGAGTAGGGGATTATCTAAATGTTCCGTCCTGGTTTTGTCTGTCCTGTTTTATGCCTGTTCCAACTTGCTCCTACCTGTCCTGCACTTGTCAGGCCAGTTGTTCCCGTTCTTTGCCTTTTCCAGTCTCTCCTAAACTTTGCCCACTCCACCATGTCTAGTCCCTTTCTAGTACCTTTCTTAGGCCACCACTGTCTAAAACACTATACCATATATATTTCTTAAGCTAGACAGGGGGCAATTTTTGGGATACTCAATTAAACCAAAGTGTGAGCACACTTTGTGTGCTGGCTCACTCGCACCAGTCCTACTGGTGACACCCTAGGCTTATACTCGAGTCAATAGGTTTTTCCAGTTTTCTTAGGTAAAATTAGGTACCTCGGCTTATACTCGGATCGGCTTATACTCGAGTATATACGGTATGTGTTTTTGTATCCTCTTATTAAGGGGTTGGGTTGTCATACCTATATATTTTTTATTGCAAGGGCATTCGATACAGTATATCACATTCGTGGACTTACAGTTTATATAATCATTCACCTTATGTGTAATGCCAAATCTATCCCTAAATTGTGTCTGGATTTTCATACTTTTACAGGAAATGCAATTTCCACATTTGAAAGATCCGTTAACTGGAGGTTGTCGTGTCCTATTAACAAAGTGACTTTTGGTTAATTTGTCTCGAAGATTTTGACATCTTCTATAGCAAAAGTGAACTCTATCTGTTATCAATCTTCTTAATTCATGATCTTGTTGTACTATCGGCCATAGTTTTTGAATAATGTTCTCAACTTGTGGCGTGTGTGGGCCAAAAGTAGTTACAAATCTAATTTGCTGATCTTGTGCATTTCTTTCTTTGGTGTTAGCTCTCAATAATTTTTGCCGATCAGTTTTTAGTGCTCTATGATAGGCTTGCTTTACTACTTTGTTTGGGTAACCCCTTGATCTCAGTCTTGCTGTTAATTGTTGGGCTCTCATTTGAAAAGTTTCATAAGACGTACAGTTTCGTCTTAGTCTCAAAAATTCTCCAATGGGTAGTGATCTTTTTACAGTGTTTCTATGAAACCTATCATGATGTAACACTGTGTTGGTGGCTGTATCCTTACGAAATAAATCTGTTATTAAGTTTCCATTTTTATCGATTCCAATTGTCAAATCTAGAAAGGTAATCGATTCTTGGGATAAGGTTTTCGTTAATTTGATATTTAAATTATTGGAGTTTAAGATGCCGCAAAAGTCATCAAGTAAATCTTTCAGTCCTTCCCAGAGAAAGAAAATATCGTCTATATACCGAATCCACATTGGGATAAAATTGGTATATATGCTGAGATCATCACAGAAGACTTTATCCTGCTCCCATTTGCCCAAAAATAGATTGGCATAGGTTGGCGCGCACGCTGTACCCATGGCCGTCCCTTGTGTTGATTAAGTGTCTGGTCATTTATTATGAAAAATTGAGTTGCCTCGATCCCATCTGAATGCCTGATTGAGGTGTATAAAGCTTCAACATCCAGAGTTACCAACCATGTGTTTTTCGTCACATGTATGCCATCTAATCGTGCTAGAACCTCCATTGTATCTTTTACATAGGAGGGTAATGTTAAAACATATTTTCGTAAGTATTGGTCCAGAAATTGACTGGCCTTTTCTGTTAGATTGCCATAACCTGAAACTATTGGGCGACCTGGAGGTTTGTGTTCATTCTTATGGATTTTTGGTAATAAGTAAAATTTTGCAATACTGGGAGAATCAGCCGTCAAGAAAATCTTTTCCGATTCAGAGATTATTAGGTCTTTGAAAGCATCATTGATCAACCGATTATATTTATTTACATATGCCTCTGTTGGATTGAGGAGAAGTTTCTTATACGTATCCGTATGTAACTGTCTTTTTGCTTCTATCACATATAATTCATTAGACCATATGACCACATTTCCCCCTTTATCTGACGGCTTGATCTGAACATCTTCCCAAGATTGTAACTCCCTTAGGGCTAATCTCTCAAATTTCGTCAAATTATCTAATTGGGTCCTACGTTTGATATTTGTAAATTCCCTGGAAGCCATTTCTTTGAACACTTGTACGAAATGGCTGAGTGTATGTGATGGGGTGAAATCTGACTTTTTCTTAAATTTATTCGTAACCTGATCATTACACTGGGGTTCATTTTCTTGTGCTAAATCTCTCAATATTGTCCACGTTTGTGTTTCCTGAAAAGAATCAAATGTCATTTCCTCCACCTGATTCTTAAAAAACTTTTTTAACAAGATCTTTCTACAGAAAAGATTAAGGTCTTTTTCTAACTCGAAATTGTCAACCTGAGGTGTTGGGCAGAATGAAAGACCTTTGGATAATACTGATATATGGTTATGATCCAGGGAATGTTCTGATAAGTTGATCACCCTATGAGTTTCTTTTATGTTCGCTGCGGGAATCATTGGTAATTGTAATTTCGCCTCTCCTGAGGTCTGAGACCTCTTCTTTCCCTTTCCCTTCCCCCTCCGGATCTTATACTTTGAGCGGGGGGGGGTTTCCCGATCCAATCTGTTTCTGTTTTTGTTGTAGGGTCTGTCTAAATCGGTACTTGTCTCTAAAAAACTAGGCCTTGGTCTGGTTCCCCTGGTAAATGAAGGTTCTGTATCTGTGTCGGAAGTTTCAGGGTCTCTATCTGTTTCCCTACTCTCCCTAGTATTGGTATGTGGCCAATTATACATCTTTCCAGTCACCAAATCCTGCTGATCTCTGTATAGTTTCCGTTTCTTACGTTCAATGACTATTGACTCATACCGGTCAATTTCAACAGACAGTCTGTCATAGCTGATCCTAATATCAGTTAGATTCTTTTCAAGCTCCGTTTGTATTAGATCTATCTCTTGTTCCAATTTCTCTAGTTTGCCCCTTTCATTCGTGATAAGAATATTCATTAATTTTAATGAGCACGTAGTTAGGGTTTCTTCCCATTCATCTTTAAGATCATCGCTCAACAGTGTAAATGATGGGAAAGTTTGAATTCTTAAACCCCTAGGAATGAGTTTCTGCTTAATATATTAAAAATATTAAAATATATTAAAAAATTTTTATTCCACCAACTCTTAGTTTGTTGCAACAGATTATTCTTCAAGTCTTTTAACAGAGTTTTATTGTTATTTGACATTGAAGTATTTGTCATGAGGGGACATGAGAAAATTTGGGTCAGGTTTTCTTTTCTCTGTTCATTCCTGGCTTTAATGTTAAAACCATGTGTCTCACCCCCAAAATAAGAACCGGCTCTTTGTGACATCTCCGTGTACTTGTTACACTATGTGCTAGGGTCAGAATAGGGAAAGAGAAGGTCCCTAATATAAATACTGAATCCAAAAAAAGAGAAAAATTGGCCCTGCACTATAGTTTCAGGGTGCACAGTGTGTGATAGTAATCATAACTCGAGAAACATTCCTAAGAAGGAAAGACACACAAAGCACTTTTCTGGCACACCTGTAGGCCACAATTAAAAATTATGTCTTTATTTCTTCACTTAAAACCTTTGTTAAAAACTTGTAGATAGAAAAAAGTAAGTAAGAAGGAAAATTAAGATCCAATCTCTATTTCCTGGGCTAATCACAAGGGTTGTGTCTACTCTAACAACCCTTTAACTTCAGTAAACGCTACAGTTGCAAATCCCTTTAGGGAGGTAGAAATGCCAGTTACAAAGTTGCTAAAATGTTGCAATATAGCTCTAGGAAACGGGAAAACAGCAAGTGTAAATTGAAACAGTCTCCTATCTCTGATTTCAACAAGCAACGTGGTTCCTGAGGTAAGTAATCTCAATAAGGAATTATTTCAACCCTTATATTAGTTTCCTGTTTGTTCCTATACTCTCAACCAATGAAATACATTGCGGTTCCTAAGGTAGGTATTACTTTCATAGTACAATAGTAGGAATTTATTTTAGACCACTTACATCGATCTCCTGCGTGTTATACAGGGCCAGATAACGCACAAGGTTTTAAATTGCAACAATGCGGAACCCCAGGTAAGTTGACCGTTAGGTGAAAAACAATCACCCCACTAGTGCTCCCACCTTATTCTGTTATCTACAGGCGATTATATCTTACATACCGAGAGTTCGCCCTGATTATAATTGATTCCCGATTACTATTAATGGTATCTCGAGTCTTACCGCGTACTTAGTCTGCACATCGGATTTCTCTGCTGATACGATTTAATTGAAAGAAAGCCGAGCAGGGGATCCAGGTATAATGTGGGTCCGTCGTGCTCTTATACAATCAATTATAGAGTGCGCTAAGGGAATTAAAGTTTCCACTTGTCAATGCTATCTACCGCCTGACTATTATCTAACACACAAACTCAGCCAAGTGGATTAGCCTTTGCCGCTGAGTCGCTCAAACAACATGTTATACAGTCACCAGACAGATATTTGAATCGGTGCGGGGAACAGAAGGGAAAGTCGGCATTTGGGAAGGATTTTGGGAAGGATTTAAAAGTAACTCCCAACAAAGCGGAAATATCGCCTTGAAAAAGCATTTCAGCGAAACGCGCGTCAGTGCCGAGGTAGAATATTGTGTGGTAGGCACTGGGGTAGGGCAATAGATGTTAATGTGTAACGCTACAATGGGCAATTGAGAAATATACGGGAGGGTATTATGCGACAAGCGTGCTCTGCAAATAGCAACTGATCTGTTTGATACGGTGGGCGGGGAGCAGGGAAGTACGGAACTCAGAGAGAACAGTTAACGACTCTAGACTGTGCAGCTGGCACAGCTAATAAGCAAGTTAGCGATTGTATGGTAGGCTGGGTGAATATTAACATCCATTTCTTCAAGGTTGTCTTCGGTAAATATCGGCTTTTTGAAATCGGCTGCGAAATACGATTAGCGCCGACAACTTTACGTGTTCCCCATGGTGGGGTGGTGCTGATATAAATGCGAAGCGAGTATGAGTTGGAGAACATAGCTAATTTATCAGACTGTGCAACTGGCACAGCTAGCGAGAGAGTTAGGGTTACGCTCCCGAAGATCCTAACTATATAGGGAAATATCGCATCGTGATTAGTAGCTATACATTAGCTGAGTTAAATGCCGACTTTCCCTTCTGTTCCCCGCACCGATTCAAATATCTGTCTGGTGACTGTATAACATGTTGTTTGAGCGACTCAGCGGCAAAGGCTAATCCACTTGGCTGAGTCTGTGTGTTAGATAATAGTCAGGCGGTAGATAGCGTTGACAAGTGGAAACTTTAATTCCCTTAGCGCACTCTATAATTGATTGTATAAGAGCACGACGGACCCACATTATACCTGGATCCCCTGCTCGGCTTTCTTTCAATTAAATCGTATCAGCAGAGAAATCCGATGTGCAGACTAAGTACGGGGTAAGACTCGAGATACCATTAATAGTAATCGGGAATCAATTATAATCAGGGCGAACTCTCGGTATGTAAGATATAATCGCCTGTAGATAACAGAATAAGGTGGGAGCACTAGTGGGGTGATTGTTTTTCACCTAACGGTCAACTTACCTGGGGTTCCGCATTGTTGCAATTAAAAACCTTGTGAGTTATCTGGCCCTGTATAACACGCAGGAGATCGATGTAAGTGGTCTAAAATAAATTCCTACTATTGTACTACGAAAGTAATACCTACCTTAGGAACCGCAATGTATTTAATTGGTTGAGAGTATAGGAACAAACAGGAAACTTACCTCAGGAACCACGTTGCTTGTTGAAATCAGAGATAGGAGACTGTTTCAATTTACACTTGCTGTTTTCCCGTTTCCTAGAGCTATATTGCAACATTTTAGCAACTTTGTAACTGGCATTTCTACCTCCCTAAAGGGATTTGCAACTGTAGCGTTTACTGAAGTTAAAGGGTTGTTAGAGTAGACACAACCCTTGTGATTAGCCCAGGAAATAGAGATTGGATTTTAATTTACCTTCTTACTTACTTTTTTCTATCTACAAGTTTTTAACAAAGGTTTTAAGTGAAGAAATAAAGACATAATTTTTAATTGTGGCCTACAGGTGTGCCAGAAAAGTGCTTTGTGTGTCTTTCCTTCTTAGGAATGTTTCTCGAGTTATGATTACTATCACACACTGTGCACCCTGAAACTATAGTGCAGGGCCAATTTTTCTCTATTTTTGGATTCATGATTTATGTTTCCTGTCTGTTGCTTTGATTTCTGATAAATACATTTAAAGCACTGTTTTATTTTATTTACACAAACCTGCTGCATGACCACCTTTATTAAGCTTATTTTACTACTTTATCTCCACCTGTTACTCACCCTGAAATATGCTTTGCAGCCTAGTTTTCCACTACGTGCTATTCACCCTTATTTACTGTATGTAAACCTGCTTTATGCCCTGTTTAATCATTTGGTGTCCTCCGGCTACACACCCTGATCTATGTTAACATTCTTTTTGGCCAATCTTACTGTTTGTGGTCCTTCAGCTATGCACCCTGATCTATGAAAAACTACTTTATGGTTAATATTACCATTTGGGGTTCTCCAGTTACAATCCCACTTTATGGCCAACTTACCACTGTTTGCCTTCTACTAATTACCATTTTTTAAGAAAACACGCTTTATGGCCCAATTTACCAATGTGGGTCCTCTTGTTATTCATCCTGATTTTTGTAAATTATCTTTATTTCTATGAGTGGGTTATCAAAACATTTGTACAACTGTAAGCCTTGCAGGTAATCTCTTCTTTTTCAACAAGTCATATTTGTGGAAGACCAAGAAAGTGGGATCACAGGAGAGCTCTCCTAATTCAGATACCCACCGTGCTGAGGTGATTGCCATGAGGAATGCCACTTTCCAAGTGAGCCATGTTTCTGAGATGAAATCTTGGGGTTCAAATGGTGGGTCTAGTAGAGCCTCCAAGACCAAGTTAAGATCCCATCCCAGTAGCAGTAAGCAATGGGGAGGAGCCATGTGTGTGACACCCTGCAGAAATGTGCTAATGGAATCATCTAAAGCCAGCCGGTGTTGCAGGAGGACTGAAAGCGCTGACACTTGTACCATAACGGACCCAAGCTTCAGGAATAATTGGAGGCCCTGAAGAAACTAAAGGATTCTTGGGATCTCGAGTTGCAGGAAGGGACATCAGAGTCCCTACACCAAACCCTGTGGTATGACTTGGCTAAGGTCGGCTTGCGGGCTTTCAGCATAGTCGCAATAACCTCTTCAGTTAGCCCTTTTTGTCTCCAGATGGATGCCTTAACAGCCATCCCATCAAATCGAAGAGGCCGGGATTGTTACGGGCGATTGGGCCCTGAAGAAGAAGGTCCTTTCTGGGTGTCACAGAGTTCCTGAAGGTCTGAGAACCATGTTCTCCGAGGCCAATAGGGTGCTATGACTATCACTGTGGTGGGGGATTGCCTGATCTTTTTGAGAACTTGTGGTAGCATGGGGAGTGGGGGGAAGACGTACACTAGATCAAACCTCCAGTGTTGAGTCATGGCAACTATTCCTGTTGTCAAAGGATCTCTGCAGCGGGTGAAAAATTTGAGAACATTTTGATTGGATCTGGACGCCATGAGATCGATCTGTGGTGTCCCCCAACGGTGTGTCAGATCTTGAAAGGCGTCTGAGTGGAGTTCCCACTCAGGGAATCTAGTCGAAGTTTGGTGTTGGATATTCCTGGAATGTGGTTAGCGGATAGAAGTACAAGGTTGTATTCCACCCAGTCCAGGATCTGTTGAGCCTCTGGTAGGGCTACATCTACTGAAGGGGGGGTTGGTCCATTTTTCCACTAGTTCCTTAGGAAAGGGGCAGGAATTTCTGAGTAGCCTGGAACTTTGGCGAAGCGCCCAGCAATTAATAAATTCTATAGGATTATTTTGCCTCAAACAGGGATTAATTCTATCTTATTTGGGATCAAGTACAATGTACTGTTTATTACAGAGAAAAAGGAAATCATATTTATAAATGATAATTATTTGCTTATAATGAAGTCCAGGAGAGATGGCCTTCCCCTAATTCGGAACTTTCAGGATAACAGGTTTCTGGTTAACAGATCCCATTCCTGTTTATGAGCCCTACTGAATGGTAAATAAGACCTTAGTTATTAAAAACTGTCTTACACTAATTAGTATAGTTGCAAGAGGAAATTGTATTTCTAATAAAAGTAACAAGCCTACAGTAATTCCCAGTGGCATGGCACCTGAAAGTATTTAAATACTGCAAAATTGATTGTCTTTCATAGGATGCTGGCTGTAGACTTCTTCAGATAATGCTTGTTATTTCCAATCATTCATATAAAAGCTTATGGAAGAATAGACAAATCATATTCTATATATTGTTGTAATTTGGCTACAGAAATTAATTTTCCTAGCAAGATACGTTTAGATGAACATTTCAAAACAAAACTGCCAAACATTATTATTCTTTGTGCATTATATATTAACATGGCACTTCATGACATCTTTATTTCAAAATCATAAAAAAATGAGTGGAAATTATTCAGTATTTGAGGAATTTCTCATACTTGCAGTATCAGACAAACCAGACCTTAAAGTTCTTTTGTTTTGTATTCTCCTTTGTATCTATGTGTTGACTGTAACTGGAAATGCTATTATCATTATGGTGTCACAAATGGACAAGCGTCTTCACAAACCAATGTATTTTTTCTTGTCAAATCTTTCTTTTTTGGACATCTGCAACACCTCTACTACCATTCCCAAAATGCTGCAAGTGCTAATAATAAAGAGGAAATCAATCTCATTCATTGGCTGCGTAACACAGATGTACTTCTTCTTGGCTTTTGTGGGCACAGAGTGCATTTTACTCGGAATAATGGCCTATGACCGTTTTATAGCTATATGCAGCCCTCTGAAATATTATACCATTATGAACCATAAACTTTGCTTCTACCTTGCAGGCTTCTCTTGGGTCAGTGGGCTAGGGAATTCTGTTGTTCATACTGTTTTAACTTTCCGCTTGGACTTCTGTAACTCAAACAAAATAAATTACTTTTATTGTGACATTCCTCCCCTACTCTCTCTTTCCTGTGACGATACCTCTATTAATGAAGTTTTGTTACTGTTAATTGGAGTATTCATAGGCTGGACACCTTTTTTCTGCATCACTGTATCTTATGTATACATCATTGTTACAGTAATGAAAATTAGATCTATTGAAAGCCGGAAGAAAGCATTCTCTACCTGCGCCTCCCACCTTACAGTGGTGGTTCTGTACTATGGTAGTTCTATTTTTAACTATGTGAGACCAATTTCTTCATATTCTTTAGGCAAGGACCGAATAATCTCAGTGATGTACAGTGTAGTGACACCAATGTTAAACCCCCTGATATACACCTTTAAAAACCAAGATTTTGAAAAGGCAATTGGAAGACAATTTATTCATAGACATTACTTACAACATTAACTGCAGTTTTAAAGTTCATTTAAAGACTACTGAATCCAGTCTTACATCAGGCTAGTTAAATGATGAATAATAATATTTAAATGTAATAACCATATGTGTAATGCAACGCACTTACTTGGTAGCCAAACCTCTTATGAGAAAGAGTGGTTGTATGGCTTTAAAAAACATGATATCACATCAACGTAAACACAAGTTTGTCCAGTAGAAAACATAAATTCACACACAAGACTTTTTATACACCAAGACCTTAAATATAAGAAGGAGGCTATTTATAATAATAAACTGGGTTCAGATATCACCAGATAAAAACTTAAAAAATGGGAAGATCATGGTCAAGAAAGACTTTATTTGTAGATGCAGGACATACCTGTATGGGTCATTTAAAACTGCAAGTGCAGCATGCCAAGTACAACTTTGGACACAATCACCATATTTCTATCAATAATGCATGCTTTTCCCATAATTCCAGCATCATTGCAGTTGCCAGGGAGGGCTATAACTGATGGAATTCTGGTTGAAGTATCAAAGTTGTGCTTTTTCATTTGTGTTTGTAAGTTGTGCTTGATCTGTGGCACTAATTGGACTAACTGCTCTAGGTCTATTTGTCATCAAAATGGTGTGTGCAGCTGATTCTTTAGGTGCACGTAGGCTGCATCTATTGACACATCCCTCACTGGGAACCCTGGAGATACCTTTGGAGGTGGAGATAGCCCTAGGGTTCCCCTGCATTAACAGACACTTGTTCTTATACAGAAAGCGGGAGGAGGGCGCTGAGCAACTATACAAAACTGCAAGGAGCGCCTTTTGACACAATTACATGATTTTGGTTGTAAATTACTCAAATATAGGAGTATAAGAACCAACAATGTTTTTTGTAGCAGACTTTCAGCAATAATAACCTAATATTTTGCACTTGCTGCAAGACACCATGCTAGGGTACATGATAAAGTTTTGTGGCCTTTTGAACTTTGTGTGTGGTGAACCTACCCTTTAATGCATATTATATGGGTAAAACATGGCCCTCTTATATATGTCCTCCAAATGTGTAGGCATAAAAAAGTAGATGTGGGCAGTGTGCCCTGAAGTTAATGGTGTAGTTAATGGTGTAAATGACGAGTCAGCACAATGATAATTGCCAGTACTTACTGTAACAAGCACAACAGATTATTGATGCTAGGTGGAAAGAGAATAGGCCCAAGGGCTTTCTGTGCGACATTTAATATGCATATTTATGCATTCTTATTAATCTGCAATGTACTAAGCTCAGCCCTTTGTCACCTGCCAATCAGCTAAGTACAGGTATGGGATCCCTTATCCAGAAACCCGTTATCCAGAAATCCATTATCCAGAAAGCTCTGAATTAAAGAAAGCCTGTCTCCCATAGACTCCATTTTAATCAAATTATTCAGAATTTTAAAACTGATTTCCTTTTTCTCTGTAGTAATAAAACAGTACCTTGTAATTGATCCCAACTAAGATATAAATAATTGGTGGCAAAACAATCCTATTGGGTTTAATTAATGTTTTATTGATTTTTTAGTAGACATAAGGTTTGGAGATCCAAATTATGGAAAGACCCCTTATCCGGAATACCCTTGGTCCCGAGCATTTGGATAATGGGTCCTATAACTGTACTGACTTTTGTCAACCAATTCCAAAACACTTTTACAAAGTATATGCACCAAAAACAGAAGGTAAAATGCTTTAAATTCACTACCTGTGCAATAAAGTGTGCACACATCGGCAGGCTTGGCTGTGTAATTTTCTTATGTGTTTTTTCTTCCGCTGTAACTTACGTCAAATATTTCGATTTAGACCAGGATTTAAATGGACCATTACCGGACTTTCACATTTTTATTCTTTAGCCACTTCACTTGTCGTTTTGGCCTTTCTATCTGGAATCAATGTGCTTCTTAATAATCTTCGCCTGTGCTTCAGTTTCTATCAGACTGATACATGTTAGGCCTCTTTTAGGAAGGCAAGCAGTTCAAAGCACTACAGTGGACATAAAAAGTTGTTTGTATTCACCTATACAGGTTCCTTATAACGTGATGACCTGTGTCTTTATATCTTTCTCTTTATTTGATGCACTATTTGGTATGTGTCTTGTACTTTTTTCATTCTGCAGATTGAATAGCAGCCCCCCATAGCTACACAGCAGCTTACCTATATCAGCTTTAGTCCTGCAAACACCTCATTATTACCTGTTCAGGGTAAAAGGACACTCACCATATGTAAATTAAAGCACTTAAGTTTGCCCAGGAGCAGTGACCTATCGTAGCGACTGTGATATTTGCTTTTAAACAGGTAACCAGTAAATGCCACTTGCTTATTGATTGCTATGGGTTACTGCTCCTAGGCAAACTCTCCCTTTAGCCATTTAAATACTAACACTACTTTTTAACCTTACTTTTTGTCCTTCAACAGCTATATGGATTCTAGGGTCTTATTTATTTAGTAACCAGGAGTGAATAGGTATAGGAAGGGACCTGAATAGAAAAATAAGTAATGAATGCAAGGCAGATATCACAACAAATAAAGAATGAAGACCAATTGCATAGGAATAGGACATTCTATAACAGAAGTTAACCTAAAAGTGAAGCACTCCTTTAACTACGAAAAAATTGTGCTTTAGTAAATGCCCCCTTTAGAGTTGCTATGCACAGAAATGTACAGATAATAATCCATTGCTTTATTTAGATGATTATTTTAATTATAATAGAGCATATTTTTTTACATATTTATATAATATCTTAGTAGTAATTATGTTGGGTTAAAAAACCCAACATACTGTTCTTCGACTTCAGCTTATTCTTGCAATCCCCAAACTTGAATCACATAGTCATGGGGTTCAGCCTGAGTGAAAATATGATGATTGTTGGTGCCCAAAAGTGGGCGGAGCTGTGAACAGCCAATGAGATTTTACTTATTGACTTGGCGGAAATTCAACCTGCTGCCATTCTCACAGTAATAACACCAGGGTCCCCAAACTTTGTAGAGTTAGTCACCAGGTAACTGCGGTTCAAGGTTAGGAAAAGTGGGAGCCACCAACAGCCAATCAGATTTTACCTATTGACTTTCAATGGGGAAATTCAACCTGCTGCCATTCTCACAGTATTAACACCAGGGTCCACAAACTTTTCACAGTTGGTCACTAGTGGAATGCAGTTTTAGTTTTGAAAAAGTGGGACGAGCCACCAACAGCCAATCAAATTTCACCTATTGAATTCTATTGGTTTGATGCCAGGGTTCCCAAATTTTGCATAGTCAGTCCCTGGGTGACTATGTACTCAAGGTTAGAACAAGTGGGCGGGGCCGCCAAAAGCCAATCATATTTCTTTCATTGTTTTCAGTGGGGAAATTTTAACTGCTGCCATTCTCACATGTTTAATGTCAGGGTCCCCAAACTTTGCACAGTTTGTCACTAGGCGACTACGTTCCAAGTTTAGAAAAGTGGGCGGGGCCAAAACAGCCAAATAGATTTTAACTATTGATTTTCAATGTGGAAATTCATCCTGCTGCCATTCTCACAATATTAATGCCAGGGTCACAAGGGGACTCCATTTTTAGATTTTAAAAAGTGGGTGGAGCCACCAACAGCAAATCAGACTTCACCTATTGAATTATTTTGGTTTAAATTTAAAATGCTGTCATTCTCACACTATTTATGCCAGGGCGCCCACTGTTTGTCAACTTCAACTCAAGGTTAGATAAAGTGGGTGGATCCACCAACCGTCAATCAGATGTCACCCGACTCTCAGTGGGGAAATATAAATTGCTGCCATTCAGACACTAATAAAACCAGGGTCCCCAAACTTTGTACAGTGGTTTTTACTATGTAACTGTAGTCCAAAACTGGTGGAGCCCAACAACAGATCAAATTTCATTCAGTGACTTCACGTTTTTCAAGCCAACATGAAGTTTGTTCTTAAACTTACCTTTCTAGTTAATTATTTAAGTGTATAGATTTTAACTGAAAAATTAAAAGACAAATTAACATTCTCACTTTTGACAACTAAAAGTAAATAACAGCAGAACCACAGCTCTATTCCTCTGCTATTCTGTAATTTAGTCTGCAATTCAGTGTGCTGGTTAGGAGGAATGGGCCATAGCATACAGTAATCAAAACCAATAATAATAAATACATTCACCAACAAAGACCAATTGCTAATTAAATAATATAACATCATGAATTTTAATCTCAATTTGATATTGAATGGCCAATGCAAAAAAAAAAAAAAAAAAACTAGCAAAAAAGTACCACAACCATCACAAGTCAGCTAATGGCACACATACAGCAAAATACAAAATATTTTTCTAAAAACAATGTATAAATGTTGTGCAAAAAGATGCTAAAATTCTGTGGCATTTAAAACAATAGCTTCCAAAAATCTAAGCACTGTTTCTCACAGTCATTAAAAAAATCACTACTAAGCATAGCATTAAATTTAAAATTTAATTAATACAGTAAATTAATATACATAATTAAAAAAAACAACTTACCTCATTTATTAATATATCCGGCTCCTCCTGACAAATTTTTTCCCCTAATGTTGAAACGTTATCCAAAGAAGCAGCTTTGTACACCTTCTTCATGGTTGGTACATAGGAATTCCTGGAGCTTGCATACATGTCTGCTGTTAATATAATTGACTTTACTATCTAGTAATAATTTAAATAAATAAAGCTTTAATGATGGACACACACAGCAGCTCACCCTACAGCTCACCCTACAACTGGCAGCAGAAATCTTGGTACTTGCAGTGAAAACATGATATACAGACAGCCACAGGTAGAAGGATAGCAACAATAGCCCACGCCAATTAGAACTTCCCAGAGACTGATACCAGTTTGAGACATGAGCACTGAGAAGGTTCGGCATGGACTCCAGAATACTCACAAACTTCTATCGATACACCATTGAGAGTATTCTGTCTGGCTGTATCACCACCTGGTACGGCAGCTGTAATGCTTTGGACCGCAAAGCTCTGCAGAGGGTGGTGAGATCAGCACAGCGCATCACCAGAACTGAACTGCCGGCCATGCAGGACCTCTACAGACAGCGCTGTAGGAGGAAGATACAGCGGATCCTCTCTGACCCCAGCCACCCCAGCCACAGTCTTTTCACGCTCCTACCATCAGGCAGGCGGTACAGGAGCATCCAGACCCGCACCAGCAGATACAGAGACAGTTTCTACCCACAAGCCATCAGGCTTCTGAACTGCTGACATTCTGCACAAACCAACACACACTCCCAATAACTACTGGACTCTTTGCAGTGTCACTTTAAGCAAAGCCACTTTAAATCCTCACTGCACAATTTCAAATATTTCATTGCATTTTTTTTTATTGTAAATACTTGTACCTTTATTGCACACTTTTAATATATTTAATATTTGTATTTTTTTTTTTTTGTCTATGTAAAGTTGGGAGGAACATGGATCAAAAAATGTCATTACGGTAATGATGCTTCATTGTTATTTGTATATGACAATAAACTTGAAAACTTGCAAATGTCCACTGGAACAAACCCACAGGAAGCGAGATCTTCCCAGAAACTGAAAAAAGTCTTCTCCAGAGGCTAAACCAGGCCAGAAGAGAAAACAAAAATACATTTAAAAAAGTAGAAAACTCCAGTCACAATGAAGCAATTTCTCATGCTCAGTGCAATTTAAACAACCCCACACTATCCCTGCTTACAATGCCAGAGTAGCCAATCAGCTTATGGCAGAAGTTGACCAATCCCCTTTAGCAATGCACTCACAAATAGCTAGCGACATGTCCTATTTCTTCCACAGCTGTTTGTGTTTATTACACACTGTACACTGTTGCATATGTCATATATAATGTGTAACAATTATTACATTGCACATAACTATAATATCAACAGGAATGTGTGTTGCTCCAACGCCAAATATTACATTCTCCCAAAAGTAAGAAGAGTCTATATTAACAGTGTGCGAATAGAAAAAAAAATAGCAGAAAATAAGGCCCATTGGCACACTGATCCACCTTATGTACCGCTGTAAAAAAAAATATCTATTTTTATCTAATAGTGTTCACCTGCGCTGAGGTTAAATTATAAATTTAGCCAAACTGTAAAACACAACATAATATTTTTTTATTTAGTGGTCTTGTATGGAATTTGTTAGTCTTCTGTACCCTTTTCTGAAGGATCATACTGCTCATAGCTCTTTTAATATCAGTATTGCGCAGACTGTAGATGAGAGGATTCAATAGCGGAGTCAATACTGTATAAACTAGAGACACCAGACGATTACTGTTTAGGGAGTTGGTTGATAAAGATTGGAAATAGACAGCAATGAGAGTTGATATAAATAATGTAAAGACAGTAATATGGGAGGCACAAGTGGAAAAGGCTTTGAAACGTCCCTTAACTGATTTTATTTTCAATATATTTGAAACTATTTTGATGTATGAGAACATGGTAAATGAAAAAGAACCAATACCAATTAGTATACCTCCAAGAAATATGGCCACAATATTTGGAAGTATATTAGTGCAGGAGATGTACAGCAAAGGTGGCAGATCACAGAAATAATGCTTAATCTCCAAGGAATAACAAAAGTCCAGTCTGGAAGTTAGGATAATATGTACCGTTGCATACAGTATCCCTAAGAACCATGAAGCAGCTACCATCCTTACACAGTTTGTGTAATTCATAAGTGCAGAATAGTGGAGAGGATTGCATATTGCAACATAACGATCATATGCCATCGCAGTAAGCAGGAAGCACTCAGTGGCAAGGAAAGTAATAAACAAATGCAACTGAGTCAGGCATTCATAAAAGGTAATAATCTGTGTACTTGATAAGTAATTGGCCAACATTTTGGGTATTATGATGAACGATGATGTCATGTCCAAGAAAGAAAGATGGCTCAGAAAAAAGTACATTGGTATGTGGAGATTTCTGTTTCTCCTTATAGTCTCAATGATGATAAGATTACCAGATAGTGTCAAGAAACTAATTGAAAAGAACAAGGTGGCCATGGGTATTTCATACTGCCCATAACTGGAAAGTCCAAGCAGAATAAATGTATAAACACAGGTATGATTATTGCCCATTGCTACAATAGGAGATAAAAACTGGTTATTGTTGGACTAGACTTAAGGAGGACATGCTTTATTCCTGGCTTGCTTGGAAATACAAAGTTATGGGGCCACCTTATTTACCATTAATATCCTTACTTTATCCTTATCTGTCATTGACATTAATATGGATGAGTTTTTACATATGGGAAGGAAATGAAGTCGTTCATATAGACTCTGCAATAACAATACTTACGTTGGCATTTCATTGAATCTGTAGTTTTAAATTTGAATTTTAAAGTTCATGACAATCTTACATTAGCTAATTCATTAATTCATTAGCTAATTCGACATTCATTAACTAATATGTTTAGCTTTGGAAAAACACTTTGTTCTGATTTACTGAATACATTGCTACAGAGAAATGCAAAGATAGAGAACATTATTACTGGTGACAGTTCTCCTTTAACACAATAAATTCACTATTTAATACAAAACAGATTTGCAAACCACGTTTTAATAAATGCGTACCCATCTTCTTGAACATCATATATTTTTAAGTGTTACATAAAGTCAAATATTATTTAAAATATTTTCTTAGGCTCATGTTTTGAAACACCCCAATACCTCTTTTTCAAAGCGAAATGCTACAATAAGTAAGTACATCTATAATATATTTCCCTTTTACTGTACACAACCATAAGATGTCCAAGGTAATATATAATATATCTATCTATCTGTCATCTAGCACACATCATTTACACACACGCACACATCATTTATCCTTGAGCATTATACACAGTATTTGAAATGATAAATGCTGTAGGGTGTTGTACAGTGTTTTAACTTTTACAGAACTCAAAATATTTCGCCTGGATGGAAAATATGGAACATTCTTTCACTTACCGAGCACAGTGACAAACACACACACAGACGAGATGACACATTTATTTATGTTGAATAGACTAATACATTAGGGAATTTAATTCCTCATACACTTTACAGAGAAAAACATTGTCATATTTTTTCTTTCAGTACAAAAATCTCTTGCTCAGTAATTGATTCCAAGGGACTGTGATTCTAATAGTGATGAATATTAAAAATGCTTTTTCACAAAACCCTTATTACTGTTAAAATCTATTATTGAAATTTGCAAATGTATTCATTTGATTACCAATGACGGCCAGTTTATTAAATTAAACACAACTACACATGCTCGGACATTGCTGCTCTGGAATCACTGTTAAATATAAATGAGTTTGGATTCTCAGAAATCCTTTAAAGCAGCAAAAATGCCCCTGAAAAAGGGGCAGTCCTAAAATACAGGGTACTTTGTATAACAGGGAGATCTACTAACATGATCTACTGCTATGTGAGTCAGGGTTTATGACTCTGTGGGCTCAAAGCTAGTGATAAATAAAACTGCCACACTTGTGAAATGTATAAAATGGCAAAATTGCCCTAAATGCACCGGAATGAATGGGTGTTTTTTTAGCATGATTTTTACTTGCATGTCTTTAAACATGTAAAATCATTAAGTGTGACAGAATTTTCTATGTAAACTAGAAATATACCAAAAATCCTCTGGTGATACAGTAGAACCCCCATTTTAAGTTTTTAAATGACAAATCAACCCAGAATATGATTTTTTTGCCGAATAAAAGAAAACAAAATTCTAAGCAACTTGGCAATATACATTTATTACATATTTGTAATGGGTTTTGAGTTATTGTATATATAATTACTATTAAAAGCAGTGTTTGTCCTTTTCTACTCTCTGCCCTGGGGGCTCTGGCGTTTGAAACAATATAAAACAAGGCAGCAGACTGACAGATTTAACTTGCTGGAGGAGCCTGGCACTTGCAACATTGATTAAAAAGTAACATCCAGGAGTTCAGCAAATGTGGCTTTCCATAGCAATTACATTTACAAATAACTTTTAAAGCACTAATAATGTTCAATACATTGACATTGGAAAGTTGCTTGGAATTTTGTTTCCTTTAAGGGGACCAGGAAAAACTAGTGTAAAATGCAGGGAAATTTTAAATCATGGAAATGTGTTAAAGCAACTTATTCTTCAAGTACTCAAGGAATATAAGCACAAGAGTAATTTTTCCTTTGAAATACAACATTTAGGGGCTGATTTATCAAAGTCCGAATTTCTGACTTTTAAAAGTACGTTTGGGAAAAAATTTGGATGAAATATGTATATTCTGATGTGCATTAATTGCGCGAATATTCGCATCGTGGTCGTACAAAAATATTGTGGTACAACCCGAAAGTTCTGGAATTTTCGTATGTGAACAATCGTAAACGGTGCAAGAAACTTTCTTACTTTGAACCTTCTGTGCATGATTTTGGAAGCCTCCCATAGGACTCAATGGCACTCTGTAGCTCCAACCTGGCCCAAGGAAAGTCTCCCATAGGGCTCAATGGCACTCTGCAGCTCCAACCTGGCCCAAGGAAAGTCTCCCATAGGACTCAATGGCACTCTGTAGCTCCAACCTGGCCAAAGCCTGGGAAAGTCACAATACCAAAGCTTGAATGAATAACAAAACTTTTGTACTCGTTGCACAAAATTTCCCCAAAGTACAGAAAAGTCACAGAAAGTTAGAAAAAATACAATTTTTTTCCATTCGTACTCATTCAGACTTTAATGAATGGGCCCCTTAGTGTACTGTGGAGGGTTAAGTAGTGCAGCATTAATGTTTAACAATGGGGGGGTGTATGAGGAAGACCTCTCTGACAGTCACATGCACAACCTAAAGCAAAAAGAGATCTGCATGACTGTATGAGGTGCAGACTAATTGGAATTTACTATTTGCGTGGCAAAGTATGTATCTTGCTAGTCTTTTAAACCTCTTTATTTTACTAATAATAACATTCACAAAGGACAAATAACCATTTTTGGGAACATTAGGACAACATTTTTATGTAAAATCTGAGAGAACATAAAATCTTGGAAAATCAAGGAAAAGTGCCCATTTATCAGGGCTTACAGGTTGGAGTCGAGGCCAAGGAGGAAGCTGGTGCACAGACTAGGCAGGACAATATCTGGTTTGCAGTAATCAAAGGGTTAAGAGAGTTTGTGGTCATTTCCAGGCAAAAGATCAGGGTAGGCGGCAGTCAGTCATAATCAGAAGTCAAATCTGGAACGTCAGGAGCCAGAAATCAGTCAATACGGAATTATAGAGCACCAAGGAACACGGATTGCTAATGTGGTGCCGTTATTTAAAAAGGGATCTCGTTCTCAGCCTGAAAACTATAGGCCTGTTAGTCTGACATCAGTAGTAGGAAAGCTTCTGGAAGGGGTAATAAGGGATAGGATAGTTGAATACATTGCAGTTCACAATACTATTAGTTTGTGCAGCATGGTTTTATGCGTAACAGATCTTGCCAGACTAATTTAGTTGCCTTTTATGAGGAGGTGAGCAGGAACCTTGATGCTGGAATGGCAGTTGATGTCATCTACTTAGATTTTGCTAAAGCGTTTGATACAGTACCGCACAGAAGGTTAATGATCAAATTGAGGAATATTGGCCTAGAACATAATATTTGTAATTGGATAGAAAACTGGCTGAAGGATAGAGTACAAAGAGTGGTGGTAAATGGAACATTTTCTAATTGGGCCAGTGTGGTTAGTGGAGTACCGCAGGGGTCAGTCCTTGGTCCTTTGCTTTTTAACTTGTTTATTAATGACCTGGAGGTGGGCATAGAGAGTACTGTTTCTATTTTTGCTGATGACACTAAATTGTGCAAAACTATAAGTTCCATGCAGGATGCTGCCGCTTTGCAGAGCGATTTGACAAAATTGGAAAACTGGGCAGCAAACTGGAAAATGAGGTTCAATGTTGACAAGTGCAAAGTTATGCACTTTGGTAGGAATAATATAAACGCAAACTATCTACTGAATGGTAGTGTGTTGGGGGCATCCTTAATGGAGAAGGATCTAGGGGTTTTTGTAGATCACAAGTTGTCTAATTCCAGGCAGTGTCATTCTGTGGCTACTACAGCAAATAAAGTGCTGTCTTGTATAAAAAAGGGCATTGACTCAAGGGATGAGAACATATTTTTGCCGCTTTATAGGTCCCTGGTAAGGCCTCACCTTGAGTATGCAGTGCAGTTTTGGGCTCCAGTCCTTAAGAAGGATATTAATGAGCTGGAGAGAGTGCAGAGACGTGCAACTAAACTGGTAAAGGGGATGGAAGATTTAAGCTATGAGGTTAGACTGTCGAGGTTGGGGTTGTTTTCTCTGGAAAAGAGGCGCTTGCGAGGGGACATGATTACTCTGTACAAGTACATTAGAGGGGATTATAGGCAGTTGGGGGATGTTCTTTTTTCCCATAAAAACAATCAGCGCACCAGAGGTCACCCCTATAGATTAGAGGAACAGAGCTTCCATTTGAAGCAGCGTAGGTGGTTTTTCACGGTGAGGGCAGTGAGGCTGTGGAATGCCCTTCCTAGTGATGTGGTAATGGCAGACTCTGTTAATGCCTTTAAGAGGGGCCTGGATGAGTTTTTGAACAAGCAGAATATCCAAGGCTATTGTGATACTAATATCTACAGTTAGTATTACTGGTTGTATATATATAGTTTATGTATGTGAGTGTATAGATTGGTTAGTATAGGTTGTGTGCTGGGTTTACTCGGATGGGTTGAACTTGATGGACAATGGTCTTTTTTCAACCCTATGTAACTATGTAACTATGTAACCTAGGAGTTGAATCTATACTCGGGCATTGAACCCGGTGTGAATTCTCACACCAGGCGCAATGAGCTAATGTCACTCATCTGCGTACTGATGTCACCACACCATGACCCACGTGGCGCCACCATTTTGGATGCGGTTCTGGAGAAAAGGTGAATGCTGTTGGGTGCTCCATTAAAGAATCTCTCCAAACTGGAATGTATATATCAGTAAATATTGCCCTTTTACAGCATTTCCCTTGATCCACCATTTAGTGATGGGCTGTGTGCTCCCTCAGAGATCACAAGACAGGAAATAATGCAGCTCTAACTGTAAAAGAAAGTAGTGTGGAAGCAAAAGGCAGAACTCCATGTCCATGTCCATTAATTGACTGATGTGGCCTAGCATGTATGTGTGCCTTGGCTTGTTTCTGTGCACTATGAATCTTATGATCCAGGAGGCGGCCCTTACTTCTTTAAATGGCAGTTTTCTATTTAGGATTACCCAATAACACATACTACTAACAAAGTGTATATTTTATGAATATGGTTTATTTAGATAAAGTAGAGTTTTACATATTAGCTTGTCTGTGCAATATATTTTTTATAGATACCTACATTGTATTCCTTTAATATTCTATAAAACAAATGAAAAAAAAATGAAAATTGTATTGTGAATGGAGCAGCTTGCCAGTCCTTTGCACTGATTGCAAAATTCTTAAAGGTATGATTTGTAATTTAGGGAACACTGTTATTTTATAATTTTGCTGATTTTTTAAACCAACCTAACCTATATTGGCAAAACCATCTGTTAAGCTACTATTCAGTATTTCTCTGCCCTTATACTACTTGTATAAGTAGTATATGATCAATATTAACTTGAATTAAGCTCACTATACAAAATCTAAATTCTTTTTTTATCATAAAATAGATAATTTTTGTCAAAAATAAGAAAATATGGTGGTGGCACAAACCAAATCAATGGGGGGATAAAAGTCAAAAGTATGTAATTATTTAATGTATACAAAGCCTATTTTTCTCCTACTACAACAACTACACTTTATTATGCTTTATTGGCAACAGCACATGGGGTGAATTTTGTCATCAGTCTCATCAGGGATTTTTAACCCAAAGTGTCTGAAATTGCCTAGTGATTCCAAAATCTAGGCTGGCTAGTGCAAATAAAATATATCAATGCAAAGGCACACGATAGCTTAAGGCAAACTAATTATCAAACCTTTTGAACCTTGATAACTTCCAGTTTTATAGGCAAGTTCAGTTTGTGAATTCATGTTGCAGAATAAAATGAATCCATCTTTATAATGTAATTTGCCACCAATTTCTGCATGTATCACTTATAAGATAAACTAAGGTGGTTGGGGATGACAATAATGTTGATACAAACTGGTTCACAACTGGCCCAGATTCCCAGTGTCAGACCCTCAACAAGAGTCTTCACTACCTTGTCGTCCTACTCTAAATCTGTGCACCGGAAGTGTCACCTTCCAATAGTTTTATACCAGAGAGCTATGTACTTGCCATTTAATTATTGTAATTATGGATATAATTACATAGGGTGAAGAAATGGACAGTGTGACTCTTCTAAATGTGTGCCCAGATGCACATATCTCCCAGAATATGAATAATTTGTATGTAGAGTTGAGTTAGTATATAAAGTATTACATCATTTGTTATTTATATAAGGCCATGTTTAATTCCTCCTGAATCGTTCAAAAACTGTATGGTTGTCTAGTATTTGTAGTGCTGCACAGGCATCTGTCATGTTTGGCCATGTCATTACAGTTCCCAGCAATGATCATCAACTAGAAGCATGGTCATTGGAAGCCATCATGGTAGCTAGTGTTTAAATTGCCATAGGTAGTATATTTACCACTTAACCAATGTCAGGTAAATGCTGGTCTTTTTATGACTTTCTAGCCCTATATCTAGCCAAGGAATACAGAGGGAACATTTGGTCAACAAATGCAAACCTGAATGGATACTGTAGATGCAAAGTTCAATATAAAAAAACAAATTATTTAAATTCTGGAGCTGAACCTTCAATTCTACATAAACAACTAAATCAGGGCAATATTCTTATACTGTGCTAAATTTTTTATTATTCTTAGATGCATATAAATGCATAAACACTTTTTTTTTTTTTTTTTTTTCAACTAATCCAAAATAGCATTCAGGAGTGGTGAGTTTATTTTGGAATTTGCCACTTTTGTTTTTATTTTGTCAAAAGTAAACTCGTGCCAAATATGTTTTTCATGCTCCTTTTTATATCATTGTTTCTCAGTGTGTAAATCATGGGGTTAATTACAGGGATTATTACTGAATACAGCACAGACAGAAATTTATTAACATTAAAAGACTGAATGGCCATGGGCCGTGCATACATAAAGATGGTTGTTCCAAAAAATATAATTACTACAGCCAGGTGGGAGGCACAAGTAGAAAATGCTTTTTTCCATCCTCTGCCAGAGGGTATTTTGCGTACAGTGGATATTATAGAAATATACGATACAGTGATTGGCACTGATGAACTAAGCAACACAATCAATGCTGTGATAAAATCCACTAATTCTACAGCTGAAATGTCCTCACAGGAAAGGTTAATGACCGGAGAGATGTCACACACATAGTGGTTGATAACATTAGGTCCACAAAAATTCAGTTTAGAGATTAGACCTACCGAGAATGAGCAAGACAAGAAGCCCAAAAACAGGCTTGCCCAAGTCAGACTCCAGCACATCTTGTTTGTCATGATACTGTGGTAGCGTAATGGAGTACAAATAGCCAAATATCGATCAAAAGCCATTGCTGCTAAGAGGAAGCACTCTGTACATGCCAGCGAAAGGAAGAAGTACAATTGTAGTAAGCACCCACCTACAGAAATTGTGTTATTGCTAGTTACAAGGCCATCCAAGATTTTAGGGATTGTCACTGACACATACAAGCTTTCTAAGCATGCCAACTTGGTTAGAAAGAAGTACATTGGTGTATGCAGCTTGGAATCCCATTGGACTATCACAATCACTGCTACATTTTGCAGGATTATGAATATGTATGCCACAATGAAAAATAACAAGAGGCAACTCCTAATGGCTGGAGAGCTTTGAAAACCAAGCAAAATGAAGTGAGCCACAGCTTTCTCATTGGTGCTTTCATTAGATGTCATCATCATGGTGGCCAAATACAGTACAAGGTTGGCCTTAGTTCAGATGGTATTTGAAGTTCTTCCACTTTGGATTTATATTCTCTGTTGAATCCCAACAATCACGGTATTTTTATGTTTAAGAAAAAAGGGATTTATGAAACAACATGTCATCACATTTTCATATATAGGTATGGGGTCCATTATCCAGAAACCTGTTATCCACAAGGTATTTCTTTATTATTATAGAAAAATGATGGGAAGGCCATCAACCTTAGACCAATATATTATGTCAACCAGATATGAACTTCTTAAAGTTGTAATTCATGTATCCCTTTTTTCAGAAAGCCCTAGCAGAAGGGTCCAACATAGTTATAAACTCATCCTTAGGTAAGTTGTTCCCAAACTGTGACACTAGCCCTATCTTGGCTACAAAGTAGTAACTAGGGAGCCCAAGTTAAAGGATATTTATGAAAAGTTTAGGGGAGGATGCTTGTTGGCTCTCTTTATATAATCTGGAAACCCAGTTTGATGGTGGATTAGGGTTAAATTAGGGATGGGCATGTATTTGCTGCTCTAAATTTTCTTTGAACAGTGGCTGAATGACTGACCCATCAGTGTTTTCATATAAGTGTAACCTTATTATGAGTAAATGGGGACACTGAACAAATGTTTAACCTGAAAGCAGGGCTTTAACCATGAAACCACTTTTTCAAACAAAATTTCTTTAACAGAGTCACTGATTTGACACAACTACATACCAATTTGTTAATATAGTAACCTAATAGAAAAGTCTTTAAATTCTTCAGTAAGTTTGTTATCCAAGCTCTGTGACATTAAAGACATTAAAATACAGGCACATTCATTTTCAAAGATGTCCCTTTGTGTTTCTTTGTATATTGTTTTCTATAAAGTCTATAACTGATGCTAGAGTGCTGTACCATGGATTGTAGCATAACTGCTGTAATAAATAAACAATAACTTTTAAAGAAATCCCTGTAACCAGATTGGATATTGAATTCACGGAAGAGTGTATAGTGCTCTACTATATTTATACAGACAAATCTCACACAGAAGAGGAATGGAAAATGCAGCCACAGCACTTTGCCAAAGAAACCCATCACTTTTCAAGTGATATACTGCATAGTATTTATAAGTACTGCTTTATCATACATTTTTCTTTTTTTTCTAAAATAAAATGTTCTACCTGTTTATTTTGTAACTGCTTATCCTTTTTAAGGTTTTCATTTGTACAGTTTGCCATTTTGTGAACACAGGTTGTTGAATCTCCTTTTCAGTCCATTGCCACTAATACCTTCAGACTCTCCTTTTATATGCGCCATAGGCATAATTATTGCTCCTTTGGGACTTATCTACATTTATTGTGGGAATGGTCTGAATTTGAAGCTCTCTCTAGTGCTTTGCTTATCTTACCATAATATATTTAAAATGAACAAGTGTTCATCATTGTAAAATTATTTTATTAATGAGCCATAACCAATATATCCCATATATTTCAGAAAAGAATCTTGAAATGCAATATTTTAAATATTCCAGCCACAGATAGAGTAGGGCCATGCTACCATATAACTAGGACATTACAAAATTCTAAACTTGTCTTCTACATACTATTAAATGACTTATGGTGATAATATTTATACGCAAGTTCCATTACTTACAGTATATCTGACATTCATATATCACATTGGCATTGTTGCTTTGCGCAGTCAAACTCCATTGTGTATTATGAGGTGTGACTACCACATCCCCATCCCTACAAATATATATCCTTTGCAACTGGAAACACAGACAATTTTGTAAGTGCTACAACCAAATGTGAAGCAACTATTAGTTAGGAGCAGATTTATCAAAAATCACGGTTAAACAAGGCAAAACTGGCAAAAATTATGATTTTCATGAAAAATGAAAATGGTGCCACATAAAATTTGTTTTAGAAGTCAATGGGAAGTGTAACTTTCCATCAAGCTTCAAATATTTATCAACATGAGTCAGTTTGCGTCACTGATTTTTTTTTTTTTTTTTTGCTGCAACCATTTGCAGTTTTCATAAATATACACAACATTGCAGTACAAAATAGCAAATTGCAGTTGCATTGTTACCACCATTTTTTAAATAGCTGTTCCTCTGTAGTGTATATTTTCAAAAAATATTAACCATGGTCTTCCTTCAGAACAACTTCTATTTGAATATGGGTGTAACAGTTATATAATTACTTTGGGTCAGCTTTATCAAACTGTGAAATTAGAGCTCACCACAGAAAAATGTATCCACTTAATTAATTCCTATAGGATTCTTAGAAGCATATTTATCAAATGGTAAACACTAACTTCCACCCATTAATACAGTAAATATGCTTCTAAAAACCCCATTGGAATAAATAGAGAGTAGGTGAGTTTTTCTGTGGTAAATTTGATCTTTTGGGGTGCAAAGACTGGTGGAAACCACTTTCTCCAGATTCACAAACAGAAATCCACCTAAATTCTGACTTTATCGCCACTTTTCTGTTTTTGGTGAAAGAAAGACAGTTTACAGACTCTTTTGAGAATTTGTTGTTTAAACGACATTTATACAATGTTTTAACTGCATTTTTTCCTGACATGTTTCCCTGCCAAATGGAGTAAAGCTCAGTGTAACTCTGTCAGACCAATTCTAAGCTCTTCTGTTTTGTTTAGTTTCACCCAGTCTCCAATTCACACCTCTGTTAGGGGCCCCACTGGGGGATCATTAACGTATTAATGGGGATTAACAAACTATTGTTAGGGAACAAGTTTCTGTCTAACCCTAGAACAATAGGTGCAAAAAGCCTCACTAACATTGTATAAACAAGTAAAACACTGATTAAAAAAAGTTTATATATCTAATATATAATGTATATATCTAATATATAAAATGTTTTTACCTCACATTTGCATTGTTATGCTAGCTATACTAGTTTTAGCTTAATGAATGAGACAATAATACAATTTTTAGTGAATATGCTGTATACATTTTTATTTAAAGGAAAAGTAAAGCCTCACAGGCAAATTTTTAGTTTTAGCAGCAGTGCCCCCTCTTTAATCACTTCACTGACATTTGCCCCAACTTATCTGTGCCCCCATAGCATGTCCAGAACTACAGAGCTGCTTGACAGCATTCCTCCCCCCCCCACCTTTAGCTGTGTCCCTTCTGTTCCCAGCTGCCATCTTGGTGATCAGCAAACAGCACATGCACACTGGCACCCAAACTGGGATATTGGGGTACAAGGTTGGACTGGTCCAACAGGGCACTGGATAAAAACCTGGTGGGGGTCCTAGTCCTAGTTTTCACCAGGCATGTTGGTGTGTGGATTGACCTCTTGACCAGTAATGAGTAGGGGCTAGAGAAGAAGGTATTTAGACCCTTAAATCTTGTTACCGAATGTGGAATTACACAGAAATATAGAAAAAAATTGAAAGCCCAATTGTCCTGTATAAAATGATGTATAGCCTTCCTAGGCAAACTAAAATGACCCTTCAGGAAATGCCCCCAAAGTGGCATATGAAATGCAAAATCCTGCTGGTAAACTCCTTATTCCAAGGCTCATGTAGAAGGCTCATGGGATTGGGTTTGATGGCACTGACAGATTTACTAAGAGCTAAAGGCAAATTCATAAAAAAATGTTGGTGAAAGAACAATATCTGAAAATGGTCTGTTTAAAAGACAAACCACTCCCCGGTTGCTAAGGTAATTTTGACCCTAGCAACCAGATAGCTGCTGAAACAACAAACTGCAGAGCTTTTGAACAAAAAGTGAAAAACTAAAAAACTGCAAATAGTAAAAAATGAAGACCAGTTGCAAATTGTTTCAGAATATTACTCTTTACATCATACTAAAAGTTAATTTAAAGGTAAACAGTCCTGTGAGTTTATCTTGTGAGCATAGATGTGTCACAGACACTTATAACAAAATCCAAGATGGGGAGCTCCTATGACAACTGTTAGGACCTTGATCATTACTACTACAGCTGAAACTGAAAGGCTGGTGCAGTAAGTCCAGTATATAAAGTATGGCATTTCTAGCCATATTCATTTTTAGGGGTACGTTTACCTTTAACTGTAATTCTACTGAACATGTGATAGTGTTACCTCTAGCAGGCTAAAGAAGCAATTCAGTTATGGACAGGAAATATGAATATGTAATGAGTGATTAGAAAACGGAATGCAGCTAAAAATAAGGGGCAATTAATTTATAAATCGTGATGGCTTTATCTCTTGGGGGCTGATTTACTAACCCACAAATCCGAATCCGAATGGGAAAAATTCCGATTGGAAAACAAACATTTTGCAACTTTTTCGTATTTGTTGCGATTTTTTCGTCGCCGTTACGACTTTTCGTAAAAGTGTTGCGACTTTTTTGTAACCATTACGACTTGCGCGAATTGTCGCAACTTTTTCGTAGCCGTTACGATTTGCTCGTATCTTGTCGCGACTTTTTCGTATTGAGCGCTCGTAAACTGCGGGCAAAACTTTCAGACTTAGCATGATTTTGGAAGCCTCCCATAGGACTCAATGGCACTCTGCAGCTCCAACCTGGCCCAAGAAAAGTCACGATACTGAAGCTTGAATAAATGCGAAACTTTCGTACTCGGCACGAAGGCTACAAAAAAGTTGCAACAATTCGCGCAAGTCGTAATGCTAAGAAAAAGTCGTGATATTTTGTGAACCAGTCGTAATGGCTACGAAAAAGTTGCGACAATTTACGAAAAAATCGCAAAATACCGATCATTACGAAAAAAACGCATTCGGACGCCTTCGGACCGTTCGTGGATTAGTAAATCAGCCCCTTGATCTGAGTGATGAAGTGAAAAATTGTGATTGTGAAAATAATGCGCAAATATTTTCTGAAACCTTGAACAGTCGGGATTTATTGAAGAAAAAAACAGAAAAAATCACCAGAAAATAACATGGCAAGTAATAAAAATGAATGGAATTGTCTTTATCAATTTTATTTTCCCAGTTTATAAATGGTTGCGATTTTCAGCTACATTAAAAATCAATGGAACATTGTGATTCTACAAAAAACCTTACTGGGAATTTTATGTTGCATTTTTTTTTTCTAACTATAAGGTAGTGCTTAAGAAAAAAAATGTGATTGCATTAAAAAGTAATACACTTATCACTTTACACTTACACACTTTACCACTTTACCACTTTTTTCTTAACCTCAAAAAAGTATTAAATTGGCCTTTAAGGACTGGATGGCCTCAATTATGTTAACGTGATCAATGGCATAAAATTGAAAAAAGGGCAACTCTGCTACATCACTGGTAAGGCATAAATCCTTTGCCCCATTTCCCCCACATTGCTTACATGTACAATTCTGCCTCAGTTATTGCAAAGGACACAACTGCGCACTGATATGTTTGTGTAAATTCATCTTGTTTTATAGTTTGTCCTTAGTGTGCTAACATTCATTTACATTAGCCGCTGAAGAAAAACACATTTTTAAAATACATTATTCCATCACTGCCCTAATTTTGTAACATGGTACTAAAGTTTGTCAGCCATCTTTGAAGGCACTTTTATACATTGTTGGCTTGAGAAAGTGCTAGAGAAATGACTTTGGGAATGTACTTACAGTTTGTAATAAATGCAACTTTTGTAAATCCTAATTTTTAGTATATCAGTACTAGTGTTTAGTTGTGCTTTTGTAGTGATTTGATCAGCTTTAAAAGTGCTCTTCTGATGTCCTTGTTTCTAAGGCTATAGATAACTGGGTTCAAGAGAGGTGTTATATTTGCATAAAAAATAGACAAAAGCCAAGTTTTATCAGCAACCAGTTTGGATTTGGGGCGAAAGTACATAATGCTGGCACTGCCATAGTATAGCAAGATAACAACTAAGTGTGATACACATATTGAAAAGGTTCTGCCTCTCCTATTCGCTTTTGGAATCTTCAAGACTGAAAAAAGAATGCGCACATAAGATCCAAGGATCAAAATAAAACAACCAAGCATTAAAAAACCACCCACCACAAAAACAGTCGCCTCAACAAAAAATGTATCATTGCATGAAATCTTTAACAAGGGAGGGATATCACAGAAATAATGATCGAGAACTTTAGAGCCACAGAAATGTAGTCTAAAAGTAGTAACAGTGTGAATGGCTCCATAGATGCATCCAATGATCCATGTCCCAGCTGCCATCTGAAGACAGACAGCTTTGTTCATTATGGAGGTATATCTCAGTGGGTTACAAATTGCTACATATCGGTCATAGGCCATAAAAGCAAGTAAGGATGATTCTGAGGCTGCCAAGGACAGAAAACAGAACAACTGGGCTGCACATGCTGCTGGAGATATGGCTGAATGTTTAAGCAGAATTATGAGCAGCATTTTGGGTATAGTAGTATTTGTATAGCAAATATCCATAAAGGAGAGGTTGCTGAGAAAAAAATACATGGGCGTGTGCAGGTTACAATCCAATTTACTGAGGAGGATGATTAATATGTTTCCAACAACTGTTGCAAGGTAAATGATAAGGAATATTAAAAAAAGTAGAATGCGCAATCTGCCTTGGTCAGAAAAAGCATTCAAGATGAAAACATCTTCCTCTGTGCGATTATCCATGACTGGTTTATCTGCTATGGGCTAAAAATGCTGACAAAATGAATGATATTCAAGATGTTATAAACACACACATATTTCCAGCAGAGGATGATCATGTTCAGAGAACACACAACCAGAGTCATGCATTGCTGGTCAGTAAAGTATCTTTTAAACATGGTTAAGTATATCTGCTGTGGATAACTCTCCTGAAGTACTTTGCCAGCCTAGTACGTTGCCAAGTTTGTGCATAATGTAGAGCTTATATATTCTGTTACCTGGTTTGACATAAATACCTAGAGCCATTTTTCCCTTGAGTGGTTTTCCTAAGAGTTATCCTGCTGTTACAAATTTGTTTTGCAATTCTTGTACTTCAAGTGACTTTTTATCAGCCTTTATATGGCAAAAAAAAATTTGGTTGTTTTGTGGTCCCTAATTTTACATTTGCCCACATTTTACACAAATTTTCTGGTCCCCTGACAGACATAAAATGGGGGTTCTACTGTAATTAAAATTTGCATACAGCTGTATTTATTAACACTAAAGGAATGTATGGTTTGCCAAATGTTATCATTTCTTTTTATTGTCTATAGATGATGTATTTAAAACAAATGAGGAGGGATTTCATCCTGAATTCAACTCTTTGCAAATGGGAAATTAACCAAGCGTAAAGGAAAACACCATCATTTTCCAAAAAAAAAATAATATTTTAGTTAAATCGGCCATTAAGTGAAAAATCACATTTTTGATAGATACTGCTAAGTTTTACTATTCCAAGGTACATGACCCAGGCATAACCCATCACACTCTCACTCGCTATCCAATAAAATGCGTGACACTATCATCTTGGAATGATAATGGCCACAGCTTTATTATTTTCCAGCAATAAATTTACATACCGGGCCAAATATTTACCCGGCAGACTGACAAGGGCCTGCCCTTGCTGTGACAACTATCCTTCATGTTCAAAGGTGACCCTCCCAATTCCTTATATTCCCAATAACTAACTATAAACTCTTGTACCCCATCCCTCCATGGCCACACGTGTGACAACTAGAAAACTAACCCTTAATCCACCCCATTCTAGGGAGGGTGGGAGGGGACTTTTCTGACCTCTTGCTCCCATAAAATGGTGGCCAGGAAGCCTGATCCTAGTGCTAAAATGGCCCTCTAGTCCAACCCCCCCGTCTACCCCCTCCCCATTTACTTGACCACCTATGGGATTTGAGAGGGCTAGGCCTGGGTCATGCTGCCCCCTCCTCCAATATACGCTGCTATCCGGGGGCTTTCTTGACCCAGGCATAACCCATCACACTCTCAAACTAAACTTGCGCTATCCAATAAAATGTGTGACACTATCATCTTGGAATGATAATGGCCACAGCTTTATTATTTTCCAGCAGTAAATTTACATCCAATAACAATTTAATGATATACAAAATATAAATTCTCCATACAACATTTTACAGTAATATCAAACATGGTAACAGAACATGGTAAACAAAAACACATGAGCCCCTGTCAGTCTGCCCTTCCTTACCTGAAGCAATATCCTCCTGCTGTAAAACCTCCTGGCCCAGAGGATACGCCGCCAACCTGTAAATATCAGAGAGCCTCCACCTTACCTGGAGCGCCCGCCATCAGTTGTTATTAATTCCCCTTGGAATGCCTCCAGAATAATAGCCACCCACCTTAGGGGTTAAACCATCCCACCAAGATAAGCCTCTCTTACCGGGCCAAATATTTACCCGGCAGACTGACAAGGGCCCGCCACCGCATGCTTAGTTGGACACCTTCAACTTTGCTTGCACCTCCACGCCTTCCATGCCATTTCAATAGCTTCTTGCAACGTAAAGTTGAATAGGTCCAGGCCAATCTCATTAAGGTGAACCCCGTCTCGTGAAAAATAAAGAGGCTGGTTCTCCAGCTCTTTATGCCTGACTGCGACCCACCCTTTTTCCTGGACATATTTTGTAATTGCCCTGTTAATTTTTATCCTTGCCCTGTTTATGGCCATAGGAGACTTTGCTCCACGCCAGTGTAATCTGGGGATGATATCGGACCAAATAATCCCTACCGCGGGGAAGCTGGACTCTAGTCTAGCAAGATCATTTTTAATATTCCTGATCAAGTGTTTCATGGGGCAGAACCCTAAATCATTCCCTCCACAATGTATAACTATCATGTGTGGTGCCCCCAATTTTTCTGCCTTCTCCATCACCCTTGGGACTAGCTCATCCCATCTGAGCCCTCCTACCCCTAACCATGAAGTTTTTACCTGTGATCTTGGGAAGCCCAGCTGCCTCCCGTTCTGCCGGACTGTGGCACGTTTTGCAGCCCTGCGAATAAATGAGTGCCCGACGATGCATACTGAGCAGGGGTTGACACCTAAAAGACACTGTAGTTAACCTTAGACAAAGAAATAACTTTTTTTTTTTTTTCAACTTCTATTTGTAATCTAAGAATTCTGCCCGTGTAGGCCTAACATAGGACCTAAATCTGTCCGATTCCCACCTCCCGATTTGTCTTACTTCCTCTGCTTCCAACCCCCAGCGGGCCGCCTCTGTGGCGGCGCCAATACGGAAGGAATGACTGCCGTATTCTGTTGCTGCCAATCCCAAGCCCGTTAGGGCCTTTTTTAGAACTGCAATAAACTGGAATCTGGATAAGCACATGCCGTCCTGGTGTACTAGGTAAGTGCCCTGTCCCGTAGGTCTGACTTGTTGGTGTACCCTGTTGCACTTTACTGGGCATGTCTGGCAACCTTCTACCCCAAACAGCGGTACTGTGAGTCCTTTTCCTTCTCTATCTGTCTTGGAATTCCTTATAATAATAGTTATGCCTTCCTCTGATACCCCTACATCCCTGGTTTGAATGCCCCCATTTCCATGTTTGTTCTCGCTGACCAATTCCGAAATTCTAAATGCCCCATAAAAGGCCCACGAAAATGCCAATTGAAACAACGCTTCTTCGTATGGTGAGTGGGTTAGGCCCTGCAGTTGATTGAATAATCCCTCCAGTATGCTGAGTGTGATTGGGCGACGGTTGTCAATTGATCTTTTCCCCCTTTTTAAACCCCTTCACTGCTTGTTGAATAACAAACTCCTTTGTATAGTCTCTCCAACCCATCAACTTAAACAAAAAGGCCCATGCTGCCAACTTTTTATCCAGGCTGCTCACTGACACATTACCCTCAAATTCTTGTGACAGCCGCCACAACAGCAGACCTAATTTGGCACTATCACCCACCAATTCCCCAGCTCTTGCCTCCAGCTCAAACCATTCTGCCCAAACCCGACTGTATCTCACCCATGTTTTTGGTGCTACTGACCGTTTTACCCAGTCCAGCATACCTGTTATATGAGTTGCCAAACTAGTTCGGGGCACGTTTCTCCCTGGGCTGCCGCTTCTGGGGCCAGCCGTCAAAACCTGTCCCACTGGAAACGTGAGAGAGAATCAGCGATTTCATTAGTGTGGCCTGGTACATGCTTTGCCTCGAACCTTACATTTAATTGTAAGCAGCGTAGCACCAAGTGTTTGAGTAGATTGAGGACTGGCCGTGACCCGGAAGTGAGATTAGTAATTGCCATTACTACCGACATGTTGTCTGTAAAAAACACCACTGACTGGTTCTTGAGTTGGGTACCCCAGAGTTCTATAGCCACTATAATGGGAAAGAACTCTAGCAAGGTCAGGTTGCCTGTGAGCTTGTTCTCTACCCAGGTGTTGGGCCATGATGCTGCACACCACTTTCCCGCAAAGTAGGCCCCAAAACCTGCTGACCCTGCTGCGTCCGTAAATAAATGCAGTTCCCTATTTGGCCGCGGTTGGCTCTGCCAGTAGTCTGCCATTAAACTCCTGTAGGAACACCCTCCATACCTCTAGATCTTCCCTATGCCCCGCATTCAGCCGGATAAAATGATGTGGTTGGCGAATGCCCGCTGTTGCCATTGCTAAATTTCTCGAAAACACCCGCCTCATGGGTATGATCCTGCATGCAAAATTTAGCTTGCCTAGTAACGACTGCAGTTGCCTGAGGGTTATCTTTTTTGCTTCCCGTGCATAACCTACTTCTTCTTTCAACTGTTGGATCTTATCTTGGGGGAGCCTACATTCCTGTCTGATTGTGTCAATTTCGATTCCCAAAAAACGGAGGCAAGTGGTGGGGCCCTCCGTTTTATCCGGTGCCAACGGGACTCCAAACGAGTCTGCCACCCTCTGAAACATTTGCAATAGGACCGCACATAGCATGGAATGTCCCGGGCCCACACATAGGAAGTCATCTAGGTAGTGTATTACTGAATTTGCTCCTGCCCGCTTCCTGACCACCCGTTCTATAAAGGTGCTGAACGCCTCAAAGTAGGCACACGAAATGGAGCAGCCCATGGGCAGGCAGCAGTCTACGTAATAACCACCTTCAAAGTAACAACCTAAGAGGTGTAATGACTCCTGGTGTACTGGTAGCAGCCGGAAGGCTGATTCCACGTCCACCTTCGCCATAAGTGCCCTGTTTCCTGCTTCTTTGACTAGGCGAATTGCTTCGTCAAAGGATGTGTAGCAGACTCTGACTAATTCCCGGTCTATATCATCATTTATCGAACCCCCTTTTGGGTGCGACAAATGGTGAATCATCCGGTATTTCCCCGGTTCTTTTTTGGGTACCAATCCTAGTGGGGAAACCCGCAAGCCTGGTAGTGGAGGGGTGGGAAAGGGGCCTGCCATCCGCCCCAATGCTACTTCTTTCCTTAGTTTTTCCAACACCAAGGTTGGATTTTCCATTATGGACCTCAGATTTTTCGTGGATATTGTCCCCTCCCCCCCCCCCTTTGTTGGTATACGGAAACCCGATTGAAACCCCTCCCATAAAAGTGTCGCCTTGGCTTTGTCAGGGTACTCACTTAGCCAGGGAAGCATCTCCCTTACCTTCACTGGTGTCGCCCCCTTTTCCAAAATTGGCCTTGGTTGAACCTGTCCGGTTGTGCTTAAAACACCTGCTGTATGGGTGGGTTCCTGCGCATAATGAGCATTCGTGCCAAAAGTGGCACGAGGTTCCCCATTTGCAGTTGCTGTCGTTGTACGGCCAGCAAACACCTTTTTTGTGGGCTCCGGTCGGGCTGGGGTTCTGCCCGCCGGAGCTCCCTGGAAAGGGTTGTGAACCTCCTGACCCTGCGCCTGTGTACCCTTGAAAGCCTTTATTATTCATGACTCTCATCCACAGCCCTATGTCCCTGTGGTCCCATTGGAGCTCCGCCCGCATGGCCATTCTCTGCCGGAACTGCTCATCATATCTGAGCCATGCTAGTCCCCCATATACCCTGTGGGCCTCCCATATATTGTCCAAGTAACAGAATAAGGCCGAACATTGCTCCGGTTTTTTCTCCCCTAAGATACTCGCTAGTATGCAGAAGGCCTGCATCCAGTTCCCGAAAGTTCTGGGTATCAGCCTGAACCTCCTCCTATCCTCGTCTTCTTCCTTCCTGTGCTCCTTTCATTTTTCAAATTTCTCTATGTTAAACCGTTCAAGAGGTAATAGCGTGAATATATCCACGTATTCCCTCTTCCAAATCCTTTCCCTGACCTCCGGTTTTAGGTGGGCTCCCAGTGGGCCCTCGAAGCCCACAGGTATGCGTGCCCTTTTGCCGCATCTGAAATGGGGGTCTTTTTTTTCTGTCTGATTTGGAGCTACTCCCTGTATTATTTTAGCCTGAGTCCCCCGGGCCCTGGCTTGTAGTGGCCTGTGGTGGCTCAGCCGTGTCCCTGCCGCTGACCCCTGTATTGGGGCTCTGTTTTTCTCACTGGCCCACTAATTGCTGTACGCTTGCCATGAATGTTTCCCATGCTGCCGCTCCTCCCGGTTGGCTGGCTCCCTGCTGCGCCCCTACCTCTCTTTGTTGGCTCCCTGCTTGTGTTGTTGTGGTTAGGGTAAACTTGTACCATTACCTGCTTGTGTATCTCCTTGGGTGTCCAGTCCTGTGTGTCCTCCTGTCGCACTGAGGTCCATGTTGCTCCTGCTTCCCTGTGGGGAGAGAAGTGGGAGGGGTGCCTATTCCTGTCCCCCTGCCTGCTGCTGCGTGCCCTGGGGCCTGGGAGACTGATTCCCCTTGCCCCGCCATGTTGGCCCCTCCTAGCCCCAGGTTTATGGGCTGCTGGCCCAGTGGTGCGCTTCCCAGTCCCTCTTCCCTGGTGGTGCGCTCTGTGGTGGCACCCACCCCCATTCTTGGGTCCCCCCCCTGCACTGGGGCACCCGCCATTTCCCCCTCTGTCCTGGCCCCCCTCATAGCCGCTCCAAATTGCCCCTTCGGCTGGTGGGCCTGCCGCTCCGGAGCCTCTGCCCCTGCCGCTGGCATCCCCTTGTGCCAGGGAACCCCCTATTGCCTCTGTCTCCCACTGGCGCCGTTGCGTAGGGGAACCGCGTGGTCTCTCGCGAGACCTCATATTCACCTCGATCTGTCGTCGCACAGGCCTGCCCCGCACCACTCCTGAGGCTGCCGCTGCTCCAAGCTGGGCACCGCTCCTTCGTGCCTTCGCTGCTGGGGGTCCTCCTCGACTCCCTCCTCGCGGGCTTGATCCTCCGCCGTCCTGCGCCTCTCCAGGGTGAGTGGGGGTCCGCGCCGTTCTTCCTGCTACCCGGAGGGACTTTCTGGTGCCGGTGGGCTCATCCATCTGGGGGGGGTCGGCTCTGCTGGTGCTGGCTTGTGGCGCTGTCGGGCTCCTCGTGGCGGGCCTCCTCCGTCGGTTCGGGGGGGATGGGCTCAGTCGGCTGGGGGCCCTGGATCTGCGCTGCCTGGGTGGGGTTTGTGGGGCTGGCTCCCTTGCCGGGTCTGGTAGTAGCTGCCGAAGCCATTCCTCTCCTCGGCGGCCCGCTTCTGCCGGCAGGCGGGCTATCATCTCCTCCACTGCTGCCATAGGATCCGTGTGCTGGGTGACTTTTCTGACCTCTGGCTCCCATAAAATGGTGGCCAGGAAGCCTGATCCTAGTGCTAAAATGGCCCTCTAGTCCAACCCCCCGTCTACCCCCTCCCCATTTACTTGACCACCTTTGGGATTTGCGAGGGCTAGGCCTGGGTCGTGCTGCCCCCTCCTCCAATCTATGCTGCTATCCGGGGGCTTTCTATAATAATTGCATTTCTGACTACTGAATCATACACCCTTCAATATGGGATCTCCATCCCCTACTGTGAGTTTTTTCTGTCTAGGGCCTTGCATATAACGGAGGGTATTACAACAAAGGGATTCAAAAACATCCTATTTCTGAGAGGAGCAGTGTGAAATGTCGAGTGATACAGTCGTAGGTGTGTACTAACAGGGGTGTGTTGTATTAGGAGACAGAGGACTGGGAAGCAACTGGAAAAATGGGTCCTAAAACTTATTTCAAACCCCACTGAGGACAAGGAAGCGTATTTCACTGCTCAAGGGAGTCCCAGGGACCAACATTCCCTAGATAAATCCTGCCATTTGGTGGCATTGTTATGAACTTATGTCTTAAAATGGAATCAACATCTTGTGCTAAGTGTCCTGGCATGTAAGCGCTGAGTGCAGGTGGAACACAACATGCTTCATCTAACCTGCGTTCGCCACTTACATGTACCTGTGTCTGTACAGGCACATAGGGAAGAAATGAATGTGTTCCGTTCTGCACTCCCCTATGGTGCACTGCAGGGAAACGCAGTAAGGAACGCTCGTGAGCACAAGCCCTATAGAAAGGAATGATGGCATAATGACATAAAATATGTTTTTTAAAAATGGCTGCCCCTGTCCTAAAGCAGTTTTCAGAAAATCTAGGGGCCGCCCTTTTACTTACCTATTTCCACCTCCTTTCTTTTTTAGCTCGGGGTCCTATATCTACTAACTGGACAGGATTCACAGTTCAGGTGGCAACTCAAGAAAAAAAGAAGGTGACTTTATGCCACCAACAATCCCTTCCGTTAGCTGTGACAGAAGACACTTATACTGAAAGCTCCACCTCTTTCTCATGATCATGCTAGGGTTGAGCTATAGCAATGCAAGACATATCAACTGGCATATGTCTGGTGTCTGCAGGACTACAAGAATCAGGTAATGATTCCTTTTTTCCTGATTATGTTAAGGTATTGTTTAACTGGTAAGTCATTTTTGAAAGTTCCAAATATTCCTTATTATTTATGCTTAAATATACATAATACTTTCCCTTTAGCATGGCTCATATATGAACAACCCCTTACGCCGGACAGGTATGCCCAAAAAAAAATCAGATAGATATCAATCAGACAGGAGTTCGTTGGTGCAGACCTTATCCAACAAGCCCTATTTCACCCTGTGTGTGGGTCACCCAGATCAGTCCATTTCATAATCTTGCAAACAGAGCAGATCTGCCAGTGTGTGGCCACTTGGAGTTGTATTCTGGTAATTGTCTGGAAATCTGTCCAGCAAGGGTAGGGGTTAATTACTTGATTGTCCTCCTCCATTCAGTTCCCAGAGAAGGCTTTTTATAGACCAACCTCCTTTAGTTCATGCCTGAGCAACAGGTTTCTGTGCTGTATTAGGGTGGTCCCATAATCTTATTGAGATATTAATTTAGATTGACTGACTCCATATACAAGTGCCTTAATTATGTTGGTTTGAAAAACCCAACCTACTGTTCTTCCACTTCAGCTTATTCCTCCACTTCTTAATCTTATTCTTAGCGCCCCCCAATTTCTAAACGCTACTCCTCCTACAGTTTTAGGGGTACAACACCCAGACTCTTCACACTTCTTCGCCCTATAGTGGAGCAGGTTGCTTGTGATTTTCTAAGCGATCCCGCCCCCCTTCTTTTTGTGGCGCCACTCCGAACCCCCCAATTTTTTCATTGACTTTGACAGGGAAGATTTTCAAACTGCTGCCACAATTACAGCTTTGAAGGTTCACTCCCCAAACTTGAATAACATAATCATGGGGTCACCCATAATGAAACAGCAACATTTGTTGGATGACCCAAAGTGGGAGGGGCCAACAACAGCCAATCAAATTTCACCTATTGACTTTAATGGGGAAATTGAAACTGCTGCCAATCTTACAGCTTTGAGGCTACACTCACCAAACTTGGGGTCAGCCTGAATGAAAATATGATTTGTTGTATGCCCAAAAGTGGGTGAAGCTATGAACAGGAATTAAAATTTTTGACTTTGAGTGGAGGAAATTTAACCTGCTACCATTCTCACAGTAATAACTCCAAGGTCCCCAAACCTTGTAGCGTTAGGCACCAGGTAACTGCGGTTCAAGGTTAGAAAAATTGGGTGGAGCCACCAACAGCCAATAAGATTTTACCTATTACCTTATAATGGGGAAATTCAACCTGCTGCCATTCTCACAGTATTAACACCAGGATCTCCAAACACTTCACAGTTGGTCACTAGGGGACTGCAGTTTTAGGTTTGGAAACGTGGGTGGGGCCACTAACAACCAATCATATTTAATCCATTGAATGTGATTGGTTTAAATTTAAAATGCTGTCATTCTCACACTATTAATGCCAGAGTGCCCACTGTTTGGCACTGGGTGACTTTGACTAAGGTTAGAAAAAGTGGGCACACCAACCAATCACAATTAACCTATTGACTTTTATTGGTTTAAATTTAAACGCTGGTCCCGGTGGGACCAGGTGTCAGTGGGTCCTCCTACTCACCCAGCCATTTTCCTTGTATGCCTATACCATGAGAATAAAGAAAATAAATAGAAGGAGGAATAGATAATAATAATAATATGTATGGAAGTGGTTAAGAGAGGAAAGAATGTGAGTGAAGAGAGAATTGTTTAAATACTGGGCCCACAGTCTAAGGTTTTCTGGTGGGCCCCTGGCACACCAGTCCAACATTGACTATTAATCCTAGGGTCCCTAAACATTGCAGAGTAAGGGGCGTATTTATTATGCTGTGTAAAACTAATTCGCCAAAAAAATGGAGTAAAAAGCTGTGTAAAATAAATGGAAAAGATCGCCAACTGAACGCCGGATATTACACCGGATATTATGCCGTTATTTTCCATAAGTTCCGGTGGAAGAAAAAACGTGTAAAACAATTACGCCGATTTTACGCCGTTTATAAGCCATTTTTACACGGCGAAGCCTGGTGATGTGTGGCGAATTTTCTCGCCGAAACTTACACAGCGTAATAAATATGCCCCTTAGGCACTGGGTAACTGCAGTTTCAGGTTAGAAAAAGTGGGCAGAGCTACCAACCGCCAATCAGATGTCACTTATGGCTTTCAGTGGATACATTTAAATTACTGCCATTCTGACACCATTAAAACCAGGGTCCCCAAACTTGCACATTGGTTTTTACTATATTACTGTGGTCCAAGGTTAGAAAAACTGGGTGGAGACAACAACAGCCAATCAGATTTCACTCAGTGACTTCAGGTTTTTCAAACCAACATGAAGCTTGTTCTCAAACTTCCCTTTCTAGTTATTATTATTTTTATTATCATACGTTTTTATTATTATTATTACCCTTTGTTAATTGTCAACATGCTTATGCAGCACTGTACAGAGATTACAGATTGTTATTAGAGATTGCTACTAGTGATGAGCGAATCTGTCCCGTTTCGCTTTGCCGAAAAATTCGCAAATCTTTCAAAAGATTCGCGAAACGGCGAAAATGTTGCACGTCAAAAAAAAAATTGTCGCCTGTGACTATTATCTTGACGCGGGCAAAAATTTTTGGACGTGCTGCAAATTTTTTCATCCGCAAATCCATGCCTGGCGAAAAATTTCGCCCATCACTAATTGCTACACTTTGCCTGTCAAATGGACTTACTGTCCTTTCTAACTAAGAGATGCACAAAAGGGGGTTGTGGGAGCACTCCAAGGCTAAATAGAATATACAAATACAATGGAAGTGCGACTGATCTGGCCAAAATAACTACAAGCATACAAAAAAGAGAGGGGGGGTTGATCAATGCACATTCCCTGGTCCCCTGTTTCATAAGTAAATTATCTATGCTAGAGCACGTATTTACAAAAAACAGGGGTTTTTAGTTACAAAATAGTTACAAAATTATGATCATAAGATTGGTAAGCCACCATACCACGTCAAGGTAAACCCCGTATGGTGGTCCTATCTATTTCATTCACTAGTATGCATCAGAAAGGTATTTGTTTTGTGTTTTGGGACACATCTTTTAAATTTTGTGCTAGGGTTTTAGATCCCCTTTAAACCATATGAGCTGTGATTTAGCTGATGATGTTGTAATGGTTAAAACAAACTGTACAGCTTTGTGTTTTGGCTTTCGAGGAGACTAGACTGTCCCTAAAGCTAAAAACTATTTTTTTCATCTTTTTTTGTAATCTAATTTTTTACTTCCATTTCTGAAAGCGCTGAGACTTCTGGTAACTATAAGATAAGAGTATCTAGTATAAATAAATTTGAAGCAACTGGACTTGTTTAGTAATCATTGAAGACGTTTCACTACTCATCCGAGCAGCTTCTTCAGTTCAACTTCCAGTTGCTTCAAATTTATTTATACTAGATATACCATGACCTGGATGAATGAAAATCTTCATAGACATATAAGATAAGAGGTAAATGTAACTAGAAGTCCGTGCACATTTGTTTTTTTTAAAAAACTCAGCGGGGGATAAATGAGTTTAAATGTCTGTGGGGGGCGCAGGGGGGACAGTTGTCACGGGCCCGGGGCATTTTGGGTCTTAATGGGGGCCCTGTTGTTCGTATTCACTATTGGACTGGGTCCCCATAGCTATCAGCAGCAGAATTGGCTTCCTCCATGGATAGAAAGTAGGCGGGCTCTGCATTTTCAGCTACAGGAAGAGCAGGGAAAAGGGGAAAAGTGCTGCTGCCACTGACTGTACTCTGAGTTATGCAGCTGATGGCTAAAGGTCAGTGTGTAGCTGTGTAGCCAACTAGAAAAAGAAAAGTGCGCTAAATTTTGCTTTGAATGGCCTTACCTTACCACCTTCTTTTGTTATTCTTCTGCATCTGATGGCAGGGGTGAGGGGAAGATGACCTGGGGTGTGGGGAACATATCTCAGGGTAGGAATTTCTGCCTGTGGTACCATTCAGAGTATGAAATTGTACAGTGTGTTTGAGGTTAATATTTAGTCTCATTTTTTATTTTTCTTTATTGCATATGTGTGTTTGTTTTAAAAGAGAACAGGCTGCTGGCCATTGGGCTATAATTTTCTATTTACACCTCATGTTCTTAGTCATAAAGCAGTTTTCTCACAATGGATGTAGTAAATAACTGCACCCTCTCTACCCAGGGTTTATTGAGGGCTCAAGCTGAGTTACATTCACACTTTATCTCCATACAGTACCTCAGCAAGATAACCATATTGTAATATTAATATTTAGTCAGCACATGATAGAAACAAAACACATTTTTATCATAAACTGCTATTAAAAAAATGTTTTAGCTGTGCTTTGCAGCAGAGGTTTTTGTCCCTATTCGCATTTTTTAAATGTTGGGAAGTGTGCCTGTATTAAGCACAGTTCAGCAGGAACAGCCTGAAAAACTATAAAACTATGGTTACATAGGGAATCCCCTGTACTAAGCATAATTCACAATGTACTAAGCAGGCCCCGCAGTTGGTAAGACCAGCACTGAGTAAATATGTAATGGAGTTGCAAAAATGTGCTTGGTATAGTGACATAGTAGGCATGAGAGTGTTACACATTCACTCCTGCTTTACACTGCTTATGAATTTTAGATTTGCTGCCATGGTTACAGCAGTTTGCTGTACAATAATGGTGCCATATTGCTAATCAAAGCTTGTTGTACAGGCTGATTTACATTTGACATTAGAGATGGTTAGACTATCCCTAAAGTTAGTTAGTCTTGAAGCACTGCAGTGTACTGAATTTTCTCTTTTCCATTACAGAATGTGGAAAAAGGCCTCTAATAAAGGACAGCCAGCGTAACTCTCGTATTGTCGGAGGAGTAAATTCCCAGCCAGGAGCATGGCCTTGGCTAGTAAGCATGCAGATTAGGAGTGGTTCTGATACCAACTATGTACATTTCTGTGGTGGCACGATCCTGAACAACCAATGGGTGTTGACAGCGGCCCACTGTCTCATCAACAAAATGTAAGAATATAGGCTTTAGTTAAACAAATATTCGAGCAGGAAAACCTAAGTAATTGACTTTAACAACACTTGTTTCACAAAAAAATTTCAAAGGAGCATTGTGCTGAGCTAAACGTTGGTTGGCAATAAATAAATAAATAAAGTTCTGTCTGAGAGACAAGTGGGAAATCAAGGGAAGTGCAAGGTGGCCATAAACAAGCCAAAAATATTGCAGACAGTTGTTTTGCAATTATTGGCTGATTTTTGGGCAGATGTCAGTCTGCAAGGCCCTCCCGATATATCTTTTGAGCAATTTTTTAAATTCTGTTGGGCTTGGACTGTGTCGATATGTTGAATTTTCATAAACAGGATGATGATTTACAATTAGATAAAGAAGTAAAAACATTGTCTATTTTGAATAGTCTGCTCCAGGAAAACGAGACATCACAAGCTGCCTATCCAGAGGAATCTATGAAATTTAAGAAAAAATCAGATTTTACTCCCAGTTATGGAATCAGTCAGCATGTTTCTGTGTTTAAAGACATGGTCTCTGAGGCCTTAACAAATCTGCAGCCAAAATATCATCCAGATAATCTCACTAAATTAGAGAGAGAAGCCTTAAGAGACATCAGATCGTGGGAGGATGTACAGATTAAGCCTTCAGACAAGGGAGGAAATATTGTTATCTGGGCAAATGAATTATATATTTTAGAAGCCAAACGACAATTGCACTCACAAACATATAAGAGACTTTTTTCGAATCCGAGTGATATCTATATGAACAATTACAACCGTATAATAGAAGAGGCTTCTAAAGATTTGCTTATTTCTAATCAAGAGAAAACCTTCTTAATGGCAAATTCCCCCAGAATTGCCACCTTTTATTTATTGCCTAAGATACATAAAAATAGCCAGAAACCTCCAGGTCGACCTATCGTGTCGGGGAACGGCAATTTGACTGAGAATGCGAGTAAATTTATAGATCAACAATTAAGGAGATATGTAACTGCATTACCATCATATGTTAAAGACACTACCGAAGTTTTGGCCAAATTGGAGGGAATTCATGTTGTCAAAGACACATGGCTGGTGACTCTGGACGTTGAGACACTATACACCTCAATTAGACATCAGGATGGTATAGAGGCAGTTAAATATTTTCTGGATACAGACAGTACAATAGATAAAGATAAGGGGCATTTCCTAATAAAACTATTAAATTTCATCTTACAGCATAACTATTTTATTTTCAATAATAGCTTCTACCTACAGGTACAGGGAACAGCGATGGGCACGGCCTGTGCCCCTACATACGCTAACCTGTTCCTGGGTAAATGGGAACATGACCATGTATTCTCTGATGATCTGAATTTCTTTACAAGTTATATTCCCCTGTGGATTCGTTACATCGATGATATTTTTCTTTTGTGGGAAGGACCTTTAAACTTACTAGATGATTTCTTTGAAATCATCAATAGCAACTCTTTAAATATAAAATTAACAAAAACTGTGTCACAAAAATCAGTTGCGTTTTTAGATCTTAATATAGCAATAGATGATCATTTAAATATTATGACAGATCTTTATAGAAAAGACACAGCTACAAATACAATTTTACACTATCAAAGTTTCCATAAAGAGACAGTAAAAAAATCTTTACCAATTGGGGAATTTTTACGCCTTAGACGAAATTGTATGACCTACGAAACTTTCTCCGTACGAGCAAAACAACTGAAAGAGAGATTAAAAAGCAGGGGATACCCGAGTAAAATATTAAAACAAGCTTATCATAGGGCAGCTACCACAGACCGACATCAGTTATTAAAAACTAACTGTGTAGAAACAACCAATGACCATCAAATAAGATTTGTGACTACATTCGGACCCCAAACACCGGAACTACAAAGAATTGTTCAATCTCTCTGGCCTATTGCACGTCAAGATCCAGTATTGAAAAAAATCTTACCTGAAAAAATATCTTTTTGCTTTAGAAGGTGTCAAAACTTGAGAGATCAACTAACTAGAAGTCATTTTCAGAACAAAAAGAGGCAACCCCCAATTAAAGGCACATATAAGTGCGGGAATTGTATTTCATGCAATCTGGTAAAAACCCAAAACAAATTCAAAGATCGTTTTGAACATGTACACTACATTAACGACTATATAAACTGTAAGACTACGAACGTAATCTATTGCTTAGAGTGCCCCTGCAATAAAAGATATGTAGGGATGACAACACAGTCTCTAAATAAGAGAATACAGAAACATGTCAGCACTATTAATAACGCAGAAACTGATTTGACCAACAATAAGACTTTAAGTACAGTAGCCAGTCATTTTCTGAAGTTTCACAAAGCAAATCCCAGACAACTAAAATTTTGGGCTATTGAACATGCCACTTTAGGGATACGTGGGGGCAATATCACTGAACATCTGCTCAAAAAAGAAAGTAAATGGATTTATCTGTTGAACTCTCTTTCTCCGGAAGGTTTAAATGAGAATATTGACTTTAGCACATTTCTACGAACCTAATTAGTTATTTAGTATTTAAGCACTGTCAACATTCACAACACTATGAATGCCTCAGCATAGTATATTATCTACAGCTGATGTAGCTTATATTATATAATTTATTTTTATCACAGTGTTCACTTGTAGCACTTCATCCATCACCCTATTTTTCTATCACTGTCACTAATATAGCACTGTAGATCAGCGTTTTTGATTTCCAGCCATCACATGCCACTTTTCCATAATATATTAATAATTACTATTCAGTGTCAACATACTTCTAGATAGTAACTTTGAGTTTAATCGGATTAAAATAAATGCTTCACTTCCTATCACTTAAACTAAATCATGTTCACTATTAATTTAAGTCAATATATATGAGGTAAACTATAAACCAAATTTCCATTATGAGTAGAGATAAAAGGAGAATGTTATCCAATTATAATTGGAGTATGAGACATTATATGATCACTCACACAAATATACATAATACAGACATCACTCTGGCTTTGAGAATAAAAAAAGAACGAATATCACATTGTATTAAAAGAATAACAATATTACTACAAATACGAACAAATGATTAAGCAATAAAAAACAAAAATATGATTAATAACCATTGATGTTTATTGAATATCACAGGGTCTTTACATATATAAATAAATTAGGTACACAAAGAATTTATTCAATGAACCGGTGCAACGATGAGGCAATGCATTCCAGCCCTAAGGGGCCGTGCTAGTATAAATTAATGAGTTTAAAAAAAGTATGAGTAATCTGATTGGCTGTAATAGGTTTAAAACCACCTCTATGGAAATGACCGAAATTTCGCCTTGACAAAGCTCTTTTGCGAAACGCGCGTCGGCGTTTGAACCTGTTGTTTGTTAGAATCTCGTGCCGAGGTAAAACTGTTATGGTTGTAGGCACGAGAGCGATCAGGGACATGTAATGTTGAAAGCACCAATTTATGGTTGCTAGGGACAGATAAGGCACCACTGTTTGACTAATGCTTTGCTCAGCATTAGCATATAAATAGATATGTGCTGGATTTAGCGGCACATGGCTTTATGCTGTCTGTGCGATTTCAAGGTGGGCTCCAAAGTAAGCCCAATTGCCGAAGGTAATTTGAGGACCTGTTTTAGAGTTGGTGGAATTGCGGGAAGTTAGGCATTTCATTATATCTCCTCCGATTAAGGTTCTCCTATAGCGTCTGATGTGAAGTACTCGCCCGCCCCTTCGTGCGATTTCAATAAGTAAATGCACTGTTGTATGTAACTGCCGGCAATCTTGTGAAACAATCCCGGTTGGGGATTGAATGTGTGTAAAAAAAGCAGAGACGTTTTACGTAAATGCAAGGTATCCTAACACTAATTCTGGTAAGGGGAGGTGTGGGGAGCACCTCTGCGGTTGAAAAATTGTAAGTACCGATTTATAGCTTGGCCAATCCGCTGTGTTACTTAATTAGAAACTGATGGGGACCTGCCATTGTCTTTATATTTCCTTTATATGAAGCTCCAGTGGCAGGAGTAAGGGCTAACAGACGTGTTTTTGACTTAATTATCACGATCGGCGCCTCTAATACATTCAGCCTGATTAATGGCTAAGACTATACTTATACTTCAGCTGATAGGACAGACTGTTAATATATTCTTTGTCCGTAGTACTTACCTGCAGTATACCTAGTAGAGAAACCTACGCTAGCTGTTACTAACCGCACCCGATTTCAACTCGGGCGTTTGTTGTCTAGACGCTACAACCAAAAAGATTTTTCTCGGCAACGCGTACTAAACACAGCTAGGGATTTTGTGTATCAAGCCTGACCCCTTGTGGAGAAACAGATGCAAGTGCAGGCTCTTTGAGCAGCTTGCTGAGTAGCAAAATCCTGACAGAACAAATTGTTACTTTGTTTCAGTCCCTGTAAATCGGCTCTTAAGTAGCTTGTATAGTGGCGAAGTTCAGATACAATAAATTGCCACTTACTTTTCGGTCCCTGTAATACGTGAACCTGATACTGTTGCTAAAATTTGTAACGGTATCAAATCGAAATACATTACTGATTTAGTGATCTAAGTTTAACAAGCACAGTGTCGTTTTTGATCTTAATCTTCCCTATCTTTCCTTGTATGTGTTTTTATCCTAATTTTTTAAAGTAAGTTTAATAAAAAATAAGTAAATTTTAAATATACCATAGGTGTGCCAGTATCTTTTTCATGTGTCTATAACACAATATATTATATTAGTATATCATTACACTGTGCACCCAACACATAAATACTGTAGTGCGAGGTTTCTACTATTTAGCATACACGATATGTTGAATCGATGACAGGTCTCTAGGCCTGTTATATGATCCGATCATTAGTTCCCAGGCCATGTTAACCTAGCTAGGGTTTATTAATAATAATTAAACAATAAGTTGCACTACATAAGTTGTCAGAATTAGAAATACATAATTGATGATTGTTATTAATAACAGTCATTGATGAAACCTGCAGATACATATTAGCCAACATATCTTGACATGTTTTTCTGTTCTTCTTCAGAACACTCGAGACGCTGAGAGTGGTAATTGGAGCACGCAAGCTTTCTAAGCTAGGTTCGGAAACCCAGATTCGAAAGATCAAAAAGACGATACTTCATGAAAAGTACATGGGAGAAGGAAAACATTCTTATGACATTGCTTTGCTTCTACTGGATGAGCCCATCAAATTTAATGACTACACCCAGCGGGGCTGTTTACCTTCTGCTTCCCTAAATGTGGCACAGAAGACCAACTGCTTCGTAGCAGAATGGGGTGTTCTCAGTGAAAAAGGTAAGTGTCAATTTTTGCCTTATCATTAGTGCATGGTTACATACTTATTATTGAATTACAGTTACGAATGCCCCAATCATTTTTGGATTCAGCCCCTCAAATATGTCTGAAACTGAGCCTAATGTGACCTTTAATTTATATATTGAAATTTGAGTGCAATTAGCTTTACACAATAGATTTCACAAGGTTAACCTTTTCAATCCTTTTTTCTCCTATTTAGGTGCAGCAGTTGCAGATATCCTGCAAGAAGCAGGTGTGTTTCTCATTAATAATGAACTTTGCAACAGCAAGGAGTGGTATAATGGCAAAATATACCCATACAACCTGTGTGCTGGCCATAAGGAAGGCAAGATTGACAGCTGCCAGGTAGGAGGAATATTCAGTATACAAGCTATTGTACTTTTCCTATGCAAAAACTGTTTAAGGTTGTGTTAATTTGGCTCTTCTTTTTTCCAGGGTGACAGTGGAGGTCCCATTATGTGCAAGAGAAAGACATCTAATGATTATATTGTGGTTGGAGTGACAAGCTGGGGAACAGGCTGTGGCCGAAAGCAACGGCCTGGGATTTATATCTCTACCCAGTACTTAAGCGAATGGATTGAAAGCAAGATAACCAAGAAAGCAGAGAAAGGCCAAACTAGACCAAAGAGGTCTTTACTGAAAACAATCATATTTCCTCAACTACCCACTCAGCTACTAACAACACCGAGTCAAAAAATTAAGCTACAACCAACATATGCATTTGAGCCTAAAGTAGCCAATGAACATGTTAAAGATACAAATCCAGCTCAGCATGTCCAGATAATGCCAACAGCTGATCCTGAGCATGTGGGCTTGCACCAATATATATGGCATAGTTTGATGCAGATTTATAGACGCAGCACTGCCTACTTACGCAGCCTTCGTAATGGACGCAATGGAGGACTGAATTAACTTGGAGTTGCATTTATATCACAGTGATCTCCTGTACGAGTTATTGGACTTTAAATGCCTTTGGCACATGGCTGAAATGCTTTCACTAAAATCTACTGTGGTTTAAATAAATGGGAAATACTCTGCTGGCTCTCATAGGCAGCAAAGCAAGTGACCCCTACAAAAGAAAGCCAGAATCTGCTGTAAACAGAGTATTTTCCTCTCATATGAATAAGAGACAACTGAAGGGAGGGAAGGGTGGTTTGTCCTCAGTAGGTCTCTGTGAGAGCATTGTCGCAGTCAAACTACTTTGTGTGCCATAGGCCTATGGACTTGTGAAATAACTGTTGAACAGTCTGGACAAGGGATGTTTATTATTGCATATCCCTTTTCCGAGGAACGTAACATCATGTACCTGATTATTATTTTAATAAAGTTATTGAAGTTATTTTCAATGATTTTCATATTGGCTGTGATTTGTTATTGGGTAACCATCTCTCTTTTTTGTGTATTGGAGGCCCTGGGAATCATTATAAATTAACAGTCCTGACGTTTTTTAGGTCTAGTGTAAATAACTAGTGATGAGCAAATCTGTCCCATTTCGCTTTGCTGAAAAATTAGCAAATCTTTCAATAGATTCACGAAATGGTGAAAATGCGTCTCAAACAAAATTGTTGCGTTTTAAAAAAAATTACGTGCGCAACAATTCTTTTGACGAGCGAGACAATTCTTCTTGATATGCAACAATTCTTTTAATGCGCGAGACCATTCTTTTTGACGCTCGTTTCGCAAAAAAAATCTGCCAATGTCAAAGTGTGGAAATTCATCGCAAATCCATGCATGGCAAATTTCTTTCGTCCGTCACTATAAATAACATTCATTTGCCATCTGCAGTGAGAGAAAGACCATAACAGTTGGCTGTACCTATAACAGCTTACAAGTTCCCTTTGTATGGTGATCAAAGTTTATTCAGGGGAACTTCACCCAGACAATGTTTGCTTAATACATAATATTTTGTTCTAAGCAACTTTCCAATATACTTTAATTAAACATTTTCAATGGTTATATTCATATGTGTTACTGTAATTGCAATTGAAAGCTGTACAGGTATAGGATCTGTTATCAGGAAACCCGTTATTCAGAAAGCTGAATCGTTTTTGAAAATGATTTCTTTTTTCTCTGTAATAATAAGACAGTACCTTGTACTTGCACTTACATATGTAAAGTGGCATAAAACATTAAATAGGTGTGTGTGTAGTAAAGAGCTTTTTGGTATTACTTTTAGTTTTTCAAAGCTTAGACTCTTATAGTTCAGTTGGTAATAACATTTGTCAGCTAATAACAAAGACCTGACTTCTAGGCAGGGCTTTCCCATACTATAAATCTACTAATGTCTAAGAGAGACAGTGTACCTCTAAATTTGAGCTTTTTAACCTTACAGGCCTCTAAGACCCTATATACTGTTTTGACCACTTCCTGCCCTCACTGCTCTAGTCTGTCTATAGCTGTCAACACCGTTACAGGCACTGTATGTAATTTTAGCAGCAACTACTTAATACATCATTATCAAAAGTTCTATTCAGTGGTATATTCACTATTCATCCTAAATCAATCCTCATGTTTGTCCATTTAATTAAAACAATGCTTTCTGTGGAAACAATGGTTGCAAACTTTCTAGAAATAATGAGTTTTAAAACCTCAGGTTATCCTTCTTGGATTTGTTAGTGAATCAATGTCACCAAATCACAAAGGGACAATTAGTTCTGTGAAACTTCTTAGCAATAAATGTTCTCCTAACAGAAAAATCAGGTGTGCCTATGTGCTCTTAAAGAAATTAAAAGCAGCAAATACTTTTTAGGGGTTTAAAATGAGCTCTACCTCAGTTCAGTACATGTGTCTGAGTGCAAATCAACTGGGAAGAATTGGCTGTGTTTCATTCTGTGTTCCCCTAGATTCACTGCAGGCGCCCTAAATATAGTCTTTTTAATTTATTTAACATTGGTTGTGGCTGTGTGACCTGTGTATCCACCATTATTTCTACCTAAAAAAACATACCTCTGCCGTATCTAGTAGAATTAAGTCTAAAACAACTGGACTTTTCTGAGTTTTTCTTGAAAACATTTCACCACTCATCCGAGTGGCTTCTTCAGTTCAAATGACTGGTAGGGAATTCCCCGGTATTTAAACTCTTGATGGTAGTAGAGTCACAGACATCCAATCACAATGGTTCCATTGAACTTGTTCAGTTAGGTGTTAGCTGAAACTGACAGGTGTAAGAAGGTATGATCCAATCACAATGGTACCAAGATTCTCATTGATGAAGGTTTCGTACCGAACAATTGTAAACAGCGGCAGAACCTTTCCGAATTTTTCATGCAAGCACGAAAAAAACGGCGAAAATACGCTTGGAGCGTTTGAATGAACGCTCCGAGCATTCGTGTCTTAATAAATCTCCTCCCTTGTCATGTTGTATAGAAACGCATACAGGTGCAGATGGATAGCTGATTTACTTCAGCTACACTTTTATATCTCACCAACAATTTCTTAGATTCTATATTCCTCCCTTTTCTGTGTTATTGTTGTACATACACACTGCATGTACTCTTTTTTTAGTTTTCCATATATAATATTTTATGGATGATAAACTTACTGCCAGGCAATGAGGCAGATACAGAAAGGGACAGCAAAGTAACATGCTAACAAGCAACATGGGTTGCCGATTCAAGCTGAGCTCCCCGCTGTGACCTTACTGTTCCCCACTTCCATGTCTGGCAGCCTGTATTTATAGGTACCTGCCTTCCCTATGCACTTCATGACATCAGAGATGGGGTGGCTTGGGTGTGGGTCTATAAACAGAGCTGGATTGCCAGGTCAGGTTGGGAGTGGGTGAGTTAGGGTTTGGTGCTGGTCAACTTTTTATCGACCCAAACATCACCAGTAGCTTGGCTACTTGGATTCAGAAAGTACTGTGATTCAATTCAGTTTGACAAGGGCATTTTCATTCAACATAGTCATTTAATTCTATTTGTTAAAGCAGCAATAAACCCCTACACATGATTTGATTAGAAATGCTTCCACTTACAGTCCTAACTTACTTTCTCAGCTTAGAGGCACAGTAGCCCTACAGCTGTGAAGATCCATTGTTCCTTCATATTTCTCTTATGCTACAAAGATTTAGGCCAAGCTCAGCTAGTATTTGCATTGATTTACACCAGGGGTCTCAAACTCGTGGCCCGCGGGCCATTTGCGGCCCTCGGTACAGTATTTTGTGACCCGCACCAAAGCCTTCTCAAAAGCAATGAATGGATCGTGATTTCTATTGCGATTCAAGGGATAATGCAAGGCACGGCGGGCGGGAGCTGAACGTCTTCCCATAATAACTGTTATGATGGCATAACGTCATTTCCGCAATCAGCAGCTCCCGCCCGCCGTGCCTTGCATTATCCCTTGAAAGCCAATTTTTTGTGAAATCCCTTATGTGGCCCAGCCTCAACCTGACTTTGCCTCCTGCGGCCCCCAGGTAAATTGAGTTTGAGCCCCCTGATTTACACTGATAATTTACATTGATAATTGGGTGCACAAGACCTGTTGTCTTTATCTGTATGAATTTTTGTAGTCACACTTTCATTGCAAAATTGTTTAAGTGCTTAGCATGACTTTCCCTTTTTTCCATCTTTAAGTCTGTTATTCAAACCATTGTTTGGTTGCAAGAGTAAATTGGACTCTAACAACCATAAAGCTGCAAATATTCCAAACTGGCATGCTGCTAAAAAAAGCTAAATAATAAAAAAACACACACAAAAAAAGAACAATTGCAAATTATCTCAGAATATCTATTTCTACAGCCTACCAAAAGTTATTTATAATTTAAATGTGCACTGCCCCTTTATACACTGGTTTAAATTTACTAAAATCATCAGTTCACTTACCCTTACCAATGCTCTAGCCACCAATCGTATCTTTTCCTTCACTGTGTGGTTGTTTGGGTAATTGCACTTGTGCAATTTCACACTTATATTACTAAATGGGCCTTTTTGTGTCTCAGCAAGTCTGAAAACTGTGAACTGACTGCAGGTGCTTGGCATTGTAGCTCAACAATGGCTGATAAAGCCCCAAAATGGGCATTCCTATTGAAACCTTAGCATATGTTAGGAGGCATACCATATAAAGTGTAATGCGGCATTGTTATTTTTGTTATTTCCATATGTAGTAAATATGGTTTCTTAAATGTTATTCAATTTTAATGTGCACTTTGGCCTTTTTATACAGTACTCCAATTTGTGCCAAAACCCAAGAACAGCTGTAAATTAATGCCCAAAATGGAATGATCTTATATTCTTTATTGATTTCTGAAAATATATTTTTGAAGCTACAACTTTAATCTGCTTTTTAGTTTCCAAAGTGCCCTCTGTACCTCTTTATTCCTCAAGGCATAGATGAAAGGATTAAGTAGTGGTGTTAAAATAGTATACAACATTGATAGGATCTGGTTGAGACTGGAGGCATTTGCAGTAGTTGGACGCACATATACAAAGATCATTGTACTATAATATATTGTAACAACAGTCAAATGAGAAGCAAAGGTTGCACTTGCCCTTCCCCTACCTGATTGTGTAGATATACCTAGCACAGTAGAGAGTATCTTTAAATATGATAGTAATGTGATTAGGCAGGATCCCACCAATGTAAATGATGCCAGTAGGAAAATGAGGGTCTCTGTGTGCCGAATATCTGTGCATGACAACCTAAGAATTGGGGAGATGTCGCAGAATAAATGCTGTATATGATTAGAGCCACAGAATTTTAGTGATGAAATAAGAAGGACAGAGGACATGGTGAATATAAAACCAAATGACCAGCAACATCCAACTGATCTGCTACAGAACTGGGAGGTCATCAGAGAGTGATAATGCAAAGGCTTGCAAAGGGCAAGATATCTATCATAAGCCATGACGGCTAGAAGGAAGCATTCGGTTGAGCCCAGGGATCCAAAAAAATACAATTGGGTAAGGCAAGCAGCAAATGAAATTGTAACGTCCCCTGAAACAGAATAGTGGATCATTTTAGGAACAGTCACAGAAATATAACAGATTTCCAGTGCAGCAAGGTGACTGAGAAAGAAGTACATTGGGGTGCAAAGAGATTTTTCGACCCTGCAGACAATGATAATTATCAGGTTTCCACTCAATGTTAACACATATATAACACTAAAGGATACAGAGAAAGACATTTGTCCAACGGGAGATCCCCAAAGCTGTAGAAGGGTGAAGAAAGTAACCTGGGAATTATTTATATTTTGCATTTCCATTAAATTGTGTTGTACCTTTGAGAGAGAGTAGAAGAAAAATAATGTTTTTTACTATATGTATATATATATATATATATATATATATATATATATATATATGTATTAGGGCTTAATATGTATTTGTGTTTGGATTCACAGATATAAATATTAGATTTCCATTTCATAGTATTGGATAAGCAAATATCAAGTTTCAGCTGCAGATGCATAGATAAATAAGAAACCACACACATACACCAAGAAAATGGAAAAATAAAAGTAATTCCATCTATCTTACCTAATGTCTGGATATTTGAGAACCATTCTTTAGTGGCCAGTCTAGTTTAGCATAGTAAACTGAGATTGTTCTAAGCATGACAATTTATCTCTTATTTGTAAATATTTCCAAATTTATTGATATGTCAAATTTAATTATGTTTGTATAGGCATTAATAGGCTCCATATAATCCTGCTTACTTGTGGCCAATCAGTGCTAAGAATGAATATAGCAGGACAGTTTTAACAATGTTGGCTGCATCAGTAATGTAGGGACCCATAGGGTTAATCTGCTCCTATGGCTTTAAACCCTACCAATTCCTGATTTCTGCTGTTACTGGGCAAAGACCCATGTATCAGTTTAAAGTTATGCACTTATACCTATTGGTTATTTGGGTTGACCCCACCCCTTGCAATCCAATATAGTGTTTAGCAGGAGGGTGTGGCTTCCTCTTTGGCTGCCTCTGTGTCTCAAAAACAGGTCACTGAGCCTGGGATCAGAAATAGGCCCCAGTAAAGCAATTTGCCCCAGAGTTAACATCCACTCTGGTGAAGTCGGGGACAGGGCCCCGTGAATGAGGATTAGTCAGAATAGCAGAACTGTAAGAGCACTCTCTAGAAGAGTGAGATAGCTAGAACTAGATAGCAAGGGCAGTACAGGTCCCAAACAGAAGGACAGCTGGAAGTACCCTTCCATCCAGCAATGTTGCCTTAGCTTAGGGCCACGGGTAAGTGACAGGATACAGGTTAGTGCAAACCCTGATCCATGCCTGGCCGTAGGACCCACACAAGTTAAAGGTTATCAACCTGAGGATTGGAGTAACTATCCAGACTGCCTTCCAAAGTGGTGGCAAAGCAGTGCTTTACCCTGCCCAGTCTCCCAAAAGAGGTGGGATAAACCAGTGGCATCCTCCCTTGTTATCCTCAGTGGGTTCTGCTATATCTGCCTGTATGTGAGTACATTGCTATAACCCTGCATTTCATTTGTCTCTGACAATAAACTTGTACTATAGTGCAAGAACCTTCTGGCATCCATGTTTGCTAATCTGCACTACACACAGCTACAGTGAGTTATAGTTCCAATACACCCTTGCTCCGCATGGTCTCTTCCATATAGCGAAGGCCCATCCTGTCTAAGAGAGTCGCATGTACATCATGCTCTAAATCATACTAGCCTGGGTTTTAACTTTTTTATAGCCAAATAGGGGTTACAGTAACATGAGAAGAAAATCCAAAAACATGAATTATTATAGCAAGAAATCTCTAGTACTGGCATTGCATATCACCTGCTATACTTGGCGCTTTTAGGCGATTCTCCAATAAATAGTGAAGCCTGGAAAGTGCTATTAGCTGGAAAACTGCAAAACTGATCATCTGTTAAGAACAGGGCTGTTACATCAGTATGCACTGGATGCACATTAAACATATGTTTTCAAATAGAACATAACTGGCCAGTGTTTTCTGTATATAAACTTGAACTTAAATGGTTGCAATGGGTAAAGGGGACCTGATATAAATGGTAATGACTATATATTCTCACGTATATTCTAAAGATACAACATTATAAAACTCTTACCCAGTGACAGTGATCCCCAACCAGTGACTCGGGGGCAACATGTTGCTCACCAACCCCTTGGATGTTGCTCTCAGTGCCCCCAAACCAGGTAGTTGTTTTTAAATTCCTGACCAATTTTAGCCCTTATTTGGCAACTCTATGCACTTTTATGATGTTTGTGTTGCTCCAAGTCTTTTTACATTTGACTGTGGCTCACGAGTAAGAAAGGTTGGGGATCCCTGGTCTAAGGCTTGTTGGGCAGTGTGGTAAAAATATTATTTTAGTGTACTCACTGTAGAATGGTTTTCAGGCTGCAAAGTTTCTTCTTCATGCATATGGTCAAGACACTCTTTTCAACACTCGCTTTTAAGACTAAAAGCTACACTGTTTACACACATAAAATATGAATCTTAAACTATAAATACAAGAACAAATCCACGATGGTTCCAGTATATATTCAGAGTATACTAGTTCTGCTGTCTTAATGTAATGTCATTCACTCACTTATACCGTGCTGGTGCTGATTTGTTGAATGAAAACAAATAAACCCTAAATAAAACCACATCTTGCGCAATATGGTCCACTGACAAGTCACTTTATAAAGGCATCTACTGTGTGTATAAAATGGGGCTGCTTTAATGAATGGTACTCCCTCTAGAATTGCATTACTGTGTGTTGTCTAAATTGCACCCCAGGGGATAAATATATCAGGGAATAACTAATTAATGTCATTGGGCTTTAGCTCTCATGTCCCAGAGTCCTAAAAAAAAGTGTACTCCTTATTTGGTTTGCTAGCAACCAATTAAAGACTTGATGGCAATGCCTGCTAGGAACCTCAGGACAATCACCCATAAGGAGTCAACAGGGGCCTGCTAGAATCACTTTTAAATATGCATCTTTGACATGTACCTTGTAAATATAAATAAAAATAAAAACTTAAATAAGTTCATACCTTCGCAGTGCAGCTCTCCTCCTGGCCTAATATACTAAAGAATGGGCTATATTCCATACAAAACACTGCTTCTGACCTGAAATACATCAATTCAAGTTTTAAATTAATTTAGGTCTAACATGTAACGTTTGGAGTCCCACTGCCCAAGCCTCTTGATAAAACCATCACTAAAACCGAACATGGATGCTTCTGTAGCCGCATCAATGCGAAAGGAGTGAGACTTACAAGCATCATGTGCAATACCCAGTTTCTGTAAGCATTGTTTAAATACATATTCAAACTGAAATTTAGAAACAAAGGAACCATCCAAATGAATGAATTAGTTTGCATCCAAGATTCAGGCCATGCTTCACAGCACCAATGTGTCTGAAAGATTACACCGAATCCTGTTGATTCTGCTGCTACATCCCAATAAAGGTGAAGAGCTGAATTTTCGACAAAAGCTATCTTGCTACAAGTTTTATCATTATAATTTACTAAAATATTCCACCTTACTAATAAATCAATTTTGACCACATTTGTAATCCAAATGTGCCATTTAGGGATAATAATTCCAACTGTAAGTTGAATCAGTCTTCGGTTGAAAACCCAGCCAATTGGAATTATTCTAGCTGCAAAATTCAGGTGATCTATCAGGGATTGAATCTGCTTTAGCATCAACTTTTTAGCCTTTAGCACCACAGATATTAAACTTTTCAACTTCGGCAGTTTTGCTTTCAGCAACCTAAATTCCATTTTGTTGGAGTCTCTCTCGATCCCTAAAAATTGCAGAACGTGTGTTGGCTTAACAGTCTTATCCATAGCTTAGAGATACCAAATTTTTGCTACATAAGCAAAAAAGTGTTAAGAAGAATGTTGCAGGTGTCTGTGCAGATAGGGCCAACAAATTGTCAAGATGCAAACTGTCACGATCTCCCTGAGGAGACGCTGTGGAGTACCGGGAAGGTGGGAGCCTGAAGACTGGGTAACCCGGAGTGTAACCATAAGTCACAAAACTGGTGTCGGAGGCCATGTTGAAAGTGAAGAACTTTAATAAACTTAGTGATGTAACCGAACACACAATGGATATACAAACTGAATGTAGAACGGCAGGCAGAGGCAGAATCCAAAAACAGGCAAAAGGTCAGGGCAAGCGGCAGTCAAGCGAAGTCAAGGACAGGCCAAGGTCAAAACCGGGAAATCAAGGCAGGACTAGAAAGGACTCAGGAACAAGGCAGAAGGCAGGATCAGGACACGGAACTTGGAACCAGCGGGAACAAGAACAGACACAGGAACAGGGAACACGAAGGCAGGGTCACGAGAGACAATTAATGACCAAGCAAGGGGCAATGGTCAGGGAAAGGCTTATAAAGGGTGAAGATTAGGAGATGGGAAACACATGAGGTTAATGAGGTGGGCGGAGGAAAGAGAGCAGACAGAAAGTAGGAGACAAGAGAAGAAACAGACAGACCGAAATGCCTCCAGTGGCTACAGAGGCAAATGCATGCCGCCAGGACCACCAGAAGTGGTGTTCGAAACCTGGCTGATCCTGACATTACCCCCCCCTTGAGGATCGACCACTGGGCGATCCCGGGATTGGGTGGAAATATTTTAAACATTTTCCTACCAAAAATGTCCTTAAGGCTTGCAGTCCAAAAAATGTCCAGAGAGACCAAAAACAGAAAATCCTGGCCCAAAACCACATTGGAAAATAATATAAAAACAAAACGAAAAACATAAATTGGACCAAAGGAAAAAATTACTAGAAAAAATCCCAAACAAAGTGGACGCCAGTACAGGTGGTTCATCAAAAACAGAGGCCAGAATAGTAGATAAATCAAGTCTAGGAACCACATCTGGGACATCAGAAGAGCCAGAACAAAAAAGTCACCAGGAACAGAAGTCAAAGCCAGAGGGTTGTCAGGATAAGAAGCCGGAATCAGAGGGTCGTCAGGATAAGAAGCCGGAATCAGAGGGTCATCAGGAACAGAAGCCGAAGCCAAAGGGTCGCCAGGAACAGAAGCCGAAGCCAAAGGGTCGCCAGGAACAGAAGCCGAAGCCAGAGGGTCGCCAGGAACAGAAGCCGAAGCCAGAGGGTCGTCAGGAACAGAAGCCGAAGCCAGAGGGTCGTCAGGAACAGAAGCCGAAGCCAGAGGGTCGTCAGGAACAGAAGCCGAAGCCAGAGGGTCGTCAGGAACAGAAGCCGAAGCCAGAGGGTCGTCAGGAACAGAAGCCGAAGCCAGAGGGTCGTCAGGAACAGAAGCCGAAGCCAAAGGGTCGCCAAGAACAGAAGCCGGAACAGGAGTGTCGCCAGAGTCAGGAGCCGCAGCAGATGAGACGCCAGGGTCAGGAGCCACAGCGGATGAGACGCCAGGGTCAGGAGCCACAGCGGATGAGACGCCACACAAAACACCCATTACAGGTGGAGGACCATCATAGACACCCATTACAGGTGAAGCACCATCAAGCACACCCACTACAGGTGGAAGAGAGATGCCCAGGGAAGCAACAAGACCACCACTCACTGCAACAGGACTGGCAGAGTCTGCGACAACAGAACCACCAGATCCACTAGCAGGGAAGGTAGACCCAGAAGCAATTTTGTCCTCAGAGGCAGGTGGCAGAAGCATTGGCACTGAAGAGAGAACAGGCACGACCGCTGACACAGAGGCAGGAACAGCCACAACTGCTGGCACAGGAGCCATCACGGGCAGGACCGCTGGCACAGGAGCTGGAACTGATGACTGGAGAACTGGCACGGAGGCAGGAGCTGATGGCTGGAGAACTGGCTCAAGGAAAGGAGCTGGTACAGACATGACTGCTGGTACGGGAGAAGGCAGCCGTCGGGGTGCAGGCACAGGAGGCGGCACTGGCTGGATGGCAGACACCGGAGCAGGCACTGGCTGGATGGCAGACACCGGAGCAGGCACTGGCTGGATGGCAGACACCGAAGCAGGCACTGGCTGGATGGCAGACACCGGAGCAGGCACTGGCTGGATGGCAGACACCGGAGCAGGCACTGGCTGGATGGCAGACACCGGAGCAGGCACTGGCTGGATGGCAGACACCGGAGCAGGCACTGGCTGGATGGCAGACACCGGAGCAGGCACTGGCTGGATGGCAGACACCGGAGCAGGCACTGGCTGGATGGCAGGAACCAGCAGGTTAACAGCAGGTGCTAGAGCAGACAGCAGCAGCTTTTGGGGAGCCGTCACAGGAGCAGACAGTTTTCGGGGAGCCGTCACAGGAGCAGACAGCTTTCGGAGAGCCTGCACAGGAGCAGACAGCTTTCGGGGAGCCTGCACAGGAGCAGACAGCTTTCGGGGAGCCGGCACAGGAGCAGACAGCTTTCGGGGAGCCGGCACAGGAGCGGAGACTGGCACAGGAGCGGGCAGGGAGTCAGCTGACACTGGAGCAGTCAGCTTTCGGGGAGCCGGCACAGGAGCAGACAGCTTTCGGAAAGCCGGCACAGGAGCGGAGACTGGCACAGGAGCGGGCAGGGAGTCAGCTGGCACTGGAGCAGTCAGCTTTCGGGGAGCCGGCACGGCAGTGGAGTCTGGCACAGCGGTGGAGTCTGGCACGGCAGCGGAGTAAAGTTCAGAGCTGGACCGCCAGAGGGCTGGTAGAGGCCCAATCCGTGGGAAAGCTGGCAAGGGACCAAGCCGCCTGAGAGCAGGTACCAGAAAGATAGACAAATACGCAGGTGCTGAAGGCTGGGCATCCGGCCCTGGAGCAGGTAGCATGGAGATAGCCAGCATTGGAGCAGACACTGGAAGCTGGGCAGCCGGCACCGGAGCAGACAGGGGGATAGCTGGCAGTGGAGCAGACAGGGAGATGGCCGGCACCGGAGCAGACAGGGAGATAGCTGGCACTGGAGCAGACACTGGAAGCTTGGCTGCAGGAACTTGAGCAAGAGACTGGTTTTTAATAGACAGACTCACGAACTGGGGTTCAGGTCTGAGAGACTTGAAAATGGTCACAGGTTTGATGTCAGACTGCCGAACAGCCAAAGCTGACAGGGGAGCAGTTACAGACTGAACTGAAGGTAAATGAACAGACATGGGTTTAATGGCAGTTTGAATCTCGTCCTCATCAGAATCCACATCTTCCCAATCTTCATAATCAGAAAAATCAGTATAGTCATCTTCACAGTCTAGTTCCTCATCATAAAAATCATAATAGGAAGGAACAGTAGGCTGGTGGATATTCAATATATTTAACTCAACAAGCTGTGAATATCTTGGGACTGAAGGGGTAAACGGGAAAGGTTTTACAGAACCGGCAGTCCCAGTGGCACTTGAAGAGAATGAGTCAGAGGTAACTGGGAATAAATCCCCAGTAAAAGTAGCTTTCAGATAGGACAAAAAAGCACAGGGTTCCTCCAAAAAACTGGCCTTTTCAGCAATGCACCATTCCACCCATACACGAGCATCTCCCTCTAGGAGATAACGAGCTATAAGTCTACTCCTTAAAGGATTAGTGGCTTGTACAAAAAATGGAGCAGAACTTAAGGCTTTACATGAAAGCAGAAAGGCAGAAAAAGAATCTTCCTCACCTTTGTATTTCTTGAGGGTAGAGAGCCAAGGAGCAGTAGAGAGTTGTAGTTCAACATCACAGGACATGGAGGAGTTACCAGCAGGCTCCATTTTGTATGGCTTGGTCATTCTGTCACGATCTCCCTGAGGAGATGCTGTGGAGTACCAGGAAGGTGGGAGCCTGAAGACTGGGTAACCCGGAGTGTAACCATAAGTCACAAAACTGGTGTCGGAGGCCATGTTGAAAGTGAAGAACTTTAATAAACTTAGTGATGTAACCGAACACACAACGGATATACAAACTGAATGTAGAACGGCAGGCAGAGGCAGAATCCAAAAACAGGCAAAAGGTCAGGGCAAGCGGCAGTCAAGCGAAGTCAAGGACAGGCCAAGGTCAAAACCGGGAAATCAAGGCAGGACTAGAAAGGACTCAGGAACAAGGCAGAAGGCAGGATCAGGACACGGAACTGGAGCTTGGAACCAGCGGGAACAAGAACAGACACAGGAACAGGGAACACGAAGGCAGGGTCACGAGAGACAATTAATGACCAAGCAAGGGGCAATGGTCAGGGAAAGGCTTATAAAGGGTGAAGATTAGGAGATGGGAAACACATGAGGTTAATGAGGTGGGCGAAGGAAAGAGAGCAGACAGAAAGTAGGAGACAAGAGAAGAAACAGACAGACCGAAATGCCTCCAGTGGCTACAGAGGCAAATGCATGCCGCCAGGAACACCACAAGTGGTGTTCGAAACCTGGCTGATCCTGACACAAACAAATCCAAAAACAGATGCAAAACAAAATCTGAACCCGTTTCAAACTTAACAGACCATTCAACAAAGTTAGCAAATATCTCAAAATGATTACAAGAAACGGCACAACCCATAGGCAAACATTTATGTAATAGTAACTACCCCAAAGAAAAAACCTAACAAAAAATAAGAATTTGGATGTATAGGTAACATCCTATTCCACACAATCTATGCAACTCTATGCCTATCAAAAGATGTGTATTCCACAGAGAGCATGCCTGGGGAAATACCATCATTTACTGATAAGCCATAAGGGTATGATAAATGATGAATTAAACTAAATTAACCTGTTTCCTTTTTTAGGCACAACACCCAGGGTGATAGTCTCATATTCTGTAATGGGATATCATCAAAAGGCCCTGCAATATGGTTAAGAGCTAGTTCTGTGTCCAATTTCTCTCTCACAATGTCTGGATGTTGTTGAGCAGATTTTAAATGTTCAAGTGTTTAAAGAGGCAGGGGACCGAAATTGGGGAATTTTTCACACAATGTATTAGAATATAAACAGGCTTGGAGCCATTTAGTAAAGGTCCTTGCTACAGGTCTACACCCATCTTCTACACTGTCACCTTTACCCTCAGCTTTTTAAAAAAATCCTCTGCTGAACGCAATAATGAAAGCATATCAGTATAATCTTCCCTCAAAATTGTTTCTTTCACTGTACTAGATAAGTGTAAGGCTAGAGGAGTAGCTTGACACACAATAACATCTTTATAACTAGTTTCAGGAACTCCTGTGCTTAACTGCATATGCGCCACACCAGGAGTGACAGAAAGATTAGCTCCAGATTACCTGGAGCTTTAAATAAATGACATAGTTCCTGCAGCAGGGTAGAACTCTGCTTCGTGCTGTCCTGTGCCCGTTGCTCTGGTTGTCGTGGGTCAGCTGGAACCACGTGTGATGAAACAGCCAATAACTTTCTCACCTGCAGCTCTGCCCCTGCAGCCAACACAGAGAAAAGACCTGCTCCAGCAACGTTCCCAGACAGGTGAATTAACCCTTAATATGCCAGCAACCCTCTAAGCGCACTCTGCGCCATACATTCTATGACATGTGTTTGCACTTTCTAAATTAAGAATACATTAACTCTATCTGAAATGAAGTAGCTCTTAAAATATTTTTTTTATGAAAAGTAAAAGTTAAAGACAAATATTAAAGGTTAATATGGTAGAGTTTTTCAGATGATTAAATTTAGGGTCTGTCATTTCTGTGGAATGTTTCAATCCAAATTTGAAGCAGATGAAATTGTTGATGGTGGTTCCCCATATTCTGTAGGGCCTTGGCCAAATACTCCTTATGAGCATTTATTAAAGTGCCATGATTACGTTAGGGATGAAAGTTTAAGTACAGAGTGTAAAAATTAGAATTTGGGCTGCTAATTATATACTCACACCTCTTCGTTGTTGATATTCTCAATTTTGGTTTGAGGAAGCCCAATAGTCAATCTCTGCCCACTAGTATCATGTAGATAATATAAGCCTTACATCTAAATGTATGAGTATATATTAACATATTTAACACTCATGTACCTGGTATAAAAGTTAAATATTTGTTATTATCTGTAGAACTCTGCTTTTTTCTTTTAGTTTATCTGGGGCAAATGGAAAGTTTTATGCTGTAAGGGCCTGTGCTCGACTCTTAATTGATTTGATGTCAGGACTAAGGAGGAAGATAGAGTATAAGCAGTAGCGATGGGCGAAATATTTCACCAGGCATGGATTCGCGGCGAATTTCCGTGTTTCGCCATTGGCAGATTGTTTCACAAAACGGATGAAAAAATTCACCGCACGTCCAAAAATTGTCACCGGCGTCAAAAAAGAATAGCCGCGGGCGACAATTTTTTTTGCCGCACAACATTTTCGGAGTTTTGTGATTTTTTTCGCCGTTTCGCAGATCTTTTGAAGGATTTGCAAATTTTTCGGCGAAGCGAAATGGAACAGATTCGCTCATCACTAATAAGCAGCATAACAGTCCAGAAACACGGTACCAGAAGGGTTAATCAGTCTCAAAATGTGTTCCAGGCACAGGTCTGTTCAGGTGGCAAACAAGATGGTCAGAAACAGGCAGGAATGTCAATTTACAGCACACCCAGGAGCTTACTAAGAAAGTCCTATATTGGGGTATTGAACCCAGGTCTCTGGTGTGTATTTATTTTAAATTTTTGCACCAAGCACAATTGTCACACGCCGGCAGCATCACACGCATTGCAATTATAGCAGATTTAATGGCCCTTTAGGCTGATGCCACACATAGCGTATGGCGTATATTTTCGGCAAGTGTTAAACACTTGCCGAAAATATCGCCATACGCTCCTACCTGTGCCTGCACCTGAATAAATGAGATACGCTCAGGTGCAAGCACATGTATCCGAAATACGCATAAAACCTGCACCTGAGCGTATCTCATTCATTCCGGGGCAGGCACAGGCAGGGGACATATGGTGCATATGGCGCATATTTTTGGCAAGCATTTTTCAGCTTGCCGAAAATATACGCCATACGCCTGGTGTGGCATCAGCCTTAGACCTACAATAACACTGAAACTAAAACACTGAACACTTAAAAACACTGGATTTTGCAAATTGTGATTGTGCTTAAAATTTGTTCACTGTATTGTACTCCTGTATTTTTGGAAGTTTAAATGTTGTCTGCTATGTAAATATGTGCCCTAAAACCCAATTCAGCAGTAAACTGCAGTGGTGTTTCTTTAGCAAACAATTTTTTTTTGTAGTGTAGAGTAACAGCACATTATATTTTGATGCATACAAAACCTTTCATTTTATGGTATTACTGGTCCTTTTATAAATAAATGCAGAACTAAAGGTTTCTCTCTTGAGCTTTGCAAAATCAAGTTTAGTCGTTCTGTGCATGTTCCTTAGGGATGTTAAGTTCCTTTAAAACCTCAGTCAGAAACTGCACCTGCACTGCAGAGAATCAAAGCACATCCACACTGGTAGGTATTGGTATTTTCAGCATTTTCTTTTTTAACTTTATTTTTATTCTATTTAACCTTCTCTGCATTTAAGAGAATGCATGTTGTATAAGTCTATTCACATGACAAATAAAAGTTACAGTTCTAAACTATGAGGTTGTTTGATTTTCACATTTATGCTTTAGTATTTTGTAGAACTATTGTATAATGGCCGGCGAGCCAAACTAATAAATAAAAGGAAGGGTTAGGGAAGAAAGGGGGGGGGGTTGCATTTAAGTATAATTGTTTTACCAATTATCAAAGAGTATGTAACAATCCCTGCCTATATAGTCATAGGTAAAGGGGCAATATACATGAGTGCAATGAATGAGATAACAAGAGATAACAGATTCCTGGAACAAAATAAAATAGGATAGAGATGTTCTGTCTGCACTCTGTCTGCCTGAGCTATCCTCTGCAGTCTGTCTGTATCTACTGCCTGTCTGTATCTACTGTGTTGCTCTTTGCTTGTATACAACATGTACCGCAATAACGCAACAAACAGAACAGCATAGCTGCACACATAGAATTAGTCCTGAAGTTGCTTTTTTGTAAGATGCCACTCTGGTTGCTATGATATCTCTGTGTATTAAATGTTTCCCATAGACTTCAATGAACTGGAATCTAGTGGGAATCAGCGCTTTCTAGGCTATATTAATTACATTTGAACAATAAACCTCTCATAAATAGGGATACCAGGGTTTTTTAGAGTTCTGGTTGGTGGGCCCTTGGTTTTCCAGACTGGCACTGGGCTGCACACAGTCACCGTTCACAATATACCAGGCACTTGGCCAAAGAAATATGGGGGGTTATATATTTATTTATTTTAATAAAGGCCTGGAATGACCTGAATTTCTACAATCTTGAAATAATATGCATGTTTGGGGATAAGTTACCCCTTTTGTTCTACAACACTGTGTGAAATACAGTATAAGGAATACAGACACAGTTCTGCAAAATAAAACCTCTATTTTCTATATTCATATGCAGGGTACATCATAAATGGCACCAGGTCTTTTTACATTGCTTATGGAAAACTCTGTGTCAGTGTGTGGGGTTTTTACATAAGGGACCTGGTTGCCATTATCCTGTCCTTCAAACTATCGGTCTGCCCTTTGTGTTTAATTTGAATCAAAGAAGGATGACAAATCTAAATTTTAGAATTAAGTTATGTAGGTTAAACAAAAGTAAATTGTATTTTTTATGATCTCATAGCACTACAGCTATTTAAAAAGTTTTGAATATTTCATCTGACACAGAATGCTTGTTTGCGGGCCTTGCCAGTACAATACATGGAAAATAGAAATGATACAAGCTGGGTCACAGAATTCACACTACTGGGATTGACAAATGACCCAATGGTTGAGCTCATCCTCTTTGTGTTCTTTTTGGTGGTATATATTGTGACTTTGCTAGGAAATTCTTTGATGATCATCACCATCACTTTGTCCTCCACTCTTCAGTCCCCTATGTATTTCTTTCTTCGAAGCCTGTCTATGGTAGATATAAGCTTTACCTCCTCCACTGTGCCAAAACTCCTGTTGGATTTTCTTTCTGAAGTGAAAAGGATCTCTTTTACTGGATGTGTGGCTCAGTTATATTTATTTATATCCTTTGGAGGAATTGAGTGTGTTCTTCTTGCTGCTATGGCAGGTGATCGCTATGTGGCCATTTGTATGCCCTTGCGCTACAAAGAAGTAATGAGCTGGAAAGTGTGCGTGGTGCTAACAGTGGCATGCTGGATTATTGGTCTGCTAAACTCTCTGGTTCACACAGTCTTTACATTTCATTTACCATTCTGCAAGTCTGAAGCTATCAACCATTTCTTTTGTGATATTCCCGCACTTCTCTCCCTTTCCTGTGCAGACACAAGGGCCAATGAATTAGTTGTGTATATTGCAGGAGGGTCAGTAATTCTGGGGTCTTTTGTTATAACCCTTCTATCATATATTTTTATTGTTCTAACGATAATACAAATTAAGACATCATCAGGTAGACTTAAAGCCTTTTCTACATGTGCTTCCCACTTAACAGTAGTCACACTTTTCTTTGGAACCATTGTATTCACATACATCCGTCCCACATCTACATATTCACTAGACCAAGACAGGGTAGTTCCTGTACTCTATGGGATTATCATTCCTATGTTGAACCCTATCATTTACAGTTTCAGAAATAAAGAGGTTCAAGGAGCTATAAGGAAGGCCATTCTGAGAAAACTTAGGTTAACTATACTAAATAACAATTTAGCAAAATCAAAAAACAATAATACATAGTTCACATTATGTAAGTCAAAACAGACTTAGTGAAAGTAGAACGTGGCCCAGGTGCACCAGCCCTAAGCAGGGGGAACAAAACCTCCGTTTGTTAAAATATTCTACACCTCAGTAATATTTTGTATTGTACAGACAAGCATTAATGATTCTGCCATGGGACAAGGTGAACAGGAGTTGATTCCAGGGGTGGCAACATTTAGCTGTTATATCGCAGAAGCAGGAAGCACAGTTGCAGGAAGGATGATTCAGGGTACGTGGGGCAGAGGGTGGTCCCAGAATACAAGCTTATTTGAAGATTTCCAAGTTGGACATTATGCGCCACCAATTACTCTGGAGTTCTGGGGGAAATGCTGCTTTGTGGGTAAAAAACTATTTGGATCTAAATGTTGCATATTACTGTTACTGCTGCTAAATGTGTATTGGTTGTAACTTTAAGCAACTCTGTCTCTCATGAACAGATTTTTTTTAAGAGAAAAAAAGTATTTTAATAATCAAAAGTGGAACTGTAATGATCGTCACTAATTATCAGGTCTTGTAACCTTTAGCAACCGATATGATGTTATACCTTCTGTCTGTATGTATTAGACCTGATGCAATTACATTATTGTATTTTGTACAGGTGTCAATTTTTATGTGTTCACAATTATTTTTACCTCTTTATCCACTTGTTGCTGGCTCCCATGTTGAACACATTTATTTATTGTTTAAGGAATAAAGATAACCAATACAAATCTATGCTGAAATGAAACTAACCATTGGTAATTAGGGTTGTAAACCAAGAATACAAATATAATAAAGACAAAATCTTTGTGGTACTCCAGGCAAACGTATTTATTATTATCATTGAAAAGCATACATTTATTGTTTTACTGATAATAAAAAAAACATTTGTCCAGAGTACTGCTCAAAATGTTCATCTTTATTGCTATATGGGTAATATTTGTAATTATGGTTTATCTGTTAGAAACACAGTTGGTCCAGGGCAGCGTGCTGGGTTCTTATGTCTGCTTCACTATGTATAGGCTATTTCTTTATTTCCTGCCTCTATATATTTATGTTCTTCTGCTTCAGGGTAGTCATTTTACAAATATCTTAGGGTAACTTTGGGGGCCCACCAATGAGATCTTTTTCCTAAGCCTATTGTTACCTTAAAGCAGCCCTGCTTACCATATAAAAGTATATTGGCATTTATTACCTAACACCAATTTAAACTCTATTACCCCCAGAAAAACTTGACTACAAAGGATATATCTGAATGTGCTAAATATAACATCTAAAACTGTAATTTTTCTTATGGAATTACAGTCATGGAAAACAGACTATTAATTAACCATTAATCATTTAGCTTGTATGTTTAAATATACGGTAATCCTATATTGATAATAATGGGTCAGTCTAAGAAAAGGAGCAGTGGGTAATTATATAAAGGAGTGAAAACAAGAAATACTGTATGCCTTCACAGCCTTTCTTCAGTTTTGGCCATCAAGCCTAGATTAGCCACTTCTTCATTCAGTTACAATACAAAGACCAGATTTTACTTCAGTATCTTGGGTTGTATGAATTCTTACATGAGCAAATACAATTTAGATGCTTCCAAACCTGAACTATTGATAAGTCTTGCTTCTGTTCAAGCACTATATAGAGCGATTCATATACGTTAATAAGCGATCACCAAATACTATAAATGATTGGGATGCCCATGCCCTGAACCCATCGCTTGAACACAACCTTCAATGTTTCCTAAAACAACAGGTCACTCACTGCTTCAGATTGGTGGGCCAGGTGCAACGCCCCTAACCTGCAGCAAGTGGAGAATCCAATCAGCAAAAAATAGATTTTGTGCGCACTCCACAGGATCTCAATTGCGATAAAAAAAAAATTCATTTTTACGTCATCATTTAATAATGTGAAATAAAGTTGTATTTTTTTACTGCAATTGGGATCCTGTGGAGTGTGTGCTAAATCTATTTGTGCCAATTGTATGAATTTTTACCGAAAGAATTTTAAGCATAGGTTTTTTCAAAATGCCTCAGGTATGCATAAAAGCTGGCTGCTTGCTTATTTTAAGCATATATTGTATATTGTTTTACTACAGAGACTTTACTTACTTACAAAAACATGTATTTAATATATAAATGCATATAAAAAAACTTTCATTTTAGTGTTACTGTTTCTTTTAATAGACACACTTCATGGCCTTATAGCGATCAAACTTTAATAGGACTCACTATTTTATGAAAAAAAGGAAGGTGACTGGGAAAAAGTGACCATTCCAAGCATTCATCTACACATAGAAGCATCTTATTTATATTCTTTAGACAGAAAACTAGTAGTCCCACTGTTTTATGCTAGAGATTGGGCTCCCTTGTGTCAGGAAACCCACAGAGTCTAATAAAGTCTCAGAGGAGAACCATGATTATAAATTATGCATTGAGGTTAGGCGAAGGGTCACTGCTGATGATGTTTACCTATAAGTTACATGTTTATTTTTTAAGTGTGTTATGTTTTGGCTTTTGAAATATATTTGTTCCGTATGAAATATATTACATATATTGATACAAGGAGTTTTTGAAATAACACTCTAAAACCTGAAGAAACTGATGAAAAGGGAAGGGTTTTAATATATCGAAATTGCAGCACTCCCATTTCATATTCATAAAACCGCCTTTATTTTACATATGGCACAGACACAGCAAAGTTTTGGACTTTCTGGTCCTTTTTCAAGCTAACAGAAAAAAGGGAAGAGTTTTACTCAGTGTCTCCTTGTTTTCAAGGGAAAGAAATAAAATTGAAAATGATTTTTTTGCCTCAGGCTGCCCAATTAGGATCAGGTCAAATGGTCTTTGCTGGGTTGAAAAAGTAACAAAAGGAGGTAAAATGTTGGCAGAAGCCAGCTGAGATAACATTTACCAACAAGTAAAGTTTCCTTTGAACATTTTTATTAAAGTTTTTTTCATATGACCGGAAAAAAACAGCCATGATTTGGGAAAACAAAACCTTTCATACCCATTTCATTTTGTTGGGATTCACTAGGGATAGTCACCTACAAAACATTCTCTTCATTCTTTTCCTCTCAATGTATTTGCTCACACTGTCTGGGAACACACTTATAATTTTCATCACTAACAGATACCATTAGCTGCATACCAGGGCCGGAACTAGGGGTAGGCAGAGTAGGCGCCTGCCTAGGGCGCAATCACTGGGGGGCGCACATTTAAGGGGAAAGAATTTTTTTTTTTTATAGTGTATTTTGTTAGTTCGCCACCTTGGCTTTTAAAAAACCGCCGCCCCTTCAATCCTCCTACCCCACTCCGGCATTATGAGGTTTTAATTGTTGGGACCCAGGAGCGCAACTTCCCCGACCCTACAGGGACCTCCCTTTCCTATACGAGCGCTTACCTTTGTACGCCTGCGCATTAGGAAGTGGCGCGCACGCCCCTACGCAAGGCAGCCAGAAGGCGCTGGGGTGCGGCGGTGGGTGGTTGTCCTGGGAAATCGTCAAGGCCTGAGGCTGAGTGAGCAGGACTGCTGGGCTGGCTGGGAGTTCGCTGACACGCTGAGAATAGCTGCTGCTGCTGACATAGGTACAGATGGGGGGGCAATATGAGGGGTGGCTGGGCTGCTGGCACAGGTACAGATGGGGGGGCAATATGAGGGGTTGGCTGGGCTGCTGGCACAGGTACAGATGGGGGGGCAATATGAGGGGTTGGCTGGGCTGCTGGCACAGGTACAGATGGGGGGCAATATGAGGGGTTGGCTGGGCTGCTGGCACAGGTACAGATGGGGGCAATATGAGGGGTGGCTGGGCTGCTGGCACAGGTACAGATGGGGGGGCAATATGAGGGGTTGGCTGGGCTGCTGGCACAGGTACAGATGGGGGGGCAATATGAGGGGTTGGCTGGGCTGCTGGCACAGGTACAGATGGGGGGCAATATGAGGGGTGGCTGGGCTGCTGGCACAGGTACTGATGGGGGGCAATATGAGGGGTTGGCTGGGCTGCTGGCACAGGTACAGATGGGGGGGCAATATGAGGGGTTGGATGGGCTGCTGGCACAGGTACAGATGGGGGGCAATATGAGGGGTTGGATGGGCTGCTGGCACAGGTACAGATGGGGGGGCAATATGAGGGATTGGCTGGGCTGCTGGCACAGGTACAGATGGGGGGCAATATGAGGGGTTGGATGGGCTGCTGGCACAGGTACAGATGGGGGGCAATATGAGGGGTTGGCTGGGCTGCTGGCACAGGTACAGATGGGGGGTCAATATGAGGGGGTGGCTGGGCTGCTGGCACAGGTACTGATGGGGGGGCAATATGAGGGGTTGGCTGGGCTGCTGGCACAGGTACAGATGGGGGGGCAATATGAGGGGTGGCTGGGCTGCTGGCACAGGTACTGATGGGGGGCAATATGAGGGGTGGCTGGGCTGCTGGCACAGGTACAGATGGGGGGGCAATATGAGGGGTTGGCTGGGCTGCTGGCACAGGTACAGATGGGGGGGCAATATGAGGGGTTGGCTTGGCTGCTTCTGGCACAGGTACTGATGGGGGGCAATATGAGGGGTTGGCTGCTGTACTGGAACTGATTAGGGTTATGTGTGCTGTGACTAGGGGTGGGGTGGTGTTTCATGTGTGCTGTGACTAGGGGGTAGGGGCTTCTGTTCTAGCACTGATAAGGGTTATGCATGCTGTGACTAGGGGTGGGGTGGTGTTTCATGTGTGCTGTGATTATTTGGTTTTAAGTTTGGGCTGATGTGCTGCCTGTTACTGTTTTGTGTGATTTATTATAAAAAAATATAAAATACTTTAAAAAGCAGAAAAAAATGCCAGCTTTGCCAAGATTTGCCAAGAAGCTTTTTGATGTTTTTAATGTATGGAGCTAAATATTTTTTCACTAAATGGGCTGTTAATAAGAATTTAGTGTGCCTTAACTGTAAATCATCAGGCCATTCGTGTGACATTGAATTTATTTGTCCTAGGGCTGGGCTTCAGATCTCCCTGTTTTGTTGGTTATCAATATGATGTTTGTGCATTTTTATGCCTGTCCTGCTCTGTGTTGTGTCTACCATTCTGTGATGTAGATAGTGACAATTTGCAGTTGGTCTTGATTTTCTTTGCGATTTTTTCAATTATATAGATTTTTGTTTAGCAGCTCTCCAAACATTTCCAGCAGCTATATGGGTGCTAGGGACCACTTTAACCTAGCAACCAAGTAGTGTTTTGCGTGATAGACTTAAATATGTTAAAAAAGTAACATTTAGACTTAGGGGCACATTTACTAATCCACAAATTTGAATCCCGAATGGGAAAAATTCGGATTGGAAACGAAAATTTCTGAAGATCGCAAATATCCCAAAAATGCTTACTAAAAAATTGTTTTAGTCACGATAATATCGTATTGGCGATCGAAAAGTCACAAAATTTTTGTACCGAACCATTGTAAACAGCGGCAGAGCCTTTCCGAATATTTTGCGTGAAAAAATCGCAGGGAATATGCTCGTAGCGTTCGTGCATTAGTAAATATGCCCCATAGTGTTCTGCTTTCTTCTGACCCCTTTATATGTGTGTTATGTTATGTGTATACTATGAGAATATATATATATATATATACTCATAGTATCATAGTATATTGTTTGAATGGGTATACTGCTATCCATACTGCTATCTATATTTATTTATAATGTACATAGTAGCAGAGGTTGAAAAAAGCCAAAAACAGTATTTGTTAGTTAGTTGCTTAATTGAATAATACCCAACTACTGTGTGATTGAGAGGAAGCAAAAAATCTGAATCTGCCTCCAGTTTGCATGAGATGGGGAGGGAACACCTCAGTGGATTTTGAGCTTCTTTCTTGCCCTGCCCTTGTGACATTTGAGTTGTCACAATAACAGAAAGCTGCATCTGATCAGAGATTGAGAGCTTTTTTTATTAAAAAAATGAAACCATTCACTGTATTGCTACCAATTAAATTATCTAAAATGCAGAAAAAAAAAATTGAAACCATATATAATGGTAAGGTGGGAAATTGTAATGGGGGGGGGGGGGTGCTGATTGAAGCCCTTGCCTAGGGTGCCAAAATACCTTGGCCCGGCCCTGCTGCATACTGCTATGTACCTTCTGCTCAGCCATTTCTCTTTCACAGTGATATTTTACCCAACCACTATTTCCCCAAACATGATTGCTTTGACACTCCTGGATCAAACAAGGATTTTCTTCTGGCTGCAATGGCCTATGGTCGATATTTAGTTATTTGTAAACCATTGTATTACCACACTGTAATGAACCATAGCACTTTCAAGAAGCTGGCTTTGATATGTTGGGCTACAGCATTCTCATTCCAGCTGGTCCAATAATTTCGATAGATCTTCTGCACTTCTGTGCCCCAAGTAGCCTAGACTATTTCTTCTGTGATGCTTCACCTCTGCTGAATCTGTCCTGCACTAATACAGACCATGTCAAACGCCTACAGTATTTCACTGCCTCACTGGTTTTGCTTAGTTCTTGCCTAGTAATCATTATTTCTTACATGTGTATTATTTCCACTATTCTAAAGATCCAGTCTTATTCTGGACGTAAAAGAGCTTTTTCCACCTGTGTTTCTCACCTTACTGTTGTGGTTTTATTTTTCATTCCAGGAATATTGATATACAGTACATTAGTCAACTGGCACAAAAATCAGTCACGCTAAATAAATGGCTTTCTCTTCTCTATACAGAGATCACGCCACTTCTAAACCCATTTGTGTACAGTCTACGCAACAGGGAAGTGAAAGAGGCTCTTGTGAAACGTATGACAAGCTTTAAATATTTTTGTGCTACAGAAAAATGAGAAAGGCTTAACGTAAATTAATATCTAGACTTCAAACTGAGCTTTAGATTTTAATGTAACATGACATTATTGACAAGATTAGTGCCCCATTAACTTAACATGAGATGAAAAGCTATACACCTTATTCCTGTCTCTAAATGCTCTTTTAAGGTGTATAATTACATAGAGGATAATGCACTTTGATATATAAACCTTTTAGTCAAATAGAAGTTCTGTGACTATATAAAGCTACGAGGCCAATTTCTATTATAAAGGACATGCAACACTGCCAGATGCTGGTATAATTGCTTGTCACAAAAATAGACAAGCACCAGTACAGACGTTTGTCTCGAACTTGAAAATGTAAAAGAAAGGTCCAGGACCGAATGGTGTTCATCCTAGGATATTAATCGAGCTTAGCTTTGTGTTCGCCAAACCTCTTCACTTTGGTCCTTTGCTTTTTAACTTGTTTATTAATGACCTGGAGGTGGGCATAGAAAGTACTTTTTCTATTTTTGTTGACAATACTAAATTGTCCATATAAGTTCCATGCAGGATGCTGCCACTTTGCAAAGTGATTTGAAAAAATTGGAAAACTCAGCAGTGAAATGGAAAATGAGGTTCAATGTTGACAAATGCAAAGTTATTTCTACTTTGGTAGAAATAATATAAATGCAAGTTATACACTAAGTGGAAGTGTTAAGGGGGATCCTTAATTCTTGGGAAGTTGTCTAATTCTAGGCAGTGCCTAGAAAAAAGGGCATTGACTCAAGGGAAAAATGTATTTGCCTCTTTATAGGTCCCTGGTAAGGCCTCACCTTGAGTATGCAGTGCAGTTTTGGGCTCCAGTCCTTAAGAAGGATATTAATAAACTGGAGAGAGTGCAGAGACGTGCAACTAAACTGGTTAAGGGGATGGAAGATTTAAACTATGAGGTTAGACTGTCGAGGTTGGGGTTGTTTTCTCTGGAAAAGAGGCGCTTGCGAGGGGACATGATTACTCTGTACAAGTACATTAGAGGGAATTATAGGCAGGTAGGAGATGTTTTTTTTCAGTGAGGTTGGGGAATGCCCTTTCAAGTAATGTTGTGATGGCAGATTCTGTTAATTTCTTTAAGAGGGGCCTGGATGAGTTCTTGAGTATAAAATCCAAGGCTATTGTGATACTAAAATCTAAAGTTAGTGTTGATGTTGGTATATATGGTTATGTATGTGAGTGTATAGATAGGTCAGTATGGGTTTGTGTGTGCTGGGTTTACTTGGAAGGGTTAAACTTGCTGGATCCTTTTTTCAACCCAACTTAACTATGTAATTGTCAGGGCAAAACTGTCAGAACTTGCCAAGACTGTGCACAAGAATCCATTCTACTGACATTGCCACTAGCCATCAGGATTGACTATCAACCACTTGAAGCAGGCACTATAGAACTTGCAAGATGGTAAGGCTGGGACTGGGGATAGGCAATGCAGACATCACATCAATTCACAAATCAGTTTTCTGGATATTAAACATTAAATCATATGAACATCCCTATACCAAAAACCAATAGGCCATCCTGCATATCTTAGCTGGGACAGTTTCCATCCACATCACATTAAAAATCAGTTGTTTTTAGCCAGGCTCTGAGATACAACTGGATTTGCTCAAACCTTTTGACAGAAATAAACATCTCTGTTCCTTACGGAAAACTTTTGTTAATCGGCAAGTTATTAATGATCAAATATACAGAGCAACTCAAATACCTAGATACACTCTTGGAATTCAAACATTATAGTCACCCACAACCCACAGCTGAACAAAAAAATAGCAAGAGACCTGTAACCCATCCTCCATACAGATACCAGACTAAAGAAAATATTCCCTGAACTACCTCTTCTGTATTATAGACAACCTACAGTCTGTGTTATAGACAACCTACATCTTGTGCAAAGATCAAATTGCAATACTGAATACACAAAAAGTCTACGCCATTTGGAACTGCTATTCATATGCCTTAATTTTGGGTCAGGTTTTATGTCACACTATGTGACCTGACTGAATCCAGACCCCTGGACTATTTACACCCCAAAAGTTATCTCTATCTGTAACTTCCTAATGTATTGCTCCTGAACCCTTCTCTCTGATCTAACAGTATATATGTTGTGCCATTCCAGCTTTCATTTGTATTTTGCCTGACAAAGGCCTTAGAGCAGTGGTTCTCAACCTGTGAGGTGCGACCCCTTTGGGGGTCGAACGACCCTTTCACAGGGGTCGCCTAAGACCATCGCAAAACACATATTTCCGATGGTCTTAGGAATAATTTTACGGCTGGGGGTCACCACAACATGAGGAACTGTATTAAAGGGTTGCGGCATTAGGAAGCTTGAGAACCACTGCCTTAGAGCTTTAAATACTTGTAATGTATTTTATTGTGCCAATATAGGTATGATTTCTACAATACTTTTGTATTTTGCCTTTGTTAAAAAATTCTTTACTACTACTACTTCACTACTAATGCAGCCCATCTGTTCCACTTCCTTGTCTCCTTTCCCACGCTGTACAAGGGAGCTGGAAGCACTCAAAACACTGTACTGTAGGAATAGAACCAATCAGCAGTGAGGCTGACCTGATAGGGAACTGGAGCCTGTATTTGCTTGTGTGGCTGCAGGCTGTGATTGGTTATCTCCCCCACCCTCCTGGTATAATCTGCTTCTGGCAGAGACCGTTATTAGAACACGTCCACCCCTCATTTGAAGTATGGACAGACACAGTAGCAGATCAATGGGAAGCTCCAATAAAGGGGTAATTTTTTAAAGATAATGATCATTGTTTACCCAGCGTGAAAGTTGATACATACTCTATATTGTTCAAATGCTGTTGTTATTGCCTACAGCATTAAAGGGGTTTATGATGTCTGTTAGCTATGCTGACCTCACTGTCATTATGCACGCAAACCTGTATGGCCATATATAGCTGCTTCAATTTGTTGCCACTTTTCAACATGCACCACCTTCTCACATATAGGTTGGTCCTTTACATGGTTACATGTATACTGTGCACAAACAATCTTAAAATAAACAGCAATTTATCATCTATTACAAGCTAAAACCTAAAATAACTAAATGAAACAAAAAAAAAAAACAAAGCCTAAAGAGAAAATTTTTTTTGGGGGGGGGGTAATTTAATTAAAAAAAATTAAAAATATGGAATAGACCCAAAGGTTGAGGAATAAAGGGTAAACTATCCTTTCATTGCATAAAACATTTTGAAAAGGGTTATACAGTGGTGTGAAAAACTATTTGCCCCCTTCCTGATTTCTTATTCTTTTGCATGTTTGTCACACTTAAATGTTTCTGCTCATCAAAAACCATTAACTATTAGTCAAAGATAACATAACTGAACACAAAATGCAGTTTTTAAATGAAGGTTTACGTTATTAAGGGAGAAAAAAAACTCCAAATCTACATGGCCCTGTGTGAAAAAGTGATTGCCCCCCTTGTTAAAAAATAACTTAACTGTGGTTTATCAATTTCAATTTTCAATTTCAATATCAATTTCTGTAGTCACCCCCAGGCCTGATTACTGCCACACCTGTTTCAATCAAGAAATCACTTCAATAGGAGCTACCTGACACAGAGAAGTAGCCCAAAAGCACCTCAAAAGCTAGACATCATGCCAAGATCCAAAGAAATTCAGGAACAAATGAGAACAAAAGTAATTGAGATCTATCAGTCTGGTAAAGGTTATAAAGCCATTTCTAAAGCTTTGGGACTCCAGCGAACCACAGTGAGAGCCATTATCCACAAATGGCAAAACCATGGAACAGTGGTGAACCTTCCCAGGAGTGGCCGGCCGACCAAAATTACCCCAAGAGCGCAGAGACAACTCATCCGAGAGGCCACAAAAGACCCCAGGACAACATCTAAAGAACTGCAGGCCTCACTTGCCTCAATTAAGGTCAGTGTTCACGACTCCACCATAAGAAAGAGACTGGGCAAAAACGGCCTGCATGGCAGATTTCCAAAGCGCAAACCACTTTTAAGCAAAAAGAACATTATGGCTCGTCTCAATTTTGCTAAAAAACATCTCAATGATTGCCAAGACTTTTGGGAAAATATCTTGTGGACCGACGAGACAAAAGTTGAACTTTTTGGAAGGTGCGTGTCCCGTTACATCTGGCGTAAAAGTAACACAGCATTTCAGAAAAAGAACATCATACCAACAGTAAAATATGGTGGCGGTAGTGTGATGGTCTGGGGTTGTTTTGCTGCTTCAGGACCTGGAAGGCTTGCTGTGATACATGGAACCATGAATTCTACTGTCTACCAAAAAATCCTGAAGGAGAATGTCCGGCCATCTGTTCGTCAACTCAAGCTGAAGCGATCTTGGGTGCTGCAGCAGGACAATGACCCAAAACACACCAGCAAATCCACCTCTGAATGGCTGAAGAAAAACAAAATGAAGACTTTGGAGTGGCCTAGTCAAAGTCCTGACCTGAATCCTATTGAGATGTTGTGGCATGACCTTAAAAAGGCGGTTCATGCTAGAAAACCCTCAAATAAAGCTGAATTACAACAATTCTGCAAAGATGAGCGGGCCAAAATTCCTCCAGAGCGCTGTAAAAGACTCGTTGCAAGTTATCGCAAACGCTTGATTGCAGTTATTGCTGCTAAGGGTGGCCCAACCAGTTATTAGGTTCAGGGGGCAATTACTTTTTCACACAGGGCCATGTAGGTTTGGATTTTTTTTTCTCCCTAAATAATAAAAACCCTCATTTAAAAACTGCATTTTGTGTTTACTTGTGTTATCTTTGACTAATAGTTAAATGTGTTTGATGATCAGAAACATTTTGTGTGACAAACATGCAAAAGAATAAGAAATCAGGAAGGGGGCAAATAGTTTTTACACCACTGTATATACCCCTCACTGGAAAATGTCCCTAGCAGAGTCTTGGACTGGGCCAATGAGCTCTACAGTACAGCTCCTAAACAGTACTGTTACTGCTTATGTTTCATGTTGATGTCTCACCCTATAGAAGCCTGACACCTTTGTCACTTCACAATGCTTTCTTGCCCATTTAAACATCTCAAGAGTAGTATATAAAACTCAAATTATATCAAGCACCCTACAATTAGCAAAGTTTACCTGAAATATTACCCAAATATTCCAACCCCCGTAAAGCAAATACTGTTATATATCAAAATGCCGCCTATGGTAACTTTAAGAGTCAAATTCCACTGTTTAAAACAAAAATGCAGCTCCTCTAGTACCGAGAGCACAAAAGTAACTAGTGATGCTGCCCCCCTCAAACCACTCTGACACTAAACTTATTAGCACGCAGCGAGTGAGGGGGGACAGCATTGGGACTGCTGCCTCAGGCGACAGGAGCCCCACAAATGCTGTACTGAATGGACATATGATTGAAAAAAAGCTAGGTTAAAAGGTTAAAGCAGTAAGACAGATCACTCATGGAAGAAAGGCAAAATGGCCGCATTTATTTTGTCTTCTTCAGTAGAAAATTCTTAAGTGTGTAAAGGAATTAAATACAGTCACAAGAATTACCATTAAGAGATGAGACGTGTTTTGTCTCCCATCTATGCTACTAATACTTAAGGGCAACTCTTATGCAGGAATAGGAAGCAGGGGTTAAAATAAGGATGTCCAATGTAATATAACTACCAACCAGAACAAGCTACCAACTCATCAAACTAAGTTTCTTTGCAGAATAAATAAGGGATGTCACAGAGGCAAAAATTTATGATGTGGTCTGTGCAGGATGGTAATGTTGCATTTATAACAGTGTATTATGGAATTATGTTACTTTAGCTATTGTAAACCATTACAGAAAAAAGGTACTTTCAGAGCTTCCAGGTGCCACAAAGAAAAATATTTGAATAAAACAGACAAAGAAAAAGATGCTTTAGTCTTCCTGAAGCAAGTTCTTGTGAGACAGAGAGATGGACTATATAAAAGATATATGGGTTTGTGAGGATTACTGTCAAGTGATTTTTATAATAAAGGTATGGGATTCATTATCCAGAAACCCGTTATCCAGAAAGCTCTAAAATATGGAAAAGTAATCTCCCATAGACTCCATTTAAAAAAAAAAATTTAGAATTGCAAAACATATTTTTTTCTTTGTAATAATAAAACAGTACCGTGTATTTGATCCCAATTAAGATATAATTAATCCTTATTCGTGGCAAAACAGTCCTACTGGTTTATTTAATGTTTAAATGATTTTTAGTACACTTAAGGTGTGGAGATCCAAATTAAAGAAAGACCCCCTTATCTGGAGAACCCCAGGTCTTGAGCAATCTGAATAATAAATCCCATACCTGTGATAATAAAATTACCCAGAATGGTGCTGATGTAAATAACAAAAAATGCTATCTGCAATAATGATTCTGTTGCTATGCCCAGAAGGAAAAAAATGTCTGAAAAACTAATATTTGAACTTTGTCCTATAATTATTTGGAAATGATAAAATCTAGGGAAGAAAGTGTTACTTTCTTTTGTTAAATACAAAAGTAAATTAGTTTCAAATATACTAATTTGATGGGCATTTAGACATTAGATCAAAAAGCTATAGTAAAGTGAATGTGCAATGGTTAGTGCTGCTGCCTAGAAGCATTGTGGTCATTGGTTCAATTCCACCCAGGACACTGTCTGTAAGGAGTTTGTATGTTCTCTCTCTGCTTGCTTGGGTTCCCTTTGTGTGCACTGGTTTCCTGGCAGGTTAATTGGCTCCAAATAAAATTGACCATTGTGTGTGTTAATGTAGACTGTAATCTCCATTACGGCAAGGACTGATGTACACTCTGTAAAAATAATAAGGTTTCAGATGTAGTAGTGAATATATTGTAGGAGATTGGATGGAAGAAATGTGGAGTGCATAGTAGCAAACCTGTGTGCTGGAAAGTGTTGTTTAAAGTGACTGACAGTGTGGGAGTGTCATAAATCTGTGTATTGGGAAAATATGACCAGTTCTATATGTCTAAGTTGAGTTTTACAAAGCAACAAAGCAAGAGGACATCTAAGAGTATATAGCAAGGAAGCCGTTGAATACTGGAGATAGAAAAAAATGAGATCAGGACAACAGTATAAACAAGGTATGTTTTCTGTTTATCTAGAGAGAGGTGGGTACTTAAAGGCTAGGGAAGTACATAACACAGTAGAGGATATTCACCCACTGGCTCATTAGATGCTTTGAGGTAGAAGGCCCAGAGTTTATATAGGCTGTACAAGTTCGTTTTTTGCCTTTTTTTTTTTAATATGGGACAATGGCCTTAGCCTTTTTGACATCTTAATTGATATATTGAACACTGAAAAACTATTTTTTATTGATAAAAACTGTATGTCCTCTTAATATTAAATCTCAGTTTTACTGTTTGGTTTGATATGGTCAAACAAACAATGTCTGGTTTGCAGTATCATGCGAAATGCTCTTTGGAATTCTTTATTCCGAAAAGTATATATAATGGGATTAATCAGAGGTGTCACTACTCCATACACCAATGATATCACGTGGTCATGATCAATGGATGAGTGTGTAGTGGGGCGCAAGTAAGTGAAAATCACAGTTCCGAAGAAAATGCTCACAACTGTTAAATGTGAACTGCAAGTAGAGAATGTTTTCCATTTACCCGACAGACCAGGAATCTTAAGGACTTCAGCAATAACAAATATGTAGGAAATCAGAGTCAGTGCTAGAGATCCCACAATCACAAATCCACCAATAAAGAACACAACCAGTTCATTTATGTAAGTATCCTTGCATGAAATCTTTAGAAGGGGAGGAACTTCACAAAAGTAGTGGTTAAGAAGGCGTTGGTGACAAAAAGGCAACATGGATGTGAGCACAGTGTGTATTAAAGAGTTCAGAAATCCAATTGTCCAGCAGGCCAGTGTCATATAAAAGCATAAGGATTGGCTCATGATAGTGGTATATAGCAGAGGGTGGCATATTGCTACATATCTGTCATATGCCATTGTGCTAAGCAGAGTGCACTCAGAACCACCCATGGCAATGTAAGTAAACATCTGAATAAAACAGCCAGCGTATGAGATGTATTTTTCTTCATCAATCAAATTCTTTAGAGTATTTGGAATAATAGATGTAGTATACAACATTTCTATCAGTGCTAGGTTTACCAGAAAGAAATACATGGGTGATTTAAGACGAATGTCCAAACGGGTCACGATAATAATCACAACATTGCCAGCGATTGTTATTATGTAAGTGGTTCCAAACAGTACGAAAAGAAACTTCTGCAAAAACGGCTCTGTCACTAGTCCTAAAAGAATAAATCCATCACCGAGAGTGATATTTTCTTTCTGGTTTTTTCCCGGCATAAAATCTTTATTTTATTGAAAAATAAAGAATCTTGTTAAGACAGTCATACTCAGAATATTAATATTAAACTTAACTAAGAAAAACAACATTTTCCCTTTCCATGTATGGAAGCCCTATACAACTAAAGCTATGGCCCTCTGAATCCCTGGCCTCTTACATTAGGAGTGTAGTTTCATCCCCTCTTTCCCATGACGGACATCATGCTCATGACTTAACAGCTGCAATGGCCGGTGACACAATGAGACAGTCCATAATGGGACAGGTGCTCAAGGGAGATTTTACCTTCATCAAACCTTTCATATTTTTGTTTTCAAATAGAATACCACAGCCTATTTTTCTCACTATTTTGTGTTATTTGTCTAAAACCTACATCTTATATTTTATTACTAGCAGCTCATAAAAACTTAGTTGACCACATTCATAGGAGGGAAATCAAAAAGATTTAGGGAGCCCAAGAAAAGGCCTAAGCATTTTCTCTTTTAGGACACTTGTGAACAGTATTTCTTTTTATATGTTAGATCAGTGATACCCAACCAGAGGTTCGTGAACAACATGTTGCTCCTCAACCCCTTGGATGTTGCTCCCAGTGGCCTCAAAGCAGGTGCTCATGTTTAAATTCTTAGCTCGGAGGCAAGTTTTGGTTGCATAAAAACCAGGTGTACTGCTAAACTGAGCCTCAGTTAGACTGCCAATCCATATAGGAGCTACCAGATAGCCAATCATAGCCCTTATTTGGCACCCTTATGAATATTTTTCATGCTTGTGTTGCTCTCCAACTCTTTTTACATTTGAGTGTTGCTCACTGGTAAAAAAGATTGGGGACCCCTGTGTTAGATAGACAATGTGTTAGTACGTTAGACAATGTGTTAGTATGTTAGACAGTGTGTTAGTACGTTAGACAATGTGTTAGTACGTTAGACAATGTGTTAGTACGTTAGACAATGTGTTAGTACGTTAGACAATGTGTTAGTACGTTAGACAGTGTGTTTTCTTGTTTTAGTGCTTTTCAAACATACTAGTATAATCTTTTAAGAGATTTGTCTAATTTTGTTTGACTCCAAAAAAAGTTGTTGATTTTTTGTATTGTCCCAAACAGATATTTATTATAAGTGAGAGTCTGAGAAGGATAGCAACATCTTATAATATTTTCTATCAGATCTTTAGATATAATAGACTGTTGGGATGCCTTTAACAAACCCTTAAATATTAGGAAAAAAACCAAAATGAAAATGTGTAAAAGTTGAAGATGACTTTCTTTCAAAAAAAGGAAAACCATTTAAAATAGAGGGAGAATGGAAATGTAAAATAGTAAATCCACAGTGTGTGTATACCATCCGCTTTAATAACATTTTAAAAAAGAAAACTTCTTACCCATCTTCCACTCATAATTGTTTAAAGAGACCAGCAGTAGTTGCAGTACATTCTATACTTCTGAAAGCCTTGAGAGTATGTTGTCTGTGCTTTTGTTAAAAATTGTGTCTGTAAATGTGCTTTGACTTCTGCGCTCATTATATATATAAGCTGTAATGAGGATTTCATTTTTGATCACTCTTAAGGGACCAATTAGTTTCCATATTTATTACACATCTAATTTTATATATATATATATATATGTAGCCCACTTTAGAGAATGTGCTGCTACCTGCTGAGATCTTGTGGCGCTTACAGGGATCCTGAGCCCCGCTTACTATGGGGAACAGATGTTGCTGTACTATTTGGCGTGCCTCCACCCAGGATAGGGAAAGCTTGAACTATAACTCCCCTCCTGAGAACTTGATATTGTACTTCTGCTTTGGGGACTCCCAGCACTCCTGGCACCTTGCCCCCTCCCTGGGGTAGTTGCTTACCCGGCAGTGTGGATCCTCCAGATAGTAAGACAATGCACTCAGATAGTATGATGAACTAAGTGATGTCTTTATTTGCAGAATGGATGACAGATAGACTTTGCAGGAGTTACAGAACACGTCAGGGAACACTCTTTTCCTTAGGGGACCCTCTCTCCTGGGATACCGTCAATACTCCAGCCAGATGACCCTCTTTTGGGATTCCCTCCGGTACTTCACGCCAGAAGCCCCTCTCTAGGGCACTTCCCGGTACTCCCGCCAAGCGGACACCCCCTTGAGACCTCACCCCGGAATATCACCCGGCTATCCCCTGGATTAGGCAAATCACCTATTACTACCACTTGGTTCCCTGACTCCAGCAATCAGTGCTGGGAGATCTTAATCTCATTAAATCTCCTGTAGGGGCCAAGCTGCCCAGCTAAATAGCCTATCTACCACTCCTAGAGCGGTCTCTGGCCTGTAGCTGGCCTCTTGCCAGAGGGTCCCAGGCAGGAAGACCTGGCTGCACAAGGCTGCACAGCCTTATATACTGTGTGCACCACCCTGTGGCCATAACCCTGAACTGCAGGGATACTCCCTTTCTTAACACAAAAACAACTAGGACCACCCTTAGGTGTCCAATTCCCTAAGGCCACCCTCTAGTGCCTGTCAAAGGAGAACCCATCCTAGGGGCCCAATTTTGGAGATCCCTACATATATATAAACGAAAAAAGAATCCGTGGCAGGCACACCCTTCAAATTTTATCAAAAATGTATTGAAAACATATTGTTTAAAAGCGACGTTTCGGTCCTCATTAGGACCTTTCTCAAGGATAAAAACAATAGTTTACCACATCACATCTAAATACCATTGCAATCTAACAAGTGGAAAAAAGTGCCCAATCCCCATCTTCAAACCATTATGCAATTAACCAATGCTATTATATGTGTACAAATATAAACAGGCCAATGCTTGGCCATTAGCTGTGCATACCAATATTAATATATAAAATCCTACTGAGTTTATTTAATATTTAAATATTTTTTTAGTAGTCCTAAGGTATGGTGATCTAAATTACAGAAAGATCCCTTATCCCTTAAAACCCCAGGTCCCCAGTATTCTGGATAACCAAGTCCTATACCTGTACAAATTTATCACTTTATTATGTTGAGTTGAAAAACCCCAACATACTGTTCTTCAACTTCAGCTTATTCTTCCGCTTCTTCTTCTTTTTATTCTTAGTGTCCCCCATTTTCTAAACTTCTTCGCCCTATAGCGGAGCAGGTTGCTTGCGCTTTTCTAAGCGATCCCGCCCCCCGTCTTTTTTGGCGCCACTCTGAACCCCCCAATTTTCCCATTGACTTTGACAGGGAAGGTTTTCAAACTGCTGCCGCTCTTACAGCTTTGAAGCTACACCCCCCAAACTTGAAAAACATAATCATGGGGTCACCCTGAAACAGCTACATTTGTTGGATGACCCAAAGTAGGAGGGGCCAACAACAGCCAATCAGATTTTACATATTGACTTTCAATGGGAAAAATCAACCTGCTGCCATTCTCACAGTATTAACACCAGGGTCCCCAAACTTTTCATAGTTGGTCACTAGGGGACTGCAGCTTTAGTTTTGAAAAAGTTGACTGAGCCACCAATAGCCAATCAGATTTCACCTATTACATTTTATTGGTTTGATGCCAGGGTTCCCAAACTTTGTACAGTCAGTCACTTGGTGTCTACGTATTCAAGTTTTTTAAAAAGTGGGCAGAGCCACCAACAGCCAATCAGATTTTACCTATTGACTTTCAATGGGGAAATTCAACCTGCTGCCATTCTCACAGTATTTACAAGAGGGTCCCCAAACTTTTCACAGTTGGTCAGTAGGGGCTGCAGTTTTCGTTTTGAAAATGTGGCCACGAAGAGCCAATCAGATTTCACCTATTGAGTTTTATTGGTTTGATGCCAGGGTTCCCACAGTTGTACTCAAGGTTAGAAAAAGTGGGCGGGGAAGCTTAAAGCCAATCACATTTCTTTCATTGTTTTCAGTGGGGAAATTTTAACTGCTGCCATTCTCACATGTTTAATGTCAGGGTCCCCAAACTTTGCACAGTTTGTCACTGGGTGACTACATTCCAAGTTTAGAAAAGTTGGCGGAGCCAACAACAGCCAATCAGATTTCACCTATAGACTTCATACGTTTAAATTTAAACTGCTGCCAGAGTTAGTCACCAGGTAACTGTGGTTCAGAGTTAGAAAAAGTGGGTGGAGCCACCAACAGCCAATCAGATTTTAAGTATTGATTTTCAGTGGGGAAATTCAACCTGCTGCCATTCTCACAGTATTAACACAAGAGTCACTAGGGGACAGCATTTTTAGTTTTAAAAGTGGGTGGAGCCACCAACAGCCAATCATATTTCACCTATTGAATTTTTTTGGTTTAAATTTAAAATGCTGCCTTTCTCACACTATTTACGCCAGGGTTCCCAAACTTTTGACAGTCAGTCACTGGCTGACTACGTATTCAGGGTTAGAAAAAGTGGGTGGAGCCATAACAGCCAATCCATTTCCACCCATTAAATTTCATTGGTTTATATTTAAACTCATGCCATTATTTTTAGTATTAATTCCAGGACTGTTAAACTTTCCAAAGTTAGTCACTATTTGCCGTTCAAAGTTAGAAAAAGTGCTGCCGTACTTTAACTATTAATCCTTGGGTCCCTACATTTTGCAGATTTAGTCACTGGGTAACTGCAGTTCCAGGTTAGAAAAAGGGGGTGGAGCCACCAACCACCAATCAGATGTAACTTTTTGACTTTCAGTGGAGAAATTTAAATTGCTGCCATTCAGACAATATTAAAACCAGGGTCCCCAAACTTTGTACAGTGGTACATGAAGTTTGTTCTCAAACTTCCCTTTCTAGTTCTTTTTCTCCTTCTTCTTCTTAGCGCCCCCCATATTCTAAACACTACTCCCCCTACAGTTTTAGGGGTACAACACCCAAACTCTCCACATTCTTCGCCCTATAGCAGAGCAGGTTGCGTGTGCTTTTCTAAGCAATCCCGCCCCCCATTTTTTTGTTGCGCCGTTGAATACCCCAATTTTCACTTTGAAGCTACACCCCCCAAACTTGAATAACATAATCATGGGGTCACCACTAATGAAACAGCGGCATTTGTTGGATGACCCAAAGTGGGAGGGACCAACAACAGCCAATCAACTTTCACCCGTTGAGTTTAATGGAGAAATTGAAACACCTGCCACACTTACAGCTTTGAGGCTACACTCCCCAAACTTGAATCACATAGTCATGGGGTCAGCCTGAATGGAAATATGATGATTGTTGGATGTACAAAAGTGAGCGGAGCTGTGAACAACTAATGAGATTTTTGACTTGGCGGAAATCCAACCTGCTGCCAGTCTCACAGTAATAACACCGGGGTCCCCAAACTTTGCAGAGTTAGGCACCAGGTAACTGCAGTTCTAGGTTAGAAAAAATGGGCAATTTCATTGGTTTATATTTAAACTGATGCCATTATTGAGGTGTTACTTCCAGTGCTGTTAAACATTCCAAAGTTAGTCACTGGGTATTTGCTGTTCAAAGTTAGAAAAAGTGGGCAGAGCCACCAACAGCCAATCACATTTCTCCTATTTACTTTTAATGGTGAAGTGTAACATGCTGTTCTTTAACTATTAATCCTAGGGTCCCTAAACTTTGCAGAGTTAGTCACTGGGTAACTGCAGTACCAGGTTAGAAAAAGGGGGCGGAGCCACCAACCGCCAATCAGTTGTCACTCGTTGACTTTCTGTGGGGAAATTTAAATTGCTGCTATTCAGACACTATTAAAAACAGGATCCCCAAACTTTGCACAGTGGTTTTAACGATATAACTGTGGTCCAAGGTTAGAAAAAGTGGGTGGAATCAAAATCAGATCAGATTTCATTCAGTGACTTCACGTTTTTCAAACCAACATGAAGTTTGTTCTCAAACTTCCCTTTCTAGTTACTCAAACTACTGGCAGGAGCCATAAACAGACTTTTGTTGTAGTATGGTTGCACGTGACTAAAGATAGTGGGGCTCATTTATTAACACTGGGCAAATTTGCCCATGAGCAGTAACTCATAGCAACAACTAGTGATTGCCTTTTTTTCCTCCAGCTGCATGTAGATCATTGAATTTAACAATTTGATTGGTTGCCAAAGATTACTGCCCATGGGCAAATTTGCCCAGTGTTGATACATGACCCCCAGTGACTGGTTAAACTGAAGAGGACTCCACCTGTGGCGTGGATACTGAGAAATGAAATAAATGGACCTATTCTCAAAGAAAATACAGAATATAATGTGTGCAACATGGCACTATAAAGGTCTTCACATAACTTTGCATAACTTTGAAAAATAAAATATTCTTAAATAACCACTTTGTGACCACTTGAAAACATTATTTTTTACATAATAATAATAATGTATTATAACTGTAGACTTAAGATATATAGAATTTGTGTGGTTATATAGTATAATTACAACTGAAGCACAACTGATGTCTGTAACAGGTTGTTAGTGGAGTGGGTCCTGCGGCTATTATTTCATCGCGTGGCTATTCTTTTTTGACGCCGGTGACAATTTTTGGACGTGCAGCAAATTTTTCTGCGGCAAAATTTTTTATCCATTTCGCGAAACAATCCGCCAATGGTGAAACGCGGAAATTCGCTGCAAATCCATGCCTGCCGAAACATTTCGTCCATCACTGCCAAACCTCTTCACTTTGGTCCTTTGCTTTTTAACTTGTTTATTAATGACCTGGAGGTGGCCATAGACAGTACTGTTTCTATTTTTGCTGACAACACTAAATTGTGCAAAACTATAAGTTCCATGCAGGATGCTGCCGCTTTGCAGAGCGGTTTGATAACATTAGAAAACTGGGCAGCAAAATGGAAAAAGGTTCAATGTTGACAAATGGAAAGTTATGCACTTTGGTAGAAATAATATAAACGCAAGTTATACACTAAATGGTAATGTGTTGGGGGTATCCTTAATTGAGAAGGATCTGAGGATTTCTGAGAAGTTGTCTGATTCCAGGCAGTGTCATTCTCTGGCTACTAAAGCAAATAAAGTGCTGTCTTGTATAAAAAAGGGCAATTACTCAAGGGATTAAAACATAATTTTGCCTCTTCATAGGTCCCTGGTAAGGCCTCACCTTGAGTATGCAGTGCAGTTTTGGGCTCCAGTCCTCAAAAAGGATATTAATGAGCTGGAGAAAGTGCAGAGACGTGCAACTAAACTGATAAAGGGGATGGAAGATTTACACTATGGGGGGAATTCACAAAAGTAGCCCTTTTTTGGAGTAAAAGTGGTGGAAAAAGTGGTGGAAAACACTTTCTCCAGATTCACAAACAGGAATCCGCCTAAATTCTGACTCAACCAACACTTTTCTGTTTTTGGTGAAAGAAAGACAGTTTACAGACACTTTTGTGAATTTGGCGTTTAAACGACATTTATACAACGTTTTAACGACATTTTTTCCCGACATTTTTCCCCGACATTTTCAAAATGGAGTAAAGCTCAGTGGAACAAATTCTAAGCTCTTCTGTTTTGTTTTGTTTCCCCCAGTCTCCATTTCACACCTAAGGTAGGGGCCTGTTTGGGGGATCATTAACATATTAATGGGGATTAGCAGCCTATTGTTATGGGATAAGTTTCTGTCTCACCCTAGAACAATAGGTGCAAAAAGCCTCATTAACATTGTATAAACAAGTAAAACACTGATTAAAAAAAGTTTAATTTATATCTTATATATAAAAAGTTTTTACCTGACATTTGCATGATTATGCCAGTTTTAGCTTAATCAATGAGGCAATAATAACATTTTGTGTGAATATATTGTAAACATTTTTATTAAAAGGAAAAGTAAAGCCTCCCAGTCAAATTTTTAGTTTAACCAGCAGTGCCCCCTCTTTAATCACTTCACTGACATTTGCCCCAACTTATCTGTGCCCCCATAGCATGTCCAGAACTACAGAGCTGCTTGACAGCATTGGCCCCCACCTGTTCCCAGCAGCCATCTTGGTGGCACATGCACACTGGCACCCAAACTGGGATATTGGGGTACAGGGTTGGACTGACCCCAACAGGGCACTGAATAAAAACCCAGTGGGCCCTAGTCCTGTTGGACCTCTATTCACCGGGCATGTTGGTGTGGGGCCGGATTGCTGCTGACCAGTAATGAGTAAGGGCAAGAGAAGAAGGTATTTAGACCCTTAAATCTTGTTACAGAAGTGGAATTACACAGAAATATAGAAAATATTAGAAAGCCCAGATTGTCCTGAAAAAATGATGTATAGTTTCCCTGGGCAAACTAAAATTCACTTAATTTTTCAGGATTCATTGAGGTCTGGCATGGTGCCGAGAGACTGGCGGATTGCTAATGTGGTGCCGTTATTTAAAAAGGGATCCCGTTCTCAGCCTGAAAACTATAGGCCTGTTAGTCTGACATCAGTAGTAGGAAAAATTTTGGAAGGGGTAATAAGGGATAGGGTACTTGAATACATTGCAGTTCACAATACTATTAGTTTGTGCCAGCATGGTTTTATGCATAACAGATCTTGCCAGACTAATTTAGTCGCCTTTTATGAGGAGGTGAGTAGGAACCTCGATGCTGGAATGGCAGTTGATGTCATCTACATGGACTTTGCTAAAGCGTTTGATACAGTACCTCACAGAAGGTTAATGATCAAATTGAGGAATATTGGCCTAGAACATAATATTTGTAATTGGATAGAGAACTGGCTGAAGGATAGAGTACAAAGAGTGGTGGTAAAGGGAACATTTTCTAATTGGACCAGTGTGGTTAGTGGAGTACCGCAGGGGTCAGTCCTTGGTCCTTTGCTTTTTAACTTGTTTATTAATGACCTGGAGGTGGGCATAGAGAGTACTGTTTCTATTTTTGCTGATGACACAAAATTGTGCAAAACTATAAGTTCCATGCAGGATGCTGCCGCTTTGCAGAGCGATTTGACAAAATTGGAAAACTGGGCAGCAAACTGGAAAGTGAGGTTCAATGTTGATAAGTGCAAAGTTATGCATTTTGGTAGAAATAATATAAACGGGAACTATCTACTGAATGGTAGTGTGTTGGGGGTTTCCTTAATGGAGAGGATCTAGGGGTTTTTGTTGATAACAAGTTGTCTAATTCCAGGCAGTGTCATTCTGTGGCTACTACAGCAAATAAAGTGCTGTCTTGTATAAAAAAGGGCATTGACTCAAGGGATGAGAACATAATTTTGCCCCTTTATAGGTCCCTGGTAAGGCCTCACCTTGAGTATGCAGTGCAGTTTTGGGCTCCAGTCCTTAAGAAGGATATTAATGAGCTGGAGAGAGTGCAGAGACGTGCAACTAAACTGGTTAAGGGGATGGAAGATTTAAACTATGAGGTGAGACTGTCGAGGTTGAGGTTGTTTTCTCTGGAAAAGAGGCACTTGCAAGGGGACATGATTACTCTGTACAAGTACATTAGAGGGGATTATAGGCAGTTGGGGGATGTTCTTTTTTCCCATAAAAACAATCAACGCACCAGAGGTCACCCCTTTAGATTAGAGGAAAGGAGCTTCCATTTGAAGCAGCGTAGGTGGTTTTTCACGGTGAGGGCAGTGAGGTTATGGAATGCCCTTCCTAGTGATGTGGTAATGGCAGATTCTGTTAATGCCTTTAAGAGGGGCCTGGATGAGTTCTTGATCAATCAGAATATCAAAGGCTATTGTGATACTAATATCTACAGTTAGTACTAGTGGTTGTATTTATAGTTTATGTATGTGAGTGTATAGATTGGTAGGTGTGGGTTGGGTGTGCTGGGTTTACTTGGATGGGTTGAACTTGATGGACACTGGTCTTTTTTCAACCCTATGTAACTATGTAACTATGTATTTATTTGTTTATATAGGGGGCATGCAAGCACACGCAGAGCTATAACAGAGCAAAAGAATACAACCAAATAATGGGATATAATTTAGTAAATAAGTGCTGAGAATATATGTTGGATAATCTTCTTTGAACAAAAGTGGATGTTATGCACATGGCAGATATAGATACAGAAAGCGGGTTGCAATGAGAGAGTAACCCCATATTACAAAGTAAAAAAACAACTGATGACTTATTTTTGTACAGGTATGGAATCTGGATACAATAATTTCTGAAGATCGCAAATATCACGAAAATGCTTACGAAAAAATTGTATTAGTCACAATAATATTGTATTGGCACTCCGAAAGTCACTAAATTTTCATACCCAACGATTGTAAACAGCGGCAGAACCTTTCCGAATTTTTCACGCATGTGTACGAAAAAGTCGTGTGGGCGTACAAAAAAGTCGTGTGGGCGTGCAAAAAAGTCGTGCAAGCGGAAAAAAAATGTCGAAAATTCGCTTGGAGCGTTTGTGTCTTAATAAAGCTCCCCCTAGGAGTTAAACCTATTCCTTCAGTTGCAGAGTAACTATGACTTGTTGTACGATCAACATTGTCATATAAAAACAAAAAAATATACAGTAGGCTGTAGGACTGCATTAGGCCAGATACATAGCCAGCAGAAGTGAGACCTTTACCTTCTCCCTTTGCAAATAAACCCTTACTGTACATTCTGTTATGAATGTCACATGATATAATAGTCATTTTTTTATGAAAAAGGTAGGCTGTTCTATATTGTATGAAACGAAAAAAAGGGGATACATATGCTCATAAGAAAGGGGGTATAAATCAAATCTCACCCATAGTGTAGTTGGGCCCAGGTGCTCATGCCCCAGACCTTCAGCCAGAGGGAGCCATCATGGATACACCGAAAACATCAATAGGCAGGCACTCCGGGATTTTAGGTATAAAAATTTTTTGCAGAAGTTCACAAAAAATATAGTAAAATCAAAGTATATTTATTTAAAGCTAACACATGTAACAGCAGGCCTTACGCGTTTCGTACCTTGCGGTACTTAATCATAGGCTGAATGAACAATTGCTCACAAAAAGTATTTAAAGCATGAGAGGCCAATGATCATTTAGATGTGATTAGCCAATCACAACACAAAATTAATTAAGTAAAAACACATGGCAAACATTTAAAGAAAAAACATGTGTTAGTAGCAGTATGTACCCTAAAGTATATAATAGGGTGAATTATCTCAAAAAATGTCTGTATATTTTTTTATTTTATATAATTTTTATATAATTTTATATAAATGTCTTTTAGACAAAAAGGTATACTTATAAAGAGGTTCATTTAAACAATATAGGAATCATACTAATTTTAGAGTTTCCTATATTGTTTACTATATACAATATGTAACACCAAATAAAGTTATATGTGTAGAATACATTCAAACATAACAAGATACATCATAATCAAAGTTCAAGCCTTGCGGCTGTCTAGTGTTGAGAAAGAAAATCCACTTTGTTTCTTTTTTTATAAGTGTATTAACAATATTACCTCCTCTGGGGTTTGGGAGGACCCTATCAATACCTATAGCAGAAAAATATTGTAAGGATCTATTAGAGCACTCGTGGAAGTGTCTTGCTACTGGTGTGTGAGATTTAATATCCGTAATGTTCAAAACATGTTCACGGATTCTTTCTTTAAATCTTCTACTCGTCTGTCCTACGTATTGTTTCCCGCGGTTTTTGCAAGTGAGAAGGTACATTTCTTGTGTTGCAATTTATAAAGTGTTTGATTACATAAGTCTTTTTTGTAGTTGTTGAAACAAATGTATCTGTTTTAGTCACAAATTTGCAAGTAATACATCTTTTTGCCCCACAGGTAAAGCATCCTTTTGTGGATAGCCACGTTTTTTCTGGTACGTTATCTTGAATCATGCTAGGTGACAGTCTATTTCCTATTGTTTCATTTCGCCTAGAGATAAATTTTATGCCATCGTTCAAAATAGACCTAAGAATCGGGTCTGTCTTTAATATGGCTAGATTCTTGTCCACAATATTTTTAATCATATTGTATTGTGGACTATATGTAAGTATACATGACAGAGTAGTGAAAGTGTCTTTAGGTTTAATTGAAGTAGATTGTGTAAAATTTACTGAAGGTTTATTACTACTATCAGTAAATTTATATCTATTAAAGAGATGGTTTCTGTTTTTAGAGGCTGCTCTTTTATATGCTGTATTGAGAATAGTAGGGGTATATCCTCTTTCTCTCAATCTTCTAAACAGATCTTTTGATTTTGCTACAAAATCTTCTTCATCCGAGCAAATTCTTTTTAATCTTAAAAATTGGCTATATGGAATATTCCTAATTAAGTGTTTAGGGTGATTAGATTTTGCATTCAAAATAGTGTTAGCTGAACACTGTTTTCGAAAAATAGTGGTAGTGATGTGTTTTTTATCCACAGATAGGTTTATATCTAAATAATTCAAAAAATCTTCATTAAATTCTGAAGTGAATTTCAAGTTATATGTCTTTGTGTTAATAAAGGTGAGAAAGTTCTCAAAGTGACCGATAGTGCCTGACCATATAATAACAATATCATCTATGAAACGTCCATAAAATTGGATGTATTCGTGATACATGTTGTTATTATAAATGTGTGTGTCCTCCCACCAACCTAAAAAAAGGTTCGCGTATGAGGGAGCAAATTTGGCTCCCATTGCCGTGCCTTGGTTCTGTAAATAATATTTCTTATTAAATAGGAAAAAATTGTGTGTCAACAAAAATGTAATAGCTTTTAGAATGAAGATTATTAAGTTTTCATCAAAAGTACTGTAATGAGTGAGTTGATATTTAACAGCCTCTAATCCCAGGGAGTGAGGAATACATGAGTATAATGATACCACATCTATGGAGGCCCATTTATAGATGCCTTGTTCCCATTTGAAATCTTTTAAGGTATGTATTAGATGACTACTATCTTTTAGATAGCTTGGTAGTCTTAAGACTAAAGGTTGTAAATATGAGTCAATATATTCACATAGATTTTCACCCAGGGAGCCTATACCTGCTATGATAGGCCTACCCGGTGGCGGTCTCTCCTTTTTATGTGTTTTTGGTAAGTAGTGAAAGATTGCCACTTGAGGTCTGTCTGGTTTCAAGAAGGAGAATAACTTTTCATCTATGATTTTATAGTGGAGAGCTTCTGAAAGGAGGACATCTAGTTCAATTTCATAATCATTTAAAGGATTTTTTTCTAAAGTGCTATAGGAATCCTTATCAGAAAGTTGTCTATAGGCTTCAATAATCATCTTTATTAAGGATGACTATGAGGCCTCCTTTATCAGCTCTCCTTATCACAATTGTATTGTCTCTCTCCAAATTCTTCAAAGCTTTTATCTCTTTAGATAAAAGATTATTTTTTGAATGTGGGAATGTGTTCTTTTCATTGTTTAAGCTATCATACAGTAAAGTGAGTTCACATTCTACATTCTTTTGAAAAAGATTTATAGTATTATCTCTCAAATGCACTGGGTAATAATTGGATTTAGATTTAAATTTATCTTTTATTTGAATGGGATCGATTCCTACTCTCCCAATCTTAGGATCATTTTCTTTAAGTAGTGATTCTAAATGAAGAACAGAGACCATATCCTTAAAGTTTGACATATGGGATTGTAGGGGAACAGATGTACTCTCAATCATCTCACTTTTCTGTCTATCTATGTCTATAAGATCATCAGAATAATAGTGTTTTTTTAGCAAAAGCTTACATACAAATCGGTTAATGTCCGTTATTGTGTCAAATAAGTCGAAGTTTTTCGTTGGGCAAAAAGTAAGTCCTTTTTCCAATACAGTCTTTTCTTCAGGGGTTAGAGTCCTATACGAGAGGTTCAAAATTTTCTCCTCTCCTTGTTCCTCAGTGGATATTTTGGTGTCCTGGGAGTGAATTCTTCCTCGCCTGACTCGCTTGATCGAAAGTTCTTTTTGTTCTTCCATTTTATTCTGCCATCTTGGTCGTTTTTTGTAGATGAAGAGATTTTCGGTCTGATATCTTCACTCAAGAGAGAATTCTTCGTTCTGAGATCTCTAGTATCCTGAGGAGAAAAAGGAGAGGAGGAGCAGGCACCCGTATCTGATTCGCTGTTGCTGTCTAAGCTGTCTAAATCTGTCCCTGAAAAACTGACTCTTTTTTCTTTAGTAGATTTAAGAATGGACCTATGTTTAACATTTCTATCTTTTCTGGAAAAGGATTTTGTCTGTTTATTGCGGTGTTGTGACCAGTTATATATTAAATTCATATCATAGTCTTTTTTATCTCGTTTAAATTTATTGGTTTTGTTATCCATGATATTTGTCTCAAAGTTCTCTATTTTTTTGTTTAATTTTTCTGACAATTTTATGTAGTCAGAAAGATCTACAAGATGAGTGTGAGTTTGCTTGAGTTCAAGAGTATCCGTCTTAACTTTTTCGTATAATTGTTGTTTTTTATTAATAAGTAGATTCATGAGTCTCAGGGAGCAATCCGACAGAATTCTGTTCCACTGCTCCATGAACTCATTATCATCTGTAAGCGAATTTGGATATTTCTTGATTCTCAAGCCTCTGGGAATCATGTCTAAAGATATGTATTTTTCAAAAGTGGCTATCTCCCACCATAAACGTAATTCTTTAAGTGATAATGTCTCAAGAGATGAGAAGAAATCACGTAAAGTGGAAGTAGATTCAGAACTATCTCGGGAGAAAATTTTTTCAAATTTTTGTTCTATATTGTATGTGGGCTCAGACTTTGCACCAGGGCCAGTAGGCTAGTTACACTAATGACACCTAGGTGTATCTAGAAATATTTCTACATTTGTAAAACTTTGACCACTGCCCTTTGAAACTCATGGTTTCGTAAACTATAAATAATTGGATTAAATAATGGTGTCAATACACTGTAAACTACAGATATCACTTGATTCTGATCAGATAAGGACTGTGAGTTGGGAAGTATGTAGATGAAGATCACAGTGCCAAAGAAAATGCTGACAACCACCAGATGGGAGGCACAGGTAGAGAATGCTTTATGTCTGCCTATTATGCTTGGGATCTTCAGCACTGCAGCAATAATACATGCATACGACACTAAGGTCAGTGTCAGAGAACCAACTGTCATGCTTCCTCCCATAAAAAATATCAGCATTTCGTTAACTTTGGTATCCTTACAGGAAAGTTTCAAAATAGAAGGAATTTCACAGAAATAATGTTTAATTTTACGATCATGACAGAAAGGCAACATGACTGTCAGTACAGTGTGGACAAGTGAATTCAGGAATCCAGTGCTCCAACATATCATTGCCAGACAGTAACAGGCTGATGGTTTCATAATTGTGGTATACCGTAAAGGGTGACATATGGCGACGTATCTGTCATAGGCCATGGTGCCGAGAAGAATGCACTCAGAACCCCCCAAACTAATGAAGATAAACATTTGAGTAAAGCAACCAGCAAATGATATTCTCTTGTTCTTATCTAATAACATCCTTAGTGTAAATGGGATAACTGTGGTGGTATATAAGATTTCCAGGACAGAAAGATTAACTAGAAAGAAGTACATAGGTGTTTGAAGGCGAAAATCCTGGCGGATTATGACAATTACCATAAAGTTGCCAAAAAGAGTCGCAATATAAGCAACAAAAAATAACACAAAAATCAGATTTTGCAGAGCTGGTCTTGCCCCTAGTCCTAAAAGCATAAATCCATCAACACTAGTGTCATTTTCATCAGCCTCAGCACTTTGTGTAAAATCTATGGATCTTGCAAAGAATAAAATGGGGGATAAGGTATAATTAGGAAAGTTTTAACAGTAGTGCACAAGCAGCATCTGGACATCCATGAAATAGTGGGTGTGTTCAAATTTAAGGCTGATGGTTCATGGAGCGAGTATGTTGCCTGCGGTTGCAGAGATCTATTGCGAGCAACTAACTCACTCTGTGGGCCATTAGCCTTGAATTTAAATCGCTCCTAAGTGCCTTTCCACCTGCAACAATAGGAGTCCCCAGTGCAAAGGCCTGCAGGAGGAAACTTAGTGCGACTTTGGAAATCTGAATCAATGCATTGGCTTTTCCCACCAGTGACTCCTGTTATTGCCGGTGGAAAGGCATTTTGAAGCGGTTAGTCGCCTGTGGTAGCAGGGATCTGTCGTGGGCAACTAACTTGCTCCATGGACCATCAGCCAAGCAGACCAGCTAAATATGTTAGTTTCAGTTATTTTACGTAAATTAAATAATAGTATGTGCTGATTCATAGATAGGCCTTAGATGGTCTTTTAAAGCTTGTGTTCCTACAAAATATTCTGCACATATTAACATTCAAATTCCAGAAGTGGTTACAGAAATCTCACAATTTATACCAATAAAACAGAATAAATCCACCAAACTGAATAATTTAACTTAACCTTTGCTCAACACTTTATCAAAGATCTGCAGCTTGTGACCAAAAAGCCATTGCATTGGATCCTTTGCCTCCAATATTTTCGGCAACAGAATACTAGGGATGCACCGAATCCCGAATTCGGCCGAATCCAGGCTTTTTTTTGAGAATGAGGTTTTGGCCGAACCGAATCCAAATCCTAATTAGCATAAATTAGAATATGCTAATTAGAACTCGGAAAGGGTTAAATGGTCGGGAGGGGGCATTTCACCGCACACAGCAATTTTTAACCCCTTACGATCCTAATTTACATATGCTAATTAGGATCCGGATTCGGTTCGGGATTCAACAGAATCCATCAGGGTGGGTTCAGGGGTTCGGCCAAATAAAAAAAAGTGGGTTCGGTGCATCCCTATAGAATACAGAGCATAAAACACCCAATTTTACATTTCTATTGTTGCTTTGCCAGTTAATTTTGCTGATTGTGCTTGAAATTGCATTGTGTTCACTGCACTTGCAGATATATACGAGTCCTTGAGCCTCAAACAGAAAGTTTAAGAAAGCAACTCTCCATGCTGCATTTGTTTTAGCCTGGCCCTACATGGTTACTGTAAATGAACTGTGCAGGTGAATTTATTAATGTGCTCCTATGAGGATATTGTGGGCTTCTCTTAATATTGTCCACATAAAATTATTCAAGATTTCCCTCAGTCATGCAGTGTGCATTGGAACTGATTGATCAATCACATAACATGTGCAAGTCATGTATTGCTAGTACTAAAACAATGAGGTAGCAACTTTGCCAATGTATATTGCAACACCCTCCAATATAGCATTTAAACAGGAACATATACTATGAAGAACTATGTTGAAATCTATTTACTACCTTATCTTTCATTTCTGAGCCAGAAGTGTGCAGGTTTTAAGAGGATAAATAAAACCTACCGGACTTCCATTCTTTTACATCAAAATGTGAGGCACTGCTGTGTTTAGCAATGTGCTTACAGCCCAAGTGTCTATACTGAAATGTCTCTCTATGGTGCCTTTATATGTTTACTAATGTTAAGCGAAGTCTCAGAGAAATCTACAGGGAACCAATCATTTCTAAAGCACTTAGGTTTATTTTTCTTATTTATTTGCTTTACTAATTTGCTTACACTTTTTCAATGTAATGTAGTGTCTGGAAACAATCACAGCCCAAGAAATATTATGTTTCAATTTTGGTGAAATAAGTCAATGATGGGTAAAAAACTGTTAGGACAATTAATATAAAATTGTTAAAAATTATATTTTAAAAAGCTTTGGGCACATTCACTTACCTATACTCAGTGTGCAATTGGGCAATTTGGCATGCAATCGCTCTTGTTTTTCTCTCACAGTGCATCATTTTCCCCACCAGTTCAGAAGAAAGCAAATTATTGGTCAGCCTAGTGTCTCTATTGATAACATGGTAAGGACAAAACTTTGTGAACTGAGGAAACCTCAAATTCCCATTCAATGAAGGTAGATTGTATTTTAGCCAGCATTATTGTGGTGCTTGTTGGATATCATGTTGGGTTAAACAAGTTATTATAAGGTTCTTTTAGGGTCTATAAAAGGAAACTATACTTCCAAACAATGTAGGTCTCTATGTAAAACCGTGCTTCATCTAAATAACCCAATTTCATACTTTTTAGTAGTATGTGCTGTTGGGTAATCCTAAATAGAAAATTGCCATTTTAAGAATTAGGGGCCGCCTCCTGGGATCATAGGATTCACAGTGCACACAATCAAGCCAAGGCACACAAACATGCTAGGCCACATCAGAAAATAAATGGGCAAATTTCTGTCTTTCAAAGTGCTGTTTTCCTGTTACAGTTAGAGCTGCATTATTTCTGGTCATGTGATCTCTGAGGGAGCACCCAGCCCAAGAAGGGAGGTTCCGTTTAAATATACGAAAAGGATTTTTTACTGTGAGAGCTGTGAAGTCGTGGAATTCCCTCCCCGAATCAGTCGTGCTGGCTGATACATTATATAGCTTTAAGAAGGGGCTGGAGGGCTTTTTAGCAAGTGAGGGAATACAGGGTTATGGGAGATAGCTCTTAGTACAAGTGAGGGAATACAGGGTTATGGGAGATAGCTCTCAGTACAAGTGAGGGAATTCAGGGTTATGGGAGATAGCTCTCAGTACAAGTGAGGGAATACAGGGTTATGGGAGATAGCTCTCAGTACAAGTGAGGGAATACAGGGTTATGGGAGATAGCTCTCAGTACAAGTGAGGGAATACAGGGTTATGGGAGATAGCTCTTAGTACAAGTGAGGGAATACAGGGTTAGGGGAGATAGCTCTTAGTACAAGTGAGGGAATACAGGGTTAGGGGAGATAGCTCTCAGTACAAGTGAGGGAATACAGGGTTATGGGAGATAGCTCTCAGTACAAGTGAGGGAATACAGGGTTATGGGAGATAACTCTCAGTACAAGTGAGGGAATACAGGGTTATGGGAGATAGCTCTTAGTACAAGTGAGGGAATACAGGGTTAGGGGAGATAGCTCTTAGTACAAGTGAGGGAATACAGGGTTAGGGGAGATAGCTCTCAGTACAAGTGAGGGAATACAGGGTTATGGGAGATAGCTCTCAGTACAAGTGAGGGAATACAGGGTTATGGGAGATAACTCTCAGTACAAGTGAGGGAATACAGGGTTATGGGAGATAGCTCTTAGTACAAGTGAGGGAATACAGGGTTATGGGAGATAGCTCTCAGTACAAGTGAGGGAATACAGGGTTATGGGAGATAGCTCTCAGTACAAGTGAGGGAATACAGGGTTATGGGAGATAGCTCTCAGTACAAGTGAGGGAATACAGGGTTATGGGAGATAGCTCTTAGTACAAGTTGATCCAGGGACTGGTCCGATTGCCATCTTGGAGTTAGGAAGGAATTTTTTCACCTCTGCGGCAAATTAGAGAGGCTTCAGATGGGGGTTTTTTGATTTCCTCTGGATCAACCAGAAGGTAGGCAAGTTATATATAGGCATTATGGTTGAACGTGATAGACGTACATCTTTTTCCAACCTAACTTACTATGTTACTAAATAGTGGGTCAAGGGAAAGGATGTAAAAGGGTAATATTTACTGATATACAGTATATATTCTAGTTTGAAGAGATTCACTTAACATAATATAAAATATCTGTTGGTTAAGTATTCATTCTGGGGATATAGTTTTCCTTTAACTTTGTTTCTGGATGTGATCCCCACTTGGGACTTGGTGTTCATGGAAAAGTTTTTTATTTGATTCTGTGGTGAATGGTTAATTAATTTATTAGTAAATAGGCTAAATATGATTTGCCTGGGTTTGGACAAACTCATGTGTAGCTCTTTACAAATTCATGACTTTGCTTTCCAAATGATTATATTTTCGTATCTTGCATATTCTAGATTCTTTAAAAGATATTTAAGCTATACTGAGGAAAATATTTACATTCATTAAGCACATTAATTCCTAAGATTCTCATTCCAAGTTATATGCACTTGAGAATTAGGAGGATTAGGAGTGCCAGATACTACTATCAAGCTGCTGCTCAATTAGCTCCTTTAATTCACTTTTATGCTCAACACCCTCAAAATGGGTTTCCATTGATGCATTCTATCCTGACCCCATTCTCTCACAAGCATTACTTTGGGCCTCAATAGTACACAGACCAAATGGTATTAATAATTAGTTAGCCCACTCTTTAGATATATGATATGTAATATCATATATATATATAATTTCACCTTGAACATGCAGTGCAGTTTTAGACTTCAGTCCTTAAAAAGAATATTAATGAGCTGGAGAAAGTATAGAGATGTGCAACTAAACTGGTAAAGGGGACGGAAGGTTTAAACTATGAGGTTAGACTGTCATGGTTTGGTGTTGTTTTCTCTGAAAAAAAAGGCGCTTGCGAGGGGACATGATTACTCTTTACATGTAAATTAGAGGGGATTATAAGCAAATAGGGAGTGTTCTTTATTCCCATAAAGGTCACCCCTTTAGATTAGAGGAAAGGAGCTTCCATTTGAAGCAGCGTAGGTGGTTTTTCACGGTGAGGGCAGTGAGGTTGGGGAATGCCCTTCCTAGTGATGTTGTAATGGCAGATTCTGTTAATGCCTATAAGAGTGGCCTGGATGAGTTCTTGAACAAGCATAGTATCCAAGGCTATTGTGATACTAATATCTACAGTTAGTATTGAGAGAAGTCCCCATTGCTCCGTACAGGAGCAAAATTTTGGTGCGGCGGGGCGGCATACCGTCCCTAAATTTGTGCTGCCCTAGGCCCAGCCCTTTGTGGCCTCGCCACAAATCCAGGCCTGCCTTTAAGAGGGGTTATTGTGATCTTAAGATGTAAAGTTAGTTAACATTGATATAGGTATATAGCTTATATATGAGTGTATAGATAGGCTGGTATGAGTGTGTGCATATGCGCACAGGGGTTCATTTGGAAGGTTTTAATTTGATATACTTTAGTATTTTTTTCAAACCCAACTTTGCAGTATTTCAACCCAACTTAACTATGTAACTATGGGGAGTATTTATTAACACTGGAGACAAACAGCGGTGATGTTGCGCATAGCAACAAATCAGCAATTAGATTTGACCTACAAACTGGAAAGCAAAAGCAAAGATCTCGTTGGTTGCTATGTTCATAAATAGGCCCCTGTGTGTACTCTAATGATGTATACATAATGAGTTCTGCAACTTTGTAAAATAAGTTGCAAGGTGACTTACTTACACACAAGTCTGCCTAACCTCACTCCACAAAAATATATCACAGTATATAATTTGCCTAATTTTTCTCCAAACCTTGTTTCACCAAGTGTGAATTACTAGTGACTGTCAGTAGGTAACCAGAATTGAACCAGAAGTGATTACTCCTTTTATGAATTTATTGTTTGCGCAGTATCTGTATATATGTGTTATGCCCACATAAATTGGAAATTAGATAAAAACCTTACCTCACTAAAGTTAGCAAATGCTGAAAATCATTTTGGGGGGTCAAGTGTTGAGAAAACTTAAAAAAAAACAAAAGTTCATTGTTGGAGCCCTGCAGTAATGGAAATGTCATTAATATAGTGCCATACATTGCAGAAGAAAGGAGTCATTTCTCCTCAACAAAAAAAATGCCGTATGATGGTGCAATGAGGCTCCCTGTCCACCTCTAACCTCAAGAAAAAAAACAATTTTCAAAAGTAAAAGAATTGTGCTTTGACACAAATCAAAATAGGCTGGCACAAAACTGGATTGTAAAACAAAAACGGTGCAGTTAAAACATATTAAGTTTTATTTTAAAAACAAAACACCTCAAACATGGACAGCCTGGCTCGTGAAAATTGTTGCCCATCACTAAGAGAATGAGATGCCCTCTTATGTTATCTTATTTAGCCAATAATAATATTATATTATTATAATAATATTATTTATAACTAATTAGCAGTATCTGCCCCAGTAGCATACAACAGCAAATAAAGCACCAGCTTTGTTCCGTCTGTGCATCTTTCCCACAGTATGTGCTGGGCTTCACAGGTGCAGGTGATTCTATGATTGTTCTGCATGATCCCAAACTAAAGTGGTTCTTTACTCTACACTCCAAATACTAAGTCTGTGTGGGAGATTCTGCAATCTACTTCCGACTGTTATTTATAACCACGGTAATAAGATACACAGTTTTACTTGACATAATTAATAGTAAAAAATAATAGATACCTTTACCTTCTAATCATTATGTCATAACTATTATTAGTTAGTAAAACCAAAAAACAACCCTAGTAAAATACATTTGTGAATGAACCTTGAGTACATACAATGACAATAATACCATTAACACATCCCTGTTTTCAGCTTTTCTATTATATAAATGAATATATAATATAATCTCAGTGGCTAGAAATGGAGAATATATTAAGAGATTCTCTCATCCATAATAATCTAAATGACCTTCATGCAATACTCTGTTCTGTTTTAAATCAGTAACCTTGTGTATGGACAGAATCTCTAACATGTAGGAACATTTTTCCCTCTGTAGCACCCAATTAGACCCCTAATGTGCAAATCTTGCTATATAGAGAAGAACCACTATAATAACTGCCACAGGCCTCCTCTCTGTCCTCTTATGAGCCTCTCTTACAATGAATACAAACGATTCACTTGTGATTAGTCGCCAATTGCTAAGAATGATGACAGACCTTACTGAACCATTGTAATCCTATTGTAGGAAGTAGCACTAAACAAAATATATTTATTGCCGCATTGCATAAGATTAGGTGTGTCTGTAATTCATGTGCCAGAGACACTCTCCTTTCTCTACTTCTCTAATGCAAAGAACTCACTCCCCCCCCCCTTAGGAATGTGTAATCTGAGCCAATCAGCAGTAAGCTGGCTCATAGGGGCCGATTCATTAAAACATGAGTTCGAATCCTGAATGGGAAAAATTCAGATTGGATACGATAATTTCTGAAGATCGCAAATATAACGAAAATGCTTACAAAAAAATCGTATTAGTCACAATAATATCGTATTCGCGATCCGAAATTCAATAAATTTCGTACCGAACAATTGTAAACAGCAGCAAAACGTTTCTGAATTCTTCGCGCAAGTGTATTAAAAGGTGGCACGGGCGTACGAAAAAGTTGCACAAGCGTGAAAAAAAACGGCGAAAATACGCTCGGAGCGTTCGTGTCTTAATAATAATATCTCCCCCATAGTCTTAAACACTGAGCATGTACACCGGCCTTGCTTTTGGTGCAGGAGTGAGGCATTATGGGAACTTTCTTTACACAGCTCAGCATTTTTTCTTCCTGTTTGGCTTCTGATCATCTGAACAGGAGAAATATGGGGAGATTTAAGGGCACTACTGAGACAACTGAAGGTATGTCTGCAGCTTGAGATTAACTCTTTATTAGCCTTTCCTTCTCCTTTAAGGGACCCATTTGCCAGTGGATAAAAGATTGAATACTTTATAGTTTTCATTAGTGTGGGTTAAAAACTGCTAACTGAAAAGGGTTTTATTTTTGAGCCATAAAAACATGTTACCTTTGCTGTTGCAGGTAGGAAAATCCTTTAGGGTATTGGCAGATCTGGTGTTTTCTTACCCCCCACAATATTGGTCTATTTCTATAAGGTGTTTGTTCTACACCGTTGTTCAAACAACTGTAATATGCCTAGCACTCCACCAATACACCAAACAAGATGCATGATGCATTGGTTTCACATAGGGCTAGGGACATTAGCCATACTGTCATGTAATTATAAACAATAAATCCTAAATGTTTTTTGTGTACGTGTAGGGGGTTTCATGAACAAGGTTCCTTAAGCCACATAGTGTGTAGGACATTGTATCACTCATCTTTTTATTATTAACATTTATTTTATTCATTATTAACATTTATTTATAAAGCACCAACATATTCCAAAGCGCTGTACAATAAGTGGGTTTCATACATTGGACATACAGAGTAACATATAAAGCAATAACCGATACAAGAGGTGAAGAGAGCCCTGCCTAAAGAGCTTACAATCTACAAGGAGAAAAGGTTGAGACACAAGGTGTGGGAATGGGCATGACAGAGTTGTGGGAGGTGTGGCACAGGGTATTGCTTTTAGCGGCACACTGAGGTTAACCCCAAGGCACCTGATCTGGGAAGATGGGGTGATGGTAGAATTGTTAACTGTGATAGATACCTCAGGAACAATGTTGGTGTTGGATGGGGGAAAGAGAACCAATTCAGTCTTAGAGAAGTTTAATTTAGGGTAACATTGGGACATCCAAGTAGAGAATAGTGGACAGGCAGGAAGAGACACAAGTTAGGAGCTCAGGGTTTAGATTAGGAGAGGAAAGATAGATCTGAGTATCATCAGCATAGAGGTGGTACTGAAAGCCAACAGAACTGATTAGTTTGCCAAGTGAGGAGGTATAGAGAGAAAACAGTAAGGGACAGAGCCTTGAGGAACACCGACGGAAAGAGGCAGGGGAGAAGACGATGCTCTATTGTAAGATTAATCTGAGAGAGAAGATGAAAACCAGGATAAGGCAGTGTCACGAAGGCTGAGAGAGTGGAGAGACTGGAGGAGAAGAGGGTGATCCACAGTGTCAAAAGCAGCTGTGATATTGAGAAGTATTAGAAGTGAGTAGTGGTTTTTGGCTAGGCGCTCGAGTAGTTTAGAGATAAATGGGAGCAGAGAGATAGGTCGAAGGTAACTAAGATTGGCGAGATTAAGAGAGGGTTTTTTTCAGAATGGGGTTACAAGTGCATGTTTCAGTTGGGAGGGAAAGATTCCAGTAGAGAGCGAGAGATTGAATAGATGAGTTAAGGCTCTGATAAGACAGGGGTTGGCATTGCATAGAAGTTTGGTGGGAATGGGATCAAGCGGGCAGGTAGTAAGGTGAGAGGAAGCCAAAAGTTTTGAGATTTCCTCTTCAGTCACTGGGGAGAAGGAGCCAAGAAGAGACTGGGTAACATGTAGGGAGGGAGGTGAATGGTTATGGGGATTAAATTGTGCAGTGTCACTTTTGATGGTGTCAATTTTGTTTTTAAAGTTGAGCAGTGACCAAAGCACATGGAGGGGGAGGAGAAGAGGACAGCAGAGAGTTAAAGGTAGAGAAGAGTTGTGCAAGTTTTTTAGAGAGGGAGTTAATGAGTGCAGTGGATTTGTTTAGCTTGGTGGAGGGTGGTATTATAGGAGAGTAGAGCAGATTTTTCTCAGCAGCAAGTAACAGGAAAGAGAGGAATGCAAGGTGAGAGCGGGATTTGTGTGTTCTTGTGTTAAGTGAGGAGAAAGAGTTAACTGGAGTTATGGAGCAAAGCACTTTAAAGACTTCATGTGCTGAGAGGGAAGGAGAGGAGAGTAGAGAGGCAGTGATTGCTATACCTTTCTGACTTGATGGAGGAAGTGGCAGGAGATGTTTTAGGAAACATGAAAGTGTGAAGAGGAGGAATGGAGGATAAAATATTTTTGAGGTCGGAAGTAACAAACTACCAGGAACAAACAAAGTTGTTTTCTTGTGATTCCATGTTGTTCAGTTTTGATTGGAGATAATTCAGAGCCTTGTCAATGCTTTGTCCAACTGCCTTGTTTAACTGCATTTTTCCTAGCACTTGTGAAATATTAGCACCAGTTCCTGACATCTAGTGCTATCCCCATGGCTGCGTCTGAATTTATATGCAGCTGATTGGAGAGAGCCAGAGCCTGATTGACTTATTAATCAGTTAATCAGAGATTAAAGTAAGCAGGCTGTGCAGGAAGGGGGAGAGTTTTAGAAGCACCAGAACCAAGTTTTGGGGCTTGTAAAAATATCTCTTGCTCACTGAGGAGTACACTGAGGAGACACAGATACACAAGTACTAAATCAGGGTAGGCCTAACAGAAAAAGTTATTGGCATAGCAGATACAGGCTGAATTACAACTACCATTAATAGGGAGGCTGCAATATAACGGCTTATATAGCAGTATACAGCAGAGGGTTATACAGATGAGAGAATTACCTGTAGAAGTGAGAAGAGATGTTAGTTAGTTCCATGAAACTGCCTTGTTTAACTGCCATTTTCCTAGCGTTTGTGAAACATTAGCCTGCCACCAGTTTTACAAGCACCAGAACCAGGTTTTGGGGCTGTAAAAATATCTGTTGCTCACTGAGGAGTGGACACAGATGTGAGTTTGATACAGCTATGAGTTTGACACAGCTATCACAACTACTAAATCAGGGTAGGCCTAGCAGAAAAAGTTATTGGCATAGCAGATACAGGCTGAATTACAACTACTATTAATAGGAAGGCTGCAATATAAGGGCTTATATAGCAGTAAACAGCAGAAGGTTACACAGATGAGAGAATTACCATTAATAGGAGGGAGGCTGCAATATTATGGCTTATATAGTAGTATACAGCAGAGGCTTATACAGATGAAAGAATTAACACTAATAGGAGGGAGGCTGCAATATAATGGCTTATATAGCAGTATACAGCAGAGGCTTATACAAATGAGAGAATTACCATTAATAGGGAGGCTGCAATATAATGGCTTATATAGCAGTATACGGCAGAAGGTTACACAAATAACAGAATTACCTGTAGAAATGAGAAGAGATGTGACTTAGTTCCATGGAACTGCCTTGTTTAACTGCCATTTTCCTAGCTCTGAAATATTAGCACTTAGGAAATGTTAGCACCAGTACCTGTCCCTGACACCCCTAGTGCCATAAGACAATAACACTAATAATGAATTTACCCCTTACACCAGGGATTCCCAACCTTTTTAACCTGTGAGCCACAATGAAATGTAAAAAAAGAGTTGGGGAGCGACACAAGCATGAACATTGTTTTTGGGTTGCCAAATAAGGGCTGTGATTGGCTATTTAGTAGCCACATATGTGGACTGGCAGCCAACAGGGGGCTCTGTTTGGCAGTACTCCTGGTTTTTATGCAGCCAAAATCTGACTCCGAGCCAGGGATTTAAAAATAAGCACCTCCTTTCAGGCTTCTGGGAGCAAGATTCAAGGGGTTGGTGAGCAACATGTTGCCCCCAAGCCACTGGTTGGGGATCACTGCCTTACACTGTGCTATGGCCACTGGCTTACAGGGATTTTGTCATGGGAAAACATTGATAAAACACATCAATTAATAGCACTGCTCCAGCAGAATTTTGCACTGAAATCCATTTTTCAAAGGAGCAAACAGATTTTTTAATATTTGAAATGTGATGTGAGCAAAGACATATTCTTAGTTTCCCAGGTGCCTTCAGCCATGATAAACTGATAAACTGATAAACTTTTACACTTTACTGCTGTGCTGCAATTTGGTGTGATATCATCCCCCCCCCCCCCAGCAGAACAATGGGAAAGTAGCAAAATAACAGCTCCCTGACACCTGTACTGCTAAAAATATTCCCATCCCATAGATATGAGAAGAGCACTCAATAGTAAAAATCCAAGTCCAGCTCACCTAATTCATGAATCCTCACGTTACATTGAATAGAAGAAACAATAGCTAATCTAAAATCATTTCTATTGTGTAGTGCTGGCTCTTTCTGAAAGCTCAGCGTCAGGCAGCTGGCTGCCTACACTCCAATATAACAACTATTTTTTTTTTGATCCAAGAATAACATTTCATATGGTCAAATGAATTATTTGTAATGTACTGTGTAATTTAGTAATAAAAAGTACATTATAAAAATCATGACATAATCCCTTAAAGTTCCTTCATTGATTCCAGCAGGATGGCTTTTATCTGCTGGTTTCTAAGTGTCCAAATAAAAGGGCTCATAACAGGGGTTATAAAAGTGGTCACAACACTCATCATTTTGTTGATTTCTAGTGACTTACTCTGTGTTGGGGTCACATATATAAATATACTACTTACATAATAAAGTGACATTATAAAAAAATGAGAAGAGCATGTTGAGAAAGCCTTTTTCCTTCCACTGGTGGTGGGAATACGTAACACAACTATTAATATACAAGTATACGTGTAGAAGACTAGAATTAGTGACCCAAGAATTACTAGGGAGAACAAGAAAAAATCAATCAGCTGAATGTGTGTTGTGTCAGCACAAGCTAGCTTCACTAGTGGCACAGCATCACAGAAATAATGGTTAATTATATTGGGGCCACAATATGGAAGCTGAAATTTTAATAATGCAGGCACAATGATGATAAGCAAGCCACCAAGCCAAGATGCTATTACTAAGCAGATGCTTCTTTTCCAGGTCATGATTGTGGAATAATGCAAGGGATTACAAATAGCAACATACCGGTCATATGACATAACAGAGAGGAGGATAAAATCTGAAGTCCCTATTAAGAAATAAAAAACGCTTTGTGTGAAACACCTTCCAAAAGAAATATTTTTTTTTGAAGAAAAAAAGTTTTTCAGTGATTCTGGAAAAACAACATTTGCCATTAATATTTCCATGAAGGAGAACACAGCAAGGAAAAGGTACATTGGCGCATGTAATTGCTTGTGTTTCCAAATTAGCAGAATTACAAGAAGGTTTCCAGATAGTATTAATGTGTAGATCAACAGAAATAGGATGAAAAGTGACATTGTCCCGATCCAATTTACTGAGAAACCGACAAGAATAAATTCAGATACATATGATTTATTTTTCATTTCCAAAAGAAGACGTGTCCTACTTTGTATAGCAAATATGTGCAGGCGATGTCCAAATTTGCTTCATGAGGTTTCAAAAACATTGTGTTCCATGAGTTACAGAATATTTTATTGGGGCCTTGAAACAAGTAATCCTCTGCAACTCCCATATATTTACTTTAATAACAATGCTATACCAGTTTATAGATGGTCTGCATACATACATACATACATACATGCATACTATTTACCCATTGTAAAAAGACATAGGCTGAAGGAGAAATTTTACAGGAGTAGTGGAAGCAGATTGTCTTTTTGGCACACACAAACAATTTAAAATGACAGTATTAGTAACTGAGTGAGAATTTGATTCTTGAAGCAAAACACAGAGCTTTGGCAGTAGTTATTTATGATGGTGTAATATATATCATGAAAAGTATTCCTCTAGGTAAAAACTAATAGGGACTTTTCCTTGTGGGATAAGCTCTAATTTACAGTTAGCAATTAAAAAATTGTCATTCTATTAAATATTACACAGGTATAATTTTCACGTGCTTAAAGGGGACCTGTCCCATAATTTAAATAAAACCTCCAGAAATGTAAACCATATGTGTAAACAATATAAGTAAGACCTTTCGCTACCTCTCTATGTAGTTCCCTTAGTACCCAAACTGCCACTGTATTTTTTGGAGAAGATAAGCATCATAGTGTTCCTCCATCTAAGTTTGCCTAGGAGCAGTAACCCATAGCAACCAATCAGCAGAAAGAACTTACTGATCACCTGTTTAGAAGCAAACATCTTATTGGTTGTTATGGATTACTGCTACTGGGCAAACTTAGTTCCTTCTATCACATATGGGGTATAGACCCCATATGTAATTCTATATAAATTCCACATCTAAACTATGTTTACTCACAGAGACAGTTCTTATATTATAGTACAAAATATGTGTTCAAAAATAAGATAAAGCATTTTTTCTACTTAATACTATAATACTAATACAATTACAATATTTACTTATGTTATTTTCATTTATATAATTATAATTATTAAATATATATATTTACCAATTCTGCATGTATATTATTATTTTTAATTGATAATACAAAATAGCTTTAAAATTAAATTCACAAATCCAAAATAATAAGTCAAAATATTTTTCACTACACAAATGCATGTGTTTGTGCATGTCTATAGATACCTACATACACTGGCATATGCTAGAGGGGCTGCTCTAAGATTACATAGACAGTAACTATTTATTGGGCCTGTGGGTGGGTGGGTGGCTTTTTGGGTCACTTTGTACTTAAAAGACCAGGGCTTGTTTTAAATCCCTGTCCAGACCTGCACACACAAAAACCATCAACTAATAAGTATCCCTGTCTCTTTTCATAACCACATTGAAGTCTTAATAAATAAATTAATTGCATTTAATAGTTTCTTGTTTTTCTTTGGTAACTCACATGACCATTCTAACTAAAAAATACATTTATTTTATGAACTTTTGTTGGTACACCCCATAACATAGTAGGCCAAAATGTTCATATCAATATTTATGTAAAACTTCAGTGAACAAGGAATTGATAGCAAAAAACTTTTGTTGGGGTATAATTATTATGTTTTAAAAGTTCATATCTGACATTCACACTATTGATATACTGGCAATCTGTGGATTCCAGCAAATGCCAGAGGGGCTGCTGTAAGATGCCATAGACAGTCACTATTTATTGGGCTGGTGGGGGCTTCTGTGTACTTGAAATGCCAGGGCCTATTTTGGATCCCAGTTTGGACCTACTTTCCCCTTCTCATTAAAACAGCCCCATGTCACTGGAGTGTATGGTTAACTAAACATGGTAGTACATTTTCAAAAATATGAACCTGTATTTAACAACCTGACACTACGTACAAACTCGACTAAACAAAACAAACAGTAAAGACTTATTACATTGTGACCCAACTACTGGCTTCTATTATATTATTATTAAGATGCATACCTGTACTTTTGTATATAGCTTGCAATTTGAGAATTGTATAAAGTAATTACGCAAGCAATATACCTTGTGATGCTGCTAAGAGATAATCTGTGATAAGATATATAACAGAATGTTTTTCCTTTTTCTGTTTAAAATCAATAAAAACCATTTATATAAAAAAAAAACAGCCCCATGTCAAGTTCTTTCAGTATTTTAATGATGTGCTCTATGCTAGCATTACAACCCAATTCATTCATTCATTTTGAATATCTTGTTAAGACAAAGTTTTTATAAACAAGGTCCCTGAATCCCATAGTGTTTTGGATGTTTTATCACCCAGTTTGTTATAAGAAAATTACACTAACAAGAAAATTTACCCTTTAAACTACGGTGGCCACTGGCTTAAAATTCTTCATTGATTCCAGCAGGACTCCTGTGACCTTCTGGTTTCTAAGGGGCACATTTACTAACTCACGAATGGGCCGAATGCGTCCGATTTTTTGCGTTTTTTTTGTAATGATCGGTAATTTTGCGATTTTTTCGGGGGCTTTTAGGTTTTTTGCGTAAAAACGCGAGTTTTTCGGCGTCTTTACGATTTTTGCGTAAAAACGCGAGTTTTTCGTAGCCATTACGAAAGTTGCACAAAGTCGCGATTTTTTCGTAGCGTTAAAACTTGCGCGAAACGTCGCGCCTTTTAAGTTTTAACGCTACGAAAAAGGCGCGACTTTGCGCGCAAGTGTTAACGCTACAAAAAAATCGCGACTTTGCGCAACTTTCGGAATGGCTACGAAAAACTCGCGTTTTTACGCAAAAATCGTAAAGACACCGAAAAACTCGCGTTTTTACGCAAAAATCGCAAAGACGCCGAAAAAATCGCAAAAAATACGAAAAAGTCGCAAAATGTTCGTTTCCAATCGGAATTTTTCCAATTCGGATTGAAATCGTGTCTTAGTAAATCAGCCCCTAAGTGTCCAAATAAAAGGACTACTTTTATAATCCCTGTTATAACACTCATCATTTTGTTGATTTCTAGTGACTTACTCTGTGTTGGGGTTGCATATATAAATATACTATTTAAATAAGAAAGTGACATTATAAAAAAAAATGAGAAGAGCATGTTGAGAAAGCCTTTTTCCTTCCACTGGTGGTGGGAATATGTTATACAACTATTAATATACAAGTATACGTGTAGAAGACTAGAATTAATGACACAAGAACCACTAGGGAAGACAAGAAAAAATCAAAAGCCAAAACTTTGAAAATGCAGCCACACTGATGAAAAGCCACCAAGCCAAGATGCTATCACTAAGCAGATGCTTCTTTTCCAGGTCATGATAGTGTGATAATGCAAGGTATTGCATATGGGAATTGTGTGTAAATGTGTAAAAATATACCAGGTGTATTCATTATAATTAACTAATATATTTTGTATTTAACCCTTTGGGAATATGGTTATCCAGAGTAAAAATCCAGAATGCTTCACAGACATTAAGTGGGAGTGTCAATTTTTCTTTTCTAAGTGGAGTCTGAACCTGTTCAATTGATTTTACGCTAAGGTCTCCTATACCTTTTTGGAACATGAACTGAAATATCTACCTATAATTATATATTAAATACTTGCTATATCTTTACAAATTTGCACACAATTGCTGTATTTAAGTATTTTGTTTTTTATTGTGAATGAGATAATATTATTTATGTTGTAATTTTCAACATATCCTATGGAGGTCACTGCTCTAATGTTTCGGATTCATCAGAATGTGTACTTTCCAAAAATATATGGTTTTCTGGGGGTCTTTGTACAGTTAGGGGGTCTTACAACACATAATAAACAGTCAGGGGGCTCTATTTGCAGAACCTGAGTTGGCAGGTGAAAAAATGTATCTACATTGTTTTTATTTGGGGTAGTACAAACCACATACTTTAGTATATCTATGAATATTGGGCATCAAACTGTTCAGTAGACTTCCAGCATTCATATTTATGGTGATTTGCCTTTGTATGTTAGAAATTGTGCAAGATTAAATGTGGCAAATTGTAACATTTTCAGGTGATTTTCATAAATGCCACCAAACCACTAAGTATAGGAAAGCTTTGCTGTTTGGTAATTTGAAATAGTAAGAAATATGGACCCATTTTAGATTCATAAGAATTTCTCCTTTACAAAAATATATGTTTTCAGAGGTCCCTGTACTTTTTGCAGATTTTACTGTGCATAAAATGATTATGAATTAGTAAATTTAAGCCATGAAATTAGTATCCACAAGGTATATTTTGGGGTCTCTACATGCTGTTCAGTAGACCCCTGTCATTCATATTGAGGATGTTTTATCTTGGTAGTGGAAATGTGTTGCTTTTGCAGTAGAGGAAATGATAACAATGATAGATCATATGGGGGTATTTTCATAATGGGGCTCCTACATGCCACATACTTAGGTAAACCTGTGCACATTGGGCATCAAACTGTTTACCAGACAATGACCTGCAGAAGATAAGATTCTGTTGACTAGAAGCTTTGAGGTCAATTTTTTTTTTTTAAATCACAATTTTTATAAAAACCGGTAACTTTAGAAAACGATTGCAACCCAGTAGTTTTGAGTAGAAAGGCATATTTACCTATTTTGGATTAGTCAGAATATGTTCTTTCCAAAAACAGTAGAGTTTTCTAGGGTAAATCTACTGCTAATTTGAAGTATGCAGTGAGTTGGAAATTTAGTAGTGTCAGAGTAAGAGTTCACTGTATTGCCAAAGGCAGGTCACACTGTCATTTTGTAGTCTAGAAAAATTTTTTGCACTCATGAAATTAAATTTTTTTTTTTACCATTCTCTGATTTAACTATAAGGTAGGAACAAATTCTTTGTGCAATTGCTTTAGATTGATAGATTTTTCAAGATTAGTTAGTAGGTACCTATGTAATAACTGTATGATTAAGCATTCATATTATATCATGTCTCAGATGTGCAACATCATTAATCAATTCAAAGAATTTCACCCAGTATCATTTGGGACTAGAGAAGGTTAGCGTCTAGGGAATTTTAAAAGGGTATAAATAATTCTTCCACTACAACAAGAAGTGTTTATTTGTCACAGCATACTCCAGTGTCTCCAGGTGATGTTTTATCAGTTACAAGGTGAGAAACAATAAATCCCCAACACACACACATGCTGTATAGGCAAACTAGCAATAAAAGTCACATTTCTTTAGATTTACATTTTCTGTTAGTGCTCTCTTTTACCTTCGTTGGCATTCATTTCAAATGAATTGTAAAAATGAAGAAGTAACTGTGGTAGAATTTCCTGTTTCAGAAACATAACTAGGGGTTATGGAGTAGAGAAGTCAGCTGTAAGCTAATAGGGATAAATTGTTTTTCGAAATAGGTAAAGAATTGTGGGAATTAAGGATTTTAAACCTTTTAGTTTGGCCTTTCTGAAATAAAAAGCTGTCCAACACTATTATACACAATTACTTGGCAACAGTTATATCTGAACAAATCCCAAAGCCTCCTTATAAATCACAGTACATACCTTTGTATAAATAAAATATAACACCTGAATTTTGTATGGCCATATCTATCTACTGTTACTATCTATCTATCTAGTTATCCTTTTTTGGGTTACAAAAGCTTACTGTTGCAATGTATTCAGTCTCAATACAAACAATAGTCACTGAAATTATTTTAATTCTCTCTTCATTTTTCATTCTTAATGCAGATATATTTTGGATGGATAAAGTATTACATTTGCGATAAAACCATGTTATTCACCAATGGAACCCATGCCAATTATTTTATTATTCTGGGACTATTAAATACCACTGAAATGAACATGCCTCTCTTCATTGTATTTTTGTGTATTTTTCTAGTCACCCTTATGGGAAACATCATAATTATAACAGTAGTTTGTCTTGACCGTGCTCTTCAAAACCCAATGTACTTTTTTCTCACCAACCTGTCTTTTCTGGAAATTTGGTACACAGTTACAATTGTCCCCAAATTGTTAGTCAACCTCTTAGTAAAATGCATTTATATTTCCTTTGTTGGCTGTATGACTCAGCTGTTTTTCTTTGTAACATTTGGAGCATGTGAGTGCTACCTGCTATTAGTTATGGCTTATGATCGCTATTTGGCTATTTGTAAACCTCTATATTATTCAACTCTGATGAACACCAAGACATGTTTATATCTCGTTTCTGGTTCCTGGATTATTTCTGTTTTCACAGGCTTGATACCAGTTACTCTTATTTCTCAGCTGGAATTTTGTGGGCCCCGGGAGATCAATCATTTCTTTTGTGACATCCCACCCCTGCTACAGTTATCCTGTGGGGAGATATACAACACGGAAATATCCATTTTTATACTTTCCCTTGTTGTTCTCTTCTTCTCCTTACTTTTGACCCTGGTATCCTATCTTTTTATTGTGGTCTCCGTACTGAGCATCCCATCCTCTAATGGCAGGAGTAGGACTTTCTCCACATGTGGTGCTCACCTCACAGTGGTGCTCATCTATTATGGCACAATGATCTTTATGTATGTCAGGCCTCACTCTGGACACGTCTCAGAAATGACCAAATTTGTGTCTGTCTTTTACACTGTAGTCACTCCAGGCCTGAATCCCATAATTTACAGTCTAAGAAACAAAGAAGTAAAAACGTCAATTAAAAAAATCACTCTTAGATTATTTTCTCCATGCAGATCTTGTTTATTGACCTTAAAAATGCAAAAATGTATCTCATTACATATGGAACCTTTTCATCTTTTTTAGAGCTTTATTTACCCTTGAAAAAGAAACACCTTTGGAAGAATAAAAATAAACCTTGAAATAAGCTGCTAATTTACTAATTAAATAAGCTGTATATCATTGTAAACTTTTTGCAAAATCTTTGCTCCTTAAAAAATGCCACTTAATGTTGTGTAATAAAATGTACCATTTTGTATATTACCTTTTTGGCTTGTTATAAATGTGTATAAATGCTCAGTAACCAAAAACTACAAGCACCCCACTTTAAGCAAAGGTTACACAAAACCATAACATTGGAAAAAGCTGAACACAGCTGGAAGTAACGCACTTTGCACTGTTTTCACTTTTTATTTGTTCACAAATACAAATAAAACTATAATAAAACTGTGTGTGTATAAATAAATCACTCTTTTGCCCAACTTTCATGCTTCTGTAAATGGCTAAAAATCAGTTTTTCTTCTCTAACTCTAACATGCCGCAATAGATCAAACTCAGTATGCAATAATAGCTTTATTTACAGTAAAGTACAACTTTGGTTTAAAATATGTTATTATAATTAAGGTTTTCAGTTTTTTCAGCTGAGAAAAGTTTCCATGTTAAAATTTTTCCATGTTGCAGCATTTGGTGAGGAAAAAGTTAAAAAAGTTGGAGTCGCTTAAAAATATCCTTTGGTAGCCACATTCCGTGCATTTGTCTTTTGCGAAACAGGACAGATTCGCTCATCACTATTGATGAAGGGTTGAAGCCTATTTATTTGACCTCCTAGTTATACCTGGAAGATCATGCATCATTCACATCAATTCCTGCACCAATGGAGCTTAATATCTAAGAAGCATATCATATTAACACACCAGGAGCCAATTAACCTACCTGTTTGTGTGAAGTGTGGTAGGAAACCCAAGTACCCTAAAGAAACCAATTTACGCACAGGGAGAACAGCAGATTTCTTGCAGATATTGGCCTGTCTGTCCCCAGCGCTGCAGGGTTGCAATGCAAACCATCATAGATGTAGTGAATCATGTATGTCTTATAGTAAAATATAAGGATATTATACGTCACTGAGGAGTTCCATGACCATATAAAAGCCCAAGGCAGAAGGCTGAGTATCTTTTTACAGGTCATGAAACTCAGGGTGAACTTTTAATATCCCCATATTTTATAACAGGTGGCACATTTTTTATTATAATACGAGCTTCATTTAGTCGCAGGCAGAAATTATATAACCAAGCACCAATTATAAGTGCTGAGAACACTAAACACCATTTATAAGGAATTCATTTACAGGATATATACAGTATTTATACCTTACATTGATACTGTATGCCTTCTGCACACTTCTTCATTACTTCGAACTGGGTGCTGGTTTGATATGCACCACACACAAGGCTTCAAACTTCCATTCCTTTATTAATAAACATTAAAACATTGTGCACTCCTCATTAATTAAGTCTGGTTCTAGTTTTTTAAGGGGCGGTTCACCTTTCAGTTAAGTTTTAGTATGTTGTAGAATTCTATTCTATTGAATTCTAAGCAACTTTTCAATTGGTCTTCTTTTTTAATTTTTTGAATAATTTGCCTTCCTACTCAGACATTTTCCAATTTTAAATGGGGGTCACTGACCCCAGTAACCAAAAAACTATTGCTCCATGAGACTACAATTTTATTGTTACTTCTTCTAACCTATTTTTCTATTCAGGTCCTCATATAAACATGCCAGTCTCTTATTCAAACTACTGCCTAGTTGCTAAGGTAATTTGAAGCCTAGCAACCAGATAACTGCTGAAATTCCAAGCTGTAGAGTTGCTAAATAATAAAAAACACACAAATAACAAAATGAAGACCAGATGCAAATTGTCTTAAACTATTACTCTTTCCATCATACTAAAACTTGACTCAAAGGTGAACATGGTCCTAGAACAACGCTAAATCATTGATAAGTGCATGGTGTATTAAATGACTGGATGTTTGAAACCTGGTGTGTACTGCATACGAAAGTGGTATATACTGTATATATATATATATATATATATATATATATATATATATATATATATATATATACAGGCTGGACGGCACTCCAGCCTGTATACTTATTTTTTACACAGGCACCCAGGTATCAACACTACCTCATGGTGTGCAGCTCTTCCAGCATTTTTGTATATATATATATATATATATAAAATGCAATGGAACAAGGACAGCCCTCCTAGGATTTAAAGAATTGTGGGCAAAATGTAAATGCAAATATAGAAAGGTTTATTACTCAATAAGTAAGTAAAATGAGTAATAAACCTTTCTATTTTTGCATTTACATTTTGCTCACAATTCTTTAAATCCTAGGAGTGCCATCCTTGTTCCAGTATATATATATTAGCATGATTACTGAGAAGATCATAGAAGGAAGGTATATTCCTCCCAGAATCTTTATGATGAACATGAAAATGAAGATTCTGCTCAGCGTGAGCTTGAAAAGGTAAAATAGTATCTGATCTAAGAGCATGCGCTCTGCCATTTTTTGCTTCCAGACAAAGGTGAGTTCTAGAACGCAGCTCCAGTTACTGTGTTCTGGAACACTGCATGTAACAGAAAACGATTGTTTTTGTTGGACAATTAGTTGCGTTTTTGATAGTAGCTAGCCCATGTTACCAAGGAATTCTGCCTTTTTATGAAGACATTTCCTCAAAAACCACTTCTATCTGAAATCCAGTGTACCTGCCTCTAATCTGTGTAAAAGGGGCTGCAGTTACTACCTTTAGAGTGTCCCCCACAATATATACATAAATAAATGGGAGAAGAGTTTTTGTAGTTTTACTTATGGAGGGATTGAGCATTAGGCCTATGGTACACAGGGTTTATCCAATGCTGTGCAAAGTTCTTGGGCTGGTGCAGTTTAATGGAATCTGTTTGTCACTAGTGGTGTTTACTTTGTGCCATCATATTCTACAGTCAGTGTTTTGCAGAGGTCACCCCTAGGGTTGTCACCTTTCTTTATGTTTAATACCAACCTTCAGGTTTGGGGGGGCAGTAACATCACTTGGGGGCAATGATGTAAGAAAGGGGGTAAATGGGCAGGCTAGGTGGGGAATGGGTGGATGATTCAGAGAAATAGACAGGCTGGGTGGGGGATTGTCCAAGGCAGAGGCAGGCCTCTACTTAAAAGGGGGATAAAAGGGGGCCACAGAGAGTTACAGGGAAGGCATTTATAGATAGGGTTGCCACCCTTGCAAATTTATCAGCAAATATATTAACAGTAAATTTGTAATACTGCCACTGGCCATAGCTGGCTTGACAATCTGTTACACAATTTTTCTGTTCTTCTACTCACAAAATTAAAACCATTATCCAAAATTTGTCTTAAGATGGAATCAGTTTTTAAAATGGTTACAATTTTCTTTATTTCAATGTACTGTGGACTGAAGGTAAGAATCCATGATAAACCTGCAGAGCCATCCTTATTTTCTTTTTCATGACAAGGGCTAACTTTATTTTCTTTTTCTTTTCATCATAAGAAAAAAAGGCTGTATTGACGCTTTCGGTTCTATATTTTTTGAAAAGATTTGACCTTTTTGTGGCTGCTGCTCTTTGAAAAGCTTCATTTAGAACTTTTTCAGCATAACACCTATCTCTAAGTCTATTAAATAGATCTTTTGATTTCTGTAAGAGGATGTTGAGGATCTCATGATTTTTCATTTAGCAATGTGTTGGCAGAACAATCCTTGCACAAAACTGTAGTAGTAATATTTCCATTCTCTGTGGATAATGTGATGTCCAAATAACTAATAAAACTTGCATTAATCTCAAAAGTTAATTTCAAATTGTAATTGTTGATGCTTAAAGCTGTGATAAAATCATTAAACTGGTCAAATGTGCCTGACCATATTAAAATGATATTGTCTATGAAACAACCATAGTCTCGTGCTTCCTGCTCCAAATTTTGTGTAGTTGCACCTATTAACAAGGGAACCCTGGAGCTACCACCACCTCTGAACCAAGTGGGTGAACCAGGGTTCTTTGCTGCAGTTTTTTGTGTGTAAATGTAATCAGACCATGTTATTAAAAAACATACATGATATTTCTATACTAAATGGATTAGGACCTTTTGCTGATATGGTATTATTACGCATAAAGTGTGGGTTAAATACCCATCTAACCTAATCCAATTGTGGTCATAAATGACCCCTTATGCCTCAAAAGCTTCCCCATTGTTGTGAATCCAAACACTGGGTAAGATTCATATCTAACCCACAATTCTGATTAGGACTTTTATGCAGGCAGTTCACAGCACCCTTTAGATGCAGATGGATGAGTTGCAGGCAGCCATTTGGGGAAAACAAAAAGTAAAATACACTGTACTCCACTGAAAATGATCTGGGCAACAGGTGGCCTGGACCACAGGAGTCTGCTGTTTTGTAGTCCCCCCTCCCTGGCCTCTCTTCTAACTTTAACATAGCAGTCTGGGAGGTGCGTTGCAAGTGGGCCAGGAGGGGGGGTTGGGGAGGTAGAACTGTTCAGACCCCCTCAGATTTTTTTTTGCAGGGAGTACTGGTGCACCCAAGTTATTCTAGTGGTAGGAGTTTCCTACAATACCACAATACCTATATCTACCCATAACCCTCAGTCACTGCTCCAATGTTGACGATATTAATATTTGAAGAGAACTACAGACTTTTATAAGAGATGTGACAATCAAGTAATGTGAGCTACCATGCAGATAGGATGTACAAAAAAATCCATTCAGTGTAGAAACCTTATGTATGTCTTTTGCACCAACATGGTCTGATGACATTTACACATACACAAAACTTGGGTATTAAAGCGATTTGATGTCAGAAGCAATTGCTAATAATATCTGAAGAAATGCTTACTGGAAAAGGATTTGTTTTGTTGCTGTTTAACATGGTGTATTGGGTTTGGTTCATAATTTGATAGGACCCTTTGGGGGCTTGGAACATGTTGTGGGACCAGTAAGTTTAATGTAACAAATTCCACTGGTTTGTGGATAAAATCCATTTACTGCATTTTTTTACAGCATGTGATATACGAGATCATCATTATCCCTCCATAAAGGATAGTTAATTGCACTGAGAAAAGAAATCACTGAGAAGTCTCTTGACAATATGTTACATCTAAGGATGTGGAATCCCTGTAGGGTTTGAATTTCTATAAATCCCATTTATTAAAGCAGCAGATCCTGTAACAGCGATACGTCCTTTAAATATAGCTGGATGGAAAAAAATAACTTGGGCACATTATCATGTAGAGGTGAGATTTAAGCAGCCCTCTCCTTTTGTGCATATCAGTCTTAATAATGCAGCAAATTTATGAAGGGTCTCTGTATTTTACAAAACTACTAAAACGTGTAGAATGTCATACAAAAGGTATTTTAGTGATTTGGGGGTTTTCTTTCTTCTGCCGCCTTTAACCCTATTTTTTTTTGCCTCTGCCCCATTGGGGCCAGTCATGCTGCTAAGTGCACATGTATAATTTACATAGCACTGTTGAGCCTTACAGTGTGTGTGTGTGTGTCTCTGGTTTAGTATTGAGGCTGAATCAGTGTGTGTCTGTGTGTATAAGAGAGACTTAGGGGCATATTTACTAATCCACGAACGCTCTTGAATGCTCGATTTTTCAATGCCCGCACGACTTTTTCGTATGCTTGCGCGACTTTTTCGTAGAAAAAAGAAACCTGAAAACAGGTTGTAAATGTATGCAAAAGGTCTGGCTTATACTAACTGCCATTCCTTTTAAAAGGAAAGAATAAAATCTGCACACAAAGAAGTTGCTCTTTAACATCTATTTCTGACTGCTTGTCTACTGACAGTGTGGCTGGGATGTGTGGAGCATTAAACTATGGCCTCATTACTCAGACATATGGTCTTATTTTTGTTTTTTTATCTTGTTTTTCTAAAAAAAAAATGAATGTTTGATTATTTATTAATATGGAAAACTTGTTGGAATAAAAAAAAACTTGAATACCTCGAATCTGCGAGTTTACAAATTCACAAAACTCAAAAATCTCGAATTGAAAATATGGCTTGACTTTGCCTAGGGCAACTCCGACTGACTTTTACAGAAACTCGCAAGCTTTTAGATGCTGAAGTTTTACATCAAAGTTTTCTATTTTTTTGCACTTAATAGATACAGACATTCAAACTTGCATCATGCCCAGAAATGCAGGATTTGATTTAAGGACTACGTCAGCTCACAGCACTCTTTTCTAACACTTCAAAAGCACCAAGCAAATTTCAGAAAGTGATCGGTTGTCAATTTTCACCCTTGTACCTGGCGTTCCTGTGATTCCTGAGCTTCCTGCTTTAGACTTGTGACTGACTTTTGACTTGAACCTTTACTGCCTGTCCTGTCTGAATCCGTTTGACCATTCTTCTGCCTAATCCCCATATTTCGTAACCCAGGTCTCTGGCCTCTCTCCATTGCTGTGCTTCCTGTTCCAAACTCCAGGCAAGCCTCCAGCTAGTGTGAGGTGCTTGTGGGTCTCAACTCATCAGACTTCTGGCTTGACACCTTCCCTATTCCACCCCTTGTGAATACATAACAAATATAGGATGCACTGCAGGGTTGCAGATCTCTGTGTTTCAAAACAGAGCACAGAGACCTGCAGCTATTCAACTTGAGTGGAAGACAATGTGCAAAGTGCAAAAAAATGTCAAATTGAACTTGTTTTGTTGCACTTTGCACTGTGCCTTTTAACCCAAATGTTTGACATCTAATATGGAATAATCCAAAAAAGCTGGAGACCTCCACACTAGATCTTCATTTTAGTGACCAATTAACTATTCATTAAAGCATAACCAGTCATTTTAAGGCATAGAACTGTCTTGCATATACACTTAATACCGAATGCATTATAATGCTACATTTTGTTGTTATAGCACCAATACAATTCATTATTGACTAACTGGGTATAATGTAACTGTCTTGATAAAGCCTAGCCTAGGACTGAGTGCAGGCAGAACTCACTTTTGGAATACTCTGCTATTTATTCAGGGCTGAATGGAAGCAGAGAGGATGAGATTATTCAACACTATTTATGTGAGGTGCTTTCAGCATGTTGTTGTGTCCTTTTCATTCTACTAAACAGGAAGGGGAATGGAACGCTCACTACAATACCTCTGTCCGCATGTTTTGGTGGTGTAACAATACATGTGTTTTGACGATGGAGGTCAAGTCGCCTATTTACTATTTGCACATGTTTATGCTGGCATTTATTTTCATAGGCATGCTGAAACCTTCTTAAAGGATGGTGGCTTAAATGCCAGTTAAATCTACACTGGGTTGCTACCATCCCTTCAGTTCCAGCTGTCAACACAGAGCTCTGACATTCAAGAGATTTGTCATCTGGCTGTTCATACTGGCTAGTTTCTAAAAGCATCATTGAAGACAAGGTACCTAGAACAGTAATTAGTGTGAGTAACTTAATACACTTTGGTTTGTAAAGTATTACCTCGGTAGAATAATGCTAAATCTCTGCATGTAGGCTTTTGAAAAACAAGGTTGTTAACACACAGAGTACTGCACAGGTTGACATAGTCAAACAGTGAGCTGTACCAGTTCCACGGGCTGGACAGTCAGTAACATACCTCCAAGTATATGAAGTTTGACAAGAGGGAAACAATAAACACTTGCATGCTCTTCTGTGCCTACATTTAGATTTTAAGACTGTATAAAGATGACCCTTCATATATTGACTCATTATGTGGCATTGTACAACCCCAGTTGGGTCAGCCATGTTTGAAAATTGAATCTGTCTATGCACCATATCTAACAGTTTGTGTTGCATTGGCAACTCTTTTTTACTTTCTGCGGTTCTGGTAGTTCAAGCAATGTGCTATCTGCCCAAATGATTGGATGAAAAGAAAGGCATTCATGCCACGTATGGCCTTCATACAGTATCTGTCCGCTCTGCCTGCAGTCGTTTGGTCGGATGCCTTTGAGTATCACCTATGCCCCCAGATTACACCTATATCTGCTTCAGTACATTCACCTCCTTCTTGCTAAAGCAGAACACTTGACAGGCAATTACGTTTTGGATGAGGTGGGGCTAACTAATTTAAGAATGTCATTGGTGGGCTGATATAGCTTGCCGCAGGAAGGATTGGGCTTCCTTTGCCTGTGCCAGAATTTAGGATATTTAAAAACATATTCCAGGACTGCAGGAACATCCCCCAAATTCTGGACTGTTCTGCTAGAAGAAGGAAAGAGAAGGCAAGGCAACTATTCCAAAAAGTTACATTGATGGAACACACACATGTTTCTCAATTTTTTACTAGCTCTAGGATTCACTCTAAGAGTATTGTGTGAAAGGGGCAAATTGGAGTAAGCATAGGGGAATCATTGATAATCAGATATTCTAATTTCTCACAGCAAAGTGTTTGCTTTAGGAAGAAGGTGGAATTAAACTGTCAGGGGCAACAACGCAACATCTGGCTATAAACTCTGTGCTGTATGACTGTAATAATCAGCAGGAATGCCACAATGTGCATTGGTATCTCATATGAATGCATCTAAAATAGCCAGCCATCAGCCTTATTGCAATTGGATATTTTATATGTGAAGGGAAGAGAAAGCAACCATGAATATATAGAAGGGGTTTGTCCTCTTATAGCTCTTAGCAAAGTACAAGTACAGTCTTTGTACTGCAGTAAACTTGGAAAGAGAAGGAATGACAATTTGCTTGTCAAAGTGCATTTCTGAAAAAAGCAATGACTGAAAAGCAAAAACTATATCTTTGTTACAGCTGATCTACATATGTATATTTTGCAGTGTGAATATTTTATATACCAGTGATGGTTATAGAAATGCCTGTGGAATACATCTGCTATCTGTCTAACTGGATGGCTTAGGATGCTGGAAAAACCACTATAAAAGAAAAAAAATATATATCCAATCATCTTTTATAAGAAGCTAGACATGTGCTACAAACAGTAGGCAATCAACTTTACCAGACTATTGTGCTGCACAGGTATTGCATATCTCCCCAGAAGAGGACTGTCTCTATAAGAAAGTGTAAGGTTTTCTCTCATATTTTTGCACCACAAGGTATTGGTACAAGCATCAGTATTAGCAAATCTACCTCACGTCTTTCATATTACTACTGATTAAAGAAATTGAAACAACAGTTTTTATCAGAAAGATAAAAAGAAGAGTTTGTATTGGGTAATATATACTCAATTCTATTACCATTTATAGTAGCAAAAAATGAACCATACAAATAACACAGTGGTAAATGAATTCATCCTGTTGGGTTTTCCAAGCCTACAGAAATTCTACCCTGTCCTTTTCTTGGTTTTTCTACTGATATACCTTTTCACAGTCACAGGTAATATCCTAATCTTTTTGACGATAATTCTGAATTGTAATTTGCAGATTCCAATGTTTTTATTTATAAACCATCTCTCTGCAATGGAAATTTTGTACACTTCAGTAATAATTCCCAAAATGCTCTCAACCTTTGTGACATCCAGTAACCGTATTCCGTTCAACAGCTGCATGATTCAGCTTTACCTTTTCAGCTCGCTTGGAGCATCAGAGTGTTACCTTCTCACAGTCATGGCCTACGATCGGTTTCTTGCCATCTGTAAACCATTACATTACTCTGCACTAATGACAAACTTGAAATCTTTCCAGCTGGCCTCTGGGTCTTGGGTGGGTGGCTTCCTTTCTCCAGTCCTGCCTGTAACCTTGATATCTAAGTTGGTATTCTGTGGACCAAATTCAATCAACTACTTCTATTGTGATGCTCAACCTCTTCTCCGACTGTCCTGCAGTAGAACTTATTTGACAGAAGCCACAATAACTATTTTAGCATCTGGCCTAATCTTTAGCTCCTTTCTTCTTACAGTTATTTCATATATATTCATTATTTTGACAATTTTGAGAATACCCACATCCAGTGGGAGAAAAAAGACCTTTTCTACCTGTGCTTCACATCTGATTGTTGTTATTATGTATTATGGAACAATTACTTGTATTTATATGCAGCCCATGTCTAGTTTCCCTTTAGAGATCAACAAAGTTCTTTCTCTGTTATACACAGTAGTGACCCCAATGTTAAATCCCATAATTTACAGCTTAAGAAACAAGGAGATAAAGAAAGCTTTATGGAGGACTCTACAAAGGGTTAAATGTCATACAAGCTGACAGCTACAGTACCTAAATTTCCAACACTCATAGAAAACAACCTCGAAATACAATTACAAAGTAAAACATATTATAACTACCCACTTATTGTACATCGCTTCGGAATATGTTGGCGCTTTATAAATAAATGTTAATAATAATAATAATAATAATAATAACACACAATGGGGGTCATTTATAAAGTTTGCGCAGCACATATTTTTTCACAATAAAAGCTTCAGTTTTGCACTGCTGTGTCTGTTTTTCCTTTTTTTGCACATCGCAGTGAAATTCGAATTGCGCAAATGATATTGCCATCCTCATGAGTATGTGTTTAAAGAAATGACTTGTGAAACGACTTACAGTAGCCACGTCTCAGTTTCTGGTTGGTATACAGATTCCATGTGAAACTATGTACTAACCTTTAACTTTTAGTGTGATGTAGAGAGTAATATTCCAAGACAATTTGCAATTGGTCTTCATTTTTTGTTTGTGTTTTTTTTAATTATTTCACATTTTGTTCAGCTTCTCTTTATAGTTGGCAATTTCAGCAGTTATTTGGTTGCTTGGGTTCAAATTACCTTAGCAACTGGGGAGTGGTTTGAACAAGAGACTGGTATATGACTAGAACAAGGCCTGAATGGAAAAATAAGTAAGAAATAGTAACTGTAACAATAAAATTGTTATAGCGATTAAAGTCACTTGGGGGTGCCTAACATTTTGGCACCCCCAAGTGACTTAGGCTTTCCTTCTGCTTTAAATGAAAGTCTTTTTTATTTCTTAAAGGACATCTTTCATGTGTGGATCTGAATGGTGTGTGGAAATCAATTTTTATGGGATCACAAGGAGTTCATAGATTTGGAATGCAAACTTTTCCATGTTGAGGGGCTTATAACTAATCATTGCAGTCTGTGAACTCCAATAAATATTGCATTAGAAAAAAGGAGAATGAAAATATGGGGGTAAGACATGAGGTCACTGATAAATGTAAAGCACGATTTACCCAAATTATTTTGGCCACAGAGAGTTCAAATGTGCAATAACGTGTCCGGCAGTCACGCCACCCTTTGTCAGATGGGTAAGCCTTGGGACTCATTAACAACACATGCTACAGGGATGAATTTGTATGATTGCTGTCTCACTTGGCGCAAGTATCACTTTTTAAAGAAATTATCTAGTTTCAATGTCACAGATAGTAGAATTAACAATCTATGAATATAGGGAGATTATGAAGAAAGTGTAGTTTCTAGAATTCGCAGAATTAGTCACAGAGTTCTAGTAAAATTCAACCAAGTATGGACAGGAATTTTAGCCCATAAAGCATCACAAGCTATGAGAACTAATGAGGCAATTTATAAATTGGTTACTAGGTGGCACTACACACCAGTCAAACTACATAGAATGTATCCTTATAGCTCTGCCATTTGCTGGCGATGTAATGAAGCTGAAGGTACACACACACACTTTTGGTTTAAATGTCCAGAACTACAAGACTTCTGCAAAAGAGAACTGGAGACAATAAATAAAGTATCCCAGCTTTCCATTCAGATAGAAAATGCTCCCATTATACTATTATATGCTATACTGAAAAAAACAATACTTTGGCAGATTCACTCACCTTACACCACTTGCAGGCCACAAAATCGCTGATTCCTCAGAAGTGGATCGACTCCCCCAATATATAAGGAGTGGTTAACAAAAGTAGAGGAAATAAGAAAACTTGAGGAGATATCCTATTGAATATATAACAAAAGTCAGCTCTATCGACATATCTGGACACCGTGGATAGAGTGTCCGGAAAATGTAGGGCAATAATGTTATAAGATGATTGGTCACCAGCCCAGTAAATACATTAGGACACCCCTTTATACAGACATGAATGTATGCAAGCATGATGTGCCAATACCTATTTATAAGGCTGTAAATGAACAAGACGATGTAATTGAATTCTAATTGAATATGTAATATTTTAAAGTAGCAATAACTTGTTGTCAGCTTATGCACAGATGATTATGATAGTAAAATATACCTGTAACCTCACCCCCCTCTTTCTTTTTGTACCCCTTTTCTCCCCCTACTGTTAAATGCAAAAATAAAGGAGAACAGGTATTCAATAAATGGAACGTATATTTATTTAATTGTGTTAGTTTGTCCATTTGTCTAATATCTTATATGTTTGCCAACCATTCAATATATGTTGGAGCGGAAGTAGACTTCCATTTCCATGGGATCAGTGATTTCGCACACTGAAGGAGGTGGAGAGTAATAGTAATATTTTTTCCTAAAAGGGCATTTAACAAAATTTATACATGGTTGTAAATGTTTATATTGCACTGTGTACCTTTATTTATAGCATCGATTACTTCAGGCCAAAATTGCTTGAGAGCTGGACATGTAATTCAAATGTGAACATGAGTTCCTTCAGAAGTGTTACATCTCCTACATCTGTTGAAACAGTTCGGGTATATCATATTAAGCTTAGCTGGTGTGTAGTGCCACCTTGTGGTCAATTTGTATGTGGCTTCATTTGTCCTGGAGGCTCTAGATGTTACATACATCATTTTAAAAACTCTACTCCACAAGTCTTTAGGTATATTTTTATTCAGTTCTCTTTCCCATGCTTTGCAGAAAGGTTTGACAGGCACAGGTATTACATTCAACAATAGTTTATAAGCTAAAGACAGAGGGTTTTTTTTATATCTGGTAAGTAAGAAATGAAATACTCCTAATGGGAAAGTGGTCTATTCCATTTAATAGATTTTTTAGATTGTATAAAATAGTGAAGCTGATTGTATCGCCATATATCTCGTGTGTGGTATACCCAACATTTTTAAACTTCAGACAATGTGATGATTTTATTATCTTTAATAAAATCGCTAATTCTAGTCCATCTAATATCAGAAATATCCCATCTCATAAAGGAGCCTTTTTCCATACCAGGTGGGAAATTGGGGTTATACATCAAAGGCTGGAGTAAATAGGGAGGACTAGTTAACTTATATAATTCTTTATTTTTATGCCAAACTTTTAAATGGCATTAATCAATGGATGGCTAGAAGCCTCCTTAGGCACAATACCATATTCAGACTACAATGCGTTTTCTAGGGGGAATGAGAGAAATTGTTGTTCTAGCATACACCAATCTTTCTTTTCTTTTGCAGTTACCCATCTCAAAACCCGAACCAAATGAGACGAAATATAATAAAGGTAAGTATCTGGTAGACCACGGCCTCCTACTGCTGGTGCTAATTTATTCTTCTGCTCCTGTTTACTTGTGTCCTGGCATTTAGATCCACCCAGCTCCCATCATCTTGGAGTGCACAACAGCCAACTAATGCTCCAATGGCCCTTCTGCCCAATGTTGGATTACCATAAGGGCAACCCTGGTAGCCTAGGGAGATAAGAGGTCATTCTATCTAAATGCCCCTGGGCACAAGTGCAAGATCACTAAGGGGCACAGGAACGCTGCCCTTAATCCTCATTGTAAGAGTATTTGCACCTAGGGGTGTGCTGCTCTTTGCACAGTGTTCTGGTTTAAAGAGCAACACGAAGATGAAGATGCACCCCAGCCCTGCCCTTTTGGCCTGTCCTAGATGTTCCTACTTGGTTGCACTTGCAGTGTTTTTGATTTCCATTAAAAAAAGAACAGAGGTAATTCCTAAATGCTAGGAGAAATGTGTACCTGTGATCAAAAAAGAAATTCAGCCTAATTTTTATAAAGTAGTTTCAAGCATGCAAACTAATGTATAAGGTCCAGGAGTTACGGCCAAATTATTTTTTTTTTTGCACTAATAAAGGATTTTTTGTTTTTCTTCTAATCCCTGTGAATGCTGTGTCCTTTCGTTGTTTACTGGTCCAACCACAGATACGTTTTCTTCAAAACTACTAACTTTTTTTGGTCCATAGGAACCAACAAGAACTTTGCAGTAGTGTCAAATGCTAATAACATCTTTACTTTGGTAGTATTGTATATATTAAATGTCAGTCTGCCAGTGCCACTGTAGAGATACTTTCTTCTTCCTAATGTTGCAGACAAGCTGTTAGACAGCACTTTTGCCCATTTTTGACTGACTGCTAAAGATGTAGAATATCAAGAAGCTTTCAGAGACAGTGGTGGCGGTGATGCCACTCATGCTTATAAGAAACAAACAAGGATATGCCCGATATAAAAAACCATATGCTTCACTTTAAAAGAGAACATTGTCTTTGCATGCTATTTATTATTTTGCCTTAAAAGTATTTGCCCAATGCTTTTACTTTACCTATCTGATCCCCCATGTTCCTCTGTGAGGGGGCGGCCATATTTGTGCCTTAGAAGCTATAGCTGACAGGTTGAGAAGGGACAGTCAGATTTAGGAACTTCAATTACAAAAGCAGTCCTATCAGTGAAAATGATCAGCGTGACCTATAAGTACATTTTTTATCCATTATTATTTTGAAGAGTAGTTTTTTTTCAGAACAATGGAAGGCCCGAGAGGGCTCAGCCCCTGATAAGAAGGGAAGAAAAGGCAGCCCCTTTACAAACTCTCCATCTCGTTAGTATTAATAAATAAGTGGAACAATGTGGGAGGATTAATCAGCTGCGCAGAAAGCTATATGTTTGCAAGTGCAGAGACACTAAGGGGCTGATTTACTAACCCACGAATCCGAATTGGAAAAATTCTGGTTGGAAACGAATATTTTGCGACTTTTTCGTATTTTTTGCGATTTTTTTAGTAGCCGTTACGACTTTTTTGTGAATTGTTGCAACTTTTTTGTAACCATTACGACTTGCGCGAATTGTCGCGACTTTTTTGTAGCCGTTAAGATTTGCTCGTATCTTGTCGCAACTTTTTCGTATTGAGCGCTCGTAAACTGCGGGCAAAACTTTCAGACTTAGCATGATTTTGGAAGCCTCCCATAGGACTTAATGGCACTCTGCAGCTCCAACCTGGCCCAAGAAAAGTCACGATACCGAAGCTTGAATGAATCCGAAACTTTCGTACTCGGCGTGAAGGCTACGAAAAAGTTGCGACAATTCGCGCAAGTCGTAATGCTACGAAAAAGTCGCAACATTTTGCGAAAAAGTCGTAACGGCTACGAAAAAGTCGCAACAATTTCCGAAAAAATGGCAAAATACCGATCATTACGAAAAAAACACATTCGGACGCTTTTCGGACATTCGTGGATTAGTAAATGTGCCCCTTATTCTTTTGCCTTTTAAGAAAGCTATTTAAGCGAAACATGCGTCAAGGCACCGTGGAGCAGGTTTTTTAACATTTGATGGCCTTTTGATTTTAATATATGAATATTTTTTACTACTGGAATGCCAAATTGATACTAAGGGGTATATTTATCATGCTGTGTAAAAAGTGGAGTAAAGGATTGCCCAGGGCAACCAATCGGCAACTAGATTTCAACAGTTAGAAAACCAAAGCAAAGCATCTGATTGGCTGCTATGAGCAACATCACCGGTGATGTTTTGCTCTCTTTTAAATGGCTGCCCCCATGGCTACACAGCAGCTTCATTTACTGAACTATAGTAATGTTTCTAAAGCAAATACACCAGTTGCACCAGTGCATGGCAACAGTACATTATACTGTAGTTCCTTTTATACACTTTGATTTTTTGCTGTTACTGTTCCTTTAAATATAATTGGGATATCTCCACACCTCCTGAATCTTCCTTTTCTCTCTATATAAACCTAATAAGGTGAATTATCAATCCAATAATTTGTCTGATAGTTTGTTAATTCATTAATTCAATAGTCATTTATTCATTTTTGATCTTTTAATAAGAAAACTATATATATATGGTGATATTTGAATTTGTGGCACTAGCACTTTTCTAATTAATGGTTTTGAAGGAATAGCACATGCATTTGATTGGATGATTTCTAAAGGTCTTTTTTAAGTGAGATTATAAAAAATTGGCACTTTAAATAACTGGCACATTTTTACCTAATTTATTCAGTCACCAATTGATGGTTTTAAAGAGAAACTGTAAGAATGCAAAACTATAGCACATGCACCTTGTTGAATTGAAGTGTTTTTTTAGAAAAAGTGTTTTTAAGTGACAGTATTGAAAAAGCTAGCAATTCTAATAATTGCACTTTTTTTATTTATTTAGCGCAAATCACTTTATTGAATCAGTTAATGAACTCCTGATTGGTATTTTGAGTTGAATCAAACAGTGGGAAGCTATTGGTAAAAGTGTTTTCTAATTACGGGGGTTCTCTTTTTCTTCTTTATTTTATATTTCATAGTCTATTTGGGTAAAACCATAGAATGTAAATATGAATGAAGCATAATTTTAAAAAAAATGTAAACATTTGAGGGCCGTGGTGGACGGGGAGATTAGGTGAACACAACAAACCTCCCTTGTTGCGGGCAACTAATCTTCCCGATATGCCATCCCACCGACTTGAATGTAAATCACCGGTGGGATGGCATATGCGGCGCTGTGATTTCCTGAAATTGTGGAAGTTGCTTTGAGAGGAAACTTCCGCAATTTTGGGAAATTGCAGCGCCGCTTATGCCATCCCACTGCCGATTTACATTCAAGCCGGTGGGATGGCATATCAGGAAGATTAGTCGCCCGAAACAAGGTTGATTTGTCACGGGCAACTAGTCCCCCATCTACCACAGCCCTAAGAGCCAGGAAAAAATTGCCCATGGGCCATATTCTTTGGCTGAAACAACTTAAATATTGCATGTTTTACATCCTTATTTCTCAGACAGTAGATAATAGGATTAAGAAAAGGTGTTATGACTGTATAAATGACAGATACAAACTTGGTATAGTTTAAGGCTTGTGCCCTACTGGGCCTTGCATACATAAAGAGTGTGGCTGTATAAAATATGATAACCACTGTTAGATGTGATGCACATGTAGAAAAGGCCTTATAGCGCCCACTTGAAGTCGGCATTTGTATGATGGTAATCAGAATGCAAACATAGGAAATAACAGTAAGTAATAATGGGAGAAGGAGGATGATTAGGGCTAGAATAAAATCCACAAGCTCAGTGACCTTTATGTCGGTGCAGGACATGTTCAGTAAAGGAGAAATATCACAAAAGAAGTGATTTATGACTCCTGAATGGCAAAATTTAAGACGAGCGATGTAATAAACCTTAATGAAAGATATAAGGAAGCCCGTAAGCCAGGATCCGGAAACCAAAATGAAACAGAGGCGCCACCTCATTATAGTGATGTAATGCATTGGCTTGCATATTGCCACAAAACGGTCAAAAGCCATTACAGCCAACAGGACACATTCTGTGCATACCAGGGAAATAAAGAAGAAAAGTTGTGACATGCAAGCAGGTAATGAAATTTGCCCACTTTCTACCAGGAGAACAGACAGCAGTTTGGGAATAGTCACTGTAGTATACCACAACTCCAGGAAAGACAAATGTCCCAGAAAAAAGTACATTGGTTTATGGAGTCTGGAATTAGTCCAAAGGATGACAATGACGAAAAGGTGTTCCATAATAGTCAAAATATAGGCTAAAAAGAAGATGAAAAAAAGCAGTATTTGTAATGGCCTACAGGAAGGGAATCCTAATAAAATAAAAGTGCCTCTGGTCATATTCCCAGTTTCTTCCATAATCAGCTTCAAATCCTGCTTTGGGGATGAAAATGTTTTAGTATTAAATGAGCCTTTATAAAGCCATAGGAATATATCAGCATTGCTAGAAAAGAACCTTCAGTACATTTTTCCCTAGAACAGTTCCCCCTAAGCCCCCGAGTCCTAGCGGTACCGTGAAGATCAAGACAGGAGTCAGCAAGTGCTCTCCTTTTAGTCACGTGGAGCTGAGTGTGGGTAACCCTGCCATAGGCTGGAGTACAAATGAAAGAAGTACTGTAGCCAACTGAGGGACTGCAGAGCCTCTAGCCCATAGTTTTTGGCGCAGCCATCTCCCTGCTACTGTGAACAATAATTAGTGTCACTTGCAGTAAGTATCTCTAGGCTGGGAGCAATTTAAGGGTATATTTAAAAAATTAAAATAAAATAAAAATCACTCTTTACTTTAAGTAATATTGCAGCACTCCTATAGCTTTTCACAGGAATGTGTGATTATTGCATTAAGTTTAAAATATGCTAAATGTTTAGCCTAAACTCGACCCCAGTGAGAATATTGACTTTGCTCAAGGAAACCATGTTATAATAAACAAAATGCAATGCCACTCATGCACTAGGAGAATCATACACATGACAGCAGATATAAATATATATAGTTATATGTATATATTTATATGTTGTATTAAATGTTTGTATTAAGGTCTAACATTCCATTGCTTGATTAATTTCCTTATTTTTTGAGAATCTTTCCTTGGGTACTTTTGTCTGTTGCTTATGTTCAGTGATTTTATATCCTGTGTCAAACACACTTGTGCTGAAAGAATAGGGTGCAGATGTTACGCACGTGACAAACACCAGAAATTATGTGATAGAATGATTTGTGACTAAGCGTACACACAGTTGCATCCATTTTGACAAATCCGGCACAGATGTGGTAGATGCAGCACTATTGCATTATTGCACTATTGTTTGTGTTCAGGGTCAGACAGGAGGGTGCAAGGCCCACGGGGGCTCCCCCCCTGCAGGTGCCCCCGCCGGCCACGTCCCCTAACCCCCGGCAGGGGCCCCCGCCTGGCGCCCTCCCCTGAGCCCGTGTAAATTTAACGCATCAGGGGAGGAACGGTCGGGGAGGGGAAGTGCAGCAAGGGTCGGATCTAACCCTGTGTGTGTCTGCAATAGCACAGGAATTGTTGGGAGAAAATGGTGCATTGTGGAAAAAAACATGGCCATTGCACTTTGCTCACTGTGTCTCGGTAAGTGAATGGAGGGCAGGAGGGCAGCAGGTATAAGTGAGACATATAAGTCATCACTTGCAATACTGTAAATATTTTTGTAATGTAAAAAGTATTAATATATAGATAAATAATCCAGTATAAATGCCAGCATACCACAAATCATGGACATATTAATATGGGTAGCACTGCTGCCTTTCAGCCCTGGTGTCCAAGGTTTGATTCCAGCCAGGTCACAATTTGCAAGGAATTTGTTTGTTCTGCCAGTGTCTTTCTTCCTTTTTTCTCTTTTTTATTTTTGTTTGCTCTTGCATTTCAAAAGCATACAGGCAGGTTAACTGATAAACTGACTAGAGTGAGTGTGAATGCAGAAGGGGCCATGAATTGTAAGCTCCACTGGGGAAGGGGCTGATATGAATGATGTATAAAGGCTTATTTTAAAATCGGACACCATAATTGCACCAATATACACTATTCATTAATGCTGCTTGTGTCCAAAAAGTGGGTTTTTAACTTTAACATAGTTGCATTCAGCGCTGCTGTGTCTGTTCTGCCTTCTATCTTGAATTGTGTACCCAGTAGAAGCCTGGTGCTACTGTCACCTTAAAACATGCCTGTTGATACTATAGAACCCTGAAGCTACTGCCACCTTTGTGGGGCATATTTTCACCAAAAGAATAGTGTGCAGATCAAATTTTTACACTACAACAAGTATTGCGAATGATGCAATCTCAAAACCCAAAAAAAAATTGAGGGGAATTGCATCCAATTTATGACTAATCACAAGTGCAATTATGCATTTGACAAAATTGCACAAAGCTCAATGCTCCTTGCAGCTGCCATTAGACTGCAAATGTAGGGAAAATTCTACCTTTTGGATGCAAAAGTATTGTGGTTTGCATCCAGAACTGCACATGTAAATTAGTCCTATAATCTCTGTAAAAGGGCATAATATTTTGGCTCTAAATATCTAAAAATGGATAAATGACATTTGCCCTGTACTAGCTCATAAAGATATTAACAAAATTAACAAGATGCTGTCATTTACAAATTATTTTTAAAAAAATTTTTGCAAAGCTTTTTGGACAAATTGCAGAACATTTGAATGTTAGACTTCAGCTAGCATACTGAGCTCTAATTACTAAGAATTACATCTGGCTGCTCAAATCAAACAATTCAGATTTAATTACCAGACACATCAGTCTGCTTTGATAAAAGTGTCAGTTTCCTAAATGTCAGGAAAATGTGAAAACAGTGAAAACATTTTACTTCAGGATTCCTAATTTTTAAAACTGAGGAATTCCCTTGCCCCTAAGTCTCAGGATTCTTAAAACCGGACATGTTTAATTCAAATGCATATTTTAAAGTATTGGTAAAGGTTTTTCTTTACTACAACATTTAGAAATTACCCATAAGGGGCTGCTGGAAACAGATACTGAACCAGATTCCTGATAGTACAAGAAAGGCCAGGTCAGAGAAGCCATGGCTAATTAAATGAGTAGAACCCCTGGTCAGATGGCTCGTGCAGAAATAGAGAGAGGGCTGGAAACATGGTGTAGACTAGACCACACCAACCAGTTGCATAACTAATCTTCACTAGGCACCCCCACTGAAAAATCTTCAGTGGGGCCTGGTGCACAGGGACTCCTACTCAGCCCCAGGCTGCAGGTTCTTGATGGATTACTGGATCACATTCATAGCAGCAACAAGCAATGACAGCCAGCAGTAGTAAAGACCAGCAAGATAATATCCTATATTGAAAAGCTGGTATAATTTCAAGGAGGAGGAGAAGTCAATTCTTCCACTTTACACTACATTGGCAGAACACCATTTATCAAGAGCAGATTTGGTCTCCAGTTCTTTAAGGGCACACTACTGAGAAAAAAGGCTGGGTAACCTGGTGTGCTTAAGGGAGAAAATTACCACTTTGTTATACAATATATATGATGCCTTATTCACTGGTAGATCTTTCAAGGACATGGGGCATCTCTTACATTTAGAACATGAAGTTAAATGTCGGCTATCTTGGTGACCAATCTCCTCGAAATACCAGCAATAAAGTGAATGGCTGGTGGGAAGGCATACGCTGCAATTTGTTTTCCGAACTTGTCTGAAGTTTCCTGCACAGAAAACTTCGGGTTACATTGGTAAATAAAGCGTTGCGTGTTTTTTGCCACTGCCGATTCACTTTATCACTGGAGGCAAAGAAATAGAATTCTCTCCCTGAAGCAAATGTTATAACAGATAAAAAAGATAGCAGGGCCACCGCTTCCTATAAGCAGAGTACTCAGTCTGCATAGGGCACCAACTCCCAGGGGGGCACCATCCCAGCTGCTCAAAAAAAAAACATTTTTATATATTATAACATACCCCCCAACACTGTCCTGCCGGTTTTTATAGTGCATCCCGCTGTCCCGGATAGTTCAATCAATCTATGGGGGCAATTTGGGGCACTTACTATGGGGGCATTGTCTATGGGGGATATTGGGGGTACTGTATTATTTTATTTTTACTTCCGTAATATTTGGGGGAGGGGGCACAAAAGTAAATTTCTGCTTAGGGCACCCATTTGGCCAGCAGCGGCCCTGAAAGATAGTGTCAAGAGTTAAAAAAAAGGTTGGATGTCTTTTAGCAGATGAAACAATACAAGGCTAATTATATTAATACATATTTAGTGACAAGTCTAATTGTTCTTTTAATTATCTGTATTTACTTACCTTGGAGATGCTATTTTGTATGCTCTGTTCTAAAAAAAAATACCTGTCAAAATAAAATCTCACATTCGTAACTGAAGAACACATATTCACATCATTTTTTAAACATATTTTAACATTAATGGGGTTTCAAAGAAGAAAGTCAGTTTGCCATATATATTGGTTATAAGTACATTTTTTAAAGAAATACAAATGAAACAGTGAACAGTTTGAAACAAAATTGTGCCATCAGGAATTATACTAATTACACATATAGTCGTACAAACTGTGGTCAGGTAAGTAAAGTATGGCTTTTGCAACTATCTTGGAGGCACTATTTATCCTCCTATAATAACACTGATGAGAATAACTGTCACTCCCACAGGAGCACCCAGTGGAAAGATACTGAAGAATTAAAAATCCAACCCCACTGCTACACCAAAACAACAAATATGTCCAGAAATTGAAACACAAATGCAAATATGCTGAGTACCTTGTCAGAGTATACAGACTCTTAAAGAATTGCCTCATTTATTAAATAACAGTATAACAAAATAATATTTCAAAGTGCTGGAACCCAAACCTCATAATTGATGTGTTATTGGTTTAGGGTAAAAAATAAAAAATGTTTTTATTTAATGTCCACTTAGTAATGAGGACAAAAGTTCATCTTCAGCTGAATGATGATCCATAGCGACACTGGAGCATCTCAAGAACAAAAAGGCAAAAGTTCTACAATGGACCAATCAAAGTCCATATGTCAATCCACTTAGGAATTTACAGCAATATTTGAAAAATGAACTGTACAAGCATCATCCAGTGTCATTGACTGTAAATAACCTGAGCAAGATTTCTTATTCAGCAAAATAAGAGAATTGGTTAAAGGAGCAGTTCAGTGTAAAAATGAAAATGGGCAAAATAGACTGCGTAAAATAAAAAATGTTTTCAATATAGTTAGTTAGGCAAAAATGTAATCTATAAAGGCTGGGGTGAGCAGATGTCTAACACTACTGTTAGTAACCAATCAGTGACTTGAGGAGGGGGGCACATGGGACATAACTGTTCAGTTAGTTTGCAATTTGAATCTGACCTGCTTGCTCACAAACTAACTGAACAGTTATGTCCCATGTGCCCCTCCCCCCAAAAGTCACTGGCCATTATGTTAGACATCTGCCCACTTCAGCCTTTATAGATTACAATTTTTTATTTTGCGCAGTCTATCCATTTTACCCAGTTTTATTTATACACTGAACTGTTCCTTTAAGGATCTGAATACTAAATATGACTATATAGAGGCCAATAAATATTCTCTTTGTTACTTTTTTTGGCAAGATTTGATGTAATCATTTATTTGGACTATTAATCAATGTTTGAAAAAATGGGTAGATATATTCCATATCTATATATATAGATACATAACAAAAATGTCAGGGTAACACTTTTATATCAGCTAGCCATAGCCATCTATTGGTTCTAATTCTCTAATGGAAGGCAGAAAAGAAACGAATAAGTGACCTGATGTTTGGTCGACAAAAACAGCCATGCCTACTGGTATAAAACACACATATACTGTAACTGAGGATCCCTGTGAAAGGAGAGCACATACAGGGGCTCATTTAATAAACACTGGGTACATTTACACATAAGCAGTAACTCAAAACAACCAGCCAGTAACTCAAAACAACCAGCCAGTAACTCAAAACAACCAGCCAGTAACTCAAAACAACCAGCCAGTAACTCAAAACAACCAGCCAGTAACTCAAAACAACCAGCCAGTAACTCAAAACAACCAGTAACTCAAACCAATCAGCGATTGGCTTTTTTAGGCATCTGCAGTTTGAAGAATGAAAACAAAAATTTGACTGGTTTACATGAGTTACTGTCCAGGGGCCAATCTGGCCAGTGTTTAAAAATGCACCCTAGATTGTCCAAGTCCCTTGTTCGCACCCTCTGTTTTATCATATTCCTATTAATGAGTTTGACCCATACACCAATGTTTCTTGTCCTTCCAGAGCATTAAGGATTAAAGAAGCACTGTTTAAAGACTGTTTAAATCCAGACATTTCTTTTGTTTATAGATTATTATTCAGACAATAAGAGCTGTTTAAACATGGGCTGCACAGCTGGGCCTACATGTTCATTGGGGTGACCATGTCCTCTGTCTTTAGCTGTGGAGACAATGTAGTCAGCATTGTGGTGCTTTACCTCTTCCTATGAGGATTTCCCTCTCCTTCATCCTCCCACACTGGGAGAAATACAACACCAGTTTACTCTTTAATAATATAATATAACTACTGATGCATGGGTATACAAAGGTCCAGGACCAGATGGTAGGTATCCCAGGCAGCGGCGATCCGATGCCACCCCCTCTCTCCCGCTTACAATTTTAACATGGGAGTTGGTCTGGCGGGGCACATTGCCAGCACTCTCTGCACTAGCAGAGCTGAATTTTCATTGAAAAAAATTTAAATTTGGCTTTTAAAGTTACCAGAGGCGGCTTTTTGCCACCCCTAGTAACTGCCTGCTGCCTGAGGCAAGGTTATATTAATTTAAATTACATTCTTTAAACTTTAGCTACTTACATGATGATGCCATTTTGCAGAGTAATTTGACTAAATTAATAAACTGAGCAACAAACTGGAAAATGATGTTCAGTGTTGAAAAGGGCCTGTTTTTTCTCTTGGTAACATAAATGCAACCTATACACTAAATCAGGGATCCCCAACCTTTTTTACCCGTGAGCCACATTCAAATGTAAAAAGCCTTGGGGAGCAACACAAGCATAAAATATGTTCCTTGGGGTGCCAAATAAGGACTGTTATTGGCTATGTGGTAGCCTCTATGTGGACCTGCAGCATACAGGAGACTCTGTTTAGCAGTACATCTGGTTGTACGCAACCAAAATTTAAAGCTAAGAATTTAAAAATAAGCACCTGCTTTGAGGCCACTGGGAGCAACATTAAAGGGGTTGGAGAGAAACATGTTGCTCACGAGCCACTGGTTGGGGATCACTGCACTAAATAATAATTTTGGGGTTATCCTAATTTGAACAAAAATCTGGAGATTTTTATGGATAACAAGATGTGCAACTTTTTAGGCAGTGTCATTTAATGGCACTAAAGCAAATAAAGTGCTGTCTTGCATAAAAAGCGCAATAACGCAAGAGATGTAAACACAGTTTTGCCCCTTTATAGGTCCCTGGTAAGGCCTCACCTTGAGTATGCGGTGCAGTTTTGGGCTCCAGTCCAGATATTAATGAGCTGGAGAGTCATGTAGAGAAACTGGTAAAAGGATAGAGAATTTATATTATGAGGGGTTGGGTTGTTTTCAGTGCAGAAAAGGTGCTCAAGATGGGGAGATGAGGGCTAGACAGATAAAGGGGATCTTTTTCAAATACAAAAGATCAGTTCAACAGAGGCTACCCCTTTAGACTAGAGATACAAAACATTCCTTAAAGAAATGTAGATGGTTCTTCATGGTGAGAACAATAAGGATGTGGAATGCCCTGCCAAGTGATGTTGTAATGGCAGATTCAATTAATGCTTGGCTTGGATGATTTCTTAAACAAACATAATAACCAAGGCTATTGTATATATATATTTCAGTATCTAGTTATCTAGTATAGATATTGGTATATATAGTTTATATACAGTATGTGAATGTATAGATAGGTCAGTTTGAATGTGTGTACATATGTGCACTGGGGTACATTTAGAGGGGTTGAACTTGATGGTCTTTTTTCAACCCAATTTAAGTCAAGTTACCCATGTAACTATGTATAGTAGTCCAACCTTTATAGTACTTTTCCAACAAGCCTTTTAACCACACACACCCTCTAGCACCACCTCCTATCTAGCTCTGTCCCTTCAGACCACACTCATGCTTGTGCTCTTCCAACACCTTGCTCCTTGCATGAGCTGAGGATCCCAGCTTTGATGATGAGTATTAGATAAGGGAAGACTTGATCTCAACACCCAGTGCACTTGCATTGGCTTTGGCTAAAGCATTCAGTATCCGACCAATCACCAGACATAAATGACAGATTGTATGCAATAAGGCATGTGCAAGGCCCCATTCCATTGTTGTTGAACATGCAGTCATAATTGTAGGAATTGAAGTGAAGCTAAGGCTATTGAACCAGTTGAAAAAAGTTTTTCAGACAGGTCCATTAATAATGTACAAAACATTAATAAAAGGGTGAACAACCCCTTTAATCCTCCAGCTGGTGAAGAACTAATAACCCTCACCATGTGTGCCTGTTTTTTAACATTTGCTGAAAAACACCAAAAAAAAGTTGGCTTCATTGTTTTCTTCCTTTTGATCTGTGTTTTACCTCTTTCAAAACTCTATTTTACATCCTGAACAACATTTGAGCCTTTGTATGGCATCCCTCAAAAGCATCAGAAAATCATGGCAGAAATTATTATAATATGTTGAGATCTTCCTTCATATACTGCCCACTGACATAGTAATCACAACTGAATTGCATACAGAAATATTTACTGCTACTACTACTACTTTCTATATCTAGAAGCTCAATATCCAGAAAGCTCTAAAAGCCATCTCCCATGGATTCCATTGTAAGCAAATAATTATAATTTTTCAAAATAATTTCCTTTTAATGGATCTCTTATCTGGAATACCAAGATCCCAAACATTCTGGATAACAGATCCCATACCTTTACACCTACACCTTTTTTTCTAGCACCAAAAACGATTTACCCAGTCAAACCTGCATATTGAAAATTAAGTATTTTGCATTTTATATGATTCCTTTGATGCCTCTTTATGCCTGAGGCAAACAATGTCCATAACATAAGATTTCCATCAGGCATGCCGTAGTGAATTTTTCCCTGGCAAAGGATATATACAATTAATGTTTTGAGAAAGTAATTGTTTTGCATGTGAAAGATAATTTTTATACTGCAAGGAGCTGATTATTATGAATAATAAATTATTATATTATTTTAGCCACAATTCAAATTTTTATGCTCCCAAATTTGGAATAGGGTTTCCAAAACTTGAATGTTCAATGTTTATTAAGGGGAAACTCGATTCTAAAACATCTAAAAGCTTGTGGGTTTATAGACCAATTAAAATTGTTGGGTAGACTGTGAATTTGATGCGTTCATGTCTCTGTTTTTTTTTACCATTTTATTTGATCAATTTCTAAACTTTTGAGTTCATTTGAATTGAAAAAACGCTAAGATTCACACATTTGAATTTTGGCTAATAAGTGTCATGAATAGGGTTATGTAGTTTTGTGTTATTCTATTTCAGCCTTTAGAAGATAAGTCTGACATGCTCAAAGGGGATTATGCATTCTTCCAGTCTTTTTAATTATGCAGTATTTAAAGAAAAACCAGTGATCAACCTGTTTCATTGAAGTACGTAATAAAATCTGTGAAAAGCAGAAAGATTCATTGTGTTTTATTCATCTAGCCAATCCTTATCTAAAATTGCATATCTTGGTGGTTCCCAACTTCTTTTTCATTACTTTCCTTAGAGCCATTTTAACTTCTTTATTTCTCAGACAATAAATGACAGGGTTAAGCAGGGGTGTCACCACAGTGTTGAAAATACCCAGAACCTTGTTGACATCCACTGAATTTGAAACATTTGGCCTTACATAGATAAAAATGACTGTCCCATACAAAATGGAGACAACACTGAAATGGGAAGCACAAGTGGAAAAGGCCTTTTTCCGCCCTTTGTTGGAGGGAATTTTATAGATGGTAGAAATGATGAGAATGTAGGATACAACTGTAAGAAACAGGGAGGTAAGGATAATACTACAAGCAAAAAAGAAAACCATAATATCCTCCAAAAAGGTTTCCGTGCAAGACAGTCTAAGAAGAGGTGGAATATCACAGAAGAAATGGTTAATGATGGTGGGCTGGCAGAAATTTAGCTGCGATATTAAAAACACCAAGAAAAAGACAGAGAAAAAGGCGAGTAACCAGCAAGAGGAAGCTGCAATTATACACACCTGACCATTCATGATAGATGTATAGCGCAAAGGGTTGCATATAGCCAGGTAACGATCTATAGCCATCACGGCCAGCAGAAAAAATTCTGTGGAACCCAATGAGAAGTAGAAATAAGTTTGACTCAGGCAACCAGACAAAGATATATATTTCCAGCCTGCCAAATTGGTCAAGAGTTTAGGGACAATGGTTGATGTGTACCAGATCTCCAGGAAAGACAACTGGCCTAACAAGAAATACATAGGAGTGTGAAGCCTTGAGTCTGACCGGACCAAACTAATTATGGCAACATTGGCAGTCACAGTAAGGAGATAAACGGTAAGAAAAACCACAAATAGAAACAGCTGCAGTTCCACAGAAACAGAGAATCCAGCAAGGAAAAAATATGTCACACTGCTCTTATTTTCCATTTTATTCTTCCTACAGACATTATGGTACCAGTATGGGTGGAGTTCATGCCAGGTTTTTTTACTTTGTAAAAAAATTGTGTATAATGCACTAAAATGTTACGGATAAATGAGAGTAAAATGCAATTATGCTTCTCCCATTCAGATGTGTTTCTTTAAAACAATCCAAGCTTTTTCTTTTTACTGTAGTTCTTCTCTTCCATTCTATAATGCCATACCATTTTTCTGATATCAGAAGGGGTTTTCAGAATCCATCTATTAGAAAGATGTTTTAGCTGGGTCGGAATGCAGTCAGTATTACATGTGTTTCCCATAGCAGTAGTTACTAAATTACACTTTGCACATTAGAACTGCTTTTAGATAACCTATTGTTTCGCCTACTCAGTGTAACCGGAGGAATTATTGGGTGAGCCAAACTTGGATTTTTACTATTAAGTGGGAGTGTTTTTAGCAATAGAAATGTCAGGGAGCTGTAATCTTGCAAACAATAAAATTCATAACTTTCTTCCACTGTCGGAAGTGGTTGCTAAACCATTTCCATGTTTGCAAAGCCCATACTAAATTTACACAAAAGCAAATTTGATCACACAGAGGCATACATTTTTGCATTTCGAATAATTTCAGTGACAAACTTTTATTACATTCCCCCCTTAGGCTCCTTTTACAAACACAGCTTATAGCTCATAGCACAAAGTGCACTTTTTGGACACTGTTCAACATGTTTTTTTTTTGCCCACAATGCAGAATTAGAGTCCCCACATTGCTGTGGGTGCACACTAGGTTGCCCAACCTGTCAAAATTTTCGATGCAACTTTTGACAAATCAGTCACAATTTATGGTGAAAAATCAAGCATATCATTAATGACATGCACCATTTTTAATTACATTAGCATCCTATTCACTGTGCACATGCTATGGATACAACCCTCTAGTAAAACTATGTAATTATAGGCATGTTTAGGGTGGCAGTAATATCAGGATTTGCCAGTATCCATGTGCACCCACACAGGCTAGATGAATAACAAGGCACTAGTCAGTGCTGCAGTAGTCGGTGCATGGAACATGAATGCTTGGAAATACCTTTGTGAATGGCATCAATGCAAGCATAATTTGGGTCTTTTCTAGCAGTAGTCCACTTGTGCTTGTCTTTTTACATGAGCCTTATAGTAGTTAAGGATATAAAATGACATACATTATAAACCTCATGTTTAACATTTACCCAAGTAAATCCCGCCTAGCTTGAAATTTATACAGAAAAATGTTAAAAAAATATTTGAAGTACAGGTATGTCTCAGTCTGAGTCTTGTTAGTATAGGTAGCCTTGCCAATTCTCACTTGCTAGAAGGCATCCAACTCTTCCCTGCTATTTCTGCCAGTATAATCACTTCAGGAAGAAGCATGTCTTCTCAAATGTTAACGAACCCAACTTATATTTGAATGGAGTAATGTTGCTGTATAATTCCACTGGATAATTTTAAAGTTGACCAAAAACAAACTATGTACCAGGAATGAACACAAACCGTTCAGTATTGAAAACCAGCTACACCTGACCAATAAAATGGAAGTGCACAGTATATATTTACCATTATTTTTGTATCTAGTGCCCACCATGCATATAGATGTCCCTTCTGCTACTGACAGATCTCACCTTTCTTACATGATATGAAATAATATGTTTAACATTCCAGCAAAATGTTCCTGCAAGGGAAATCTGGCAGCCAAGTATAGAAGAATTTATAAGGTGAAGCTAACTCTAGGGGAATGGCATATAACAGTACTCTTGGGTTCATCTTGTATTTTCCTATCCTGTTTGTGCAAACAGGAATTAACCATATTCTTAACCCTAAACTGGATACCAATTCCATTTTTACATATACATTAACAACATAAGAAACCTACATGTGTACAATGTTATATGATATGAAAAAACCATAGGAATGTGCCCCTCTCTGTGACCTCTTAGGCTTACAGGTCATCTTAGGCTTATGGGAATCTTGTAGTTTTATACAGATGCAGTGACACCTCAATTTGCCATACCCTAATTTTTTTTTTTAAATTGCTTTTATTATTTTTTGTAACAATCGAATTCCACATTTGTAAAATAATGGCCATTGCAAAAGAAAACAGTATGACAAAGGTTTTGATATGTTTGATATAATAGTATGTAAAGATTGTCTCGTATCTAGTAGTCTTAATATTCAAGGCAGTTGTATTAATAAGCTTATTAATAAGTTAGCGGATGTATGGGCGATAGGGTAATTGACTGTCTCACACTTAGGTGTGCCATATTACCATGTGTGTCATGGTGGAAATCCGACCTATAATTTAATCAAAATAAAATAAAGAATATAATATAAAACTTTCAATGTAACCAGTATAAATTATTTACATTTGAGTTCACCAGTTCTGGACAAAGTTGTTTAAGAAAATACCTGTTTTCTGTTATATTATGGATCCTGGGAGGCAGCGGTGATTTGTTTCATCCTGAGGCCATTGTGGCATGTAGTAGGGGGTTGGTACCTCTGAGACTTGGTCATACCAAGTTGTATATTTAAATGTAGACATAGCCTAATTGTTTTTGTGATGCCACCAATATATAATGCGTAATGTGTTTCCCAGATTTTACACCAATTTTTATAGTCTCCTGATACAACTAAAATAAGGGTTCTACTGTAATAGAAAAACAGAAGGGGGTTCTAAAACAAGTGTTAAGGTTTATATACATAGAGTATAGCTAACCACAGAAGGAAAACTATATGAAAGTATTACACTGAAACAAAAATATACAAAAAGGGGGTTGTGGGAGAATTCCTGAGGCTGAGTTAAAGTATGTACAATAAGTACAACTGATCTGTCCAAATTATCTACAAAGATACAACAGAGGGGGGATTGATCAATGTACATTCCCTGGTCCAGTTTTATTAGTAATTTGTTATCTATGCAAGTGCATTTACATTTAAAAACAGGGTTTTTTAGATACAGTTATGATCATAAACATTCCTTTTTCAGACACCTCAAAACAGCCCACCATGGCCTCAATTTTTGAAGAAGGCAAACCACCTGAAAATTGTAGGATCTTTCTCCATAACTCAGATTTTTTTTACAAAATCCTGGCAAACCATTTTAAACTTGTAATAGAACACCTAGGGGGAGATTTACTAATCCAAGTACACTCCGAGCGTATTTTCCACAACTTTTTTGGCACTTTCACGACTTTTTCGTACTTTGGTCAAAATTTGTGCAACAAAATCGTGTTGTCGCGCCGAGTAAGAAAGTTTCGGATTCATTCAAGCTTCATTATCGTGACTTTCCTTGGGCCAGGTTGGAGCTGCAGAGTGCCATTGAGCCCTATGGGAGACTTTCCTTGGGCCAGGTTGGAGCTGCAGAGTGCCATTGAGCCCTATGGGAGACTTTCCTTGGGCCAGGTTGGAGCTGCAGAGTGCCATTGAGCCCTATGGGAGACTTTCCTTGGGCCGGGTTGGAGCTGCAGAGTGCCATTGAGCCCTATGGGAGACTTCCCTTGGGCCAGGTTGGAGCTGCAGAGTGCCATTGAGCCCTATGGGAGACTTTCCTTGGGCCAGGTTGGAGCTGCAGAGTGCCATTGAGCCCTATGGGAGACTTTCCTTGGGCCAGGTTGGAGCTGCAGAGTGCCATTGAGTCCTATGGGAGACTTCCCTTGGGCCGGGTTGGAGCTGCAGAGTGCCATTGAGTCCTATGGGAGACTTCCCTTGGGCCGGGTTGGAGCTGCAGAGTGCCATTGAGTCCTATGGGAGACTTTCCTTGGGCCGGGTTGGAGCTGCAGAGTGCCATTGAGCCCTATGGGAGACTTCCCTTGGGCCGGGTTGGAGCTGCAGAGTGCCATTGAGTCCTATGGGAGACTTTCCTTGGGCCATGTTGGAGCTGCAGAGTGCCATTGAGTCCTATGGCTGGCTTCCAAAATCATGCACAGAAGGATTAAAGTCGGAAAGGTTTTCCTGCATTTTACGATTGTTCGGTATGAAAATTTTGCCAATGCGATATTATCGTGACTAATACGATTTTTTCGTAAGCATATTCGTGATATTTGTGATCTTAAGAAATTATCGTATCCAATCCGAATTTATCCCATTTGGGATTCAAACTTGTGATTTCATGAATCGCCCACCTAGTGTGCTCGGACTGCACAGGTTTCATGCCCAACAAGGGAACAGACATCAATATCAGGTGCCTACATTTGAACATAACATCCAGACATCAGAATGTTAGGGAGAGAGTGGTAGTGTCCCTGGACACTAAAAAAGCCTTCAATACCATGGAATGGCCCTACAAATCTTAGCCTGCTTTGCTATAGGTAACAATTACATAACATGGGTCAGGGCCCTATATGACTCCCCCAGAACCAGAATACAGGTGAACTCAGGTCTGTCTCAGGAGTTTCCCATTGTGAGAGGGACCAGACATGGGTCTCCACTATCCCCCCCTCCTTTTTGCACTCACAATTAAGCCCTTCACCATAAATATTTGAGCAAATCCCAACACAAAGCACTGCAAATGCAGAGATAGGAGGAAAAAACTTTTGCTATATGTGGATGACATTTGTGCCTACCTAGTAGACCCAAGGGATTCCCTGTCTTTCCCATTAAGCCTGAAGCGCATGTGGATTGTGGCCCACTTCTACATTGGGTGGACTGTTTCAGGTACCTAGGTATTGTAAATCATAGAGACCTTTCAAAATACTTAGACCTTAGCGTCAACTCCAAACTGGACTAGTCTACCCCTGTCTCTACCATGCTGCACTAATATGGTGGAAATTATTTTCCTGCCCAAGTTTCTTTATGCTTTCCATAATTTACCAGTCATATACTGGGATTTGTTTGGGCAGGAATCAAGTGACAGACCCTTTAAGCCCTAGGATATAGAGGGGGCATGGCCTTACTTAACTTTCCATTGTATTTTCATGCCAGTCAACTGGGCTCCACCTGTTGATGTCTGAACCCTAATCCGCACACTCAAGAGGCGGTCCTCAAGGAGGGGGTATTCTCCTTGTTCGTGGCCCTGGCAAACCAGCTGCATAGGGGCCTCTCCTCCATATACCCACATACACCCTGAATGAAAACAGTAGTCATGGTCTTCCAAAGGGCCACAGGGTGAATTAGTGGGTCCTTACTGTAGAGCAATGATACTCTCCCTCACTTTTGGTCACTTCCTGACGCAGCCACTTGGGTCACGCAATTACAGGAAGACTTCGAGCTGCACAAACAAATGCTGTTTAGGTTCTTACAGCTGCCTTAAACACTATCTTCCCAATTCCCAGATGGGGTGCATGAATATAACAGAAACCTTGCTTGAAAGATAGCTGAGGCAACCTGACCTCTCTACATCACTGCAACGGTTTTACACCCTCTTCCTGCAGGATGCTTTTAATCTGCTCAAACACTTCTTCCAGAAGTGGCAAGTAGGTTATCCATCCAAAAAAAACTGTTTTTTTTGCATAATGAAAGAAATATATATTCCACACTATCCAATGTACATTAATTAAAGGTTTACAGTGGTCTTACAGGCATTGATAAATGTAATTGCTATTAAATGCAGTGTTTTTTTCTTTGACCTTAAAACAATGTAACAGGAGTCAGTTCTTTTCTAGGTATTTTAATCAGCTTTAATCGGCTGGCTTGCTACACTGATTTAGGAAACAGAGCCAGGAGGGCAGAGAATGTAAACTGTCAGATATTGCTTTTAGTTACAATTGCAGTTTTGAAAATAATTTAAAACTGTTATATCTGTAGTAATAAGTCAAATCAACTAGACTTGCTGTGTTATCTGACTTGTGTTATTTGGTTTACTCCATTCAGAAATTGAGAAGAAAGTCAAATGACTGGGGAAACTTCTTAAAGAAAACACAGCAAGTTCACTTGATTTATTACTACAGATATACCATGACCTGGATGAATGAGAACCTTTGCTCACATATTAGGGTGTGTTAATTAGATTGGAAATAAATATACCTGGTGATGTTGCCCATAGCAACCAATCAGCAATTTGATTTGAACAGTCACGTGCAAGTTAGAAATGAAAAAAAATCTGATTGGTTGCTATGGGCAACAACACCAGTGATGTTTATCTCCAGTCTAAGTAAACATGCACCCAAAACTCTAAACCAGTATAACTTTATTTTAAAGTAGATTACTTTAGTCCACTGTATTCTGGGCTTTCTAGGATAAAGCACCTCTACGCTAGCAGCCTAGTATTCTTCTGTACTCTATTTTAGTGTTGAACATGCTATAAAGTTGTCGTCAGTAATGGGCCCCTCTGGGCCCTTTATACTCCTGGGCCCTGCCAGCAGTTGCACAGTTGTTTATTCTATATGTGGACATAAACCCATATTGCATATTTAAAACACTATTGCTTAAAGTGATCTCCTGAGTACCGTTTAAATGAAAGGGGATGTAAACCAATATTCCATGTTTGTCTACTTTAAAAAATTGTAATTATAAGAAACTTTTAGTATATATTAATTACACATATTCTGTTGTTTTAATGTTTCGGGGTGCTGATCTGTAGCTGAGGAAGGGAGGCAGGAATGCCCCAAACCTTGCACATATCACACATTGTTTGCACAGTAAATATGTATTTACTAATGCCTACTGTAAATTTGTACGGAACATACATGGGAATGGAAAGCTAATTCTTTTATTAGACTAAATTTGACTTTTGGGTTTACTTTCCCTATCTACCTTTTTCTTTTATAATTTCTTGTGCAGCAGTTTCCACAGGGTTGGACACAGCACATCTTTAGGAGCTGTTATGCTGGTAGATCAGGGCCTTATTTGTAGATGCTGCTGTTTTTATGGGTTTTTATGAATTTAAGCTCCTTTTTAGGACTACAGCATTAGATTATACCCCCTTAAATTATATATAGATGCCCCTATAGAAAATACCACACTGTCTACGAGAGCAAATTAGCATTCTCACCAAACTTCATAACCTAACTGGCTTCAGTCTGCCCTCCCAGCCACTGCTCAACTATGAAAGCAAGCCCACAGTCCCAAAGTGATGAAAATATTTTTTTATGTAAAGCTGCTTTTCATATCATAAGTCTCATAGCTGAGGACAGTAGCAGTTGTGCTTTATTTAATAAGCTGGTCATATAACAAAGGCCTCCTCCTTCTGCCTACAAATCAAAACATATCTGTTTGTCCTTAAACACAGTCTACACTTGGTAACATTATTGTATGTTTCTCACTTGTGCGTTTGCATGCAACATTTATAAGTGGAATTAGTGACACCTAGTGGTGACCAGTATGCTTGCACATACAAAGGTATGTCTAATGTTGCAGACATGAGAAATGTAGAGGCAGAAGGGTGCAACACAAAATGAAAGTGAGATACGCTTGTCCTCTGAGCACAGGTCATGCAGAAGTCCAGGGAAGATGACAGAGGTATAGCAGATGGAAATGAAGGAAAATACACTGATGAATAAATACATTGGGCTATGGAGCGTTAAGTCATTAAAAACTGCAATTATAATGAGAAGGTTGCACACTAAGGGGCACATTTACTAATCCATGAATCCGAATCCCAAATGGGAAAAAATTGGATTGAAAACGAACATTTTGCAACTTCTTCGTATTTTTTGCGATTTTTTTTCGTCGCCGGCGCTACTTTTCCGCGAATTGTCGCGACTTTTTTGTATTGAGCGCTCGTAAACGGCGGGCAAACCTTTCCAACTTTGCATGATTTTGGAAGCCTCCCATAGGACTCTGGCACTCTGCAGCTCCAACCTGGCCCAAGGAAAGTCTCCCATAGGGCTCAATGGCACTCTGCAGCTCCAACCCGGCCCAAGGAAAGTCTCCCATAGGGCTCAATGGCACTCTGCAGCTCCAACCTGGCCCAAGGGAAGTCTCCCATAGGGCTCAATGGCACTCTGCAGCTCCAACCTGGCCCAAGGAAAGTCTCCCATAGGGCTCAATGGCACTCTGCAGCTCCAACCTGGCCCAAGGAAAGTCTCCCATAGGGCTCAATGGCACTCTGCAGCTCCAACCTGGCCCAAGGAAAGTCTCCCATAGGACTCAATGGCACTCTGCAGCTCCAACCTGGCCCAAGGAAAGTCTCCCATAGGGCTCAATGGCACTCTGCAGCTCCAACCTGGCCCAAGGAAAGTCTCCCATAGGGCTCAATGGCACTCTGCAGCTCCAACCTGGCCCAAGGAAAGTCTCCCATAGGGCTCAATGGCACTCTGCAGCTCCAACCCAGCCCAAGGAAAGTCTCCCATAGGGCTCAATGGCACTCTGCAGCTCCAACCCGGCCCAAGGAAAGTCTCCCATAGGGCTCAATGGCACTCTGCAGCTCCAACCTGGCCCAAGGAAAGTCACGATACTGAAGCTTAAATGAATCCGAAACTTTCGTACTCGGCGCGTCAGTAAGATTTTTTCACGACAATGACGAAAAATTTGCTACAATTCACGGAAAAGTCGTGACGGCGAGTAAAAAGTCACGACAATTTGCGAAAAAGTCGCGACGGCGACGGAAAAAAATCGAAAAAAAATACCGATCATTACGGAAAAAAACTTATTCGGACGCTTTTCGGATGTTCGGGGATTAGTAAATCTGCCCCAAGGGTGGTCTGTAAAAAGTGTGTTTCAGATTTGAAAGTTACACTAATAAAAAAAAATATATATATACATCAAAATAGTGTATACATGAAATATCTGTCGGTAATAGGTCAATTATGTGACAAGTTTGATGAAAACATATTTTGCTGTGGAGTTGTTTCTTTTGCCTTTCTATAGTTTATTGTTCTAATCACTGTGCTAATTTACCTGGTTTAACCCTTTAAGTGCCATGGGACGTAGATTCTACGTCCAAGGCACTAAAGGACCAAAGTGCCATGGGACGTAGAATCTACGTCCAATGGCACTGTCGGGTTTACAAGCGCTGTGCTCGCTTTTAAAGCAGCGCAGCGCTTGTAAACCCCTCAGATCCCCCTAGGCAACGAGCAGAGGAAGACATACTCACCGATCCGGTCCCCCAGCGCCGGCGATCGGGTCCTCCATCCAATGACAGCAGTGGGCACGCGTTGATGACGTGTCCACTGCTGTCCCTTTAAATATCGCCGCCTACTGTCGGCTCCCTCACTCCTGCTGCGCACGTTGGACTGGATGGAGCTCCCCTGCTGCCTTCCTGCTGGATTTATCGCCCCTGATCGCCTCTGATCGCCTGCCTGCCTTGGGTAAGCTGAACTACAACTCTCTACCACTGTTTATTTTGCTTATTTCTATCTCAACTGTCTAAAAAAAAATTATTTTTTTTTCCATTTTTTCTTCTATCTTTGTCATTATTTCACTTTTGTACACATACACACTTATTTACAACTTTCCCAAGCACACACAGACACTTACACACACACTTACACTTACACTTTTTTTTTTTTTTTTTTCTTTCTTTCTTTTCTTTTCTTTTCTTTTCTTTCTTTCTTTGCTTTCTCTGGCAGTCTTTTTTTTTTACTAAAACTTTATTTCTGATCTTGCTCTATAATTATCTGATTTATTTGGTTGCATTTTAGTGTTTTTTTGGCATTTTCATAATTGATTTCTGTTTTTGAATTATTCTATTGCACTGTAACTTTTTTATTGCTATTGGGTGCTGAATTTGCAGTGACGTTGGTGGATCCAGGGCTCTGACCACCGATTTCATTGCAATTATTGTTCTTCTGTTGGTTTAGGTGGTTTTATTGGATTTTACTGATTTTATGGTGTTTTATCTTTGCATTGTTCTTTGTGTGTTTAGTGCCCCCAAAAAGGTTGCTTTTGCAGTGACATTGGTGGATCCAGGGCTCTTACCGATTTCATTGCAACTATTGTTCTTTGATTGCTTTTAGTGGTTTTATTCCATTTTAACTTCATTTGATTTCAGTTGTTCTAGAAAGGTCCAGAGGTGCTAAGATTGTTCTGGTAGTTTCTATTGCCAAGGGTTAGGCTGATGCCACACATGGCGTAGGGCTGATTTTTTCAGCAAGTGGAAAAACGCTTGCCGAAAATTCAGCCCTACGCCTGCTACTTGTGCCTGCACCCGAATGAATGGGATACGCTCGGGTGCAGACACATGTAGCCGATATACGCATGAAAACGCGAGACTTTGCATTCTCACGCGTTTTCATGCGTATATCGGCTACATGTGCCTGCACCCGAGCGTATCCCATTCATTCGGGTGCAGGCAAAAAAAAAGGGGTGCATAGAGTGCAGGCCCAATATTATGCATTTTCAGGTTTGGTGGCCATGTACTTATGTGCAACCAGACATAGGTATCGTTTTATTCAGGGGAACTTGCAGATTGATGGTTAGTAAGTTTTTGGTAGTTGCCATGGAGATTTTGGGGAGAAATCTAGGTTTTTTTATCTGGTTTTTCCTTGATTTCTGACCAAAATCTAGGGTTGTATCTGGTTTTTCCTTGATTTCTGACCAAAGCGCTGACTTCTGCAAGGGACTGCGGCCACAATTTTCCATGTAGAAAGAGGAGAGTGGCGTCTCTGAATAGCTGAAGGTGTGCACTTTTCAGAAATATATAGTTTGCGGGGATTATTTCACAGGTATGGGGGTGTTTAGACTAAATAACTGCAGGTAGAGCACATAGAGCACAGCCCCCCCTTATGCATTGCCCCTGTTTGGGGGCATTTGGTGGCCACGTCTTTATGTGTACCCATACATATGGGGTATCGTTTTATTCAGGGGAACTTGCAGATTGAGGTTTAGTAAGTTTTTGGTAGTTGCCATGGAGATTTTGGGGAGAAATCTAGGTTTTTATCTGGTTTTTCCTTGATTTCTGACCAAAATCTAGGGTTGTATCTGGTTTTTCCTTGATTTCTGACCAAAGCGCTGACTTCTGCAAGGGACTGCGGCCACAATTTTCCATGTAGAAAGAGAAGAATGGTGTCTCTGAATAGCTGAAGGTGTGCACTTTTCGTAAATATATAGATTGTGGGGGTTATCTCACAGGTAGGGGGGTTAACACTGAAAAACTGCAGGTAGTGCACATAGAGCGCAGCCCCCAAAATTTTAACTGAAATTGCCCTTATGCATTGCCCCTGTTTTGGGGCATTTGGTGGCCACGTCTTTATGTGTACCCATACATATGGGGTATCATTTTATTCAGGGGAACTTGCAGATTGAGGTTTAGTAAGTTTTTGGTAGTTGCCATGGAGATTTTGGGGAGAAATCTAGGTTTGTATCTGGTTTTTCCTTGATTTCTGACCAAAGCGCTGACTTCTGCAAGGGACTGCGGCCACAATTTTCCATGTAGAAAGAGGAGAGTGGCGTCTCTGAATAGCTGAAGGTGTGCACTTTTCAGAAATATATAGTTTGTGGGGGTTATTTCACAGGTAGGGGGGGTTAACACTGAAAAACTGCAGGAAGTGCACATAGAGCGCAGCCCCCACATTTTTAGCTGTAATTGCCCTTGTGCATTGCCCCTGCTTTGGAGTGTTTGGTGCCCATGTCTTTATGTGCACCCATACATATGGGGCATCATTTTATTCAGGAGAAGTTTGTCTTTCAAATATGCCTTTGTTAGAAAATTTTTATGAGATTTTTTTTTGTCAAATCCACATTTGATCATGCGTCCAAGTTTACGTTTTAGAAAAAAAAAAATGTCATAAAAAGTTCCAAATTTCACAATGCACTGACAAAAGGTATTTGGCTTTTGAGTGAAAACTACATTGCACCTAGAAACCTGAAGGTCTGTAGTTTCTAAAGATACCAAACATGAGGGGATATTTTAGATTTACATATAAGTTATGCTGCATTAACTGTTACAAGCGCTTTTCTGCTTTGTTCTGGTGTGATATTGTACAAAGTATTGCTTTAGTTTGGGGGTTACTTCTGGACAGGAACTGTGGGGTACCACCACATATTTGGTATCGTTGGAATTGGGAGTATCAGGGCTTTTATAAACAATAAAAAAAGTGAGTAAAATTAACTTTTCTATGGAAAAAAACCTCAAAATATACAGAAATTTTTCATAATTTTATTTTTTTTTTTACATATTTCACCCAAAATACACATCATATCTCCAGAAAAGTTATAAAATTTGGTATGTATGTCGAAGCCCAATTAGTGACGAAAAAAACGATATATAATTTCCCTAGTTTCGTGGAGGTTTTCCTACCAAAAAACATTGTTAAAGTGAATGAGTACAAAATGCTTAAAAAACGTCTGGCACTGGGGGGAACCGAAATGACGAATTCGGCTGGCACTTAAAGGGTTAAGTAAACCATTTTACATAACTTCTCTACTCTACAAATACAAAGTATAACTCTGCATACATACATAGTCAGGTATATGCAGGCAGCATCCCTTAGCATCAAATGTATCTCTAAGGAATTCTGGGAAATAATATTTAAATGGAGTTGGAGGGTTCAAGCTAGGCATTCCTGTGACCTATATAAAAAGTTCTGTTTAGTCAGTTTTCCGCAATTACACCCCCTTGGGGCCAATTTAAGCAGCAGTATCTTCCCACAATACCATTGAGATCTTCAGTATCAGTGGGAATTGGTTTAACCCAGTCCAATTAAATTACTTGAGCTGAAAAATCGAAAACTACCATGCATGTGCCCAGGCTCAAACTTTTACTTTGGGATCTGAGCAAGGGTCTTACAGGCTACATTATTGAATCAGCTTTGGTCCCCCACAAGTGAAGCTAAAATGTACAAGGTAATAAAAAAGTCACTAAAATATTGAGAAAGGTAGCTTTTTTATTGGTAGGTCACCCTTCCAAAACAAATTGCTTTCCAATATTACACCTCAAATAAAGATTTTTTTTAAAAATTTGACACCCAAAATAATGCTTATTTTTCAGTAGCTTTCTTTTTTATGCTTTTTAAAATATATGTGATGAATACATTTTTACTTTTTTTATTTTACCTATTTCTCATGTTCCCCAGTAGGAGCTCGGTAGACCTGGTTGCCATCTAAAATGTTACAGTTTGATATATTAGTGTCATTTCTCAGCAGCAGGAAGGGAAAAAGGGAATAAATTAATATTTAAATGGAAATTTTAGAAAAACAGTAAAAAAAAAAATTTAAATTGAAAAGAGTTCAATTTGGTGCACAAACCAATGCATTTTATGAAGATTATCTACCCCCAGTGTTAATAAATATAGGGCATTAAAATAAACCTGATATATATTACAGAAACCATAATACATATAAGCAAAAATTACATTAAGAGTGAAAGAATTCAGATTTTGAGATAATGAAAATTTAATTTTATGCTAAAAAAAAAAAGTACAAAACTGGCATAAAATTAGTGCTATATTCATTAAATTACATATTCCGTATAAATTTTACTGTCAATTTCTACACATTTTTTACACTTAAACAGTGATTTTACTCAATGGCATACCATACCTGGGTCATTTTATAACTTTGCAACAAATGCAATGGCACTCAGAGCTGCAAAAGGGGCAAGCCCTTTAAAAAATCCGCAATAAAGATTTTTTTAAAGGGCTTGCCCCGTTTGCAGCTCTGAGTGCCATTGCATTTGTTGCTAGTTTGGATTTTGGGAGGGTGCCGATCCCTCCAGCAGTGTGCACCAGGTGCCTAATTATTTTGGAGAGCCAAGGGTGTGCGAGGAAGGCCTCTGGTTCATTTTAGAACTTTACCAGTTCTTACATGGCAAACATTAAGGGGCACATTTACTAACCCACGAACGGGCCGAATGCGTCCGATTGCGTTTTTTTCGTAATGATTGGTATTTTGCGATTTTTTTCGGAAAATTGTCGCGACTTTTTCGTTACCAATACGATTTGCGCGAAAAAACGCGAGTTTTTCGTAGCCATTCCGAAAGTTGCGCAAAATCGCGATTTTTTTGTAGCGTTAAAACTTGTGTGAAAAGTCGCGCCTTTTTCGTAGTGTTAAAACTTGCGCGAAAAGTCACGCCTTTTTTCATAGCGTTAACTTAAAAGGCGCAACGTTTCGCGCAAGTTTTAACGCTACAAAAAAATCGCCAGATTTTGTGCAACTTTCGGAATGGCTACGAAAAACTCGCGTTTTTTCGCGCAAATCGTATTGGTAACGAAAAAGTCGCGATAATTTCCGAAAAGTCGTAAAGTCGCCGAGAAAATCGCAAAAATGAAAAAGTCGCAAAATGTTCGTTTTCCAATCGGAATTTTTCCAATTCGGATTCGAATTCGTGTCTTAGTAAATCAGCCCCCAAAAGTAGTGCCAAAAGTACTACACATGACTAACACACCTTATGGATCAGATCTGTCTGTATTGACAATTACCACTGTTTTTTACTTTTGGGACAGGCAGCTTAAAAAGAAGAATATATAGTGGTAAAGCAGAATGTAGCTATAAAACATGCAATGTTTGGTGAGAAGCAAGAGCCATTTACTATTATGTGCTAAACAGTAAGAGAGTTTGCAGATAGCACTGATAGCACTTTTGATCTGATTCTCATGTTTTCCATTGAATGCAATGCTTGAAGTACAGATTCTGCCCACTCAAGGTTTCCCTCCTTTTTCTCGTCTCTATTACATGTTCATGTTGTAAACACAGGGACCAAATAAACTAAGGCTACTGTACACACTGAGACTCATTCTGACCATTGTTGTTAATAGGAGAAGGAACCCAATATATGAGATAAAACCAAAGGGTTAAAGAGAAATTAAAAAAAAGGGAAGTCAGAATGTTTAAACATTTAAAAATGGCAATTACCAATTATGGTATCTCTAGGATCTGCAAGCATAAATAGAAACATATTATTTATATTTTTATATTGGATATGATATCACTGTTCAGTTTCAGTTTATATATTATCGTCTACTTGTGGGTGCAGCACTGCTGTTTATGCATTGAGCATGTTAACTATGTCATGTGATCCTTTGTCTATATGAGGAGTAGTCATAAGGTGGGAGGGAGAGTTTTTTCTGTTTCTATTGCCAGGGTTGGACTGGCACACTGGGCTACCAGGAAAAACAGGGTGGGATCCTGTTATGCTCTGCCCCCACTAAAACGAAGGAATAAATGATAAAAAGTAAATAATGTTAAATGATAAATTAGTTAATTAAGACGCTCTAAGTAATGGGATAGATAGTTAAAGTTATTTGTACCAAGTACCGCATGGAGACCCAGGTGTATATACCCCGAGTCTATCTCCCAATAGGCATCAACCAGACCCCAAAACAGTCAATTCCGCTCTCATCATATAAAGATATGTGCAAAAACACGAAACGCGCCAGGCGTACTGATTTTAAATGGAGCAATAAAGTTTGAGCGAACCTCTTATGTCCAGTGCGTTTGGAGCCTCCTTGCATATATATGCTCTGCCCCCAGCCTTGCCGTGAAAACATAAAGATGGCCATGCTTTCCAAAGTGTAATGTAATTGGCCATCTTTATTTTTTCACAGTATGTAAGAGGGGGAGGCTGAAGCTCGTGGCATAGCAGGGAGAAGCAGTGGGCCCTTGAGTCAGGTACCCAGTGGTCCCTGGACATCCCAGTCCGATTCTGCCTGGTGCAAAAACCTTCATGTCACTGTCACCTAAAATGGAAAATGTTCAGCCTGTTGACCGCATTAGCATAGGTTAAAAGATTTTGATTGGGCGCCATAGAAGGCGCCTGAGCAAAATCTGCCGTCAGGGCTGAATCGGCAGAAGGAGGTAGAAATCCTATTGTTTCTACCTCCTTATCTGCTGTTTCAGCCCTGAAGGTTAGTGGCGGGTCTGACGATCTTTCATGCGACCGATGGTCACACGAAAGATCGCAAATCGCCACGTGTGTGCCCACCTTTAGCAAAGCAAGCATCTTAGGGAGTTACCAATAAGAGCTGTAATTGATTATTCGGTAGCCCAATGTGAACTGGCAGACATAAAAACTTGCCTCTAAGCCATAAATTGAAAAATGAACACTTGCTTTAAGGCAACATCAAAGGGGTTGATGAACAACATGTTTGCTCATGAGCCACTTGTTAGGGATCACTGCAATAGAGCTAAACAACTCAGTTGATGTAGGTTGGCCGAGCCAATTATATTGATCATTACCTTGTCACAGGCCAAGCTTGTAAGAACAGGTCCCTGTGGCAGCAAGTTACAGACAATTTAGTCTTATACATTTCCGACTGTTATCATATAAAATTGCTCAGTGGTGTAACTTAAGACACTTACTTACTTATATTAATACAAATTTAAAGCTATATTAGGGCTACTTCGTGCAGCTGAACATTTATAAAACATGAAGTTTTTTGTAGCTATACAATTATCAGCAGGCCTTCTGTCATCAAGAGTATACTTATAGTCTGTCATTTAGTATAACACAGTCTTTATTGTTGGTATTGAATCTTGTTCTTGGGGGACACATGTAACATAACTTGTATGCTACTGATAGGACCTTGCATTGATTATAACCTTGATTTGTCTCAAGTCCTGTTAAGGGAAAGAACTAAATCCCTCATTATATTTGCATAGAATTCAAGAAATACAACACAAATATTTAAATGTACTGTACATCATAGAAAGACATATGGAAATATATAAATAATGTTTCAGGACTGAATTCACTGATCTGCATTCATTTTTTATGAATTAAAATGACCCAAATATTTCATGATGCTTCCTTTTGCCACTTCACTAATTTGTATCCACCTCAAACGGGTGGAAAGACAGCAAAAGGGGAGAGATTATATTTTTCAGACTTCAAAGCTACTTCAGAGCTTCTAAGCAACTTTCCACTATAACTTATTTATGGTTATTTGTAAATATAATTGCTGTTGAAAGCATTATTGATCTGAACCCTTCTTTGCTTGGATTCATGGCAAAATTTCATGTTTTGCAAACTGGAGATTTTTTTCCAGAAACTGCTTGGAAAAATGTACAACAAAATTTGCACCACAAGAAATGTGAGAAAAAAAAGCTGCAGGGAAATAAAACACCCATTGCCTTGAATCCATTTGGAGCCAGAAGCTGAGAAGTTCCCAAGCTGTGGGGTGGCCCCATTATGCAGCAGACAACAAGGGGGTACGGCAGAATACTACTAAAAGGGGCGTACAGACCAGGGTTGTCCAACTTGCCAGCTGTATCTGCCCTGCACATCCTTACCATGTACAACTTTATTTTTGAGTGTCAAATTTTTTGCAGAATTTCTGACCATTTGTGCATTTATATCAGAGATGCAGAGCTGTGCCAGGACAGGATAAATACACAGCTGTTTTATTCCTCCTTTCTTGTATATTGTCCCTGAGCAGTTCTTCACTGCTCCTCTAAAATGTCACCCTTCTCCCCGTTGCTGGGGTCACTGACCCTATTAACTGATTATATTTAAGAATAAGTAATGAAGTACAGAAATAAGAAAAAAAAGAATGTTAATTTGCAGAATTTCTAGGATTTTTCTTGTCTATGGGTTTAGACAATTTGTCCATTCACATGTTGGCCACATTGTAAAAATATCTAATCCAAAATTCTGAGAGTTAACTCCCGTGCTAAGCATGAATGATTTGTCACCTGCTCTAAGGTGGTGATAGATTGTTTGTTTGTTCATTTTAAACTGAAATTTCATTGTATATTTTATATACCTTGTTCACTTGCTTGCTGTATGTCATGATTTGGCTGTTAGTTTCATTACTTACCAGATAGATATATACCAACCTGGGGTGGAATATAGGTGATCAGGCTTTTTCATTACTTAAAGTAATTAGAAACTCTACATTAAGAACATTACTCCCTCCAGTAAGGTTAATGCGGTCTAAATTTACTAAAGATTTACTGAAAAGTCAGAACTGAAAGTGAAGTACAAGCAGGAAGTACACACAGGAAAAAGTTGCAAAATTTTTTTACAAATTGTCGCACTGAAATCTTTAGAAATCTTTGGAAAGTTTTAGAAGGCGAGTTGTTGGATCTGTTAGCCATTTTGATTAATAAAAGTTGCAAAAAATTTTTGTGACATTTAGCACTAGAAAATATGAATCGAAAAAAAAACAAAAACAAAGTATTAGTAAATGGTCCCCTTAGTTGTAAAGGTATTCAAAGTAACTCACTGTTAGGTGCTCATCACTATTAAATGATGTGACCAAACTGAGTTAGAATATAAACATTAGTGATGAGCGAATCAAATCTGTCCTGGTTAGCTTCGCCGGAAAATTCGCAAAGCTGTGGAAAAAATTGTGAAACGATGAAAAATTTGCAAAATGCAGGTACCTTTTTGCCGGCACCTGAAACTGTTGTGTTGACCTGGGTGGAGGCACAGGCAAAGTAACATAAGAGTTCACATTTCAGAGCTAATATTTGCCATGTGTGCCTGCACCTGGGTTGACACAATGGTTCCTGGTGCAGGCAAGGCAGGAGGCTGATGCCAGCGGAGGGGCTTGGATCCTTGGACCTGTGTTTTTCTGCAAGCTGAGAATCAGCCCCGTGAGGCATAAGCCTTAAAATAGATGCAACTGGAAAACAATCAAATAGCAGATGAACACAATATAGAGGAACACAAACATGCATTGTGTATAGCCTATTAATTGGCACAGTTCTGCACCCACTTTTGCACAATTCTGCACTTATAAGCGGTATTGAACCCATTAAAAATTTGCAAGAATTATTAGTTAAAGGAGAAAAGGGCAAAAAATATTTTGCCTGTAACTTGACTTTTCCTCAATTGGAAAATTGAAGAAACGCCTTTAGCTTGAATTTGCACGTGAAAATGCTACTGAATATTAATGAACCAGACCTTTTATTCATTGCCCTTTTCATTCAGCATATAGATATATTCTCCATAGACACATAAACATATTTTATCATGGATTACATGGTGGACATCCAAAGTGGAGCAATATGGCTAGCTTTATTCAAATTTACTAATGAAGTTGAGAAAGAAGAATCTTTTTTAAAAGTATAAAAAGTACCCATAAATACTCATAAACAGGGGACACGTTTTATTTGTCAAGAAAAATAAAAATTAAAGTTCATACTCTTCCGATAGATTGGACTGCAGCCAAGTTGGTTGGATCATCTTGTGCAGTTTTATGTTGGCAAATGACCCAATATCAGCCCCGCAGTTTGAGAACCACTGGTTTGGTCTGTAGTTGCCTTAATTGTATATTAAATCTATGTACGTGTAATTTATGAATCATTATATCCATCTCATATTTGTTCTGATAAAATACAGGGACACGGTGTATACTTGTATTCTTCATATTAATAATGATCATCTACTGTTGCCATTGTCTCCCTTTATCTTGTTAAACATAATGGTACATAATATGAGATATTCATTGTTTACTCCCACCCCTTTTGCTTTATTTACCCCTATGTTTGCTAATACGAAATTACCTATAAAAAGTGTGTGTGTTTCAAACTTAAGGCATCCTAGAATAGATGTTTCCAATAAATGCGTTACTTTACTATGATCCAAATCCCATTATGGTTTTCCACTTTACTGATTAAAGGAGAACTAAAAGTGTTGGCTAGTGAAACTTCCAATATCTTAGTGACCATTAAAGACAAAACTAATACAAAGAGCACTTTGATTAACTGAAAACACGTCTTTCTAAATACTGCACAACGTTATCCAAACAAAGTCAGTTGTAAAGTAAAAGGAAATTGGTAAGCTCCGTGATTAGAGGCGGGAAGAACAATTTAAATGCTTTTAGCTTGTGTTTGGAAATCGGTATGCTGTTTAATTCAACTTCAGACAAACAAACTCCATTGGGTGTTCTCTCCAGCTCAGCAAACATTGCCCATTCCAGTGAAGGCATATCTAGTGGGGGCATCTAATCTGGGCTTTGAAGGTGATTTGTGAAGGCTGTAGTTTTGTTTACTAAGGTGTTTAAAGACAAAGAAACACCTTGTGAAGATTAGAAATTTGTTTACTTTTTCACAGCAAAAAAGTCAAAACTTCTACCACAAGCAAAGTCATAACTACTTATTGTTTAATTCATGTATAACTAGAAAAGTTAAACTGTCTGGAAGCTTCTCGTTTCCAACATGACTGTAAACTAAGGCGACCTGATCAGACCAAGATGTGTACCTTAAGGGCAATGACATACCAGGAGATCAGTTGCCTGTGCTAAATCTCCTCTACAGGTGGTGACTGATCTCCTTCAAATGCTTTTCCGCCACCTAAAATAAAAATCTCCCATAGGAAAACATACAATGCGCAGTTTTGAAAAGTAGCTGAGCCCCATATGCTTCCTTACTGGCAATTTGCATTTTAGCCGGTGAGAAGGAAACAAGGGATGTTTTGTCACCTGCGATATGAAAGATTTATTATGAGCAACAAAATGCCCCATGTGTTGTTGCCCTAAATTTAGGTTAAAGGTACACAAGCCACATTGCCCCATTAAGCAATTTTTTTTGCTTTCAACTTAAGTGAACAACCAGCATCAGTGTGTTTTAAGTGATATCCCTGTTGATATCCAGGCACAGACTGACAATCTGTAAATTCTGGCAAATGCCAGAGGGGCTGCTGTAAGATGCCATAGACAGTCACTATTTATTGTGCTGGGGGGGGGCTGTTTGGGCCTCTGTGCACTTAAAAAGCAGGGCCTATTTTGAATTTCAGTCAGTCCTAATGATATCCCAAGGGCTCCCTACCTGAAGATTAACACATGTTTGTTTCATTGAGTAATGGCAGAAGGCTCAAGGGTAGTGAAATATATTTTCAAGCTTAAATTTAATTTTATCCTTCATATACCTTGTTCACTTGCTTGCTGTATGTCATGATTTGGCTGGCAGTTTATTACTTACCAGATAGATATAAGCAGTCTAGGGTGGAATAACAGTGATTAGGCTCTTTCATTAAAGTAACTAGAACCTTAGGAACATTAAATTCTCCAATAATGTTAATGTGGCCTAAATAGAGTGAAACTATTTGTCTCTTTAAGTTCTGTAAGTTGTTAAGGTATGCACTTAATGTATAGACATGCAAAGTAACTCTCTGTTAGGTACCCATTATTATTAAATGATAAGGCCAAATTGAGTTAGAATATAAACCTTAAACATCATAAGTGTGAATGCCTTGTTTGGCATAAACAGTAAGTGTTAAGACTCACCAGAGAATTTATATGAGCAGTTGGGCTTTGTTTACCATGCACATATTAAATGGTTCAAGCATTATAGGAAAAATAAAGCTTAACTAAAGAAGCAGGCCCCCAAAGATGCCCCAGTAGCTCCCCATCTTCTTTCTGCTGATTCCCTGCACATGCTCTGTGCTGCTGTCACTTACTGAGCTTAGGGACCGATGCACAATATACAGCAGATTTACTAAAACTCATTTCCACAAATGTCTGATTTATGATTTACTAAGAAAATTCTGAACTGAAAAGGTATGTGTGGGAAAAAGTCACAGAAAACGAAACTTTTTCGAATGTTCACACAGTTTTAAAGAAAAAAAGGATCTTTCAGGGAAGGGAAGGTACATTTGTGGCTAACTACTACTTGATGTCAGCAAGTTTTAGCTGGCGAATTGTCCGATTTGTCGGATTTTTAGCTGTTTTTACATATAGTAAATCTCAAAAAATTTGCATTTTTTTTCTGTGACTTTGAACAGAAAAAAAAATTTAAATTTGAAAAAAAAAAAATCCAAGCTTTAGTAAATGGCCCCCTAAATGTCAAAATACAAGGCTGATTAGTAAATTCATTCAGATTCCCATTACATGGCAGCTCTGAAACAAGTGCAATTAGCATTAGAACTTAATAATCAGACCTGGAGTATCATCTTATATTACATACAACCTTTATTTTCTGCTTGATAATTTGCAACAACCCCTAAGCTTAGTTTTTCAACAGCTGCCCAGAGCCTACTGAGGATGTGCAGCGTCACTGACACTCTAAACAAAATCCAAAACAAAATCCTGTCACTTTAGGAAGGCTTGGATCATTGCTGTTATAGAGGAGCTGAAGCTTTAAACTGGTTCAGTAAATAAATGATGGCATTTTTAGTCATAATGATTTGTAGGGTGTAGTTCTTCTTTAAATATATTATCTCCAGAAAATGCATATTTTAAGAGAAACAAGTACCAAGAAATAAATAATACAACAGAATATATGCTTATTTCTAGTGGTGGCTAATGCAATGGTGCAAAATACAGTATAAGAAAGCCTAGGCTAGCGTATATATTTTGCTTCTAAGGTGCAGTGCATAAGGTATTCATTTTTCTCACTCCCATGTACAGGCTCCTGGAGCTGTGTAGGGGTGGCTTTGGAAGGAAGCAGAAATTAATACTATTTAACTTATTGTAACAGCCCAGAGCTCTCAAAGAGCTTTCAGGGCTGTTGCACTGGGGAGATTAGTCGCCCGCGACAAGGGAGATTTGTCGCGGGTGACTAATCTCCCCGTGTGCCACAGCCCTTAATCTCCCCGATATGACATCCCACCAGCGGGAATGTAAATCGCTGGTGGGATGGCATACGCGCCGACGCGACCGCGGAAGTTGCCTCTCAAGGCATCTTCGACGATTTCGGCAAATTGCCTGCGCCACATATGCCATCCCACCGGCGATTTACATTCCTGTCGGTGGGATGTCATATCGGGGAGATTAGTCGCACGCGACAAGGGACATTTGTCGCGGGCGACTAATCTCCCCGTGTGCCACAGCCCTTAGACATTTGGGAGAGTTTAATATCTCTAGGGAGTTGGCGCTTGGTTAATAAAGTGAACAAGTGTTAGGTGAATAATTAATCCATAGCTCAATAAAGTGATAGTGACTAGAATGTGAAAAATACACAAAAGCACTTATTTTAGAGAGTTTTTCTTTCACTTATTTGTCTCTTTTTTGTTTTAAGCGCGGATAAGTTTTACTATAACATTTGGGAGAGTTTAAGCAATAATAAGTAATCTGTCTTCACTGAGGAATTTAATGATTGGTAGAACCACATCTGTAGCAAGTAGACACATAAGCTGACAGGGAAGTATTCAATGACATGGAAGATTAAAAGAGGTACACTTCACTTTAACAATCCCCTGTGGTGAACTTCTATATGGTTCATATGATGATGAGAAGGAATCCCATTAGTGACAGTGATATAATTTGCAAAAAACAATAGTATATAATTTGGAAGGGAAGCTTCCTGCCAGGCCAATGCTACTGAAGCTATTCTTTGCATAAAAGGTCATTTAAGAGCATTTAAAGGAACCTTATAATTAGATGTACTCCAGGGTGTTAAAATCTCTGCTAATTAACCATATTAAGAACTCTGTATCCTGCAGTTATACAAGCAATTTGTATTTAGCTTCTCCGATCACTGTTGTCTGAATAGTCTGTAATGATGGCAAGTACAATTTCAGCCATAAAGCAAGACAAGACTTTGCCACTTTGTGAGTGAAAAAATGGAAACATATATATATATACAGTATATTTGACTACTTTTGATTATGCATTTACAAAATAGACAATTACATTTTTAAAATGTTACTATTTTCTCCAAAAAAAACTATTCTACTTTACCTATCATTATACAGTACATCAATTTAATTCACGCAAATTGTGTTTTAGATTATAGTATTCATTTAAATGTATATTCTATTAATATGGCAAATCTGTCAAATGTAATGCAAGTAGTCAGTAATGGGACAGTCACACGTTAAGATCTGACATCACTCTATAGGAGGGAAATTAATTAAAGGGGTACTTCACCTTTCAAATCATTTTAATGTGACATAGACAGTAATACTCTGAGACAATAATTGTGTTTTTTTTAAATTATTTAGCTTTTTGTTCAGCAGCTCTCCAGTTTGGAATTTTAGCAGTTATTTTGTTACTAAAGGTCCAATTTACCCTCTCAACCAGGTAGTATTTTGAATGAAACACTGGTAAATGAATAGGAGAGAAACTGAAAAATACAAAAAAATAATTAAAAGAAACAGTAACAATACAATTGAATCCTAACTCATACATTTATAAATCTGCTGCTTAGGGGAAGATGTATTAATCTACTTATTCATGATTTTACCACAATTCATTTTATGTTCCTGGTTATAACATTTCTGTTTTTGGTTATGGCTATGGATATAACCACAACACGTGTTACAGTTGTTTCCCATTGATTTGGGTTTTCACTGATGAGCATCAACAAAAATGGGGCAGTTTAAATCTTGTCTAGTAACCAATAGCAACCAATCAGGGGTCGTATTAACTGGGCAGCTGTATGAAAACAAACATCTCATTGATTGCTATGGCTTACTAGATATGGGCAAATTTCAAAGGATGGGTAAGAAGTAAGAATGAAGAAATTACTATACTATATGTTCTTTGCTGCAGACTGTGGGCCTGCATAGTCACCTGACACACATGTAACCCTAGTAATGGATTTTCTTAAGTATATACATCCTGCTTATGGGCCATAACAATATTTTCTCTGATTACTCTCAGTACCTACCTGCCCAACATCACACTCACCACCCCAGTAACTATCAAGCTCCAAAAACTCCATCCTTAGTGACACTGTCTCACTGATTTTCCTTTCTATTAGTTTAATACTATTTCTCATTGCTTGATTACTATTTGCCTTTCTTTGGCTTTTATCTATACTTTTTTTGTATTTGTAGGATCCCAGTAAAATATTGGAACTGGGTGAACCCTTTGACCAAGGAGGATTTGGCCAGGTTTTTAAGGTAAATTAGCTAAGAGAGAAATAGCCGTTAAATAATGTAAGGAGGCATTTTACTTTACCATTAGCTTTACCTGTGATGTAGACAGTTTTATTTTTTATATTGTTTTATTATTTGTTATTTATTTTTCATTATTATTGTTATTCAATAATTTAATAAGGCAGCTCTTCAGTTTAGAATTTCAACAGCTATCTAGTTGCTTCAGTCCAATTTACCCAGGCAACCAGATTTGTTTAAGATTATTACTGAAATCATGCAACCAGACAGTGGTTTAAATCATAGACTATAAGATGAATAAAAAAACTTCACAAAGCATGTTGTGGTTTGGTTGCCTGAGTCAGTGACCCCCCAACATCCAGATAGCCTTTGATAGTGATAGGAGAGAGTTAAAAATGGACGCAGATAGTGAAATCTAACATTTAAAAAACCCTATTTCCTTTTACAGGGTTGCCATCCTAAAACCCAAGATAAGGTGGCTATTAAAGTCATGGATACCCTAAACAAGGTAATGTTGTTTCTTTTTTAAATAAGTGACATAAATGCATTTGATTTTTTTCAAAGAACTGATACAATTTTCTAAAAATAAAAATAGCACTGGTATTTCTGTTTTCGTAGGGTAATGAAGGGAATATTTCCAAGGAGATTGCAATCCTTAAGGAGGCCTTGCAACATGACAATGTTGTGTCATTCTATGGAGCATTTCAACCACCTGACTCGATAGAGAAGCCTATATGGGTAAGAATATATCTCTATAACAGCAAAAAATTCAGTGAAAATAAAACCACATTTTAATGGCTCAAAGATTTTTTCAAAACATAATACAAATCAAATTCAAATATATACTATACCAAACAGTGACAAGGTGCATCCTAGTGCACCTTCCTAACGCGTTTCGCACAAAGTGCTTCATCACCTCCTCTGATGAAGCACTTTGTGCGAAACGCGTTAGGAGAGGCACTAGGATGCACCTTGTCACTGTTTGGTATAGTATATATTTGAATTTGTTTTGTATTATGTTTTGAAAAAATCTTTGAGCCATTAAAATTTGGTTTTATTTTCACTGAATTTTTTGCTGTTATTTGTATACTGGTTCAGGGCCTATCAGTGAAATATAAAATGTGATTTCCTTTCCTAATTTATATTGTTGTAAGTAAGAATATATCTCTTACAAAGACACTTAGAGCAGATGGAGGTTTACTTCTTTTGTCCTAGAATTCTACCTCAAGTTCAGCTAATAAATTGTCTCAAGTTGGATCAACTTATGAGGATGAGTTGTCCACAGCTGACAACACTGAAGAGTCTGAGGACTCTGGAGAAGAAGTGTGTACAGTCCATGTTCAAGGTTTGGCTCCAGAAATACATGATACAGTCAGTGCACACGAACTTGAGGCTGAAGAAGGTGCCTCAATTGATTTGGCCATTGCTGCACTTTTTTTGCAATTGGTTATTTTCCTTTTATTTGGTCTGGTGATTAATCCTCACAACTGGATACACTGGACCACTAGTCCTCACTGTTGGAACAATGTAGCATAGCTGCAGCTTTAATTTAGCATTTTATTTGATAACTGTTGATATTTTATTCCTATAGGCCTCACTGTTGCAACACTGTAGCCCATTTTGAAAATGTTCCATACACTGGTGAAGTAAGCATAATAGGAGGAAGGAGGCATATTTTACCAGCAGATAAATAAGCTAAAAAGCAGATTTTGCAAGGTGTAAAGTGAGGAGACTTTGAGCCCTATATATACCATTATTTGCAATAAGCTTCCAGAGAATACAGAAACAAGAGATCGTCTGCACTCATTATCCTATGCACCCATTATCAATATATACAGTATAGGACATTAAGACATTCTGTGCATTAATCTACCAAGAAATGCCCTCCCCTTTAAACAAAATAGGGATTGTTTGTCCATATATTGTAAAGTCATCCCCAGTCTGGCCAGTCCTACACTGACTTTCATCTGATTCATTAAGAATTCTACTGCTTCATAATACATTTTACAAAGGGACTAAATTTTACCTGCAACTTGCTTGTTTTCAAAGTTAAACCCTCAATTGGTTGCCCTTTTATTGCCCACTACTGGGATGACCTGACTGTAACTGGGAAGGATGGGAGCTAAAACATGGAGCTGGCCACTGCTTTTGTATAAACTATAGCAAACAAGGGAAAGTTGTTTCTCATCCCCTGAATTTTAAACCATTAGGCAGGTTGCATTGAGGCCATGACGACGAAATTCATATAAACAAAAAAAAAGAGGTCCTCTGCACTCACCTATTATCAATATATATAGGATCTTAAAGGGATACCATCATGATTTTTAAGGTATACTTTTATTTCTAAATTACAATGTTTACATAGCAAATAATTCACTCTACAATTTAAAATGTTATTCTTGAACCAGCAATGTATTTTTTTAGTTGTAATATTGGTGTGTAGGCAGCCATCTCAGTGCATTGTGCCTGAGTCTGAGCTTTCAGAAGGAGCCAGCATCCCATGTAAAATTGCAAAAATAAATTGAAAGAATAATTTAAAAAATCAGTTTTTTAAAAAAAAAAATGATTTACAGGAGAAGGTGTTTTGTTTTTTTTTTAAAAAAGTTTTCCCATGACAGTATTCCTTTAAGACTTTCTTTGCATTAAGCTATCAAGATCTACCCTTCCCTTTAAACAAAACAGGAATAGTTTGTCCATACATTGCAATATACTTGGTCAACTAAGTTAAAGTCATACCCAGTCTTTTACACATAATATTGTTTGTCACAAGGCACATGAATTTACACCCTTCCAGAACTGTAACTTGGTTGGTTTCCTGGTTACTTAATGAAGTCACAAACCCCTAGGACATTTTGTTTCTATTTATTAAAAGTTAAATGTTATTAATCATACCAATCAAATTTCTTATCACATTTTGTTTATTTATACTTATATTTCTATGTTGTGTTATTTATTCATACTGATCAAAGTTCTTATTGATGATTTTCAGGTTTGGTTACAAAGAAGCCACAAATTGCCAATGTACTTTATAATTGTCAGTTTTTAGTTTTTTTGTATTAACATGTATTTATAAAATGGAAAAATATGCCTTAACATTGCACAATAACTGTGTGCATACATTAGGCATGCAAAGAAGATTCAAGTAAGGGGAAGGTCTTTTTAGGTGATTTGCTGCCCACCATTAGTGCAGATTTTCAGCAGGAGACACATTTCCATCTTCGATTGCCCTTATTAGGACTGGTTATTTTTGGACCAAGGGGTTAAACTAAATGGCTCTTATTTGTACATTAGAAATGCAAAACAATTCTAAAACTAGGTGCAGTTTAGGTTAGAATAGGTACCTGCTCAAAGAGTCTACCTTGAACTTAATAACTATTTGCCCAAAAAGTGTTTAGTTTACTGTTTTGGTGCTCCTATCTGTGTGGGCCTTGTATTTATAGGGGGGGGGGGGGGCGAAAATGTTGTTGTGAGGGACTCTGATGGCAGTCCTGTTAGGAATGAGGAAGACTTCAACAGTAGATAAGATTCAGAAGACAAAAAACTGCAGCTTTAATTTTATCTTTTGTTTATCCTTTCCTATAGACCCACTGCTGGAACAGTGTATGATTTTACCAGCAGGTTGGTTTCATACACGTTTGTCGCTGGGCAGGGGGCGAGCTGTGACATCACTGGGCTGGGGAAAGGTTACGCCGCGGCCCCGCCTCTTTCTCGACACATCAAAGGTTTGGGGAACATGACATCACTGGGTGGAACTATGACACAGTGATATGTGATTGGCTGCTCACCGCGTCAATGTCAGTGAGTCCTCTCCAGTTTTCCTAATTTGGAAAACTGAGCAGGAGGTTTTTACCCGGACAGCCCAGTTTTCAAAACCGAACAGGTGACAACCCCATACACTGGTAAAGCAAGCACAAAAGGAAAAAAAAGGCAGAAATCGCTTGCAGATAGGATTCAGTAGATAGAAAGACTGCAGTTTTATCACTTTGTTTATTTAAAATGTTTGGATTTTTTTATCTGTTTATAGACCTTACTGCTGGAACAGTGTAGCCAAGTATAAATATTATCTGTGTACTGGCAAATAAAGCACAAGAATAGCACAGGAATCGTTTTTGGCTGCTGGGGTCAGTGACTTTGTTTGAAAGCTAGCAAGAGACAGTAGAAGAAAGGCAATAATAAAATAATTTAAAAACTTGAAAAGTTGCTAACATACTAATAGTTTCTTTCAATAGATCTTTTCAAATTACTATTATCTGTATACAATCTGAGGTATTACTTATTTCTCAGTTGCTTGTTTTCCTTAAATTATAGCTATATTTAAAAATAACCATTTTTACATACAAATATATTTAGCCAATGTTAAAAGGCTTATCCCTAACTGGGGCAAATTGTTTTTCAAGACCTATTGCCAAGCTTTTCAGCCTATGGCAGGCAGTAAGGACGGGGCTCGGCTGCAACTCCTGTCTCAAATATCCATTAGATTCTTCCCTGAACCCTCCACCTACCACTAATGAAGAAACAGAAACCTGTAAAGATTGTAGAGATAAGAAGAGCAAAGAGACCACTTGGGTTATTGTGTTGTAAAGGGGTTATATGCCCTTAGCTACTCCCTGTCTCACACATATAATTCACAGGGCACTTCAGCTGGCTGTGAACTATAGAATGATAATGATCACCCAAGTTGGGTAGATGCAGGACAAGACAGTAAACCATTCTATGGCATTTTACCTCTTTTTCACACAGGATGAATGAAAATCACTCCATCTTTTCCACTTTAGAAATGAATGGGCTAACCATTCTGTCTGGTGCCCACCTGTTGCACCAATGGTAGTTCCAAGCCTTTCAGTCTTGGAGATAGATCATTTTGAAAGCTTTTGGACACCTAAACAACTGCCAGAGAGTATTGCTTTTCATCAGCATAATGGCAAAGCTTGATAGATTTTGTCCTCAGTACACAGTTTACAGCTGCAGTTTGTTTTTACCCAGACAGACAATGTAAGAGTCTACCTGACCACTAATCCTTTGGGTATTTCTATGCTTCACTGCTCACCAGCTAAGAACGGAATGTTGTTCAAACAGCAAGTAATAAAGGTACAAAGTATGGTGGAGGAAGGGACTTTACCGTGGCCTTCTTACATTTCACCCATAACCGGTACATATATATATATACCGAATCAGACACAACCAGAACCAAGGGTCTTGTGGTTCAAATAAATTTTAGTGTATTATAATTGCATGTACAACCAACATTTCAGTCCCTTTTTTATATATATATATATATATATATATATATTTCTTATCTCAGTATACTAGAACCAGATTTTCATAATGTGCAACAGTCAATAGCACATAGCTAATCTAAAATAAATTACTTCTCAAATGATCACACACATAGCATATAAAAAATTTTCACCCAAATATGTATCGTGAATGTTACTTGTGGACACATCTGCACTAGGGTACTGCTGGCATTCAGTGGGTAGAAATCTGAGTTTTGTTGTAATAAACATAAAGAAAACTAAAGTGCAGTATTAACATATACATGTATGAGAAATGTTAACAAAATAAGACAAAACTAAACACAACAAAACAAAAGTGTGAAACATATACTAATATTAATAATGATCAACAAAGGAAAAGGTAATGCTAGGTATATACTGTAAATCAAGTGGCAAGTCAAATCATACCAAATAATTTAGGATACCCAGGTGTATAGACCCCAGGTCTATTGCTAAGTACCTGTAGATAGAGGGAGTAAAATAGAACCTGTAGATAGAGGGAGTAAAATATAAGACAAGAAGAAGCTTCATGCACACCAGAAGGAGAGAGCCAGAAGGATATCCATTTAAAACGCACACTTAATCATAGGCAAAAATAGGGTAGGCAAATTGAGTTTTAAATGGATATCCTCCGGTGTGCATGAAACTTCCTCTTATATGGGACCTGTTACCCAAAATGCTTGGACCTGGTGTTTCCTGTGTCCGGACAAGAGATTTCTCTGTTATTTGGATCCCAATACTTTAAGTCTACTAAAAAAATCATTTAAACATTAAATACCAAAGAAGATTGTTTTGCCTCCAGTAGGGATTGCGTATATATTAGTTGGGATCAATTACAAGATCCTGTTTTATTATTACAGAGAAAAGGGAAATACAATTGAAAAAATGTATTATTTGACTAAAATGGAGATAATCTTCCCATAATTTGGAGCTTTATGCGTAAGGGGGTCCCATACTTGTACTTTGTCTAAAAGCTTGCAAAGCATCTTGAGCCAAGTGAATTGCTATAGAATTAAAAAAATATTTTTAAAAATTTGCCTACTAGAATATTTGCTCATCACAAACTAGCTTGGCATATAAACACAAGAGATTCAATTAATGACAATGTTTTGTGATATTGTGTCCATAAAATGTGATACAGAAACAAATTGTGTTATGCTACCTAGCACTTAGTGCCAGGATAGTGCGCCTAGTGCAAGCTGTAGAGATAACTATAATAAATCTAGTACTGCACCAGCAACTGATCACCTATTAATGCAGAGTTTTCTTAGCATTCTTTGACTATATAAAAATAACTTTGTGTCCCATGATAGACTGGTAGTGATGGGCAAAGTGTTTAGCCAGGCATGGATTTGCGGCGAATTTCCACATTTCGCCATTGGCAGATTGTTTCGCGAAGCGGATGAAAAAATTCACTGCGTGTCCAAAAAAAGTCGTCCGCATCAAAAGAATAGTCGCACATCAAAAGAATAGTCGCGCATCAAAAGAATAGTCGCGCATCAAAAGAATAGTCGCGCATCAAAAGAATAGTCGCGCATCATTAGAATAGTCGCGCATCAAAAGAATAGCCGCACGACAAAAGAATAGCCGCGGACAACAAAAGAATAGCCGCAGTCGACGAAAGAAAAGCCGCAGGTGACAGTTTTTTTTTGACACGTGACATTTTCCCCATTTCGCAAATCTTTTGAAAGATTCGCAAATTTTCCGGTGAAACGGGACAGATTTGCTCACCACTATAGATTGGATTATGATTCTCAAAGTCCTGTGAGTGCTGGCTTTATTGAGTTTATATTTTGATTTTTCCCAAGCTTCAACCCCTATTGTGTGGTGTGCTATCCTTGCTGGAACTGTATATATATATATATATATAAAATTAGAAAGAATATGCCGCACACTCAGGTCTTAGATGCAAAAAACAAAAAAATTTTTATTTGGATCAAGGACTGACGTTTCGGCCACACAAGCAGCCTTTTCTTCTTGTGTGGCCGAAACGTCAGTCCTTGATCCAAATAAAAATTTTTTTGTTTTTTGCATCTAAGACCTGAGTGTGCGGCATATTCTTTCTAATTTTGTATGCTCACTTTATACTGCACCCAGGCAAATTATTACTTCATTATACGTGAGTGCCTGTTTTCACCTGTTCCTATATATATATATATATATATATATAAATATGCCCTGGCATTTCAAGTACACAGTGGCCCAAACAGTCCCTCACCAGTCCAATACATAGTGACTGCCTATGGCATCTTACAGCAGCCCCTCTGGCAGTCTGGGCCTGAGGGCAAGGTATGTGACTTTTATTTGACAATTCCAGATATGAGTCACGTTTTGTTTAACGTTGGGCTTTCCCCAGTTGTGACTTTAAGACCAGGTTTTTTTACTTCATGAAAGATAGCAAAGACCTGCATTTCTCAAATCTCACTGCCTACATTCTCCCGTATTGCATTGTGAGGAGCAGTCTGGGGGGGCATAATATGGCCATCTGTTTAAATACCCCCTAGTGTCCCTTCACCTTGATTAAAAATCCATGGTCCAGTTTGGGCTTTCCCAACTGCATTGATAACACTCTCTACCCCTGACACACAAACAAACACATTGTACCTTTTGTTCTAGAATTCCAATAAACATCAGCTGTAAGAAGTGAACTCTTTTTGTGAGGTGTCAGAATGAATACAGATTCCCTGAGGTGAATTACAGTTACCTTGGAGCTCCATCAAGAAATGAAATAAATGACATCAATACAGTTGAATGTTCTAGCTCTCCAGTTAGGTACCAAAACTGTATAACATATAAATCTGTAATCTGTCTTGTTTAGCATATAGGGTGTAAGATATCTGCTAAAAAGAATAATAGACAGATTAATCATCATGTGTCTCATTGAGACAAAAAAAAAGTGTTTTCTGATTGCTCAAAGCATATGGAGAATATCTGCTGAAATCAATGGAGGAAGCAAAGAAATACGTTCTTATTATTGAGCCAGATTGTTAATATTTTTTGAATCTGGAAAAGGTCAGGGAATTTTTGAGTGTTGAGGAAAATGTCAATATGCTGAGTACAGTTTTTTAGAACAAAAACTTCCCATGAATGTTAAAATTGCCTTAGTGCCTTATTTTGTTTCCTTATTTAAACCCACAATGCATTGTTTTCCCATAATTCTGGCATCATTGTGCACTCATCAAAATGTAACACTTGCCATTAAGTGAATAATGCATCATCTGGGTGTGGCATGTTCTGCATGTTATTAAGCTAGAGAAAAAGAATTTGTGGGCTTTGAAGACTGAACTTAATGGGTGATCACAGAGGTGTTAAACACATGTGTTTCTTACTGCACTGAGCTTTGTGCCTCTCTTAAAAGTAATGTCACACTGTTATTTCCTATAGTATTTTATACATACTATTGAACATACTTAGCTATTCAAAAAAAAAAATTCCATTCAAAAACAAAACTTTTCACAGTAAAAAGTACAGTCTGAAGTATCAAGCTTGTTTCATCTTTTCCCTATATTATTTATTATCATATATTATACTGTTTAGCATGCTTCACCTATGTATGAAAATATTTCCACTTCAAAAACAAGATTTTTATTCCATGTAATTGAGATTCATTTATTATTATTATTTAATCTAATTTATCACAAGATAAACATCCCCTATTCATTCATGCAATAGAATTTTAAAGACTTTTAACCACAAATTGTTCACCACCTAAAATTGGATAGAAACCATTTCTTTCTATCAATGCTTTCTAAATTTTAGCAGCAATACAATCTACTACCGGACATTTTACATATATAGGTATGGGATCCCTTACCCAGAGACCCATTATCCAAAAAGATCAAAATAACAGAAGAGCCATCTTCCATTGACTCCATTTTAAGCAAATAATTCTAATTTTTAAAAAGGAATGCCTATTTTTCTGTAATAATCAAACAGTACCTTGTACTTGATTCTGAGCTGCATGAATCCATTTTGGTGGCAAAAATATCCTATTGGTATATTTAATGTTTAAATTATTTATAAGTAACCTTAATATGTGGTGATCCAAATCTGTCACTTATCAAAGAAAAAACCCAGGTCCCAAAAATTCTGGATAATAGGTCCTATACCTATACTGTATTTCCAAACAATATTTTTCACTGAAATTTTGCTAAAATGTTTAAGTATGTTGGTTATTTTGCATCTAGATTACACTGGCAGTTTCATTAGTTGCAAAATGCCACACAATGAATTTAAAATGAATAGCATATTTAAAATATTTCATATTTTGCATAAGTGTTCTGGGTTTATTGAGCACAAATGTATCACCTTTTGCAGTTATTGTTCCTGTTTATCTTAATTTGATGCTTAAATTGATGCACCTTTATAATTTGTGTCCAATATCTTACATTTTACACAAACTCAACTACACTCTTGTAGTCATTTGGGATAGAGTAGTGCAAAAACCATCACTGTTCATAATTCTTTGTTTCTGCACATTATATCCATTAGAAAGGCACAGACAGTAACATGGGTATGATTTCTCAACATAACAATTGAGCGGTTGTGTTTCCATAGGAACAACCCCTGCTTCTCCACTTAGAGACTTAGGGCTCTGGCACACGGGGAGGTTAGTCGCCCACGACAAAACTCCCTGTTCGCGGGCAACTAATCTCCCCGGATTGCCATCCCACTGGCGAAAATGTAAATCGCCGGTGGGATGGCATACGCGGCGGCGCGATTTCACTGAAATCGCGCAAGTTTCCTCTCGAGATTTCACTGAAATCACGCCGCCACGTATGCCATCCCACCAGCGATTTACATGTGCCAGAGCCCTTATAAGGAAAAAATTGTGATATATTTCGTCCAGACTCTGTGGCAATAAAGTTGACTGCAGGACTGCCTTATAAGTAACTATATATTTAAAAAAAGCCCAAGATATTAGTCATGAAACTGAGATAAGCCTGTCTCTTAAACTCAGGTTAGCTGTGTAACTTGGTCCATGTATTTACATTTGCTATTTTGTAGCTCTAATAGTCTATAAAGCAAACTGTGATTAAGCTAACTGATAGGCAAGTAACAGTTATGCTTTATTCAGAAAATATTGTAATATTTATATGTGTATTGTATAGCTCTGTTTGTGGATTGTTATGTGGATGAAAGTAATTGTCCTTTAATGACTATCTTGTTTAATTAGCTATTGTATTGTTTTCGGGACTGAAACTTCCATTTTGCACCCCTGGAGTGTTAGCAAATTGTGCACCAGAAACTGAGCAATTTATTCCTTCCTTATTAGTGGCCAGGATGGAAACAATGAACAGGGACCTGTGGATTCAACTTTTAAAGGGACCTACCTTGGACAATCAGGTAGGCTGAACTAGATAATATTATTAAAGTGTACATTTTGAAAATGGGTGAACAGAGATGATGGCATCATTCCTAACCTCAGACAGAAGTGTGCTAAGGGGCTGGGCTATTCTAAATGCATTGTCTTGTCCTTGGATATAAGGAGCAGCAGGTTGCTGGAGACCCCAGTAGACCGTAGAGGGACACATGGTTAGAAGTGCATAGTACATATATGTTTCTTAACTAACTGAAGTAAATATAAAGCCTTAACTAAGCATTACTAGTTTGGCTTTTTGGACTAAAACATGGTGTGGAGAAAATGAAGAGGATTATTTCAAGCTGAACATCTGCATCTATAAAACACAATTATAGACTTCTCTTTGATAGTAATTTGAAGTTTTTTCAAGAAACCAAGGGACAACATCTAATCAAGGTAAATGCTATTTCAATTTATTTCTATTATCTACCCTTTACAATAGTAGTCCCTACGATTTGGAATGTTATCTTTTTCACAAACATTCAGTATGTAGTTAAGTTTATTCTTGTTTTAAAGCTTAAATGTAAGATCTTACATATAGGCTAATTGAGATAACACTATATTCAACACATCTTTCTGCTTCTTTTGTAAATTTAACGTTATAAATGTGTTAATATTATCTGATCATCTAAGTTTTTTACATATTTTGCCTAGATATCTAAATCCTAACAGTATAATCTATCATATTAGTCTAGCAGCATAATGGTACTGACTAATAGATAATAGTCTAATAGATTATTGAATCCTCTTTGCCTTCATACAGTACATGATAATTATTCCTACACTGCACATATACTGCTTTATAAAACTACCTAAGATTTAAAATGGCTATGAATCCTGCAACTCATAAAATTAATTTAAATACAAATGTAAGTTTCGAAAAATAGTTTTCTTGTAATCTAAGCAAAGAGCAAGGCAACAGGTGCCACTCTAGATATTGCATACTCCCAGTATTCCCTGAGAATTTAGCTGGAAGAGGGAGGCTAGCAGGTGTACTTTAAGAGTAAATGTAGTGTAACAGGTTACTGTAATTAATATGCATCTTGATATATGCATACAAAATCATATACAGATTGCACATGTACACTTAAAGTACTGTAGTTAACTAGGTGACAATATCATTGCAATGGAAATGCAATTATCTTACTATTTGTAAGATCTGATAACTGAAAAACATAGTATGTATGTATGTATGTATCCATGTACATATACTGGTATATACTGTATATATAAAAGAATCCGTAGTTAACACCTCTTTCCACTAAAGCTCACTCATAGCTGCCCTTGTGCATGAGAATATACTACTTAAAAAAATAAAACACAGCCAGCACCAAGGGTCTTGTGTCAGTAAATTATATCATATTTGTATGTACAACCAACATTTCAGGCCCCCATTGTACATACAAATGTGATATGATATAATATATTGACTTTGTGATGCACAAGGCCCTTGGTGGTGGTTGTGTTTTTTGTTTTTTTTAAATTATATTTATGGTACATGCCAAATCTAGTTGAGATAGTTGGGTTTAAATTAGTTCTAAAATGAATAATGCACACCAAAAATGCTCTCACAGGACACCAACATACACACACATATATAAATACTAAATATGATTCTTTTTATTCATTAGAATTGTATATTTGCTTGACGTGATCCTTTTTACCAGTAGTAATAATTTGTAAAATAGTTTTATATCTCACTAAGTAAAAAAAATGGAAGGGAATGCGTTTTGATAGGTGTATAGGCTACTATGCACTCTTCATTGTTTCCATTTTATAGATTTTCAGAGGGTATACAGACCCAGCAGACTGGAGCTAATGGATTGCCCAGAAAACCCAGCATTCTCCATTGGAAGATTCACTGTACAGCATGCTGACAGCTTTAGGTCTGATAAAACTCCTTATAGGTAAGTGAATTCTGCAGTAAACACATATTTTAGGGTAGATGGCGCTGAAAACCAATGTAGGCATAAAATAATAAGATAAGATAGTTGATAGGTTAATAAGATGTATGCTAATGGCCATGGGATTATTAATAAAAGCAAAATGTTTGCTTTTTTATCTTATAGGAATGATGGAGATTTAGAAGTCTCAGGAGATATTGAAGAAACACTTGCCAAGGCAGGCAAGTCTGAAAGCATGGAATCCCTTGAATGTTCATCTGGTAGTGATGTGGCTTCATCTGGTTATACTTCTACCACGGATGGACAAGTCTTGGAAATACCAGAAGAAAATGTACAAGAAGCATTGCAGCATCTAAATCAATCTATTGAGGCTTTTAGTCATGGGCTTCATATGTTTCCCTGCTCCACAGATAACAAAAAGCCAGAAGATTGCTTGGACAAAATTGAAGTAGAGTCTTCTCTGTCTTCTGGCATTGCCCTAAATCCTTCAGCCTTGCCCTATTGCCAAAACCTGATCACAAAGAGACAGTTGGCCTATAACACTCTGGATGCCACACCCAGGCATGAATTTTACATAAACTCTGTAGCACCTGGGAGACTGAAAAGGAGTCGTCCATCATTAGATATTCTTCGCAATGCTATATTGGTAAGGGTTAATTCTTACTGTTATACAAACACATCTATAATATGGCTCCACTGTTTTAACTTTCTGGTTTATGCTTTTTTTCATCAATAGGTGGTCATGTGCTTTGTTGCCCTATATTTCCGGTGTGTATATTAATGTTATATTTTATTCAGGATGAAAATGAAACAGTGCCTGTTTCCTTGGACCAAGATCTTGAGACCGGTAACAAAAATGAACCTGAGAACCCTGAAATGGTGAACACAAAAAACAATAAGAAAAAAAAGAAAGAAAGTGGACCTGTTCGTTTTGGATGGGTAAAAGGCGTAATGGTAAGAACCATTCCAAGTTGTACTTTACTTTGTACATTTGTCATTATACTATAAAAGACATGATACACAGTAGGATTATTCAGAAAAAAATCAATGTATAGCAAATACTTTCCAGTCATCTCCATCTCTTTCAATTTTTTCACCAGATCCGATGCATGTTAAACATCTGGGGGGTCATCTTATATCTGCGATTACCATGGATCACAGCGCAGGCTGGAATAGGTATGTTATTAATAAGGCTAGCAATATATTTATGTATTCTATAGTATTTCTAGTTTTACTTTTAAGCAAGCAGAAAAAAACGCTGCCTTACAACAGGGGATGAAATCACTATATCATATGACATTTTACATTTTATTTGCAACTACATTTTGTTTTTTTATTTTTATTTTGGTTTATCCTAGTTTCTTTGACAAAATGTTGTTCCAGTTATATCATTTTGATTATACTGCTCTAATCCTGATAGCAATAAACTCATTGCAGATGTGTGCATGTTCAATGACACCAAATTGCATTTTCAAAAAAAGTGCTTATTCACAATAACTAATTGATCTTCTTTTTATTACGTAGGTCTCACTTGGGTGATCATTCTTATGTCTGTGCTGGTGACTTCTATCACAGGCCTATCCATTTCTGCCATTTCCACCAATGGCAAAGTTAAATCAGGTAAGTTGGCTTGGAAGTGACTAAAAAGACTGCATAAACAGCACACTGCCAAACAACCTGATGTTAACAAAGAACTAAGTAACACTTTCTACCATCTTTATAGCTCCCTTTCCTTCAGATATTGTGAAAGAGTAAATGGAACTTTTGTTATACTGTTTGTCGTATGTCAACAATGTTTGGTATATAATCCCATATAATGGAATCTATCTGACAGAGAGGATAATTGATTGGGGGTGATCATATTTGCAGAAAATAAGAACTCTTCCTGAACTGTGCACTCCTCCTGCAGGTGGGACGTATTTTCTTATCTCTCGTAGCCTGGGACCTGAGCTTGGAGGTTCTATTGGACTCATCTTTGCTTTTGCCAATGCAGTTGCAGTCGCTATGCACACAGTAGGCTTTGCGGAAACTGTTCGTGATCTACTAATTGTAAGTTTTGTTTCTTTGAATGTCAAAAAATGATATTAATTTACTGGAACATTTAATAGATAATATATTTTACATCCAGACTAAATATTTGTCTTAAGGGATAAACTGAGTAATTGGCTAGGTACAATACAGTGCACAAAAATGCTGTGAACATTTTTGTATCATTAATATCTAAATGATACATAGAAAATTACATGAAAAATTCTTAAAATAAGTAAGCTGAAGATTTTGGACACCATTAAAGATTTGGGGACAGGTATATCAAAATGTGAATTTAGGGCTCACCACAGTAAAATTTCCCCACTCTCTATTCATTCCTATGGGAATTTTAGAGGCTTGTTCACCATTTAATAAATGCACCTCTAAAAATCCCGTAGGAATGAGCAGAAAGTGGGGGAATTTTATAGTGGTGATAAATCTGCCTCTTAGAATCAATGAGGCAGATTTATCAAAGTGTGAAATTAGCTCTCACCACAAAAAATTAAAATTAGCCTTTGCCACAGAATAATTCACCCACTGCCTATTGATTCCTATGGGAAGCTTCTAAAAATCCCATAGGAATGAATAGGCAGTGGGTGACTTTTTCTGTGGCAAGGGCTAATTTGAATTTTATGTGGTGAGCTCTTATTTCGCACTTTAAAAGATCTGCCCCAATAAACAGCATAGAAAAGTCAATAAAAATGGATACCAAAAAAAAAAATGTTGAAACGATACCATATGGTTCTTCTTTATGGCACTGTGCCTATTATACAACATATGCAGCCTATATAAGAATTGGCTCTCAAACATCCTCACAATATTTATTTATTCCCCATCCAAAAACAACAGTGAGGTTTTTTGGTTAAAATGAAAAATAGTGGTAAATGGTTTTCATTTTTTTTCCAGTACTCTTATCGGTATGCTGTGCCTTAAGCTATCTCTCTACTTAATATGCATATGCAATATTTCTTTCTTTATAGGAATACAACGCAGTAATTTCAGACCCAGTAAATGACATCAGAATCATTGGAGTGATTACCGTGACAGTTCTCCTTGGTGTCTCATTAGCAGGAATGGAGTGGGAAGCTAAGGTCTGCATTATATCATACTGGTATTAGATTTATTATCTTTATCAGTCTGTTTTTTTAGTGCAACTAATACTTCCTTTTTATTGAATTATCCTCCAGGCTCAGATTGTCTTCTTTTTTGTGATCATGGTGTCCTTTGCAAGTTATTTTGTGGGGACATTAATGCCACCCAGTGAGGAGAAACAAGCCAAGGGGTTCTTTAGCTACCAAGGTATGTAAGCCAAGAATACAGTGGGTTTGTCAATCAAAACCAATGATTGGTGTGGAACATTATAAAATGGCTTTGCCATAATAACAACAAAAATCTATTGATCTACTGAAAATGACTATTTAACTATTTAACTTTTTACTAGTAACACATAGGGGCTGATTTACTAAGACACGATTTCGAATCCGAATTGGAAAAATTCCGATTGGAAACGAACATTTTGCGACTTTTTCGTATTTTTTGCGAATTTTTCGGCGTCTTTACGATTTTTGCGTAAAAACGCGAGTTTTTCGGCGTCTTTACGATTTTTGCATAAAACCCGAGTTTTTCGGCGTCTTTACGATTTTTGCGCAAAGTCGCGATTTTTTCGTAGCGTTAAAACTTGCGCGAAACATCGCGCCTTTTAAGTTTTAACGCTATGAAAAAGCCGCGACTTTGCGCGCAAGTGTTAACGCTACGAAAAAATCGCGACTTTGCGCAACTTTTGTAATGGCTACGAAAAACTCGGGTTTTATGCAAAAATCGTAAATACGCCGAAAAACTCGCGTTTTTACGCAAAAATCGTAAAGACGCCGAAAAAAATCGCAAAATTACCGATCTTTACGAAAAAAACGCAATCGGACGCATTCGGCCCGTTCGTGGGTTAGTAAATGTGCCCCATAGAGTAAATCATAATGTCATACACTCTGGCGGGATTATATCATAATTTATAATTTGCCTTACCACTGACTGCTATAATCAATAATAAATAATAATAATCAATAATAAAAAAATAATATAATAAAGTGAATATTGAGGTGAGCTGTTATTACTTGATGTAGCAAACAACCAACTATAAAGTTCTTATATCTTAGGATCAATATTCGCGGAAAACATTGTTCCAGACTGGAGAGGTGAAACTAGTTCCTTCTTTGCCATGTTTTCCATATTTTTCCCATCTGCTACTGGTATCTTGGCAGGTGCTAACATCTCAGGAGATCTAAAGGTAATGGCATTTGTCTTCTTGTGTTTTAATAAACTCCCATTGTATGCGATGGCCTTGTTTTGTTATAATCAAATGATGGGCCATTTTGTCACTACCAGGGAAAAATCAAAGAAATCAAAAGAGCCCATTGCACAATACCCTATGCTGTAAACAAAAGCCTTCTTTGCTAACCTCGTGTTAAATTTCAATTTCAGGACCCAGCAGTGGCTATACCAAAGGGAACGCTTTTGTCTATATTCTGGACCACCATTTCATACTTGGCTATCTCTGCTACCATCGGTGAGTTAGTATCTGTTAGCTAACATAATCATTTTATGCTACAGGGCTGAATATTAAAATCTGATGTTAGCTGCATTAGTTTCAGAGCTGCCATGTAATAATTATATGTATAAATGACTAATCAGCCTTATATCATGACATTTATATTCTGTATATACAGTATATTGTGAGTCAGTCCCTAAGCTCAGTAATCAACAGCAGCACAGAGTATGTGCATTGGATTAGCAGAAAAGAAGATGGGGAGCTACTGGGGGCATATTTGGGGGCCATGCCATGCTTTTTGCACCATGCTTTCTCTGCTGGTCTCAGTCTATACCCTACTCTGCACTCAGGTTCCTGTGTTCTGCGTGATGCATCTGGCATTTTGAATGACACAATCCCTATAAATGAGACAACAGATTGTGAAGGACTAAGCTGTCAGTTTGGCTGGAATTTCACTTCATGCCGGGAAACAGAAAGTTGCTACTATGGACTAGCTAATCACTATCAGGTGAGATTATCCATTGTTAGATATAACAATGGTAATTTTGTAAGCGCACTTTGTGCAAAATATATATACAGCACTATACTATTTACTCTATTTTATATTATTTTTGCCAGAATGTGCTGTATATATTTCTTCCATTTGGTAAATATGTACACAAATAATAAACAAAAGTAGAGCACTCCGTCAAAATAATTATTTAGATTTCTGGGTGCCAGTAAAATACATCATAAAAATCCCACAAGTACTGCACTCGACAGGTCTTAAAGGAAAAATTTCCCTTGAGAAAGGTCACAGTGATTAAGCAAAACATTGGGTTTGCGAACTAAATAAAAATACTTTGATTTTTTATTGAAAGACCTGTCGATTGCAGTACCTTGTTGTACACACACACTGTGTGTGTGTGCCTTTTCTGTTGTCTTTGTAATTCTTTACAGGAACTGCTTTGAGTGAAGGCCAGTACATCACCATATACAGTGTATTTGTTTAAATGATTGAAATGTTTCTATTTCAATCCCAGGCAATGAGCATGGTATCAGCCTTTAGTCCTCTCATCACTGCCGGCATCTTTGCTGCAACACTTTCCTCTGCTCTGGCCTGTCTTGTTTCTGCTCCCAAGGTCTTCCAGGTAAGATAATTCTTCTGTTTGTTTATTTCTTTGCAATATCCATTTACAGAATTTATCTGTTTCTAATAACATTATTTTCATGATGATTTTCTAATTTTTCTTCTTATGTGAATTAATTGTAACCACATAACTCTCCCTTTCTTTGCCACCTAATAGTGCCTTTGCAAGGACAAACTTTACCCTTTCATTGGATTTTTTGGTAAAGGTTACGGAAAGAACAATGAGCCAATCCGTGGATACATTCTCTCCTTTGCAATTGCTATAGCATTCATACTTATTGGTGAGTGCTCATTAGTTCCAACGCTATTTCAACAAACCTTCTTTTTTTAAATGTAATTTTTATGTGCAAATTTTTTTATTCTCCGTGTTATTTAGCTCTTCAAAAGCAATATATTTCCATGGTTCTCTGAGGCCTTGCTATCGCAACATGCCAGAAATAATCTATGAATTGTGGCCTTGCAAACTGCAGCCTAGGAAAAGGAATTAATGTATCATGCTATTATATTGTTAGCTGCATAATATGTGTCAGATAAGCCTATCCTAAAAGTTTTGAAACCATTAGCTTTTGACCAGCATTTCTCTAATATAAAATCATATAACTATATTTAAGGTTTATGTATTTATTTGAGCCCCTTTTCTTAAAATAAAGGTTACAGTGTTTTTAATCAGATTACCAAATATAAATGACAGAGAAATTTTGATTGTGAGGAATACAATGACATGTAAAGCATGTGACTTTTTTGTTTTTAAGATACCAATATGTGCAGACATATAACAAACCAAATATTTCTTCATGTTTATATAATTTTAATTTCTTTTACACAGCTGAACTAAACACCATTGCTCCGATAATCTCCAACTTCTTCCTATGTTCATATGCTCTTATCAACTTCAGTTGCTTCCATGCCTCAATCACCAATTCTCCAGGTAAAAACAGTTCAAATAGTGGCATGGAATATAAATTTGAACAAATTAATAAATCATAGAAAAAAATCAGCACTGCAAAAAATCTTATTTAATTTCCTATGTCTTCTATGCCCACATGATATAACTCACTCAGGAGTCATGTCTCTCATTATATGTTCCTCCTTGCATTTCTACAATGTGCTACTTCTTTCAATGATTTGCATTTCCATACCTTCAGTCTACTAAACTTTATTTTAGCATTAATTAAACCCAATAGTAGTATTTTGCTTCCAATAAGGATTAATTATATCTTAGCTGGGATCTGAACCCCACTGGTTATAGTGAGCCTGTAATATATTTCTTCTCCTTGGCTCTCCAGGTTGGCGTCCCTCCTTCCGTTACTACAGCAAGTGGACTTCTCTTTTTGGAGCTGTTGTATCTGTGGTCATCATGTTTCTCCTTACATGGTGGGCAGCTATTATTGCTGTGGCCATAATCATAATACTACTGGGTTATGTAACCTACAAGAAGCCAGGTAAGGAAGCCATTCATTTATTTGTTACTTGCTCATCATATATAGAGTACAGCCTGTGTATCTGTGTATTTTTTCTATCCCTCTGCAGAAGTAAATTGGGGCTCTTCAGTGCAGGCTGGTGCATACAATATGGCACTCACATACAGTGTGAACCTAAGTGGAGTTCAGGAACATGTCAAGAACTACAGGTAGTGATTAGTCTGTTTTACTGTTTTATATGTTCTATCCATATTTTGTAAACATTGTATTGTATTCTATATGTATACTTGCTTATCCCTTGTTTTAACCTGTTTTTTCTCTCCTTAGACCTCAATGTCTGGTGCTCACTGGACCCCCTAACTTTCGTCCTGCCCTGGTGGATTTTGTTAGTTCAGTGACAAAGAATACGAGTTTGATGATCTGTGGCAATGTTGCTATTGTAAGTACCACTGGGTAATATTATAAGGGTCTTATCTTTTTTTTCTATAATTATAAGGGTCTCATCTTACCAGTTGATCCTCTAAATTATTTTACATGATCACGATCATGATCTGGAATATAGACACTATATACTTCTTGTACATCAGAACTGAATTCCCTCTATAGTCTTCAAGGCTGCATATATAATATACAGTACATAGTATATGCAATGAAGTTATTGACATTTAAGACCCATTTCCCTAATGGAAGGTACCACTAAGTGAACATGTTTCTATGGAGTGTCGAACTGGGCTTCCTAGGCCCATCAGGAATTGGGTCCATTCTCACTTAGACATATACAGTGAAACCTCCCTCATTTTAGACAGTTTTTTTTGTTTGTTTCCACCAATACATAATGCATTTCCCTGATGTTACATCATTTTTTCTGGTCCCTTGAAAAGCATAAAATGAGGGTTCTTCGGTATAGTGATAAATATTATAGGTGTTTTATAGGCCTCTGTGGAAAATAAGAAAGGGTTGATGGACATTGCCCTTCACTGGGACCCAACTGAGAGATTCTGTGGTACTCTGGAAGGCCAGTAAAACATTTCTCTGTGTTGTTTTAGGATAGTGACAAGATCACAGACTCAGAAGGACAACTGAGATGGCTGAACACAAGAAAAGTAATATCCTTCTATAGTATGATTTATGAAAAAACTTTGAGAGCTGGAGCAAAAAATCTCATGCAGGTACTAATAGAAAGTTGTCTAGAAAATGACTTGTAGTTCATTGTGTTATCATCATACATAAGATGATATATAATTATATGTGTTTGTATCAGGGACGTTCAGAGCATGACTGGAACTTATTTTTACTCTGCTCCATACCTGCAGTGTTGCTCTGAATCCCCTTTTACAAAAACCTTCCTATATCCCTCAAAATATCCAAAACAGTCAACCATTTTTTGCTTTTACAGGTCTCTGGGTTAGGGCGCCTCAAGCCTAATACTCTGGTCCTGGGGTATAAAAGTAACTGGCAGAGTGATTCAGTGCAGAACCTGGAGGAATATGTTGGGATTATACAGTGAGTGGTTACTGCATTTATCTCTCTAACGTCTTGGCTATTTTTTTTTGTTTGCTTTTTCTAATTTCTTTTGCTTTTCAACAGTGATGCATTTGACTGCCAGTTTGCAGTGTGCATTCTGCGTATAAATGATGGGCTTGATGTCTCACAGAAGGTTCAAGGTCAAGGTAAGTGACACAAAGCAAAGCATAGAAAGAGTTGTTCCTTAAAACATTTTATTCTGAAGTATTGACCAGTGTCAAGCTAATGACTATTTTAAGGTGTGACAAGATTAAAGTATTCGGTGCTTAGCTATATAGTTAAAAATGTGCAAACCATTTACTTCCTAAGTACAGTTTCTGAGAAATGAATATTATTAAGATAAAATATATATTTGATAATTATTATGAATGATGACTAGCAGTAGCTGCTGATTCTGCATAGTTGGGGCTTTATCTTGATCATAGTCATACACATATTTATCCTTATACTTAAGCATGTTGCTTTTGTCCAACAGTGAATTTGGCCTTCCAGGATTCTGATAATGAAGCTTTCAGTGATAAAGAGGACGAGAAAGGTATGATATTCACTGCCATGAACTGTATACTGTATATGTACACATGTTTTTTTATAGAATGGGAAAACATACATACCTTAGTTATAGCAGAGCCACAAGTTAAGACCTTTGCACACAATTATATATATACTTACTTGTATATTAAGTCTTATGAATTGTAATAATGCTTTTTAGATAGTATTTATTAATGTTTACATTTTGTTATATGTTTAGGGCTTAGTTGTCTAAAATTAACATGCATTCTCTCCATGGAACAAATCTGGGTCTCAACCCAACATGGGGAGGCCAGAGGGTGGGGGAATCACATGGGTATTTACAGTTGGTTGCTGATTACATTTGTAATATTTCTAACCTGAGAAAGAACTGTGCCCATAAATGGTGTGCATGTGTGTTGTATTGCTCCTGAAATTCTCTCTTTCTTACACAGTGCCTTTTCTGTCTCTTTTTGGACTTCAACATGCATTTGAGCCACATGAGCTTGCAAATGAGATAAAAGACACTGCATTTTCATTTGTGTAAAAGGGCCCTAAAAGTACTCCTGCCAAGAGTGCCACCCTCTGGCCCTTAGTGGCAGTTGTTGCAATATTGTGTATGACCACAACTTGCTATGCTTAAATTATTTACCAGTGTCTACTGCCATGCTACATATGCTTGCCCCTCTTTCTGTCCCCTAGAGCCCCACAGTCCCGTTCCAGAGATTCTGAGTCAAACAAATACTGAGTTCCAGGGCCGCCAAGGAAAAAAGAGTATCCACGTCTACTGGCTGAGTGATGATGGGGGTGAGTGTAACCAAACAATGCAACACTCCAAATACAGAACCAAACTTTAATTTTCTTTAAAGATTCCCAGTTTAAACATATTTTTTTGTATTAAACAATCTGAGATTTTGTTTACGCTAGCCTATTCAAGAACATTTTTAAGTAATAAGCAGATGTACAGAATGATTAGCTGTGTGACACCCATACTAAAATAATGGAACTTCGTCCATTTGCCTGCTGTCCATGGCAGAGCCATCCTAACTTGTACCATATTACATAACTTTGCTTATCCCGTTACTTACTGTTACATTTTAATTTCAAGTAAATTTACCTATGAATTAAACTATTGCTCATTGCCTTAACTGCCCATAGGCTTGACACTTCTCATCCCATATCTGCTAAAACGCAGAAGGCGCTGGAGCCAATGCAAAGTCAAAGTATTTATCAGATGCAGAACAGAAAAAGCAGAGGAGGAGAAAAAAGAGTAAGTAACCAGGTTGGCGGTCAAAGGTAGAACTGAAAATGTCTTCTTTAAAGTTAATAATAAACATGCTGAATAATAAGAAAGCCTAGCATATACAAGAAAACTGTGGGTGGGTAAGAAGCAGGGCAGGACAAAATGTGGTAAACCCCATCCTAAGTGCATCTCTAATAATGTCTCCTTTCAGAATGCAGAGTCTTCTAGAGAAATTCAGACTGGGGTTCCAAGAAGTTGTTGTACTTACTAATGCGGATCAAAAGCCTCATTGCAGAAAGTATGTAATGTGTGGAAAACAAAGTAAAATGAATTAAAAGTTAAAATGTATGAATATAGATACAAGTAGTATAAGTACAAGAGAGTTTAGTACAATATGACCATTTACCCTTTCCACTTCCTCAAAATTCCTATATAGCATGAAGGTGTTTGAGGACCTTATTGCTCCATACAATGTCAGCACAAGGCAAAGAACATCAGAGGAAGCAGAGATCCCATCATGTGGCATCACAGAGAAAGACCTTGTTCATTACATGGCTAAAGTAAGTGGCTAAATTTACCTTGGCAAGCAAGGCTCATGACAAGTGAGGGTTAATGCAAATATGTAATATAAATAATGCAACATATGTTAAATGTTGCTGAATTATGCTTTCCATGTTTGTTCTTTCAAGAAAACCGCTACAATTTGTTGTACTGCTTTTGTATTCTGATTAGTTTTTATCACAGTAAAATTCAACCATTTCCCTGACTTGGCTAATGGTCATTTCTATTGTCTTAGTCCGAGCGCTATGTGAGAATGAATGAGATACTGAAGGAAAATTCCCAGGATGCAGCTCTTATTGCAATGTGAGTATCCCACCACCTACCTAAAGTCACTGACCCTTTTTATATACAATGCTCATCTGGTGTCAATGACTGAATGGTCTGGCCTTCTCTCCTCTGTTAGAGACTTATGTGTGCCCAAATTAGCTGTGGGTGGACATAAATGATCAAGTAGGATGGGGAAGAAAATCATAAATAAATTTGGAAGGAACAAATATGGAGGAGTGACAAAGGTAAAGTCAGAGAGAAAAACAGGAAAAAGAAGAGAAGCACAAAGAAAAGAGCAACAATACTAGAAAAATAATGAAAGAAGTGTACGTAAACAAAAAAATATATATATTTTGGCTATAGGGACTAATATAACCTAGATGTACACATTCCATAATTTGGAATTATACTCCGTTCATTAAAATTTTTATTGGGAGGTAATAAAGTTCAAAGTGTTTGGCATGCTCAGCGTTTCCAGGGCACATCTCCCCAACTCAGGTTCAGATCAAAACCCAATAGTCATTTTTGTCAGTGGATACCATAATCCAAACTGTTCCATTTTGGAGGCAGAATGTCTTTGTATTAACAATTTATATGCTTTCTCACTGCAGAAGCCTGCCTATTGTTTCAAGAGACACCTGTCCAAGTTCTCTGTATATGGCTTGGCTGGCAAGCCTGTCACGTGATCTCAACCCACCAATTGTCTTCATTCGAGGCAACCAACAGGATGCACTCACAGTATACTGCCAGTGAGCCGCTGGAATCAATTCAAACATGGAGAGAATCCATGTTCTATGTGGTGCTATACACAGAACCTGGTGAAGCATCAAAAGGCATCTGGACTGCTACAGAAGACAAAGAATACTTTGCACCAAATGTTATGCTGTAGTTATATGTAAATACCAAGATATGTAACTCAATATCGAAAAAAGTAAATGTCACAGCACTACAATTTAAAATTTCCAGTGGCATACTGGAATTATAGTATATTTGCAGAGCCACAAGTCTGCAGATGCTCTGAGAGAAATTTGTTAGCATTTTCCATGATGACAAATTTTAATTCTATATGTAAATTAACCACTGTGCCTTTATGTACAATAATTACCACTATGCATTTACTTTATACTTAAATTGCCTATTTACCCTTTTAATAGGGGGCATTATCTTATTTTGATTAAGTAGGTTGGAAGGTTTAGAATATATTCTTTTTGTGGTGTTTTGTTAAAAGAATATTTAATATGGAATGGTCTGCAAATGTAACTACATTTTAATAAAAAAATGGCAGCCTCGAGCTGCTGCAGACAGAAGTTAATGTTACAAAATCTAAGCCACACTTTGTAAAATGTATTGTATATAGTACTTTTCATGTAATAAAAGATTCTAGAACACAGGCATATCATTTCATCAATGCAATATAAGCAACGCACCTTATATTCACCCACAGCACCAAAATACACTGAACTAAGGGCGATATGAATAGAAGTCAAAATGGGGTTATTTTATATAGCCATAACACAACTCCATGAAGAAACCACTTTGCCCGTGAATGACCAATTAAAATCTTGTGCAATGTTGCAGTAAAGTCCTTTCCTAAATTGGGCAATTACCTCATACATTTGCTGGAGGGGGGGCAAAATTGCCTTTTTTGTTTCAAATCTGGTGAAGTTTGCAAGTGCAAAATGATTTTTTGAGGGTGCCACACACAAATTGTAACTATCCACAGTGAATGATCAGAATGCTGTTTGTTTAGGGTGGTCAACAAAGGACCCCCATACACAAAATAAATGAAACTGCCAATCTCCTCTTTCCCTGTATATGCATATTAAGGTACAGGTATAGTCCAGAATGTTCAGGACCTGGGGTTTTCTGGATAAGGGATCTTTCTATAATTTGGATTACCAGATCTTGACTCTGCTAAAAAATCATTAAAAACATAAATTAAACCCAATAGGTTTACTCTTTGGAATTAGTTAGGGAGGAGGTAGCAGAGGATGTTAGATATAGCAAAGTCAATTTAACATTTTGGTAATGACACATCAAAACCTTTACAGAGTTGGACCACAGAGAGTTATGCATGCCCGAATAATCTGTAGGGGAACATAAATGAGTAAGTGGTGGGAAGGAAGGAAAAGTATAAATAAAACAGGAAAGAACAATATAGGAGTGAAAACTGGAAAAATCATAAAGAAAAGAACAAGAAAATGAAAAGAAACACCAGAACAACATTTTCCACTATATTGTATTAATATATTGACCCTTACTTCATCAATCCTTGGTTTAAAAATATGCTTATTTTTGTACATCATTGGCACCCCCAGTTATGCAGCTCTCCTCCCATTATTCCCCATAACCGTTTGGTCACAAAAAGAGGAAGGGGGCAGCATGTGTTATGCAGATTAATAAATTAAATGCAGTGGATTATAAAACTTTTTTTTTAATAAATGACAAAAATATGTAACATCTTACAGTGTCAAAGCACATACAGAACTAGCACCTTTCAGTATTTTCTTTTACAACTGCATTGTTTTGTACAGCTGAGAACCCCACATTTTCTTAGTATCACATGAATGTAGCATATGTGCAGCCCCCACGGCATAGATTTTCAACCTCTTTCCAGTTTTTGCTGAACTTCAATACTCATAGTTGAGCAACAGGTGCGAAGTTAGTCTTACAATCACTCCCTTAAAAGATATCAACTGCAAATTTCACATGTTCTTATGACTGGAATACAAGTTCCTAGATTTCATCACTAGGGGCACTTTTTAAGCACTAACCATTGTGTGACTAGGTAGTTATGCCTTTACATTCTCCAGATCCCACATGTGGGCATAAGGTTGTAATGATGGTTAACACCAAAAAAATCCAGTTTTGTCATATAGAGGGGCTGTGTTGAAGAGATGGTGCTCACTACAGTGTATACAGTTTATATAGCCCTTGTATATGGCTATATAGTCTTTAGGTTGAATGATTAAAAATTCTCTAAGACTACAGGAAACATTGCTTCTAGCTAAATGAGGATTTTGCAATATGCATTTCATATGCTTAACAAAATGAAACCTATCTTGAGTCTATGTGCTATGAAGAAGCAGTGGTCTTCCTTAGTACTAGAAACCTTAATGTCACAGAGCAAATTCTTGTTAAGTTTCAGTTCTCTAGTCTGAAAAGCAATGAATAATAAAATTACAAACAGAAAATGCTGATCCAAGATTCCATTTGTGAAGCAGCAAAAGAATCTCAAATATTTCAGATCTAAGCATTTTATGTATATTACAAAATCCTCTTGCATACAGGATCAGCTTGTAGTTTTCCTTTGATCATTTATTTTATATCGCCATAAGGAGTGTTATTGGACAATGGTCACTGCCCATTATTTTGCTCCTGACCTTGCTATCACATAGAGCTGGGCGTAGTGCTTTAGATAGCACAAAATAATCAAGCCTCCAGCCAACATTTTTAGCCCTAGCATTCATCATATATGTCCAGAATGTGTATGCACTTGGCTTATCAGGGTATAGCTCTCGGAAACTGTCCAGGTAGCCCTCAGCCAGCAGTTCTCCAAAGCCTTGGCGTTCCTGTGGGGTGAAACCCGGTGTCTTCTTGTTTGTCTTGGGGTTCTTTAAGTCAATCTCTTGGTGTGCCACATTCAAGTCACCACACAATATTAAGGGCTTTTTGCTGTCTAATCCCTTCAGGTAGGCACGGAAATCCACATCCCAGCGCTGGCGATAATCTAAACGTACTAGCCCACGGCTCGAATTGGGGACATAAGCAGCAATTAAGAAAAAGGAGTCAAACTCCGCTGTTATTACACGACCTTCCTTATCATGTTCTTCAATTCCTACAGGAGTATACAACACAAAATGTGTTAACTGAGAATAGAGTTAATCTAGAACTTGTCTGCTGTCAAAAATGAAGCATTTTAAAGCAACATTGTTGCCAGAATACAAGGTGTTTACTTTTACCTGAAAAAAATGTCAAATTTTGCATGAAGTAATGTTGTTTTGGAAACAAATATTTATTTTACTGCTTGTAAATTTATTGATCCTTTTTTTCAAATCAGTGTGGAAACTGATTTTCTTATACAAACCTGACTATTTCTCTTTCCTTTTTCGCAAATAACAAAGTTATCTTGTACTATGGCAGGGATTTTAATTAAATGGCTCTGTAATAAAATACAATGGTATTCAACAGAGCTTATGTTATCTGTTATGCATAGTAGTCTTTCTGAAGCCCACAATTTTCAGCGTAGGACAACAGTAAGTTATATTTTAAATTAAAAAAAAAAAGGGCACTCAGGTCTTTGCCTTCTTACAGACTAATATTTACAGACTGAAGAAACCAAAATAGAATTATTTGGATATGAATACTTACCAATGCCATATGTTACATTTAACGGCTTGTCCTTGCAGAGCATGGCCACTCCACTGTACCCCTCCTTTTCATCAGGACATGCCCAGTATTTGTGGGGGTATTCTGGCATATCCTTAATTTCTGGAGGCAGCAATTTCTCTGCACATTTTATTTCCTGGAGACACATGATGTGTGGGTCCTCCTCCCGCACCCACTAAATAATTCAAAAACAAACATTTTTGACCAATTCATCTTGTGGATGGGATGTTTTCTAAAGCATGTAAGCCTAATTTTTGTTTAAAAAACTGCAACAAATTAAGCAAGAATTAAAAAAATAGAACAGTGGTGTATTGTTGGGCACACTAATACCAACACTATATCAATTAAACATGCTTGAAGTGCATTTATTGTGTTATTTGGCAATACTCAAAATAGCATGATAAAGAATGTACAAAATGTAAATATAATAACACTAATATCCCAGAGGAAGCTAATACAGCAAAACATACATCAGTTTGTGGCCAAACTAACAGCATAATAAGGGTGCACGTGAGGATCGTGGTAAATTTAATTTGATGTGAGGTACATGCCATGAAAGTGCAAGTATATGACATCAGTACTTATGATATATAAAGTACAGTCTCATTCCTATGGAGAAATTAGTCCAACAGTTGGGGAGAGAGGTGTGAGAGATTGTTATCTAATTATACAACAAACTGACTGAATATTGTGGTTAAGCAGGTCACAGTGAATATGTTACCTAATTGCTATTTAGGCGCATAGTGGGGAATCCTCGCTAGCCCCTCAACGCGCATAAGGGAATAACATCCATCTTTACAACAGAATGTGAAGTTTGGTGAGAGACTAATGTGCTTTATTGGATGATAACAAGAACTTAAAGAGATACTGACACCAGAAATTAAAACATTTTTTACATCCATAATAACATTATCTTTGCATGCTATCTATAATTTTGCCTTAAAAGTATTTGCCCAATGCTTTTACATTGCCTATCTGAACCCCTATGTTCCTCTATGAGGGGGCGGCCATATTTGTGCAGAAGTAGCCGGTTAGCATTAGAAGCTCTAACTGACAGTCTGAGAAGGGACAGTCAGGTTGGCAAAAGTCAGGTTTAGGAACTTCAAGTAACAATTACTTACAAAAGCAGCCCTATTAGTGAAAAAAGTCAGCATGACACATTCATATTTTGAGGAGTAGTTTTTTAGTGTCAGTATCACTTTAATCACACTGTGAGGTGTGTAGTTTAAGCTAAGCACCTCAATATATGCACAATTAAAATATAATCTCCTCTGAACTGAATGAGTGTGCTACTGGTTGAACTAATAACCATCACCAATAACTATGCTAATTGTGCTGACACAAAAATAAATAAAAATCAACCTTTAAAAAAAAAGAATGTGCTGACACCCTTTAGATTTTTAATGCATACTGTTGAACTAGAACTCACCTTATGTTTAAAGGATTATTAACTTGTGTGAAAGATTATGCCTGTGTAGCATGAATTTAAACTATATAAAGGCATACAGGAGGACCTATGAGGAATGTTGAGAACATATTGTTGGTATTATTTTGTGCAATAGTTCACAATCCTTTACTGCACAGTGTTGAACTACAACTCACAAATTGCATGAAAGACCTTCCCCGCACAGCAGGAATTTAAAGCTATATAAAGTTTAGAGGGGGACTCATTTGAGCTCCTGAGGAGTGTTTTGAACACGTTGGCATTATTGTGTAATAGATCACAGTATAAAAGCATGTTAAAACATTGTGATATAGGGTAATCTAACTTATGCCGGATACACATAAGTTACATTGTAATTAAGGGGGACAATCCTAATATTTCAAATTTGTCAATTATAATTATTTTGTACATTCATCATAATGCTATTTTGAGCATTGACAAATAAAGGGACGTCAAATCTGTTTAATAATGATATCATGTGGGTATCCGTGTGCTCAACAATACACCACTGTTGTATTTTTTTAATTATATTTAATCACTGGATGTGAAGCACCCCCATCTTTGCAAATTACTGGGGACCTGTGATTGTACCTGTACCAACTGCCTTAATTATTTGGTGGAACATATTACCATAACATAAACATGACATTACCCTTTTCCTCTCAAATGCACACCTTTACTACGATGATATTCCTATTTAAGCCCCGAGAAAGCATTCTACTGCAATGACTTTACCCCTACTACATTATTTTGCTAAGTTTCTTTTATGTAAATCCTACATTGCTCAGAAATATGCAACTCTGCCAGCAATAATGTCCTTCTATTCCACAGTGATGAGTACACTATCCGTCTAAAAATATTTAAGATCCTGTGGATAACATACCATAATCACATATCAGATGTGAAGTTTGGGCAACTGATATTTAGTATGATAATTGTTAACTAAAAACGGATTAATAATTACTGAAGTAGCCATTTTCTATGCATATACCTTGTAAGGCAAAATGATCAACGCAGACTTCTGCGATAATAAATGCATTCTCATTACATCAAGGGGTAAATGCGGGGATTTCTAATTTGACAACCCAACTGACATTTGTATGCATATAAATTATATAAACTGCAATACATATATATTTTACGAACACCTGCATATACGCATATCGACATGTTTGGTTTAACACAAACAAAAATGACTCATAGTTTTGAATAATATTTCAGTAATGTCTCATAACTATACTAAGTTCTGTCTCTACGAACTTCCACCTTGTGCTGATTTCAAATTGAATCGAGTTTCGGTTTCACAAGCCCCACATCCTGTATGTGCCAGAAGACAGCAGTAGCTTTTACATATGGGTGTGACCAATGTTATAAATATTACTAGAAAGCAAAACTTCAGTTAAAATTATTGTGCCAAACAGGAAGACTATACCGTAAATAGTAAAACTGTTAAAGTCTATTACAGCTCTGGGAGATGGGTAATGTCAGGTAAACTGTACTCACAAACCAACATGAACTGAACAAAACTTATTAGAAAATACGGCATGTGAAGTAATTGCAAGGTATCTGTGTATTATGTGGAAAAACAGTTGACAGTCTGAAATAAGAGTACTTAAAGTGGACCTGTCACCCAGACATAAAAAGCTGAATAATAAAAGTCCTTTTCAAGTTAAACATGAAACCCAAATTCCTTTTTTTAAATAACACATCCATACCCATTATAAAGGCATTTAAAAATCCCAGCTGTCAATCATATATTGCCTGCCCCGCCTGCATAGAGGCGGGCAGACAATACCTTTAGCTTTCCATTCAGCACTAGATGTAACTGCACTTCACACTTTTCCCCCTCCCTCCCCATCACCTAATTATGTAGCCAGTGCATGGGTATGGGCATCTGGTCCTCCAAGAAGATTTTTGTGTGATGCAAAGCTTGCCTTACTAACAGTGTCCACAAAATGGCAGCTGTCTGCTTGCTGTGATTGAATAGTTCCAAGACTGAAGGAACTGTATAGTGTAAATGAAGTTTATTTTGCTCAACTAATATGATAGAAAAGAATTTGGATTTTTTTCTTAGGGTGACAGGTCCCCTTTAATATTTATTATATAAAGGCTAAATATATTTTGTGGTGAGACTTTCTGCCATCATTGGGTTCTTCTACGTTGTATTCTACTTACATTCAATCCCTGCTTTTTGATCCAGGCCCGGATTCCATCTACATTCCAGGAGCTGATCTTCAGTGTGTACTTCTTGCCATCATCTGATGTTAGATTATCTGGGGCATCTTCATACAAAACAACTGGCTCCGGCTCCTTTGCCGCCTTCCCTGCTCCTTTCTTCCCCTTCTTAACTTCTGGCTCTGGAAGATATAATGGGATATTCCGATAAGGCAATGTGTCCCAGACAGTAGCAAAACGTTGTGCCATATTAGCCATAGTTCAACACAGTTTTATATACCTTTAATTGGCTAAACTGGTAGATTATAAATGCAGGCTTTTCAAACAACTTGGGTACCTTAGAGATGTATACCATGTCGGAAGAAGGGACCTACATTTTTTAATCTACTGAGTAAGCCAATAAAAGGCAATCCTTACTCAATATTTCCCTTATATGCAGGCCACTATTGGAGCTAGTGCTTACCATTCCCATCCTCCTGGGGTTCAGCACCACTAACTTCTTCCTTCTTCCCTCTCTTGGGCATTTTCAAGGCTGTATAAATTAACCTCGGGGAGACCAGAGATCGCAGCGTGCTGAACAATGGACCTGCGCTAGAAAGAGAGATAAATCTATTTATTAGTACATATGAATTTAATCTCTTGCTACTAACAATGAAGTTTTAAACACAGCCATTCTATCCCAAGTGACAACACATAAACACATTGTCCAACAGCCCCACTTTTCCTAACAAAGGCAGGAGTCCCTTACACTTACACGTCCCGCAACTCTGTTAATAGAAAGCGCCTTGCCTCCTGTGTTAGAGAAAATCCCGGCGTCACAAGTCTCATCACGCGAGATTTTGGCGTCTCGACTACACGTAAGCGCAGTGACGCGTCACGTATCCGCCTTGGGGGAGTGGCTAGCAGGCATGGGGAAGCTCAGTGTTACTGTACCATAAGCTGCTAGTAAGTCGTGGTAGGTCCTCTCTGAATTTTTATTTCTTTGCTGGCAGTTACTTCTTTTTGTCAGAAAAAAACCCAAAAAGCTTCGTGTTGGTTGGCAGCCATGCCTGCAGCTACGAGAGCCTCGGCTCCCAATATTTCATTAGAAGTCATTTATATTTTTGCGCAGCGCTCAGATTTGTGCCAGGGCTCCAAAAAAGCACTTTTGCCAACAGTACTTATGGCTATCAGAGCATCTTCTCCCAATTCAAAAAGGAAAAAAGTTTTTGTGCAAACCAGGGCCAGGCGAAATTAAAGTGGACCTGTCACACTAAGAAATAATTCCAAATCCTATACTATCATGTTAGCTGTACAACATGAACTGCACTTGCACTGTATAAATTGTATAAAGCTTGTTCTCTTGGCATTCGCAATCACATCAAGTTGGCAGGCACCATTTTGTGGTCACTTATTAAGACAAGTTCGGTATCACCCCAAACACTGTATAATAATCTATAGACTGTGAGAATGGAGGGGGAATGTAAAGAGTGCAGTGAATTCTAGGAAGTGCATAATTGAAAGTGAAAGTAATTGCCTGCCCCAATATGATTGACAGCAGGGGTTTCATGTACAAAAGACTTTTATTATACAGATTGTTATGTTTTGGTGACAGGTCCCCTTTAAAGGGGTTGTCCACCTTTGAGTTAACTTTTAGTATGATGTAGAGAGTGATATTGAGACAGTTTGCAATTGGTCTTCATTTTTTATTATTTGTAGTTTTTCAGTTCAGGAGCTCTCCAGTTTGGAGCTTTAGCAGGTATTTGGTTACTAGGGTCCAAGTTACCTTAGCAACCAGGGAGTGGTTTGAGTGAGAGACTGTTATATGAATAGGAGAGGGCCTGAATAGAAAATAAAGTTACAAAAAGTAATAATAAAACAGTAGTCTCACAGAGCAATAGGTTTTTGGCTGCTGGGGTCAGTGACCCCCATTCAAAAACTGCAAAGAGTAGCATAAAGAAGGCAAATAATTCAAAAACTATAACAAATAAATAATGAAGACCAACTGAAAAGTTGCTTAGAATAGGTCATTCTATAACCTATAAAGCTAAAAGTTAGCTTAAAGGTGAACCATCCCTTTAACTCATCTTTTTAGTTTTTGTACTGGGGTCCCAGTGTTTTTTGTGCAAACAAGGGACAGCTCCAGATGAGGGAGCACATTATTTAGGATATTGTCTAATAATAGAGCTTTTGAGGAAATATTTAGCAAAAAATTGACCATCTGCTTTCAGTTTTTCCCCTCAGACATCACTATGACCATTGTTGTTGGGTTTGAGGGGAGTGCCAACAAGATTGGTGTAGGAATTATCCAAGATGGGAAAGTGCTGAGCAATCCACGAAGAACTTACATCACTCCTCCAGGACAGGGTGAGAGTCATACAATAGCTACTATATCATTAAAGCCTATTACATACATGGCACTTGCAATGTTTTCAAGAAGTTGCTTAGCAGTCATGACTCTCTTCCACTCTTGACTGAGATTGGGAAATGGTCTGCTGGCAACGTCAGCTAGGGACAGGACTGCAAAATTCACAAACTTTCTATTTATTCTTATTGAATTTTTAGAAGCATATTTATTAATGGGTGAAAGTTAGAATTCACCATTTGATAAATACACTTTAAAAAATCCAATAAGAATGAATAGAATGTGTGTGCATGTTTTCTGTGGTGTGCTCTAATCTCACATTTTGAGAACTGTGCCCCTAAAAGAAGTGTTACCAAATGCTTCTGTTACGGCAGGAATTTGCCATAGGCAAAGCATTTCCTTTTTTTTAGTGGGAACTGGTAATGAACAGTAAAAGGTAATTTTGATGAATGCCTTTGCCATAACCCTAAATAGCTGCAGTGGCAATTTTTGCATTCTTACAAAAGCCAGAGGGGCTGCTGTAAGATGCCATAGACAGTAACTAATTATAGGGCTGGTGGGGGGCTGCTTGTGAAATGCCAGGGCCTGTTTTGAATACCAGACCTGCAGTGACATATTCCTGGGCCAGGTCTGAAACTACAACATGAGTTCTGGTTTGTCTTGTTAAATTCAAGGGCACTCAGTAGTGATGTGCAGGCCAGACCGAAACCTGCAGGACTTGTGGGTTTACGCGCATGTTGGGTGGGTTCGGGCTGGCATCCACACAACTTCTGCGGGATGCGGGTGGGTTAGGGCTGAGCTTTACAATGCGCCTAACCCACCCACAACTCTTCTATTCCCCGCTTCTGCCTCCAGAGCTCTGTATTTATAGACTTTGTCTTTGGCAGGTCTTTAAATACAGAGACTCAGTGGGTTAGGGTCAGGTGTGGGTCAACTTCATGTCGACCCGCACCTCACTAGCAGACAGTGTTGCAGCTCTGTACATATTTGTTGGATACAGGTGCAGTATCATTTTGGCTTTATCCACAATGCATGACTTCTATCCTTCTCCTTTATAAGTACACACTATGTTTTGGCATGCTTTTAAAGTGCAATCATATGCAGCCTCCCTAAATGTATGCTACAAATGTACTATATTTTTTATCTGTATGTAGGTTACTTCTACTAAAGAGTAAGCAGACCCAGTGTGCAGCACTGTCTGCAGTGGAAGACAGGCATGCATTTAAATTGAGCCGTATATTGCCTGCCACTAAAATGTGCCAGACCTCGTACTTCCAAGTCTAAACCCCAGTTGTGCTTTTAAGAAGATGTGAGTTTTAAGAGCACAGTGGTAACAATGTTTTTTCCCCTTTTATTAGGCTTCATGCCCAGTGACACTGCACGTCACCATCGTTCCTGTATCCTGGATGTGCTGCAAGAAGCTCTTGAGGAAGCAAAGATAAAGCCACAAGATGTAGATTGTGTGGCCTATACTAAAGGTGCACAGTAAGATGGACTGAGTTAGTGCAGCCATTTTGCGCAGTATGACTAAGAAAGTATATTATTTACAATCTTAAGGAACAAAGATGTTAGTGTCACAGAATATGCGAAGAAAGCAAACTTTTGTAGAGAATATTAACCACTAGGTTATGGGTACACCAGGATTCAGAATATGTACCAACCAGAGACAGTTTTAGTTGCACAGCCAGTGCTAACACTTATATTAGTTGTAGGCTAATATTTTTTTCACTAATTAGTGCTTAATATATCTGTTTTGTACAGGCCCTGGAATGGGAGCCCCTCTGCTATCAGTAGCCATAGTGGCACGGACAGTTGCACAGCTGTGGAAGAAGCCCCTACTGGGTGTTAATCACTGTATTGGGCATATTGAAATGGGACGGCTGATAACTGGTGCAGAAAATCCTTCTGTGCTGTATGTGAGCGGGGGCAACACACAGGTACCAGACACAAAGTAGAATGGACCGTGTTTGTTAATAGCACTGAAAGCTTATGTACTAGCAATCAGAAATGTATGTACATGTGATTGCCTTAATTGAAGATGCTGTCATCCTGCTTGCCCAAAAGACACATTCTATAATGTTATTCTTTTTAAAAAAAAACCTTATTTGAGCCTAACCATTTTTTAAAGGGACAGTTTACCTTTAAATTAACCTTTAGTATAATGTAGAGAGTGATATTCTAATATTAATTAGATTAGCTCTTTCTTTAGAGCTATCTGGATGCTAGTGTCCAAATTACCCTTCAAGGAAGCAGTGGTTTGAATGGGACACTAAAATATCAATAGGAGAGGGCCTGAATAAAAAATGACAATAACAATAACATTTTAGCCTTGCACAGCAGTAGTTTTTTGGCAGATGGGGGGTCAGTGACCCCCATCTGAAAGCTTTGAAGAGTCAGAAGAAGAAGGCAAAGAATTCACAAACTATAACAAATGAAGACCAAGTAAAAAGTTGCTAAGAATTTGACATTCTATAACATATTAAAAGTTAATTTAAAGATGAACTATCCCTTTAATGCATTTTATGATTTCCAGAGATTTATTTCACCTAAATGTTCACCTACCTTATATCTAGTTAGAACATTCTTGCATTCTATCAAAATACTGAAGTCAGTGTCAGTGAAAAACAAGTATTTGTAAATATTTTCGACAGAAAAAAAGATTGGGCATCAGCAAATTGCACAGTTTACATTTACAAACAACAACATGGGAAATATTTTAGGGTATAATAAAATACACTGCGAATAACGAACCAAATCTGAATCCTAATTTGAATATGCAAATTAGGCTACGGAAGGGGTAAAGAGAACTGCGCGCAAACATTTTCAACTTCATGTTTATATAACAAAAAATCACATGATTTTAAGGATTTGGATTCAGTTCGGCCAGAGGCATGGATTCGGCCGAATCCTGCTGAAAAAGGCAGAACCTTGACAGTATCGGTGCATCCCTAGTGTCTAATAATTTATTTTATATTTGATTTGTCCTCTAAGCACAAATGAGAAATATATAATTGAAAATGTTTTGAAAAATCCACGATTTGGATAATGTTTTTTTAACACAGGTTATTGCATATTCAGAGCGAAGCTATCGAATATTTGGGGAAACTATAGATATTGCTGTAGGAAACTGTTTGGACCGCTTTGCCAGAGTGTTAAAGGTGAGTGACAATCTAGGCTTCTTCGAGCAGACATTTGTTTGTGTAGTTGTCCTCAATATTTCTATTTGGTAATAATAATTAATATAGATGGGTTCTGTAAATGGTCAGTTTATGACACAGAACATTTTACCTGGAGGTCCTCTAGATATTGTTGAAATACTACTCTCAGCTACCCTGAACAGCTAGTAAATGCTGCAGTTCCAGAGGCTCTACATCAGGTGTGGCCAGAGGTGCGGCGTGAATGCGGTACGTACACGACACGGCGTATGTACGCATTCACACAGCACTTCCGCATTCCGGGTCTGATCGCAATCCACCGGAGATCTACTGGTAGACCGCGATCGACGTATTGGCCACCTCTGCTTTAAATTGTAAAGTATTATATTGTATCCAGTGTAGCTTTTATGTTACAGATTTTTTGTTTTGTTGTTTCTTTTTCTCCCCTACTTCTTTCCTTTTTATCGTTCTTTTTATATTTCATGTGATTTTACTGCACCACCAACCTTAGCCCATGTCCTGTATAATCAGATTACACAATAAACTATATGATGATCATATGTATATTGTACATTGTATTATCTGTGGTGGAATGTTTGCTATTTTCTATTTGTTATTAACTATAAATCAGTAAAAAATATTGAACCATATATAACCGGATGTATATATTTCCTCAACAATTTGGAACATGGGATCCAGGTGCACAGGCTGTAGTTCATCAGAAAATTAAGTAATTCCTCAACCTCAACCAAAAACAGATTATTTAAAGGGGTTTTATACATTGATTGACCCCCTTTGTCAAAATGGACAAAATAAATACATTGTAATGAAAATCTATTTTCCTGATTCTTTTTATTTAAAAAATCCAATTTTTTTTATTATTATGAAGTACTAACAGACCATTGTTTTTACCCTTACTACCTTCCCCTCTAGCATAAGTTAGATAGATATAATGAACTCTGTTTAAACAATTCTTTCATTTAACCCCTTTGTAGTGTCTATCTCTAGCTTACATATAGAAAAAGTCCATTATCCAGGAAGTTTATTTACCTTCTCCCACACTTGCATTCAAGAATTCAAGAAACTTGCAGCAATTTTAATATGTCTGTTTGGCCTGTCAAGAAATAACAAAACACATTTTTTTTACGCCACTGGCAAATCACAAGTTCAGCAGTCCTATTCAAGTCAACAAAGACGTTTACTGTTACTGTCATTGTGGAAAAGTCATGAAGTTGTAGGACAGTCGGCCCATATACTTAATAATGACTTGCAAGGGTTGCAGAGATAAATAAAATTGCAACACTACATGCAAAGACCATAGTTACATAGTTACATAGGGTTGAAAAAAGACCATTGTCCATCAAGTTCAACCCATCCGAGTAAACCCAGCACACAACCTATACTAACCAATCTATACACTCACATACATAAACTATATATATAAAACCAGTAATACTAACTGTAGATATTAGTATCACAATAGCCTTGGATATTCTGCTTGTTCAAAAACTCACCCAGGCCCCTCTTAAAGGCATTAACAGAGTCTGCCATTACCACATCACTAGGAAGGGCATTCCACTGCCCTCACCATGAAAAACCACCTACGCTGCTTCAAATGGAAGCTCTGTTCCTCTAATCTATAGGGGTGACCTCTGGTGCGCTGATTGTTTTTATGGGAAAAAAGAACATCCCCCAACTGCCTATAATCCCCTCTAATGTACTTGTACAGAGTAATCATGTCCCCTCGCAAGCGCCTCTTTTCCAGAGAAAACAACCCCAACCTCGACAGTCTAACCTCATAGCTTAAATCTTCCATCCCCTTTACCAGTTTAGTTGCACGTCTCTGCACTCTCTCCAGCTCATTAATATCCTTCTTAAGGACTGGAGCCCAAAACTGCACTGCATACTCAAGGAGAGGCCTTACCAGGGACCTATAAAGCGGCAAAAATATGTTCTCATCCCTTGAGTCAATGCCCTTTTTTATACAAGACAGCACTTTATTTGCTGTAGTAGCCACAGAATGACACTGCCTGGAATTGGACAACTTGTGATCTACAAAAACCCCTAGATCCTTCTCCATTAAGGAAACCCCCAACACACTACCATTCAGTAGATAGTTCGCATTTATATTATTCCTACCAAAGTGCATAACTTTGCACTTGTCAACATTGAACCTCATTTTCCAGTTTGCTGCCCAGTTTTCCAATTTTGTCAAATCGCTCTGCAAAGCGGCAGCATCCTGCATGGAACTTAAAGTTTTGCACAATTCAGTGTCATCAGCAAAAATAGAAACAGTACTCTCTATGCCCACCTCCAGGTCATTAATAAACAAGTTAAAAAGCAAAGGACCAAGGACTTATCTTAGCATCAGGACATGCTAAGATAAAATTATGTAATCCACTGCAGCCTGATGAGAGCCAGTCAAGTGATACTTCTCTTTGCATCCTCTTTTCTGAAGCTGTAGAACTTTATTAGGAAGTCTGCAACTAACAGAAAAGTCTAAAATGAATTTCAAAAAAAATATTTTATCATTTTGTTTTTCAGATATCCAATGACCCCAGTCCTGGTTATAATATTGAACAGATGGCAAAGAAGTGAGTATTATCAAATATTTCAGTTTATCCTTTGTGATGCTAATTGTATACCATGTAGTCACATTATATTAGCTAGATCCCCAGCTCAATGCTTGTAATCTTACTCTATCTGAAGTTATGGTTATGTGCAGAAGATTTTTGTATTCTTAGATGTCTGTTTTGGTCTCCCTGCCAGAGGGAAGAAGTTTGTGGAATTGCCATATACAGTGAAAGGGATGGACGTGTCATTCTCTGGAATTCTTTCCTACATTGAGGTAGGAGTAAGAAAAATGGGCAGTGTGTGTGAATGCTGTGAATATAAAGAAGAACATGGACAGCTAAAATCTAGAAAAAATACCCAACAGCTTTAACACTTGCTCAGTCTGCCCTCTGCTCTGTACTTGTAGACTATAGCCTTAACTCCACAGAAGGTTTTGATCAGATTTTGTGGGATAGATTTTATCTGATCCTATAAAATCTGATCTTCACAGCTGTAATGTAAAGTCAGATCAGATAAAGTGGGATGGAGTGTTTTGTTCCTGCATCTCCATCTGACAATCAATGTATTTAAATGAGAAAAAGAGTAAAATTGTACCTCTTTGGATGAAGATGCATCAAACAACGCTCTCTTCCAACAAGCATGTTGTGTTGGATGACGTTTACACATCAGATTTTTGTATCAGTTCCTTTATATTTTAACCCATGCAACTACATCCAACTTGTAGGATGCATTCTATCAATCCAACTCCCGTGGAGTTTAGCCCATTATGATAAAAATCTGCCTTTTGTTGTTTTAATGGTACACTAATGATGTCACAAGCTTTGTTTTTCCACCAGCTTATTTTAGCTTGTACAGAAGCTCAAAAAAACCTTCCCTGCAAACTTCCATTCATACTTCAATGGTATTAGTACTGGCACTTTCTCAGCCTGAAGATGCCAAGGGATCACTATATTTGTATTTGCAGGGTTGTTTGTATTGTGCTGTGTATTTCGACATATAGCTGTATTGGATGTCATATCTGAACATCTGGTTTTATCACTTGATCAGTTTGCAGGTCAGAGCATTGTTCCTCAGGTGGCTGTATTCAGTGACCCACAAATCCCATTCTCAGTTATCTACTAAGTCACTCTCAGTTGTCTTTGGGACACCTGCAAAGGGAGTTTAAATCACACACAGTGTTAGTGTTAACAGAACAATGCTGTTAGTTAATCCTTTAAATAACTTTCAAGGCTGGAGCTACATTTCTAGAGTCCTACATCAAAATCAAAAGTGCAATAACGTCCTGTGAGTTTTAAACAAACATGCAAATACAAATTACAAAGTAGGTAGCACAAAATAAATTGGGCAAAATTTGGTACTAAACAGGTTAAATGCACCTGTTTCTAACCTTTCTTGGTATTTTGCTTAACAGTGGCAGTATACCAAGTTACCAAGTATGTGTCACATTCAGATAATCAACCTGCAAACTCACAGGCTAAAATTTCCTAAAGTAAACATGGAAAACCACCTATTTGGCTTTGCAGACCTGTTTTCCTACAAAAAGGATATGTTGATAACGCTACCACAGTATCTCTACTCTACTCTAATTGTTCTGTTGCTCACACCTGTGTTTGTGTTGTTGTTACTAGTACACAGAGTATTCATTGGGTGAAAGGCCCTTTAGGAATAATAGCTTTGTGTAATCTACCATCACATTTGAGCACACTAGAGAGCAAGGTGGCACAACTCTTCTTGTTTTTTTGTCCAAAATGCACCTTTGCAGTGATTATTATTGCACAGTGCAATTTGCTGTACTGGGAGTATTATTATCATTAACATTTATTCATAAGGCGCTAACATATTCCGCAGCGCTGTACAATAAGTGGGTTTCATACATTGGACATACAGAGTAACATGTAAAGCAATCAATAACTGATACAAGAGGTGGAGAGAGTACAGGACTTCCTTACATTTGTTATCACTGCTTGCTGCAAGAGCATTGAGTATGGGTTCTAAATGACTTTCTCTAACAGGTGTCTGTGGGACACAGGGACCATGGGGTATAGAAGGTACCAGCAGGAGGCAGGACACTAGAAGAGGAAGAAGAGAACTAACCCCTCCTCCCTGCTGCTATACCCCCCAGTACTTCCTGCCTTCACCAGTTTTTTTCTAGTGTCCCACAAGGAGACAGGATCATCACCTCACTCTTCAAGTATTTCTTCGGCCAGACTCATCTGGCAACAGGGGTTGTCCTAGAGATCTCCAACAGGAGACACTCTTTTCAGGCTTCCCCCTACGTGGGAAAAGTAACGGACGCTGGGGCACGTAAGTTTTTACAAAAAAACTAGCCCTGCAGATACCCTGCCTCTGAACACAGAGTGCAGAAGCTGCCCAGCGCTTCCCAGTGCCATGGCCCGGCTTAAAACTGCCTCTAACTCAGTAGCCCTGCTCCCTGCAGGCTACCCAGCCCGACCAACCCCCCCCCCTTTTTTTGTACTACTCTGCCTTCTCCATTGTAGCCATGCTCCCAACACAATCCTTACTTAAACCGCTCCCCAGATCCCCCTTAATCAGTACTGCCTGCCTATTCCCTGCCTCTGCCTCCAGCCCTGCTCTCCTCTTACCATCCATCAATGCGGCTCCTCTGTCCCTTCGATTCCCTTGCGTTCGCCATGCGTTCCACCATGCGTTCCACCATGCGTTCCACCTATGCGTTCCACTTCCTGCTCGGCGCGACGTCAGTAATCTTCGCGCCACTCTTCGCGCGCTTCTCCTACACTGCGCTCTCTCTCTCCTCTTCAGACCACACGGCAATCTCGCTCTCCATCCTGAACAGAGCAAGAAAAAAGGGGCAATTCTCGGCAGAGGCTCTGGCAGTAGGGGATCACAGGGACCACGGTTTACCCTCTTATTTTCCTCTATTGCAGGAGTTAGGCGCTGGCTAGAGGGAGAAAGGCATAGAGGGGGTTGGGCAGTCATTGGGGCTGTGTGTGCGTGTGCATTCTTTATGTCTCTGTCTTGCTGGCTATGCATTCTCAGCATTGAACACTCCTCTCACATGATACTCATACTTCATTTTTCTCATAATATCAAGGGGTTTGTTTTCACTGGCATGTACTGACACCATGTACTAGACCTGTACTGGCACTGCATACTAGCTCTGTACTAGCTCTCTGTACTAGCTCCGTACTAGCTCTCTGCATTAGCTCTGCATTGCAATACTCAGACACGGGTTGTTATTACTGACTTGTACTGACACCTTTTCGGCACAGCACTCATACTGCGATTGTACTATTTTACCGCACAGTACCACGCTACTTGTTCTGTTCTGCATTAACTTTTCCTTCCTGCACTAACTCCGGTACTATGGCAGAGGGCAATTCAGGGGGTCCCTTTTCCAGAGGGGCTTCCAGCTCCTCCAAGGTAAAATTCCTGGCCTGCGCCAGGTGCTGTAAACGCCTACCTTCCGGCAGAAAGGAACCATTATGCTCCTCCTGCTCCAAAACTACGGCTGAACCTGCTTCCCAGGCCCAGGACCCTACTCCACCTGTCCAAGCTGCAGAACCCGGGGATGAGCCTACTCCCGCAGAGACCCAAACAGCACAGACACCTACTGTGGCGCCTATCCAGGATCCTCCGTCCTGGGCAGTCTCTCTCTCCACGGGCATCCCCAAACTAGCCGCATGTCTGGACAAGCTCCTGGATAAGCTGGATCGAGAAGACTCAGACCCTCGTCCAAGGCCCCTTAAACGCCATGTCCCCATACACACTGAGGACTACAGTGACTCCGAATCACCTCAACCTTCAGCCGACTGGGACGGACCATCACTAAGTGAGGGCGAAATATCCGATGACGATGACCCTGCTGACGCCGAAGAACCTTCCAGATCTCCGTCAGAAGCTGTAGACTCTCTCATCGCGGCAGTCATCTCCTGTCTAGATCTCAAGACTCCAGAGTCTCAGACTTCAGCACAATCACTTTTCAAACGCCAGAAAAAGCTACTATCCATGTTTCCTACTCATGAACAGCTAGACAACATTATTCAATTGGAATGGGATCAACCTGAGAAGCGCTTTCAAGCCAATAGGAGGTTCCAGCGCTCCTACCCATTTCCACAAGAATCTCTTCACAAGTGGTCCACGCCACCTTCAGTCGATGCACCTGTCTCGCGCCTTTCCAAGAACACTGCCCTTCCGGTCCCCGATGCTTCCTCATTCAAGGACTCCATGGACAAAAAGACGGAAGGCTTCCTCAGAGCCGCGTTCACAGCGGCCGGAGAAAGTCTAAGACCGGTCCTGGCATCAGCATGGGTATCTCGGGCCATCCAGACCTGGTCCGACTCCCTTATCGAGGGAATCAATTCTGGCGCCCCCAGACAGGAATTGGCGACCCTAGCATCCCAAATCAAGGACGCCAACGAGTACCTCTGCGAAGCATCTCTGGATGCGGCTCAAGCCATTAGCCGCACCTCAGCTCTCTCGGTAGCGGCACGTCGTTCCCTATGGCTTAAACTGTGGTCGGCCGACCTCTCTTCCAAAAAGTCCCTAACTTCCATTCCCTTCAAGGGCAAGCTCCTGTTCGGCCCTGAGCTGGACAAAATCATCAGCCAGGCTACCGGGGGAAAGAGCACACTACTCCCACAGCCAAAGAACCGTACCTCCTTTCGTCGAGGACGCTTTTTTCGGGGAAGGCCATCCAGGCCATCATCTGCATCATCATCCAGGGACTTCCAATCTCAGTCCTCCAACAAGCCTAGATTCCAAGGCCGTCCCAAATTTTCCTGGCAAAATAAGAAACCTCGCGGCAAGCCCTCCGACAGGTCCACCACAGCATGACTACCTCCCACAGGACAACACCCCGGTGGGAGGCAGACTTCGCCTATTCCGAGACGAGTGGCTTCGCCTCACTGCCGACCCCTGGGTACACGACATAATCTCCTCAGGTTATCGGCTCGAGTTTGTGTCCAGACCTCCAAACCGTTTTTTCATGTCAAGACTCCCTCCGGATTCAAACAAACGCAACGCCTTCCTCTCCGTCATCCAGGACCTGCTGGACGAAAGAGTGATCGTTCCCGTCCCTTCGGGAGAAAAATATCAAGGTTTCTACTCCAACCTCTTTATCGTTCCAAAGAAGGACGGATCCTTTCGGCCCGTCCTAGACCTGAAGCACCTCAACGCCCTTATTCGTTTCTCTCGCTTCAAGATGGAGTCTCTCCGGTCAGTCATCTCAGCCATGAATCCAAACGAGTTCCTGGTGGCCCTGGACATAAAAGATGCCTACCTACACGTGCCAATTTTCCCTCCCCATTGGAAGTTCTTGCGGTTTGCACTCAAAAACCAACACTTCCAGTTCACCGCACTCCCCTTCGGCCTCACCTCGGCCCCCCGGATATTTACCAAGATCATGTCGGCGGCCGCAGCCTCACTGAGGTCACGAGGGGTCTCCATCACACCATACTTGGACGACCTACTTCTCAAGGCCCCCTCCTTACCAGCAGCCACATCCCAACTCTCCCTGGTCATGCATTCCCTCACCGTCCTGGGATGGAGGATCAACACGGCAAAGTCCAGACTAACACCTTCCCAACGCATGCCCTTCCTAGGCATGGTATTCGACACGGCGCAGCAGAGAGTGTTTCTCCCACTGGAGAAGATTGCCAGGATCCAGAGCCTTGTCCGTCAGCTCCTACGCAACCCCCAACCCTCTGTCCGCCTGGCCATGCAGGTGCTGGGGTCACTGGTGTCCTCCATAGAAGCAGTTCCCTTTGCCCAATTCCACCTAAGGGCCCTACAATGGAACATCCTGGATCAATGGAACCGCAGCTCTCTTTCCCAGCCGATCAACATTCTGCCCAAGACGAGAGTGGCCCTGACCTGGTGGCTCAACCAAGCCCACCTGGAAAAATGACGCTCCCTACATGAACCCCAGTGGCTCATCCTTACCACGGATGCCAGTCTCCAAGGCTGGGGCGCAGTCCTGGGACACCTTACCGCACAGGGAACCTGGACGGCTGCGGAAGCCCGCCTTCCGATCAATATCTTGGAAATCAGGGCGGTACGCCTAGCTCTCTACCATTGGCAGAACCAACTCACAGGGCGCGACATCAAGGTCCAATCGGACAACGCCACCACCGTCGCTTACCTCAATCACCAAGGGGGCACGAGGAGTCGACAGGCCCTCAAAGAGGTCAGCCGCATTCTAACGTGGGCAGAAGCGAGGGAAGTCCGCCTCTCTGCCATCTACATTCCCGGCCTCGAAAACTGGCAAGCCGACTACCTCAGCCGACAACGGATCGATCCAGGGGAATGGGCTCTGAACCCCGGAATATTCCAAGACATCGTAGATCGCTGGGGCCTTCCAGAGGTGGACCTCATGGCCTCCCGTCACAACCGCAAGGTGACACAATTCATGTCCAGATGCCGAGACCCCCTAGCGTTGGCAGCAGACGCCCTAACGACTACGTGGGACTTCGATCTCGCATATGCCTTTCCGCCTCTCCCTCTTCTTCCAAGGGTCATCAGAAAGATCAGATCAGAGCGATGCACAGTCATCCTGATAGCTCCTCATTGGCCCAGAAGAGCATGGTTCACCGAACTGATGGCTCTCAGCAGATCAGAACCGTGGCCGCTACCTCAGACCCCCGATCTACTCGCTCAGGGACCAATCCTTCATCCCAATCCAGCCTTCCTGAATTTGACGGCGTGGAGATTGAGTCGATAGTCCTCAGACGTAAAGGATTCTCCCGTGACGTCATACGCACCATGATGGCAGCCAGAAAACCCGTCTCTTCCAAGACCTACCACCGAGTATGGAAGACCTACAGAGACTGGTGCGAAAACACTGGCCACTCTTTTCAGGACCTATCGGTCCCTCGCCTCCTGTCCTTCCTACAATCAGGTCTGGACAAAGGTCTGTCGCTAGGCTCCCTCAAATCTCAGATCTCCGCACTCTCTGTGCTCTTCCAACAACGTCTAGCCATCCTACCCGACGTCTCCACATTCATCCAAGGGGTAGCACACATTTGCCCTCCCTTCCGGGAACCTCTGCCCCCATGGGATCTCAATCTGGTCCTTTCTACCCTACAAACTCCTCCATTCGAGCCGCTAGCCACCATTCCCCTAGCCTGGCTATCCTGGAAGACCGTATTCCTTCTGGCCATCGCCTCAGCTCGCAGGGTGTCAGAGATCAGCGCACTGTCCAGTCAACCTCCATACCTTATATTCCACGAGGATCGAGCAGTACTACGGACCATTCCATCCTATGTCCCTAAGGTGGTCTCGGCCTTCCACATCAACCAAGATATCACCGTTCCATCATTCTGTCCTAATCCGGCATCACCCAAGGAGGTAGCGCTACACTCCCTCGACCCAGTGAGGGCCCTTAAATTCTACCTACATCGCACCCGAGACTTTCGAGCCACAACCTCTCTATTCGTCCTCCATTCCGGCCATCGGAAAGGACACCAGGCATCCAAGACCACCATATCTCGCTGGATCCGGGAGACCATACGCAGAGCATACATCGCCCGCGGAAAATCTCCTCCCATTCACATCACAGCTCATTCTACCCGGGGCATAGGATCTTCCTGGGCCTTCAGAAACAGAGCTTCAGCCGATCAGGTCTGTAGGGCCGCCACTTGGTCCTCCATTCACTCTTTCACCAAATTCTACCAATTCGAGATCTTCGCAGCATCTGACGCGCACTTCGGTAGAAAAGTGCTCCAGGCGGCAATAAATTAGTCCTCCTATTGACCTACTATCCGCTTCTCCCACCCTGAGAGCAAGGGACAGCTTTGGTATGTCCCCATGGTCCCTGTGTCCCACAGACACCTGTTAGAGAAAAGGAAATTTTGTGATACTCACCGTTAAATCCTTTTCTCTCAGGGTGTCTGTGGGACACAGGGCTTCCCCCCCTGGAAGCGGATAAACCTTCTGAACTTCCTTCTGCCTACATGTACATAGTTTTCAAGTTGACTGTTACCTTGTGGTTCTTTGTGACAAAACTGGTGAAGGCAGGAAGTACTGGGGGGTATAGCAGCAGGGAGGAGGGGTTAGTTCTCTTCTTCCTCTTCTAGTGTCCTGCCTCCTGCTGGTACCTTCTATACCCCATGGTCCCTGTGTCCCACAGACACCCTGAGAGAAAAGGATTTAACGGTGAGTATCACAAAATTTCCTTTTTCCACTTCTTACCACTTCATTACTTGAACCTCTGTTCATAGTAAATGTACCCTGGTCAGGCACTGCAGAAGATGAATGCTCAGGAGATTAAATTTTCTTCTACTTCAAGTGAATGTGAAACTGGAATATAAATAGCAGAGGTCTAAATAGAAAGATAATAGCAAACAACAATAATAACTCAGTAATAGTTTTCTGTCTGCCAGGGTCTGTAATCCCTATTTGAAAGTTGGGAATAGGCAGGAAAATAATTAAAAAATTATTTTTAAAAATCAAGACCTGTTGAAGAATAGGCCATTTTATAACACACTAAGGGGCGTATATATTTACATTTGAGACCGTCATCACAGGTGATGCTGCCCATAGCAACCAATCAGCAATTACATTTGAATGGTCACCTACAAGTTAGAAAACAAAAGCAAAGATCTGATTGCTTGCTATGGGCAACTACACCTTTAAGACCTATTATGCTACCCTCGGTTGCAATGGGTTACTGCACTTTTGCAAAATTTCTGGCTTTCATTACATATGGAGTTTAGTCTGTTGTTAATTAGCACAATTAATTTTCATGAAGGAGGTTGGTTACAAATACACTTAGGTATCTTCTTTTATTATCCTAACTATTGAAGTTTTGTAAAAGGCGGTTTGTTACTGCACTGGTTACATTTGTATCATTGTGGCCTCATAATTACAAGCAGGAGATTGATTTTCCAGAAAATGTGTATTATTTTCTGTGTGGGTTTACATCCTCTGTAACACTTTACAGTGAGATAAGGAATTTTGTCACAATACTAACAATTGATAGTAAGATTAAAAAAAAAAAAAAAAAATAATTAAAACCATTATTACGCCCCCAAATATATGACAAAAACCTGCCTCTGTTTTTTAACCTATGCGATTATAGTTTTTATACTTTTGCTGCTGCCCTTGTTTTTTCATTTATAGAACTATGGAATAATTCTGAAACTTTATACAATGTATATGGACGTATCTAATTGGGGTTGAGATATACCTTACCTTATGTGGGCTCTGGAAGTACATATATTAACAAGCGTGGACACCAATGATGGGTTGTATTACAACTGAAATTTAAAGATACAAATGGAATATTCTCCTTTACAGAGAATGTTTAAAATACTAGTTGGACTTTCTGAAGTAGGGCTTTAATGCAGTAAAGGACATAGGAATCCCAAATAAATATTTTGTTTCAGTGGCAACTTAATCACCCTTTGCAAGACTCACATCATGAAGACATGGAGAGTTAGTTATTAGGGCAATTCCGAGGGTTCAAAACTCCTATCATTCAGAAGTGGGACTGCAAAGATGCAGTGCTGTTACCTAATGTAACACTGGATGGCAGTGTTGGGTTGTTTTTTTGAGTTGCTTTCACAACCAGTTTTAGGATTTTATTAAATTTGATATTTGAATGCACCTGTAGGAAGGACTAGATTTTCACAGGTACGGTGGGGGGATCACCATGGGCATTAATAGTATTTATGAAATAAACAAAATAGTCCTTCCCTGAAGCACTACAAACCACACTGCCTTTAAGAAGATTAGCCTCTATAAAACTACAGCAGCTTCACTTTTTAATTTTAAAGATCATTCCAAAAATCTTGTCTTAAAGGGTGAGTCCTGAAATATTTAACCCCTATTGAACTGTCTGTACACAGAGTGGTTTCTTGGAATTTACACAGAAAGCACAATTCATTGCATAGTTACTGTCTACAACACTCTGTATGTTAAACAATTTATTTAAGGGTGCGGTGCTGATAGTGGGGTAATAGAGGGGTGGGGAGAAGTAGTGCTTAGTCACTTGGGGTTACCCAGTGCTAAACTGTGCCGCACCTTCATTATATTTTAGTCCAAGCCTTCCTGGCTTCTGACCCTGCCTCAAACCCTCACGTGTTCTTCTACTGAGATTCCTTATCTCTCCTGTGTATGCTGTATCATGGAACTGGGAAGTGCTCACACATGTATTTTTAATTAAATGTTCTATGCAGGAAACCCACAAATATAAACATTAGAGGACATTTGCCATCTCTCTCTCTCTCTCTCTGTATATTGAATTGGAGTGTTAAAGGGAAGTATTTTTTTAAATTTTAATTATTTGCTTAAAATTCTATGGGAAACAGTCTTTTCATATACTGTATCTTTCTGGACAAGGGGTTTTTGGATAATGGATCCCATACCTGAGTTATAAGAATAGTGTTTAACAGGGTCATCGAGCCAAGAGCTCTGTGAAATCCTTTGTATTACATTGTTGTGTTATGACAAATATGGCACCTAAACATGTGGTATAGTGAATGGCTGGCCCTCTACAAGCTGAGAGTTGAACTGCTAACAAATATTGTCCTCCTGCAGGATCTTAATACAGTATGCTATTAGTATTATTCTGTGGGCAAACTGGGACTAAAACTCTCTCACTACATTTTAGGACATGTCTCATAAGATGCTGTCATCTGGAGAATGTACGCCTGAGGATCTCTGCTTCTCTCTACAGGTTAGAGCCCAACACTGCAGACAAATGCTTTGCGTTCTGGCTATGGCAATGTGTTGCATATCTGTACATAACAGTTGTTCATTTTTTGTAGGAGACCCTTTTCTCTATGCTGGTAGAAATTACAGAGCGGGCCATGGCACATTGTGGGTCACAGGAAGTGCTGATAGTGGGAGGCGTTGGATGTAAGTGACATATTTCTGGGGCCTCTTGAATTCATACTAAAATACAAGGGACTGTGGGATATAGCTTCCACCTGTAGGAGGCAGGATCTGAGGAAACAAGAAAATCCCTTCCCTTTCTAGCTATACCCTCAATTAGTGTCAGGAAATTAGGATAAGGGGCAGGTCTTTCCCTGCATCTAGAACTTGTCAGGATTAGCCTGAACACCTGGGTGTTTTGTCCTGGGGCCTACACTGAGCAGGGTGCCTCAGAGGCTACCCCCTGCCTTGGTATTCCCTTTGGGGTCACCTAGACACTTGTGTGGGGGCCACCTAGCAACTCCTGACCTCACTGAGGTTCCAGACTGCTAGGAAGAGCTGGAAGAGCTGCACCACTCAGTTGGAAGCTACAGGGGACTACTGGAAGGAGTGACCTTCCTTATAAGTGTGTTTGAGCTGAGCTCAGGAGAGTTGGTTGGGAGAAAAAAATTGAAGCAGACAGCTAGAGCTGAGTTTCTATGGGAACCAGCAATGCCATCTCTTCACTGGCTGCTAGACTGGAAGGCGTGTTTAGTAATCTGAGCTTAGAACAACTGAGCATGCCCACAAGCCAACAGCCAAAGCAAATTCCTGAGGGAGGGGGCTGAGTGGGTTACAGGAGGAGAAGCAAATCTAAGTGATTAAGGGGATGTTGCAGCCTTACTATTAACCTCTGGACAACCAGAGTGGCAGGTATTGAAAGATTTCAAAGAGGCTGTTCACTGATTACATTTTTGTGTGTGGGGTTTACATGTCCTTTAAGGTGTCCAGACAAGCTATAATTATGATCTTTCCCACAAACACAGAGAATCAGCCAGGCAACTGTGTAAAGCTGCCACTTGGTCCTCCATCCATTTCTTTGTCAGATTCTACAAATTAGGCAGCTTTGATATGTACCCACAGTCCCTGTGTCCCCAAAGCTCTTGTGTGAGGGGACATAAGGACTGTGGGGCATAGTTTCTACCTGTAGGAAGCAGGACACTAGGAAACAGGAAAAAAGCCCCTCCCTCTTTAACTGTACACCCAACTCAGATAACTAAGGAAAAAAAGCAAAACTATGTATGTATGTACAGTTAACCATGCAACTATATAACATGGCAGAACGTAGCAGAGGTTTTCTCTTCTGTGCGAGGGTTATCTCCTTTTTATGGCTGATTCAGTTTTGAAAGTATAACGATTTGGACAAAACTATCTAGTATAGCTATTCCCGTGGATTGCATATTGCAGCAAAGTCTGTTTCCCTTACAAGCTGTAGGACTAGTGTTCATAGTACATTCGCACTGCATAGCATTTAGCTACACAACATACCCCAAACATTAATCAGTCAATATGACGTAGTATGACAAAAAGACTGAACAAAGGTTGCAGTATTCCTTTAGGGCCGTGACAGACGGGGAGATTAGTTGCCGCGCGACAAATTGCGCCACGTATGCCATCCCACCGGCGATTTACATTCTAGCCGGTGGAATGGCATTTCGGGGAGATTAGTCGGCATGCGACTAGTCTGTGACAGCCCTTAGGCTACACATATTTGTCTTTCTGCTTTAGATTTCAGACTATGCTCTGGATAAGTTTCACAGGATTTATTTATTATGACACAAGGATAGTATCGAGCAGTACTGCTGTAGTAGCCTGAGACATAATGTGCAGCTGTGTTTTATTTTCCCAGCTAAACTGAGAACTGTCCACCAAGCACTTAGCCCTCTTTTCAACCAGGAGACACCACTTCTGTTGCACAGTATAAAAACAACCAAGATGGAGAATTTGTAGTGGGGTTGGCAATGTTCATATGAGAACAGTAGGATGCAGAAAGGGTGCACTTTGAAAATATAATATCCCCTGCTGAATGTCATTACTCCTAGCACTTTTTTTAAAAAATGTGTTCTTCAGGTAATGTCCGTTTACAGGAAATGATGGGAGTGATGTGTCAGGAACGTGGAGCTAAGCTTTTTGCAACAGATGAAAGGTAAGTACCCTTATCCCCATCTTAGTAACTAAACTTCATGGTTTTTCCTCATCACTATTTTATAGAAAAGTCACAGAAATAGAACACATGTGGGGCTTATTTGCATTGATAGGCTCAAACATAGGCTCTGAATTGAACCCATTAAAATGACTTTCATAACATACTTGTATTTTTTCCTGTATCTAATTCTCCTTTTGCATCTGTGCCTATTAACTTAATATTGCAGTTAAATCACATGCAGTTGCACATATGTGCAGTTTGAAGACTTGCATTTTAGGTTTAAAAAAAAAAACATGGTAAAGTGTGCTGATAATTATGCATTCTTAGTAAGTGAGCCATAGGGTAGTGTCTCTTTGTAAAGCATTAAACACTCACTTTTTCCCACTAAAACTTATTAAACAGGGGACTCTTTCATTTAAAAGTAAATATACTGTTGTTGGGAGACAAGTCCCTGCTATTTTTATAGCGAACTAGGCTGCCAACAATGGTATAGTTTTCCTTAATGAAGGCTTGTAGGCTTCTTAGTCAACCATTTTAGCATGTGTTTTTTTATCTTGTAGGTTCTGCATAGATAATGGAGCTATGATTGCACAAGCTGGATGGGAGATGTTTCGCTCAGGACAAGTAACCAATCTGCAGGATTCATGGATAACCCAAAGGTTTTTTATTTGAATGACATCTTATTTCACAGCATTGCTCTAACTGCAGTCATTTCCTAGCAGATTGCAGTAGTGCTGAATGTAATACCACTGTGCTTATATCATACTTCTCTTCCCTACAGGTACCGCACTGATGAGGTTGAAGTGACATGGAGAGATTAAGGTTTTCCCCTCTAGGATTCAGAGCACCCTTAACCTGGAGATCACTGGATAGAAAACACTTCTGTGTGATGTACTCTGTTCAGGTGTAAAATCAAACTTACTCTTCTCAAGGACCAACCTGATTAGTAGAGTTCTACAGCACATTCTAATAGTGTTGCACTGAACAGCAAGAAACACTTAAAGTATATCTAAAAACTGCTTTAGCAGAGTTTTTCCACAGGCCAAGTTTATATTAAAGTTTTAAAACAAGAACACAATTTAAGTTTGGAATGAGACTGTTTATTTACATCACATTGATCAAAAATGTATAGAATTGTATTCCCATCTGTGTAACACAGGGCAGTCTGTCGGTTTATAATCACATATCATCACACTTTATCAACCCAGGTGGCATGTGAATCACCCCTTTTGCTGCCAGAGATATTTCTGCTGCTAGGTACCCTGGCAAAAATAACCAGGAGCTTGCTGGGTACTGTCCCTTTGGTTACAGTTGACATCATGAGTTTTGTTACTTGAACCCTTAACATCCTAGGCAAGGGTTTGTAATGGTTTGATAGGAGGTAAGAATATTGATTTGGGTGACAGTGAGGATATTCAACAGCTGATAATAATATGACCAATAATATTATTGGGGTAGGGTGTATGACCCCCCACCACTCATCGGTCATTCCTCCTAGGCATCAAGGCATTAAACAATAATGAGCTGTAATGTAAACTGTTTGCTGACACTCCATGTTACCTACAAAATTATTTACTAACTACCTTTCCAGAACGCATTGCCATTGTGCATATTCCATTATAATACACAAGAGCCATAAATATCTTGTAAATTATATCCATATAAACAGTGCTTAGTGATGCAATTTCTATCACATCATTCACTATAACTCGAAGTACTATAATAAATAATGCACCTCTGTGCCAAAATATGAAGCTATTAGAAGTCACCTCTGAGTTCCATGACTTGTATAAAAATGTTAATATGCTGGTGGAACTCCTTGTTGACTTATAATACCCTTATATTTTACAAGAGGGTACATTATTAACTATATCTTTCCATCACAATCTAGAGGACCATTAATGAGGCCCTCTCAGATGACTCTTGCCCTTCTGATATCATAGCAACAATACTTAACACTGCCCAGTCTTGGGATGTTTCCAACCATTTTTTCACTGAATAGGAAACTGTAGGATTAATAGATACGTTATTCTATTTTATATAAAAGCTTCTTTTAAAGCTGATAAACTGAGTGCACCCTTTATGCAGAGAAATAAATATGGCAGAGAAGGTGATGACTCTCAGAATCAGTCGTATATTTTGACTAGGTTCATTATAAAAGCTAAATGTTAACTTGAACAACAGTTCTTTTTAGTGTTATTTTACCCTTTTATTTTCGATTCCCCGGATAGCAAAATACACACAAATCACTAAATTTGTTCTGAGTGGCTTCATTAGGATCACTATGGAATCTGTAAAAGGGGCATGGGCCTGCGCTATGTGTGTACCGCACTATATATTTACCGACAAAGGAGGCTAGGAACAATGTTTTTGCCAATATTCTGGAAGAAAGCTGGAGGCAAGAAAAATTTTAAAAAGTTTATAATCCACTACAACCAAAGTACAATTTGCAAGAGGCACACCAGCAATCTGGGAGAAAATTCATTAACAATTATATACAACTAATGCAATTCTGTACAGCTGCATACACATAAAAACAGGTTGGACCCAGTTTGCTCCCTGCAGTTAAATAATAGTGTTGACATGAACTCATCCTAGTGAGCAACTGGTACACATACAAATGCTCCATATACATTTAAATACTAATTCTTTTCTGGAAGCATCTCTCTAGCAAAAGGCATACTTCGTATTAAATGGTATAAGGAACAAACATCACACATGTAGTAAGCTCATGTCCTACTGGCATTGTTGCTAATGGGAAGTTTATGGCTCACTGTACTCAAACACAGAATGACTTGAGCATTTTCAAGCAATGGCTGCTCCTGTGAACCACTGAGCACTTCTCTCTGCTGACAATGGAAAAAGATCATCAGTATTCCCTGGTGATGTCTGTGGCCTATGTTTAGCTAGCCATAAATAAACAAGCTTTTATGCACCTTTACAGCTGCTGGCCAAATAAAAATCCCAGCAGCCGCTGCAGATCACACGCAAGCTGAAGGTTTATTCACAAAAGCTGAGCCACAGCTGATGCAACTTGAAATGCACCCCTATAGTTTGTTCAAACTGCTTTAAGTTTCAATAACATTGAGCTGACAGAAGCCCAAGGAAAATAGGGGTATATGTACATACAAAGACACATGTTCAAGATGCAGGCCATTCTTACATGGGCCACATACACCTTGACAGAACAGCTGTAAACATTATGAAGGTGGCCAGCCCAACATATAGAAAACACCAATCTGCTTGAATGTCTTCATAGGACATTCACCCCATTTATTATGTAAGATGTACTGGACAGAAGAATATCTTATCATTGATGCCAAAGTGAAGATAGCGCCAATCCTAAAATGCAACATTTTTCTGTCTTGTAAATCTCTGTAAAATGATGGTCTCTTATATGGGCCACACAGTGGACAAACAAAATAGCAAAATAAAGGTACAATCACCTCTGTGTATGTAACCTAAATAACCAGTAAACCATATTATACCTGTGCTGCTTTTCTACTTGATGGCAGTTAAACACAAAGCAACACTGAAGCCTCAGTTTTTCTGCTGAAGCTTATTTGTGCCTAGTTCATACTAGCAGCATAACTACAAGGCACCGCCCCCCTTGCAAAACAATTCTTTGATGGCCCACTCTCCTGCTCCCCAACCCGGCCCCCCCACTCCCCACCCCGTTCATGTCCTTTGCTAAGTCTTAGGCAGGAGAGTAACAGATTTACAGAAACCAGACCCTATAGTCTGGGACCTTCCCTGTGACCGCAGGATCTGCTTCCTCTATAGTTACATCACTGGTTCATACTAATTTGGGTATCTTTTAAGCTGCAATAAATATGGATAGCGCCCACAATTTAAGCAAAAGCAACATTAACCTCCTACTTCAACAATGCATCTCCATGTAGAGGTTCTGTGGCTCTTCCCTTCTGATAGATATGTAGATATTTTAATGTATACCAAGCCATTTCATTTGAAATTGTTGATCTGAACCTCATCTTTTATGTCTGCAAATTAGCCAGTCACTATGCAATAAAGCAGCAAGTGCTAGGACTGAGGGGGGGGTTAATTCAGGGAGCTTACTAAAAAAAAAAATCATGGCACTGTTCAAGGAGCAAGTTGGCATTACTGTATATTGTCCAAGACATAGCAAACAGAAGGAAAACAATCCACGGGAATATGCAGCCTTTCATTAATATGATTAAAGGAATGTACATTTTAGGGTTATTACCATTGCACTCAAAAATTAAAATGCAACAGGAATCTGAGTTTGGGGTTGGTCAGAAACATCGCTATACCACTTTTCCAGCAGCACCTATATGCAGAACCACATTGCTATACATTTTCAGAGGGTGGGATAATTATTTTACTAACAGGAACAAGAAACAGGCCCCTCTTATGTCAGAAGGAATTTGAGTGCTGTCTCCCCTTGGTCAGGCTGTAGAAGAAAGGCTTTCTTTTTACAGTCACCACAGCAAAGCCTTTATCTCAACCAAAAAAAATAAGGTTAAAAAAAAAACAAAAACAATTTTCATCTTGCCAACCTGCCTGCAAGTCAGCCTTACAGGTAGGTGCTCTGATTTTGAATTAATTCACTAAATTTAGACTCACACTCCCCTATATGAGATTTCTTAAAGTAAACAATGTCTGGGATTTGCTACATAAAGCAAAACACTTTCATTTCTACAAGCTGGTGCTGTAGTGTCTCTACAAGCTTCAGAATTTCAGTAGTGTATACAAGGAAAACCATTTGGCGCTAGAGCCCTGTAGTGGGACAGAACAGAGACGTGGGTGGTTTAGGACTGTGGAACGATAATCATAACTGCTTTAAAATGCAGCAAGGATTTACCCCCCTTGTTGTGAGCAAGTGCTCTCTCTCCATCCTGTGCCTTCAAGCGATTACTTGTTATCCTTGCCATGTTGGGGAAGCTGAATGAGGAAGGTCTTATGTTCATGAGAAGCTTTGGACAGGGTGACTGACTCGCATACAAGCCCAGTAGATACCGCGACCAAGACATGCCAGAGCTAGGAGAAGCACAATTGCCCAGGAGGCATAGATGCCACCATATTTGTATGCCAAAGTCCACGTTCCCCCCTGAGAAATAGAATGAAATATTAGATTATGTGCATACACAATGAGACTGTACACAAGAAAACAACATTCATATTTAGGACAGTATCTCTTAATTCAAAAACAGACCCACTGAAGCTGCCTTCTGAGCTGGGGCATGATGGGGGCCTTGCTTTATACTAAGATTGTCAGATTGTTTGAAAAATGTTGGTGGGATGAAAATATTGCATTTAAATCAAATGCAACCTGTGTCCCTTCTAGCTCAATTCCCTAAAAGTTTTACATGATTACATAGCTCTACACTTGCACACATAGATTACATGGGGTTCACACTTTTAATGATACAAATATCATATATAAAATATCAAATATCAAAATATCACTCTGCTATCTAAATTTAATAAAGAGTTTGCCATTTCTGGGAGTTGATAGTTATTAACTATCATAACACATATAAAAGTGAATTCTTAACTAGAAATAATTAGTTTAAAAACAGTTTGTATTTATGCTTTAATGGAACTATTCTTGCAACAGTTTGGCTGAAAAAAAAAAAAAAAGATCCATTGCTTTTCGCCTTGATTTCTCCTTTTAGATACACAAATTACTTCCCCTACATTTAAGCATTATCTCTGTAATGCAGAAAAATTGCTTTGCCCATACAAGCAAGAAATGGAGAAACTTACAACAAGTCCTGCAGCAGCCAGAGCCAGCAAAACTCCTAACAAGAAACAACAGAAACATCTCTTTCGTGGATACCGCATTCCAATTGATGAACTGAAAAAGAAACAAATAAGATAAAATTTCCCATGGGCTAAACCAGTATGGCTCCAGGTAATCAACCTCCTTCTAGATACTTACACCTTACGGCAGTGTGGGCAGCGAGCTAAGGTTCGATCTGTAAATTCTGTCCACTAAGACAAAAAGAAAAAAATATTGTTTTAATGCAGATAATGGAAAATGTTTTAATCATTTAGAACTTATTTTAAACTTGCAAAATGGATTTAGGGTAGCTAAGAATGTATATGGAACATACAGAGGATATAGGACTATTAGCATTATCTACATGGAATTTAGCAATATAAGCAAAGGCTTTACAAACATGCCTTTATTTATGTGTAAACCTGTTTGATGTGACTAAACCTGCTAGCTGCAGTAAAGTCTTAAAGGAACAGTAACACCAAAAAATGAAAGTGTATAAAACTAACTAAAATATAATGTGCTGCTGCCCGGCACTTGTAAAAGTTGTGTGTTTACTTCAGAAAGTCTACTATAATTTATATAAATAAGCTGCTATGTAGCCATGGGGGCAGCCATTCAAAGGAGAAAAGGCACAGGCACATAGCAGATAACAGATAAAACACTATTGTATTCTACAGAACTTATCTGTTATCTGCTATGTAACCTGTGCCTTTTCTCCTTTTTTCCAGCTTGAATGGCTGCCCCCATGGCTACACAGCAGCTTATTATATAAATTATAGTAGTGTTACTGTAGCAAACACACCAGTTTTACCAGTGCAGGGCAACAGTGCATTATATTTTTATTACTTTAAAGCTCTTTTATTTTTTGGTGTTACTGTTCCTTTAACAATGGATTTCCATTGCCCTTTGTGATACTTCTGGTTACCCAAACAGCATTTCAGCAGAATCAACCAATAATAGAGGATCTGTCAGAAAAGTCATCTACTTTGGATGCTGTAAGGACATCTACAAAATAAGACAGGGCTTTCAATCTAGCTCCACTATCAGGGATACAAGTGTACGTATATAACCATTTATTGATCTAGTGAACAGATCTCAGGTAACAGAGGATGGACAAAGGAAAGTTGACACTAAATTAACTAAATTCAGAAATATATAAATGGCCACAGTACCAGAAAATTGTTCTTGCAATGTCCACAGATGACTCTCACACCAACTGGCTGTGGTTCCGGACTCAGAGGACCAGCGTGTACAGGACCAAGATTTATAATTCTCTTACTGTGAAAAAAAATGTAGCACACAGTCTTACCTATCAATATGCATTTATATGCCCAACCACCAAACAAAAATTTAACCTACTGAAAGAAATTGTCATTCTACAACAACTTTACAATATACACTTATTAAAAGCTCCAAGTGGTTGCAAAGGAATTTGACATTGGAAGCAAAATTGTCTGTATCTTGACTTTCATAAAGCTTCTTCCCTTTCCCATGCTCCTTGGTACCTACCAATAAGGTCTGGGGCAAGCTATCCTCTGGGAAGTCACTTTACAAATCAGAAGACAGTTGCAGGGGCAGCGAACATATTTCTTTCCTTGAGGGGCATTTTTTATTGGCTGCAAAAGACAAAAAAATTAAGCAAGCCATTTATGTCTCTGTGTCTCAATACATCATCTATCCTTTGCACAGTTAACTGTTCACTTGGTTTGCCTTACCGTAGCCTCATTGCAGACCCCACACTTAACCACATGTTGGTGCATTTTTCCTTCCACATTAATAAGTGACTGGCAGACTCTGCAAGTGATCATGGGTGCAGAGCCGCTTTCTGGACTTGTCAAAGGGGAGTATGGAGGAGGGTCTTCTCCTGCAATAACTGAACCATGAGCAGCTGGGAACTCTGGGAAACCTGCATTGGGGAAACAAAAGATTACAAAATAAACAGACGGAACATTCAAAGTAAAATGACAAAAGTAAAATTCTACAACCAAGTTGTATATAAAATAGAAAGCACTGGCCAAACAAGACATTGGAGGAACTTAGTACAAAAATGTATACAGCATTATGTTCCCCTATACAAAACAAAATCCATCTTTTAACCTGAAATGGCCACTAAAACTAACCAGGCCAATGCACAATGGTAATTTCCCCTCCAACATGTTCTTTTTACTCAGCTTTATACATACAATAAATATTGACATGAAATAACACAGAATGACTTTCTCTATCTTTATTTCCATCAGTAGTGGTCAAAGTTCACTGCAAGATAAGCATTTAAAAATATATTTCCGTATTCAGGCAGCCTTCAGTCAAAAGCCTCTTGCTTAAGGTGCCCTTAGTCTCAAAACTGTTTGTTGGGCTGGGCTTTGCTGGGACAAATGCAGCCCAGTGCTGACATAAAGATGGCACAAAGAATTTTGTACATTGTGGGGAAAAAAAAGTACTTTTCACATTGCACCTTGTTGCATGTACAGTACAGTGTCTCTGTCAGATCACTGCCAAGGACATGTTTTAGGAGGTTCAAAATTCAGATTTCATCACCCAAAAGCCCAGCTGTGAGCAGACAGTGGCACAGAGTGTTCCCTATGCCAAAGACCTCTAAGTGGCTTATCATTGCATTATTCACCTCTCTACAGAGTTGCTGAAAATAAAAGTTGCCTTTGGTAAGTTCCTGGTGACTGCTTTCCAACACTATGCTGTAAAGCCCAAGACTCTCAGCTCTATGCACGGTAGGATGCTAGCCACTCAGCAGCTAGGCAGACCTGACAGAGAACTGCAGTTAATATTGCCCTGTATGACTGACCTAGGTCCAAACGAATGAATTTACCAGATATCACCCACTTTAGGTGGGCATTTTGGGAGAAAAGTCCGCTCGTTTGGCGACCTCCCCAAATGAGTGGATCTCAACATGTATGGCCACCTTAAGATCTGTAACCCCTTAGCTACCTTCTTGGACCCCACACCTTAGGATCAGGTTAGTCCACAGAATAAGCTAAGTATTGGAGCCTGATGAGACTGTCTTTCTAAAGGTACACTCTGCAGGACACAACCTTTCATACATTACAAATAACATGTTTGGAAGGCAATTTACAGCCTTCTGTACCTACACCATATATGAACAGATGTATGCTACCTAATGAAAGTATATATCAGAAGTAGGCCATACAAGTTTCTATGCATGCTTGTAAAGCTCCTGGCTTCTGTTATATTGTTTAAAAAGTCAAAACTGCCATGCCACTGAGTAGAAACAGACAGAGGTCCTGCTTTGAATAGGTTTTAAGTAATGAATGTGTACTGGAAAGTTGCTCCGAATGGCATCTTTCATTTGACAAAATACAATTTTAATGTAATCACAAATACAACAGATACTTTATGAGTAAGAGAAACATCATTCCTAAACGAAAAAAAATGCCCTAGCAGCAGATATATTTCCTCTAGAACATGTAAATTATTTCTGTAAAACCACAGCACACAGCCAGGCTCAGCAGCCCGCTACTTCCGATAAAATGCTGATACATTATTATCTCTATTCAGTACACAGACACCTATGTAAGGCACATTTACTGCTCCTGTAGCCTTATGCCGGAGGTAATCAGCTTGAAAAAGGAACTAGAATGTTCTGAAAGCTTGCTATGATTATCTTAGTTAGCCAATAAAGGTATCACCTTTATACCACTTTTGTTATTTTTTATTTCAAAAGGGTTACCCTGTAGCCTTATACCCACATCCCCAGGCCTCCAATCACATTCCACACGCTGTAGCCCCGCCCCCAATAAGGCTGACTCGCCTGCTAAATATGTAATAAAGCTAAGTCAAACATAGGGCTCTGTCTCATGAATAAATGATCACTGGGCGGCGCACCCACCTTGCGGCTTGTTATTAGAGGTGGGGCCAGGGCCACCATACGGAGGAGCAGTAGGGAGCACAGTCCCCGGGGAAGGGGCCCCGGGACCCATCGCTGCTCCAATGCCTCCTCCATCACCAAGGTCCGACAGAAGCGGGGAGCGCTCTCCATCCGCCATATCCAGCGCTCCCGCTGAGCACCGGCGACTCCGATTCTTCTGCTGCTTTCTCCTGTCTGCTGACGCACCTCGCAGTGCGGCTGCGCTACAGGCATGCGCGGGATCCAAGCAAGCCGTACAGGCCGTTCTGAGCATGCGCGATGAGTCAGAATTGCTTACGCGTCATGTGATCCCTATGCTTGCCAACACTCCCCCCTCACGTGAATCGGCGAGTTTGTCGGGTTTCTTGGGAAGAAGCCATGTGATTCGTGAGGGAAGGGAAAACAATGACAGTATGTTAACCCACTCCCTGTATTCGTTCCCCATAAAGTAGCGCGTATAAACAGAAAATCACAGGGACTTCGCACAACTTGCTCTGAGAGTCCTTCATCAGCTTGACTTCATCATGAAATGGGTGGGAAGGTCCTACCTGGGAGGGGGATTAACCAAAACCCATTTATCAACAATGATTTTTTTTTTTTTAATAATTATCGCTCAGAAAAGGCAGGTTCATAGTTTTAATTTGTAGCTTTGTGGGGGTAGTTCACCATTAATGTTATTTGCATGAACTGTCTGGAAATTCATTTAAACAGGTAGTTCATCTTTAAATTGTCTTTATTATGTTATAGAATGTATTTTTCTTAGTCACATTTCAGTTGGTCAATTTTTAATATATTTTTTAATTATTTGCCTTCCTCTTCTGCTTCTTACCAGCTTGCAATTTCAAATGCTATCTAGTTGTTAAGGGTCACTGGAATAAAAAACCCAGTTGCTCTACAAACTACAAATTTGTTAATGTATGTGCTGTGTCCTCACCCCTGTCTGCCTCAGTGTGGTCCTCGGCCCCAGCGCTCTACCACGTGACACTGCCCAACACTAATGATGCTGCGTCGGCCAGTGGACGCGGTGACATGATGCACCGGGGCCGAGGACCACACTGAGGCAGACATGTAGTAGCCAGGGGTAAGGATGCAGCGAGGGCCGGGTAAATGACCTTGGGGGGCCACATCAGGCATGTGGGCTGTAGTTTGAGGACCCCTGCTGAATATGATTCATCTGTATATTTCAGCCCTTTACTATTCATCTTATAGTCTCTCAGCCAAACCTCTCCCTGGTTTCTATAAAAAAAAACTGAACAACAATAACCAGATAATTCCCAGCTGGAGAACTCCTTAATATCAAGTTAAATAATTCAAAAACAAAAAATATTCAAAGAGTAAATTTAAAATACACCTTTAAACGTAAAAGAAAAAAGTTTGGCCCATGGTTCTGTATTTTTTTTGGGGGGGGATGCAAATACGCATTTTGTATGAGAAACTGTACCATGATGATGACCTCATCTGCACATGTATAAGCTCCTTGACCAGTCCTGAATAATATAAAGTTTTGCTTCCATAATGGCATGACTAGCTGGTCTGTTAGTGATGAGCTTTACTGTGACATATATACCAATTTGGGCCCATGGTTTTCTGATTCACAAAAATATTGTTTAACAAGCAGATTTTTATTAGATGGCAAGCCCACCTTCTTATATTGCTGTTCCTCCCCTGTTTAGGCCCATGTCCTTGTGCATTTTGAGACCGCTGGTTCCCCCTGCCTAGGAATTTGAGAAAGGGTGCCTTTGACACTGAACAGAGCCTACAGTGAGAACAATGAAATGTTTTCTAGTAATCTTTCTCCTTGCTTCTTCATAACATCACTCTATGCTGTGGAAAGGGAAGGTGCATTTATATAACAAAAAAATTCACTTTTACCCTTTCAGTGACTGTCGATTTGCCATGATAAGGAGCAACTGCAGTTCAACACTGTTGCTCCTCTTCACTTCCTCATCTTCCAGTGCCCTATACACTGGCTGACTGGTGCATCAGAAGAAGGAATTTTCAAAATATGTCCAATCTTCTGCAATTTTATAGGATCACAAGATGATCTGTCAAAATTGCCCTCCAACCTGGCACACGTGATTAGATGGATGAGCAGTACGAACAAAATAAATTGCACTGCCTGCTCAAATCTAAATCTATGGCCTTTTAAAGAGGGTGTTAACTTTTTAGCATGATGTACAGAGTAATATTCTGAGACAATTTGCAGATGGTCTTCTTTTTTTATTATTTGGTTTTTTTTTTCAATTATTTCACAGCTCTTCAGTCCGGAATTTCAGCAGTCATCTAGTTGCTAGGATTCAAATTACCCTAGCAGCCACTGGTTTGAATGAGAGACTGATATATAAATAGTAGAGAACCCAAAAAAAAAGAGAGAATAAAATTGTAGCCTTTAGAGAGCAATAGTTTTTTTGGCTGCTGAGGTCAGTGACCCTCATTTAAAATTTGAAAAGATGTACAAGAGGAACATAAATAATTAAAAAAATAAATAAATAATGAAGACCAATTGAAAAGTTGCTTCGAATGGGCCATCCTATAACATACCAAGTTAAAGTTGTATCAGAGCACACACTCGATTATTATTTATAAAAAAAAAAAAAAACAGGCCATTTATATTTTTCTTGGAGTTGCAAGGTGATTCCAAAATTCTTTATGTGATGTCACTATAACATTTATTACTTTCTTATTTATGACAAACTGCATAACTGATAAATCAGTATTGTAAGCATTATGGAGTAGAAAATTGAATTATACTGGACGGAGACCTCAGGTAATACAAGTGATATAATATGAAATTAAATATCTGTTATATTGATGCTGTTTTCATGCATCATAGTGTAAGAACCTTAAAATGATCATAAAACAATTTGCCAGAGTGGCCACTAACTAACTCTTTTCCCAATATCCTCACTCTTTACACTATCACTGTTCCCTACCCACCATTTTGTATAAGGGCAACACAATATTATTATAGCCTGTTAATTCTGTGCAAGTACCATCAGGGATCCACTGTCTGAGTGTGCTAAACAGACAATTCCCATTAAAATTCAATATTTGTATCTGTATTTAATTTGTTGGTTTACCTCGTGCTTGGGTAAATAAGACTAGAATAGGTTAATCTACTGTATAAGAGTTTGGATGCTCAATTAAAAAAAAAATCAGAAAATGTTTTTAAAGCACTGTGCACTAGCAGGATCCAACATGGCCACACTTAACAGAACAAGCAATAAAGAATTGAGCACGTAAAGTACTTATCATCTCTGAAGTATTCAGTAAACATGCAGCAAATGAAAACATTTAGGGCCTTCTTGCCAATCAGATCAGTGCTAACCTGTAATTCTGTTATAAGCTGCATGTTCAATGAATAAAGAAGAGGTACTTGATACCTGGTAAGTATTATTTTATTTCTGTGTTAACAGACTTGTTTATGTAAAAGGATTTGACTTACAGTGGTAGTTTTTTTCTTAGGGCAGTGGCACACAAGGCACTTTCTTAGTTTTTTCTTGCTGCGTTTTTACGTGTTAAAAATACAGCAACTACAACCATTCCCAATTTGTATTTTTTTTTTTTTTTTGCATTTCCTATTGTTAGCAATATTATTTGGAAAAAATGGTGGATAACCTCACAAAAATAATCTTGGGGCAGATTTTTCAAAATGTGAGATTAGAGCTCACTACAGAAAACTCACCCACTTTCTATTTATTCCTATGGGATTTTTAGGGCTCTGGTACACGGGGAGATTAGTCGCCCGCGGCAAAACTCCCTGCTCGCGGGCGACTAATCTCTCCGAGTTGCCTTCCCCCTGCCATCCCACCGGCGAACATGTAAGTCGCCGGCGGGATGGCAGACGCGGCGGCGCGATTTCGCGCAAATCGCCGAAAAAGACTCGCGAGGCTTTTTCGGCGATTTCCCGAAATCGCCCCGCCGCGTCTGCCATCCCGCCGGCAACTTACATGTTCGCCGGTGGGATGGCAGGGGGAAGGCAACTCGGGGAGATTAGTCGCCCGCGAGCAGGGAGTTTTGCCGCGGGCGACTAATCTCCCCGTGTACCAGAGCCCTTAGAAGCGTAGTTATCAAATGGTGATCTCTAACTTTCACCCACTGATAAATATATTTTTATAAACCCCATAGGAAAGAATTGAATGTGGGAGAATTAAACAGTTAGTTGCCAATATTATAATAAGTGATGAGAAAATCAAAAATAAAAAGGAGAAAAACAGAAAAAATTAGAATTCTTTACAACCACAATTGAATGTTATGACTAGAATGCAAAACTTTCAGAATGATTTTCTCTCTTGCTGGTTTTATCACAGTCTCTCCGCTGTGTATGAACCAAGTCCAACTTCCCAAATTTAACTAGTGCCAAATGCTAGAGAAAAAACTTTCTATAGTGTAGTATTGTATATATGTAGTACCCCGTGCAGTATAAACTTTATAGATCGTAAAAGGATTAGTCTCATATAAAGAAGGATCCATGTGCTATGGATTAACAGACCACTTTCTTGTGGTTATAACCTTCACCACAAATATCACAAATCTTGATTTATATATTTTATGTAAGCTTATCCTGACTAAAAGCAAGCAATGGGTATATTGTGCAAACTATTGTGATGAATCCTTTTTACAATACAAGGTGCATATGCAGCCGTTGTTTAATATCATGTTGTGTGACAACTCTCAGCAAGTACATCTGCACTCCTCGTTGTTCAAATAACACAGAGCTAAATGCCAAAGCACCCAGGTAGAGAGGGTGCCCAGTGCACATACATAAGGGGTGATACGGTTGTTATTCATTTTTTCAAGATGTGGATTGGTGGAATTTTTTAAATTGATTTTAGTAAAATGTGGGGTGGCAACATTCACAAAACAGCACATTAACTCTAGTTACTGAGAGCAAAACATAAACTCTAACTGCTCTTTAAAGGTCATTTCTGCAGCTGATAGAACATATATCATAAGTGCTTTGAGAGTAACTGATACTTTTTATCTCTCTGGGTCAGAGATGTGTATTATTATTATTATTTTTTTATTATTATTTAATAATACATTTCTTGTCACAATTAGGGGCACATTCATGAAAACAAGAGTTCGAATCCCGAATGGGATAAATTCGGATTGCATACAATAATTTCTTAAGATCACAAATATCACGAATATGCTTACGAAAAAATCGTATTAGTCATGTTAATATCGTATTGGCGATCAGAAAGTCGCAAAATTTTCGTATCCGAATGATCGTAAAATGCAGGAAAACCTTTCCGACTTTGATCCTTCTGTGCATGATTTTGGAAGCCTCCCATAGGAATCAATGGCACTCTGCAGCTCCAACCTGGCCCAAGGAAAGTCTCCCATAGGGCTCAATGGCACTCTGCAGCTCCAACCTGGCCCAAGGAAAGTCTCCCATAGGGCTCAATGGCACTCTGCAGCTCCAACCTGGCCCAAGGAAAGTCACAATAACGAAGCTTGAATGTACTCGGCGCAACAATACGATTTTGTTGCACAAATTTTGTAGCAAATTACGAAAAAATAGCGAAAAATACGCCAAACGAATGCTCCGAGTGTTGGTGGATTAGTAAATCCCCCCCCCTAGTGTTGGCATGTGTACCTGAAAAATGCATGGCTGCACATAGGCAAGTGATGTGGCTGGTACTTTACAGGTCGAGGCATAATTCACACTTTAACAGTGGTAGATTTGTTTTCTCCTTCATTCTTGGAGTGATGAATTGCTGGGGGGACAAAATATTATGTCTCCCCATGTGCCAGTATCCTAAAAGAAGAATGTGGGGTTGGAGCAGGATGTGGCAATAAATATTGCACTTAGGAAGTGGCTGCAGCTGATGTGTATTATGTAGGAATGCTAGGCAAGGGTGGCCATAATCTGGCCAATATAAGATACCAACTAGGTTCTTTAGGCTGAGTTGACAGTTTAGTGGGGGGCATATTGACCTGTTGATTAGGTCCTGATGGGTCTACATTGACCTGCATTATAATTTGATTATATGCTTATATGTAGGGTGCCACCTTTGTTGGGTTATAAACCCGAGCAGAGGGGGCATGTGGTACCGTCATCACTTTGATGAAGTGATCATACCAGGGGCACAGTTATTGGATCCACTGATTTCAGAGGGTTTCTACTCATTTTTATTAATGATGAAAACGAGGCAGAAGGTTTCGACCCAGGCTGCCCCTTGAAATACTAGGTTTTGGCCAAACTGGGAAAAGCTCTTATGGGATAAGGCAGTGCTGTCCAACTGGCGGCCTGCGGGCCGCATGCGGCCCACGACCCCCCTCTGTGTGGCCCCCCACCTGTCTGGCTGCTTTGATGGCTTACTCTTGTGGAAGCTTTATATGGTATCAGTACTGTGATTAACTGGCCCCCTGCATGGTTCACACCTCAGATTCAGGCTCCCCCCTGTACTGTTCACACCTTTCAATCTCTGCATTGTTCACCCCCTGCAGAGTTCACATCTCAGGCTCAGGCTGTAATCAACCCCATTGTTCCCCTGTTCACACCTCAGTAGGAGCAGTAGAAACCCACAAATAATCCCTGCTCACTACAAAAAGAACATATACTGTGGTGGTACTGCAATTGTTCCATACACAAAGGCAGGGTAGGGCAAGCAGAGTATGGCACACACAGGCAGGGTAGGGCAGGCAGAGTATGGCACACACAGGCAGGGTAGGGCAAGCAGAGTATGGCACACACAGGCAGCATAGGGCAGGCAGAGTATGGCACACACAGGCAGGGTATGGCAGGCAGAGTATGGCACGCACAGGCAGTGTAGGGCAGGCAGAGTATGGCACACACAGGCCAAGTATTGCACAAACCAGCCAAGAATGGCACACACAGTCAAAGTATGGCACACACAGGCAGAGTATGGCAGGTTTTTGCTGTACTACAACCATTAATATGGGTATGGTCATGTGATAACACGGGTGTGGTTTCAAGTGGGTGCGGTTTCAGAAAAGGGAGTAGCTTTCATTTTCGGCCCTCCACCACGTAGGTCGGAAAAATTCCGGCCCTCGGTACCACAGAAGTTGGACAGCACTGGGATAAGGCATTGTTAGCAAACAGTATATGTAATCTCTTTATTGCCTGGTTATAATGAATTACTTTACTTAGTACTTTAAATATTTGGGTAGAGACTCTGGTGGTGGCGGGTACTGCAAGTAAGCACCAAGAAAATAAAGTAGAAGCTGCAAGCAGAGAAAATATAAATTGTGCGTATGGACGCCAGTAGCAACACGTGTAACTAGCACCGTACAATTGTACCAGCCTCTGCCCCCTTTCTTCTCAGTCACAAGTTCTACCTCCCTTCCCTAGGTCGGTACGTACAGCGTCACTGAGGTTACGTAAGCGTGAATGTGACGTTAGGTTCTCGCGAGATTAGACTTTGGAAGTCTGATTAGCTCTGGGACTGGAGTCGAGGAAGTGAACGGTAATGGTGTTGCGGGACAATTAAATAGCTATCCGGGACTGTTGGGCGGTATGTAGTAGTGCCCTACAAATGCATTCTTGAAGATACCGGTTGAATATATATATATATTTATTACTCACACGGCATTGTGCATAAACATCACTGTTGTGCAAATTTTCTTTTTTTTTTAAAAAAGAACTGCATTGCTTCATATTAAGCGTTGGGGATATAATTTCTGTCTTTTAGAGACATGTGTTGGTATCACTTTAAAGGGGAACTATGCCTTGTTTATAAGTTGAGCTTACATTCCACGGTTTCTTTCATTATAAACAAAGAGTATTTTTGGGGGCGGAGTGGAGAGGGAGATGTGTAATTCGTATTACATGGGACTGGCCCATCCAACAGTGTCTTTAGTGGTCATAGAGTATTTGTCTCATATAAGCAAATCCATTTTAATTAAATTGTGTCCTGTGTTACATTGTTAAGTTGCAGCGCTACATACAGTGCTAAAATATGTTAGGGCTGTTCTTTTCAAGGGAGACATTTATGAATGCAAATAGTCCCAGGGTTCTAGATACGTTCTAACAATAATATACCTCTGTTACCATAATTGTATGGTATAACTCTCCAGTGCATTTCTGCCCCAGCTTTTGTGAGGCTTCCTTTGGTGTTTAATTGTCTTTATATATTAAACCTGTCAGTACAGATACAAATGACTGACTATTACAGAGAAAAAGTAAATCTGTCAAAACTAAAGTATTGCTCGTTAAGTAGACACAAAGAGAAATGGCACTTCTCTATTTCCGTATACTGATGCTAAATCTGTGTTACACTGGAATGATCTGTTGCAAAAATATATTTGACATGAGAAAAAAGTGAAAAAATAATTTTAAAGCAGGGCTTGTCATTTGTGACCTTTCTCTTGTTTTCCCTAGGGTGCAGCAATGGCAACCCCCTCAAACCTAGTAGCTAACCGTGGCAGGCGCTTCAAGTGGGCCATTGAATTTGGAAGTGGTGGAAGCAGGTAAATTGAACAGGTTTTTATAAAGGTTTTCTAATTTATACTCGGCTAATTTAATTAGTGAATTCAGCCTTTTACCCTTTCTGTGCATTTCGATGTTCTGTTTCTGTTGCTGTTTGTACATTATTGGGGATTATTTGAGCATTTCTTCATTCAATTGTTATGCATTCAGTTTCAGTGAACTAGAAACATGAAACATAAAAACAATCATTGGCATTTGCTAGAGTTGGCTATTCAGTCACATACAATTAAATTATTCATACATATTATTGGGCCTCATGTTTAAGCAATCATTTTATTCAACTTTAACCACAAAAGAAGTATTGTAAAATGCTGACATCAGGCTAAACCTTATATGGTTGTCCAAATTATTAATGGATGGTCATATTTCATGGCCTATTGTCCATCTTTTGATTTCAGTTTATTGGGAAAAGTATTGGTTGTATAGGCTGATCCCCTTGCACCGTTGGCTGGTAATTAGGGGTTGCAGTCTCTAAGACACACATTATAAAAGACATAACATCACTAAATTGCTGCATCTGAATCTTTAGTATTCTTACAAAACACAACTAAACCCTTACATTTATATGACTTTTGGGCCCTGACTAACTGATATATTTTTTTGAGATGTAAACAAATCTTTTTGTGAAGCTACAGATATAGTGCATCTTTAGCTAATACTGTAGTTTGGCCTGCTTCCTGCTGGACAACTCTGCTAAAATACAAAAAAAATGCAAAATGGCTTGTGGAAGAACAGCAAGGCTCTTTCAAATACACTGGTAATAGTACTAGAGTGTCCAATGTGTAGAAACATATAAAACAATGTGTTTTTTTCATATAGGTTGTATTGTGACATTACTAGAAACGGTACAACATACCTCCTTTTATCACGCATGCTCTGAGGCTTTTAATTTTCTTAGTAAGCAAACATCATCTATGCATGACATTTAAGCTTGAAGGTGCTATATGGTATTAATGAACAAAATAATGAAGGCCGAACATTGCTAGGTATGAGGAGTACCTCAACAGTATTGTTAATTCAAATGCCTGGGTCTCACAAAATCATCTTTTCTGTTTGTCTAGGGGTCGTGGTGAAAGAGGGGGATTGCAAGACAGCATGTATCCTGTAGGCTATTCAGACAAACAGGTTCCAGACACTAGTGTGCAAGAGTCTGACCACATCCTGGTGGAAAAGGTAAAAATGAAACTACCTTTACTATAGATAGGTTGGTTAAAGTTGGAAAGTGACAGTGCTCCTTAAACATTAACTTGTCACTTGGCAAATTATATCACTGCCAAGACTCTGCCTCTATATAATACTCACTGAGGCTTATATAATGTATATAGTATCATTTTGTGAGTCTAAGGTCTTATTATTAGAGGTACATTGAACAGTACATTTGGTTGTTTTGTGCTGTCAGCCATGTAGGGTATTATTGATATTCTTTCAGCACAAATTGATACTCTTACCAGGACAAATTGATAACATACAGTGTATAAAGACTGATTTTTTTTTTTGGCATAATAAAACAGTTGCAGAAAACAGTCTGGAGTAATTTCTAAATTGCAGAGTACCCAATGTTCCCAACAGACAATGACTGAGGGAACAGATGTTTGGAAGGGCCAGCGTTTCATCCACGTAAAAAAAAAGCTTGACAGGTTTTTGTTGCTCGACAACAAGCCAAGGTGATCAGATACATGAACCACATGTAAATTTGTGAACTTAGGTGTGGTTTAAGTAACTGATTGCTTGAGTCAGGCTCCATAGTGTATTGCATATAATTGGTAATAACTTTTGTAATAATTTTGCTGTTTAGGCATTCTTCAAAATAGTGTATGCAGAATCTGAATAGCAGTAAATAGAAGTTTTAATGTGCAAGCAGATATGTTTTGCGTGCTTACCCCTTTTTACATGGTTCAGACAACTGTAGAAGGAGCAGCTATTTAGAAAAACTGTTTTATAACTCAGAGATGATAAAACATGGTTTCTTTTTTGCAAGCACCTTAACTCTTGCCTGGAACACATACTAATGTTCTGGCACTAAGAGCTGCACTATAGCCACTGCTTAGAATGACCCCCCTCTCCTTATAAATACTAGGAACCCCAAGAAGGCAAGTGATTACAACCCTTGAGACATTAAAGCACTAGTTTGAGGAAGAATCCTTATTCTTGATGTGCCCTAAGACCTTTACAATTTTAAAATAATAATTTATGGCTTTATTGACCAGAACTACAGTTATTACAGTCTAGTAATGCTTTCTGGGGTGTATGTTACTTCTAGGGTTACAATACTATTTTTTTTATTGAATTGTTTGCTTCTCTAGTACATTACACCAATGTGGGATGTTCTGTTGGCAAAATCTTTTTTTATATAGTCTGTTTCTAAAATATCTAGAAACGTCACACCTTCCTAGTTCTTTATTGCAAGTTTAGGTACATTGCAACCAGTTAGAAAAAGAGAGAACATTAAATGTATCTAAATAACAGAGTATATGTATACATCTGTTTTCTTTTACAGCGATGCTGGGACATTGCTTTGGGGCCACTTAAACAGATTCCCATGAACCTGTTTATCATGTACATGGCAGGAAATACAATCTCCATTTTTCCTATCATGATGGTTTGTATGATGGCATGGAGGCCAATCCAGGCACTACTTGCAACACCAGCCAGTAAGTTATCATTCTTCCACTTTTAGGGGTTTTTTTGCCTATTTTGCTTATCCCTATAGTAACTGCATTTATACAGTAGTGGGCAGGCCAGAGTACTGACCTTCGACTTTGTAAAGGCTTGCAAAATAGTTAGAGGGGTAGTTCACATATAAGTTAACTTTTAATATGTTATTTAATGGCCAATTCTAATCAACTTTTCAGTTGGTCTGTATTTTTTTATCTTTTATAGTTTATTTGTCCCTTCTTTTGCCTCTTTCCAGCTTTCAAATGGGGGTCAGTGACCCCCACAGGCAAAAAACTATTTCTTGTGAAGCCACAATTTTATTGTTATTGTTACTTTTTAGTACTTATCTTTTTATTCAGCCCCTCTACTATTTATATATCAGTCACTCTCTCAAACCACTCCCTGGTTTCTAAGGTAAATTGGACCTTAGCAACCAGATAGCTGCTGAAATTCCAAACTGGAGAGCTGTAGAATAAAAATTAAAATAATTGCAAATTGTCTCAGAATAGCTCTCTCTACATTTTAAGTGTTAACTCACTTAACTGAGTAAAGGTGGCCATACACGTTAAGATCCGCTCGCTTGGCAAGGGCCAAACAATCGAATTAGAACGCCGGTAATAGGCGCAGTCGGTTCGGGGACCGCATCAAGAAGCCGATGCAGTCCCCGTTCTGAATCAATTTTTTAACCTGCCCGATCGATATCTGGCCAGATGTCGGTCGGGCAGGCCCGTCGTTTGTGCCCCTACACGGGAAGATAAGCTACCGAATTGGTCTAAGGGACCGATATCGGCAGCTAGAATTGGCCCGTGTATGGTCACCTTAACTCCAAGGGCAGGTTCTGGGCTGCCGGGGCCCACCGGTATTTTACGATGGGGATGTTTCATCTGTAGTGATCAATGGAAGAATAAATCAAATGAGGATTTGGCAGAGGGTACAGCTGCACTGTAAATGTACCTGTAGATTCATTATTCCTAGACATGTATCACTCTGTATGTTTTATTATTTATTGGTTGTTTGTGTCGTCTTCTTATTTAGCTTTTAAGCTTTTGGAAAGTTCTGGTCAACGTTTCCTCCAGGGTTTGGTGTATCTGATTGGGAACCTCTTAGGTTTGGCATTAGCTGTCTACAAGTGTCAATCAATGGGCCTTTTGCCAACACATGCATCTGATTGGTTAGCCTTTATTGAACCACCAGAGGTGAGTTTTGATGAGAGAAAAGCTTGTAAATTCTCAGTCATTCTACTAAGTGACAATCTTCCTACTGTCGTGTAATTATTTAAACATTACATTATTGTTTTGCCCATTCTGGGTATAATGCATCTTTTTAGTGCAGATAAAGATAAAAACAATGTTTGTTTTGCAGAGAATGGAGTATACAGGAGGAGGACTCCTACTGTGATGGAGTGAAACGTACAACAAGTTGAAACAAAATAACCCTACTGCTGTAAATCCCACTGTTGTCTATTAATAAATTATTATACCTCCCAAAGCTGCCATTTCTTGTTGGACATTCATATAACATAACTGACACATCTGAATTCTTAAAAAACTTTATTCGTTTTTATTTTGAACCCATCCTCCACAAGAAACAGGGTACACAGACATGAACATGAAAGATTTTATTGCCAGCCATAGAACAGGCTAGACAGAAGGCAGCTGCTCTATAGTGCAGCTATTGCTAGTTTCAATACTTTTGGTACCTACTCTATCCAGCAATACAACAAAGAAATCGAGACAGCAGTCATAGAGTGAACAAACACATAGCATGATGCACTGCACAATAAATTAAAACCTGCTCATTTAGCATGTTGCATAAAAAAACATGTAGTGCAAATTTAAATAAAACTAGTGGGTTTTCCCATCCCTTCTGAATATGAAACTGCAATGAATAAAGTTAAGTTACTGCTACTCATGCTAAGTCCATGAGTCCACATCTTTCAAAGTACAATTCTCTGGGCCAAACAAAGATTTTGGTGTAGTAGTCTCGACCAGTAATGCTGTCTGAGGAATTTCCTTATACACAGTTCTAATCATGACAGCATACATTTAAAAAAAAAAAAAAAAGGCTAAGCTTTTACAGGAATGTCATTAGAACACCCAAGGTTTTTGTGGCCGATGTGGTAGATCATTTTTGGTGTTCACTGGGTTATAAAGAGATCTGATAAAGCTGAGTTGTCCAGTCACAATATGCACAAACGCGTGAATTCCCTTAAGCTAGTATTTAGAATCACTTAACTTGCTTAGCATGTACTAGCTCTTTGATCCCATTTGGAACATCTGGATCACGAAAAATGAACTGAGCTATATGCGTACAGTAACTTTGCATATTACTAATGAAGAAGGTGCTAATCTGTTTGTACAAAGATATGTCTTAAATAATCTGGATATCTTCAGCTGAGTAGTACATTAAGCATTACAAATTGAAAAGGCAGGAGCACTGCTGCATAGAGATGAATATTGTCACTGGGTGAGAGCTAGAAGTCTTTTTCCGTATTTTCCAGCCAGAGGTGTTTGGGATAGATTCTTTGGACAGCAAATGCATTCATGGCACTCCCCTTTGGCATTAAACGGTATTTTGGTGACTCCCTTATGAAAACTACAATTTACGGGAAAAGATCTTTAATGCCAACACTTCTGAGAATTTTCACCTTGTTCCATTCAAGGGAGTGGAATAATTTGGCATTAACAAAAGTTCCATCTTTCCACTCTCTCTCAGGTTGGTTCCTGGTTTCCACAATGCCAACCTAAGAAATGCACTGTGCACACCTATGAGTAAATGGTGATCACCTCTGTTCCACCTCCTCTCACTAACAGCACGTGTTCCAAGCCCTCAGTAAGCACCTCTAGAAACTCCATATCTGCAGGAAGGTGTTAAGGACATATAGTTTAATACATAATAAAACAATGACAGCATTAACCATTAAAAATCTCAACTATTCTGCTTAGAACTGAGTGATTCTTTGGGAGACTAAGGAGTATATTTATCATGCTGTGTAAGTGGAGTGAAACCAATGATGTTGCTCATAGCAGCCAATCAGATGCTTTGCTTTGGTTTTCTAACTGTTGAAATCTAATTGCTGATTGGTTGCCCTGGGCAACATCACCGGTAATGCTTCACTCCACTTTTTACACAGCATGGTAAATATACCCCCTAATTGTAGAGTTTGGAATTTCTGTTCATTTCCAGTTCTTGTACTCATAATGCTTATGACTACATTTTTTAAATTAATGTCACCATTTATAAAGGATACAATTCTCATCACCCTGAGGGTTACGAGGGGGTCCTGGCATGTTGAGCAAAACCAATTTGGCATCATGGGATTTATTAACAATGACTTCATTAAGTTTCACAGCTGTGTGCATACGCCGAACATTCGACTGGTCCCTAGAAAGCAGAAAATACAAGCTTTATTAGATTTAAAAAGAAAAAGCATAAGTTTTGTGAAGAGAACATATGTCGAGCAACATATCTGGTAAAGCAGATGTTTGATCAAATGCTACCCTTTAAAATGGTGAGTGTACCCCACTTGCATGAGCTTAATGAATAGGACTTGTGCTAAATGTACTTTTTGCCTGTTTTTTTTTTTAGGCAATATGTTTTTGTAATTTATGGCACTAATCAAGAAAATGGAAAAAAATGTCACTTTAGCACTTCCTGGTTCTGCCAAACAGAAGAGTAGCTGATAAAAATAATTAACAGTCTACTGAGAATACCTCTGATAATGAGCTTGTCAAAGGCTGAAGAGTAAAGGGGAGGGGATTTATTCAAAGGGAGAAAAGAAGCTCTGAACAAATTATACTGCTCATAATTATCCTGCTTATCAGTAAGTTCAGTTAAAAAAGAAATTGGGAGAATATGAATGTACCTTAGAATAGGTAAAATGCATTTATTGTGCTCATTTTTAGCAAAGGTGTTTTAGGTGTGTTTTGTCCCTTAAAATGTCTTGCAACTTCATTAAGCTTGCCTATATCACAATGCGTATAAAAAATGAAGACCTCGCACTACAGTTCAAACTCCAGGGTGCACAGTATGTATGTATTGGGATAAAGTTAATAGTGTTAATGACACAAAAAGAAACTGGCACACCTGCTTGAAATAAAATGTAACCTTTATTTCTCTTAAATAAAAAATAACGTGTCTTTAACACTATTAACTTTATGCCTATATCACAAATGATTTCCCAGGGTCACCTATTAGTCTGCACCTATACATATATATTAAAGTATTCACTACCTTGAAAGTCTTTTTTTTTTGTCATAGAACATGGAATTATAGCCAATTTAATTTTGACTTTCTGACAATGACATGTCAAAGCGAAATCAGATCACTGCAAAGTGATTTCAATGAATTTTAAAAAAATTACCGATTGCTTCATGTACACCCCTTTAATATGGCACACCTAGATTATTACTGGTGCAGCAATATATTTTGCAAGGTTAAATAATTAGTTAAATGGCGATCACCTGTGTTTAGTTAAGGGGTTTCACATGATTGTAGTATTAACATATGTGTATCTGGAAAGCCCATAAAGATAAAACAATCATCCAAGTAACTTTAAAAGGTGACTGAAAAAAGCACAAGTCAGGGGGATTGATACAAGAAAATCTCCAGTGCACTAAATAGACAAAAGGAGGCCATTCACCCAAAGTGAGTGACTGTGCAAGAGAAGGCTAGTAAGAGAGGCTTATGACAACTGTGAAAGAGTCACAAGCTTCAGTGGCTGAGATTGAGACTAGGAATATAACAGCAGTTCTTGAGCCTGATGACGAATTTGATTTATAGGACCATGGAACTATAGTCCAGTTGACTTGACAGTCCCCCTATGTGTATCAACTGTGATTCCATGCTCTATGACAATAAACCATACTTACGAATACTTTTGACAGGCACTGTAAAACCTGTTCTAATATTTAATGTAGATTCGACTGTATCTGGAAAAGTAACACTTTTGCTCAGAAAATGTAGTTTGTAAATTCTAGCAAGACAAAGCAGGTTTTTGAAGGATGTTGCAAATTGAAATTCAGTAACAGATTTAAAATCACAAACTGCAGATTTTGGTGTACAATCACTTTACATTCTACTTAGTATATGGTGTGCAGGACTCATCTACAGCCTGACATTCGCCAAGCATAAGTCTTGTTTAAAAACAAGTGCAGTAAGGCACACTCTGGCACTGAAAAGTGGAAAAGTCTTTGGAAGGACATTAGGAAGTATTATAAGAAATAGTCTTTAGTAACATGGGAGCATTTACAGTCTAATCTTCTTAAGAGAGTTAGGGGATATGCAGACCAGATGGGCTTGTAGGTTTTTATCTGCCGCCATATACTAAGTTACTAATTAGGCAATGGCTGAAAGAGGATTAGAATAAAGCAGGGTGGGGGTCAGTGAAGGAAAAACTGAAAAGAAGGTGGAGAATTTAGTTGACAGTTAATTCTTCAATACTGCGGAATATGCTGGCCCTTTAAAATGGTTATTAAAGGCTATCTCCACCCAAAACCTACAATTGAAAACAGAAGCAGAAGTGAAGAGTATATAACCATAGACAAGTACAGACTTTTGAAACAATTTAGCAGAAGCCAGCTAATTAACAGACCTGAATGTCTGCTAAAGAGTTTTAAGAGAACAGAAAGGAGTGATTCCAATGCTGCTTCAAATTACAAAACCAGTGTTTGAAAAATCGAATTTGCCCACACGTTCCCAAGAGGAAATCTCGCTGAACTTTGCAGGCAATCAGGAATGATACCACATGTTCCACTCCTCAATGGGAGGATCCATCTGTCATAATGTAAAGGGTGAGTAATATACAAATATGAAAAAATCTTAATGAATATCTAACTATTATGTCCCCTAATAGTGGACATTGTTAAATACTACTACAGAAATAATCAGTGACCGCTGTTTGCCAAAGGCCAGACCTTTTTCTTGTTCAGACTCTTTCAAGGAAAAGTAAAGGTAGGGGAAACATTGATAAATCCCTGTGTGCCAGTACCCACATAAAATTGTGACTTTGTCTTTAGAGATTTTAATTGGTTAACAAGATGTTATACTGATGCAAATAAATCATTTGTATTTTTTGAAATTGAAGGCATATGGCTCAAGGAACATTTTCTGGCATTTTGACACAGTAGCTTTAGAAATTTGTACCAGGGCAAAATGGATAGCATAGCTGGGACAGAAGCAGATAATTTCTTTAAAGATCTGTCAGAAAAATGGCAGAAAACGGCATCATAGTAAGTTTTTAAAAGGGCACCTTATGGAAGTGACTGACAAGTAATCCTGCTCAATGACAGATTGCTGCATGTAACTGTACAGCAGTGGCCCAGATATATATTATATATGAGTATGTGGACTAGATGAAACACTCTGCCCTTCTTGGGTGAGGCAAGTCTCCTCCCACACAGTTCCATTAGCAATGACACAATCATTAGGTCTTACGGTCGTATGTTGAGAAGGTCCTGAAAGCTGGGCATTGGTTTGCTTTGGGCAACACGAACTGCATGGTGCTTATCCTTGGTCCAAGTCATGTGCACTCTATCTGGGACAGCCTCTGTATCTTCATCATCATCAGAGCCCACACTGGTTAAACGCAGCATTGAATTCCTGTCCTTCACCAACTGAGCCTAAAAGTAACAAATTACATACTTAACTTAGACCTCCTATATTTTCATCAAAAGGCTGTCCTTTATTCCCATCAATTCACTGCATTTCTTTGTACTACTAAACCATCAGCTAGAAAGTAGCAGTGATTTTAATATACTGCATTAAAATACCAGTTTGGAAGTTTGTTGATAACAGTCCTTTTGTAATTCGTTTGGTTCTTTATTTCGTCAACCCATCTGTTTTGCTAAATATTGCCTTTGAAAGATATTTACTCACCTCCTTTTCCCGATCTGTTTTTGAAAGGCGCATCTGTCTCAGCATTTGTGACCTCTGCTCCATCATGAGTGTGCGTTCATATGTGTATGCAGATATATCGCTGTCATGCTGCACAGAACACAAGGTTATATGAGATTCTCACAATATATTTTGTCTCTATCATATCTTATCTCACAATGCCGTTCTCACCATCTCCACCACTTCAACATCAGCAGCGATACGTAAATGATAAAGGAAGGTAGCCAAGTCCTTTTTCATCTGAATACTATTGTCTTCCATCTGAGCCACAGTGAAAATACGCATCTTACATTTCCGCCACACCTGGGCAGGAAAGATGAAAGTATTGCTGAGTTAGAAATATATTACAAAGAGGTGAAGAGTAGGAAGATAACGCAATGAAAAAGAAACTGGAGCCCAAAATGGAGAGGAAACGCTGGGATAGAACAGAATGTTATCAAGAAGAGTATATAATAGGGAATTCAGCACTGAAGTTTAGTATTTTACCTTGTGTTGTTTAAGGAGGAAGGGCAGAAGCATGAGCATGCCCCCATCATGTACTATCCACCAAACATCAATGTGCCCTTCTGCTAATATTTCACGGGAGCCAGGGAACAGGGATACATTCTTTGCTACCAGAAGTGCTTGGCGGGCAGCTGTGGTTACACGAATGGTAGCTACAAAAAGAAAGGAGTGAGGGTCAATAGTATATGTGGAAAGCAGTGATGAGAAACATTTTGGTGAAGCTAAATGGGACAGTTTCACCCATCACTAGTTGAAAGTTAAAGGCAGAATCTGAATATGAAACACATATTCTTATCAGAAAAACACATTTACCCCATAAAACGGTACAAACAGGAAATGACAGTGGACAAAACTCAGACTACACAAGTCACAGAAAACAGCACTTACTGATGAAGGATTTCCAAGCCCGTGAGTCATCACTCTGTCTCCAGCTACTTGGCCAGCTCATGATCACAGTGTTGTGTCTCATTCCCCCAAGACCACAGGACTGTATAAGGTGGGAAAGACCCTCTTTCAGCTTCTGAGCCACAACCACTTGGCAAAAACCTTTTACTTTTTCTTGCTCCATTAAGTGTTTCAGTGCCTATGGGTGGAAAGGAATGTGTAAGATGCTCTTAAATAGGCAGAGGCTCAGACTGTATGCAGATAAATGGTATGATGTTTTGTGTAGAATGCATACCTGCTCCGCTGCCTGGGCCTCTGCATGATTCTCTAGGTAGTCTCCCAGAAGTACTGAACCCACAATGGTCAGACCTTTACCAGCCTTTAGCTGGGAGGCGAAGGAAAGAAGGCGAGGCTGAGAGACATGGAGATCTGAATCCAATTTCACCAAAACAAGTAGCTGAGGTCTTGTGAAAGAAAGAGTAAGATGACAGTTTTAAAAACCAGAACTGTACATACAGGGATTAATAACTTGAACAATGAAATAAAAAGCTGAATGCATACACTTAATTTTATAAATGGTATATGAAAACATATATTTTGTTTCTATCATAGCTGGCTGTTGAGTTCTGTGAATAATGCAATTGTGGCTATTTTGGCCCAGAGAACACTGTCATTTTAAAAATTTCCACAAAAACTTGTTTAAACTATGTTACAATCACCTCTTGCACTTCAGTGAAATGCATCTTCATATACAAGGTAAGGGTTAATAATGTCAGTTGGTTAAAAAAGAGCACAGGGTGTAAGCCTAACTGGGGGTTTATAATGACGTTTAACTTCATAATGGTGGGTTATTCTCTAGTTTGATGATGGCTTGCATGTTTATGATGGTTAACTTGTTGGCATTATTAATACAATGTTGCAATATAAGATTGAATTGTAACAAACAAAAAGTCAGATTTAGAGGCATGTGCTAGATAGAAAGCAGGGTGCAAACCTAGGCTGCAAGTCCTAATATGAATGATCCTAAACAGTGGAGCAGATCAGTAAAGAGGGCTTGAGGTGCTGAGGCATATGGGCTCTTAAAAGCAATATGTTCTCTTTCAGGGGCCCCAAAATTTCCTACTGCCAGCAACACTATTTGTATATTGATATTTTTTATATAAAAATATATGTAATTTTCCTGGTGGAAGTTTATGAATATCTATTATCTAAGGCTCCACTGGACACAACAGAACAACTGGGATATAGGTTTGGACAACAGATAAAACAATGCTGAACAGAAAGATAGTATAATAAATATAATGCAGCACAAACTGGCTTCTTTAAAGAAAAGTAAAAGAAATATTTAGTATGTCAGTTCAAATTTAAAATTTAGATTTTTGAGGTTATTTATGCTTTAAAGTGTGTATCTGAGGGCGGTGTTAAAGTAGAGATGTTTAGTTTCCACACCCAGGGTGAGACACAATTAGGGTATGTAATTAAAGGCACTAAGTTTGCCCAGGAGCAGCAACCCATAGCAATCAATGAGCAGATAGCATGTACTGGTCACCTGTTTAAAAGCAAACATCTTATTAGTTGCTATGGGTTACTGCTATCTGGCAATCTTAGTGCCTTTTATTACATATAGGAAAATTACTTTCTCACCTCCAGTTCTTAGTGTGAGGTGGACCCTCTTCCAGGCGCAGGAGAGCAAAACGTGCTGCACTCAAGGACAATCCACGGATTCCATCTCCCCATTCTTTTTCGGCCCTGTTTAAGCAAAGAATGTCAGAAATCAAATTACAAATGTACAATGTAATGATCATTTGAAGGTGGCAACTTACCCTTGGTATTCAATGTACTTGTAGATCATTCCAGCAATTACCATGGAAATTAGGGCATAATACCAGGAAGAGATAAACATGAGGGCTAAACACAGTGCCATTCCAAGAAAAGATAAAGTCCTACAAGATGGAAAATAGGTGTAGCAATAAATTAATGCTTTGATGAAGGAGCAGTGGGAAAACATCTGAATTTATCATTTGAAGCAAACCAAAATACACACGACAGATAATCAGTTCTTAAGGCATACCAGTGATAATAATGGAAGCGAGGGCGCCAGTTGGGTGAATGGAGAAGGGTCTGTAATCCACATGCCAAGTTTACAAAAAGGTAACACATTAGAAAGAACCTATAAAGAAACAAAAAGGAGAGGAACGCTGAGAAATAGGAAAACTAGAAGGTTGATAATACAAAAGAAAAAGGAGAAAACCCGTGTCAGGGTTTTCACAAGGAGGTCAATTACATTTTCTGGTCATTTTCACATTAAAAAAGGCAAAATAAAGATTCTAGCAGTTTAACCTACAAAATTAGTAACAAAAGTCATCCATTTTTGTACATAAACTGCTAAAGGTAATGCTACAGGCAGTGTAATAGCTCCAGCAGTAAATTATACTTACATAGATAGGATAGGTGCCACCAAGTCCAGAGAAGCAATAAGGATCCCCAGCTCAGCAATCACTGCCGTTAGAAGAAGAGCCCATGTCGGTTCCCCATTACTCTTTCCGTGTCCGAATACCTACAGACATGACAATATATTAAGTCACAGTAAAATAACCATCTGCCCAACTGTCTCATGTTGTAAACCTTATATACCGTATGTTTATACTTTGTGTATGTCAAAATCAAGGATTGAGATACTGAAATTAGGCACTTACTTTGCGTATATCAATTTCTAGTACATTTTCTTTACCACACTCACCCTCAGAAATGGAATGATTCCATCCTTAGCAATGGCTTGGAGCAGGCGAGGTGCTCCAGTCAAACTTTGAAGTCCAGCTCCACAAGTAGAGAAAAAAGATCCAATCACAATGACCCAAGGAGATGGCCATGAAAGCGCACCAACAACAAGAGTTCCTTTCACTGCATCCCCAAACCTGTAGGCAATGAAATCAACCTTTATCTGCGCTTAATTAATTTTAACTTCTAAGTATAAAATAACGTGCAATTAACAAAAAAACACATAAATACCCAACAATAATGACCATAAATGTGACCTAAACAAAAGTGAATAGCTGCCTACCTCCGGACTAATCCCAAATATAAACTATAAAATTATTACAAAACGGAGTTGGCGCTCAACGAATTAAACCACCCAGTGTAAATATAATAATCAGTTTATTTGAAGTTTTTAATTCATTAAATTAAAAATAATCACACAGAGTTACACATAATTAGTCTTACATATTAAAAAGCGAAGAATAAAAATTACCTATACATGAACTAATAATCATGAATTAAATATAATACCAGAGTAAGAAAAGATTTATCACTTAATAGAGAAATGGAAATGGCATTGTATAATTTCATAAAACAGTGGGAATTAAAAATTGAAGTTACCAAAAAGAATCAGTACATGAAACAAATTATCAGAGATAAAGCAAAATATGTGTATAAACAGAAAAAGCGGATAAATTAAATAACTCTATAGCAGATTGTTGCATTATACACAGGAGGGAGAGGATTATTGCACATATACCCAATAAATAGATGTGAAGTTCATTAATTGAGGCTTCACTAATAACTAATTGCCTATTTCTGCAATTAATTAGGGCAAACTGGCTCCTATAGGGAGATGTCTCTCAGGCAAACACCCTTAGTGCAATCGACTACTAAATGGGATTAGATAGGAGAACGCTCGGTTAACCAACCTAATATAAGGCGTGTAAAATTACAAAAAGCACCAAGGGTTAAAACCGGTTCACAGGCCGGCAATGCATAAAATCTAGAACCAAATTATCCCCAAATAATAAATAGATCCCCCCACACTTGTAGTGTTAGATATATTACCCTCTGTCCCGGCCGGCAATAATCCTCTCCCTCCTGTGTATAATGCAACAATCTGCTATAGAGTTATTTAATTTATCCGCTTTTTCTGTTTATACACATATTTTGCTTTATCTCTGATAATTTGTTTCATGTACTGATTCTTTTTGGTAACTTCAATTTTTAATTCCCACTGTTTTATGAAATTATACAATGCCATTTCCATTTCTCTATTAAGTGATAAATCTTTTCTTACTCTGGTATTATATTTAATTCATGATTATTAGTTCATGTATAGGTAATTTTTATTCTTCGCTTTTTAATATGTAAGACTAATTATGTGTAACTCTGTGTGATTATTTTTAATTTAATGAATTAAAAACTTCAAATAAACTGATTATTATATTTACACTGGGTGGTTTAATTCGTTGAGCGCCAACTCCGTTTTGTAATAAAACCTGTAGGCAATGACATACCAGGTTTATTTTAAAGTACTAATATGTAATGTGCACAGTATTTGAGTCCCTTTACTCACTTGTCTCTGAGCACAACTCCATCTATAGAAGCTCCAAACAGGATGACATTACTGAGGTCTAATAGTGAATGTCAAGGAATGATATCAATCATCTTTCACCTGAAATAACAACCTACACTCCACAAGTACATGAAATATGAGGATTTTTTACCTGTAGTTTCAGTGTCAGTACTATTGTATATCACATGCAGAAAAAAATACAATTACAAAAGAGAGCACCACCACAACCAAGAAAAGGGGCACTTTAACCATCACCACCACCACATTAAAAAAATCATGGGGGTCATTTGTAACGCTGGGCAAATCTGCACCTAGACAGTAAACCATGGCAATGAATTAGAAGCTTGCTGTCATTGTTTTACCTGCAGCTGGTTGGAAAAATCTCATCACAGATCGTTTGCCAATGGGTTACTGCCCAGGTGCAAATTTGCCCAGTGTTTCTAAATGAGCCCCCCTTGCATATTTTTTATCATCCATTTTCCTCTAAACAAGTAGTAAAACTACTATATGTATATATGAATGAGCAGAGCTGCAATATATATTAAAAAATGTATCTATAATTGATAGCTGAGATGTTTTATCTCTGGTTAAGAATAAGTTAATAACACAAAGCAAGCAGGATACAGACTAAGGAGGTTGTAAGAATTGCAAGAATAGTTCCAATTGGAATCGATTTCTGGGCATCCTTGAGGTCTCCAGAGCGATTTGATCCAGCCATAATTCCTGTAGGAAAGCATTTGATAGCACTAAATACAATAGCATGATTAAACAACAAAATGTCACAAAATTACTACAATGAGTTAACTTAACTTTCCATTTATTGTATTCTGAATTTTGTAGGTTTTAGAGGACAATTTTTCTACAACAGTGTTATACAATATACAGTATATTGCTTGAGCAGCACAGATGTAAGATGACAAAAGTTACCTGTTACAGATGGGAAAAATATTCCAACCAACAGGGTAAAAGAAGTCGTAATGTCAGCTAAAACATACTCTTGAGACTGCACAGCCAAATACTCAGTTGATGGCAATGAAGCCTTTTCTATTATGTCTCCCTTTTGAAGGTAATTGCTCCACAGGTTTTCTGAAACAAATAAAAGTAAATAAAAAAGAGAATGGGGGGAAATAATTAAAAAAAAATAGCGTAAGGTTGGTATAATACCAGAGATGATCCCGCTCTTTAAGCCTGGGATTCCCTGGACTAAGGTGACATTATTATGGGCAAAATATTCATCACAAGTTCCATTCAGCTGATCCGATGGGTGGCAGAATAGATTCCACAGATCTGTGACAATGGTCATGTTGTCGCTCTCCACTATCTTGGCACATTCGGTAAAATGATGCTTGGACAGAGTCCGGTTTCCAAGCAAGCAAATCCTGTAAGATTGGAGAGATATATCAAGTGGCACAGACTACAAGCACTTAAGGACAGAGACTTCCGTCCTGTTGTGTCATAAGTGGTTTGTGTAATGACGACTTGGTACGATGCAGTTACATATCATAGTAAATTATCTACTCATGATTTGGCCGATTTCCAAACATATATAAATATATTAATCTTTTGTTTTGTGTTGCATGTTAAACACAGCTTCCAGCAAATGTAGCAGGCTACAGGCAGGAATCACTTGGCAATTCTCTTCAGCAACTGCTATAGGTAGTAGATTTGCTTTTTAAATAAATTGGAAGCAGCTGTAGGAAGACATGGGTGTGCTGACCTCTGTTTGCCAATACCATACAGTCTCATACAGTTTGCCAATACCATTTTTTTTTTTAAATTTCAGCTTGGTACACAACCACTGGTGAATTTATTATAGGTTCCCTGTTTCTGCCCCATGGGAATTGTCTGTTGTCTGACACTGTAGCATGTATTTTTAGATGTTATGTTCAGTCTAACCCTCCTACTTAATAGCCACTAAAAGTAGTTTAACACTGGAAACAAACATAAAGAGAACAGCAATTTTTCCCCACAGTTTCAGCATTCAATAACAATTTTATACCTAGCCCCATCTATACATGCTATAAGTACTTCATCTGATAACCATGTTCCCTTGGCCAGAAGTTTGTATTAAAATTATTCTGTACTCACGGAAAGTCCGGGGGAGAAAATGCAGATTTTAGTGCCCCAGCATAAATTGCCAGAATAGACATGATGACACAGGTCAGGAATACAGAGGCCAACTTGTTTACATATCGCACTCCAACAAACACAATAATAGACATAATAATCAGGAATCCAGTTCCATATACACGCATATTATTCAACATTGCTGCTGATTCCTCTGCCACCCCCTCTCCATGGAATATGACTGCTTGGGGGGAAATGTACACCTAAACAAATGACAAAAAAATTAATTATTGATCTGAATATAAAACATGGACAAATCCAGCAGCATTCAAAGATGGTTACATTTGGGAAGTGCTAATCTTTGCAGAATACACAATGAATAACCTGTAAAATATGTACTGATAAACTGTGCTTAGTAACATCATCAGTTATGATCAGTACTTAGTGGTGTCAATTAATACATTAAAACTTTGTGTAGTATAAAAATAGTGTTCGCCCAACTTGAAATAAGGTGATAGTAGAAGTCTTACATCTTTATATGGTCATAGAAATCCTCAGTGACTCCTAATATATTTATATTATAAATTACATAAGACCTAACCTCTGATAACCAGCAATGCTGTTTCACAAATTATACTTTTTAGGGCTATGACACCTGGTGCTATTTGTCATGGCTTCAAAATGTGGTGGGGCAAAGACACAATAGGCTGTGGAACTGTTTACATTTGTCAATCAGCCTACTGGGATTTATGAAGATGCAGAATCAAAAAAAAAAAATACATTTTATTTACTTCTGAAAAAAGTTGTTTTTGCTTTATGGTACTTATGTGACTGCCTCTAATTCTGATCTGCTGGGATTGTAGTTGTACTTATAGCATTTGTCTTGAAAGACACAGCACGATAAACACCATTTTTCTGAAAAGCTTATTTACATTACAGAGTAGCTCAGTGATTAGCAATGCTGCCTTGCAGTACTGGTGTCTCAAGATAATCTGTGTATTATTTGCAAACATTTCTTGTTTTCTGCATGTCTGTATGGCTTTCATTCTGACACCCCAGCTTCCTCCATCACATTAAATAGAGGCTTTCTGGATTTCTGATGGAAAAGACCCAATGTATGAATGTGACAGAAAACATACTCACTGATGTGAGTGACAATCTCTGTAAAGCATAAGAGTAGGGTGAAGTATAATAATATACAAAAAATTGCAATGCAATTACAAAGTAATGGTGTTGATGAGTCTTGCATAATAGCAATACAATATTACTAAAAGAGTAAAATGTCATACCTGAAAATCTCAAGAGAAACTGTTAGTAACATCATAAATTTAAATAAAACTTCAATAAGCTGTGGATTTCTTAGCTTGTTTAACATTACTGAACTAGTTCAGTAATGCGATAGCTCATCCATGTCTAGAAGCACCACAACAACAGAGATTTTGCTTCTTGTAGCGTCTCTTGTTCAATCAGTCCAACAGATAATCATTGTAATACTATTGGGTCCCCACAGAGACAGAAAACACTGCCCTTTTGTGAATCTCAGAGGCCACCTTTTATTAAGGGATAGAAATCAGTAGGAATACTATTAATCAGCTCAGAAAGGACAAGCGAATGGGGTGGGGAACTGTTTCCCACTGACACAAAGAGAACTGCTCAATACACAGCTCATGCCTGGGAGTTGGGGAAATTGCACACCTCTGTGCTTTGAGAACTCCTACTCTGCATCAGTAATCTCTAATTCTTTCCATACAAAGGAACAGTTATTCACTATACTACAAGTTTACAGAGCTATATTACAAATTATGATATGATCCAAGAAAGTCGGTGTAGAACCTGAGCAGCCTGGGTGACAAAGAAACCTCGTGGTTGGCCCTACCCAGCAGACAGGCCTCTAGTTGGATAGCCCTGCATTATAAGGCAATTGCTTGTAACCAATGTTCCCACTAATTCCGCAAAAAAATTGTTGTCAAGTATCTTGTGGTTATTTGCATCAATCACACAAAATTTCCATAAAGCATAAGACTGCCCAAACTAATGCATGATATCTCACCAGGAATATCTCAATAGCCCCCAGGATGTACATAGCTGTTGCAAAGGTTGTTCCAAGGTAGAAGCACAGGCCTACAGCACCTCCAAACTCTGGACCAAGGGCTCGAGAAATCATGAAATAGGCACCACCAGCTAAAAGAAAAACACAGGTATGCACAATGATTATTAAACTTTGAGGGAAACAATTAATTATAGCGAAAAGGACAAAAACATTTAAAAGTAAGCATAACAGAAAGGAAAGACTGAGATGAGAGAACATAGAATTCTAGTCAAGAGTAAAAAGTATGGGTGTAGGAAAAAGAGAGCAGTTATGGAGAAACAAACATGAAAAACAAAATGTAGATGAGTAAACATGAAAAAAGGAACAAGAGATTGTGTAAGAGGGCATTTAAGATGCAGTAGCAGAACTGGGATTTAAGGTGTTATGAAAATTTCTGTGCCACTGTGAGACTGCGTCAGTGAGAAAAAAATGTGTGAAAGAGCAGATAGTAGCCAAAGACAACAAACAAGTTATACACTACCTGTGAGTGTTGTGGAACATGAATGGTAAAATTATGGCACATACTATTGCAGACAAAGAGTGAAAAAGCAAATATGTGCAAATGGGACAATATGTTCTAAACAGCAAGACAAAGCACTCAACTAAAGAAAATGCATTCAGCTAAAAAACATGCTGAGTGAAATACATAGTTGATAATGTCTAGAGCAGAAGGACAGGGTGTTTTTTTTTTTAGCAAGGCCTCAGAAGCTTATCGTTTTCTTTATATCATCTTATTCTTGCATAGATGATGCATTTCCTGCTATTAATGTGTCAGTCTACTCCCTTCCTTTCTAACAGTGCCACCAGCATAACAACTCAATAAATGCTGTATTCATGTCCTGATATCACAGATTTAGTTTATTTATGAGTGCATATGAAAAAAGGGAGATTTGTGTAATACATATTCTTTAAAAGCCTCAATATGTGAAACACAAGAAAATGTTCCAGACCACATAAAAAAGAGACATAATGTGAGCGAAAAGCTGCATAAACATGAAAACTCGTTATGAAACACAATGAGCATAGCTACATGTGAGATAAAAAATATCTATACAAGTATAGGATTGTATTGCCACCAGTATGGAATAATGCACTACTTATTAAAAAAAGTATTTTTTTTTGTTTAAAATGGACTCTGTGGGAGATTGCCTTCCCATAATTTAAAGCTTCTGGGTAAGGGATCCCATACCTTTAATCCATCTGATTAAATGTGTGCCTATTTGATAAAGGGGTAATTAAGAGGAAAAAAAAACAGTTGTGCCATTTACTATATACTGTTCATTATAATAAAAGAAAAAGTACACATGGGGAAGTCTGTACTTTAAAACAGCATTCTTTAAAGAGGCATCCACCCAAAAACAGTATTTTTTGCATAATGGAAGAAAATGAAAATCTAAGCTATTTTCCAGTATTCAGTAAATATATTCAGTGGTTTTCAAATCATTTTTAAATGTCATTTATATTAAATGCACTGCATTCCTGGGTTCTGACTTCTAAAACCAGTTAGCAGAAGGCAGCTGATTAACAGACTTGGAGGAGAACCCTGGATCCTTTACAATTTGCAAATGCAAGCGGATCTTCTCCATATACTTCGAATTATAATGACTGGAATAGGCGCAGTCGGTTCGATCCGACTGAATTTTTTAACCTGCCTGATTGATATCTGTCCAATTTCAGGCCAGATATCAGTCGATATCTGTCCGATTTCAGGCCAGATAAAGGCACGGGCCCCTTGTAGCTGTCGATATCAGTCCCTTCAACCTTTAGGCTACGGAATGGTTCACGTGACCAAAAGTACCATGATTTGAAAGATTCATATTTGGTTCAGCCAGGCACTTGGATACAGCCGAATCGAAACCTGGTGAAAAGGCTGAATCCAGAACAGAATTCTGGATTCAGCAATTATTTTAGTTTTATTCACAAATAAATGTATTGAAACCATTGAGTGTTTTGGGCTAAAAGTAGAGTGCAATGGTGTATTCTCCAATAAGCAGTGAAAATGCCATATGGTCAATTGCAAAACATGATGGGGCAATGCTGAAATATCTCTCCTGGAGTCTTATTGTTTTTTTTTTTATATGCAGTCTTTCCCTCTTTGGCTTCTAAGCTTACTACAGAGGTGTTTTACTCATTAGAAAAGCAGGTATGGTAGTCCACGTAGCAATGTCAGATTGGGCTCTTTATCACCCGATGAGAAATCTCCTCTCCCGCTGACAGTAGAGTGCCTGACAATACCTTTCCCTTCATTTCCCTTTTAATTGTGCATGTAAAACACATATTTGGTGATCTCTGTTAATCGGCACAAATGCAGTAGGCATTTATTAGCGATTACCCAGGATCACTGCATATGTTTTACTTGCAGTGATTCAAATGGAATTGAAGGGGCAGGTAGTGTCAGGTCCTTTATCGCCCATGGGAATGTGATTTATCACTAGCTGATAAAATCCCCCCCGTGTGACATCACCCTTAAGGAAAACTTAGACCGAGATTAATGAAATAAGAAACTGTGGGAAGCAAAACTTGAGGCACAATATGAGATCGTACGTGTTACAAATGAAGGCAAATGTCCTAAATGATGACATACGATGACTTTCCTACAGAGGACAGATATATATCATCAAAAGGTCCCAAAAGGGACCGAAACGTTGGTTATACATGAAATACACTTGAGATTGTTTTGAACTATAAGACCCTTGGTGCTGGCTGTGTTTTATTTTGTATTTTGTATTCCGTGCAGATGGGCCGTTATTTATTAGCATTTTGGAGTGAGGTGCTGTTGTGAGAACCTTTTTATATATATATATATATATATATATATATATATATATATCATCAAAAGCAGCAAATTATCAAGTGGGAATAGGATTAAAAAAATATACACACAGAAAAAGTCAGATATAAAATATTAAATGCAGCAATCTTCTCTTACCTGGCACCACCCCATTTGTTGCAATGGCGCTCATAGAAATAGCCGTCAGCATGGTCTAGGGGTTGAAGAGAAAAAAAATAATTAGCAATAAAATCTTCCAGTCATGAAAACTCTCAATAGTACCATCTTAATACTTACACAGCAGCAGCAGGCGAATACAATGCAGAAGGCATGCAAGACTCCTGCTGTGCCCACCACCCACGGGAGTCGAAGGAATAAAATGACCCCAAAAATGTTCTGAAGACAAGGGAGGTAAACCCCCATTATCGTGCCCATTCGGGGGGTCTGGAAGAAGAGTAAAATACATTGTCACAATAAAGTAATAGTACAATGTGAGAGATAGAGAGAAAAAATAAAATGGAGAAAGAGAGAGATATATTATGCTGATGGTATAGAGAGAAAAAAAAACCTCATTCAAACTACAGTACTGACCCTTCTCCAATTCTATAATCTAATCAGACAGAACAATCTCAGATCCACTGACCTGGATCAGAATTGCCTCTAGTAATGTTACAGAAGCTTCAGACAGCTTGCGCAGAGCTGTAAGACCAATAGGAGCTTAAAGACATTACAGGATGCAACACTGATCTGGTGGAGTTCACTTTAGCTTACAGACTAGGAACTAAAGGAAATTTGGAAAATATTTGGACAATACATATTAGAGGCCATTTATTTCTGGACCCACAGTGTGCAAAATACAATTTTCCAACACAATTGCCATGGTTTTATTACCCACAATGCAGCTTTTTCCCCACAGATTTCCAGTATTTTTGCACCTGATGTAGTTGTGTCCAATGCATAAAACTGATGCAGTTCCGACACAAATTGGAGGCAATTAAGCTGAAAAGTCACGTTGATGTAATTTCTACCAGTTGGCTTAAGATCTATGCAAGGCCATCGGTGGGAGAGGGGGTATATATGTGCCAGGCCCCATGTGTAAATATTGGTGTTTTAGGTTTATGCTATAAACACATTTATATTAGTTATTATCAAAGGACTAAGATTTAGAACAGGACACAGGCACAGAACAACTGCAATTGTAGGATGATTTTACACATGAAGACCAGAGGTCATTCTGTTTACTTGGGCCTTAGAATGTTTACACAGAACAAAGAATGCATCTGTTGTCTCCTGTCACAAGTATCCCTAGTGCAAGGTTAAAGGTGGCCATACACGTGGCGATCTGACGATGTTTCGTACGACCATCGGTCGCACGAAACATCGTAAGATCCGCCACACACCATTCAGGGCTGAATCGGCAGGTAAGGAGGTAGAAACAATAGGATTTCTACCTCCTTCTGCCGATTCATCTCTGAAGGGAGAATTTTGGTCAGGCGCCTTCTATGGCGCCCGATCAAAATTTTCAAACTGGTCCGATCGGCGAGTCGTCCGATATCAGCAGCTTCCTGCGATATCTGTCGACTCGCCGACATGCCATACACGCACCGATTATCGTACGAAACGAGGTTTCGTACGATAATATCGGTGCGTGTATGGCCACCTTAAGAATGTCACAAATAGTCTCAGAAACACCAACTGCACAAATACCATTTAGGATACTGTGTTGATGTATCTCTTACCAGAGAGATACCTTTCTGGGCTATTGTGCTGAGACAGTGAGAGACTTAAGACTTTCCTAAAGATGGACAGAGAGACACAGTTATGCTAAAACAAGGCTAATGATTGGCTGCCATGGGATCAGCCCCATGTAGGAAGAAATGGTTAAATGGCAACATTTTGTACTTGAATTTGTTCCCTCGCATCCTCACGAGCTCTCAGGACGTATGAGCTATTATTTAATACTCTGTATTGTAATACTCTGTATTAATGTATACCCCTAATAAAGCTGTCTGGTTAATATCCTTTGTGAATCTGAATGGTTCAAGTCAGGCCCAGGGGGAACTTCGGGGCCAGGCTCGATTTGAGTAAGCATTTATTCAAGTCCAAGAGTAACTTACTCATTGTGGGCAAGAATCATATATCCCTAATGAAGGAACATAGGAGTATAGATACGAGACATTTATAGAATTACGACACCGTGAAATCTTCTTCCGTAAGGGGGTCTGCCATAACGTGAAAGTTATGCAAATTTTGTAAGTTACATAAAAATGTGCAATTTACAGAATTTCTGCATCAAGCAAAAGACAAGGCAGAGAAGCTTATCAGAAGCAAGCAGTGGCAAACCACCAATGAATTATTAAAGGTAAATTCCACTGCCCCCAATGAACTGACTGCCTTATTAGCACATTCATTATTCATAGTGTTTATATGATCTGCTTATTATAGAGTAATATCAGCTGTTTATATTGGAAGCTATTTTACTGAATTATATGAGTACGTGTGACATCAGTACGCACGGGGTGCAACTTTATAAAATGGCCTGTCTCGTTTCCCCTGGAGACACAAGTGAAATGGCGTTGTTCGGGGGGAATCTTGTGGAGGAGCCCAAAGTAGTCAGAGCCGCTGCCGCCACAGAAGCCAAAAAAGACTGTCTTCGGGGGGCACTGTGTATGGGGGCAATTAAGGGCACTGTGTATGGGGGGGCCATGTCCAGCATAGCGTTAGGGGGGCACTGTGTTAGGAGGGCCCTGATACTTTTTCTGTGTGTCCTTTGTACTTATGGGAGGGGCCATTGGGGAGGGGGGGTCCAGAAAATTTTGTTGTGAGGGGCCCAGGGATTTCTGATCAACATCACTGGGCCCCTGCACATATGCAATTTACATGACTTGTGCAAAAACTTACATTACTTACAAAAACTTACATAACGTATATAAAAACTCCACTAACCCCAATTTAAAGCTATTGAAGCTAGGAAAACTGTGGGTAGCTACCTGGACCTGCAAACAATTGGACAATGGATAAATTTAATTGTTAACGACAAATTTGCTGTGTGTGTTCCACACTCTGCCTGCCCTACACTGCCTGTGTGTACCAGACTTTACCTGCCCTATGCTGCCTCTGCCTGTGTGTGCCATACTCTGCCTGCTCTGCTCTACCCTTCCGGTGTGTGCCTGCCCTATGTTTTTTGTATGCCCTACTCTGCCTGCATTATGCAGCCTGTGTGTGCCATACTCTGCCTGTCCTATGTTGCCTGTGTGTGCCATACTCTGCCTGCCCTATTCTGCCTGTGAGAGGTGAACCTGGTGGGGGTTTGTTGTGACAGTTTGTTAGCATTTGGAATAGTTTTTAGGGGGTACCTACAATGTTTAATTATGTGATGGGGATTGCTGTGCTATCTTTAGGAGAGGAGGATGCATATGGATTTAAGGATATTTCTTAATATGACATAATGAACATTTTTAGGAAAGAACAGGAGATCCTACCCGCACACCCTTAGCACTCCAAGAAAAATTAGCGCTCGGTGCACACTGCTCGGAGGGATCGGCACCCTCCCAAATTCCAATAGCAACAAAAAAGCACTGGCACTCAAAGCTGCAAAAATGGGACAAGCCCTTTAAAAATCTTTATTGCGGAGGCACCTCCGCAATAAAGATTTTTAAAGGGCTTGTCCCATTTTTGCAGCTTTGAGTGCCAGTGCTTTTTTGTTGATAATGAACATTTTTCACATATGAATGATGGGTCATACACTATCCTTACAGTGAGCAACAACCATTTGTTTTTTTGGTGTGCTACTACCATTAATGTGGGTATGGTCTTAAAAGCTCTTGTGATAAAATGGGTGTGGTTTAAAATAGGTAGTGGTCAAAACTGGCTTCCATTATCGGCCCTCCATCACGTAGGCCAGAAAAATTCCAGCCCCCAGTACCACTATTTATATTGCACATAGGGGTGTGGCCAAAATTTTGGTATTGTGTGCTTGTGTTCATGGGGGCCCCAGATAAATGACTTATACTGGGCCCCAAAGTTTCTGATGGGAGGCTCTGGAGCTATGTGTGCTTCTTTTGGGGTTTCTGCCCTGCACATACTGACACAGGCCACTATAGAAACTCTGGAGCTACCTCCTGGATCTGAGGTAGCAGCATCTCCAATGCTTGTTGGAACAGAAGGAAAGAAGCGGTGCGGAGCACATGTTGCAAACCCTAACAATGCAGTGTGGTAAGTAAATGACCCCTATTACAATATAATGGCATGCATATGGGTAACTAAAAAAAGTCATACAACAATATCATACTTGTTTAGTCTAATATGTTCCACTTAGCACAGCCTAATTTAATACTAAAAACAAGGACACACAAGCACCACTTGATGTGTCACAGACTGTCAGCACATATTATAGGCAGAGTGGCTGAAGTACAGATAGGTTTAGTACCTCTGCCAAGAAACAAATAGTTTGCAATATTTCTGTTTTGCCTTTGGACGGATCTGCTAATGTTGTGTTTTAACTTCTTGAGTTGTATTTTTGTACTTTCTGCAAATGTTGGTCCTCCTCCAATTATGCAATGATTCAGGCTCTGGTTAATGATTATTATCTTTAATTTATATAGAGTTGACATATTTCCAAGTGCTTTACAGAGATTATAAAAGAGATGCAGTAATCAATCAAGTAATTATGATATCATTTAAAAAATGCCCTTTTTGTTGCTAAGGCTAATGTCCCACAGAGCGATTTAGTCATCCATTCAGCTTTCTAAAGTCGTGCAAAGTTGTGTCCTGCAGGCAACTGGTGGAAAGGCACTTCGGAGAGATTAGTTGCTCACGGTAGCAGAGATTTATCGCAGGGGACTAATCTCTGAGGCTGACGTCCCACAGAGTGATTTCGTCACCAGCGATCACCAACGATCTTTGCTACTGTGTGCAATTAATCTCTCTGAAGTGTCTTTCCACCAGCAACAAATGGAATCTACAATGGAAAGGCCTACGCATTACTTCGGTTTTCCAAAGTCACACAAAATTTCCTCCTACAGGCATTCGCCTTTGTTGCCAGTAGAAAGGAATTTCGAAACAATTTAGAAGGGCATGTACTAACCCTAACTAGCAACCTAACTTTAAAAAATATATATTTTGTTATTCTCTGTACTGAAAACAATTCATAAGTGCAGGACGAGCCCAAAGCATAGTTTGTACATTTTGGGTAATAGTCTTTATCAAGTGTAAGATTGTATGATAACTATTGTACATGCCATGTAAAGATTGGGCTCTCTCCCATCTTTAATGTTTTTACAAATATAAAGTAATGCTGCAAATAAGGGAAAATTCAATACCAACTTACTGTAATTTCCTTTTCCTGGCTATCCATGGCAGCATTCACTCATGGGTTATTTCACCTATAAGTGAATGCTGACATGGATGGCCAGAGAAAAGATCATTTTAAGTGGGTCATTAAGTGCATGTTTGTTTCATACCAAGATTTTGTTGGGAAGCTTTGTACTACAGGCATTTTACCTATGCAAATTTTGCATAGCTCCATATGTTTTACATATTTATCTTTTTTTTTTTTTTTTCCTTCATTTAGGCCTCTATTCAGTTTATGCAAAATAAATGAGAGTGTTTAGATATAAATAGGCAGATCATAGACATCTTAGGTTTAATCTGTTCCAGATCTGGTAGCTACCACAGAGAAAATAGGTAGCAGTTTTCTTTAAGGGCTCTGGCACACGAGGGAGATTAGTCGCCCGTGACAAATCTCCCTTGTTGCGGGCGACTAATCTCCCCAATATGACATCCCACCGGCGAAAATGTAAATCGCCGGTGGGATGGCATACGCGGTGCCGTGATTTTCTTTACATTTTCGCCGGTGGGATGTCATATCGGGGAGATTAGTCGCCCGCAACAAGGGAGATTTGTCACGGGCGACTAATCTCCCTCGTGTGCCAGAGCCCTAAGGGTGAAGACACATGGAGCTACATAGTAGTAGTTACTTGTCACAGCTACTAAACACGAGAAAATACCCTGCCATAGACAACACCGATAATTGCCTCTGCTAAAACACATGCAGAGACAATTATCAATAAGAATGTAAATCGCCAGTGGGATGGTATATGCCTCGCAAGGAAACTTCGGGCAACTTCAGAAAACTGAACTGTCGCGTATGCCATCCCCCTGATGTGATTTACATTCTTGCTAGTGGGATGGCATGTCGGGAGATTAGTCGCCCACAATAGCGAAGATTTATCGAGGGCGACTAATCTCCCCGTGTGCCACTGCTCTTAGGTTGAAGACACACAGTGCTACAGTGCATCATGTCTCGATTTACCACTCTTGCCCAAGAAAAGCCACTTCCCATTCACATGGCTGGAAAACATGTTCCCTATAGCTTTCACTATCAAGAAGGGATGGCTTGTGAACAGTCATTTCCATGATTTTTTTAAGCAATCCCGCCCTGTCTACAGTGCCCCCATCAGGACTCTTGATCTCCTCCACTCTGCGTTATACATTAGCAATAAGCAAATAAAGGAATATTTATTTTTGTGTGAGACAAGTTAAAAACAGAACCACCATATATTTGTTTTTGTGTCTTTTACCGTGAAAAACGTGTTTCAAAAATGCATTCTCATAAATGACTTGCATATCCCAAAACCCTTGGAAGACAGACTAAAAGAGATTTCTCCCTCAGTCTTTTTAAAACTAAACTTAAAGACTTCCTTTTGGAGCACTCGCACCGCACCTGATCTGGAAACCAGCACTTATATTGTACTGTCACCCACTGTAACCTACAGCACTTATATTTGCCTACTTGTGTCTGTAAGTTACCCTCCCAAATAGATTGTAAGCTCTACGTGGCAGGGACCTTCATCCTTTTGTGTCTTTGACTCTTATCTTATTGCAACTATATCTTTTATCTATTTGTGTTTATTGTAATACTTTGTATTTATCTATTATCTTAATAACCCCATTGGTATTAATGTATTCTACTGTACAGCGCTGCGTACATAAGTAGCACTTTATAAATAAAGATATACATACATACATTCAGGGGATTAACCCCTGTAAATAAAACACCATACAAACCATTGTTCTGATAAGAAAAAAAACTGGCCTAAGTAATCTGAGACTGGCAAAAGTCCTAGCAATTTCTTTGTAGCTCTAGCAAAATAGTGTAGCAAGAATGGTCAAGAATACAAATATCTGAACACACAACCCTAGATTATGTGACGTAAAAGTTTTGCAGACATGACAAAAGGCCATATACAGTGAGGGGTTTTATAGCAATGACTTTGCAAAAATTAAAAATGAAGACCACAATGTTGATATATATGTTGTTTGACTATAAAAACATTTGCCGTACAACAAAGTAACAACTATGATTTAAAAAGACAACCATATTCACAGCTGCAACTTCAAGGGGCCCTAGTTTGGGGGTAAAAATTTGCAGCAAAGAAACAGTGGCCAACCTTTTCCAATAACCTTTGCCAGCACCTTAACAGAATGAAGAAAAAAAAACTGTACAAAACAATTTATCAGTAAAAGCTAGCCATATGATCGACTGCTATGGATGATTCAACTAGCTGCAAACTTTGCAGCTATTATGACATTACTCTACAGAAGCAATGACAAACAGAGTGGTTGTTTAGTTTGCCCCTCTGTCCCAATGGATAGCAAAAAAAAGCAAATGCTCCATGTGAAAAAGGAAATATGTTCTTTGCAATGCCTACTTGTTGACATATAAAACTGCCACTTCCAGCGATAAGAAGTATAAAAAAATATAGAGAAGTGCTGGGACAATAACCTTCCCTTATTTATAAATAAAAATCCTGCCCACCCCACTCACTTTAGCAGCCTTCTTCTTGCCCTCACTTTCCTCTTCATGTTCTTTTGCTCCCTGAGGCAGATTTGTGTAATTAGCCAAGCGGTTAAGGAGGGATGAAACTTTTGGTCGAGTATCCATTTCTTCCTGCAGGTGAGAGAATGCAAAACAGTACATGTGTGAAAAAGAGAAGTTTGGGTAAAACTATACAACACAGAAACAGCAGAGAGATAGAAAAGTGGGCCCCTTACCTCAAACAGGGCCAGATTTCTGTCATAAGAGTCCCCTTCATCATCGGTGTGATTTTGATAAAGCACTGAACTCTTCCGGCGGTCAATGTCTGGAAAAGAAAAGTTTGTGTTCACAAGGGTTAAAAAAAAAATCAAAACACAAAACCAGCAGATATGTTATTTCCATAACCTAATAAGCTGTACCTAGCAGCTTACTGTTCTCCTCTGTTACTGATGTTTGGCTCCGATCTAAAGGGTAAAAAGAAAACCAAAAATTAACCAAAGGCTCTACAGTTTTGTAGCATAAGGCACACCAAAAATCTCTGCTCTACAGAGCCTATCCAGCAGTAGGTTTATGTTCCAGAAGTCTTCACAACACTAAACATTAACCTCGGGAGCTAAAAACAACACAACACATCCAGCGACTCAGTGTAATTCCAAGGGATAATCCAATCACTGTTTACTGTCTGCTGCGGTCAGTCCTTCAGACTAAAACTGTATCCATACCAGCTTGTGTTCCTAAACGTACTCAGCACTAATCAGGTAGAAGGCAGATGGGAGGTATGAAGCTGAACAGGGAAATCGTGTACACTTACCAGCTCCCCATGAATCCTCCTCACTGTCAGCCCAGCTCGTAGGACTGGAGGTCGCCTCCTCGGTAGCACAGTGAGGGTCAGGTACTTTAGTTACTGTAAAATGTGGCATGGCTCCTTCTGCCTCCTTCCAGTTAGATTTCTTTGTTTCTATTCAGTGTTAATGACGCTATTTTTACCTGCCCTTTTTTTACTATAATCAAACTTTGCCTTACATCCTTCAATTTTTGCTTCTATTTTTGCCTCCCTTCTCTGTATTTTCCCCCTCCCTTATGTCTGGCTTTTCAACCTTTCAGCTTAGTTTAACACTACCCACAGGTCTCCTTATCTCACTCCCGCTCACAGTTTTAGCCTTTCCTGTTTAACCCTTCCTCTACTTCCTCTCTAGTTCACACCTTACTTACTACTAACCTATTCTTTAATCAAACTTTTACTAAACAGTATTGCCTTTAAATCCCTAAGTTAATTTTTTTTACTATTTGCTGGTTTTAAATACTTGTTTCCTCTTTCGATGATCTCTGCTCTCTCTCTCTCACCCTTGCCTGTGCTTCGGGAAGGCAGACTGTCATAGCTTCCCGATCACATGTCCATTTCCCATCCCAGGAGGAGGAACATTATCTTAAAGGTGCAGCTACAAAAAAAAAAGCTCAAGCAAAACCACTCCAGATAAAATGTGATTTCAAATAACTAAAAAGTAATCATTTGGACAGGCAGAGTACATACATTTAAGAGTAACACGATTTACAGATCTACAACTTTAATGCAGTACATAATGAAAAAGAAAGCAATCACTTTGCAGGGCTTCAGCAGACAAAGCAATATGTAACTGTTGCATTTGCACAGACACTTATAATGACAAATAGCTGCCCCCTAAACATGTGAGTGACTGTATTTAACACAAAATATTAAATTGCCTGCTTCAAAAAGTAGATTGCAGTTACATTGTGAAATATTTCTTAACTTAATGGGACTTGCACAGCAAAATATTTATATGCATAATAGTGCAAAAAAAACAGAACAGAAAGCCTTGCACTCAGCTTTGATGGTCTGTTGTGGAGACAAATGTTTGGTTGTGAGTGCTGGAACAAATAAAATACATGTTCTCGCTTTGTAACTGGGTGTGTTGTTCCCTTACCAGTTAAAAAAAATGTACATTTCTATTCACTGGGCAGGTGAGCCATTTACTGAAATGCTAGGGAGGAGTCTGTAGCAGTCAGACAGTTAATAACCTGGTTGCAGGATACCCAAACATGTTCTTTAAATACTTGGCATGGCAACAGATTACTAGTGTTGATAAAGGTAAAACTGTATGTAACATTGTGTTTCTCTCTAATGTAATGTATCTCCTTACTTCCTATTTCAGTCAGAAAGGCACAGAATTGCTGCGATTCCAGACAAGTTGTTGTTGTTGTTTCTCTGGCTACTACATTACTGTGATAGCCCTGCCGCTGCCTTTTTGAATAGCTACTCGGGTAATGTTCCCTTGCAAAGGAAATCAAAGTCTGGAGGTCATTTCCAGAGGCTAAATATCTGAAAATAGCTGCCGCTGCTACTGCTGCCGCTTGTCCATGACTTTGGACAGTTTAGCATAATTGTCACATGGCTGCATTTCAAACTGACAGGCACCTTGCCAATCCTTAGTGGGACCAATATGGGATAATGTAAGTCTAAAGTTTGCCCACATCTAGTAACCCATAGCAACTAGAGGTGTATTTTTAAATAGCAAACCAGTAAATGCTACCTGCTGATTTCAGCAGAATCAGATGAACACTGAATGTGTTCTAAAATCTTTTTTTTTTTTTTGCATATAGCTAAGATCATACCGAGAATCAGTACAAATGTTAAACCATCACCTGGATCAGCAAGGGTTGAGTTTCAGAATTACTTATTTTAATTCCCTTATTTAGCTAGAGAACATGCAGTGCTGACAACAGAATGCCCAGGGGGCAATGACAGCTAAGCACCATCCGTCAGTACAGAGTGCAATAGGTTTAGGATTCCACTGAAGAAATATAATATCCTTGCTCCCCATTATTAAGTGCAAGCTCATATAGTGCCAGAATTCCATGACTCATGGTTCCAAATTATTGGGCTAGAACTATAACTGAGTTTCTATGTAAAGTAGGTGACCACAAGGTATTTTTATCTACATCACAATATTGTGATTGAATTTTGTCAACATTGGAAACCATGGGTCTCTCAAGTAGAGGATCACCAAGTTTTGGACAATGTCATACTGTGAGTTCTGACAGCAGAAAATACTCATTAGCTGCTGATTCAGAAAGGAATAAAGCTTTGCCTGTCTCAACAACTACCAAGAAATGAAGTCACACATACAATCATCAAATAGACTGTAAATGACTTAAATATTAAGAAAATGTAATTTTTCTCTACTTTGTTCAACATTCCACAATGAACAAGGTCAATAGTAGTATTTCCACTTTATGCACAGGAGATAGGGGTACTGTCAGGTTTGCAAATTCCTATGCCATTTAAGCCAGACATATTTGATCATAAAGTTTGCATGTAGTGCCTTCTCTCAATGCTTATCTCATTCTAAAATACTGCATTTTAGTCTGATAGGAAATCCTATCAGTGGACACAGTGACACCCAAGATTGCTGATTAAAGGGATTAATTCCTGATTAATTAATCAGAAAAGTTGTTTAACTGCGTTTCCTAAACTATGTACACAAAATGCAATAGGTTGATCTTGCCAAATCTGTCTGATCAGAGCATTTGGCTCCCGGGCCAAAAATCAGATCATAACAGTGGTCTACACATGCCCATCAGGAGAGGAGAACATCAACACGCCAATGCGTCCCTCATCTGATGGGGTTTTAACCGTACTAGCTATATATCTGGCCAATTTTTAGCCAGATTTCTGTTGGGGAGGCCATCGGAAAAAGATAGTACAAGTGCAGTCTGAAGGGGCTGAAATGGCATCTTAAATTTGCCATTGCACAGCCACCTTTAGGGATTATATGCAGGTCATCACTTTTCAACAAACACTGAAGGCCTGTTTTAGCAAAAAGTTATGAATGGGCGAAGTAGCACATATAATGAGTAGCAACATATTTTTGCTTAGGAGCCCTTTTTATCTCCAACAGTCAACCGATAACCAAGCCATAGTACTAACATTTTTGTAAATCCCTGTACATTTCAGCTTTGTCCACATTATATTCACATTCTCTTGTCTCAGTGAAGCATTCACAGACAAAAGAGGACAATGGAATCAATGATATAGGTCTATGTATAGAAATGCATGTTTCCCCAAGGAGGCAGGCAGATTATTAATCAGCCTCCTCAGACCTATAAAATGTATACCCAATAAAGGCCTACTCAACATTACAACTACATAAATCAGGATAGTGCAACATCAGCCTCAGTGAGTTGGTCTGGGGTTTTTACACATAATTCTAACAAGGCCATTATTGAAATACTAATTACCTCACATGCAGTCATACATGAATATAAGAATATCCTGTAAATGCCTAAGGTTTGGAGTCAGACGGTCCTGTTACACAGCAATAACCTTTTATCTACACTGAAAGGGAAGGGCAAATGAAGGCCTTCATGAAACTTTCGGACAACTCCCCAGACTGCTTTTGGCTGTCAAAGGTGTCAACAGCCTCAAGAGACCCACTGCTTGGCAAAAACAAAACATCCTGAAGCATATGAGAAACTGTGTACCCACTTGCAAAGCACCACATTTTAGTTGGCAGTTTTCTAAACAAAAGTAAAATCATTACAAACATCATATTCATTCTTAAGGCTAAGTTTACCCTTTAATAAAACAATTCCTTACATCATTATCCCACTTTATTACCTTCTCCACTGTCCATAGGGTTGGAGGTCCTTTCACTAGCTTGGTCCACTCCTGTGGTTGCCAGTGAGGTGTCACTGTAAGCCTCACTGCGGCTGGCATCTCTGACACTCTCTCTGGAGCTAAACCGCACACGGGAGGATGAACTGAGATCTGGGCTGGTGTCAGAGATTGCCCCCATTTCGTCCATTTTGGTGGGTGTAACGGTGAACCGTACCGATGCCATTTTGGGTGGCATTGGTGGCAACTCCTCGCTTTGAGCGGCCGTCCTGTCTTCTATGTAAAATCCCAGAAAATATATGTGTATTTAATCCAGCTATACGAAGATGCAGTAAGATAGACCCATGTATTTTTTTAGTTACTCTGAATAACTAACTTTTTTGGTTGGAGAACACAAACAAAATACTTGTGCCACGATGGTTTCTTGTTAAGAAAAATGACTTTGTACATCCTTGTCCATTCCAGTGCAATATATCTTCACATGCTGCAAATTATATTAGAAGAATAAATAGAAAGAAATGTTTTTTTAAAAAAAAAAAAAACAACCAAACAAAAACAACAGCATTCTATATCTACAAAAAGTTCAGAAAGGAAATTGTAGCCATGTAAGACAAAGTGCATTTGCACTTGCCTGAGAAATGTAAATATCCTGTCAGGACTGATCTATATAAAACATTTAATTTACTAAAGAATCTAGATTTCACTCAAAGATGCCCACTTACACCCAAAAGCCCTAGTGAAAAATAACACAAAGAGGAAGATAGTGATATTACCACAGCCTCTCAGAGTAACAGAATAGGAAGTTGTGACACAAAAACTCAGAATTCAAGACAACGGTGAAAGAAAGGCACAGGCAACCCACCGGCTTAGAGTCCAACCTAGAGCAAAAGAAAAGAGCAGTAAATAGAATTAAGCAGGATACAACAATGCAAGCATCTCTACTACCAAATATCCGGGAAATCCCATTCGGGTATAGGGCTATGCCGTGAAAATAAAAAGAATGTGAATCGAATGAGTAAGGCTTTCCATCTCTAAAGGTTAGAGTTAGTGAAGACTGCCCAGATGAATGGAGGAGACGAGGGAATTTCAGGGTTAAATAGATGATGATGACTCAGGGTTTTTAAGGGTTGGAGAGGATATCACTACAGCTAAGGGAAAAAGAAAACCTAAAAAATAATAACCGGATAAGGAAGGAAGAGAGAGCTGCTTGTCTGTATAATAGAGAGCAGCTGCAGCCCCGACGCGTGTATGACAGACAAGGGGGCGCGTTCTCGATCGTTAAAGCGCGCTACCCCCGGCGTTCGTACGGGCAACGGGGACGCGCGTATCTCATCCGTGGGTTGGTGCAGTTCTGCGTGTGTAATGCTTTGGAACATTTACTCGCCCATGCCTAATTGATACACATTAGCTGTGATTATTTTTCCGTGCTGTAACTACAGTCTCCATCATACAATCGCAGGAAGGCTTCCCAGAAAAGCTTTCACCGATAAGCCATTATTAGTAAATTACCTGTTGAGGGGATAATATATCGTCAATCGCGCCACCAACAGCCATACTCTGTGTTGTCAGGCACCCACTGTGTAAAAGCGGCGGAACCCGGCGAAACAAAAGGCGGCCCCTGGGAGACAATGTACAAGGGCTATTAATAGAGGCAGTGTTCGTGCATGTTTGTTGCTATCATGCTGTGTTCTTGTGCCGGTGTTTCAGATAGAGGGACTGTACTGTACTGACAGAGTTATCACGGGTTAGCAGCATTCCAACTCTTACTCATGCACTGCCAGTCTGAAAAGGGCCATTGTAAGTAAAGCAAGATTTACTGAGAGAAATACTTTCCCAAATAACGATTGGTCTGTGTTGGTAAACTTATTTACTGTAACAGAGCTCATTTTATTAAGGGCCAAGCAGGCAGGGAAGCCATTAGGGCAGTGCTACAAAACTATAGTGGGCTGACACCTTAAAAAGTAAATAATAGCCCTTGGGAATGGATTGCGGCTACAGGAAATTGAAGCTGGCCATACACACACCGATATTATAGTCCGAAATCTTGTTTCATATGATATTCGGTGCATGTATGTTGGATCGACAAGACAACCAATCAGGGTTGGACTGGGCCACCGGGACAAATCCCAGTGGGCCCCAGTGGCCCAGACCCGACCCTTACCAGCGTTCCATCTGCCTGACTGTTCCTACCCTGACGCGTTAAATTTATGCATGCTCAGGGGAGGACGTCGGGTGGGGGACCCTGCAGGGGGGCCCTGTGGGGGGAGTCAGGGGAAGCGGCCGGCGGGGGCACCTGCAGGGCTCCTGGGGCTGGAGCCCCAGTGGGCCCTGCACCCCCCAGTCCGACCCTGCAACCAGTATCACAAAAGCTTCAGTATCTGTCGTCTCGTCAATCAGGCAGGACAAGATCTGCGTTTAGGGAAGAATCGTCAGGTGGAGGTAGAATGCCTGTTTCCATATCTGACAATTCAGCCCTGAATGTCAATGGAGGGAACAAATGATCCTTCCTGTGACCAATGGTCGCAGGAAAGATCGTAATTGGTACATGTATGGCCACCTTTAAGGCCAGAGCGTGACAAGATGACTTTATATTACTTACCAATCCTATGTCCTTCAGTTGTTCCAGCTCCATCTGATTGACAGGTTGAACATTGCTAACTTATATAATCAATGGAGCCCTGCAGAGTCTCTTTTGTTCTTGGTTTCACCGCTGATAAAGACAGCCCTGGTGCCTTTCTTGGTGGATTTGTGTTTTAAAATATGCCAAATTCTCTCCTGAAAAACAGCCAATAAGGCTTGGGTTCTCAGATAATTTGCCCATGAAAGAGGTCTACTTAATGTGGGCAAGTTTTAACATGCAAACTATAAGCTTGCTGTGTCTTGTCAAACTGTTAAAAGGGGCTTTTATGGCACAAGGCAAAAAAATGACATTCCTTTCACAATTGCTTATTACACTCAAAGCACAGTAGACACATAAACAAATGACATTTTCAAAGGCTTAAGAATGAAGCTGCCATACACACGGCCTCAGAGTACCTTTCGTCTTTCCAGCCTTCATATATATAATTATGAACATTAGCCTTATCCTTATGTGTTTAGTGCCATCCAGGGGCTCTTAGTCATCTTGATCCTTTGTTTACTCTTTATGTCTGGCTGAAGGTCTGGGGTATGTGCACCTGAACCCACCATTGCAATAGGTAAGCTTATACCCTCTCCATACTATACCAGAATTCTTTGAGATATGACTCTATAACACAGCATCCTTGACATTTGCTGACTGTAAGCACATTTTAACCACATCAGTTCTTTTCTGAATAGAGGAAAAAGCAGATTCAGGACTGGTAAACAGTCATGCAACTCAGATAACACCAATGTCCTAGGAAGCTTAATCATGATTGGCTGCTTGAAAACTATGTTCACCTATTAGGCTTGCTGAACTGGTTGGAATGTCCCAAAGAATGGCAAGTGTCACACACTAATGTTTCAGCTGGCTTGATATGCAGGAATCCTATACTGCAGGATTTATCACTTTTAGTAACTGTCTGTGGTCTTCAAGAGATGCTGATTTCGGGTGGGGAGGGCTGTAAATCCATGGTTTACACATATTTCAGTCGTGCAACGCTAATACACACTATAGTTTTAAGAAACATGGTGGTGAAATGCTGACATGAAATGAAGTAGCTAACCAGACCAGCTCTGCTCTTCAGTAAAAAAAAAAACAAACCAGCCCAAACTCCCAAGTTAATGATTAGATTCCTCGGGGTATAACTAACAAACTGGCACACCCAGGAGAATTTGACTTTCCATTTGACTTTCCTTGTCCTTAAAGCTGCTTTCCAGTTATGACCCTAAACTACCAGATTACATTTCACATTTGAGGCTGTAAAATGGGAAAATAAAAAGTCAAACTGTAAAAAAACACACACACAAAAAGATCAGTTGCATACCACATCAACTGCTGGTATGGCCCTGGGTGGTGCCCCTCCTCTGCTGTGACCCCCGAGCCAAATTAACCATGTCCTGTTTTGCTGGACTTCCTTTGAACTATGGGCTGCAAGTGACTGATCGTATAGGCCCTATGGTAATCCACCACTGAGTTGCACAGTCCAATAAAACACTAACACCATTTGCATAGGGGCGCATTAACAGCTGGTAAACCCCTGGGTTGTGCGCCTCCTCTGCTCTGCCCTCCTGGCCAACTTAGGCCTACTTAGCTTTGTCCTCTTTAGGTGGACTTCCCTTTGATCTATGGCCCACAAGTGACTGCTCGTCATGCATAGTCAAATAACACTGTATCCATCCAGGCTGTCTAACTGGAGAACTGTGGGTCAACTGTTGTCCTTCTAAGGGAGTTTTCATTGGCCCCAGCCTACTTTTTGAGTTCCATAATGTATAACATCACCATTTTATTAAAGAATGTACCTCAAACATGCAGTATGACAAATGATCAGCCTATTATATGTAACAGCAGTCATTAGGAGGACAAGTGGTACAAAGTCACCCTGTTATAAAACAGCATTGTAAACAGGATAGTTCTAGACTGTACTGCTACTTTATCTTTTGTTAGACTGAGCTGCTGTGATAATAATAAGCTTTCACATAATAACACTTTCATTTTTTATTTCCAGTTGCTTATATTTGCCATCTGCTCCTGACTTGATTTGAAGCTCTTTAGCCTACTGCATATTGATTAACCCAGAGACTTCACAGATAAGGAACAGTGTTCCCTCTGTGTATGTATGTGTTTTATTTATTTAGCACTACTTGTACATGCAGCACTATGCATCTGTAAAATGCAGTAAAACTTCAAACAGGGAGAACAAAGAGTGCAATACATATTCAGTTGCGGTCAGCTAAAGCTGATGGCCCATGAAGCAAGTTAGTCGCCTTCTATTGTTGCCGGTAGAAAGGCATTTCAGATTGCTTAGTTACTCAGGGTAGCAGAGATCTATCGCAGGCGACTAACTTGCTCTGTGTGCCATCAGCCTAAGGGACAAAGTGGCTCCTGTCTTACAAAGCTTACACTCTAGAACTCAGCAGCATTTTTAAAACAATGTGCACAGATCAGTCATGAATTGTCAGAGCACAAAAGACTCCAATTCTCACAATGTTTTGCATGCTCCTTCAATGGTTTGTTAAACAGCTCACTTATCACAAATTTTTTGAAAAGAAAAAGCATTGCAGAATATAGAAAGGGACAAATAATGCTTTTAATACCAATTACTTTTACAAATAACTCTAAAACCATCTGATGTGTTTACTTATAATGGAAAGTTGCTTAAAATTATAATTTTTTTCAGTATGCAAAAATTGGGTAGAAATGCTGTCAATCATGTAAAGGTGCCTCCTGCAGAGCTGTAAATTAATCCCACTGTCTCTTTTAAAATAGCACAAAGCACCTGGCACCCAGTCAGCTGGTGACAGCAAAACAAATTCCTGTCTTGATCCAGTACACAAATCCTCTGCTTTTGGTGGACCGGAGGCCTGGGTTATCATACTCTGAGGTAATATACATAGTTCCGATCTGTGCTTTTGCTCCCTGCCCAGACTTATACCCAATCAATTTTTTCCCTGTACTTTGCAGTTTAGTCCCACTCCTGCTGTGACATTAAACCATAATCCAACAACATGGCATGTTGTATGTAAAACATGCATAGAAAAATAACTCCTGCTTGAGGTTATATATTACAAGCAAATTTAAAACTTGCATTACTGTCCAAGACAGCCAAAGGACTTTGCAGCAGAGCAGTAAACAGTGTAGTAAATGTAAGAAAAGATCACAGCTGATGAGCAAGTCGGCAATTGTCACCTTCTACTGTCAGCAGAGGTAAAGGCCTAAAAATGGGTCTCTGGAGCTGCAATTCAACAACACTTGGAACAGTTTTAAGATATTTTAGCTCTCTATTAGACTGACATATGCAAGTGGGCTTGCCAAAGGCCCCAGCTGAAAATCTACAATTATAAACAAGGCTGCAGCAGTTTCTGAACTGCAACTGACAAAAACTCCTATCAATAATGGGGTGCAGGAAGCTGTAGTTCAAACTCAGGGGAAGGATGGCATCTTAGGGCAGAATTAATACTATTAATGTTAACAATGTTAGCAAAGGAAACACAAGAATATTACAGACGACAAGGAAAGGTACAGAGCAAAACATTCAAAACAAATTGACTCCTCTGAAAATAAAACTTTATTAAATGTGGGCTGCAGTTTCAGCAAGGCCTCATTGCATATACTGTATAACATACCACCTGAATGGTAAATGCTGCAACAATTCAACTGTCTGTGCTAAAGGTGCAGTAGAGAACTGGATAGTTGCAGGTGCAGCAGAAATGAAATTAATCTACAATAGATTAAAAATAATATTGTAATATTTTACTTCTGCTGCATTAATTTCTTGCTCATAAAAGCAGAAGCATCTAGTGCAATGTATTTTCCATATCAAGTTTCAAGCAGAGCCTTACCCTCTTAAATAATACTTTTCATTAAATTATTCTACCTCCAAACATACCTATAACTCATGTGGACCGTTTTTTCCAGAAAGCCCCTGTTTTCTAAATAAACGCCTTCTAAGATCCTGGACCCGACAGTGAGACAAACCCGACTGTCTCTGCTAAGCCTATCAGTCAAAGCAGGAGCAGGCTGACATCAGTCTAAAGAATTAAATCCTTGCATCCGTGCGCTTGTTTCTGAGCGTCGACATGTGCGCAATGGCGTCATCGCACACTGAAGCCAGAAGGGCAGCGCAGGTCCCGTCACCGATTGGTCTACAGGTAAGGTTTTTTTTTTTATTGCAGGGCGGCGATCCAGGAGCCAGGAAGAGAAGAAAGAAGATGGCGGCGTTGTGGGACTTAGATTTAAAAGGTGCGGACAGAGGACCAACTGGACCTTCGGATTTTTTTAAATAGCGTTTCAGGTAAGTAAATGACATGGCAAGTTTAAAAAAAAAAAATATTTTGTGCTTATAGAGAAAGTGAAATCTATTATATTTATCAAGCATCAGTGTTTTTAAGGTTATTTGTAAATATAACTGGTACTGAAAGCAGTCTGTTCCATTGCTGGTTTGATTCTTAAAACAATATTGCATTAATCAGCTCTTGTGCTTTTTCTCAGGCCTGTTAATCAGCTGGCTTTTGCTAAAGTTTCCATAGCCAATGATGAAGGTGCATGCAATAGAAATGGTAACAGACTGCTGCCTTTAGTAGCACTTACATCTACAAATAACTTGAAAATGTTTAATTTACATTAGGACATTAAATGTAATTTTTTCAAAGCAGAGTGTCAGAGCTATTTCAATTCTCAAAAATGTATGTTACTAGAGCTATTAGGCCAAGTAGGTTATTCCTAATGATCAGTGCTATTTAAAATGTATTGAAGTCTGTGTATCTCATTTACCAAAACCAGGGCAAATTTGCACCTGAATAATAACACACAGCAACCAATCAGCGATTGAATTAATTCAAACAGCTTCAGGCAGAACAATGAAAGGAAAGGTAAAAGCAAACTGAAAACTTGTTTTTATTATCACACAACTAGGACCAGAAAATCCCATCTGATTAGGAATGAAAACTCAAAAGGTAATAAAAAAAACCGAAATGAATGGTTGTACCACATAGGGATAAGTCCTTTTGGAATTTAATTTACATGTAGTTTCTGAAGCATGCCTTCACACAGAATTAGGATGAAGAAGGTGAATGAATTCTTCCAACACAATGCTGTAATTTGCTGGCCAATGCATAAAGGACAGTTGGCAGACATATTCAATACAAGGAAGCGTAAGTCATCTTTACTTGTCTCATAGCACAGGTCTGGGTTGCTGGGTCAGTAGAAGTCCAAATCTTTTCTTTAGACTGACACGGTGTCGAGAAAACTTATCATCAGGAGAAAAGCGTGCAGGGTGGGCTGAAGTGGTTGGTTGACCATCAGGAGAAACCTTCTGGAAATTGGAAGAAAAACACAAACACGTTCTCCTCTTAGTAAATTCTAAACTAGATCCATCACTTCTTCTAATAATTAAAATGGCCCTACTTTTTGACAGGTGGGCTAAGTATGTTATCTGGATAAACATGAACGCCCATTTGTCCCATGACAGTTTTCAGTCTGCATACAGAAACGTATTGCTATGTTTGCTATGTACATGTGCAGGATTTGAACTTCAAGCACACTAAACATTCATCAGATAGTCAGACCAAAAGAGCAAGGAAATGAATCACTGGTCTCTATAAGCATTCATTATCCAATCAATGTGATTCAATGAATCTGATGGGAAAGATGGACCAAAGCTGTAGCTTTGGTTCCATAGTCAGGAGTCTTATTGCGTAATGTTTTTAAGTCCATCAGATTCACATTTAAAAGTCCCTTTCCTTCTATGTTGCATAGCTTGTTTACTTGCAACTTGCACGATAAGAACAACAATGGAACACTAAGTTAAGGGCAGATTTATAGTACATATAAGGTGGTCAACGATCTTGATCATGATGTGTACTATGACTATTTCTTCACTTAAGCTGGCCATACATGTAAAGAATCCCACCTTGAGGTGGGTGATATTGGTCTGATTCGATTATTTGACCATTGATCACAACACAAGCAGGCTGTTGGAAAGAGGTCTGAGTGATTGCACATGTGCAATAACCTTATATGCAGGATTCTAAGCTGCAATGTGAAAACAGACTGAACATAACTTCATAACTGGGGATTCACACAAGCCCGTTACCAAAATAAATATTCTGACAATAAATATTTCTTCATAAAAAAAATTTCCGCTACACTTTTTAACAAAGTTACCACTTGCAATCAGGTTCTGTGTTGGTTTCAGATTCCCCTTGTGAAGGTTTAACGCAGCGCATATCTTCACTCATTAGCCCTATATGAATCAGACTGGCTGGCAATACAATTTATGCAATACAAGGAGGAAACAAGGCATGCACAGTACTGGAGCTGCTCCTGCTTCTTCCTGTTATGCGCTGCCAACCTCTGTAAAAAGTAGTGGACGTAGGGGCCGGCAAACCCTCCTCCAGTGAGACAGTGCAGGACTCAACATCACATAAGCCCTGACTTCATTGAAAATTTTAAAGGAAACAATTTGTTAAATTCCTATTGGCAAAATATTTTTTTGGCAATAGGGGCTTAAATAAATGTTAACACAAAGTTGGACATAGCCTTTAAAGGAACAGTTCAGTGTAAAAATAAAAGTGGTTAAATAGACAGGCTGTGCAAAATAAAACATTTTCAATATGGTTAGTTAGCCAAAAATGTAATCTATAAAGGCTGGAGTAAACAGATGTTTAACATAACTTCCTCCTTTACAGCTCTCTAAAGGCCCCCATACACGAGCCGATAGAAGCTGCCGATATGGGTCCCTTGGACCGATTCGGCAGCTAATCGGCCCGTGTAGGGGCAGAAACGAGCGGCCTGCCCGACCGATATCTGGCCTGAAATTGGCCAGATATCGATCGGCCAAGTTATAAAATCCAGTCGGATCGGGGACCGCATCGGCTCGTTGATGCAGTCCCCAAACCGACTGCCCCATGGCTGCAAATGTAATCCGATCATTTGGCCCCAGGGCCAAACGATCGATTATTTTTCTTTAAAGCTACTTGCTACCCGATATCGCCCACCCGTAGGTGGGGATATCAGGTGAAAATCTGCTCGCTTGGCGATGTCTTATAGTGTATGGGGACCTTAAGCTGTTACCAGTCAGTGACTTGAGGGGGGTTGGATCTGGGACATAACTGTTCAGTTAGTTTGCTTATGAATCTGACCTGCATGCTCACAAACTAACTGAACAGTTATGTCCCATATCGGACAAGTCACCCCTCAAGTCACTGATTGGTTATTGATGGCTAACAGCTTAGAGAGCAGAAAGTAGTGTTCTGGCTATTATCTTAAGACAGGGGTGTCAAACTCAATCACATAAGGGGGCCGAAATCTAAAAAACAGGTTAAGTCGCATGCCAAATTTTTTATTAATATACTTAGTAAGATACTAAGGGGAATATTTATCACAATGTGTAAAAAGTGGAGTAAGACATTACCAGTGATGTTGCTCATAGCAGCCAATAGATGCTTTGCTACTGTTGAAATCTGATTACTGATTGGATGCCTTGGGCAACATTACTGTTAAGGGCTCTGGCACACGAGGAGATTTGTCACCGGCGATTTTTAAAAGAGCGATTTGGCGACAAGATGAAAGACAAGACGCCAATGCTAAACAAATGGAAATCGCCAGCGTCAAAACATACGAGGCTACTTCAAATCGCCTGCTGTTTCAAATCGTACAGACCCTTTTCTGAGCGACTTGAGTAAACATGAGAGGGGTAACTGTTGAGTGTACCATGGGTAGCAGATCGCCTGGAGCTCAACTCTCATGAAATCTCTTTGTGTATTGTCGTGGCGACTTGTCGCCAAAGCGCCAGGGGGGAAAAAACGCAGGCGACAAATCTCCTCGTGTGCTAGAGCCCTAATACTTCACTCCACACAGCATGATAAATATACCCCTTAGTCTTAGTTACTATGTGAGGAAAATGGAAATTGATCAGGCTGGATGGTCAGACACCCTCACCAAGGGCCACATAAAACAGCCAGGTGGGCCGGATTTGGCCCCCGGGCCTTGGGTTTGACATTTATGTCTTAAGACATCCACTCACTCCAGCCTTTATATATTAGATTTTTGCCTTACTATATTAGAAATATTTTTTATTTCGCACAGCCTACCTATTTACCCAGTTTTATTTTTACACTATACTTTTCCTATAATCCCTATATAAAATGCTTTAATCGTGGCCACCAGATGGACTTAAGCAAACAATTTTCTTTCAATTTAATTGGAACTAAACGCTTAACTTTCTCTATAGGCATTAAAACATGTTGCACTGCCCATTTGTGCGACCCTCCAGGTACTAAGGAATAGTATAGGTCAAAGGAAAATATCAGCCCATCACATGCTGGTTTATAGTTCCATTGCTCACCTTCATTGTGTATACACGCTCCCCCTGCTCGTTTAGATAAAACTGCAGAAACATCCTCTAGCGTCAGGCAGCGACACGCGCAAATCTACAGCGAACAGAAACACACGCAGGTTCCACACTCACCAAGCGCCCCACGTTTTTCTCAACAGGGTGACGATACTACTTCCGCACAACTACTTCCTGTTCCGGTAAAGTTCGTCACTTCAGTAGTTCCTTCTCCACACCCCCTATCCCGCTCTCGTGTTGATATTTCGCCTTATTTTCGAGAGCGAAATTCTCCGTTTGTTATGTAACTACGGGCAGTAACAGCCTACTTGTTTTTGTTTTGTTTTGTTATTCATGCGCCCCAAATCCTTATTTGTGTTGTCTGGCCTTTGTTCTAACTAGTCAGTAAATCTGGGTATCATTCTCAGTCGTTCCTGAGGCAGCTTGAGGGCGCTGACCAATCAGCTCACTTGTGAGTTTAGCGGTTAGAACACGTACCTATGATGCGAGACACTTCTGCAAAGAATAAAAATATCAAAAAAGATTATGACCTACCAGCGTGTTGGAATGGGTGTAAAGGGATTGCAGCAGGAAGGAGGGGATGCTTAGAAGGAGTTAGCATAGAGACGGGATCTGACAGTGTTAGAACATGCAGGCAGGGGAGGTTTGAGGTGGTGTTTACTAGTAGGTTGGTGGGGATGGAGTTAAAATGGTCTAAAAAGAGTAGTAGTTACATGGTGTATCTTTTAGAAAGAGTCTAAAGGTGGCCATGCACGGGCTGATTTTAGCTCATGATATCAGGATTTGGCAGCTCATCTGCCTGTGTATGGGCACGAATGTCGGGCCTCCCCGACCGTCTTCTGATCTCGATTGGGCAGGTTTGGGTTTTCCATTGATCAGAGACCACATTGGCTGGTTGATGTGGCCCCCGAACTGACAGCTTCTATACCCGCCATTTTAATTGGTTTGGCCCAATATCGGCCACCCGTAGGTGGGCATATCGGGAGAAGAGCCACTCCAGTAAGAGGTTGGAGTTAGAAAGTATAGTTGGGGAAAGGGAATACCCAACCTCTTATACCCGTGAGCCACATTCAAATGGAAAAAGTGTTGGGGAGCAACACAAGCATGAAAAAAGTTTCTGGGGTGCCAGTAAGTGCCTCTTGGTAGCCTCCCTGACCAGTTTTCTTCTCGTCTTTTCATCAATTTTGGAGGGACGTCCAGTTCTTGGTAATGTCACTGCTGTGCCAAATTTTCTCCACTTGATGATGACTGTCTTTACTGATATCTTTTAACAATGAGATCCCTCTGATGCTTTGGAAGCTCTCTGGGGACCATGGCTTTTGCTGTGGGATGCGACTAAAAAAATGTCAGGAAAGACCAAGTAGAGCAGCTGAACTTTATTTGGGGTTAATCGGAGGCACTTTAAATGATGGCAGGTGTATGCTGACTATTTAACATGATTTTGAATGTGATTGCTTAATTCTGAACACAGCTACATCCCCAGTTAGAAGAGGGTGTGCACACTTATGCAACCACATTATTTTAGTTTTTTTGGTTTTCTTCCCTTCACCTAAAAGATTACAGTTTGTTTTTCAATTGAGTGGTACAGTTTATAGGTCACATTAAAGGTGGAAAAAGTTCTGAAATGATTTATCTTTGTGTCATTTTTGTACAGCACAGGAACCTGACATTTTACCAGAGGTGTGTAGACTTTTTATATCCACTGTATATGACTTTCTTGCTCTTTGAATCCAGTATGGCATCACTGAAGAATCAGAGCATCTTTGGGAAAATCAGCACAGATTGCACAAGGGGTGGTATTGCTAAGAACTGATTTGACACAGGGGGTATAGTTTCAGAGAACTTTAAACCATCTTGAAAATGTATTTTAGTCACTTAAGAATATCAACCGTCACTGTGGGGGGCAAGAGTTAGGCACCACCATTGATTATATTCCCTTGCCAGATACCCCATGCCTGAGCTTCTATCCGCAGAAAACTGCACCGGCCCGGTGTTCTTCCGGTGAGCACCATGGAGCAAGCCTCTTTCTGCTTCTTTCTTTACATGGGTGTACAATGTGAAAAAGCCAGCTTTTTAACTCTACTACTGCGCATGCCTCAAGCCTATGATTTTGAAGAAAGAAGCAGAAGACAGGATCGCTCTGTGGTACTCGCCACTAAGAAGCCCTGGCTGGGAAGTTTTCTGCTAAAAGGAACACAAGTCCAGGGTATAAGTTAAGTGAATACAATTACAGGGAGGTGCCTAATATTTGGCACCCCCCCCAGTAATTCTGACTTTCCTTCTACTTTAAAAGGTACATTTAGAATTCAGTACAAGACAGGACTGGATTTACATTAATGGGCATATTTATTATAATGTTTCTAGCCAACATCACCAAATGTTGGCCATAGTAACCAATAAGAAATTTGATTTTTACCATCACCTAAGAGAAGTAAAAGCAAAGATCTGATTGGTAATAAACGTTACTCATTGGTTCCAAGTCCAACTTGTTCTCTCCTTTCCTTGCATGACAGGACTGTGGTAACATTTATTTTTATACTTTTTTCATATCAATATACTCCTAGTTGTACATTTGTTTATTTTTTGGATGACTACAGTAGAGCCCTGTAACAAAATCAGGAAACTCCCTAATTTGTTTCTGCCCACAGGGATTCGTGACATGTCGATTTGAGATGAACCCAATATTTCAGTGGAGAAAAGCTTGCATGTGACTTGATGACCCATTATTCCATTCCTCACTAGCAGCCCTTGTTCAAGGATTTTTCTTTTAGAATACAATAAATTATTGGACATCCAGCATAAGTCTAGGCATGTAAGTGTGCCACCCTCTCACTTCCCCTCCTGAAACTCCGAATCAGTCATGTTGATATATATATGTAGTGCTTGTATTTTTGTTTCTATACTTATTTGGTTCAAGAATGATTTACTTCCTTTTGGAAATGTGGAGTAAAATTAGCAGGGACTAAAGGTGGCAATACACAGGCAGATTTAAGCTGCCAATTTAACTCCTTCAAACCAATTCGGCAGCTCATCTGCCTGCGTATAGGGGCCTCTGGCGGGCCTACCTGACCAATATCTGGGCAAAAATTGTTGAGGTGTCAATTGGGCAGGTTGACTTTTGGGGGGGGGGCACATAGTTGATGTGGTCCTTGCACTAATGGCTCCTATACCTGTTGTAATTCTATTGTTTGGCCTTAGGTGGGTATATTGGATGAAATATCCGCCTGTTTGGGTCACCAATCAAGAGGATCTTAACCTGTAGGACCATCTTTAAGGGATTCTTTCATGATTTTTATGGTGTACTTTTTATTTCTTTATTACACTGTTTACATAGCAAATAATTCACTCTATCATTTAAAATATTATTCTTGAACCAACAAATGTATTTTTTTCTAGCTATAATATTGGTGTGTAGGCAGCCATCTCAGTGCATTGTGTCTGAGCTTTCAGAAAGACCCAGTGCTACACATTAGAACTGTACATCTGTACCCCTCAGTACATCTGTTACTAGTCCAAAGGTAAGTGGGCTATGTTATATTACATTGCTGTGTGTGAATGGACTAGACTATATACATAGTGATGGTGTAGTGCAAAGTGGTTCTGTTTTTCCCATTCATTCAAGTGTTAAATTGATAAAACTATATTTGTCTCATACTTATCAGTATCAGACTTGGCCATCCAGCAAATTCGTGGAGAAATAGATTAAGTCACAATGATCTATATTTTCATTAGCTGTAATACGATTATGCCGAGGCGCTCTGTGTAAGGGAATATTATACCTTAGCCATTAGAGCACTTACATATTTCTGGCTCCCAAGAAGGCATAGGAAAATGATAAAATGATTGAGGCAGGGAATTATGAAGACACGGTAATGGGTATAAGCATTCTTTACCCCATTTCCAATAAGTCTAATTTTCCTATTTCATAGAGACATTTGCAAGAGATTTCTTAAGGGTCCCTAAAGAGCTTTTGAGGACGTTACACAAGGGGATTATTATTGTTAATCTATATTATAGAGCTCTTCTAACCATATATTGACTTCCTTGAAGCACATGGAAAGTATGGGACTTGCCTAAAGCCAGAAGTTTTCATCCTGGACTTGCTGCAGCTCCTTTACTGACATAGGCTCTACATTATACCAGTGCAGAAAACCAGAGCCCCAGTCTAAAAAAAGATCATTATGTAAGAAGAAGATGCTTAAGTATCAGGCAGTGCTTAAATGAATACCTGGCAACCAACAAGCTGGTTTGGATGTATACAGTGAGGAACATAAGTATTTGAACACCCTGCGATTTTGCAAGTTCTCCTACTTAGAAATCATGGAGGGGTCTGAAATTCACATTGTAGGTGCATTCCCACTGTGAGAGACAGCATTTTTTTTTAAAAATTCAGGAAATCACATTTAATGATGTTCAAATACCTCACAGTAAGTGTCCCTTCTGCCTCCCTCTGAAATTAATACAAGGTGCTTTCTCTATCAGTGTATTTTCGGCAGTACAGAAACACCCAAAACCACCTGTTCCACCTCTGACTGTAATGCAAACTGCCTGAAAGCACCAGTACTGGATGCTATATTGTGCATTTGTGGCCTGAGAACCATTAGTGCTATTACTTTATGGGTGGTTCTGCACTGACTGAAATACACTGCTCAAGAAAACACCCCGTGTGCCTTTAGGCTAAAAACTTCTTGCCACTTACAGGGTTGAGTTACTGTGTAGAAGGCAAGATGCAACTAGTCTGAGCTGAACCATACAGCCTGCTTGGCTTCTGCACTGTTCTGGTACCTTAAAGGAGAAGGAAAGGCTAAGTCAATTGGGGGTGCCAAAATGTTAGGCACCCCGAAGTGACTTAGATCGCTTACCTATTACCCCGGGCTGGTGCCCCTGTACAAAGAGAACAGCACCAGCCCGGGGTAGCAGCAAGCGCTTCCTACTTCCAATTCGCTTGTGAAAAGCCGAACTTAAACAAGAAAGTCGACTTTTCACTCTACTGCGCATGCATCGGCCCACGGATTTCACCGGCAGAAGAAAAAGGAAGAAGGAAGCGCTTCCTACAGGTACCCTGGGCTGGTGCTTTTTTCTCTTAACAGGGGCACCAGCCCAGGGTACAAGGTAAGCGATCTAAGTCACTTGGTGGTGCCTAACATTTTGGCACCCCCAAGTGACTTAGCCTTTCCTTCTCCTTTAAAGCATTTAAAAAATGCTGTGAATGCCTGAGCAGGAAACCTGCCTCTATTGTAAAATATCTACAATGGAGGCAATAGTGTAATGAACATGCAAAACATAAATACACAGAGATAATAAACAGAATATGTTTTTCAATTTATTTAGGTATTAAACATTATTTCAAAAAATTTATTTTCATTTCATTTAATATTAAATACGATATGCATATATGACAATTTAATTACTATCTTTGCAAAAACCTTGAGTAAAGCTTGAGTTCCCATATATTGTGGTTTTTCTCAACTGTCACAATTTTACACAAAACGTATGGCTCTAATGAATATTCCTTTTTTATATAATCTTGCTTTCCATATTTTTATTGTAGTAGATCTAAGGTTTTGGAGTCACTGTGGTCATTTGTGTCCCTAGCATTTTCTCAAAACCCAGTTTGCTCCCACCTGCCCGCATATTGTGTGTGCACTGTAGGCACAGAAATGGCCTGTCAGCCCACACTGAGATGGATTTCAATGCAGAGATGCTACACTGCATTCTTGCACCACAATATGCCCTATGTACCTTTAAAGACCAATGCTGTGCCTGTCAGTATGCAGACAAGACAAGGAGGGAACCCTGTGTGTGCCACTAGCCTTAAAGGGATACTGACACTAGAAGTTAAACCTTTATTTACATATATATCATAACATTGTCTTGCATGCTATTTATAATTTTTGCCTTAAAAGTATTTGCCCAATACTTTTACATTCCCTATCTGATCCCCCATGTTCCTCTATGAGGGGGCTGCCATGTTTGTGCAGCAGTAGCCTGTTAGCATTAGAAATTCTAACAGACAGCTTGAAAGGGGACAGTCTAGCTGAAAAACAGTCAGGTTTAGGAGCTTCAAGTAATAATTTCAAAAGCAGCCCTTTCAGCGACAAATCACATTGGACTGTGATATATACAGCCTCAATTCTACTTATCCTGCAAGAGACCTCAAATACAAAACTACAAGAATTTTACTATGTGGATTCACAAGAAAAATAAGCAGAAGACATAAGGAATGTTGGAGAGAGAGTACAGATTTAACTGTGAGTGTATCTTGTGCCTGTGTTTTTTATCATAAACAATCTGTGTGCTACTTAGCACTGCTCACGTGTCTTTTTTTCCCTGCTTTCCTAAAACATCATCAAAAATACTTATTGGTTTATGAGAAGTGTGTAAAAGGGTAGTTCACACAAATATAGCTGTCAGTCTGGCATACATAAGCCATAAAAGACTCACCAAAGTGGAAAGGATGATCCAACATCTCATAAAGCCTGGCACATTTTGTGTTCATCTCACACTTAATCATAGGCTCATAATAATAGGGTAGTTCACCTTTAAATCAACTTTGGGTATGATGTAATATTCTAAAACAATTTGCAGTCTTCATTTTTTATGAAGCTTTTTGTCCAGCAGCCACTGTCAGGTTGCTAGAGAGCAATTTACACCAGCAACAGGCAGTGGTTTAAAGGAGAAGGAAAGGTAAAAACTAAGTAAGCAGAAAAATCTATGTAAATACAGCCATAAGCACTCACAGAAACTCTGCACTGACTTCTCTATCAAAAGAAAAAAACATTCTTGTCTTTTTTTTCCCTGTGCCAGAGTCTGCGCAGCTCTCTCCTCTCTCCCTTCCTTCAAGAATGCTAAGAACTCCCCCCCCCCCTTAGGAATGTGTGATCTGAGCCAATCAGCAGGAAGCTTCCTCATAGTCTTACAAACTGCGCATGTACAGCAGTCTGGGTCTTGGTGCAGGAGCGAGGCATTATGGGAATTTTCTTTACAGAACTCAGTGTTTTTTTTCCTATGAGGCTTCTGATCATCTGAACAGGAGAAATATGGGGAGACTTAAGGGCACTATTGAGAGAACTGAAGGTATGCCTGCCGCTTGAGATTAACTCTTTATTAGCCTTTCTTTCTCCTTTAAATATGTGAGTGGAAGATGGAAAGGGCTTGACTAGAAAGATAAGTAACAATAAAATGGCTGTACAGTGAGAGTTGTAGTTCAAACTGAATTTTTAATTTCTGGTGCAGGAAACAGTTACTATTTTTTTTGGGGGGGGGGTCACCAGGGGGAACATAGCTTAAAGGTATTTCAGCTCTTTCAATATAAGATGGGTGCCTGACAAGTTTGTTGGGAACTATCAGTACATATTCAACTGGCAAACAGTAGACCTTGAGCAGAGCATTGTCTGTAAGCAACTCAATGAGACCACAATATTTTCAATTATGCAGATTTTCAAAGTGTATGAGAAAAAAAGGTTTCCCATTGTGTTTTCTTTCTGCTTTTGCCTTCTGATCACCCATTATTTTAATCTTTTCATGGTCACAGATTTTAATCATGCTATCATGTGGATACATTTTGATTGCCCTTGCACAGTGGTTGGAGGTCATGTGTAATTCTGGTGAAAATTCATTAATTAATATTATGTGAGAGCTCTTTCACAGTTGCAATTAGCTTCACAGGCTCAAAACCATTTATGATTCTTTAAATTGCTGCTTTCTTTATTGGATGGTAATGCCACCTAATGGTCAAAGTCAAGTACAGCAATCATTGTAGTAGGCTTTTTAAAGCACTTCTGCAAACATATACTGTAGGTGTGATTCTTAAAGGACGAGTCAACCAAAAAGATCATTTTGTTGCCTAATAAAAGAAAACATAATTTTAAGCAAAGTTTAAAGTTGTTTGTATATAAAATTGCAATTAAAAGCAGTGTTTGTCATTTTCTACTCTCTGCCCTGGGGGCTCTTGCTTTTGAAACAATATAACACAAGGCAGCAGACTGACAGACCTGTCTTTCAAGAGGAGACTGACCTTTGCAACATTGTTTAAATCAGGGGGCCAGTTCACAGTCCCTGAGACTGTGGGGGGGCCGGACTATAGTTAGTCCTCAAACTACGGCCTTGCTGTGTCCTCACCCCTGGCTACTACCTGCCTGCCTCAAAACTACAATTAATAAAAAATGAAGATTGCAAATTGTCTCAGAATATCACTATCTACGTCATACTAAAAGCTAAATCAAAGGGGAACAACCCCTTTAATAAAATGCTGTTTTCAATAGCAACTGCAGTTACATATAACTTTCAAGGAACCAAAAATGTGAAATAAATTAATATAGGAATGTTGCTTAGAATTATGTTTCTTGTATTAGACAAAAAAACATTTTTTTTTGGGTTGACATGTCCCTTTAATATTATAATAAAAAAAATGGGTATTCAGAATGGTTAAAGGGGATGGAAACACTTTTTTTCCATCATACTTTACCCAGATTTTGCTTGACTCCAAAGACCAGCATAATCCATCATATCAATGCATGCTGGAAGCTATAAACCAGCAACACTAAGGGGCACATTTACTAATTCACGAACGCCCAACGGTTTTTTTGTAATGATCGGTATTTTGCGACTTTTTCGAGTGCTCAATACGAAAAAGTTGCGACAATTCGCGAAAGTCGTAATGGCTATGAAAAAGTTGCGACAATTCACGAAAGTCATAATGGCTATGAAAAAGTCGCGACAATTCACGGAATTTGTAATGGCTATAAAAAAGTTGTGACAATTCGCGCAAGTCGTAACGGCTACGAAAAAGTTGCAGAAAATACGAAAAAAAGTCGCAATATGTTCGTTTTCCAATCCGAATTTTTCCCATTCGGATTTGGGGATTATTAAATCAGCCCCTAAATTTGTACTCTTCTCTCAGAAACCTTCATTGCTCAAAAACCTTTTTTTCTGGCTCTTCAGGGCCATTGACCAAATGAATAAAGGAGAGAGTCCTTCCTATTCTGTGTGAATCTGTTTTAATGTGAGGTGAGTTGAAGCATTAAAGGAGCAGTAACACCAAAAAATGAAAGTGTATAAAAGTAACTAAAATATAATGTGCTGCTGCCCTGCACTGGTAAAAGTTGTGTGTTTACTTCAAAAAGTCTACTATAATTTATATAAATAAGCTGCTATGTAGCCATGGAGGCAGCCATTCAAAGGAGAAAAGGCACAGGCACATAGCAGATAACAGATAAAACACTATTGTATTCTACAGAACTTATCTGTTATCTGCTATGTACCCTGTGCCTTTTCTCCTTTTTTCCAGCTTGAATGGCTGCCCCCATGGCTACACAGCAGCTTATTATATAAATTATAGTAGTGTTACTGTAGCAAACACACCAGTTTTACCAGTGCAGGGCAACAGTGCATTATATTTTTATTACTTTAAAGCTCTTTCATTTTTTGGTGTTACTGTTCCTTTAAGTAGAGCTATTCTAACCCACATCTACAATGTAAGCTGGGATCTCCTGACTGGGCTGAGGCTCTGGACTGAAGGGAATGCCATTGTTGCAATGAATTAATATACTGTATATCCACAGGGATACCTGCAGAGTAATTGGGCTAGAATGCAACTTTGCCTGCAGTGGTTAAAGGCTATATATATTGATAGGTAATCGAGCTGGGGAGACAAAAAAGTGGCAATTGTTAATGTGTTTGTTGGGAGGAACTAAGCTATTTTTGTTTCACACAGCTAGACAAACAAGAGTAAGTATGTAAGGACAGGTGGGCTGCAACTGCAGTAGGAAATGACACATTTACAGTACTTTGTTAGGGACATTTACCCACCCACACAAAATTGTGTTCTTCTGATTACTTATATAATTTACCAATCTTTTTCTTTTCATTATATAAGCAGTGTAACACTGCTAACGTCATGAATGCGTAACAGCGGACACCCTGGTGTTTTATCCTGAAAAAAGCCTTAGTTAATGATGCAGAAAGTATTTCCTTTCAGGGTCAGAAGACACTTCTACAGAAACCTGAAGTTTTATTTTGTTTGTACTCCCAGTACAATTGCAGCCCATCTTTACTCATTTGATTAAGATGTGCTGCAATACCCTTTGCCACACAAAAATGTTTGAGGATGTAACTGCATGACAAGGTCTGGAGAAATATTTGGTTCCATACTGTCTTTACTCCATTGATGATAAGATATCTAGACTGATTCATTTATTGGTATTTTATATAAACGGAACCAGTTGGCTTAGAGACCAGCACTCCTAACCTGCAGCCACGTACATTTCTAAAAGTTTAGTCTTCTTGTTATGCCACTAACCTGACAGTTACACATTACACACATACTATACTATCCAAATAATAGTTTTTCAGCACAATCCTTATTAATTAAACAATTGTTGAAAACAGGGTTATAATGCCTCTTTAAACAACTTTAGACATTTAACAAATTATTGTGGAGTCTCATGTGCTACAGAAACAAAAGGCTCAATAGCAAGAGATATCAAGAAAGAGAAATATGCAGTAGCTGAGTGTATATGAGGGCAGAATGTGGCCAGGACTAGACAAGCAGGTCAGAGGCAGCAATGAAAGAAGACAGAGATGGAAGAAACAGGTTGAAGGCTGCATGTAACTGATAAGTGGGAAAACCCAGAATGAGCAGTTACAGGTCCATAGTATAAATCATAATTAAAGCGAGTCCAGGTTGTTATCTTGTTCATTTTGACTTGATGAGCAAGATGGCTTCCCTGTCTTTCATGTATATAGTATTACAAAGCTTGCACCAGATTTGGTAACCCACAGCAACTGCATATTTTCTCTCAAACAGGTGCCCAGTATACTCTTCCTGCCAACTGGCTGCTAGGGTTTACTAGACATGTCCCACTTCTTATCACTCTTGCTCAAGTATTTCTTTTATTGAGGCTGTTACCTTTGTGTTAATACCTTCTAACTGATACAAAAGAAACACAGGAAGCAGATTTTTTTTTTTAATAAAAATAATTATAATATTATCGAGAACCATAACAACAGCTTCCAATACACAGGAACCGTCAGAAAACAAAATGTCCAAATAAGATACAAATGTAAAATTCTCTGGGGGGGAAAGGGAGAATGTTTTCCTGAGAGCTTATATAGTTGAGGTGACACTGCCCTCCCCAACCTGCACCCAATCAGGTAACAAATATACAGAGTATTGCTCCTATACCACATCTTAAGCAGAAATTGCAGAGCAGCCAATCATGCCAACCCCCAAACTGTCACTTGATCACAGGAGCACCGGTTCCTTCAGAAAGCAAGAAATGCCGGCTCCTTCACTACCCAGACCATGTGACCACATGCTGCCAGTACATTTCTTCATTAAAATCTGAAGACCTTCTTTTTAAAAAAATCAATGCCCTTCAAGATGATCTTGAAGAGCATTCACATTAAAACCCTACAAAGCATTTGCTTTATACTTTATTATCTGCCAGACAGGCTTCCCATGCTCTTCTGGCCACACACAGAGAAATACAACTCCAGTCCGTGTTACAGACACAAACAGAGTACATCTCCTTTACTCTCCCTAGTTAAGTAATCTTTAAGTGACCCCCCTCCCTGATCCCACACCACCCCTTTAAAAGATTCTCCCTCCCTCCCTGTTGTCAATCCATTTTGGATTGGTTCCGAGGGTTGTTTTTCCCAGAACAACCCCCATTTTGCTGGATATGAGGTGGCTTTCGGCGACCAGAAGACGGGGGGCGCAGGTAGAAAAGAAACAGGTGACGATAACAAGGATGTCGAATGGCAAAACGCACAAATCCATCTAAAAGAAAAAAGATAAAGTCATTATCTTGATTGTTCTCAGTGCTTTGGTTAAATACGACCTACAAGTGAGTTTAGGTATGTAGGAGTCGGTGTGTAATATTTATATATATATATATATAATATATTATATTATAGCATTAAAGGAAATATAAACCCTCAAACTAATGTAAATTGTCTAGCAATATGGCAATTTAATGTTTTTTCTAGTTATGACAATATTGGCTATTTTTAGACTGCTAATATTATACAAAAGAACACTGCACTTAAAAGTACAGCTTCCGCCTGCATGTAGAGGTCGGCCCGAAAATGGCTGCTTTTGTGTTTTCAGACCAAGCCCGCTGCATGTCCATGCAGGCAAGCGGAAGCTGTAGTTTTGAGTGTAGATCAACTGATCTGGGGAAGGGAGCAGATCTGCTTCTCTTAGCCTGAAAAAAAAGCAGGCTCAAAGCAGCAGAGCCAATGCTCTGTGTGCCCTAGCCCTAAAAGAGTTACCAATATTCAATCACAATCACCTGAATAAGTTCAGTGGAACTTTAAAACTAAACCCTTAAGTCCAGTTGCTTTAGATTTAAAGGATAAGTAAACCTTTCAAATAAACTGATGTAAATTGAGGAGAGTGCTATTCTAAGCACCTTTGCACTTGACACAGATCAGCACAGAGGCTAGAAATTCCTTTTTAACATTAAATGGATTCTGTTGTGATTTTATAATGTAGTTTTTAATAATAGATTACACTCTGTAAATTTTATCACTAAATGTATCTTTATTTGTAATATTGGTGTGTAGGCAGCCATCTTAGTGCATCGTGACTGATTCTGAGCTTTCAGAATTAGCCAGCGCTTCACAATTACTACATTACACGGTTTGCAAATACAGCAATCTACCATTTAAAATTATATTGTTGAACCAGTAAATTTATGTAGACAGATCTCAGTGCATTGTACCCGAGTCTGAGCTATCAGAAAGCACCAGCGCTACACAGCAGAACTGCCTTCAGATTAGCTATTAGTTCTCCTACTCAGAATAACTGTAGGAGTCATGGTTTGACCTAGGTGGGACATGGGACCATTTTTAGCAATACAGGTTTCAGGGAGGTATTATCTTGTTACTTTCCATTGTTCTGCTGATTGGCTACTGAAGGAGAAAGAGAGGGGGCCTGATATCACTCCAACTTGCAGTGCAGCATTAATATACGAGTTGGCCCAGGACCTGCACTTTGGGCAGGTTCGGGCCGACATCCACACACCATTTACGAGTTATGGGTGTGTTCAGGCCAAGCTCTTCCTTCCATAACTTCAGCAAGGTTAAACCCCACCAAGGGCCCAGACAGACAATCTGTGGGTTCTGGTAAATGCCAGAGAGGCTGCTGTAAGAAACCACACTATTTAGTGGGCTTGTGGGGGGCTGTTTGGGCCTCTGTGTACTTGAAATGCCAGGGCCTATTTTGAAACTAAGTGTGGAACTGCAACTTACCCTGAGTCAGGCCATGCAGCTCCGTGTAAGTGCACAACTCTGAGAACACTTTACCACTTTCAGCAGGGGGTGAGCCCACAACCGAACGCAATATGGCTGCAAATCCATCAGCAGAGAGAAGAAAACGGCCATCAGCATCACAGGTAGAAAAGAGCTAAAGAAAGTTGAAAACAAACAAAATATGAGAAAGAAGAAATGCTATATAATATTGTATTAACAGTTAGAGGCATTCATACACTAAAATACTATATATCATGCTCAAGTGCAAATCAGTGGTACCATTTAATATATGATCTGCTGGATGTAAGAATTCTGTTAGCTCTTTGGTGTAGGAAAGTCACAGGCAAAAAGACACTTACATCGAATGCAAGTTTTGCTAGCTCCTCTGCTGAGCGTGTTGCATCCTGGGCAGCCAGCACCAAGGAGACCTCTCGGAAATCAATCATGCCAGAGGCATCCTTATAAAGTACAGCAAAAAAAGTGATTAATCCAAAACCCACTCACAAAGCAATGACATAGAATTCAAACTATTCTTCACAGAACTAAAATGACAGTATATGGGGGGGGGGGGGGGAACCACTGCATGTATGCATAATTATAAGCATTTATAAGTATATTTCTAGATCTACTAATTTCAATGTATCATCTCACTAACTAATCTCTAACTAAATGTAGCTTCTATACCTATGAACCACATCAAATTTAATGGGCCTGCTCACACAATCCTACCTTTCTGCAGCACATTAAAGGTCCTTCTGTAAAAAGGCATCATGTTAGTCAGCAGGTGTTACCTAGGTCAAGATACCATCATTTGTGGACAGACGTCTTCACCTGTCTTTATGCATCTGGCTCCACTTATAAGGACCAAAGCATCAACTCAAATAAAGTACAGAGTTTTAAACATATGAAAGTTGTAAGAGGTGCAGCTAATGGGATGGTTTAATCTTGCTAAAAGTAAAGACACACAGAGCTACTAGTAGCAGCTACTTTTCATGGCTACAAAAATAGCGAATGCTGATCATTTGCTGATAATTGTCTCTATGTGTGTTTTAGCAAAGGCAATTCTTATTATTGTCTATGGCAGGGTATTTTCTGGCGTTTAGTAGCCATGACAAATAGCTGCTACTAAGTAGCTTTGTGTGTCTTCACCCTTAAGGGTGTAGAAAACAAAATCAAAGTTCTAATTGGATGCTATGGGCAACATCACTGGTGATGTTGGCTTACAAACTTTATGAAGTATCTTTTAGGGACATATTAATTATTAATAATATAGTAAACAACCTTTAAAGGCAGACCTACTGTGATCGCTAGACCATCTACTTAAAACATTTTCACAAAAGGGCACTAATACTCTGTCCTCCAGGATACCCTACCAAGTTCTCCTTTGTAGCGCTGGTCTTACCCACCTTGTGGAAATAATTGAAAACTCTGGAGATCACATCGTGCTGCGTCACACCCAGTTTTTCTGCAAGCTCATCTAATCCCACGCGAGAGCACACCCCCTCTAGGCAAAGATCAATCAGACCCTGCACACTATCAAGAGAGAACCTGTAGGGAAAAAGGCTCTTAGTTATAGGATGCCACATGAGTGGCAGGTAATGCGAGAAAGAAATGAGATCAGCAATCCCTTATGTTCATGTACATGCTTATGGGGTGTTGCAATAGAAACAATTGAAGTACATGAAAATAAACAAAACAAGAATAAACAGAATATTATATTTTATGGTCAGTACATCTACTTAGGGGGAGATTCACTAAGACCCGAACGCTCCGAGCGTATTCTCGCCATTTTTTTTCGCACTGCCGCTGTTTACAATGGTCAGTACGAAAATTTTGTGACTTTCGGATCGCCAATACGATATTATCGCGAGCAATACGATTTTGTCGTAAGAATTTTCTGGATATTTGCGATCTTCAGAAATTTTCGTTTCCAATCCAAATTTTTCCCATTCGAATTTGTGGATTAGTAAATCTGCCCCTTAGTGTGAAATACTTAACATAAAAGTTAACAAGGTTAACAAGTCAACAGCAATATTAAAACAATTCTTTCAAATAACATACATATTTCAAAAAAGTTAGAAAAGCAAGAAGAAATAATTGCAAGCCAGCAGTGAAATATGGGTGGTCATTGCTCTTGCATGGTATACTGGCACTCATAAGTGGCAGGTAATTTGGAAAGGACATTCAGTATTAAGAAGAGACAAAACAGAAGCAAAAAGGGCAGTGGAGTGACTATTAGAATATTGATAGCTATAAGCCATTATATAGTACGCAGAATTTAAATCTAATAAATTACACAGGGAATTAAATCAGAACTACGAGGCTCCGAAATATATACTGGGACATAAAATTGCTTTAATTAGGGTAGGCAGATATTTAACTTAAAGGGAATCTGTTATGGAAAAACATGTTTTGCATACAATACATCAGTAAATTGCACTCCTTCAGCAGAATCCTGCATTAAAATCCAAACTAAAAAAAATATATATATATTTTTTTTATATAATTTTGAAATCTGACATGGGCTATACATATTCTTACTTTCCCAGGTGCCCATGGCCATTTGACTTGTGCTCTGATAAACTTCTGTCACTGTTTACTGCTGCGTTGCAAGTGATATCACACCCCCCCTTTCCCCCCAGCTGCCAATCAGCAGAATAATGGGAAGGTAGCATGATAGCAGCTGCCCGACACCTGTTTTGCAAAAATTGCTCCACCAAGTGGAAGATATGAGTATAGCAGTCAATAGTAACACACCCAAGTCCAGCTATGACATCTCCAATAGTTTATCTGAAAGCAGTTCTATTTTGTGTAGTGCAGAATTTACAACAATAAATACAAGAACTGTTTTATAGCTTCATAGCTGGACTTCATACTGCCCAATAAAAACTATACACTACTGCAGTAAATGCATTTAAGCAAATCAGAGAAGGTAGATAATAAGCTTGGGTTTGCGTCAGACATCTTCCTTGGTGGCCTAAAAGTTCAATTTTAGTCTCATCTGACCAGAGCACCTTCCTCCATTCATTTGGGGAGACGCCCACATGCCTTTTGGCAAACTCAAAACATGCCTTATTTTAAACATAAGTAATGGCTTTTTTCTGACCACTCTTTCATAAAACACAGATATTGTACAGCTTATTGTGGTCCTATGGACAGATACTCCAGTCTTTGCTGTGGAACTCTGCAACTCCTTCAGGGTTACCCTTTGAAGAACCAAATCAGGTTTATCTTTGAAATGAAACCGACAAGTGGCTGATACCTCTTGATGTATTCTGTACATTATCTTAATCCTTCTGCCTTACACATATCAGTATATAATAAATAACATACCCCCTACTGTAAAATATAAGGACAGTCCCCAAGGAGCTACACGACCATAAAAAGGCAGAAGGCAGAGTGCTTTTGCACAGGTCATGGAGCCAACAACCAACCATTTATGGAGAACACAACTATTGCCATACTCACCCTGCCTTTTCTAATATGTTCCCAAGTTCCCAAATTTTGGGATCCAGCGCCACTTTCAGGTGCCCGACTGGTGTTACTGGTGTGTCTCCAATTAGCTCAAACTCTGTCGCTGGTTTCGCCAGAGCACTAAAAAAAATGAAAATGTATTTCACTAAATAGATAATTCTGCAAGTTTAAGGGTTTTCTGTTGTTCTATGGCTATCCAAGGGTTCTCAAGCTATCTCAGTACATTTCAAAGACTCGGCTAGTCTTTGATGACCATCCCAGCCTAGTCAGTCCCCATGACTTACTCAGCCATTATCTTCTGCACTTTGGAAGCATAGAGTGTGGGATCAGCCCGCTCCTCAGCAGTAGGGTGATAAACTGGCAGAAACTGCAACATGATGAATAGTTAAATAAATCGAAGGATCCCACATACAACACATATTGCTAAAATAAGAACTGGTGTAGAAAGAATGAGTAAAAAGAATGTATAAGAGGACTTATATAAGGTCAAATGCAGTGTCTCACCTCTATTTCCAGGTTGATATAAAACTGAGACATTGTGAGCCACAGAACCTTAAACCTATGAAAAAAAAAATAAGAAACATAATAATAAATATAGATAATACAGAAAAAGGATAAGACTGAGAATAGAACAAATGTATCAAGAAAGCAAGAATCTGAAATTAAAATACTGAGGGGGGGTTAGAGCATTCATCCTCCTGCCGGCCCTCCTCCAGTCACATCTCCCAATGCCCCTAAACTGCTACTAAGAGTGTAGGGGTGAGAACCCATGAAAAGTTAAATCCAAGTGTCAAATATTATGCCAGTAATATGCAAAAAGCAGAAAATGTGACACAAAAGCAGAAAATATGATAAACGTCTTATACCTAAAAAAATTAAAGGGGTTGTTCATCTTCAATGTCCAAATATAAGCCACCAACAATGCTCTCCATTTTCCATAAAAAAAAAAAGTAAAAAGGCCACTGTAAAAGCTAATTTTATACCAGTTAAATCAGTCCTTCTCCTGTCTCTCTGATCAGTTTTCTGAAGGGATGGGAGTGACCTATTTTGAGCCTGACACACTGAGAACCTCCTATATGCTTACATCATCATGTCCAGGCTTTGCCCTAATTTTTTTCCTATTGGACCAATTCATTGGATGCTTCTGAATTCTAACCAGTTGCATAAATTGAAAGCTCATTGGTTAATGTCTCCCTTGCAATGGCATAGGCAAACAGACTCAGCATATAACAAATCTAAAATACTATTATGTTAGATTTTCAGTGCTCTGTCACAGGCACAGGAAGCATTGTCAGAATGACAGAAGACACAGCCAATAGGAGTTAAATCTGCTGCCAATACGATGTGTTACATCATATAAGGAAGTTAAAAAACAATTCTAGTTCTGAGTAGAAGTGAAGGATGAGTAGAGGGATGATTCTGAGGTGAGTATCTCTTCAGTTGCACATTTTTTGTTAACTATGTATATGGTAAAGACTGTTTTTTTAATGTGAAATGTTAGATTTGTGAATGTTGTACAAAGGCAAACAACCCCTTTAATTGATAAGATCTCATGTATAGTTTCAATAAATCTTGTTTTTTTATTGTGTTAGTCTTGCTTAAAGAAGATGGATTTTCAGTACTGTAAATCAGCTAAAAAATAATTATAAGCGCAGATGTCTCCGTATGTAAAGGACAAAAGTATCCATGACACGCATGTTGCACCAGTATGAACCCTTACAGTATATTGATTTATAAGAAAATAATAAGCAGTTCTAAATTGTAATGCCAGATTGGAGAAAAAGGGAGACCAGGAATTTGTAAACTTATATTTTTTTTACCATTTGCATCAACAAAACTCAAATATGAAAGCTGTGTAGAAGTCATGGTACATGGGCATCATGGAAAACCATTGCTCCACAAGCTGTCAGTGATGACAATGGGCTTGTTAATGATTACTAAGTCTCTTGAGCAGGCATAGTATAATACTGAAACTAAAAAGTATAATGCAGTTAAATCTTCTACAGAACCAAATAGGATGTTGAACACAATACATCTGCTGCCATAGTATATAACTACAGAATCAGAATGTGCACATTATACCTGTAGTTAGGTTTTGTTGCTCTACATAGGGAACAGCATAAAGAAAAGTAATCAGCACTAGACTAATTTTGTTTCTATTGAAAAACCTCTGGAAAAGCAAGAGTCAAACTCAGGGCTCAAAAACCCTGCCTAATATAGTGCAGCAGAACCTCTGGGTCCTGACAGCTTGGCCAACATTGCACCAGAAGGTCTCAGTGAAAATTTTGGAGATGGCATTATAGATTCCGCAGACCATAAGTTATCATCATCCCCACCACCAAGGTCTCTGTGATCTTTTTGTGCCTCTTGTTGACAAGAGCACAACATAAAATAGAAGGGAAATAGAAGATCTTAAGAACTCAACAGTGCACACAACCATTTTCAAATGCCTTAAGGGTGAAGACACACAGAGCTACTTCTAGCAGCTACTTTTTCCCGGCTACTAAATGCCAGAAAACACCCTGCCATAGACAATAATGAGAATTGCCTCAGCTAACGCACACGTAGAGACAATTATCAGTAAATGATCAGCATTGTATATTTTAGTAGCCATGACAAGTAGCTGCTACTAGTAGCTGTGTGTCTTCACCCTTAGGGCTCTGGCACGCGCATGCAATGGGATGGCATTTCGGGGAGATTAGTCGCCCGTGAACAGGGAGACTTGTCGCGGGCGACTAATCACCCCGTGTGCCAGAGCCCTTCCTTATACAGCCTAACCCTCCCATGTATTATTTCAGTACACAATGCCCAGCCAAAGTCTGTTGCAAAAAAAAAAAAAAAAACTATCTGATAAGGGCTGTGGCACACGCTGAGATTAGTCACCAGCGACAAATCTCCCTTGTCGCAGGCAACTAATCTCCCCGATATGACATCCCACCGGCGAGAATGTAAATAGCCGGTGGGATGACATATGGGGAGATTAGTCACTTGCAACAAGGGAGATTTGTCGCGGGCAACTAATCTTATCGTGTGCCACAGCCCTAAGGTTACTATCTCTTAAGAACTGTTTTTGCTTATCACCAGTAACTAGACACAAAAAGACAATTAAAAATGAAAAGCCCCCTTTAGTCCTTCCTGTTGCAATATCTAAAGAGCAAGACTTGTAAGTCTGCACTAAATATTATTCTTTAGCAGGCTGGGGAGATCAATGTGACATTACTGCCTGAAGTGTTTTATCATACTATACTGCAGCCTCCAACCAAGGTTAAAAAAAAAGTTGAATATACAGAATGCTTGTGTGTAAAATAGCACAAGTGCCTTTTCATGTAATTCAAAATATTTGTTCCATAAGTAGATTATTCTCTCAAGCCCTAGTTTGGTGAGGCACACTAAGTACATAGCAGGAAGAATGTGAACAATCTCTTAAAGAATCCTTCTAATGAGAACATGCATCATAAAACACACACACAACAGAACATTTATGGCTAAAAAGCTTTGTGCAATGGTATATAGCAGTGAAGAGTGGTAATATAAGGGGGAAAATATGCAGGGTTAAGAATGTTTTAAGGGTCCAATGCACAGGATTATAAGACTTGATATGTTTTATTATTTATGAATACACAATGACCAGAGGCCCTCTTTTAAATCGAATGACTTTTATCCTAAATTACTGCAAGATGTCACAGTCCCTGACTGCAGGTGCAGTTAAACACCTGTCCGCCTGATATTCATTGCTGCCCGTAGGCATGAATACATCAGACTGTACATTTAGACACTGTTTCCTATGTGACTGAGTGTGTGTCACTAGGACACCCTGTCTGCAGGGCGACTTTAGCAAGGGTCCTTCTTGGCCAGAGCCTTGAATGTCTGTGAATTTTACCTAGACGCAAGATGCGTGGTTAATTTTATGTCAAACAAAAATTACTAAAGAAATTAAATTGTATAAAAAAAGTTTTACCATATGCTGCATTTCTGGCCTTTACTTCACTCTTGTAGTTTGGTTCACATTTGCTTTTATCTTTACTTACATATATATATATATATATATATATATATATATATATATATATATATATATATATACAGAAAAGAACAGAGCACACCCTAATAGTAATCAAATGCCCCAGGTGCTTGCAAAAACCATGTATATAGCAAGACAATGAGCCGCACACGCAGGGACTTTGTTAGAAAACAAAAAATTTCTTTAATGAAAACGATCCAACGTTTCGAGCACCAACTGTGCTCTTCCTCAGGGAAACCCTGAGGAAGAGCACAGTTGGTGCTCGAAACGTTGGATCGTTTTCATTAAAGAAATTTTTTGTTTTCTAACAAAGTCCCTGCGTGTGCGGCTCATTGTCTTGCTATATATATATATATATATATATATATATATATATATATACAGTGGTGTGAAAAACTATTTGCCCCCTTCCTGATTTCTTATTCTTTTGCATGTTTGTCACACAAAATGTTTCTGATCATCAAACACATTTAACTATTAGTCAAAGATAACACAAGTAAACACAAAATGCAGTTTTTAAATGAGGGTTTTTATTATTTAGGGAGAAAAAAAATCCAAACCTACATGGCCCTGTGTGAAAAAGTAATTGCCCCCTGAACCTAATAACTGGTTGGGCCACCCTTTGCAGCAATAACTGCAAGCAAGCGTTTGCGATAACTTGCAACGAGTCTTTTACAGCGCTCTGGAGGAATTTTGGCCCACTCATCTTTGCAGAATTGTTGTAATTCAGCTTTATTTGAGGGTTTTCTAGCATGAACCGCCTTTTTAAGGTCATGCCACAACATCTCAATAGGATTCAGGTCAAGACTTTTACTAGGCCACTCCAAAGTCTTCATTTTGTTTTTCTTCAGCCATTCAGAGGTGGATTTGCTGGTGTGTTTTGGGTCATTGTCCTGCTGCAGCACCCAAGATCGCTTCAGCTTGAGTTGACGAACAGATGGCCGGACATTCTCCTTCAGGATTTTTTGGTAGACAGTAGAATTCATGGTTCCATCTATCACAGCAAGCCTTCCAGGTCCTGAAGCAGCAAAACAACCCCAGACCATCACACTACCACCACCATATTTTACTGTTGGTATGATGTTCTTTTTCTGAAATGCTGTGTTACTTTTACGCCAGATGTAACGGGACACGCACCTTCCAAAAAGTTCAACTTTTGTCTCGTCGGTCCACAAGATATTTTCCCAAAAGTCTTGGCAATCATTGAGATGTTTTTTAGCAAAATTGAGACGAGCCATAATGTTCTTTTTGCTTAAAAGTGGTTTGCGCCTTGGAATTCTGCCATGCAGGCCGTTTTTGCCCAGTCTCTTTCTTATGGTGGAGTCGTGAACACTGACCTTAATTGAGGCAAGTGAGGCCTGCAATTCTTTAGATGTTGTCCTGGGGTCTTTTGTGGCATCTCGGATGAGTTGTCTCTGCGCTCTTGGGGTAATTTTGGTCGGCCGGCCACTCCTGGGAAGGTTCACCACTGTTCCATGTTTTTGCCATTTGTGGATAATGGCTCTCACTGTGGTTCGCTGGAGTCCCAAAGCTTTAGAAATGGCTTTATAACCTTTACCAGACTGATAGATCTCAATTACTTTTGTTCTCATTTGTTCCTGAATTTCTTTGGATCTTGGCATGATGTCTAGCTTTTGAGGTGCTTTTGGTCTACTTCTCTGTGTCAGGTAGCTCCTATTTAAGTGATTTCTTGATTGAAACAGGTGTGGCAGTAATCAGGCCTGGGGGTGACTACAGAAATTGATATTGAAATTGAAAATTGAAATTGATAAACCACAGTTAAGTTATTTTTTAACAAGGGGGGCAATCACTTTTTCACACAGGGCCATGTAGATTTGGAGTTTTTTTTCTCCCTTAATAACGTAAACCTTCATTTAAAAACTGCATTTTGTGTTCAATTATGTTATCTTTGACTAATAGTTAACGGTTTTTGATGAGCAGAAACATTTAAGTGTGACAAACATGCAAAAGAATAAGAAATCAGGAAGGGGGCAAATAGTTTTTCACACCACTGTATATATATATATAGCGTGTATATTTCTCTGTTGTGCAACAGACTGAAATGAATAGGCTTTTATTGCGCATATCTGACATTCTTTAAGTTGCTTACTGACTCGCTTATGCCAGATTTGCCTCTCATCCCAAGCCTACTTATATTCTTAAAGGAACTGTCGGGAAAAACAGAACGGGAAAACATGTTTTATTCAAAAAGCATAAGTTAATAGAGCTTCTTCAGCAGAATCCTGCATTGAAATCCGTTTTTAAAAAACACATATTATATTTAATTTCGACATTTCACATGTGAACCTGTGCTCTGATAAACTTCAGTGACACTTTGCTGTTGCGCTGCAAAGTATTTTAATACAGGATTCTGCCAGAGAAGCGCTATTAGCTGATGTGTTTTGAAAAAAAAAAAAAAAAAAAACATGTTTTCCCATGACAGTATTCCATTAAATGTGAATTACTTGCTATATAAACAGTGTAATTTAGAAATATAAACTACACTATAATGATCATGACAGAATCCCTTTAAAAGTATTATATTATACACTTATATATTAAGTGAAAATCCCTCTTAATTATCTGTTGAATAAAAAAAAAAAAGGATATAAATTGTTTTGTAATGTCACATAGACAATATTACTAATACAGAATTCCAGAGGTTCGTGTGTGTGTGTGTGTGTGTGTGTGTGTTTGTGTGTGTTTGTGGGCAAGTAATAGTGAAACAATGAGATGGAAGATGAAGCAACAGATCAAAACAATTATTTAAAAACGTGCTCATTAGTGATAACTTACACTCCATTCCCTTTCCATGTCCAGATAGTTGCAGGCTGCAGAACATAAAGAAAGACAGCATATCAGTAAAGCCAGTTTTAATGACATTATGATGATTACAAATAAATGAAATATTGGATTCTTATAAGAAGACATCTGACCAGTAGTTTAAGTTAGGAGAGCAAGGGCTGTATACATTATTGAGCCGATCAACGAGATCCATTAAAACCACAAACCAGCAGTAATGAACTAGCCATTTATTGCTTAAATAATAAATAGCCATTTAAATTACAATGACATATTTCATTAATAATTGCTTTGATTACAATTAAGAGCCATGTATTGCTTAAACCCTAGAAAAGATCACCTCAGTGTTTATAAATCATATAATGGCACTGGCCATGGTACCATTTCAGAAAATCAACTGGACTCAGTCGGTGGAAAGATTTATGACAATGACGCACTGCATTAGTCCCTAGCAAAATAATGATTAGTGTTCCATCTCGCTCATTATGTGCATGCATGTGACGTCACACGCTGGAGACTTGCTCATTATGCACATGTATCTGACCAATCATGGCTACCTACACCAGGAGCTACCTCCCAGTGCGGGCAGCACAGGTGCCCTTTATCCTATAATCCTTTGGTCTTAAACAATAATAAGGCAGTAGCTCTATAAGAAAACATTTAACTGAAAGTATAAGCTGATGAGTAAAACCTTTAGTTTACCGTAACAGAGAAGTCATAGAAATAGGACAGCAATCACATCCATAACTAAATTAAAAAAATGAAAAACAATGACATGCTGCTGACCTGTCCAAAACTGCAATTAACAAATGCACAAAATTCTCAGTGAACTATTTATCAAAGGCATTTTCTTGGCAGGTGACATGCATTAGAAAAATTTAATGCAATTTTATGATTATAGGAGTGCCAAAAGATTTTAGTGCACACAAAATTGAGGCCAGTGCACACAACAAATGGTGAAACGGTGTGATACACAAAAAGTTTGGACTTATGTTGACCCACCCTGTGAGCACATTCTTTTTAAAAGTGTGTGCAAAAATACATTTTAGAACATAGTCAATAAGAAATTAGAGGGAACACTGCTTACGTCAAAACTGGCCAAAAATGGGATGTCCTGAAAGCTTAGGGGTTAGTTCTCCTTTAAAGTCAGCTATCATATGTATCCCTATTAATTGTGTACAAAGTGTAGAAATGCTGCTTTTCCCACAATTCGGTTAAATTGTTTGTACACAGAGGCCAGCATGATTGGAAGGTGGTTTGGGCCAAGTCAGAAGATACTGAGGAAGGTAAAGGACGAGCTCTTTTGGCTGAAAATAAGCAGTTTACATAAAAGCGGTTTTACTTGGTTTGCTACGAATTAAGATTTACCAAGCAACATAAATCATTAACACACAAGTTAATTACTAACTTTAGAACTTTCACAGAAGCAGTTCACCTTTGTGCAGGGGTTCCCGACTGTGGCATCAACACTTATTTGCTGTCCTATTACTTTAAACTATGGGGGGGGGGGGGGGCTGACTCAATGTTGTACAATAATGTTTGACTTTAAGTCAAAAATTCACAAAGAACTCAATGTATCAAGTTAAATAGACTGTCATGCCCAAAGATTCATGTTAGACAGCAATCTTCACCTTGTGACTTTCCATGTTGTTGAACCAAGTCTTTCAAAGCCCACCCACATATGTGATACCAACAGTTTCTTGCTTTTGGTAGTCAGTAATACACAGAAACATTAATAAAAGGGGTGGTTCACCTTTATGTTAACTTTTAGTATGTTATAGAATGACCAGTTCTTAGGATCTTTTAACTGGTCTTCAATTTTTATAGTTTTTTTTAATTATTTGCTTCCCTCTTCTGCTTTCAAAAGGGGGTCACTGACCCTGGCAACCAAAAAACCATCACTCTGTGAGGCTACACGTTTCACTGATACTTTTTTTTTTTTTTATTCAGACCCACTACTATTAATATTCCAGTTTTTATTCAAACCACTGACTGGTAGCTAGGGTCATCTGGACCCAAGCAACCACTGCTAAATAAAAAGCTAAATAATTAAAAGAAAAAAAAAAAACATAAATAATAAGAAGAAAATTAAAGGGGACCTGTCACCCTAAAAAATGATTCCAAATCCTTTTCTATCATGTTAGTTTAGCAAAATAAACTTTACTTACACCATATAAACTATTTAAATTTTTTTTCCTTTAGTCTTGGAATTTGCAGTCACAGCCAGCAGGCAGGTGCCATTTTGAAAACACTGTTATTAAGGCAAGCTTTGTATCACTTTGTATCATTATGCATTTGCCATTTAGGTGATATCTAGGAAGTGCTGAATGGAAAGTTAAAGTAATTATAATTAAAAATCTGAGCTGTCAGTCATATATTGCCTGCCCCGCCTCTATTCCTCAGGCATAGAGGCGGGGCATGCAATATATGATTGACAGCTCATATTTTTAAATACATTTAAAATCTGGGTTTTTATGTTTAATTTATAAAGGACTTTAATTATACAGTTTTTTAGGTGTGGGTGACAGGTCCCCTTTAAGGCCAATTGCAAATTATTTCAGAATAGCAACTAATAGCAAATTAAAATTAATTTGAAGGTGAACAATCCCTTTAAGAAATACCACATCATGGTCCTATCTATGGTGTGTATGTCTTGTAGCACTTACCAATTTGTTGGGATACCTCATGAGCACTGGCTGCACTGGGACCCCAGCAACAAAGGCACCTGAGTGGAAGAAGAATGAGTACAAGGAAAAAATAAATTATGCCAAAGTGAAAATACAAAACATGCTGGGTATAATAAGGCCACTGTTTCCATTTCTCACCTGGTTTGAATTTTAGCAAAACTTTGCCATTACCATTAGTTCCCTCTGGAAAAAATAACACCTATATAAATGCAAAAAAAAAAAAAAAGAATTAAGGACTCCAAAATGTAAAATACAAGAGCGGCAAAAAAAATTTACAGCTTGAAGGAAAAGGAGAGCATTTGCACATGATAACCGACTCACATACTGGTCCTACCTGAGGCCAATCTCCATTTGAGGTTGCGCGTTTCTTCACTTCCTCTACTACTTTCTTCCGTGAAGATGGATCTTGCCGGGACACCAAAATGGACTGATTGAAACGGAGCAGTGCTATGGAATAATAAACATAAGGATTTCCATGCTGACACTACAGCAAAACTCACTACATGTAATATTGGAATGAAAACAAAAGTACATAAAATCCTCAGCCGTCAATAAAGAATGAATAAATCTGCTCACCTCCAATCACTGGGATATTGAGATTCTCCACTCGGGATACAACAGATGGAAGGTCACACACCACAGTGACTATGGGATCAAAGAAGGTGGAGTGAGGGGCTACAACCAGAAGTGGGGCCTCAGAAGCAGGGGCGCGACGGCCACGTATGGTGATCCAGTGGAAGCCGCACATGAAGAACATAGTGCGACTCAGGAGATAAATCAGGTGATGGAGAATGCTGTGTATAAGGGGAGGAAACATATGGAATGGGACATGACAGAAAAGGAAGTGGTGGAAGAAATGAAAATGTTTCACTACATAATGATGAAAGTATATTGTGACACCATTTTCGACTACAAATCTAGCAAAACACTTACGTGCGACGGTGCCGTATAGAGCGACTGAGCTCTTCTTCTGTAAGTCCAGCCACTCGAAGGGCAGCAATTGGCCACATAAGGAAGAGGAAGATAGCAGCCAGGAGGAAACGCAGAGGGAACAGGGTAAAACCCAGGATATAGAACTACAAATAGAAGATAGTAAGGAGTATGATTAGGTTTAATTATGGTTTAAATATGGTCTGAAAAAACATGTAAGTCCATGTAATAACAGAAATGCATTATCAGGGCCAAGGGCTACAGCTTGAATCTAATAAGCAATAGTAAATCCAACTAGGGACATCTGCTGCAATTAAAAGGTCAGGTTAATGTTCCTTTCCTATCAGAAACATCTTCAGTCCCAGAACAGCACAGACTGCAGAATAATGGCCTCTCCATGACTGTGCTGATTAGAGTGCAATGCTCCGTACTGGAATTCAAACAAGCACAAGATCAGCTCTGACCTAACAAATTTTCCCATCTTAAGTTTTTTTGTTCAATAGAAGATTTGATCTAGCTGACTAACCCCGGGATATTGAACACAACTGTATATAGAGTGAGACCTGTGGCCCATTTCTTAGAAAATCATACATTAGTGTAAACATCCTATTAACTGGTGACTCAGGCCGTCAGCCAAAATATTTAAGGAAAAAAAAAAAAAACCTCAGACACAAGCCACTTAACACAAACATGCATTCATGTATACGCAATATACAGCCATTAACTGAAGTGTATATTTATATAAGTTTATAATGCAAATTCCTAACAACAATGGTTTGCCTCTCTGGAAAGAAGCCAATTCATACGGAGCCTCGAGACCAAGTAGGTTATTTCTGAACACAATGTAGTACATTTATCAGCTGGAAATTCTGTCAAATTACTTGGCCTACAGCCTTGTGCTGTACTGAATAAACATCTATCTGCAAACAGAAGTCTTATTCTCTAGGCCAGTAACCGTTACCTCTCCAGCTTCAATATTTAGCATTGGTCTGCTCTGAAAGATAGCATCTGGCAAGGTGTATTTGGACTGGATGGAATGCTACATGCCCCGTAATAAATCGTCAGAGATTAATTCAGCTTTAGAACTATCAATTTTGGTCTTGCCATCCTGTATATCCTGGTGACACTTTTGTTTATAGACAACATTCCCGAAATAGAACTGAAAAGTAAGCATTGTGTGGACCCAAAATATGCTCCATGGTTTGTTGGTTTGGGATTTTCTATTCAGATAAAAATGTGGAATACTCACATTTACCGTATAAGCAGAGTTTTTCAGCACCAAAAATGTGCTGAAAAAGTAACCCTCTGCTTATACTCGGCTTATACTCGATTATATGGATTTCAAGATCTAACTTACTGGTATTCATACGTTCATTCATTCGTTGTGCGCGCATTTTTATTCTTGCAGGGTACAGGGCACACATGCACGTCCACGGAGGGGGGGGGGGGTGGTACTCGCATATGAATGCCAGGAAGAAGAACTTTTTTATTCTTGCAGGGTACATCAGCAGGCAAGTTAGGAAACTAGTCCTTGCAGGCTGAATAAGTCTCTATTCATAACTTATAAATAAGGCTCAAAGGCACCTAATGTACGAGACTCTGGCACATACTGACACCTTCTCTCATTGTAAGTAATTGACTTTACAAAGTACTCATCTAATACAGTTGACTAAGATGACCACTAATAGATATATTATGGCCTGGATGAATGAAAACCTTCATAGGGACACTTTGCCCAAAGCATGGCAAATACTTGATACTTAGTATGGCTGCTTCCTTAGCTTTCCCAAACTTGCTTTTGTCTGCTGCTGATGCATTTTTCTTTCTTTTTTCTTTTCTTTTTTTTTATCAGCAGTGTTGTAACTCTTCAAGGCAGGAGGGTGAAAGGGTCCTCCATCCACCTTTCCCTAATCACCTTTCCCTAATCTGCAGCTGCCAACATGTTATATTTATGAAGAGTTCACAGGGGGTCACGTTGAGTGTCCTTTTATTATTTATTTGATTACTGAAACTTAGCAGTAGCTACATTTCCCACCCTAGTCTTATACACGAGTCAATAAGTTTTTCCAGTTTTTTTTAGGTAAAATTAGGTACCTCGGCTTATATTCGGATCGGCTTATACTCAAGTATATACGGTATTTTCTTTTTTGTTTCACACAAGTGGGAGTTTGGGGTTTTAGCAGGAAGGCAGTGCTAATCTACTGAATCCAGTGAAAAAGGGGACTATTCTTCAGAAAAAAAATAAAAGAATGCTTGCTTAGACCATGTCAGCAATTATTTAAAGGCAATCTAAACCCAAAAAATGAATTAATGAACTTCCCCAGAGTGGTTCTCCGAGCACTTCTGAAATTTACATTCCTTTTCAGACTAATATCTCAGAAGACTCGGAGACTACTAATACCAGACTTAGATCAACTTTTGATGCATTTCCTACGTGATTTCTGTATAGTAAACCCTTAGTGACTTTTTAGAGCCGCTGAAGCTAAAAGCTTGGTATTAGCAAGTTTACATCAATTCATTTTTAGCATTTTTTGGGTGGTTTAAAATGCCATTTCAGAATGGATCATCTCTCAAATATAATAATAATAATAATAATAATAATAATAACCGAAAAGCTATAAAAATTACATATTTAGCACAGTGTGTTTTAAACATAATAAACCTTTGAAGGAGTCCAGTAACTGCCACTACTATAAGTAAAGGTTACTGGGCCACACAACCTTTAGATCAGATCACATTTTCATTAAAAAAAAAAAAAAAAAAAAAGGGTAACTAGTTACACATAGGCGTAGACAGCAGGAAATATGTGAACTATGTTTCAGGGCATTCACTATCATAACTCTGGAATTTCTGAGGGTAAAATTAGCAGCTTAAGGTTTGCAAATGATTGTGTTATGAACTACAATAAAACAAACAATGGAATGACATGCAAGAGAGGGTAAACTAGTGGTAAACTTGCAAAAATGGTACATGGTCAGGCTGACATAATTACCTATAGCAGGGGTATTTATTATATATATACCGATAAATGCAGGCTGAGAAATAGCCTGACCGCTTAACTCTGGGTGTAGACACAGGCAGTGGATTTTAGAGCAAAATGGCATTCTCTAGCATACGTACAGGGCTCATTTGCACATGTGCCCCCCAACCCTTATGAATACAGATATGCTAAATGCAAGAAGCACTATATTCATGGGGAAATCATAGGTCTTTCCTCTGACACAGGTGCTGACGGTGGAAAAGTGTACGTAGTTCGAAAAACATGCTGGCTTGCATTTGTTCTTTGCAGGTTGTCTAGCGATTACAGTATATTGCTTCATTAAATAAAAACAATGGTAATTAGTATATGGATTGTTAGGGGTTTTTAAAGAGAAGTGCTACTCTTAGCAAGATGTTTTTACGTATTTTGCAGATTACATGTAAGAAGAGAAGCTTTGTTTGGGAAAAGGCTTATAATATGAACCAACTGAAGGTTTTTTTAAAGGTTTAATAATGCAGGAAAAGGACTGCAAAACACTAGGCAAAAAACACACTCTTCATTAGTAGTCTAATACATCTGGAATCTGCCACAAATTTCACATCCTCACTCATCATTATTTTGGTAGGTACAGATTATTATGGGCCTTTTTATTACTGAATAGATGGCACACATAATTAATGGATGATAGAGTGCAATTTCCGAATGGGTTATTTGCCTGTCTCTGCTCCCATGGATATTATCTATTCAGGAGCTAGGAACTGCTAGTATAACAGCTTTTATCAAAACTTTATGGATCTTCCACAGCAGCCAGTGAAAACGGAAAAGATAACCTTCCAGAGATAACAGTACCTTCTCAAGGAAGGCATCATCCTATACAGCTGATAATAGTAATAAAGCATAATCAGAAAGTCTCACTGGCCTGGGCTGAGGGTGTAATACTCCTATAGGCTTGAGTACAGCTTATATTTGTACTCCAGCTAAAAAGAGGATCTTGTCTCCCCAGCATTTATAACAGGAAATTACTAGGGATGCATCAAATTCGTAACTTTTGGATTTACTTAAATATATAATGCTCTAAAAAAAGTTCAGCTGAAAACCATATCTGAACCTAAACTTGTACATACAATATTGCATACAATCTAACATCTGAAAAACATACATTTGACAAAAGTTACAAGACTTAAAGGTCTTGGATTCGGTGAAAGCTATAAAAAGTGCCCATATTGAGCCAAAACTTACATGCAAAATGCAGACGCAATACAATAATACAATGCCCCATGCATCACAATTAATCAGCCTTGCAATGTAATAAACACTTTAAAAAGATAAAGTGTGCAGGTGAAACAAAAGAGCACATTGCTACTAATGATATTGACATCTAGAACATTTTGTTTCTTTAAAATGCTTCAAAACAGTTGGCCGACTTTTGCAAAGGTATCTTTGATTGTATATGTTTGATATGGGATGCTTTTCAACTACACAGGAGCACAAGAGTTAATCGATTGAGTTCTCCCATATCAGTCTATACCCACAGGAACAGATACCAATACTGAATGCAGAAGATTATGTACAAGACCTATATTTTTCTGCATTCAGCATTGGTCTCTGCTCCTATGGGCACTGACCTACATGGCAGAGTGAAATCACTTAACTCTTGTGTTGCCCTGTGGTGAAAAGCATAAAAATGCAAAACACATTTAAATGCCTGTGGGTACATACCCTAAAGCACTGGCCATTAAACATTCCTCGGTCTATCTAACCTGCTCTACGCACTTTAATACTCATGCATTCCACAGTTCCGCCTGTCATGATGGGCAGCTCAAAGCTAATAACTGACGCATAGTAATGACACACTAATCATTTTCTAATGTTATTAATTATAGTATGTCAAAGGAACTCAGCATTCTCACCTGTAATGTTTTTTTTCATCATAGGGTGCAAATAATTATTAGCTCAATACTGTATATGTAAAGAGATCTTTATAGGAAAGCAACAAACGGCAGCAGTGCTGCCAGGCTACTGCCTCAAGCAAATATTATCCTGTAAATAAATTTAGTTGTAGAAGTAGGCCTAGATCTGTTCAGGTTTCCGTGGTTACTAATTAGCAGTTGAAGTGGTTAGGCCTTAAACATGGGGTAACTACACAGGCACAAGAACATTGCTGTGTTCCTGACAGGAGGCATTTTCACGGGCACAGAGGCCAGTTTCCTGTAACTGTGTTTGACTTGGTCCCTAAATGGCTGCTCCACTTACAGTTTTAAAGGAAGCACAGGGAAATGAGGATACAGAGACAATGAACAAGATACACAAAATTTCTATTGTTACACAGCTATTCCGAGACGTTAGTTATAAGCATTATGAGGCCAAGCAATTTTGCTGATAAATACATTGCAAAATCTCAGTAGCAGCGATATGTACACAGTGTAGCACATAAGCCCATAGTTCTTCCATTCCCCAGTGCATACTATATAGAAATCTTCTGCAAGATGGGATAAAGTGCCATCTAAGGTAAATAAGAATCCACCAAGTGTCTCAGTAACCATATATAGAATTTAGGAGGATGGCAGAGTCGTTTTACATATGTCAAGGAGCTCCAAGGTGACCTCCAACATCCACAGAGATTTTAGTTAAGGAATACAGTTTTCTATACAATACATGAGTTATGGAGTTATGTCCTCTAATTAATGAGGAATTATGTAACCCTTATTGTTAGATATAATGATATTATAAACCATCCAGCAATTCTATGACTAAATAAACATACAAAGCTGCAGGCTAAGCGTGGTTTTTACTATCTGTATATTTTGTGTGCAGGTTTGTATGGGAAAAAAGGTAAAGTGAAAGGAGCAAGAAGAGTGCAGGGCTTAAATTTAAATCTGTCAAATCGTTTCTAGATTTTACGGGAGTTTCCCAGATATATACAGGAATTGGGCAGAGTGGGAGGGGCACAGCAAATGTGCTGCTCCCAAAAATCTCCTAGTAATTAACCCAGAGAGGTTGACATCTCTGTAAACAACCAACCTTTCGCATATAAATGAATGGCAAAGTATTTGCATGTAGAGAATATGTATATTAACTGTGGTGACGCAACAGGACTGTCTATATAGGAAGGTGAAAAAAGTTTCACCAGTGAATTATATTGGATAATATACCCCAGCTATTAAGAGGCTAAAAAAGTCACCTTGGAAACTTCTACATTTTAGTAGATGGTATATAATCTTTTATAATCTACAAGGGTTAATTAATTACGCATTACTAGTTATTGGGGTAAAAAAAGTAACCATTCTGTTATTCAACAATTCAGATACCCTCTCCTATGTCACAACAAATTTCATTGCTTACTCTGTCCCCTCCATAGAGATGTGATTATCTCTCTCTCCAGCACCTTGCATGTCATGCAATAGTACCTGTACCACCCACCCCCTCTCCTACATGTTCCACTGCCCACGTTGCTGCCTCCGTTGATGCCAGACACCAGATCGGCTTCCCCCTCTTGCTCACATCACTACTATGCACAACTCCCTGCAACTTCACATTCTTGCTCAACACCTATTGTTAGGTTCCCACTCCTGTTTCCCACAAATGCCACTGCTCATCGTATTTCATTTAGACATTGGATAAGCCTTACTTGCTGTAATTTCATTGCCATACTCAACATCCAGCACCGCCCCTCCCACCCTTATATTTCACTGCTTGTGCTGCAGCATGTCCAGAGTAGCTACAGGCAGTGCCTGTCAGTGTAGCGTGCATCCCTAACGCAGGGAATAATCCACCCTGACAGAGGCCACAGGCCTTATGCCTTTATACAGGTCATGAAACTTTAAGGGTATTTTTGATGTCTTCATAATTTAGTATTGGATACATTATTTTTATTATACTTGTTCCACTGAGTCATGTGACACAAGTGACATCAGTAAGTACCATTTATAAGGATACTCATGGGTCTTGCCTTTATTATAGCAGTTTATGTAACATACGTACTGCAAAAATGCACAAGTTATTTGTATATATACAGAACTATTAAAAAGGCATCAGTTTAATTTAATTATAGTGAAATAGTAACTTTAATAGTGACCTTTGTCAATATCTCATGGATATCTTTCACATGCCCCTCATGCTAAAGGCAATACTTTAAAAAACAAGGGACTTGGATTATCTCTTATAATGGCTTGGGCACGCAACTGCATCACCTGACATTTCCCATTGCCTAATGCAGCACACACTACCTTAGTCTGTGATGCGTTTACTTTAAATGACGCTCCACCTCGCGTATTGGACAGTACTCTACCCTAGACTGTGCAGCACTCACTCATCATAACATGGGCTAACTTTGTCTACCTGAGGGAAGTGTAGAAGGGGGTCACCTCATGATTAATTTTTAGGTGCATATTTTCAAAACACTTTTTTTTTTTAAGCAAGCATAGTACCACGTTTTAATTAGGCATAAGGACAAAATATCATGATATCAATCCATAGCATTTATTTTCAGGCTATTTGACTATAAGACCCCCTATATAGTCCAACATTTGGTCAACAAGCCCTTACCTCGTAACAACATAATCAATATAAATCTGTCACCTCGCAACAACAGTTCTAAGAAAACCTAGGACAACAAATAAGAGTTGACTCCAAACTATTCTCTAAATACCATTCAAGCTGGGCTTCCAGGCAACTGTGACCCAAGCTTTGCGCTTGTGTATGAACACACCATTATGACAACAGAACACACACAACAAACTGTGAACCACAATGGAAATTGTGTAGGCACATTATTCATTACTTGAAAGAACTCATCAGAAAATCTGAGGGAATTTTGCTTCCACTGATATTTCAAATCTCACTGCTGGTGCTTCAGTTGTATCTAGGTCAGGAAATAACCACTGAATACAACTCTCACCCTAACTGCCATTTAGAGTTCCCCCAATTGACTAGGAACTGGAGACCTAGAGACACTGCATCAGGTATAGGCAATCTTGGACTCTGCAGATCTATTAATAAATATCAGCCTCTTCACTGTTACCAAGCACCACTCAAGAGCCTTAACCATAACATAGGGTTCTGCAGATTTTGTTCCACTATAAACACTGGACCACCCTTCCATAATTTTAGTATTTAGGGTATGATGGTTTGGAAAAATATATGCATTAAAAACAAAATCTCCCCACTGTAGTACTCATTGGGATTCACAGTGGCTGGGTAAATGAAACAGGACACCCATGGTGCAGTACAGAGAGTACAGTCTAGCAGGACCCTGAAAACAAATCCTCAGTACTACTGAGTCACAAGGTGCCCCTTATACTGTACCTCACTAGCAAACACCACTTGCAGGCAGAACGGTGTTCTAGTGATAAACAGAAAGGAGAAAGTATTTCAGCTAGTTGCAGTTAGATTATAGGTGCAAAGTGATTGCAAGCAGTAGGGGCAAGTCTGGGCCACAGTGCAATGATGGCAGTGACAGGGCTCTGCGGTGCTGCTCTCCTTGCGCAGCCGGGCTTTACCCCCACGACATCGGGCTCCTATAAACTGCAGTTTAACCTGCCATTGCAATCTACTCTTCCATCAGCCCTCATATATAGTCCGTCCCTGCACACTCACCCTCGCCTTCTGCCAGAATCCTTCCGGCTCAAACTCATGCAGGAAAGGGTTGAACGGCACGGACTCCTCGCCATCATCTTCAGCGGGGCCCTTCTCGCCTACTGGCTCAGCCTCACTCATGACTGCTGAAAGGGAAACTGACCCGCACGGTTAGAAGCAGGGCCCAGGCGGGGTTAAGATCGGCCCATAGGATGTAGGAGGAGCAAAGTGTCAGCTTTACCTTAACCCTTCCCTGCCTAGAATGACTGCAGTACTGTGCTTGGGTGTCAGCGATCAGATGACGGATCAGAAGCGCCGGGGGCAAGAAAAGCTAGTGTAGTTGTTTTCTACAAAACGGGGTTGCTAGCTCATGCATTTTAAATCAGCCATCTATAAACCGCACACGCTGCAGGGCTGATCAGTAATCGCTTCGGAGGCATTTTGCATTGAACCCTGGAGCTCTACACCAACAGTCTTATTGCCTTACGGGTTAGGCCACACTGACCGGTTTCGCTAGGAGCTCATTCAAAACTATATTATACCAGTGATGTCTTGTATTGATTGTGTGGCCTATCATCTGCCCCTAAACAGTTGAGTTGGTAAAACGGACATATTGTCCCTTCCTATCATGGTCACTTGAACAGCAGGGCAGTTTCCCATCTCCCATGGCTTTCTCCCACGTTCAGATTAACCTAGGTTTACCAGATCACCTGAAAATTCAGGGCAATATCTAATAAATGCACATTGCAGGGCTTTAGTGATTGCATTTACAGTGCAATACCTTCTTGGTGGATTTCCTACATATTTTGTATTTTCAAGCCATCCCATAACCCAGTGTTCCCAACCAGTGGCTCCTAAGCAAAATGGTGCTCACAAACCTCTTGGATGTTGCTCAAAGCAGGTGCTCATTATTGAATTTCTGGTAAGGAGGCAAGTTTTGGCTGCATAAAAACCAAGTATAATGCCAAACAGAGCCTTCTGTAGGCTGCCAGTCCACATAGGGGCTATTAAGTAGCTAATTATAGCTCTTATTTGCACCCCCAGGAACCTTTTTCATGCTTGTGTTGCTCCCCAACACTTTTTCTATTTAAATGTGACTCACGGGTATAAAAGGTTGGGGACCCCTGCCATAGCCCTAACCTGACTCCACCATTGCAAAAGCCTAGACCTTATTTTACTTCCAGTTTTACTTTGAGTGTGATGTGGCTCACGCAGAATTCCCCCCAAGTTGATGCGGCTGCAATTATCTTCCATGGAGCCTGGTGTAGTTGGATGCAAAATGGGGCATGGCCAGGGCACAACTTGACAATAACCAACTACCTTACAGAAATATACTCCAGAAGGCTGACTTCTCTGGCAAAAATGGCAATTGTTATGAGGAAAGATCAGCATAGGAAGACTGGTATTTTTCTTCCTACAGCAACAGCACTACTTAGGGTGAAGACACACAGAGCTACTAGTAGCAGCTACTTGTTGTGGCTACTAAAATAGACAATGCAGATTTTTAACTGATAATTGTCTCTTTGCGTGTTTTAGCAGAGGCAGTTCTTGGTATTGTCTATGGCAGAGTATTTTCTGGTGTTTAGTAGTTGTAAAAAGTAGCTAATCTGTGTCTTCACCCTTTGTGCAGTGGCACATGGTGGGATGGCATATGTGTCAATTCAGTTGCCCACGGTAGCGACGATTTATTGCGGCCGACTAATCTCCCCGAAATGCCATCCCACTTGAAGAATGTAAATCACTGATGAGATGGCATGCACTTCACTTCGGTTTTCCAAAGTCAGCTGAAGTTTCCTTGAGAGGCAACTTGGGGTGACTTCGTGAAACTGAAGCGACGTGTATGCTACCCCACTGGCGATTTACATTCTTGCCAGTGGGATGGCATTTCTGAGAAATTAGTTGCCTGCAATAGTGAAGGTTTATCACGGACGACTAATCTCCCTGTGTTGCACTGCCCTTATACACCTTCAAGCCACTAGCAATGGAGGGCTATGATTAATATGATGGACAATCCTTTATATGCATGTAGGATGCCCACCTTTTCTGGCTGTGTCTGTGCCATGTCATGTGAAATAAAGGCAGTTTTATGAATATGAAATGGGAGTGCTGCAATCAGCTCAATTTTTACCAGACCAGTAATATACCAGCCAAGTGGCAACACTACCTATATAATGGACATAGTTTAATTCAGTGCCTTTATTCCCTTGTGATGGATGTCTTCTGTTTTACTGCAGGGGAAGGCAGGATGAAACACAGCCCTGTATTTCATGTTGAACTTACTAAGATGCATGCAAGTGGCGCACACAGGTGGAACGCAACTTAATGTGTACAACCTAATCTGGAAGAATGTACTGCATTTTGTCCTACGTTCCTCTGCAGAGGAAGGAGAGATCTACACGTGAGGGGAAACACCCATGTGTAAGAGCCATAAAGGTTAAACTATTTTGCAAAATATGTTTATTCCAGTTAAAGCTCTGTTAAAGGGTAAGTGTTGCATATCATCTTGCGAGGGATACGAGGCAATTCATAACCAGGAATGATCCATTTTCCTACAACAGGAAGTTAGTGTCTCTTATGAAATGGGAACCAAACACCATCTATTCTTGGGAAGTGAATATAGATACCCCTTAAAGCGGATGTAAAGGGAAAAATTAATAATCCATTCTTTTTGCCACGTGGAACTATTTTGCATATACTGATACTAAAAAAAAATGCACTGTTCGCACAACTGAAGCACTCAAATTTTGCTTGTCGGGCAAAAATCCTGTTTTTTAAACTCCCTCTGCACCCCCACTCTACTCCCAGTTGCCCAACCTGCCTCTGGATTGGCTGTCACTATGTCCAGACTCCACCACCTCTTGGTGCTTGTAAGCTAGTAATCCCAAACACCAGTCCATCAAACATAGGTCCAATTGACCAACCTTGAATAAGCATTAAACACAGGGACAGAGAAGCCACATTTTGGAGCTACAGGTATGGGATCCCTTATCCGGAAACACGTTATCCATAAAGTTCTGAATTACGGAAAGGCCATATCCCATAGACTCCATTATAAGCAAATAATTCTAATTTTTAAAAATGATTTCCTTTTCCTCTGTAATTATAAAATAATAACATTTAAATGATTTTTAGCAGACAAGTTATGGAGATCCAAATTACAGAAAGGTTCCTTATCCAAAACACCCCGGGTCCCGAGCATTCTGGATAACAGGTCCCATACTGATATTGGGATATTTCCCTGCTGTCTCCCACGTTCTGTGCAAAATAGAGAAAATGTGCAGAATAACCTTGTATTTTTATTACTGAAAGGTGTCAATGCAATTGTTTTTGTATATTACTAGAAACTAGATTTTTGTCTTTTAAACAGAAAATATGAGGGTAAGAATAACTCAGTAAACAGAAACAATTGCATATGCTTTTATTAATCTACACAAATAACATAGGGTCCAACTAAATACACATATTGACACCTGTGAACACTATTGATACTGTACACATTTGAGGATCTGGGCTGTTATCTGTACTTTCAGTATGTATGCTTACTGTTTGTCCCTCTGCATCCTAGCAAAGAGTTCACCAAAGGTGCTCTACAGGTTTGAGCACAATGATTGAATCATGTTTCTTTGTTTCAGGCACCACCACCCTGCACCAATCCAGAAAAACCAGAAAGTGATTGGTAATCTCCTTGGTGAGCTACTGCTTTAAATACTCCCATTTCAGTGGCTTTTTTCACAGATGCGTCCTGCCCTACACCCTATTCTAAACCAGTCACGTCACCGGACCAATTATATCCTCAAATCATAATATTTGACTCTGGCACCAGTTCTCAGCAAAGAAAACCTGTTCTACTTGCACATACAACATATAAAGAGATATTTCAAATGATAACCCACTGTACCCAAAACATTGTGCACCATTATAAAATGCTGTAAATCCTATTTATACAGTGCCTCTTATAAATGTCAGGGCCAATAATATGTCATACAGCATGTTGGAGAACTAGACTAAATTAACATGGTGATGTCTTATAGTGAAGTTTTTGGAGCCTCTGAACTGACTGGGGACCATAAAAATCCTTTGGATGGCAGAACCAGCCCACGGACTTCCAGTTGGATAGCCTTCTATAAGGGATTATCCACTACCTTGGGGATTCATTGGTGGACACACATCAAATGAAATAACTAATAAATACTAAATATCCCTTAGTATTTCACACCTTTTGCAAATGCATGAGAGATGTAGCCAAGTATTAGAAACCCCTTATTTGCGCTCCATTGGGCTCTCTTCTTATGGGCTATTAATACTGTCTACTATCCTCCATGGGGGAAGTCCAAGAGACCTAACGTAGTTTCCTCCTACTCTACCATATGCACCATAATATCCCTGCACCAATCAGAACCTCCCCACCACCTGCAGAGCATGCTTACAGCAGGATGGGGCTACAGATGAACCCTATACCTAAGGGAATTGAAGTGGAAGAGGAAATTATGACCATAGGGAAGACTAAATTCCTACTTCTCTGCAAAACCAAAACTAAGTAAATTCCTTTACGTTTTGTATAAGCACACAAGATGGCCACAAGATGGAGCTAAAATGGCTTTATACAGTGAAGGATATTCCGGAAAGCCTAGATTAGGAATTCCTGTAAGAACATATGTTGTTTGTAAGTAAATGGGAAGAGCCATGTGGATATGGCAGTCAAAGTACAGCAGCCATTACACTGGAGCATGCTCGTAGCTGTATCTTAGGGGGCAGTGACTTTCCTACGTAACATCCCAGACAAAAAAGGCAAAGAACGACAGAACGGAGGGAAGGCAGACGAAGCCCTTATTTTTCTTCATCTTATAAGGAAAACAGAAGACAGTCATCGTGTAAGTTTTACTGTTTCATTGGCATGTATTAATAGCACCAACTTTAAAGTAACAAAAGAGCAATTAAGTACTTCAAATAATACATTTGTTATTATAGCGTATTAAATATAAATATATGACCGTTTGCTTTCATAAGATCTTTCAGGGATATAATAATGTGACACATTTCACTTAAAAGGTGATCAGGAGCAAAAGTAAAAAAGCTGGTCGATTGTGGATTGTTCAAGCGCTCAGCCTGTCAGACCAGATGCATCAATCCTCCAACTGGCTATCCGCAAGCCAAAAAAGCATGAATGAGGAGAGCTGGTACCTTAAAGGGAAAATGTAGGCCCAAAACAATAGGGATTCATTTTGTTTTTAACGTTAAGACAGAGGGGCTCTTGTGCCCACAGCTAATAGCTCTAAGCAGTATACCTTTGAGCCTTCCATTGTTTCACTATGAAAGAGGACGGGATGTACATTTATGGCCCCAGGCAATCAATTTTCACAGCATTGTTTCTCAAACTGTTAGACTCAGTTAAATCTGGTGATTGTTTATAGGGTATCTATAAATAAAAAAAAAAGCATGCTGGTTTTACTACAGTATATTTATGTAATACTGATATCTAGAGAAAAACTAGCTACTTAAATATATTTTTTTTTTGCATTATATTGATTAAAAATGATCTTGCTGTGAGGGCCATCAGGAATCTTTAAAGTAATAGGACTGGACGTACGTATGACTACGTTTTATTTTTAAAGAAGAAGGAATTTCACCCGAGTGCCTATAATTACTATGTCAGATCCCAGGCTGGTGTTTATCTTTACTGAAAAACAAACCATGGTACTATACTAGTAAGTGCAATGGCACCAACTTCTTTCTCTGGGATCATTGCTGCTGCCCTGGCCTGGTGTGTTTGTGCAGAAGAGCAAAATGTCTGCTATTATTCTATTGCGCATATGCACAGCACACAGTAACTATAAGGAATACTTGGAAAGTTAAGAAGAAAATGGCAGTGCAGGGCTCACTAGGATAGTACCAAGGAATGACATGATTTTTTAGTGAAGTGAAGCGATGGCACAGGGTCTGAGATTAGAGATTATAATCACTTGGGCATTTGCACCTGTCCTCCCAGTAATTATGACTTTTCCTTTTCTTTTAAAAATGGTACAAAAAAAATAGTGAATGCATATTGTAAGGGGGTTTGGTTTGCTATGTAACAGCAAAACCAGCATACTGTTGTCTGAATATAGATCTGTTTTAATGTGCTATTATTATTGCATTCAACTTGTTCTAGTAAGCAAGCACTGCTATATAATACACCTTTGGCATGCAATTGTGGATCTGTATTTTCTCTACTTTGTTATTGTTTAGGGTGGGTGAGGGTGATGTAGCTTCCATATCCCCCTTCTTTTATTTTATTGTACAGGTATGGGACCTATTATCCAGAATGCTCGGGACCTGGGGGTTTTCCGGATAAGGGGTCTTTCTGTAATTTGGATCTCCATAACTTAAGTCTGCTAAAAATAATTTAAATATTGAATAAACCCAATAGGCTTGTTTTGCCTCCAATAAGGATTAATTATATCTTAGTTAGGATGAAGTACAAGGTAATGTTTTATTATTACATAGAAAAATGAAATCATTTTTAAAAATTAGAATTGTTTGCTTATAATGGAGAGATGGCCTTTCCGTAATTGAATAATGGGTTTCCGGATAAGGGATCCTATACCTGTATATACGTTCTGCCTGGGATGCTCTTCTAAGTTCTAGGATAATTTATTACCCACACTTTTTATATAAAAAATTAAAAAAAAGGGTAGCAGCAACCCTAGATGATGTGATCATAACAAACTTAAGGCCTGGGTAAAGAAAAAGTATTGAAAAACACCACCCTTTGTTGTGGCATAGGAAGTTGCAGGAAATGTGTACATGCTATGTGATTGGTTCTTCAGAAGGGTGGGACAGGGCGTTTGAGGCCTGTGAGTGCTTGGTGGTGTAATAGGCATGTTTAGCTGTTTGTACAAATTTGCCCTTTGATAGTGGCACTTTTCAGGGTGCATTGCTTGTGAAATTCTTTACATAATCTAAACATAAGATATGTTATAAATGCCAACTGTGTTATTTCACCAAAACTGTCACAGTTCCAAACACATTTTTTAACAGCTCTGTGTCTCTTGTTTCAGATTCCTGCCATTATGGTACGAGTTTCATCTTTCCTGTTGACACTTTGCATTGTCCTCAGCTTTTGTCTCCCATCCAATACCCAGAATATCAATGCCTTTATGGAAAAGCACATTGTTAAGGAGGGAGTTGAAACAAACTGCAACCAAACCATCAAAGATAGAAACATTCGGTTTAAAAATAACTGCAAATTCCACAACACCTTTATTCATGATACCAATGGTAAAAAAGTAAAGGAGATGTGCTCTGGAATTGTTAAATCTACCTTCGTGATCAGTAAGGAACCACTGCCTCTTACCGACTGCTTGTTGATGGGGCGTACAGCAAAACCGCCAAATTGCGCTTATAATAAAACAATAACAACAGGGTTAATTAATATCACTTGTGAAAACAATTACCCTGTGCACTTTGCTGGGTACAAATTAAGCTACTGTGCTTCATATTCTCCATGTGCCTTAACCCTAATAGCTGTTTTCCTACTCAGCCAGTTTCTACTCTCTGCTATGAGGTGATGCCCAGAGCCCAGAGCATCAACAGCTAAAACAAGAGGGACTGATAGTGATGGATGCCTATACCTAAGCCATTTTCACATCTGTACCTGTGTTTACTTCATAACAAAAAAGACATACATAAAATTGAATGAACCTTGCCATGGACTGACTTCTAAATATGAAAAGCAACATTTTCAATTATAGTCAAATCAGGGCTGTCTAGTGGGCCAAGAAAACAATTCACTGCTTGGGGACTCTCTATTTGACTTAAAAGAATCAGTGGGTCTGCAAAGAGTACATTTGTGATATTATGAGGGTTGGTCTGCTCACCCACTATTTTTCCCTGATTTAAAGGAGAAGGAAAGGCATTTTGGCATTTTACTGCCAACAGATTAGCCACATAAGTGCCACCTAGAACACTATATTTATCTGCAGAAAGCTTGATCCCTAGAGCACTAGAAGCTCCCTCTGTTTAAGATAGTATCTGCCATTTTAGCTCTGTCTCAGTTGCTTCTGTGCTGCAGCGCTAGCTGCTGGTAGCTCAGATTACACATTCTGACAGGAGGGGGAGTGAATTCTTATGGGAGGGGGAGCAAAAAAAAAGTTAGAGAGGAGAGAACTGTGCAGACTCCTGCCCCTGCCCTGAAGGAGCCCAGAAGGAGAGGGAGTGTGATACTGAAGAACATGTTTACACAAAAGAAGACAAGAAATCCTGTGTTTATTTGATTAACTCATGTGGCAGTAGCTTTGAGACCACAACAACCTGTCTCATATTTATGCATTATGCAAAGCAATATATTTTCTTTCTGTGATCAAACTTTATTGTTTTACAGATTGATGTGTGTTCTGATTAAAAAAAAAAAGTAAAATAAAAATTGAAGAGAATACATAGTGGGGCTCATTTATTAACACTGGGCAAATTTGCCCATGGGCAGTAACCCATAAGCAACCAATCGGTGATTGCCTTTTTTCAGCCAGCTGCATGTATAACAATGAATGCAACAATTTGATTGGTTGCTATAGGTTACTGCCCATGGGCAAATTTGCCCAGTGTTGATAAATGACCCCAGTATGCCAAAAAAGGGGTTTTCATTTTGGTGGCAACTACCTGTTACCTTGGCAACTTGGCTCCCAAGGCAATTCCCTGTTACCTTGGGCAAGTCACTTGAAGTGACACTATTAGACCATGTTCACTGTTTATATACAGAACTATATCTTGAAGTTAAAGTTACTTGTGCATGCAGTTGGACAGACTAGCGCTAGGGGCACTTCTGCCACAAGGCAAGGTGAAAATCTTACCTCAGGAATCACTTTATCATGGGAGCAAAAACTACCTTAAAGAGCAAAACATCATATTTTTTGTATGAAGTTTAACTCCTTGCACCCTGCACCATGGTGGAAAATGAACCCTGGGTAGTGCCAAGTGCAAGAAAAAAAGCTCAAAATGCCATATTCTGCACTTTGCACCCTGCCCTGTGATGAGCTGCTCCAAGTCCAAGATTGGGGGTAAGAAGCATCTTATATATATAGGCGTCTGCTTATAAGGTCCAAGTCAGACTTTCAGATGTTAAATTTGCATTTACTGAGACTCAAGCAATTGCATTAAAAATGTTTTTTTCTACTATCTGGCTAATATAATGAATTTGGTGATAACAATGCTACCTGCCAGGCATTTTTTCCTACTGTGATACAGTCAGTAAATCATCAGAAGAAAAAAAAGAGAACTGTACTGCTGTTACTCTGTTTAGGAAAAATTTGAGAAACCTTAGATGATTTTCCTCATGTATTTCCAGAACAGAGCAACAGTTGCTAAGTACTCTGAGCAATTTTGCATTCATTTCTTTTAAAGGTTTGTATTTCATTTAAAATGAATATTTTTTTCCCCTGGGAAATTCTATACTTATATAAGCACACAGAGAGCAAACTGTAAGGTCCACTTACATATTTATACCCAACCTCTTCTTCAATTTTCCCAAGCCCAAGTTGGCTAGCCTGTTTTATAATTGAGATTTACAGCTTCTTTATTAATTTAGATGTCCTTCTCGGGAATCTTTGTAATTTCAGAATTGCATAATTTCACATTTACATTCCTTGCTGGTGCTTTATAAAGGTAATACAGGGTCACTGGGTGGTCTACTCGGGGGTGCAAGCACAGGTACAATTGCTTCCCCGGTAATTACACCACTGATTGTACAATATAATCCGCAACCTGCAGTGTATTGCAAGCTGGTCACTTGACCATCTCGCGCTACCTTGCTTCAACATTTTTTATTAGGGTACATGAGCAGAATAGGGTACAAACTGACAGAAGAAACAGACTACAGGTCTTTGTAAATAGTAATAGTGATCAAGGATAAGAAAGTTTAATTGTGGCTGAGGTAAGAAACTTTTATGATGATTCTGTTGCTTCTTTTCACATTTCATTGGTATTTCTTGTAAAAACTACTTTCTATTTAAATTGTGCCATTGCAAAGGGGGAGAGGAGTGTTCCTTGCAGAGCCTTATAGACACCTAAAACAATTTCTGAGGCATGTCCCCCTAACAATTGTTTCATTGAGATATGAATGAATGTTGTTATCTTATAGGATCCAACTGGACTTTGAATACATTTGCATTACCTTTACCTTTTGGTGCAGTTGGGATAAAATGCAAATAAGTCACCTTCTGCAAAGTTGGGCAAGCATTGTGTATAATCCAGACTATTTTTTTCAGCCTATTCCCCTTCCAACCCCCCCACCTCAGCTGCCACTTCTGCCTACTGGTCCCATCAATCAATATTTTAGGCCAGTAAATAAAGTGATGCAATTAGCAAAAATAATTAGGGTAAATTACACTTTTGAGGACAGCAAGTATGTAGTATATAGTCCCAGTATCTTTAGCTAAGTCACCGTGCACATTCTGCATCTTGTTTGTAGTGGCAAGTCCAGTTTGTTGATTGAGAATGCATACATGCATTTTTTTAAAACTTTTTTTTGTTTAAGTATAATTTAAAAGTATAGATAAAGTAATAGAATTAGAAGCCATTTAGAGCCAATCACTGTGTATTGTCCTTAATAAATAACCTACACATTATAGAATGTGAGGACTTTACCTTTGAGACATTCAAAGTGGGCGGGTTGGGTCTATTTAATTTCAATTGTCATACTGTCAGAAGTTACTGGTCCACTGACAAGACCATGCAGCAACATGGCTGAATCAGATTGTGATGGGAGCACCATGATTAATTCAAATACTTGAGGCCTTTAATTGCATTGTTTGAATGATATGAAACCATATGCCCAGTTGCCCCTTACACCTAGTATTCCTATCCTCCTTTGTTGGATTCATGCAGTTTAGTCTTTCAGGAGTCATATAGGAGCAGTGAAAAAAATTTAGTCTGAATAAGTTTGTCTTTTGATGACATGCTTGATGAGACTGGGCAAATTTGCACCTGGGCAGTATGTGAGGAGGTGAAATATAAGTTATTTCAGTGTATATAGTTAGATTATGTTTATTTTGCCCACTAGATCGCACCAACTCATAAGGTTGTCCTGTAGGGAGATTCCCCTTCAAGTGTCTGTATAAGGAGGTTCCTCTTTGGCACTTCCTTTTTGTCATCTACAGGGAGGCAGACAATAACAATACCAGAGCAGGTGTAAAGCTGTACCTTACTAGGACTATATAGAAAGGAGATTGCGGTCAGCTCACTTTAGACTTATGTAACCCCTATTTGGCTGTGAAAACAAGCAATACCAGCTAGATTGGCTTTAGAGCATTGGGTACATAGGTCTCTACACATCAGATGGGCTTTCGCTATGTGGAAATATTCTTTAGTGTTGTAGTTGTGCAACTACAACTCACTTAGGCTGTGCACAAAGTAATTGAAAGAAAAGACGCCTACTTGTTTATTGACAAAGACAATAAGTCCACAGGGTTATTGCATATACTCACACAGAGGAGATAGCAGTTAGAAGCACTAAGGATAGAAAGAGATGGACTCCACCGGCTTATCCCAGAGTCTGGGCAGGGTAAAGACACCAGAACAGCACGGCACCACTGTGGGGAGTAGTCTGGACAAGTACAGTATCTCAGGTCCTCAGGATGTTTACCTTAGCTGTTAAGGATCCCAAACAGCAGACTATGGATCAGGGATAGGAACTAACCTGATTCCTGGATCTAACCGTGGTCCTATGCTAAGGCAACAGTGCCTGTAAGGCCAGCCTTGGCACAACATTTGCAATTTTACACTGCCGGCTTCTAGCATCCAGGTCTCTGATTTATAAGTGTACACCTGCCCTGCCCCTTTTGTGATGTTATTGATAGGCAGGTTGGGTAGGGTTTGGGCTGGGAGTGGGCAGGTTAGTATTTCCTTATGACAGGGGTATTGGACACTTGTACAGAGAGAGAGAGAAGTGGTGGGCATGCTGAAGAGAGAGGATCTTCCAACACCCTACACCCCTTTATTTGTACAGATGGGCGAGGGAGGTCAGTTAGTAATTAGGCATAGTTAATTAGGGCAATGAGCCTTAATGCCTCCTGCTACCTTTTCTTTGTCCCCAAAGCAGAGAATATGTGTTTTTCTCTTCATTGGAGGAAAGGTTCATGACTAGCTGCCTCTCTCAACAGACTTTCCTAAGGCTAAGGTATTCTCTAAAAAAAACAAGTAAAAAAAATCTCTTTAAGCCTTTCAACTAGAAATGGCTGCATACTTGGCCCTTGCATGAGGCACTAACACAAATTATCCTATTGACTCTGTGTAACCTTAGCAGTTGCTTTTGGTTACCTGTCTGTGCAGACACCAGATGCATATAATCATGGGATGCCTGTGGCTGATAGTGTTAGTGTTTTTATAGTAGTGTTTTTGCATATGGTTTGAGTCCTGTTGTCTTTGGGGGGTATAGTTCCCCTTTTTAGGTTGAGGCATTCTTGCTGGAGAGGGCAGAGTCTATTTTTACCAATAGGCCCGTGTCATAAAGATCTGTATTTGTCATACTGAGGACAGTCTTATGGTTTGGGACATTATAGAGAATGTCCATACAGATGTCGGTCACTGGAGGTTTTAGGAGTCGTTCTAGACAAGTTGTGTGCCTAGTATGGTAGAATTATTGGTGTATCAGTATTATTTCTAAAGCTGCTTATTCAGGTTACATTATAGTTATATGTGCGCATACCAGATAAGTAATTGGTTTAAACTTCAGATGATGGAAGCATCTGGTGAGTGGTGACTCTTGCCTCCTTTTAGAATGAAGACAAGATTTTTGTGCATGGACCTGGGCATCTGCCTAGATACTACAGCCTGTCTCCATGGCTCATGTTATTGCCTTTGGAGCATATCTGGGGTTATTTTATTTTGGATCTGAAAACCTTTAGAGGTAACCAGGTAGACCTTTCTCATGAAGTTGCTATGGTCCAACAATGGTTCTTTTTTCATAAGTAGTTGGTCTGGGTGCCACAGGGCTTATCTTCCTGGATATGAAGCTGGTACTAGGGGTTTCCATTGTTAGTTCCCACACACAGTATCCTACACTGTGTAGGTGCTTCTCACCCCAGGTGCCCTTGAACTTGTTCTTTGGGATCAGCTTTTGGTTAGAACAGATCTGATAACTTATCTCATAGTTCTCGGTATGCCTTGTGAAATGTAAAATGTCTATAGGCCAATCCACACTCACCAGCACACCCTGGCCTTTCCACTCTGTTCCACCTGGTGCACAGTATTTAGAGAGACGTCGGCACTCTCCACCACGATCCAAATAGCACAAAATACCGGCACAACAGGATTTGTTTTAGTGGGATAAACCCTGCTGATTTTAATAGTAGCAAACCATGTAACATTTCGGGGGCACGCCCCTTCGTCAGACATAACGACCAGTGCAAATGTCTATAGGGTCATACCTATTCAAGTCAAACAAATAGTTTTGGAGGGCACACCACAACTGCTAAAGCAAAAATAGCCACACCCATTTTTTTCTGACTAAGCCCCCTAAATACCACTCCATTTTACAAAATGTATAGTTTGGACACATTTCTGGGAATTTTTAGGTCTTGTTTTATGTGTTATTGCAGTTTTGCTAATAAAGGTGAAATTGCCCTTTAAGATGCAGTCTCAGTTCCCCCAAGAGATCTTCTTATCTTATTAGTTACAGCTGTATCTAAGTACAGGCGTTGAGTATTCTGGGCTCTCTGCCAAAAGCTACTTATTCAATTAGTATTGAAGTAAAAAGTTTGAGAACCTTTATATTTTTTTAGCATTCAGTGCAGGAGATCAAAGGGAAATGAGGGACCTTTCAATAAGAATCTGGGACTGTGGGCTGAGCTGTTAAAATCAGGACTGTCATGCAAATATCGGGACAGTTGGGAGGTATGCAGTGGGCTCTTGCAGCAAACAAACAGAACTGATTTTATTGTCCAAAACAATCCTCAGGGTTAAATTCTCATGGACACAGAGGCAGTGCAGGCAGATAATGATGGTAGGATCAGTAAAATCATCAGGGACAGCACACTGTGATACCATGTGAAGACAGCTTAGGGAAGTTTAAGGTTTAGCTTCTAGGGTTTCAGTGCCTCATGTGGTCCGGATTCCATACAGCAGACATGGATCAGGGGGATAAACTAAAAAAAAATCGATTGTGGTGTGTCTTTGCCTTAAGACATTGCCTCTCTGAACATTCTGCAAGTTATGGCAGCATGACTCTGGACCATGATATTATGGATTTCTCTGTTTTTTTTATAGGGAAGACTGTCAGCCTATTTAAACTTCTATTCTCCAGTCAGGTGGAACTATAAACTAATGAGAGAAAGAACCCCTTAGAACATATAAGAAGCCCTTTTAATTGCAACAGTGTTGAAAAAGGGGTATACTGTCCCTTTAATGTGCCATTATCAAATACAGTAGTTATGACTTTGTAGAAGCTAATCTTGCAAACTGCAGGCTTGGGGTGTGGTCCATGCATGGACTCATAAAAAAGAGAGAACTGTACTTTGTACTCAGAAATCCAGATAAGTTTGATATTGCATCCTGTATTTGACTTTCCAGGGGTTGTCACGGAGATCTACTGTACCTCCACATTTGTTCATGGATTTTGTGCCTGTTGCATGAGTGCGTGATACAGCCACATCTGATCCTTTTCTTCTTCTTCAGGCCACATGTAAGACTGTATGTTACTGGTAGTGGTTATGGTCTAGGGGTGTAAGCTTTGAGCCCTATTTAATGGTGACCTTGCTGTTAAACAAATATTATATTCTAACTTTGTCCTCTTGCTGGGACATTAGATGATTATGAGAACATGGCTGCTCAGGCACTTTAGATGTCATTGACTCATTATACTGGATATAATCAGCTTGCTCAATACAGGGAGCATTGGTAGATCTGCTTCTATTTATTAGCAAGCACTGCTATGTAATACACTTTGGGCATGTGGATCTGGATTTTCTGCACTTGTTATTAACAATGTTTATCACTTTTTTTACGATCTCATGTTTTATTAACTGCTTATATATTTATGGTATGTTCAAGACTTTATAATGAACGCTAATGTATTCTAATATAGGGGTTTATATTCTAAATTAAATTGCTGCTATATTAGCCCCGGGTTATAACTTGTTTTGCCTATTGACTTTTTGGAACCTATTTGTCCCTTTTAATTCATTTTCAGGTGGGTGAAGATGATGTAGCTCCTATATCCCCTTTCTTTTCTTTTATTTGATAGGGATTTTGGGTGGACTGCTGAGTTCTAGGGTGTTCAGTTACCTACACCTTTTGAGTGTTTCATTCCTTTAAGTATATTTAGAATTGAATTCCTACCTTTTCTTTCCTTGCTTTTGAATTATTGTTAAAATTTACTAAGGGACTCATTTACAAACGATCATTTTTTTTCCCGTGACTAAAACGGGATACATTTTTTCGGTTATAAAAATTAAATTTTTCACCATTCATGTGACAAAACCTCAAAAAACATGAATGTAAAAATGCACCTAAAAGCTGCCACGGTCATGTAGAACTCAGTGGAACTTGTCTGAGGCAAACTGGAAATGTATTTAATTGTGGTTTTAGAGGTTTTCATAGTTTTTTTTAATTTAATTTGTAAGCGCACAAAAGTTCTTACAAACACGAAAAATACAAGGTTTTTCATGTTTTTTTTTCACGTCCGTGTTTTTTTGTCATGGTTTTTAATAAAGGAGTAGACATTTGTGACTTTTTAAAAAGTGAATTTAGTTTTGGTAAAAAAAACCACAAAAACCATACAAATTCGATTTTTGATAAATCTGCCTCTAACTTTTATCCATTGATAAATAAGGCTCTAAAAATCCCATAAAAAGGACTGTGAGAATTAACAATGGCAACTGTGTCATTTCACCACATTAATACACTTTTGCAGTGTTAACAGCTCTGTGTCTCTTGTTTCAGATTCCTGCCATTATGGTACCAGTTTCATCTTTTCTGTTGAGACTTTGCATTGTCCTCAGCTTTTCTCTCCCATCTGATACCCAGAGTTTCAGTGACTTTGAGAATAAGCACATTGTTGGGGAAGGAGCTAAAATAAACTGCAACCAAACCATCAAAGAAAGAAAAATATGGGTTGAAAATAGTCAACAACAAAACAAGATGTTTTGCAAAAGTCATAACACCTTTATCCATGATGGTGGAAATGTGATGAAGCTGTGCGCTGGGATCACTCAATCTACATTTGTTATAAGCAAGGAAGCAATGCCTCTTACTGACTGCTTGTTGATGAAAGACTCGCCGGAACCCCCAAATTGTGCTTATAAACAAATAGGAGAAACTGGGTTCATTAATATCACTTGTGAAAACCATTACCCTGTGCACTTTGCTGGATACACCTTAAACTACTGTGCTTCGTATTCTCCATGTGCCTTAACCCTAATAGCTGTTTTCCTACTCAGCCAGCTTCTGCTATGATATGAGGCCCAGAACTCAGAGAATCAATGGTAAAACTAAAGGAAATGATAGTGATGGATGCCTGTACTTAAAGGAACAGTAACACCAAAAAATGAAAGTGTATAAAAGTAATGACAATATAATGTACTGTTGCTCTGCACTGCTACAACTGGTGTGTTTGCCTCAGAAAGACTACTATAGTTTATATAAATAAGCTGCTGTGTAGCCATGGGGGCAGCCATTCAAAGGAGAAAAGGCACAGGTTACTTAGCAGATAACAGACAAACCCCCATTATATGGGGCTTATCTACTAGTTATCTGCTATGTAACCTGTGCCTTTTCTCCTTTTTTCCAGCTTGAATGGCTGCCCCCGTGGCTACACAGCAGCTTATTTATATAGTAGCTTTTCTGTAGCAAAAACACCAGTTTTTTTTGCAGAGCAACAGCACATTATATTTTAATTACTTTAAAACACTTTAAGTTTTTGATGTTACTGTTCCTTTAAGCCATTAACACACCTGTACCTGTGTTCACTTCAAAACATAGATGACATAAGTATAATTGAACAAACCTTGCTATAGATTGACTTCTAAATCATTTTCTATTTTAGCCAAATCAAGGCCTTTCTTTTGCACTTATGGGGCCCAGATAAAAGATCACTGCTTGGGAATTGCTGTGTGACTTAAAAGAATCAATGGGGCCGATTCACTAAAGGTCGATAACACTTATTGCATATTTTTTTGCGTTAAAAAGCATGCGATAAATAAGTACCGATTCATCAAAGTAATTTCACATGCGTTAACGTGCATATCACGGGCCCGATTCACTAAAGTCCGAAATAAGGAGTGCTATTTATAGCATGCGTTAAAAATCTTATCACTTCTTATTTTTCGCTCGATTCACTAAAAGGACACTTGTCATAATTAAGAAGCGATGTTCTTGGCGTTATTTATCTTGCGACGACATATTTTCAAGCAATATATTACGCAGCGCACAACATATTACGCAGCACGTTGCTTGAAATATGTCGTCGCAAGATAAATAACGCCAAGAACATCGCTTCTTAATTATGACAAGTGTCCTTTTAGTGAATCGAGCGAAAAATAAGAAGTGATAAGATTGTTAACGCATGCTATAAATAGCACTCCTTATTTCGGATTTTAGTGAATCAGGCCCCACATGCGCTAAATAACACATTGAGGTAATTATTGCATAGAAATAATACTAACGCATGATTCACAAACGTATAAGAAGCGTTAAAAGCATAAAATGTGATTACTGTGAAACTTAACGCCTCTCAGGAGTAGGCGTTACTAAACAAAATTGCAGCTGGTGATTGTCTGTGGTGACAAGATGGACTTTGCAGTCGGATTTTTTCAAGTATGTGATCGCCCTAGAGTGATGCATCCTCCAGTTTTCAGGAAAATGGTAATTTTCAGAATGGCAGTTTTCAGAAAGTAATGATTACGTGTGAATATAGCACGCTAATGCGAAAAATACCGCACGCGGTGGAAAATACCGCTTGAAAATTGGTCATCGCTAGGTAAATAACGCCAAGAATATCGCTTCTTAATTATCGCAAGTGTCCTTTTAGTGAATCGAGCGCTAAGTCACAAAAAATAAGAAGTGATAACATTTTTAACACATGCTTTAAATAGCACTCGTTTTATCAACCTTTAGTGAATCGGCCCCAATGAGTCTTGTAAAAGTACTGTACATTGTGATTTCATGAAGGGTGCCTTGCTCACCCAGTAATTTGCTGTGTGAGAACTCTCAGCAACGTTCCCCCGTACCCCTGCAGGGAGAGGGCGCTGCTGTAATGCCACAGCAGGTGACTGAAGTCAATCCATGTGGCAATAGCTTAGAGTCTCACGTTTATGCAAAATGCAAAGCAATACAATTTCTTTCTGTGATCAAACTTTATCGGTTTATAGATTGTTTGTTCTATGTAAGATTAAAAAATAAATAAAATTAACACTGAAGAGAAAACATAGTACGTCAGTGCAAAGCGCAAAAGACAAGCTCAAAGTGTCATATTTTCTGCACTTTGTGGTGTGCACCCGACAGCTCTGCTCTTTGCGCTCCAATAATGGTGTTGAGAAGAATTTGATGTTATAAAGAGATAGAAGCCTGCTTCTAGGCCTGAGTCAGACTTTCAGATTCTCACTCACTTAAATTAGAAATCGTTTAAAGCATGAGGCATTTGGATTATGTTAAAGATTAAGGGCTCTGGCACACGGGGGAGATTAGTCGCCCGCGACAAAACTCCCTGTTCGCGGGCGACTAATCTCCCCGAGTTGCGGGATGGCAGGGGTAGGCAACTCGGGGAGATTAGTCGCCCGCGAACATGGAGTTTTGTCGCGGGCGACTAATCTCCCCCGTGTGCCAGAGCCCTAAACAGTTGGATAGGCCAGTTTCATGGTAGCTATGTTTATTCGTACGAAGAGAGTATACAGACAGTCTAAACAGAACTGTCTCTAAGCTGATACTTTGTATATTGTAACAAGACATGTTAGTCTTATAACTCTGAAACATTCTTATCAGTAGTTAGCTCTGTTATCTCTAAAAACAGAACAGGCAAAGAGGCCCAGTTTGCCAACATGCCCATGGGTCCCCTTTGTCACAAGCTCAATTCTTATACAACGTATTTCAACAGTGCCACCTGCAGGGCAGTTCTTTCAACTGTGATATAGTCAAGAAATCAGACAGAAGAAAAAAAGAGGACTTTCTTGATGTTGCTCTGTTTAGGAAACACATAAGAAACCTCAGACGACTTTCCTTATGTCTTTCCTGAATAGTGAATCAATTGCTAAGCACTCTGAACAAGTATACATTCATTTTTAAAGGTTTACAGTTCATTTAAGATGAATATTTTTTCTCAAATGATGTGTCCCCTGGGACAAACTATACTTAGATAAGCACCCAAATGGGCAAACTGTAAGGCCCACTTATATATTTATACAATCCCAACTTGGCAACCTATCTTAAAACTGAGCTCCTACAGATTCTTTATTAACTTAAGCATACATGTAAAAATCCACTTGTTTCACAAGGTCACCAAATGAGCGGATCATTTACCCACCTTCAGGTGAGTGATATCGAGTTCATCTGATCATGTGGCCCTTCTTAGGAATAGAGATGTAGCGAACTGTTGCGCAAGTCCGCAAATTCGCAAACTTTTGGCGATGTTCGCCATTTTGGGTTCGGCACGGTTTTTTTTGCGCTGCGTTTTTTCGCCTCGGTTTTTTCCGCCGCGTTTTTTTGCTTCGGTTTTTCGCCTTTGCGTATACATAGGAATAGCTTGCGTTTTTTTGGGGGGCGTTATTTTTTGGTGTTTTTTTTTTGCGTTTTTTTTACAAAGTATTTTTCAGAGAAATTTTTGCCCTTGATCCCCCTCCTGCATGCCACTGCCCAGGCCGTGGCACCCTTTAAACAACTTTAAAATCAGTTTTCTGGCCAGAAATGGCTTTTCTAGGTTTTAAAGTTCGCCTTCCCATTGAAGTCTATGGGGTTCGCAAAGTTCGCGAATATTCGCGAGTTTTGGCGAAAGTCCGCGAACGGGTTCACGAACATTTTTGGCGATGTTCGCTACATCCCTACTTAGGAATGTTCCTGAGAGGGGCCATAGAAAATACAGAGAATTGCCTCTGCTAAAACACACGTAGAGACAATTATCAGTAAATGATTAGCATTGTCTGTTTTAGTAGCTGTGACAAGTAGCTGCTAATAGTAGCTCCGTGTGTCTTAAGCTGGCCATACATGCACCGATAATATCATATGAAACCTCGTTTCGTACGATATTCGTTGCGTGTATGGCAAGTCGGTGAGTCGACCGATATCGCTAGGAGGCTGCCAGTTAAAAGATTTTGATCGGGCGCCATAGAAGGCACCTGACCAAAATCTGCCTTCATTGGCAGAAGGAGGTAGAAATCCTATTGTTTCTACCTCCTTATCTGCCGTTTCAGCCCTGAACGGTTTGTGACCGATTGTACGATCTTTCGTGCGACCGATGGTCACATGAAAGATCGCAAATCGCCACCTTTAACCTTGACTCTGCTGGGATCCAGCATGCTGTACTGTATGTCTTTTTCCCTAAGACGCAGTCTGATGTCCTAAAAGTATGTTTTTGTGACATTATGGCAAGGCAAAATAGCTACGTATAAACACAACCTTCCTTGATAGTAGCGATCTGGGGGAACCTAGACTGCAAAAATAGACCATACTACCATCCCTGTGTAACAGGTCTTTGGAAACAGAGTGCTCACTAACTTTTACTGTAGCAGATCTTACCCAGGCTGGCTTTAGGGCAGTGACAACTCCCTGCAACTCTTGGTAGGCACTTGTTATACGGGACTTCACTGACTGTGGATTAAGGGTTAACCACACTGATCCCACACACAAAGCTGACACTAATAATTTGGGCGCCAGGGGTTATTTAAAAACAAATGAAATACTTTATTGATGAACACTTCACAATCTCTCTCTGGTGGGTGTTGAATTAGATCACAATAGATCAATCAGTCAGTAAGTGCTTCCAACAATAATTATCCAGTGGATACTCACAAATTTTCACAACACTTTGCCTGCCTTGGTGTACAATCCCTAGCTCTAGGTGAATCTTAAAGTGGTCTTGCACTCTATCCCTGAGCCTGACCACTCCTGGCAGCCTTGTCACCTCTGTCACCCTCTTGGTCTCCTTGTTGGAGCCTCTGGCTGCTCTGCTAGTCTACGCCAAAAACATTTTGGAACACAGTGTCTACTTGGTTAAACCTTTGGTTAAAGGTTGAGATTTAATTTGAGGAGAAAAAAATTATCTTTTAATTCAGTTCTTGTTTTTTTCCCATAGACTTTAATAAAGTTTTCATGTGATAAACAACGAGAAAAGTTTTTCTCACTGAATTGCATCTGGCTCTATGGGACAATCTGAAACTGGATTAGGAGATAAACTTTTCTCATCTAATTAACTCTGGCCCATTTTTTCTAAAGGTTTATTCTTCTTTGTGTTACAATCCCTGTAAATTGAATTGTTCACCAATATAGATTCATGCAACTTAGTTACCATCAAATACAATATACTATTTACTATTACAGAGAAAAAGGAAATAGTGTAACCCTATCTTGGCCCAGAATACAGTTTCTATCTTAGCTTGGCAGAACTTCAGTTATACTGAACTCTCTTTCTCAGCTGGGCCCCCAGGATACTGAAGGAGAAAGGTGAGGTGTAGGGAACTACATTTTCAGCTTCTGCAATAAGATGTAAGGATGCTAGAGGTTCTTAAACGGGCAAACAAGATTTACGTGAAAACACCACAAGGTTAATACTCACAAGCACTTGAGGTAGAACATTTTTCTCCCAATTCAGCAATTTTTTTCCATAAACTACAATAGCATTTTTATGTGTCATGAAATTGTATCTGGCTCTATGGGAGAATCTGGAATTGAATTAGGAGATAAATGTTCCACATCTAATTGAATCTAACCCAAAGTGTGTAAAACCAGCCACACACTCCAAAGTTTAAACATGAGGGGAACAACAAATATTGTCAGAAATAAATAATCATAATCTTTTTCATTTGATAAATACAAGCACTCATTGCAAAGTCTGGGGCAACAATTGAAAAAAGGACTGAAGCAGAAAAAAAATGAGAGGCAGATAGGGGACCTACAATTTACACTGCTTTTTTAGTAAAAAGCCCAGTCTCATGCAAGTATGCAAACAAGCATACTCAGATAACAGGGCACAGCACTAACTCTTTACAACAGGGCATGGCCCTTTCCTGCTACTGATTATAACACTTAAACACGCACTTCTATGTGCCCATAAATTCTTCATCTGTACTTAAAGGAACAGTAACACCAAAAAATGAAAGAGCTTTAAAGTAATAAAAATATAATGCACTGTTGCCTTGCACTGGTAAAACTGGTGTGTTTGCTACAGTAACACTACTATAATTTATATAATAAGCTGCTGTGTAGCCATGGGGGCAGCCATTCAAGCTGGAAAAAAGGAGAAAAGGCACAGGTTACATAGCAGATAACAGATAAGCTCTGTAGAATACAATAGTGTTTATCTGTTATCTGCTATGTGCCTGTGCCTTTTCTCCTTTGAATGGCTGCCCCCATGGCTACATAGCAGCTTATTTATATAAATTATAGTAGACTTTCTGAAGTAAACACACAACTTTTACCAGTGCAGGGCAGCAGCACATTATATTGTAATTACTTTTATACACTTTTATTTTTTGGCGTTACTGTTCCTATAATGGGGAAATACACACATATAGTCATTGTGAGCTCATAACATGGCTTATGCTGTAAATAGATTACACATAATACATAAGGTGTATGGCATACAGTATATACAGTGGCTTGCAAAAGTATTCGGCCCCCTTGAACTTTTCCACATTTTGTCACATTACAGCCACAAACATGAATCCATTTTATTGGAATTCCACGTGAAAGACCAATACAAAGTGGTGTACACGTGAGAAGTGGAAAGAAAATCAAACATGATTCCAAACATTTTTTACAAATAAATAACTGCAAAGTGGGGTGTGCGTAATTATTCAGCCCCCTGAGACAATACTTTGTAGAACCCCCTTTTGCTGCAATTACAGCTGCCAGGCTTTTAGGGTATGTCTCTACCAGCTTTGCACATCTAGAGACTGAAATCCTTGCCCATTCTTCTTTGCAAAACAGCTCCAGCTCAGTCAGATTAGATGGACAACGTTTGTGAACAGCAGTTTTCAGATCTTGCCACAGATTCTCGATTGGATTTAGATCTGGACTTTGACTGGGCCATTCTAACACATGGATATGTTTTGTTTTAAACCATTCCATTGTTGCCCTGGCTTCATGTTTAGGGTCGTTGTCCTGCTGGAAGGTGAACCTCCGCCCCAGTCTCAAGTCTTTTGCAGACTCCAAGAGGTTTTCTTCCAAGATTGCCCTGTATTTGGCTCCATCCATCTTCCCATCAACTCTGACCAGCTTCCCTGTCCCTGCTGAAGAGAAGCACCCCCAGAGCATGATGCTGCCCCCACCATATTTGACAGTGGGGATGGTGTGTTCAGAGTAATGTGCAGTGTTAGTTTTCCGCCACACATAACGTTTTGCATTTTGGCCAAAAAGTTCCATTTTGGTCTCATCTGACCAGAGCACCTTCTTCCACATGTTTGCTGTGTCCCCCACATGGCTTGTGGCAAACTGCAAACGGGACTTCTTATGGTTTTCTGTTAACAATGGCTTTGGAAATCTTTTTGTAGCCTAAGCCTGCTTTAAATTTCTCAATAACTTTATCCCTGACCTTTCTGGTGTGTTCTTTGGACTTCATGGTGTTGTTGCTCCCAATATTCTCTTAGACAACCTCTGAGGCCGTCACAGAGCAGCTGTATTTGTACTGACATTAGATTGCACAGAGGGGGCTGAATAATTACGCACACCCCACTTTGCAGTTATTTATTTGTAAAAAATGTTTGGAATCATGTATGATTTTCCTTCCACTTCTCACGTGTACACCACTTTGTATTGGTCTTTCACGTGGAATTCCAATAAAATTGATTCATGTTTGTGGCTGTAATGTGATAAAATGTGGAAAAGTTCAACGGGGCTGAATACTTTTGCAAGCCACTGTATATTTTGACCCTGTTCTAGTTATCCAATCAATTTTCATTTAATGATGACCCTACTATAAAATGAATATTGGGCCAAATTCAATTTGATAAGAAAAGCTTATCTCCTAATTCATTTCCAGACTTTCCCATACAGCCAGGTGCAATTCAATGAGAAAAATGTATCTTACTGTTTATTACATGGCAACTACTGTCTATGGGAACAAAACTAGAAATGAACTAGGAGAAAAATGTTTTTTTTTCTCCTCATATTGAACCTCACCCTAAAGTTTTCACATGATAAGCCATAAATTAATCATTTCTTGTGGAATTGAATGTGGCCCATTATTTTTTAACTTTGCTTGTCTTGCTGGGACATGTGATCTGCTTATAAGGACATGATCAGGGACTTTAGATTTCATTGACTCGTTATACTGGATACAGAAAGGTAAGAAAATGGCTCACCCGACATCCAGAAGACATTGGGATGTTATGTGTTGCTGCTCAGTTAAAACTAGGGATGCAATGAATCCACTATTCGGCTGAATACTGGACCAAATTAGCAAATGCAAATAAAATAAAGGAAAGGTTAAAGAAGTGAGTGGTGAAAAATGTTAATCCTACTTGTTTATGTGACAAAGAGTCATGTGATTTTAAGGATTTGGTTCAACCAGGCACCTCATGAGGTATTCCTGTAGATAGATAGATAGATATAGATAGATAGATAGATAAATAGATAGATAATAGATAGATAGATACCTTCCCAGGGTCGGACTGGGGTGTGGAGGGCCCATCGGGGCCCGCGCCCATAGCTTACCCCCCCCACCCCCCGAGGGTTTGGGTTCCTTGTTTTTCACTCATTGTGAAAGTTTCCTCTCTCCCCTTAAGATGACTTTTCTGCACATACAGTACAAGAGGTGGCTGCATAACACATATGGGCCAGTTCTCTGTGTTGTTTTTTTTATAGAAAAGACTCTTCACCCATTCAAAAACAGCTTCTATTCTCTAAGCAGGAAGTAATGTAAAGAACCCCAAACATGCACATATGCACAAAATTCATTGGGAGATTTATTAAAGGATAGCAACCCTAGGTGATGTAATTATGAAAGGTTTGTTGTCCCTGTTGTGGCATAGGGTTCCTTTCCTCCCATTTAACCTGCAGCTTTTTATAGTTGTAATTTGGTAAATTATAATTGGCTTGCAGGAAATGGGTACATGATGTCCATTTGGGGGTTGGTACAGGGAATTAAGGAATATACTGTAAGTGCTTGGTGGGCGTGTTTAATTTTTTGTGCAGATCAGTCTTCTGTTTGCACATTTCAGGGTACATTTCCTGTGAAAGTCTTTACATAGTCTAAACATTAATTATGTTAGCAATGCCAACTGTGTCACTTCTCCAAAACTGCCACAGCTGCAAACAAATGTGTTAATAAATGGTTTAATTTTAACAGCTGTGTCTCTTGTTTCAGATTCCTGCCATTATGGTACCGGTTTTAACTTTTCTGTTGACACTTTGCATCATCCTCGGCTTTTCTCTACCATCCAATACCCAGAAATACAAAGACTTTAAGAAAAAGCACATTCTTCAAATAAACTGCAACCAAATCATCGACCAAAGAAACATTTGGATTAACAATAATAAAAACTGCAAACCTCTCTACACCTTTATCGATGCCAATGTTATCGAAGTGCAGAAGATGTGCCAAGGCATTGTTGAATCTGATCATGTGTTAAGTGAGGGCCCGCTGCATCTCACAGTCTGCTCGTTGATAAAGGAAAAATCAGCAAAGCCCCCAAATTGTTTTTATAATGAAGGACACCAAAATAAGCGCATTAATATCACATGTGAAAATAATCTACCTGTGCACTTTAATAGATGGCTAGAGGAATAATAACATTATGCTTCTGTGCTTCATATCCTCCATGTACCTTTCCTTAACAGCTGTTTTCCTACTTAGCCAGCTTCTGCTCTCTGCTATGAGGTGATGCTCAGAGCCCAGAGCATCAAGAGCTAAAACTAGAGGGACTGATAGTGATGGATGCCTGTAGCTAAGCCATTTACACACCTGTACCTGAGTTTACCTAAAAACAAAGAATATATAAGTATAATTGAATTGCTATGGATTGACTTTTAGATAAGAAAAGCCAGATTTTTATTTTAGCCAAATCAGGGCTCTCTTTAGTACCTATGGGGCCACATAACAAACCACTGATTGCAGACACTCATGACTCACTAGTAAATTCTCCTGGCTAGATCTTTGAGGTGACCATTGTATGTGAATTAAAAGAATCAGTGGGTCTGCTGAGAGTACATTGTGATTTCATGAAGGTTGGTCTGCTCACCCACTATTTTGCTTTGCTTTTAAAGAGACTTTCCTGCAGCACTGACAGCAACTTTCCCCTTGAGGGAGAGGGTGCTGCTGTAATGCCACAGGAGGCTACTGAATTTAACCCAAGTGGCAGTAGCTTAGAGACCACAGCAACCTGTCTGTCTCACAGTTATGCAATATGCAAACAATACATTTTCTTTCTGTGAACTAACTTTATTGGGTTACAGATTGATGTATGCTATATTTATCATAAAAAAATAAAATTCATATTGGAGAGTATAACTAGTATTTAATTGGCTGAGAAGGGTGTTTCCATTTTGGTGTCAACTCCCTGTCACTTAAAGGGCATGTCAACCCCAAAAATAATTTTTTGCATAATGAAAGAAAACATAATTCTAAGCAACTTTCCAATATGAAATAATTAAAAATTTGTAGCGCTTTAAATGTTATTTGTAAATGTAATTGCTATTGAAAGCAGCATTTGCTGAACTCCTGGTCAGGCTGCTGGCTTGTGTTACAATGTTTCAACAGTCTGAGCCACCAGGGCAGAGAATAGAAAAGGACAGGCAAGCACTGCTTCTAATAGCAATTATATATACAAATAACTCAAAAGCCATTTCAAACTTGTAATAAATGTATATTGCAAAGCTGCTTAGAATTTTGGTTTCCAAGCCACATGTCTTTATAGCAGCGGTCCTTAAAGTACGACCCGCAGGCTGGATGCCAGTTACACGGCCCCCTGTCCCCACTCCCTCCTCCCTAGTTAGCTCCTGTGTTGTCGTTCTTCCCCAGCGAGTCACAGCATCGGCGCCTAACGCCGTGTAATGTTACGCGCCATAATATTAGAAGAGTTCTTCAACTCATACACTATTTACATACATCTAAACAGGGGATGTTATTGTCTATCGATTTACATAAAGTATTTGATTTCATCTCTTGGGAATATTTATACTTTGTATTGAACAAATGGCGAATAGGCCCTTATTTTATAATGATAATAAAAGCATTATATTGCTCCAATCTATCCATACCGAAATGGGGATCCTATATGGCAGACCCTATTAAGATAGAGAGGTAATAGACAAGGATGTCCTTTATCACCTATATTATTCAGATTGGCCATTGAACCTCTAGCTGAACTGATAAGACAAAATAATAATCGGGACTGGAGATAAGACAAACAATGCTTGTAAGCAGACAATATTGTTATGACTATAACTAGACTTTTGACGACACTCCCTAACTTAATTCATTTGCTAGACAGTTTTGGAAAAGTTTCTGGACTAACCATTAATCATACCAAATCAAAAGCCTAAAACATAACTTTGCCACAACAAATGGTTAAACTTTTAAAATTGAATTTTGATTACAAATGGCAGTACCCTGTATAAACATAATTATCCGCAACTATGGAAAATGACGACAGAGATGCTACAATCTTGGCCAGATTCCTGCTTTCAAAACGACTCTTTTACCTAAGATGTTATATCTTTTTAGAACGTTGCCCATTCAAATCCCAGACTCATTCCATATCCCAGAACTTACAGCCATACAGAGAAAGGTATTCCAATTTATCTGGGTAAAGAAGCATCCTTGAATTGCTCGACATATTATGTATTGAGTAAAACATTAGGGGGCCTAGGAGTTCCAAACTTACAAAATTATTACATTGCCGCACAATTAGCCCCACTAATACATATGCATGCTACCTTACCACCTAAGTGGGTAAATATATTGTATTTGCAACTATATCCGATTGCTCCCTGTGCATTACTTTGGATTGAACCTTCTCTTCGCCCCGAGAAGCTAGACCCCTTTTTAATTTACTCATTGTCAGTTTGGGACAAGTATAAAACTTCGGCCAAACTGCTTTCAACAATCTTTCTAGCTGTCCCAATCCTTGGTAACCCCCTTTTTGCCCCTTTCGCCTTTCGCTATCAACAGTTATCTCATTTTGTCTATAAATACGACAGCAGCAAGTCAGCAGCAATAAGTCAGCAGCATCTCCAACTTATTTTGAACAGGCTTGTATAAAATACCCCTATTCCAAAGGCCTAATTTCCAATCTTTCTCGCCTCCTTTTGGAAGCAAATCCATGCAAAACATCATATCATATATCTCAGCATGGAATGAGGACCTAAATACCATCATCACAGATGAATCTTGGTCCCAAATTTGGATGCTCCCGAAATGTTTCCCTACTATAAACTTCCTATAAAGTTTTAATGAAGTGGTATATGGTCCCATCTTGCCTACACAAAATAAATCCCCAAATCAATAAGGATTGCTTTAGGCAATGTGGGCAAGAGGTTACCCTGATACATATATGCACAAAGGTTCTGGTCCAGAATTTACAATATAATTTATTCAGCAAGCAAATAAACTTAAGAAAAGATCTGCAAATGCTTTATTGAATGTCAAAATTCCAAATATTAATATGACGTTAATAACATTTATTTTTTTAAACACTAAAATTACTATAGCAACCATTCCCATTTCTCATTTTAAAAATAAAGTAAATTGGATTATGGTAAATGAAAACTAAGGGGCACATTTACTAAGCAATTATGAGATAAATTTGGATTTTTTCTTATTTCCTAACTAAGTCTCATTTGTGGGGTTCCTGCTCCCTGACTTCTCTAGAAGGTTTGTCCCTCTAAAGCAGAACACTTGCTGGACCTTGTTGATCCCAGGCTCCCTGAGCATTTCCAGCTGGGCCACCAACTGAAGGACAAAGAGAGAGATCCACCCCTAACCAAACACTATATGAAAGTGTGCAGGGCCGCTGCTGGCCAAATGGGTGCCCTAAGCAGAAATGTACTTTTGTGCCCCCTCCCCCAAATATTACGGAAGTAAAAATAAAATAATTGCCCCCAATTGCCCCCATAGACAATCCCCCATAGTAAGTGCCCCCAATTGCACCCATAGATTGATTGAACTATCTGGGACAGCGGGATGCACTATAAAAACCGGCAGGACAGTGTTGGGGGGTATGTTATAATATATAAAAATGGGTTTTTTTTGGAGCAGCTGGGATGGTGCCCCCCTGGGAGTTGGTACCCTATGCGTACTATGCTTATAGGGAGCAGCGGCCCTGAAAGTGTGTCAGTAAGTGATCATAATAATAAGTGCCAATAGAGATATGGAAATTAGATAACTAGATACATGGGCTTCTGACCAGCATCTGAGTAATAGGGAAGTGTAAGGATGTAAAGTCATAGGGGCTATTAACCCTATGGGGCTGATTTACTAATCCACGAATCCGAATCCCGAATGGGAAAAAATCGGATTGGAAATGAACATTTTGCGATTTTTCGTAAATTGTCGCGACTTTTTCGTAGCCATTACGACTTGCTCGTAAATTGTTGCGACCTTTTCGTAGCCATTACGACTTGCTCGTAAATTGGCGCGACTTTTTCATAGCCATTACGACTTGCTCATATATTGTCGCGACTTTTTCATTTTGAGCGCTCGTAAACGGCGGGCAAACCTTTGCGACTTTGCATGATTTTGGAAGCCTCCCATAGGACTCAATGGCACTCTGCAGCTCCAACCTGGCCCAAGGAAAGTCTCCCATAGGGCTCAATGGCACTCTGCAGCTCCAACCTGGCCCAAGGAAAGTCTCCCATAGGGCTCAATGGCACTCTGCAGCTCCAACCTGGCCCAAGGAAAGTCTCCCATAGGGCTCAATGGCACTCTGCAGCTCCAACCCGGCCCAAGGAAAGTCTCCCATAGGGCTCAATGGCACTCTGCAGCTCCAACCTGGCCCAAGGAAAGTCTCCCATAGGGCTCAATGGCACTCTGCAGCTCCAACCTGGCCCAAGGAAAGTCTCCCATAGGGCTCAATGGCACTCTGCAGCTCCAACCTGGCCCAAGGAAAGTCTCCCATAGGGCTCAATGGCACTCTGCAGCTCCAACCCGGCCCAAGGAAAGTCTCCCATAGGGCTCAATGGCACTCTGCAGCTCCAACCTGGCCCAAGGAAAGTCTCCCATAGGACTCAATGGCACTCTGCAGCTCCAACCTGGCCCAAGGAAAGTCACGATACTGAAGCTTGAATGAATCCGAAACTTTCGTACTCGGCACGACGGCTACGGAAAAGTCGGTACAATTTACGAGCAAGTAGTAATGGCTACGAAAAAGTCGTGACAATTTACGAGCAAGTCGTAATGGCTACGAAAAAGTCGCGACAATTTACGAAAAAATCGCAAAATACCGATCATTACGAAAAAAACACATTCGGCCGCTTTTCGGACGTTCGTGGATTAGTAAATGTGCCCCTATGTGTCCTTACAAAAGCTATCAGGACATAGCCCAAGCGGAAATAATTACCCACCCTGGTACCCGGATTTAGGAATAATGGGGAATTTTAGGTAGGGGATTTCTAAGCCACCGGAGAAGTAAACCCTATGGATCCCTACAATAGCTGGTTGTGTAGCATTTTCTGTACTGCAGTTAGCTTAGTGTAAAAGTTTCCTAAGTCCCCTGTTCCCTAAGACCTTGCCTCTCTCTGCACATACAAGTTATGGCTGCATGACTCTGGACTATGACATTATGGACCATTTCATTGTTTTTTTTATAGGGAAGACCCTTAGCCCATTCAAACTTCTATTCTCCAGACAGGTGGAACTGTAAACTACTGAGAAGAAGAACCCCTTAGAACCCATAAGAAGCCTTTTTAATTGCACCAATGTTAAAAAAATGGGTATGTTGTCCCTTTAATATACCATTATCAAATAGTTATAAGTTTGTAGAAATTAATCTTGCAAACGGCAGGCTTGGGGTGTGGTTCTTTTATGGTCTGATAATAAAGTTGTGAGAACTGTACATTGTACACAAGACTTGCTAGCAGTTTGTTACGGAGACCTACTGTATATCCATATTTGTTCATGAATTTTGTGCCTGTTGCATGAGTGCGTGATACACCCGCATTTGATCCTTTATTTCTTCTTCAGGCCAAACGTAAGACTGTATGTTGTGTTGCTGGTATCACTAATGATTTAGGGGTGTAAGCTTTATAGGTGAACTTGCTGTAAAACAAATATTATATTTTTAACTTTGTCTTCTTGCTGGGACATTAGATGATTATGAGAACATGGCTGCTCAGGCACTTTAGATTTCATTGACTCATTATACTGGATATAATCAGCTTGTGGGTACTTCCTCTTGCTCCTATTTATAAGCCAGCGCTGCTATATAATACACTTGTGGATCTGGATTATCTCCACTTGTTATTAACAATGTTAATTACTTTTTTGCTGTCTCGTGTTCTATTAACTGCTGTGATATATTTATGGTGTTTTCATGACTTTTTAATGGAAGCTAATGTATTCTAATATAGGGGTTTATATTATCAATTCAAATGCATCTATATAGGCCACAGGGTATAGGGTTAGAGTTTATTTTGTCTATTGACTTTTTGGAACCTATTTGCACTTTTTTTTTTTACTTTAATTTTCGATTTATTAAAGACAAACAAATTCCATGTTCAGAATTCACTTCATTCAGTAACATGACACATTGTCTCATAAGCAATACAAAACAATACTAAAAAAGGGGGGGGGGGGAGAATATAAAAAGGGTAATTTCTTCTTGTCTTCTTTTATAAATATTGTGTTTTTTTGTATATGACTTTTTTCAAGTAGGCCACTTGGAATAGCTAATTCATATTCCAAATTGTTGAGGACTTCTTGTTTCAGTTGAGTGGTGCTTGGTGTATCCTGTTTATTCTAATTTCTTGCAATTAACAGTCTGCATGCATTTAAGATCTGAAAGGTAAGCATTTCCAAAGGTCTTGTTGGTAGCTTATTATGTATATTTAGAAGCATTGCTTCCGGAGACATATTAAATTTATTTTGAGTGAATTTGGAAATTAGTGAAAAGCAGAGTTCCAGAAAACATGTTTTCCCTCACAGTTCCACCATATATGTCTCCCACCTCTTTGCCACACCTCCAACAAAGATTTGGACTATTTGTCCCTTTTAATTCATTTTCAGGTGGGTGACGATGATGTAGTTTCTATATCCCCTTTCTTTTATTTTATATGGATTCTGGCTGGGATGCTGAATTCTAGGGTGTTCTGTTACCCTCACATTTTGAGTTTTGCATTGCTTTAGTTATATTATTAATAGAATTCCTACCTTTGCCCTCCTTGGTTTTGACTCATTGTTAAAGTTTCCTAAGGGGCCCATGTACAAACTGTTCTACCGATTATAAGGACCCCGGGCTCTCTTGTTGGTACACTGTCATGTGATATGGATCCGGGAACTTGCACAGACAAGTAGTGAATCTTCTAACAAATTCAGTTTATTGATGGTTTTGCCATAGATTATATACTCATAGATAAAGACATTCCATTATGCTTACGTAACATGGGTGGGCACATATGCCTCGCAGTTATTAGCAGAAAACAGGAATTCATTAAAGTAGCTGCTGAAGCTTATTTTGGTTTATTAGCCTTGAGCATTTGCTGAGATCATCAAGGACAAAATAACTTGGACAGAGACAGGATGGTCAAGGTAATCATAACAACTGAAGTAGCAATACACAGACCTTTTTAGAATAAAAAAGTGCATACATATGTTAACCCTTCACAAATGTTCATATTTTTTTTCCACAAATTTTTTTTTTGCACTAAAACTCGATTTTTTTTTCTTTAAAAAAGCTGAAATTTTTTTACCAATAATGTGACAAAACCTCGAAAAAGGTAAATGTAAAAATATGCCATCTAAAAGCTGTCGAGGTCATGTAGATGTAAATGGGAGTTGTCATAGGCAAATTGTAACAAGTTTTAGAGAATGTTGTGTTTTTTTGTAAATGTGTGTAAATTTTTACTAACACAAAAAATAATCTACGTTCCTGGAACGTGCTGCTGTCTGACCCTCATTCACAGGGTCTCTGTTCTAGAGACCTGCATTGGGGTGGAATACCTGCAAAGCAGTCAGGTTTTTGACAGGAAGTGCCTTATTCCAAGACAGTGTTGGCAGTCCCACCTGGCTGGGTCTGATCAGATCCGTAAAGGACTCCTGTTCCCCTACTTCTCTAAGAGGTTGGTTGCCTTAGGTATAGATTTCTTTACTGGGGCCTTGTGTAACCCAGGCTTCAGAGGCAATAGCCACCTTGGTCAGAAGATGGGGGTCAAACAGAAATAGCCAAGATGTAACAATCTCTATATTGAAGTGTAACCCTATGTTGGAGGTTTTCATGTTTTTTTTTGTCATGGTTTTAAATAAACAAGTACACATACATGCTTTCTTAAAAACTGAGTTTAGTCATGGTAGAAAAAAACCACAAAAACAACACAAATTTACATTTAGATCAATCTGCCTCTAACTTTCAACCACTTATAAATAAGCCTCTTAAAATTCAATAGAAATAGATAGAAAGAGAATTAGCAAAGCCAACTGTGTCATTTCACCTTGTTTTTAAAAGTTAACAGCTCTGTGTCTCTTGTTTCAGATTCCTGCCATTATGGTACCAGTTTCATCTTTTCTGTTGAGACTTTGCATTGTCCTCAGCTTTTCTCTCCCATCTGATACCCAGAGTTTCAGTGACTTTTTGAAGAAGCACATTGTTAGGGAAGGAGCAAACATCAATTGCGACCAAACCATCAAAGAAAGAGAAATCTGGGGTAATAATAAATGCAAACGTCACAACACCTTTATCCATGATACTGATTGTAGAAAGGTGAGGGAGATGTGCACTGGGATCAGTAAATCTACAACTGTGATAAGCAAGGAAGTGATGCCTCTTACTGACTGCTTGTTGATGGAAGACTCGTCAGCACCCCCAAATTGCCCTTATAAACAAGAAAGTAAAAGTGGGATAATTAAAATCACTTGTGAAAACAATTACCCAGTGCACTTTGCTGGGTACACCTTCAGCTACTGTGCTTCGTATTCTCCATGTGCTTCGTATTCTCCATGTGCCTTAATCATTATAGCTATTTTCATACTCAGCCAGCTTCTGCTCTTTGCTATGATATGAGGCCCAAAACCCAGAGTATCAAGAGCTAAAACTAGAGGGACTGATAGTGATGGATGCCTGTACCTAAGCCATTTACACATCTGTACTTGTGTTTCCTTCATAACATAAAACACATAAGTGTAAATGAATGAACCTTTCCATGGATTGACCTCTAAATCATTTTCTATTTTAGCCAAATCAGGATTCTCTGTGGTAGTTATGGGGCCCAGATAAAACAAATCACTCATAACCCATGTTAGCTTATAGACTACAGCAACCTGTCTGTCTCACATTTATGCAATATGCAAAGCAATACATTTTTTCTGTGATTCTTATTGGTTTACAGATGAATATTTGTTCTATGTATGAATAAAAAAAATAAAATTTACATTGAAGAGTAAATACATAGTCAGTTGCCCGAGAGTGTCATTCTGCATACTTGACCTGGCGCCCCATCAGCCCACCCCATGCAAAAAAAGAAAAAAAAGTAAATTTTTTTGTCTGTTTGTTTTTTGCTTAAAGTGATACTGACATGAAAAAACGACTTTTTAAAATATGAATCTACATAAAAAGTTACCTATAGGTCGTGTTGATAGTTTCTTGCTGATAGAGCTCCTTTTGTAAGTAATTGTTACTTGAAGTCCCTAAACCTGACTTTTTTGCCAGCCTGACTGTCCCTTCTCAGCCTGTCAGTTAGAGCTTCTAATGCCAACGGCCTCCTGCTGCACAAATATGGCTGCCCCCTTTATAGGGGAACATGGGGGATCAGATAGGAAATGTAAAAAAGATTTTATTTCTCTTGTCTGGTATCACTTTAAACTGGACTCTTTAAACTGGACTCTGGACTGGAAGATGTTATTCCCTTTTTTATAAACTTTTTGAAAAACAAGATTCTGATTTTGTCTGAAGCTATCAACTCCAGTTTATTTCCCACATTCTGTTATACTGTAGAATACCATCCGTTCCTTCCTATTCAGTGTTATATCAAACTAAGTGTTGAAAACAAGCACCAGCCACACAGTACCAAGTTATTATTTTTTTTAATTCTTTACACAAAAAATCCCTCTAAACATGAGGGAGATAACAAATATTGGTAAAAATAAATAATCATAATATTATATCAAATTTATAAATACAAGCACTCAATGGAAAGGTGGGGGCAACAAATATTAAAAAAAAGGGATAAGACTGGAAAAAAGTCATTAAGACACAAAGCAGCAAATATTCTAGGGGTGTGTGTGTGTGTGTGTGATAAGGGCACTGCTGGATCAGAAGATTAATTCAGCCATTTTGACGATGGGCGTAATTTACTGCCAAAGCAATCTGTAGCACCAATTAGATAATAAGTGGGCAGATCAGTTCTTATGAGTGTGATGTGACCAAAAATGCTTAGTTCTCATGCAGCTTTTCATTCTGGCTATAAAATGCAACACAAATGGCATATATCCTTCATGTCCCTGCTCTTCACAGCATTGCGAGAAGATCCTGATGTTCTTTCATCACTCACTCTGAGGCCTGTAAGCCACTATTGCACTGGCCTGTGTGCTAGGTCCCTGTGGCTTGCCATTGACTAGTAACTGGACAGGGGAGTCAACACGTATACTTTGAAATGTAAACATCTGCAAAAACATAATAAGCAGAACCATAAAAAATGCAGAAGACAAGGAATACATTTAGGGAACACCTGAATGGTAGAATACAAACCATAAAACATACTAAACCTTTGTGTTATTTTATCTACTGGTTATTTTTAGTTCAACAGTTAGAAAATAAGTTACAATTAAAGTTCAGGCTTCATTTGAACTGTTATGAATCACATCACTAAATGTACATATCTTGTATTTTCATTGTTTTGTTATGCATTATTGTAACTGTCACTATTCCCCTATCCAAGTTTTTAATAAGAGGCAGATAGAGGGCCCTTGATTTAAACTTAAACTTTTCCATACTAAGAAGCTTAGTATCAAGCAGGTATGCAAAAAATCTCATTGACAAACAGGTTGGTAACCTGGCCCATCACTTTCCCGATACTGATTATAACACATGAAAACGTGTCTTTCTAGGTGCAAAAAAATCCTTCATCTGTGAGCAGTCCAAGTGCTTAATGGGAAATTATACACCATCATGTATTCAACATGAACCTAAAAGCATGGCTTTTGTTGTAAACTGATTCTGACTATATTTGTACATTTTTTTTTGTTTTGTTTTCCTAAATCAATACTTTTCATTATAACTTGTTCTAAGCAGTATATAAGACCTAGGGCCCACAAGACATTTTGAACCCGTGTTGGTTATAAAACCAAATAAACAATAAGTCCCAACCTTGAGTAAAAAAAAAAAAAAAAATAAGTAAAAGGGGTTGTTTCCATAAAAAAAGTAAAAAGGCCAATGTAAAAGATACTTTTTATACCAGTTAAATCAGTCCTTCTTCTTCCTCTCTGGTCAGTTTTCTGAAGGGATGGGAGTGGCCTATTTTAAACCTGACACACTGAGAACTTCCTATATGCTTACATTATCATGTCCAGGCTTTGCCCTTACTTCTTTCCTATTGGACCAATTCACTGACTGCTTCTGCACTCTAACAAGTTTCATAAATTGAAAGGCCATTGGTTAATGTCTCCCTTGCAATGGCATAGGCAAACAGACTCAGCATATAACAAATCTAACATACTGTTATGTTATATTTGCAGCACTCTGTCACAGGCAAATTAAGCAGTGTCAGACTGACAGAAGACACAGCTAATAGGAATTAAGTCTGCTGCCAGTACTATGTGTGACATCATATAAGAAAGAAAAATTACAATTGTAGTGTTTATAGGGAACTACTGACGCCCCCCCCCCCCCACACCCCACCCCACCCCCCACCCCCCACCTGAGGTGAATATCTCTTCAGTAGCACATATTTGTTAACTATGTATATGGCAAAGATTGTTCTATTAATGTGAAATGTTAGATTTGTGACTGTTGTACAAAGTGAACAACCATTTTAAGTTAGTCAAGCCACTTGGGTCTAATATTTACAGGTTGGCAGATGAAAGGGCTGACTTGAGGGGGCAGAGTATTCATTGTAAATATGTATTAAAAGATGGTTGTTGTATGGCAGACATACAATCATAATACAGCTGTAAAATGCAGAAAGGAAAAGGAAGGAAGGAAGGAAGGAAGGAAGGAAAGGATTCAGTTGGTCTCACCTGGCCTTTATGCTTTATATTATGTTGCTTCAAGTGAGGTTCAGGAATGGTCACAGAATCTGCAATGAGGACACCCCAACTCTCTACCATGTTATAAACCATTACTGCATAACAGGAGCCCTCTGCATCTACCAGACCGAAAGTGCTGTTAGTAACAAAAAAAAAAAAAAAAAAAAAGAGAATAACCATTAAAAAACTGTATATTAAATATGACAAACTGCTGGCTACAGAGCTTAGCTCTTCCCTCAGCTTTCTCATGTCAGCTGAGAGAGCACAACCACTGTTCTGAGATTAAAGGCTCATGGGTGATGACAGATAAACATTATCTGTGCTTCTAAAAGAAATATCTTTATTCATATTCAATTTATTGAAAAGACAAAGCCACCATTAGGGCAGTGGCACATTGGGAGATTAGTTGCCCCGCGACAAATCTTCGTTGCTGCGGGCAACTTATCTCCCCGCAATGCCATCCCACCGGCAAGAATGTAAATCGCCCGTGGGATGGCATACTCAACGCTACCATTTCCAGAAGTCGCCCGAAGTTGCCTCTCAAAGAAACTTCGGGGCAACTTTGGGAAATCGAGGCAGCTTTATGCTCATTTAAAATAAAAAAAAAAATCACCCTATTTGTATCAACAGATCAAACTTACTAAATAGAAAAAAAATCAGCTACAGTTGTACCCTTAGAGAGATGGAAGCAGTGCTGTGTTGGGCACAAGGCACATAGCACAATACTCATAGGCCCAAGGAGCCCTGTCCTTACTACCTGTCCCGAACTAGCATTAAGTACATGGCTCTTGAGCATATTCTGGCTGTCCTTCTTTCTACCTTCTTCATGAATGTGGAAGGCCCCCTCAGTCAGGAACCCAATCTAACTGGTTTTCTGTTGGACATCCTAGCTTTCACAGTAGTGTTGGTTCACCATGCATTAGATATTCCTCTTGTAAGCACTTACATTTATTTATAGGGTTGTGTTTGATAATTCTTACATGTTTTAGACAGCATTGTGTAAATTGATCAGTACTATTCAACCTGTATGGCTATGTCAAGAGCTGCTCCAACCAGAAAGTACTTGCAAACTGGTGACCATATGGTATGCAGGTAATTGTAAAAAATGGCAGGTAGGATATAATATTGGAGCCCAATCTGTATATTTACAATTTCAGCTTGCAGAGCTTTTATTATCTCTAGTTATTGCCAGTCATTCTGCAACCCACCATGTCTGGGGACCAAATTTATGGTTTGTGTCCAGTGCAACTAGGCAAGAGACTTAAATGCCTACACTCCTACACGCCTACACTCTGTAGTAGTGTATTCAGTGTAATGACCATACATTTTACACACATTTGTCATCAATTCATTTTCACATAAAGAAATATTATTGAAACTCTTTCAATTGTAAATTACATCTGTATCAGATTACTTACAATGGCACTCGTTCCTCTGGCATTAGGCTGAATACAACTCTTCCCAACACTACACAGCCAGGGTTCCTGCCTGGCTGCATAGAACTCAGTGGTTTAAACTCTAATCCTCCAGAGCCACCAAAATGACTAAGAAGAGAAGGACTTAGGCTACTTAACATATTCTGCAGCCTTTTCCCTCGTATCTTGCCCTGTAGAGCCAATAAAAAAAAATTAGTGCCAGGAAGAATAAAAAACTAGAGCATATAAAAGGGGAAAAGGTTAAATAATAATAACCATTTTCAATGAAACCATAAACAAAACTATTTCTTTCACTGCAATGTGAAAAGGGAGGCATACATATTATTTAAAACAGAATAGGAAATAATTTCTAGTATATTTTAACACAGACAGAAGCGTACCTTGTTGGCTAGAAGGCCACACAGTTTGCCCAGGTAATCAAGCAGTTGCTGTTCTCTCATGACTGGTTCAGTCCATGATGGTTCTAGAGAGGCAGCTTGTGAAAAGCCTTCCAGTGCACCTTCATATCTCTCCTCATACTTACACAGCTAGAGAAAATGATAAGTAGTAAAAACTAGCTCCTTTTTCCAATAACTGGATATGGCATAATGGCATAGCAAGCAAGGGAGAAATACGCACGCACACACACAACTGATTTACATTGTGAACTGGTAAAAAATGTGCACACCAAAGAAGAAAGCAGTGTAGCTATCAGCTACCAGTGTCTTACTGTTGCTCGGTTGAGATGCAGATCTGGATTGCTGGATGCAGCCTTGTCAACTCTCTCCTATAGTAAACCAATACAGCATTTTGTGAGGGTAAAAGAAGAAGATGATGTAGAAAGATTGAGCTGATGAGTTATTATAAGGGACAGAGCAAAGATACTCACCGCCTGCACATATGCATTTAAAGCCTGCTGAGATATTTTAGGATTCTGTCCAGTGCAGAAGAACAGCGAGAGATAAGCATTGCCAAGGATGTCTGCAATAGCCAAACAAAAAAGTGGTCAAAAGGGCTAAAGCCCATCATTTCCTATAACGTCTCATATTTGTTTTTGTGCAAATATTAGATTTCCATATGATAACACTGAACAGCAGAGAGCTAAAGTTCTTAATGGACAGCACTGTTTTTTTTACAATGAAAATCCACACTTAAGCAAACAGCATTATAATGTCATAGTATGCGACATACAAGTATCTACTGTAATGCTTTAGACATCTACATTATACCATAATTTTCTAGTCTATAAATAGTAATAGCAACCAGAGGTAAAAACTAGAAACCTGACACGTAGGTGTCCCAATAAAGTACTTCTGATGGTTGTGATGGGAGGAAAAGCACATTTAGGAACAAAAAAGTTTATGTTGAAGGACTAGGTTTCTATAGGTAGGTTTCTACACAAAGTTCTATAAGAAAATAAATTGTTAAATTATTGACTCACACCAGGAAGTCCCATCTCCTGGGTCCATCTGCACAGCCTGCTTGGCTTCCTTCACACTGTCCATTATGTTTTTACTATTCTCCTCCGCATCCTGTGATCGCTGCTGTCGCATCACCATGGACAAGTTACGCAAAGAGACCTTATTTTTGCACTAACAAAAGATAAAAAGCCCGCATTTTTCAAAGGGGAAGTTCAGTTTTTTTAGTATTTAAAAAAAAAAAAAAAAAGATTTATTTTTTTTTAATGGGGGCTTTGCCTATTTTTTAAAGGGGACCTGTCACCTTAAGAAATAATTCCAAATTGTTTTCTATTGTGTTTTTCAAGCAAAATAAACTTTACTTACACTATATAAATTATTTTAATCTTATTTTCTTTGAATTCACAATTGCAGCAAGCAGGCAGGTGACATTTTGTGGACACTGTTATCAAAGCAGGCATTGTATCCTGCCAAAATCTTGTTTCTGTGCCAGTATGGGTGGACCTGATGCCCATGTCCATGCACTGGGTACATAATTACATGGTGAGGAGAAAGGGGGAATGTGAGGGGCACAGCAATATCTAATAAGTTCTGAATTGAAAGTGAAAGTAACTGTCTGCCCCACCTCTATGCCTAAGGCATTGAGGCGGGTCAGGCAATATATGACTGACAGCTGGGATTTTTAAATGCTTTTATAATGGTTATGGATGTGGTAATAAAAAAATTATTTTGGGTTTCATGTTTCATGTTTAATATGAAAAGGGCTTTTATTATACAGCTTTTATATGTCTGTGTGACAGGTCCACTTTAAGGGCACCTGTCACCCCAAAACTGCAGAGGTGCATGTGCATAATAAGCAAAAACTATTCTTAGTGCCACAATAGGGCCGCCACAACAGGAGCTCCCTCCTAGTGTGGATGGCCTAGTGGTTGGGGGGCTGGAATTTGAGTAAAACCCCAAAACTACTGTTTACCCTAACCAGAGTGTGTGCTCTGTTAGCCTGCACCTCTGGTGGCAGAAACAATTTTGTGGTGAAAGGTGCCCTTTAAGGAACTCCTATATAATGCTAGAAAGACAATTTCCAAAATTTAGATTTTGCCTGAATCCCCTACGCCTTGACAGTTGAAGTCAATGACAAATGATTATCTGAACAGTTTTTGTAATATTCTATGGTAGGTGGAAAATGATGTTCCCTGAAATCTGGGTTACTTTGCTATTTTCTATGAGCTCTATTTCATTTTGGTGCCTTTAAACAGTGTGACACTGCTTACACAGAGTTAGATGCATTCTTAATCCATGTTCAGAAACTATTCTGCGCTCTCCCTGGGTTTTTTTTCCTATTGTCTTACTATATAGAAGCCAGTTACTACCTGCAGGGCAGGGTGAAAAGAACAAAGCCATAATTTTTGCACTGTGTGTCCTGTCGTTCTGGTAGAGGAACTACAAAATAATATTATTAGCAACTTTTTAACTAATCTTTATTTTTTACAGTAACTCTTTCCAGCTTTCAAACAGGTGTCACAGACTCCAGCAGCCTAGAGATACCTGAACAGTCTCTCAGACAGCATATGTAGGAGCAGGATAGGAAGATAATGGAGCAGCATTTCTATAGAAAGATCCCCAGACAGATGCATTTTTTTTCTGAAGAGGAGTGCCAGTCTGGGAAAATAGCGTAGCAATTTAACTACTGCAACGTGGGGTGTCTAACATATTGGCAACCCCAATGAATAAACCTTTCTTTGTCCTTTAAAAAAGGATTTAAAGATTCAAGTATAGTTCTATCACTGTGGCATAATATTTTTTGTATCATGCTAACATGAAAAACATTTTCTGGCTCTTACATGATTCAGTGCTCCCAGGAAACATGTTTTAGCAGCCGCCACATCCATTTTCTTCCAATATACTTCTCCCAACTGATTCCAACCTTCTACAAGTCCTGGGTCCAATTTTACTGCCTTAGAAAGGGCATCCTCTGCCTCTTGGCTATAATTCGGTGTGACATTTAAGGCCTTTCCCCGTAGCATTAAAAAGAAAGCTTTGCTCTTCCAGGTATCTAAAAATGTAGAAATAAGATAATGAGAGTCCAAGAGTCAATCTGTGGTTTAGAACAACCGTGGGGCTTTCCAGGATTATGTTGCACTACAATTCCCAGCACCCTCCACCAGTCTCTGGTTGTCAAAGGGGTGACGAGAGTTAGACAACATCTAGAAAGCCATAAGTTGGCCATTGCTACCAAACTCTAACAGAACATAAATGGCAACAGTCACTCTGGATGCAAAAATGTCTTTCATTACCATCAATTTCGTCCATCTGAGAAATGGTTTTCTCCATTTCCTTTTCAACATCATATTGTTTCCTAGCAGCATCTTCCACACTGTGTGTCTCAAAATAGTGGTCCCGGAATGTATACAGACGGTCAACAAGTTCCTGAAGGTGAAAAATAACACTTCATTTTAACTCTCTAACAACATTTTGAGTCCTTTCGGGCCTCCAAAGCTATCTGGAACTGTAGAACGCTGTGCAAAAAGCATTTAAATACTAAATAAAAGTTTAGCAGTTAAACCCCCACTGCAAAGAGTTGAAGCATGCTTCTGCTTGTACAACAGCTCTGAATAAACCAAGTTCCCCCTTCTTACACTAACACATGAAGCCAAGTCCAGACTGGGAATCAAAATAGGCCCTGACATTCTAAGTACACAGAGGCCCAAACAGCCCCCCACCAGCCCAATAAATAGTGACTGTCTATGGCACCTTATAGCAGTCCCTGTGGAATTCGCCAGAATCCACAAACTGTCAGCAAGGGCCTGCATAATGCAAGTTCAGAGGGGAATATTAATTAACACTTAGCTGCTGTCAAAGCAGAAATGGCTATACTTTTAACATAACTATATTTGCATTTTAATCAATGCATAATCATAGACTCTAATATGACTTCAGGGAAATTCAACTTGCAGTACCTGCATTGTAAGTGTATTACTTCCAGCTCCAAGTACATGTTGGGAGGTGCAGCTGAACAATAAACAAAGACTGCAAGTTGGACATGCTGCTATTGTATGTAGTTATAGATGTAATTAAGGTCATAACTTCTTTTTGAAAACAAACTGGCAGCTTTAATACCACTGTCATCTCACTTTTAACTGGTATGAAGTATTGTTTTAACAATGTACTTTAACAAATTCCACAGTTATTAATAAAAATATATTATATTATTTTTGTGCCATTATTATCGGTTGGTAGCTAGAGCTTACTGTAGAGATCAACAGCACACACAAAAGACCAGAGAAACAATGAACAACTGCAGATAAACCCTTTCATGAAGCAGTCCCTGTGTCAGATGCTGCTAGTGGGGTGTAGGAAGTTTATTATTGTATCATCACTAAAAAATAAAAATACAAGACTACTGACACGAACACATCAGATCAGCAGACACAGACATTTCAAATGCACAGAAAGGCACAGCTGTCACCAAGCCATGGCAACAAGATAAAAATCGTAGTACACACTCAGAGGAAAACTCCCTGAATTTCAGCGCAAAAAAAAATGATCAAAATGTAATATCTGACGCAAGCTCTCTGCATCACATACAGATACATACCTGCAACCTCTTCTGGATTTCTGCTTCTGTGTCCGCACTCCCCTCTGCCATAGTTGGTGGCTAGTTGCTAGAACGCAGTGGCTTTCAGGAAGTTGTGATGTCACAGTCATGTGACCAAGATGTAGGCGGGAGAACGTGAAGCCAAATAGGGGCGTGTCTTGGGACCTGCCGATCACAGATAACCATGTGACTGCCTAGTGGCATGGCTGCGGCTGCCCATACAAAGAATTGAGCGGTAGATTTGAAAGTAAAGTTGACATGATGGCAGCGAGTTTGATGTAACACAGAGGGCACCCCTGCAAAATTAAATTTTTTTAAATATACTGTTTGCTAGGGTTAACAGATTACTAAAAAATGCAGGGACAATCCAACCTAGAAGGGTTGCACTGATTGCATTTCAATTTAAATCAGAGCAGTACTGCAACATGTATTTAGGCAGGCTAATTTGCACCTGGGCAGAAACTTGGCAAATGTCAGCCTGCAGCTAGCTGGACAAATCTATCTACTGATTGGTTGCTATTGGTTACTGCCCAGGTGCAAATTTGCCCAGTGTTTATAGATAAGCCCACTGAGCGTTGGCTCCATTTATCTCAGCGTTTTTTGCAGGCTGAGAGAAGCAGATCCACTCCCATATGCACCTCAGTAAAACTGCACTAACAAGTACAGCTTCCATCTCCGCTTGACTTTTTGGGCCGATCTCCAGTTGGCTGCACAAAGCTGAAACTGTATTAGTCATTGCCAGTCATTTTTTTGCAGGCTGAGAGAAGCCTGCAGCAAACACTCCATGTGCCCTCAGCCTTATTTGTGACCCTGAATTCTCAAGTGATTCAGTAACTACCCTGTTACTTCTTGCAGGAATCAGATTGCTTCAAGGAAGGCGGTAAAGGGATTTACTTTCTCTTGTGTAGGCATTTCTCCTACCTGTGTCAGGTGGCAGTGCACCTTATTGCAAGGTGAGGGGTCTGAAGCCCATTCCAACATTGCCCAATGCCCAATAGCTGTGGGAAGATTCTGACTGGAGAAGGAGCTCTGTGCAGCCAGCCACACACTAGGCAAATTTTGTGTTTCCCTCTGAATGTAAGCATCTAGAGATATTATTGTACTACTACTATTTTACGATAATCTTGTGTTTTGTAAAACAAATGAATATTTTCTGCATGATAACTATCAATGTCCTCCAATTCAGTGTAATAAAACAAACAACCTCCTCTCTTTCATCCTTTTCATTATTACTATATGAGTAACCAGCAACCTTCATTAATACTCTCATTGTGTGTTTTTTACCCTTTTTCCCCCGAGATCTTGTGTACAATAAACCAATGTAACAGAATCTAATTCATAGAGATCAGTAGCAGCCAAGGGGCTGGCACTGTGGCTGTGAATTGGTCCTTAATTGCTGGCAAATTCCAAATGGCCATTCCCAGCTCATATATATGTATGTCACATGATACACCTGAGCCAATTGCTATAAAAACTAGGAGTAGCTTTTTTACTTCCTGGTTTTACTTCCTTATAAGTGACATCTAAAAGGTAGTACAGTAGTACAGAACTAAGGGCTGACTGAATTTTAATACATGTTGGCATTACTTATTTATGAACACTTATTACATTGATGTTCAGTCATCACTGTTCTTTCATCTCTAGTTCATAGCAAAATAATATACCATTTCTAGAGAGCAGAAGTTTGTTGTGAGCAATATTCACATATTCACCTTGATACAGGCAGGCCTATCAATGCAAAACTCCTAATAATACGTAGGAATAGATGTAGCCTTTATACATTTCTATGTAGGAACTCCTTAAATATGGTGCTATGTCAAATTATTCAATTTTTGTGCATACTTTTCCTTACCCCAGCATGCGCATATGCACGTGAGCTTAAGCTCAGGGACAAATAGCTGTACTCAGATTTTGTAATTTCTGTCTAATTTAGGAATGGGGTAGGCACGGGACCAAACATATTTGCTTTAAAAAAAATTGGTGTGCGCACCTGATCAGGTAGGACTAAGTAGCAAAAATACAATGTACAGTAATAAATTACAAAATATCAGTTTTAATGTAAATCAGTATTTTCCAGTATAAGCAGGCTGTGGTGCAAAAAAAAAATTCTAATAATTACTCTTTAATCTACTAACCTCTTATGCAACTTGCTTCACAGAGCTGCTTACTTCAGTTTTCAAAGAGTCCATAAAGAGAAAAAAAAATCCTTAAAGGAGAAGGAAAGGTAAAAACTAAGTAAGCTTTATCAGAAAAGGTCTATGTAAATACAGCCATAAGCACACACAGAAGTCCTCAATCAAAAGAAACAAAGGAGTCCATGTCTCCTTTTTTGTAAACATGTTCTGCTGTCAAGTCTGCTGAGTCAGCTCTCTTCCCTCCCCTGCTCTCCCCTCCGTTAGGAATGCGCGATCTGAGCTACCAACAGCTCGCTGCAAGCAGGAAGCTACTTAAAATGGCAGCTGCAGTCTTAAACAAACAGAAAAAGCTTCTAGGGCTGTTATAGTAATGTTCTGCTGAATAAATATAGTGTTCTAGGAGGCACTAATGTGGCAAATCTATTGGCAATAAAATGCCAAAATGACTTTTCTTCTCCTTTAAAGAGCCTCATAGACAATTTGTGCCTTCTTGTTCTTGAAATGCATTAACGTAGTTTGTTGCAGACCAAAATAAATAGGAATTACTATGGCCAATACATTATTTTTTTTCTATTAAACTCAGTAACAAGTCTGGGACTGCTCTGCAAAAAAACAGCTGCTAAACCTAAAATATAATTTAAAGGAGACATATTGTGTGGAAAATCATGCATTATATTTTTTTAAATATAAAAGGAATTTGCTTTAAAAAGTAGTGATTTGGCTTGATTTACTGAGAAATTTCCCCAAAACCCTGCTAGTCCCTATTGCCTCCCTTCCCAGACTGTGCAGGGGAGCCAGTCAGTGGCACTCAGCACACGGCAGAAAAAATCGGCTCCATCTGTATGCAACACAAATGTTATTACTCATCACCTTGTACCCTTCTACTTAGCAAAAAATTGATATAAACTTGCCCTCTCTTTTGTGCACTTTTGCAATTTATGATGTTTATTAATCTCTTTCAGTTTCTTCTGATTTTGAGAGATGTCAGTGTGCGATGATTTATTACTCTGTAACTACCGCAAGTGCCGAGTGAAGTTATCAGGTTATACCTGGGTTACAGCCTGCTCACATATATTCTGTGACCAACATGGTAGTGCGGAGTTAAGTCGGTCACCTGCAGTCTGTCCTGCTTGTAACAGCACCCTTTCTGGTAAGCTTGACATTGTGCGCACTGAGCTAAGCCCTTCAGAAGAATATAAGGCAATGATACTTGCTGGATTGCGTCCTGAAATTGTTCTTGACATTTGTTCCCGAGCATTAGCATTCTGGACATACCAGGTAAGAAGACAATTTTTCTCATTTTAATTGCATGTTAATATCCGGGTTCAGCTAAGGGTTGACAGACTGATTTTTACATTTTTGTAGCTACTTTTGTGTCTTGCTGTTTTAGTCATGACTATATTTTCAGGTGTACCAGGAACGCCTATACCAAGAGTATACTCACAGCAAGGCAGAAGGGCACTTAAAACAGGTCGAGAAATTATACACTCATCAGCTGCAAAGCAAGGATTCAGAACTCACTGCTATGAAAGGAGAGGTGACCTCCCTAAAAAAAATTCTGGAAGAATACAAAAGAAAGTACAGTGACCTTTCGGAAAGATTGATGGAGCGCAATCGTCAGTATCAGAAGTTGCAGGGGATGTATGATTCAATGAGGTTGCGCAACATTACTGTGGTTAACAGGGAGTCCTGTGCAGAGCAATCACAAGAAGACCTTCCTGGAGTATTTGGATTTCCTCCAGGTAACAACAAGAAATCATACATATAAAAATGATGTGCATATGTTTACAGTAGAAGATTGTGACAAAATATAAGAATATATGTCAGTGGGCCCAGGTTACTTCTACTTCTCATTGTTAGGCTTATGGTGCACCAGGCAATGCAGTGGCAGCAGTGTCTCATGGAGAACCGTAGCAGTCAAATTGCCCTTTCCCTTCAGTCACTGTTTCTAATTTAAAATAATGGGAAATGCTTTGCCTGTGGCATGGGATGGCATTGAAAAGGGGGACAACTTAAAAATGCTGGCTTCTGCATTCCTCAGCCTCCAAAGTTGTGGCTGCATTGTCTATGGATTAGGAAGCCCACCATTTTTTTTTAACAGTTTTGCTGCCAGCTAATACAACAATTAATTCAGTTCAGCTAGGCCTCCTGCATCAGATGGGTATTGTAACATGGCTAGGGATATTCTTGATGCAGGGTTCCCCTATTAGGAATTATCCTGAGATTTATGTCAGCATTATTGTATTGATATTTATTGATATCAGCCTGAAACGGAGTCTTTCCCTGGCACTGTGTTATGTCTCTGTCAGACACCAGCAGGTTCATCCCCGACAAGCCTATATTGAATAGAGGTCAACAGTGGAATTAATTGCTTTTCATACTTAATATATATATCTTTTACAGACAGTAGTCCAAGGATGTATTTCTTTTATATAGTTATCCCAGTACAAGCCTTTATGTGAATTATAACTAGTAAGCTCTTGCAAGCAGGGCCTTCTGATCCAATTTCTATTCAGTAACCACTGTTTGTAATAAATTAGTTTAAAGCACTGCATAACTTGCTAGTTAGACTATGTCTGTAGAGGCCTTGTATTAGTATCCAATCATAAAACAGAATTGGAATTTTTAGCATAACTATAACAACAAATATTTCTTTTTTTCTCATTTTTCAATTAGTTACAAAGTAGGCCGATGTCACTTGTGCAAATACACTGAAAACACTAAATGGAACTTTATTCACCACCTGCAGGTAATTCATTTAGATTTCCAACTGTTAGAACTCCACCTGCAAGATGTTTTGATGGCGACTTAAACTCAAGGCCCTTCTTCTGCACAAGACCTTCTGAGGAACCCGGAAACCCCATCTTCTCTTCTCCTGGAAACAATCAGCAAAACCTAGATGCATCCAGAGCATTCAAGACCACAAGGATGTAACACTAGAATATGGCACCGGAACTAGTCTAATATAAAGGGAATAAAGTTAAATGGGATGTATAGTCAGACTATTAAGTTCAGATTAACGGTTCCTGCACTCCAACAGGCAGCCTCAGTCAGCTTTTGCTTCAATTCTGATGTAATCTGCTTGGTCTCCTACTGCACAGTTCTTGTGCAGTAGGAGCCAATCAAAAGCAAGTATGCTCAATGCTGGATGTGTATTCTGTGTTCCAACAGTGTCCGGCCAGTGGCTGCTTAGGTTTTTGAGCAGCTGCCTGTTGGAGCAGAGGAAAGCAGGTACTCTATCTTTGCAAAAGAAAGAAAGAAAAATGTACATATATTGAAAACTTGTTTTTAGTGATTCTAACAGAATCCTTTAACTTAATGGGGTGACTATATATCACCTTTAATGAGAGTAAGCATAACCCTTTATATTAGTTTTCAGAATATATTTTCACCTGTGCTCAATATCCACTGATGCAACAGGGATATGGCTAATGCCACACCATGTGTATGGCATATATTTTCGGCAAACTGAAAAACCCTTGCCAAGAATACGTGCCATACGCTCCCACCTGTGCCTGCACCCGAATGAATGGAATACGCTCGGGTGCAGGCACATGTAGCCGAAATCTGCATAAAAACCGCAAGACTTTGCATTCTCTCGTGTTTTTCTACAGATATCGGCTACATGTGCCTGCACCCGAGCGTATACCATTCATTCGGGTGCAGGCACAGGTGGGAGCGTATGGCGCGTATTCTTGGAAACCAGAAAATATATGCCATACACATGGTGAAGCATTAGCCTAAGGAGTTTTGATGTTAACCTAGTCAAAGTATCTTTTTGCTTCATATTTAAATACCATTTTTGGAAGTAAAGTTAAGTAGGATAGTTATCAGCTTTTATATGTCAAAGCACAAAACCTGTCAGTTTGGAAGATTGCTCTTCTTAACTGCATCCATCAATTAAAATATATGTTACTTATTGCAATTAAACTGCATGAGGTTTATTCAAATTTATACTTCTTTCCAACATGTGTTCATGATGTATACAATTAGGATTCAGAGAAATCTCAGCACATGATGTAATGTTCAGCCAAACCAAATCCTAGGTTTGGAGTGATGAAGGCATTTTGTACACAGAAGATGCATCATTTTTTTTTTTAGTAATCTCAAGTTTTAATATAAATAACTAAACAGGCATAAGCTGTCAGGTGACAACATTGTCTAGTTTTGTAACACCATGGGTCTCTCCACTTTTAGTCTGTCAAAGTAGAAATAGAGAAAAAGAGCAAGATGGCAAGGAAGAGGTAATAGAAATACAGATAAGGTAGAACACTATAATGGAGATAGATGTTAAAGGAACACATTTTTCATAACATTTTACAGCCAAACCCCTTTAATAACTATTCTGCCATACTGCTACTTTTACACTTTAGTCCACTGGACAGCAAATCTATTTGTAAAATAGGTCACGCTGCCTTACAGGAGGTACCAAAATAAGGCAGTCGGGAGACATACTTTTTGTCTTGTGCATTCCAGTTCAGAGCAGCTGTCAGACCAATCATCCAAAAGGGAAGGGTCTGCAATAAGTTTGTCTTAATTTCAGGGGCAGGGGGTGTTAAAGTGTACTGCTTTATTTATACCTCTTATAGAACCGACCACAAGAGTGCTTATTGAAGGTTTCACTTGCCAGAATTGTGTGCCGTCAGGAAAGAGCCTTTGCAGGTCTGAAAATCATAGGACTGCAGACTATCATTATTCAGTATAAACTCTAGTGCAGATAGGAAGCAAGTAAGAGATGGAGAGAATAGTTAAAGTATGGAAGAGGAAGCAAGAGAAAGGGATTGAGAAAAATGGCTCCTTTGTAACAATGGTGCCAACTATAACATACACTAGGGGTTCAGGTGCAAATCAAGTATATCCCAAGACTCAAATATAAAGATCCAAACACAGCTTTGTTCAAGATGCTGTGTGTGATATTCACAAGGCAACAGCAAGCTAGAGAACTGTAAGCAGCCACACTTCACACAAACATTGGTTACATAGTTTTAGTGCAACTAATTATTTTAAGTGTGAACCCTGCCTTTGTATCTATGCAGTATGGCATAGATATCTACTTTGACTACACTTAGGGGCACATTTACTAACCCACGAACGGGCCGAATGCGTCCGATTGCGTTTTTTTCGTAATGATCGGTATTTTGCGATTTTTTTGGAAAATTGTTGCGACTTTCATTAATACGATTTGTGCGAAAAAACGCGAGTTTTTCGTAGCCATTCCGAAAGTTGCGCAAAATCTGGCGATTTTTTCGTAACGTTAAAACTTGTGCGAAACGTCGCACCTTTTAAGTTTTAATGCTACGAAAAAGGCGCAACTTTTAGCGCAAGTTTTAACGCTATGAAAAAAATCGCCAGATTTTGAGCAAATCGTATTGGTAACGAAAAAGTCGCAACAATTTCCGAAAAGTCGTAAAGACGGCGAAAAAAAAAATCGCAAAAAATACGAAAAAGTCGCAAAATGTTAGTTTTCAAATTTTTCCCAATTTGGTTCAGATTCGTGTCTTAGTAAATGTGCCCCGTAGTCTTTTGATTTCCTTTGTCTGATTTTGATTTTTTTTATATAAATATTAGTGTTTGTGAAACAAACTGTTACCAGTGCAGGGCAACAGTAAATTATATTTTGCATTTAAGAAAGCCCCAGATCCTGCTGTGATGCATTTCCCTTAAGCTGGCCATAAACAGATATTATTGCACGAAACCTTGTGACAAGAGATTGATTGAGGGCTATTGAATGAGCCCAAGGAAAATCTAGGACTGAATAGTCAAGCTCATGTATTGTTTCTAGCTCCATATCAGACGATTAAGCCCTGAACATCAGTGAAGGGAAACAAGTGATCTTTTCCGGCTAAAGGGTCGCCAAAAAGATCAAAATTGTAAAGTTTATGGCCACCTTTAGATTTCCACAACTGGTATCTACTTTGCATCTGGAAGTGGAAAAGTACAATTGTGGTGGGATTAGCACATTGTTTTGGAAGTTGGCTTCCACAACAAAATTCCATTTTAGATTTAGACACATTTGCTTTGGATTTAAAAGGCACAGGCAAATAACTTGTGTAAATGAGTTTTATTAGAAACATTACAATTTAGTGACACTTAGTGACAAGTGCAGCATGTTCCAGAAGGCAGAACTGGGCCATACAGACAAAGTCAAACTGTTCACAAAATATTTAATCCAGGTGAAGGTAGAGAGTTTATCCACCATACAGATTTATAAAGCATCTTCTCTATTTACGCGTGCCTGCCTACTAGGGCAGAATGCTATAGAAGTTAGCAGTTTTCCCTACACAGCCAGACAAGGATGTTAAATCAAAATATGTTGGATTGGACTGTAGATCAAATAAGAGTCAAATGCTACTCCTGGTATTCCTTTTTTGATCCAGCTGGGTCTCTGCCTTTGGAAGTTCAACTATCCCTGCACCAGTGTCCAGTCCCTTACATCTCTGATGTAACAGTACTTTAGCTGCAAGCTTTGTTGTGTAGTGCTCAGGAAGACTATTGTCCAGACTAATGCCTTCACAGTTGCCATGTGATGGCAAGGCAAGTTACCCATTATATGCATGTGGGCTCAAAATGGAATACCTATTCACGGTACTACAATGTCTTGATGGATGAACTCTTCAGTACTACAGAATGACAATGTTTAACACCTGAGAGGAAAAAGATTAAAGATTATCAGTACCTGTGTAACTCTAACAAAGAACTACAGCTGCCTTTATTTTAAGCAATAGTATGTGCAATACGAAAAATCAATGCTCAATCAATGTTCAAGGCACTCTCCATACGACGAGAGTTACCAAAATTAAAATAAGTTACAATTTTCTTCTGCCAGTTTGTTATTGGTCACTCCCCCATTAGAGGAATACTGCCATTTTATTTGTGCTGCAGCATTGCTTACAGTGATCTCAATTTCATTAGTAGGTATGGCCAGTTCTAGGTAACCACCACTTTGTGCTGCAAGGTTAAAGTAAACATTCACAGCACTAAAATAGATTTGATATTTATTTGTATGACCCCGCAAAATTCAGAAGGCAAGGACAGGCAGCCAGTTGCCAGAGCATGCCCCCGAGTGAAAAAGGTCAGTTTCTCTTTGACAGCCTAAAATCCCACAGCCCATGTCTTGGAGCAGAGAGAGGAACAGCCGTCAGGATATAAAAAAAACCTAAGAACTGCTTATATATGCCATCACCAAGCAATGTTAATGCACAAGTCATGTCAATACACAAGATACCAGATACTTACCAAGATAATATTCTTGTGCTATGCATCATTAAGCTGGTGAAGCAGCACCCACTTCACTTCCTGCTACGTCTAATTCAGATACCTGAAAGGGAATAAAAAAAGAAGTTTGCGTATAGAACAAATATTTATTCAAGTGAAAACACTGGATTTGCTCTTGCTCCAAAGGTTTAAAATATTTGTCTATTACTCTGATGGTAGGTGGTTTTTTCAAAGCTGCTAGTATTTGGGACACAATGGTCATTTATATTCCCATTATAGCATAGGTTGGTTTTATTTAGAACGCAAGTCCTGTTATTTTCAGTTTACATAGATAATGAGACTGATCAGGGCATGTGCATAATCATAGGATTCTCAGGTGAAACACGGACTATGCAATCTCATCACATCAGGCTCAGTTATACAATACATAAAGCATTTAACTTTCCAATGTTTTGGTTTACCCAAACCGAACCCTGGATTCAGTGCATCCCTAATTAAGTTACCAACACTAGATCCGTTTATTAAGCAGTTGTCACTACGCAGATGGTAGGTGGTTTTTTCAACATTTATTTATAACTAAATAGCTCACCACCCTACAACAAACCAAGGTCTAGCGGTATTAAAGTGATACGGACACCAAAAAGCATCTTATCCAAATATGAATCTACATCCAAAACTACCTATAGGTCAGGTTGACTTTTTCTAAAAGTTCTGTCTCTAAATAAATCCTGTGTAGAAGAGCCCAACTGTAGCTTCTCAATTGGTGTCAAAATAAGCACGTCATAAACTGGGAGAATCCTAACCTTCAGCTTGCCGTTTCCTCCCTCCCCACACAGAACTAGATAGCAAGCAGGCTTTAACTTTCCAATGCCTGCTGCTTCTAAGGGCTTTCCCCCCCTACTCCCCCACCTTACACTTAGTAGATAGCAGGCAGGCCTAACCTTTTTCCATGCCTACCTCCCCTCTTACACACACACACACACACACAGACAGACAACAGCTGAAGCTCCTATGCAGGGAAAGGCAGAAAGGGCACTTAAGGTCCAAAATCATAAGGCACTGCAATTAGACAGATTTAATAACTTTAGGGAGATGTTTACATTCAAGCCTTGGAGAGAAGACCAAACATGGCTGAGTGAATAAACTTTGCAGATTGTTTTATAAAGATATTAAAAGTTGATTACCAGGAAAATACAAGAGCAGGAGCAAGAAAGGGTCAGTATTGCTTTAAGTGTCACAGCTTCATACCTTAGTCTGGTTAGTCACCCCTCAGGCATAGAGAGCCAGCTCAGGATGTAAGCATAGTTCTGAGGCATCTAAAAGATAAAAAAGTAAATAGTCAGATGTTTAGGATTATAAAATAGTTTGCCCAAGATAGAAGCCAAGTAACTAGGGTAAGCTTGTTCAGTGCATTTACATAATCACTGTAATCTCAGGTGAAACACGGACTATGCAATCTCATCATGCCACAAACTGTTACATAATTGTTTAAATATTTAGGAAAGCAAAAAAAACAAAAAAAAAAAAACACACACAATTTAAAAATACAATTGAACCCACTGCTCAGAGATTATTCAGGCGAGTTATACCTTTAAATGTGGCTTCCTGTACAGGCAGATAGCTGCAAAGTAAAGACAAAGCAGTTAAAACTCACATGTATGAATGAATATATTAAATAACCTTTTAATACACAGGTTGTAGACAGCTATATTCTAAAATTTTGGAATTACCTTAAAGCTGGAAGACAATGGCGGGAAGTCACCCTACACCCCAATTACTATGGCAATCATGGTATGTAGGCACGATAGAACTGATACTAACGCATACGCATTAATAGAGCAATGCCATTCCTAGGATATAGGCCAATATACTGACTACTGGAACATACAAATGTACCAGCTTCCAGACAAAGGCACGGTGCATTAGAAGACCTGCAGGTTAGCGCCATAAAGAGAAACATCCTCCATTTACTAAAAGCACTAGGCACTATTGAATATCCCACCAGCCCTGCTCACTACAGAGACTGAAGGGCTCCCTTAACCATCCATTCGTCTACCACGTGTTTCACTAAACCTAAGATGGCCGACAAGTTTAACCCCCTAACTCTAAAAAGACTACGATCTAACGAAAACAAAAAGCAGAGATGGCAGCTACAGTGCAGTATCAGGCTGCTTATACAACAAACCTACCTCCACCCGCATCTTGGAAAAAAACCCTTTACAAACCATTACCAAATCAAACACCACACATACTTACAAACACACTTACCTGCAGCCATAACTACACAACATGCAGAGCTCACGCTTCGCCCTTCCTTATATTGCCTGCCCCACCCACTTCCGATTTGTTCCATACAGCAACGCCCCTTAGTAACTTCATTTGGCAGCAGTGGCTTAGAGGAAGTCCCGGCTTAGTGATGTCACAACATGTGACCACTACGTAGATGGAGAACGTGAAACTAAACTACGGTGTCCATTTTAGTACATTTTACTACAGTATTGCTGCTTTCCTTGTGTTTGAATTACATAGAATGAGAGCAACTTTTTGGCGGGATTTTCTTGAAGAGTTTCCGATTTTTCACATAATCCAAAAACAAAGATAAAATATACAATGTTCTCAGAACTTATTTAGCTTGGACAAAAACGTGCATAAACACTGAACTTTCAGAAATAAATATGAACGTATTGCCTGGGGCGAGCAGCACAAGTAAAATTCATTTTTTGCTCTGTGTGCTGTAGAAGCTGCATTCATTCTGGTATAACTAAGTCAGGCTTATATCCAAAGGCAGACTCATAAGGGTGATGAGTGAAGGGAGGTCTGGACTCCATGCTTCCAAATGTGTGTTCTTAAAGGGGAAGTTAGCCAGTGTATACAAACTTTCAATTGGGCTTATTTTGAATTGCCTTATTTTTCTTTCTCCTTAGTCACTGCTTGGTTGCTAGAGTACTTTGGATCCTAGCAACAAAATATCTTCTGAAATTCCTAACTGGAGAGCTGCTGAACAAAAAAAGCCACAAATGTAAAGGAGACATATTGGATAAATGGGGATAAGCGCTAATTTTGTAGGCAATTATGAATACTATATGGAGCTATAGATCCTATCACTGAAATGGAGAGTGGGCGTGTCCTAACGGTCCCTGCCAGAAGCACAGTAGGAGGGGGAGAACCAATCACAGCCCTGCAGTCACACAAGCACAGACAGACTTCAGTTCCCTATCAGGTCAGCCTAGCTGCTGATTGGTTCCTATCCTACAGTGCAGGGTATGGAGGGCCGCCTGCTCCCCAGCTCATCCAGAGAATTCAGCCAGCAGGAAGTGGAACAGATGGGCGGGGCTAGTGGGATTTTTGTGGAATTTCTCAATAAATCAGTCAGAAACACAACTTTAAGCACAATCCTTCTATATCTAGAGGAGTATAATTCTCTGGTACATTCATCATTTTTATAGGATATGTCTCCTTTAAAAAAAGAAAAGACCAATTGCAAGTTTTTCAGAATATCACTCTCTACGTCATACTAATTTAATTTTAAGGAGAACAGTCCCTTTAATGCACTTGTGCCCCTTTTTGTCATAACTCCCTGCATCCTTTGGCATGCTTTAGTTGGCAGAGGTACAGGGATTTGTTCAACTGCCGGTTAGTCTTTGTCTTTCCAGACTGGGCCCTCAGCTTTTGACATTCCCAGCAGGAGAGCTGAACAAAAAGCTAAACAGTTTAAAAACTACAATTTATTTATTTATTTATTTATTTTTTAAAGACCAATTGCATTTTTTTCAGAATGGTTTCAGAATGTTATTTTTGAATTGGTCAGCAGCTCTCCTCCAGTTGAGAGCCCAGTCTAGAAAGACAAAGATTAATTAGCAACTGAACAACTCCCTGCACCCCTACAAACTAAAGCATGTCAAAGGGTACAGGGAGTTGCTATGCAAAAAAAGAACAGAACTGCATTAAAGGGGCTATTCACCTTAAAATTTAACTTTAAAAAAAATAACTTTTACTATGATGTAGAGTGATATTCTGAAAAACTTGCAATTGGCCTTTTCTATATCACTCTCTAAGACATACTAAGTAAGTTTTACTTTAATTTTAATTTAATAAGGTGGCATAACAATTCCCTGCACCCTTTGGCATGCTTTAGTTGGCCAGTTGCTGCTTAGTCTTTGGGGCACATTTACTAATCCACGAACGCTCCAAATGCGTCTTTTTCGCAATGAGCGTGTTTTTTGCGACAATTTCGTACCTTGCATGACTTTTTCGTATCTATCGCAACTTTTTCGTACTTTGCGACAAAATCGTATTGTCTCGCAGAGTACAAAAGTTTCGGATTCATTCCAACTTTGTTATTGTAACTTTCCTTGGGCCGGGTTGGAGCTGCAGAGTGCCATTGAGCCCTATGGGAGACTTTCCTTGGGCCAGGTTGGAGCTGCAGAGTGCCATTGAGCCCTATGGGAGACTTTCCTTGGGCTGGGTTGGAGCTGCAGAGTGCCATTGAGCCCTATGGGAGACTTTCCTTGGGCCAGGTTGGAGCTGCAGAGTGCCATTGAGCCCTATGGGAGACTTCCCTTGGGCCAGGTTGGAGCTGCAGAGTGCCATTGAGCCCTATGGGAGACTTTCCTTGGGCCAGGTTGGAGCTGCAGAGTGCCATTGAGCCCTATGGGAGACTTTCCTTGGGCCAGGTTGGAGTTGCAGAGTGCCATTGAGCCCTATGGGAGACTTTCCTTGGGCCAGGTTGGAGCTGCAGACTGCCATTGAGCCCTATGGGAGACTTTCCTTGGGCCAGGTTGGAGCTGCAGAGTGCCATTGAGCCCTATGGGAGACTTTCCTTGGGCCAGGTTGGAGCTGCAGAGTGCCATTGAGTCCTATGGGAGGCTTCCAAAATCGTGCACAGAAGGATCAAAGTCGGAAAGGTTTTCCTGCATTTTACGATCGTTCAATATGAAAAATTCGTGATTTTCGGATTGCAAATACGATATTTATGTGGCTAATACAATTTATTCGTAAGCATATTCGTGATATTTGCGATCTTCAGAAATTTCTGTATCCAATCCGAATTTATCCCATTTGGGATTCAAACTCGCGTTTTCATGATTGTGCCCCCTTGTATTTCCAGACTGCATTCTCGGTTCATTGAAGAGCTATGGTAGGTACGGCATAATAGGGGTGGTCACCTTTAAGTAAACTTTTAAAATGTTCTAGAATGTCCTATTCCTACCTACTTTGCAATTGTTTCTCATTATTCTTTATAGGTTTTGAATTATTTGCCTACCCTTTCAAATGGGGGTCATTGACACTGGCAGCTAAAAAAAAAATAAAAAAGTTGCTCTGTGAGGCTACAGCTACAATTTTATTGTTGTTTTTACATTTCATTACTTAAAGGGATACTGTCATGATTTTTATGGTGTACATTTTATTTCTAAATTACACTGTTTACATATCTAATAATTCACTCTACGTTTAAAATTTGTTTCTTGAACCAACAAATGCATTTTCTTTTAGCTGTAATATTGGTGTGTAGGCAGCCATCTCAGTGTGTTGTGTCTGAGTCTGATCTTTCTGATATCTACTGGCAGCTGCTATCTTGCTGCCTTCCCATTGCTCTGCTGCTCGACTGCTGGGGGGAAAGGTGATATCACTCCAACTTGCAGCGCAGCAGTAAAGTGTGGCTGAAGGTTATCAGAGCACAGGTCACATGGCTGTAGCACCCTAAAAAAATTAAGAACAGGGTTAGCCCCCCTGTTTGTGTTTTTGAAAAATGGATTTCAATGCAGGATTCTGAAAAAAAACTTGTTTTCCACATCGTGAATGTAAAATTAAAGATGCCTGTCATTTAGCCTATCCATATACATAATTCTAGATGACAACTGGGACAACTGTAAAGACCTATATCATTACTACAAAAGAGATGCTGAAACTTTTGGCTAGTGTAGTCATTTCCGTATATAAAATGTGGCATTTCTGGCAGTATTCATTTTTAGGGTTTAGTTCTCCTTTAATTGTGGAAAATTAAACCTGAATAAAAACAATGAATCCTACCACTTTTTTGTGGCTGTCCATGCCACATTATGCAAAACATAGCATGTAAAGCAACTGCCTTTGATGCTGAGGATTTTTGTATCAATATCTTTTATTGGTTTGACATATTAACAAAACAAAAACAGGGCCTTGAAGAATTCTGCAATTTTTGTGATACAGGTTATGCTGAAATCGTGAAACATGTCTCCACAAGGTGGCTGAGTCTAGACAAAGCAATTTCTAGAATTTAATATGAACCACTAAAAAAGTTATTTTCTTAGTATTAATGAAAATATTGCAAGATTTTAGAGACTTGTTTTCCATTTACAAAACCCTATGACATAGTTCAGTGCTGTCCAACTGGCGGCCCGCGACCCCCCTCTGTGTGGCCCCCCACCTGTCTGGCTGCTTTGATGGCTTACCTTTGTGTAAGCATTAAATGGTATCAGTACTGAGATTAACTGGCCCCCTGCATGGTTCTCACCTCAGATTCAGGCTGTAATCCCTCTGTATTGTTTAAAAATGTAATCCCCTGTGTTTTTCACACCTTTTAATACATGCATTGTTCACCCCCTGCAGTGTTCACACCTCAGGCTCAGACTGTAATCACCCCCATTGTTCACTTCTTCACACCTCAGACATAGGTACTGTAGGCAGAGTATGGCACATACAGCCAGCATAGGGCAGGTAGAGTATGGCACACACAGGCAGCATAGGTCAGGGAGGGTATGGCACACATAGGAAGGGTAGGGCAGGCAGAGTATGGCACACACAGTCAGGGTAGGGCAGGCAGAGTATGGTACACAGAGGCAGCATAGAGAAGGCAGAGTATGGCACATATAGGCAGGGTAGGACAGGCAGAGTATGGCACACACAGACAGCATAGGACAGGCAGAGTGCTGCCTGTGTGTGCCATACTCTGCTTGCTCTATGCTGCTTGTGGGAGGTGAACCTGGCAGGGGTTTGTTGTGGGAGTTTGTTAGCAGTTGGAAATAGCCATTAAATGGTCCCTAAGGTGTGTAATTATGTACTGGGGGTTGCTCTGCTATCCACAGGGGAGGAGGAGGCATATGGAATTTAAGGGTATATCTTAATATGACATAATTCTTTCACATATGAATGATGGTTGATATCCCCACAGTAAGGACCAAGCATTTGGGATTTTGCTGTGTTACCCCCATTGTGATAAAATAGGTGTGGTTTGAAGTGGGTGTGGTTTCAAAAAGGGGAGTGGTCAAAACTGGCTTCCATTAGCGGCCCTCCACCATGTATGCTAGAGAAATTCCGGCCCTTGGCACCGTAGAAGTTGGACAGCACTGACATAGTTGAACCTTCTTTTTCTATATTCAGCAATGCAGCTCTTTGTGAAAGTGAACACATTTATGCGTATAGAAACTCCAGTTATTCCTTTATTAGACAAAATATTTGACTTTTTATTAAAGGGATACTATCATGATAATATGGTGTACTTTTTATTTGTAAATTACACTGTTTACTTAGCAAATAATTTACTCTACCATTTAAAATATTATTCTTGAACCAACAAATGTATAATTTTTAGTTGTAATATTGGTATTTAGGCAGCCATCTCAGTGCATTGTGCCTGAGTCTGAGCTTTCAGAAGGAGCCAGCGTGACACATTAGAACTGTTTCCAGATAACCTATTGTTTCTCCTACTCCCATGTAACTGGAGGAGTCCCAAGCCAGACTTGGATTTCTTACTATTGAGTGCTATTCTGATATCTACTGGGAGCTGCTATCTTGCTGCCTTCCCATTGTTCTGCTGATCGACTGCTGGGAGGGGGGTGATATCACTCCAACTTGCAGCACAGCAGTAAAGTGTGACTGAAGTTTACCAGAGCACAGGTCACATAGCTGTAGCACCCTGGGAAATGAAGACTATGGCTAGTCCCATGTGAAATTTTAAAATTAAATATAAAAAAATCTTTTTGTTTTTGAAAAACAGATTTCAGTGCAGGATTCCGCTGGAGAATCTCTATTAACTGATGCATTTTGAAAAAACATGTTTTCCCATGATAGCATTCCTTTACAGCTGCTTGGAAGGTTTCTAGACATTAAGACAATTAAAACAGTAGGACCAGAAAAGATTGACTACAAAGATCCTCAAGCAGTTAGAAATAATGACAAGCTGGATGTCGGATGTTCCACTCCATCTCTTTTTAAAAAGTTAACAGAGGAAGGCATGGGTATTAAAAAAATAAATCAGTTTGACGCAGGAGATTGCTCCTTTTATGAAGATGCATTACAGTATGCAAGAACACAGCTGCCAATTCACAGTCCCCTTTTCAAAAATACAATCCATGCCTTCCTCAGTTTAATCTTCTTGCAGTGTTAAAGTGCGGCCTTCCTCAATCAACTTGCAGTGTTAAGGTGTAGACACACAGAGCTACTTAGTAACAGCTGCTTGTCAGGGCTACTTAACACCAGAAAATACACTGCCATAGACAATACTGATAATTGCCTCTGTGTGTGTTTTTTTTTTAACTTTTTTGTTGCAGTGTCAATAAAGTGCAGTTTTAACAACAATAGTTTTCTGCTTTGTGCTTAAAGGAAAAGTAACACTAAAAAGTAAAAAAGCTATTCTACCCTGCACCAATAACTGCCCTATCTTGCAAACCACTTAGTATTTTAAATGCTTTAATAGAAAATACCTGCTAAAACTTGGCTTCCTGTCAATTGAACTAGGGCGATACTGCGAAGGAAGGAGCTGCATCCACTATGCGAAGATCGATTGATCGAGCCTAGCCTTCTTTCTGTATAGGAAGCAGTCAGGCTAGACTCGATCAATCGATCGTCGCATAGTGGATGCAGCTCCTTCCTTTGCCGTATCGCCATAGTTCAAATGACCGGAAGCCAAGTTTTAGCAGGTATTTTCTATTAAAGCATTTAAAATACTAAGTGGTTTGCAGGATAGGGCAGTTATTGGTGCAGAGTAGACTAGATTTCTTACTTAAAAAATTTTAGTGTTACTTTTCCTTTAAATGACTTACTAGAAATGTTGTCCTCCCCTGTTTCAGGCTTACATGGCAAACCAAATTTAAATAGGGTAATATAAAATAAAGTCTAAGTTTGCCAACATATAGTAACTCCTAGCAACCAATAAGATGTTTGTTTCAAAACAACTGATCACTACTCACTCATTGATTGCTAAGTTACTAGCCAAGTTGCCAACTAAGGACCTTTTATTACATTACCCCAGATTGCCGGAGCTTATTCTTTCAGTGTTAAATCTCTGAGTGAATTTTACTATGTTTTAAACAAAACACCAAAACGGCCAAAACAAAATATACCACACCCACAACAAAACAGATCACGCCTACATAGGCATGGTCTATATTTTTGTGGGTGCGACCTATTGCAAACTGGCGTTTCCTCCTATAACCAATTTCCCCCATCATTTTCCGAGAATATAAATTGCAAATAACAGGCACAAGCTGGCATATTCTTCACACTTTGCAACCTGCCCTGCTGTCAGCAGCTGTGTGTGCAGGTCCTTGCACGCCCAAATTGATTGCTCCATGGATGCATTTCAAATTCGGACGAATCTTGGCCGAATCCCGAACCGAATCCTGCATTTGGTGCATCCCTACTGATATTATAATATAATAAGAAAACAAATATATGCGTGATACTGAGTATGGAGGGTCATATTGTCTTTTATTTTCATTTGTTTTCCTTGTTCTGTAAATGCGAGGAGAAGATATTACAATAAGGTGTAACTCACAGTGTGTAACCTCTAATGTAAATTCTAGATTCTGTTTATGCTTTGGTAGTAGGTTTCTGTGCTGACAAGCATTAGCTTTCCTTCTTGCATTTTGGGTTTTTTAGGATTTTATTGATCCACTCAATATGAGAGAAAACATTGGTAAAAAGACGAGGACCAGTGCATTTTTCATTACCACCATTCACAAGCCCATGAAGATACTGGTTACAAAAGAGAGGACCACCAGAATCCCCCTAGCAAAGGAAGAAAATACTTTGATTAAAAACAAATCCATTCTGCTGTCCAAGGCTATAACATTTTTTTGTAAAATATAAGAAAATTAGATACACACTGTTTCCTATTGCCATTGAGTAGCATGAGACTTGCTCTACAAGATAATAATAATAATATGACATGAAGAGTATATTAATTTTAAAGTTATTAAAAGTTATTAATTTTATGTTTTAGTTGCATGTTTGTTTGGTCTTATGCTGCTTTGCATATGAACTGATGTTCTGACTGAAGAAAACAAAGATATCTTGTTTATACCTTCCTTGTTCAGCGGTGAAATACAAAAATGCGGCTAGTTCTAGCACAGTCATTTCTCACCCAAAAAACTAGTGGTCATAAGTCACTCATAAGTTACTCATAAGTTACTCATAAGTTACAAAAAATCTTTCCTTTGCTGTAGTACATTGAGTCTATTTAATCAGTTGATTTTTGTCTTCTGAAACACTTACCCGACAGGAGGATTTTTTATCTGTATTCTTGGCACAGATACATTTTTTGGTATTGACACGTGGAAAAGCTTTAGCACACTCATCTGGTGCAACTATTGTCATGTTAAGTTCCTGTAGCTTTGATGCCATCTTGTCATTGAATGTATTAATTCTACCCCATCCAGCAACATTGCAAAGATTGTGAGGCTCTAGCTTTGGTCCACTTTGCCTGGGCCGTATGGGCAAAACATATTGATTTGGCACTGCTTTCTTCATCAGCTGCATTTTGAGAGAGCATATAAGAATAATTCTGAGAGCAGTTTATTTTTATAAAACCACTATGGTAAAATGAAAAACATTTTGCCAGTCATCCAACTGGATTTCTCAATTCAGAATTGAGAAAGCCAGTGGAATGACAGGCAAAACTTCTTCAAGAAAAACATTGCAACTTACTACAGATATACCATGACCTGGATGAATGAGAATCTTCACAAACAAATTTCCATTGACCTGTGTTACACTTCCGTAGTAGAGGGGATGGAGAAGTCTGTTCTTCTTTAAAAGGGATCTAAACCTACAATAAGTCCCAAAAAGTCTCCGAGCACTTTACAGTCATTTGTTTATTTTAAGTGGTTTCTGCGATATTTGTAAAAATCTGAAAGTTGTGCCTGCACCCAGAAGCATTGCTTCGACAGGAATGTACAGCGTATTTGAGAAGCTTCCAGTTGAAATACACTGCAGGCGACTGCAAGTGGGTGGAAGCAATGCTTCTGGGTTCAGGCACATCTTTCAGATTTTTAAAGCCTTGGGGCTCTCCATACCTCCCAACTGTCCCGATTTTTCCGATCTGGATTCTTACTGAAAAGTCCTTCATTTCCCTTTTATCTCCTGCACTGAATACCAAAAAAGATACAAAGTTTCTCAAACTTAATTAAATAAGTAGGCTTTTGGATGAGAGCCCAGAAAACTTAACCGGCAACACCTGCACTTAGATACTATAGTAACTAATAAGATAAACAGGTCTCTTGGGGTAACTGAGACTTGCAGCTTAAAGGGCAATTTCAGCTTCATTAGCAAAACTGTAATAACACATAAAACAAGACCTCAAAACCCCCAAAAATGTTTTCAAACTTTATATAACCTGCCAAATTTTGTGAAATCTGGAAGCAGATCCTTCCTTTATAGTTATGTTATTGGTCTTGGTCTAGCCGAAATTCTAGTTATTAAACAGGAAATTCTAGTGTAAAGAGTGCAGCTAAACTCTCTGCTTAATGCTTAATACTGAATTTGTAAGTGCAGGGGGGTGGGAGGCAGAAAAGTGCAGCTGTGGAATAACACCATGTGGGTTTTGTGAGAGATATAAAGATATAAAGGTTACAGTTGGCTCTGCTTGCTCAGCACAAAGATGGCCAGAAAGCTTTTTTTGTCCACATATTATGTTCACATAACATACCTATATAGTTAGCCTTTAAATGTATTTATGCTGTTTTCTGTATTTTTTTCTGTGCAAAAATACAAGTTTCTTCTTCAGAAATACAGAATATCATTTAGTAGATAACACTGCACAAGTTAGCTGGTACTGTACCTTAAGCAGCATAATGTCGTGTTCATCGCGTTGAGTGCTGTACTCTGGGGGCTTAATTTGCTCACAGACGCCAATCTTCTGCTGCGATTGTTCCTGCTCATCAATATTATGAGCTCCCAATATCACAACAATTTTGCTAGGAAGCAAAATGAAAACTTTTAAATGAAGGCTGTGATGGCCATGGTGTGCTGTATAAGTAATGCGATTACCTGGACTGGAAATAGAACCTGGCATTTCAAGTACACAGAGGCCCAAAAATGCACCACCATCCCACTAGAGATTGTCTGTGGCATCTTACAGCAGCCCCTTTGGCATTTGCAAGAATCCACAGATCCACAGTCCAGGCCTGAAGGTGATGTGCTGTATGTATGTGCCAAATCTTATAGGGAGTACTCATAAGTTACTTATCTTACTTACTTAATCTGACTTAATCTTTCCTTTGCTGTAGTACATTGATGTAGTAAATGTGCATTTCATACTCTGCAGTGGTGTTTTTTGTTTTTTTACATTGCACTATGGTGGTCAATACTAATAGGGTTAATATATCATACCTCCCAACCGTCCTGCTTTCAGCGGGACAGTCCCGATATTTATAGCACTGCCCGCTGTCCCGGATTCATTGTTAGATGTCCCTCTTCTCAGCATTGCCATTTAATTGATTGCTGTGCCTGCTCTGCTCTGGGAAAAAAAGCCCGCCCCCTTAACTCTTGAATCTCCCCTGCTACCTCAAGCTCACAGGTTACCTTGATGTTTAATTGTCCTGGGAGGAGCATTTGTGACAGGCATGGGTCAGCTATTGGCATTGGAGGCATCCCTCTCCCTGCTCCTGCTCACTGGGTCAGGGGCTGAGGATGCGCTCGGTCTTTTATCAGGCAGAAGAGGCTGCTGTCTTTATTTGTGTGCTGGACAGTTTCACCTTTCCACCCCTAACATATATCTCTCACTCCTGGGAATCTCTGGCAGAGCACAGCATGTACAATAGAAAACAGAGGTATCGCTGATTCGTTCATAAAATACATTTAAAAGGGGCCCTTATAAGTTTGGCAACCTTAGGCTGGCCATGTTAATATGGCTAGAAATTCTAGTGGTACATTAATATTGTTTTGCTTTCAACTGATTAAGAATGGAAGGAAATAACATAGATTTATGTACCACTGGAATTGGCCCTATTTATAACTTTGAAAAATGCACAGAACTTTTGGCATGTCTGAAGTTGATTGGTAATTTTACTGGCATGTCTGGGGTTAATATGCCCTTTATCAATTTAATGTAGTCATACTGGCATGTTTGAGGGTAATATGTCCTTTATTCTTTTCATTTAGCGGTTATACTGGCACATCTGGGGCATGTAAAGTGGGTGTGGCATGTGGGGCGTGGTCACAAAGCAGGCGTGGGGAAACATTTTTTTGCCGCACTACCCGCGTCACATATTTTTGTCCCTCTTTCTCTTAATGAAATGTTGGGAGGTATGATATATTTGTTATATTATTATTCAGGGTAATATAGGCAGTATGTTTTACACTTGCACTTTAGATACTGTATATTGTAAATTTTACACTTCACCTTAAATACTGTCATGTTTAGCTTGTTAGCTTGAGGCAATATTTTTTTCATTGTACTGTACATTGTACTTGTGCATATGACAATAAAGTGGAACAGAACTGAACTGATATGTCCCCAGATGTCCTCACATGTAAGATCATAATTGTAACATGTATGGCCACCTTTAACAAGGTAACAAATATTGCATGGATTATGTTGTCCATTGAGTGCCTTTATCATATCTAAACTATATTTCTCTTAATTATACCTTTATAATATTGTTTCATAATTGATGTAAGCAAGAGGCACGCACCTATATGCTTTTCTCTTAGTTGAGATCCAAGATGCTTGCGATTCGGCACAATGAGCTGCTGTCAAGACAAATTCTTCACTTATCAGGATTCCACCACATCGAGCTGTTGATGTCATGTTGTTGTCATACGTGGTGATATTCAGAAATGCCATATAGGGTTTAGAATGTGGATAAACTTCTTTTCCTTTTATAATGCCATCTTCCTCAATAAAAAACAACGGATATTTAAAGACAAATAAGTAAAATAAGATAATTGGTACAATTACCTAGTCCAAATTAGAGATGAGACTCGCAGATTTGTGTCGGTCACATTTTGTCATGGTATTTGATTGGTAAGAGCAATGGCTGTTTTTTAAAGGCTTGGGCAAGGTAAGAATCTTACCCACAATGGTAGCATTGTATTCTTATTACACAGACTGCACCTTTATACATTTCAGTTCAGCCAGTTACCCACAAGACTTCCTGTGACTGTGCATTGGTGTAACCGTTGTTGAAATTCTCTGCCCACCACACAGTGTTAATTTACCTAGCTCTTCAGTGATCTGTAATGGCTACATCACATAGAACCAATTAGGTAAAAATCCAAAACACAAGAAGTCAAGATCAAACTTACAAGAATAGCAGGCCAGTGGTTCTTAGGCTGAACAAGCTATGGTGGCAGCATAATACACTAAATAGTGCAGCACATTCCACTGTTGATGTAGTGGCATTTTGTATTTATTCATCCCCAGCCAGCCCAGAGGACAACAGGATATATAATTGGAAGCCTTTGTCATATAGAAACATTGCTCAAAGACATTTGGCCAAAGTGGCCACAGCTGGCAATCGCTGCCCTGGAGTCAGTAATGAACACTTCCACCAGACTCATCCAGTGTTACCACTGTTGTTGGGTTGCATTGAGAAAAACTGCCCATACACTCCAATGGCTGCAAAAAAAAAAAAAAAAAAGTTGCGTAGTCAAAAAAAAAGCTGGCCAGTAGCAATTGACAATGTTTCAAAGCTGGGAACCACCCATTGACAATGTGTTTTGTGACCATTTAGTGAATTTTCCAACAAAAAATGGGACAGAATCGCCGAATCACTAATAGGTGCTCATTTTCGATCTCTCCTCTCTGGCTCCCTATAAGTTTAGTTTTGTACTCCACAGTCTTAAACCTTCATGCATCTATGTTTCAAAACAAACTTTTCAAAAACTGTCCTGTGTTTTCATACATTTCTCCTCTACTTCTGTTCTCTCAACTAAGACATTGTATTGAACTGCATAATATACTGATGCTTTTATAAAGCCTGATACATGGATCTCTGCAGCTTACCAGTTACCATCCTCTGAGAGTTGAAATGATATATAGTTCCTGTAGCTGTGCAGATAAGAATTGCTGCTATAGGGCATATATTAGTGGAGCTGAAGACCAGTTGCAGCTTTTGAATGTAAAGAACAGCTTTACTCAAAGATCTTAGAATCTTTGTTTTTGCTCCAATTTTGACAATCCAAGTAAGCTATTTTAAAAAAAACAATTGCAGTATTTACCCAAAATGGATGTAGGTATTGCTGACAATGTCCAGGACAAATTAGAGAAATGTCCTGAAAAAATCCAGAATAGTTTTACAAATTGTTGGCAATGTAAAAGCAATGTGGGCGTAATTATTTTACAGGTAACATACAGCCCAGAGCAGAGATTATACAGTTGCAGTTGTAGAAAGATGCAGAACAGAGTGAGCATCCAGGACTTCTAAGCAATTTAAAACATGAGCCTAGACTAGTAAGGAACAAGTATAACATTGTTGAACTGCCTGGCAGTGTGTTGTGAGCAGTAGATCAAGAGAAATTACAAATATTCCACAATCATATTATTATACAGATATAGTATCATATTAGTATAATTGATTAATAGATATAAATAACATTTTACCAAAAATAATAATAAATTAATAATAAAAATATAAGCAGAAATTGGAGCAGCTTTTACACCTTCCTCAGATCAATGGGTTCAAATCAATAAGGGTGAGATTTGTCAATGTTTGAGTTTGATCTTTTTTCACTTATGTTTCAAAAACTCAAATATCTGTATTTTTTAAGTGCAAAAAAACAGAAAACTCGAATGTAAAAATTCGGCATCTAAAAGTAGAAAAGTATAGAGTTTCTATAGTCAAAGAGAGTTGTCCTTGGCAAAGTCAAGCCATATTTATAATCTGAGATGCTTGAGTTTTCCGAGTTAGTAAACTCAAAAATTCAAGGTATACAAGTTTTTTTATTCTAATGAGTTTTCCTTATTAATAAATAAGCGAGCGTTAGAAATGTGAATTCACAGACAGATAAATAAACCCATAAGTATTCAGAAGGGTCACCATGACCATGATTGGCAAATCTTATCCCAAACATCATTGCAAGCACAGGTATGGGATGCCTTATCCATACACCTGTTATCCAGAAAGTTCCGAATTACGGAAAGGCCATCTCCCATAGATTCCATTATAAGCAAATAATTTTAATTTTTCAAAATTATTTCCTTTTTCTCTGTAATAATAAAAACGTACTTGATCCCAACTAACATATTATTTATCCGTATTTGAGGCAAAACAAGCATATTGGGTTTCATCAATACTTAAATGATTTTTAGCAGACTTAAGTTAAGGAGATCCAAATTACGGAAAGACCCTTTATCTGGAAAACCCCAGGTCCCGAGCATTCTGGATAACAGGTCCCATACCTGTACTATGAAGTAGTCCAGTATGTGGTATGATACATATATTTAACAGATACAGATGGGTTTTTGTTCTTGAAGCTTACTATAAGAAGATGAAAAAGGCAATATTTTGCAAGAAAAAACAGTAAAAACAAATTTGCAAAACATAAGAACAAACATACCTGCTATGGTATATTGGATAAGGAAAGCCAGCAATACAAATGATACAGAGTCCATTCTCATTTGCAGTGAAAGAGAAACAACTTAACAGGCTATGGGAAAATTTATAGAATTTATAGTAGCTTGTGGGTTGGGGTTTCTCAGAACCTCTGATCTTTTAATGTGCATTTGTGGCTTCTTTATGGCTTCAGCAGTATATCCTCTGATCTGAAGAGAGTGGGTAAATATTCTAGCAATCTCTGGTTATGGCTAGATCTTCTTACTACACTATATATTTTTTTCTTCTCTTCCTGAATTGGACACTGCTTCGATTGCACATCTTTTTGATCAGGAGACAAGTTTATGGACATCATCTATGTGTGGCCCCAAGAGAGTGGTGAAACATCAAGCTAAAAAGTGATACTGACACTAAAAAATTACTCTTCAAAATATTAATGTGCATTAAAAGTTACCTATTGGTCATGTTGATTATTTTTCTGTGATAGGGCTGCTTTTGTAAATAATTCTTATTTAAAGTCCCTAAACCTGACTGTTTTGCCAACCTGACTGTCCCTTCTCAGCCTGTCAGTTATAGCTTCTAATGCTAATGGACTCCTGCTGCACAAACATGGCCACCCCCTCATAGAGGAATATGGAGTATATGATATGTAATGCCAAAGCATTGGACAAATACTTTTGTGGCAAAATTATAAATACCATGCAAATACAATGTTATAATGGATGTAAAAAAAAGCATTAATTTCTGGTGTCAGTGTCTCTTAAGGTAGCTACTACTAGAGAAGTGGTAATGAAGCTAGTAGATAATGAAGACACACAGCTACTTAGTAGCAGCTACTTGTCATGGCTACTAAATGCCAGAAAATCCCCTGCCATAGACAACACTGAGAATTGCCTCTGTTAAAACACACATAGAGACAAGTATCTGTAGTTCCGTGTGTCTTCACCCTTAAGCCACTAAGTACTGTTTTTTTGAGGCTCAGTGACTGTTCTGAGAGCTAAAATTCTGTTACTGTTGCTCAGTCTTGCACATAAAGTTATAGCTTTCAAGTAAGTTCAACCGGTCTAAAGGAGACATATTACTCCATGTGTGAGAACTAAGGGGGCCTATTTATTTTGCTGTGTGAAAAACAGGAACAATATTTGCCACACATCGTCAGGTTTTGCCACATAAAAGATGGCATAATTTTTTACACGTTTTTTCTTCCACCAGAACTTACGTAAAATAACGCCAAGAAATCTGGTATTTAGTGGTAAAACCTGATACAGATATTTTAACAGATACAGGTGGGTTTTATTTCTTGTAGCTTACTATAAGAAGAAGAAAAGGGCAATGAAAAACAGTAAAAACCAATAAGGCAACAATTTTGCAACAAACAAACCTGCTACAGTATATTGCAGTGCTGTCCAACTGGCGGCCTCCCTCTGTGTAGCCCCCCTCCCACCTATCTTGCTGTTGTGACTGCTTACCTTACTTAAAATGGTATCAATACTGAGATTAACTGGCCCCTGAATTGTTCACTCCTCAGACTCAGGCTGTAAATCCCTGTATTGTTTAAAAATGTATTCCCCTGTCCTGTTCAAACCTTTTACCTGTTTACCTGTTCACCCCCTGCATTGTTCACACCTCAGGCTCAGACTGTAATCCCCACATTGTTCACACCTCAGACTGTAGGAGCAATGCCATTATTGTGTCACTGTATGTACTGCCTACCCTATGTTGCTTGTGTATATGGCAAACACAGGCAGCATTGGGCAGGCATAGTATGGCACACACAGGCAGTATGTGTGTGCTATGCACAGCCTTCCCTACCCTGCCTGTGTGTTCCATACTCTGCCTTTCCTATGCTGTCTGTGTGTGTGCCATACTTTGCCTGCCCTATGCTGCCTGTGTGTGCCATACTCTGCCTGCCCTATGCTGCCTGTGTGTGCCATACTCTGCCTGCCCTACCCTACCTGTGTGTTTCATACTGTGCCTGTCCTATGCTGTCTGTGTGTGCCATATTCTGCCTCTGCTATGCTGCCTGTATGTGCCATATTCTCCTGCCCTATGCTGCCTGTGTGTGCTAAACTCTGCCTGCCCTACCCTGCCTGTGTGTTTCATACTATGCCTGTCCTATGCTGTCTGTGTGTGCCATACTCTGCCTCTGCTATGCTGCCTGTATGTGCCATACTCTGCCTGCCCTATGCTGCCTGTGTGTGCCATACTCTGCCTGCCCTATGCTGCCTGTGGGAGGTGTACCTGGCAGAGATTAGTTCTGGGAGTTTGTTAGCATTTGGAAATAGTCATTATATGGTCCCTAAGGTGTGTAATTGCTTGGGGTTGCTGTGCTATCCACAGGAGAAGAGGAAGCATATGGATGGCCATGTACCCTAGAGAAATTCCGACCCTCGGTACTGCAGAAGTTAAACAGCACTGGTATATTGATAAGGAAAGCCAGGAATACAAATGATACAGACTCCATTCTCATTTGCAGTGAAAAAGAAACAACTTAACAGGCTATGGGAAAATGTATAGAAGAGCAAAGTAGCTTGTGGGTTGGGGTTTCTCAGAACCTCTGATCTTTTAAGGTACATTGGTGGCTTTTTACTCAGCCGTATATCCTCTGATCTGAGTGGTTAAATATTCTAGCATTCTTTAAAATGGTTATGTTTTGGCTAGATCTTCTTACCACACTACAAGTATCCGTGTGTCTTAAGCCTTAAGCCTTAAGCCTTTTTGTTCTGAGAGCTAAAATTCTGTTACTGTTGCTCAGTCTTGTTAGTTACAGCTTTCAATTAAGTTCAACAGGTCTAAAGGAGATATATTACTCCATGTGTGAAGTGAAATGTTGGGACATGAAGACCACTGCTAGACCTAAATGAGAACTAAGGGGGCCTATTTATTATGCTGTGTAAAAATAGCACCGAATCCTGGATTTTTCGGCAGGATTTGGATTCGGCCGAATCCATGCTCCTGGCCGAAACGAATACAAAACCTAAAAATCAAGTGACTTTTTGTCATATGAACACGGAAGTTGAACATTTTTCAGCGTACAGCGAGATTTAACTCTTCCGGAACCTAATTAGCATATGCTAATTAGGATTCAGATTTGGTTCGGTATTCGGCCAAATCCTTTAGGCATGTGTCTGGGGGTCTAATTTGTATTACTTTGTGCAGCCCCAATAAAGGAAGGGCGGGGGGGATAGTGCCTAGGAGCACAGCCTAAAAGCCAGTTAGGACACACAGCACCAGATATAAAATGGTCTGTCATGGCTGCCTTAAACCTGCTGTGCTACTCTGCTCCTAAAGGCCAGGCATGCAACTTGGCAACCAGCAGGAAATGCTTTGGCGAGGGCACCAAGCAAGTGGATCTTCTCCCAATACCCCCTCCCCACAAATGGGCTAATTTGGTTATTTGACCCCCGGACCAAACAATTGAATTAAATCTGTGGGTATAAGCTCATTTATGTGGTCCCCGATCTGACGGAAAAATAAAATCTGGCCGATTTCAGGCCAGATGTGGGGGAGGCCTGTCATTTGTGCCCATATATGGGGAGATAAGCTGCTGAATCAGTCTAAAGGACCGATATCAGCTGAAATTGGCCTGTGTATGGCCATCTTAAGAGCCCCCTTCAAATCATGGGCCCTGCAGTGCTTGTAGGGTCTGCTTCCTCTGAATTAAACCCCTGGTTACATACCCTCTGTAGACTTGCTTAGCCTTATACATGCCACCCAAAATACAAATTACATGTCGTGGCAGATTTACTAAAACTTTCAATTTTTTTTTTAACTTTTTTCAAATTGTCATATAAAAGCCAGCATCAAAAATCCAAAAACTTCTAACAATTCGAAGGAAAAAAAGATCTTTTAGGAAAAGGTAGGGACATCTGCTGACTTCTACATGATCTTGACAAGTTTTAGATGGAGTATTTTTGAATTTGGACTTGTCTCAGCTGTCAACAGATGGACTGACTATGGTCAGCACCAAAAGTCTGAAATATTGGATTTTTACTATTCCTTTTTATTAAAGGTCCCCTAATTCCAGATGTGGAGGACAGTAATTAGAAAAATTAATCCATTGCCATAAAAAGGAAATTGGCCAGTAGTTTCAACCAGGCCCAGACTGGCAACCATTGTCTGGCAAGAAAGGCTGCTATAAGATACCATAGACAGGGATTTGTTTCTGTCTCTGTGTGCTTGAAAAGCTAGGGCCTTTTTCAAAACTCAGTTGTACCTGGATTCACCCTTACTGATATTGTGGGTTATGAGTCCCTCTAACATGCATGCAGATAACAAAAGTCAGAATTGCAACCAAATCTTAACAAAAAGGCATACTTATAAAAAGATGTTATTGCAGCTCAGCACGTTTATCACAGGGAAAAAAAGCACAGCTTTCTATTCACTTGTGTAAGAATTATTTTTCAGCAAATACTTAGTAAAGCATAAACACAGAGCAAACTATATCCTATAAAAGTAAATAGATGGCTGGGAAATGCATGAGATGGTGTGTATAGTTTGTTACGGGTGCATGGCTGTCACACAGAAGGGCAGTAAGGAGATCATTTCTGGTGCTCTTTGTAAAGACCACTTAGCAGAGCTGAGAAAGGAAGTTGCATTATGACTGCCACAAGCAACTCATAAAGAAACCGACTAATGGCTTTTACAGGTAGACCTTTCTAAAATCATCTTCAAGTAAATGCATCTTAGCAAAGCTTCTTTCTCAGAAAAATATACTGTATTTATCCTGTAGACTTCAACTAAAACAAATGCAAGGAAATAATACATGTAATTATATACATGTATTATATCATATTGTGAAGCATATAATACATTTACTAAGATGTCATTGTTGAAAGGGGTAGTTCACTTTTAAGTTTACTTTTTGGGGGTTAAGTACATTGTAATAAAAGGCACTAAGTTTGCCCAGGAGCAGAAACTCATAGCAACCAATCAGCAGGTAGGCACTGGTTTAAAAGAAAACCAGTACCTACCTGCTATTTCAAAGAAAACATCTTATTGGTTGCTATGGGTTACTACTACTGGACAAACTTTGGGGCTGATTTACTAACCCACGAATCCGACCCGAATTGGAAAAGTTCCGACTTGAAAACGAACATTTTGCGACTTTTTCGTATGTTTTGCGATTTTTTCAGATTCTGTACGAATTTTTCGTTACCAATACGATTTTTGCGTAAAAACGCGAGTTTTTCGTATCCATTACGAAAGTTGTGTAAAAAGTTGCGCATATTGCGTAGCGTTAAAACTTACGCGAAAAGTTGCGCATTTTTCGCGTAAGTTTTAACGCTACGCAAAATGCGCAACTTTTTACGCAACTTTCGTAATGGATAGGAAAACTCGCGTTTTTACGCAAAAATCGTATTGGATCCGAAAAATTCGTAAAGAATCCGAAAAAATCGCAAAACATACGAAAAAATCGCAAAGTACCGATCATTACGAAAAAAACGCAATCGGACTCCATTCGACCCGTTCGTGGGTAAGTAAATCAGCCCCTTAGTGTCTTTTATTACATATGGGGGTAAAGTATGTTATAAAATGGCCAATTCTAAGCAACTTCAAGCCTGAATAGTACTTCCAGATCACTTGAGACCTAATTTTCAGTAAACCATGTTAACAATTCATAATGATGCACAACATTGCAAGAATAGGTAATTCACAACACACAATAATAAAGCTTAATCTGAAAGCTGAGGAAATCCATTTGTGAACTCCACTAATTAATTACATTCCAGAATAAATGAGTCACAGTTTGTCACAATTTCACAGTTCAATTCATGAAAGCTCAGGGCAGCAATTCATAGAAGTTGATCAATTCATTTAATGCAGAGGAGCCAGTTTATCAAGTGTATTGTTCAAAATTCATTAAAAAATGTTGGATCACCATACTGTGATTTTTTTTTAACATATGTTAGTCACTGTGCGGCTGGTTCAATGGCCAGTTGTAAATGGTCAGTCTCCTTCTCCAACAGCAACAAGCCAATTTTTGTAGCTGCTAATCCTCCTACATACTTACTGGATATTGTTACAAATATGAACCACACTTTTAAACAAATTGTATTTTTTTTTCTTTCTTATAGTTTTTGGGTTACGATTTTTTTTACCATTATCCTTTACAGTATTTATAAATAATGGAGACAAACCTCACCGGTGATTTTGCCCATAGCAACCAATCAGCAACCCTGGGAAGAATAATGAAAATTAAAATTATGATTCATTTCCATGTTCTAGTGCAACTTTGTCTGCTGATATTAAATGAGTTCCACTGACCGTGGAAAGTTTTAGACCAGGCAAATCAGTCTGTGACTCACAGAATGAGTAAATTGTTTGAGGTTAGTGTTTCGGTAGCTGGACAAATATTTTGTGGAGGGTATTCGGTCACATCTAAAAATTAAGGACTTTGTGTATTCCCAGTTTTTATAGGGAGTAATAAAGTGTTGCCCATACTCCTGCCGTAGGCATCCTTCTGCCTTTCTCACAGCTTACTGAGAATGCTAAGGGGTATCCGTGGGAAGTTGTGCAATTTGGCAGTATTCACAGCTAAAAGGTGCAGAAAATCTTTTTTATTGCAGATGCTTCGGGGGAACCGCAGCTTGATGATTATTATAAGGCTTTTTGTCACCCATATTACCTGTCTATAGCAGACCCTCTGCTGATCGTATTAAAAGTACTATGCAGAAAATAATTTCCCATTGCATTGACTGGCAATAGATCCCAGGCCTGGAACTTGGGGTCATATTTATTATAGTGTGTAAACTAACACTATGGTGATGTTTCCCATAGCAACCAATCAGATCTTTCCTTTTGTATTCTAACTTGTAGGTGACCCTTCAAATTTAATTGCTGATTGGTTGCTATGGGCAACACCACTATAATAAATATGTCCCTAGGTGTAGGCAAAGGCAGGAGCTAGGCACGTATCTCTTCTTTTCATCTCTGGCATCACAATGCTCCCCACCCCCAGCTGTCAGTGCGCATGTTTGCTCAGGGGCGCACTCTTGCTCAGGGGCAGGGTGGCTTGGACGAGGATGCTGGCCAGGTTACCTAGGGTGACCAGTCAGCTTGGCTTGGTGCCGATTGATCCTATATCTTTATGGTTTTTAGGGTTAACTTACTGTTGTGGGCCTTAATGATATACAAAATACATGCAGTTTTGTTCAGTTTTGCCACTTACACTTCAGCCCCTCTCTTTGTGCCTATACTTACTCCACCAATTAAGACTGTAAATGTGGCCATACACGCACAGATATTATCGTACAAAACCTTGTTTCGTATGATATTCAATGTGTGTATGGCGGCTTGCAAAGGCTGCAGATATCGGTCGTCTCATCGATCAGGCAGGTCAAAAGATTTTGATTGGGCACCTTCAACGGCAAAATCTACGTTCAGGGCTGAATCGGCAGAAGGAGGTAGAATTTCTATTGTTTCTACCTCCATATCTGACAATTCAGCCCTGAACGTCAATGGAGGGTGGGAACGATTTTTCCTGTGACCAACGGTTTCCATACGATATGCCATCCACGGGCAACGATAATTTGCAAAAGATTTTATTGTATCATTATCGTAAAATACGCACGATCCAATATTGTGGCGGAAGCGGTATTTATTTATGTTCGTTGACTTCCGCTGCTGGCAATCATGACATGCGCAGAGAACAATCGTTCGAAGACAAATGTCTGACACTCACACCAACTGGCAGATTTTATTGTTAAACGACTAAAATTTTTAAACCTGGCCGATCGATTTTGGGGACGATAATGTCGGGTCGATTAGTGGGCCGACGATCATTCGCACACCATCAACTATACGATAACTTAACGATAGTATCGGATCGTTTGGGAATCGGTCGTTTGACAGTAAAAAAATTGGCCTGTGTATGGGGGCCTTAGTGTGAATGAAGCCCAAATAGGGCTGAAATGAATTTAGGCTGGGACCCCTTTTCCCCTTTAGCCATATGGTCATTCGGGCAGGGCCTGCTCCCTCCCCCGGTCAGCTCCAGGTAGAGCAATAGAAGGGTGAGCAGTGGAGAGAAAGAGAGGGGCGGGCTAGGGGAGGGGGCAGGGGAGGGGACTCATGCAGAGCAAGGTATGTAATGGGATGTATGTTACATTCTTACTTGTAACAGAGATGGCTGGCACAGTTTCCAAAAAAAGGTGAAACTCCAACCAAAGCTCAAGGTTTGCTATTTTGCACCAAACTAAACTATGTTCTGTGCCTCTGTGTTTTTGTGTCTCTGGATGGAACCAGGGCTGAAACTATAGGTAGGCAGCAGAGGAAACTATAGGTAGGCAGCAGAGGAAACTATAGGTAGGCAGCAGAGGAAACTATAGGTAGGCAGCAGAGGAAACTATAGGTAGGCAGCACAGGAAACTATAGGTAGGCAGCACAGGAAACTATAGGTAGGCAGCACAGGAAACTATAGGTAGGCAGCAGAGGAAACTATAGGTAGGCAGCAGAGGAAACTATAGGTAGGCAGCAGAGGAAACTATAGGTAGGCAGCACAGGAAACTATAGGTAGGCAGCACAGGAAACTATAGGTAGGCAGCACAGGAAACTATAGGTAGGCAGCACAGGAAACTATAGGTAGGCAGCAGAGGAAACTATAGGTAGGCAGCAGAGGAAACTATAGGTAGGCAGCAGAGGAAACTATAGGTAGGCAGCACAGGAAACTATAGGTAGGCAGCACAGGAAACTATAGGTAGGCAGCACAGGAAACTATAGGTAGGCAGCAGAGGAAACTATAGGTAGGCAGCAGAGGAAACTATAGGTAGGCAGCAGAGGAAACTATAGGTAGGCAGCACAGGAAACTATAGGTAGGCAGCACAGGAAACTATAGGTAGGCAGCAGAGGAAACTATAGGTAGGCAGCACAGGAAACTATAGGTAGGCAGCAGAGGAAACTATAGGTAGGCAGCAGAGGAAACTATAGGTAGGCAGCAGAGGAAACTATAGGTAGGCAGCAGAGGAAACTATAGGTAGGCAGCACAGGAAACTATAGGTAGGCAGCACAGGAAACTATAGGTAGGCAGCACAGGAAACTATAGGTAGGCAGCAGAGGAAACTATAGGTAGGCAGCAGAGGAAACTATAGGTAGGCAGCAGAGGAAACTATAGGTAGGCAGCACAGGAAACTATAGGTAGGCAGCACAGGAAACTATAGGTAGGCAGCACAGGAAACTATAGGTAGGCAGCACAGGAAACTATAGGTAGGCAGCACAGGAAACTATAGGTAGGCAGCAGAGGAAACTATAGGTAGGCAGCACAGGAAACTATAGGTAGGCAGCAGAGGAAACTATAGGTAGGCAGCACAGGAAACTATAGGTAGGCAGCACAGGAAACTATAGGTAGGCAGCACAGGAAACTATAGGTAGGCAGCACAGGAAACTATAGGTAGGCAGCACAGGAAACTATAGGTAGGCAGCACAGGAAACTATAGGTAGGCAGCAGAGGAAACTATAGGTAGGCAGCACAGGAAACTATAGGTAGGCAGCACAGGAAACTATAGGTAGGCAGCAGAGGAAACTATAGGTAGGCAGCACAGGAAACTATAGGTAGGCAGCACAGGAAACTATAGGTAGGCAGCACAGGAAACTATAGGTAGGCAGCAGAGGAAACTATAGGTAGGCAGCAGAGGAAACTAAAGGTAGGCAGCAGAGGAAACTATAGGTAGGCAGCACAGGAAACTATAGGTAGGCAGCACAGGAAACTATAGGTAGGCAGCAGAGGAAACTATAGGTAGGCAGCAGAGGAAACTATAGGTAGGCAGCAGAGGAAACTATAGGTAGGCAGCAGAGGAAACTATAGGTAGGCAGCACAGGAAACTATAGGTAGGCAGCAGAGGAAACTATAGGTAGGCAGCAGAGGAAACTATAGGTAGGCAGCAGAGGAAACTATAGGTAGGCAGCACAGGAAACTATAGGTAGGCAGCAGAGGAAACTATAGGTAGGCAGCACAGGAAACTATAGGTAGGCAGCAGAGGAAACTATAGGTAGGCAGCAGAGGAAACTATAGGTAGGCAGCAGAGGAAACTATAGGTAGGCAGCACAGGAAACTATAGGTAGGCAGCAGAGGAAACTATAGGTAGGCAGCAGAGGAAACTATAGGTAGGCAGCACAGGAAACTATAGGTAGGCAGCACAGGAAACTATAGGTAGGCAGCACAGGAAACTATAGGTAGGCAGCACAGGAAACTATAGGTAGGCAGCAGAGGAAACTATAGGTAGGCAGCAGAGGAAACTATAGGTAGGCAGCACAGGAAACTATAGGTAGGCAGCAGAGGAAACTATAGGTAGGCAGCACAGGAAACTATAGGTAGGCAGCAGAGGAAACTATAGGTAGGCAGCACAGGAAACTATAGGTAGGCAGCAGAGGAAACTATAGGTAGGCAGCACAGGAAACTATAGGTAGGCAGCAGAGGAAACTATAGGTAGGCAGCAGAGGAAACTATAGGTAGGCAGCAGAGGAAACTATAGGTAGGCAGCACAGGAAACTATAGGTAGGCAGCAGAGGAAACTATAGGTAGGCAGCAGAGGAAACTATAGGTAGGCAGCAGAGGAAACTATAGGTAGGCAGCACAGGAAACTATAGGTAGGCAGCAGAGGAAACTATAGGTAGGCAGCAGAGGAAACTATAGGTAGGCAGCACAGGAAACTATAAGTAGGCAGCAGAGGAAACTATAGGTAGGCAGCACAGGAAACTATAAGTAGGCAGCAGAGGAAACTATAGGTAGGCAGCACAGGAAACTATAGGTAGGCAGCAGAGGAAACTGCCTGGGGCACAACGCAGGGGGGTTGCTCTGGAATGCACATGCCTCTGCTGCTTTTTTAAATTGGCAAAGCTGCTTGTATTGCATTGTGGGTGCAAAAGTGGGTAGGTTGGTGGTGGTGGTGGGATGGTAGATGGCAGGGGGTTCAGGTGGAAGTGTGGTGAGCTGGGGGGCAATAGGCGACTAGTTGGGCAGCAGTGTGGGTGCGGTTGGCCAGGGCCCAAGTACCTAGTCAAAACTATGTATAGATTTGTACATTGCCCCTTAAAATATTTAGACTTTTCTGCACATTTGATATTTCCATAAAATAAAAGCACTAGTTGCACTAAATACATAGATTGTGTTCCTTGAGAATGTTTGTAAATAAAAGTTTAGTTAACAAAAGATATAAAAGTTTGTCATTGTACATATTTTATATAATATTGAATTAAGAGCTTAAGGTATCAAAACTTAACAGCAACATAATTGGCGTTTAATAAAGTAGCACAGCTTTATCACAACCATTCAAACAGATGCATGAGATAAAAAAAAAGACAAAAACAAGGGCTCGTCCGGGATTTGAACCCGGGACCTCTCGCACCCAAAGCGAGAATCATACCCCTAGACCAACGAGCCGATGAAATTAAAATTTTAAGGTATCTGTAATGGCGGTTACACAGAGTTGCTCCATAACCTTAATTATTGTATAATAAACGTGTTCTGCTGTGTCTTCTCTATATTACACATAATGCCACAGACATAGCTTTATCGCTGTTCTCACTGATGCGCCCGCCATCTTGCGTGCCTCATGAGCACAGCAGGGAAATGAGATGCCCTAACGCCTAACGGGATGTCACAGAGCAGGAAGGGCCCCTCCTGTGTGCAGCGCCCGAACACGTGATCAAATAAAACCTCATATGGTTTCAATTTAAAAAAGGCCAGTAAAAGGGAATATTTTTAATACAAATATCAATTTTCATTGGAGAGAAAAATACAAATTCACATATGTGTCGGCTCGTTGGTCTAGGGGTATGATTCTCGCTTTGGGTGCGAGAGGTCCCGGGTTCAAATCCCGGACGAGCCCATTTTTAAGATTCTTTTCATTATAGAAGGTTGAAAAGGTTGCACAATACTCAAAAATCGTTACACGTGTGTACAGCTGAATAAGAAAACGCTTTGTAGAACGCTCAGTAGTGTTAGTAGGGAAAAATGGGCTCGTCCGGGATTTGAACCCGGGACCTCTCGCACCCTAAGCGAGAATCATACCCCTAGACCAACGAGCCTGTCACGAAAGTTGCTTCCAAACTAAAGAATTTATTGTATAAAAATTATTTATATATTCAATATATTTTATTACAACAGGAGCTGGGGCTATGTATAGGTTCTCATAGCTTATAGTATAGCCTACCTTCCCCTTTGTATCTGCTACTTGTTACTTTAATCCGTTCAAAAAGCAGTGCGCAAAGTGTGCACCTCTATCCCCGACCAACGTGAACACCAAAACCATGGAGTCCCACAGGCGTTACTGGGATTAGTTCCACCTGACATCAAAAGCGCAGGCAGTGAAGTGTAGGCGCCCTTTCTCTCACTGCCTATCCCATGTTATTTTGTTTCTATAACTATTTTGTAATTCTCACAGTGACCACTAGGTGACGCCCCAGCTTTGGTTACAAAACATTCCTGCAGAAGCGAGATACTAAAAAAACAATGGCAGCAGAGAACAGACATGGAGAGAGTTCCATTGGAATCAGTGACATTTTCAGGTACTAACTACAGGCCAGGATTGGCCACGTTTGGCTTTCCAAGCAACTAATGTGCCCTCCCTGGGAGTAATACCTGAAAAATTCACCAAAACTATCTTATATGCTTCCAATAGCTGTTCCCTGCTTGTGCATATACAGCTCCTTCATACTTAAAGGAACAGTAACATCAAAAAATGAAAGTGTTTTAAAGTAATTAAAATATAATGTACAGTTGCCCTGCAAAAAACTGGTGTTTTTGCTACAGAAAAGCTACTATATAAATAAGCTGCTGTGTAGCCATGGGGGCAGCCATTCAAGCTGGAAAAAAGGCACAGGTTACATAGCAGATAACTTGTAGATAAGCCCCATATAATGGGGGTTTATCTGTTATCTGCTAAGTAACCTGTGCCTTTTCTCCTTTGAATGGCTGCCCCCATGGATACACAGCAGCTTATTTATATAAACTATAGTAGTCTTTCTGAGGCAAGCACACCAGTTGTAGCAATGCAGTAATTGTTATTACTTTTATACACTTTCATTTTTTGTGTTACTGTTCCTTTAATATCTACAGCTTCCTGCATCTAACTGCTTATCAAGTATAATTTTTCCCCAAGTCCACAGTGCCAGGGTCCTTGTGTACAAAAAGGTCTAAGGGACCGCAGTACACTGGATTGGCGTGTGACTGAAAGCATAAAGCTGGCCATACACGCACTGATGATATCGTACAAAACCTTGTGTCGTACGATATTTGGTGCAAGTATGGCGGATCGTCGAGACGACTGATATCGCCAAAGGCTGTGGATATCGGCCATCTCGTCGATCGGCGGGGTTAAAAGATTTCAATCGGGCGCTGTTGAAGGCTATAGGGCTTGACACAATACTAAACCAGAGGCAGTCTTGTCCTCAGGCTCAACTAGCTTTAAAACACGCATGACCACAAGCATAAAAGCAAGTCCACAGTGCCAGGGTCCTTATATACAAGAAGGTCTGAGGGGCCGCAGTACACTGGATTGGCGTCTGACTGAAAGCATAAAGCTGACCATACATGCTCTAATGATATCACACAAAACCTTGTGTCGTACGATATTCAGTGCAAGTATGGCTTATCTTCGAGACGACCAATATATCGCTAAAGGCTGTGGATATCAGCCGTCGCGTCAATCGGCGGGGTTAAAAGATTACAATCAGGTGCCGTTGAAGGCTATGGGGTTCGACACAATACTAAACCAGAGGCAGTCTTGTACTCAGGCTCATCTAGCTTTAAGACACGCATGACCACAAGCTAAGAAGCAAAGTATAGAAAATGTTCTTATTTATTAGGAAAACAAAGTGAACATTTAAGAGAATTATGTATAACCATAACAAGTCATATTTCAGGCATTTGTGTCTGATGTAAAGTGAAAAAGTAGCATTGTATCATATGCTCCGCTATTAACACAAATATCATAAATAGAACTTATAAATAGAAGTTTGAACAGTAGTAACAAGTCTGTATAACAGCTGGGAATTGTGCCACACACTCTGCTGGAATAAACAGAGCAGAGATCAGAAGTCCATGGCCAACACAAATGTTTCTTCAACAAACTCAGGAGGTTTGGCACTGAACTCCACCCCCAGGCCTCTCATCTTCTTGGTATGCCTCTCCCCTGTGCTTCCTGTTCTGCTCCTGCTCACTAAACTCTACCAGCTCCACAACTTCAGTGTCATCAGTGATCATTTCTTCTTCTCTTGGTGGAAGCAAGGCCTCTAGAAGAGGGAGCTTTTCAACAGGAAGCCAGTGATTGTCAGGGAAAGCAACCTGAAAGGGACAAATCAGTAAGAAATGGGCCAGGTGGCTTAGCCAGAATAATACCACAAATGTTTTCTGCAATTTTTTAAATCCCTTCCCATCAAGCAAATACACAGGTTTAAAAGTCACCTAGACTATTTATAAATATTAGCATTGGACATTACAATGTTCTTTTACAGCAGTGCATTTCATCTTAATAATATAGTAGTTAAAAGAAGACAGGTGCTTAAACCCAAACTATCTCAAGTCCCTTACTGCCAGCCCTATCAGAATATACACAACTCTGCTGCACAGACAGGGTTTATAGAAAACTTATATACCAAAACCATTAGATGTAAGGTATTTATGTTAAGGTGGGAAAGCAGATAAACAGGACTTACTTCAAATTGAATAATCAGGAGGCCCTTTTCAAATGGGTCCCTCTGCAAGGGCATGCCTTCATTCCGAATGCACTTAAAGTGGCCATACTTTATCACTTCACCTGCAATGACAAGACACACATTCAAAATGGTTACTGGATCCTTTCGTATCACCCATTGTTTCTTTATTAGGAAAGCCTGGTGCAGAAAATGGTGGAATTTGTTTCAAATAAAACACATTAACACTTTAATTTACAGATCTGAAGATGATGGTCATCGGCGCCATCCCTGGTATTTTTAAGTTGCCTTAAATTATGAAGGAATAGTTCCTTATTTAATTTTCCTTTATAATGTTGCTACTGGCTAACCTTGCAGTTGTAGCTGCCAGTATTAACAGCTAGATACAACAATTCTTATAATTTCTTTTAGCATTATTAGGGCAGTGAAACACTCACTGGGCAATTGCAAGCCTTTTACTGCCAACCAAGCAGAAAATCAAGCGGGCTGCAAAATGCCCTGTACTTTTTTCATATCTAATACAAAAGCCTGTCGTAAAACATGTCAATTTGTCTTCAATAAGCTACCTGCAACTGATATTTGGACTTTGCTCTCCATAGCCACCATTAGTGATGTTGGGTTTCAGTTGCAGGGCACAGTCCTAACAGGCTTACAAGCCAAGTGCCCAAGGAGCAATGTCCTGTCAGATTATCTGGATGTAGCCCCACCCCCAAACCCCATGTCAGTTCCTTAGACAGTGGGGGACAAGAGCTGCAGAGTGTGCAATAGAAAAAGAGTAATTCTTATGTTAGGATATATAGAATTTAAGCTAAATTTGAGTTATCTAGTTGAGAATGAAATACAGCCTGTTATACTGAAATCAGATAATCATAGTATACAAATTACCTACTTGGGTACAGATGCTACTCCTCACTCACCTGGGAAAGAGGTAACCTGGAGAATTCGGCCATCCATTGTTTCAATAGGTTTTTTAAAGCCACACAAAGCTTCTACTAATGTAATGTTCATTTTCATAATTAGGTCATTCTGTTGCCTTTGATAAACATCGTGTTCTTTTTGGTCCAAAACTATCACCACATCTCCAGGCTCCAACCCTGGTTCTTGATCACCTTCTCCACTGAACATGATTTTCTGCCCATCTTTCATACCTAGTGTACAAAGAAAAGGGAAAAAAAACATTCAGTGCTGTGATAGAATTAGAATATATAGAACAAGCAAAGCCTTCTAAAAAGTGATAATTACTGCCTTATAGGCTTAGGAAATGTATGTAGATTTGGGTTATCTGTCGCCTGAAGTAGAAAAATTTACAGCAGGTGACAAATCTCACCATGTGCCATTGCAGTAAAGGGAACCCGTCACCCAGACACTAAAAGCTGTATAATTAAAGTCCCTTTCAAATTAAATATTAAACAAATTATTTTCTATAATTAAAACACCCATATGTATTATAAAGTTATTTAAGAATCAGCTGTCAATTATATATTGCCTGTCCGCCTTTAAGCCTCAGGCATAGTAATCACTTTTACTTTCCATTCTGTAATTACTAGATATGGCTGTGCTCCTCTCATGGCCCACTCTCCTTACCGCCTATAACTGTGTAGCCTGGGCATGGACTTCAGGTCCGCTATTCTGGTCTATACACAAGATTTTGGGATGGCCCCTGTCTTTAATTGAGAATTACAAGACTGAAGGAAATAACATTTAAACAATGGATATAGCAGTGATCCCAAACCAATGGCTCAGGAGCAACATGTTGCTCAACAATCCCTTGGATGTTGCTCCCAGTGGCCTCAAAGCAGCTGCTCATTTTTGAATTCCTGACTTGGAGGCAAGTTTTGGTTGCATAAAACCCAGAGTACTGCAAAACAGAGCCTTCTGTAGGCTGCCAGCCCACATTGGGGCTAATAAGTAGCCAATTATAGCTCTTATTGGCAACCCCAGGAACTTTTTCCATGCTTGTGTTGCTCCCCAACTCTTTTTCCATTTAAATGTGGCTCACGGGTATAAAAGGTTGGTGATCCATGGGATATAGTGTAAGTAATATTTTTGTTCTGCTTGCCTAACATGATAGAAAATTATTTGGAATAATTTCTTAAGGTGACAGGTCCCATTTTATCTATATGAGTTAGTGCAAGACTGTTTAGAAGACAGCTAGTAACAACTTAATGACTGGATTTGAAGTTTCATACCTTTATTTATATGTACCTCCAGAATTTTCTTTTCACGGACAACCTTTTTTCCAGAGCATTGTTTACAGCGGTCTTTTTGGTTAATGCGTTCACCCTCTCCATGGCAGTCGGAGCACATGGACTGTATCTGCTGGACCATGCCAGGACCTATTTGCTGTACACGTACTTGAACACCCCGGCCTTTACAAGTTGTACATTTCTCTACTGCTCCTTTTTTACCGCCATAACCTTAAAAGGTAAAAAAAACATGACTATGCTGACCACTGAAATATAAGCTAATTTTACCTTAACAGACAAAAAACAAGTTAGAGACATATGAAGGATGCTTACCTTCACACTTGCTACAGATTACATTCTTCTGTAGGGCCAGTTTTCTGCTAGTGCCATTGTACAGATCATTCAAAGACACAGCCAACTGATGAACTACATTTTTACCTAAGGAAGCAATGGAAATAAAACGTTTTTTAGGGTTTAGTTATACTGTATGCAGTGTTGCCATTCTTGATTACCAACATAATTTAAATATATTTATCATAAACTAATTGATGGGATGGAACACAATTCTTCAGATAGCAAAAACATTAATTCATCATTTTCTTATGTAATGGAAAAATTCTAATCATACATCTTTTGGGAAATGCTGTTAGTGTTTGCCCCAATTACCTGTAACTACGAGGACTAAGTATTGCTAACATACATTCATCCTTAGCTGGATAAATGTTTTTTGTTTTTTTTAAATAGTCATCATTTATTTATATATTACTAGCAAATTACACAGCATTTCACAATAAATTTAAACAAACAGGGATCTATCCTAATACTGATCAATTACATTTCTGCTAATAGTCATTCAACTGATAATGTTCCCTCACTACGATTATGCCAACTTTAGTTACATGACTAAAGGTCCCCATACACGAGGCGATTTCACTCGTTGTGCGACGAACGATTATATCGACAAACGATCGTATGGCGTTTGGGTTTCCATACGATATGCCATCCACGGGCAACGATTTCATTGTATCATTATCGTAAAATACGTACGATCGTACATCTACGTACGATCCAATGTCGTGGCGGAAGCGGTATTTATTTATTTATGTACATAATAATGGCAATCATGACATGCGCAGAGAACAATCGTTCAAAGACAAATGTCTGACACTCACACCAACTGGCAGATTTTATCGTTAAACGACTAAAATTTTTAAACCTGGCCGATTGATTTTGGGGACGATAATGTCGGGTCGATTAGTGGGCCGACGATCGTTTGCACACCATCAACTATACGATAACTTAACGATAGTATCGGATCGTTCGGGAATCGGTCGTTTGACAGTAAAAAATCGGCCCATGTATGGGGGCCTTAAAGCTGGCCATACACGCACCGATAATATTGTACGAAACCTCTTTTCGTACAATATTCGGTGCGTGTATGGCATGTCGGCGAGTCGACCGATATCGCAGGAAGCTGCTGATATCGGTCGACTCGCCGATCGGACCGGTTAAAAGATTTTGATCGGGCGCCATAGAAGGCGCCTGACTAAAATCTGCCGTCAGGGCTGAAGTTGCAGAAGGAGGTAAAAATCCTATTGTTTCTACCTCCTTATCTGCTGTTTCAGCCCTGAACGGTGTGTGGCCACGTGTGTGGCCACCTTAAAAGATGTTCACTAACGCTACAGAATGAAACCAGTACCACCCTAAACAGACATACAAAGGCATATCTTGAGTTGAATGCAATGGATGTAAACACCTACTTAAATCCATTCAAACATACGGTTAAACAAATTACCTCTCTTTTCTCTGTTCATTCGGCCACCTCCACCAAAGAACATGTCAAAGATATCCATAGGTGAAGAAAAGTTTCCTCCGCCCATTCCTCCTTCTTTAATTGCCTGCTCTCCACCCTGATCATAGAGGTCCCTTTTTTTGGGATCAGATAGCACTTCATATGCTTGAGAGATTAGTTTAAACTAGAAAATAATACATTAAATATTATTAAATAAATAAATAAATAAAATGCAAGCCTCACAATACTTCTGAACTTCTTTAAAAAATGAAAATGGAATATGAAACATGGAAATAAGAAACTTTCTATATATAATCAATTGAAAATTCTGTCTGGTTTTTTTTGCTCTAAAACTCAAATTAGTCAAATGTGATTTTTTCTGTGTTCAAATTTTTCTCCCCCATTTAAAAAATGGTTAGCTTGGTTAGTTTTCAATTTTTATTTTTTTTTAAATTAGGAATGAACTTGAAAATTCCCAAATTTTAATTTTGATAAATATTACATTTTCTTTATTGCAGCAGTTGCGCTTTAAAATGACACACTTATCACTATAATTAATAGCTATGTTGTCAGTAAGACTAGTAAAGGATCACTGTACTATTCTTTTTATAGAATCCCACCTAAGCCACCCCCCAAGTGAAGCATTGCTAACATCTCCAGGCACAACCACATGGTTGGGCAGGAACATTTTATCAGCCAGGCTAGGGGCAGGGTCATCCTTATATAGGCTGGGGACAAATATAAATACTATCCCAGCTTGAAGAATTCTGCTGTCCCTGCTCAGTGCAAGTGACAGAACTGGCTTTCCAAGCTCACTCACTTTAATGGGCAGAAAACATCATTTCCCAATATAAACAAAACAGGACTTGTATTCTTTTAATAAAAAATCCACATTATTTTACTATTTGCCATCATAAAGCGCTAAAGCAAATTGCTTTTGTTTCTACCTAAACTCGTCCTTCCTTGCAGAAGTGCAGATGTGTTTCAGCTTATCTGTGGATTGTTCATGTGTTGTAATAAGTACTGCACCTCAAACAGTGACTCAGCACAACCAGGGAGTAAGGACAGAAAGTTGGAAAGTACATGTGGTTTTAATGTTGTGCAATAAATAACAAAATCCATACAGAATTCCTAATTTAATCAATATAGAGTAAATAATGTACCCCTATTGTAAACTAAAAGATATTATAAGTCACCAAGGAATTCCATGACCATATAAAAGCAGTTTAAAAGCTGCAATTCTAAGGCGCTTGTGTATTATATTTTTACAATTTAAAAATAAATAGCCTGTCAAACATATCTTAAAAAATGTAGTAATGTCATAATGTTATAATCGGCACTCAGTGATTGTGCGGTGAGGTCAGGTAATTTGTGTCTCAGGACTCACTAAAACTTGTCATGATACTGTACCCCATTTTGTAAAATGAGAATATAAGAAATCCCTTTGTCTTTTTTGTTACGTGGTCATGTCACGCCTTTGTTACTTATAATAATCTTATATTTCACAATTACATTATTGTAAAAGAGTACATTATTCCCTGTGTATCTTTAAAATCGTTTTGGCAACACATTTCAAGCAGGCCCACACGCGTTATGCCACTCGTGGAAGGCTATTCACATAGTAAAGAAAAACCTCTGGGTGAAAGCAGTAACCACCTTATATATCCCCTATATCCCTATATCTTTAGTACTGCCTGGAATAGGAGGCCACCCCTCCCAGTTCAAGACAGGCCCCCCAGCTATTAGAGCAGCTTACAATACCTTTTCTCCTTCCTTGGGGTTCTTATCGGGGTGATATTTCAGTGCCAGTTTCCTGTAAGCTTTCTTGATCTCATCTGGAGTGGCATTGGGTTTCACCCCAAGGGTATCATAGTATGCGGTCTCCTTCACCATTTTACTGATGAGAAAAATATACATATATTATAGAAAATACATCAGCACTAATGTATAACGTCCTGATTGCCATGTAAGGGCATAAAACCAACGCCTAGAACAAAGTTCGAGGCGCTTAATATTCTGGAAATCCATAAATGCGCTATACTAAGCACATACTATTTCTGCACAAACAATCTAATAATATACGTTTGAAGTAAGACACGATTTTCAAATATAATGTATTATGTACCGCCAATGTATTTACCTTTGGTCGCGGAGCGTGTCCCCTGATACAGAATGACACCCAACAGAATTATCACTCGTTGCCTTTTAAACAACGTAACGAACAAACGGAAATTACAGGCTCCTCAAAACGACATACAACTTTCCTATCAACCCACGCAACCGGCAAAGGTTTCTGTTAATATATATGCCGCCTGCTGGCCCCGCCCCCGCCCAGTAAGAACATTCTGGACGCTGCGACCCGACGTCACTGCAGCTTCGCCGGATTTCTAGAAGTCTATGTTGCTTGTAGCAACCAGAGCAGCTTCCCTGCTAGTGCATGAACGGGCGTGTCCGTGAGGAGAATCCTCTCAGTGGTATATTTAGTTTCTGAAAAGGACGTGGGGGTGGGGAAAGAAAGCCCGTCAGCCCTGTTATGTGAGTCTGTTACAGTCAGTTTGCAGCTGTTTGGAACCTTCCCATGCGACATAACAACAACGTTTGTAGCTTGTAGTAAAAGCTTGTTATAAGGGCAGTGAGGGCTGTGCCAGTTTTTACGTACAGAAATCAAGGAGCCTGCTTGGCAGCTAAGGGTAAAGACACACGGAGGTACTAGTAGCAGCTACTTGTAGTGGCTACAGAAATGACAATGCTGATCATTTACTGATAACCTGTTTTAGTAGAGGCAATTGTCTATGGCAGGTTATTTAGTACCAATTGCCCCCGTTGACAGTAGCCCCCATACACAGTGCCCCCATAGACAGAGCCCCCAATTGCCCTCGTTGACAGTACCCCCCATACACCGTGCCCCTATAGACAGAGCCCCCAATTGCCCCCGTTGACAGTAGCCCCCATACACAGTGCCCCCATAGACAGAGCCCCCAATTGCGCCCGTTGACAGTACCCCCATAGACAGAGCCCCCAATTGCCCCCGTTGACAGTAGCCCCCATATGCAGTGCCCCTATAGACAGAGCCCCCAATTGCCCCCGTTGACAGTAGCCCCCATACACAGTGCCCCCATAGACAGAGCCCCCAATTGCCCCCATTGACAGTAGCCCCCATACACAGTGCCCCTATAGACAGAGCCCCCAATTGCCCCCGTTGACAGTACCCCCCATACAGAGTGCCCCCATACACAGAGCCCCCAATTGCCCTCGTTGACAGTACCCCCCATACACAGTGCCCCTATAGACAGAGCCCCCAATTGCCCCCATTGACAGTACCCTCCATACACAGTGCCCCTATAGACAGAGCCCCCAATTGTGCCCGTTGACAGTACCCCCATAGACAGAGCCCCCAATTGCCCCCGTTGACAGTAGCCCCCATATACAGTGCCCCATAGACAGAGCCCCCAATTTCCCCCGTTGACAGTACCCCCATAGACAGAGCCCCCATACAGAGAGCCCCCAATTGCCCCTGTTGACAGTAGCACCCATACACAGTGCCCCCATAGACAGAGCCCCCAATTGCCCCGTTGACAGTAGCCCCCATACACAGTGCCCCTATAGACAGAGCCCCCAATTGCCCCTGTTGACAGTGCCCCCATACACAGAGCCCCCAATTGCCCCCGTTGACAGCAGCCCCCGTTGACAGCAGCCCCCTACACATGCCGCTTCTTCGGCTCTAACTTCTCCTGCGGCGGTGACGTCAGTGCGCACAGGGTGCAACCTTATAAAAAGGCCTGTCGCTGCCGCAGGAGAAGTTAGAGCCGCACAAGAAGGAGTCCAGCGCATCCCGCTGTCCCGGAAATGTGGGACATTCCTTGAACTATCCGGGACAGCGGGATGCGCAAAAAGCGGGACGGTTGGGTGGTATGCACTGGGTGTATCATTGGCTGTGTAAACTCAACACAAGTTTGTTGGCTGTGTACACAGCAAGTTGTGGACGCTTAAAGAATTTAGTGTAAAGACCAGGTCTGGACTAGGAATAAAACGGCCCTGGCATTTCAAGTACATACAGTAGTAGAGGTAAAGTAAATAGTGATTGTTTGTGGCAAGTTACATGGGTGCTGGTGCCATGAGGTGAGTTGAGATATTCACTCAGGTGGCAGAGGCAGAAAGCTTCTCCTGGTATCTTAAATCGGAATTTTTGTTCCCCACATGGTGATTTCGTACAGCAAACAAATGGCCCTTGTGCCATTACCCTAAAGCTGGCTCAATGAGGCGACCGAAATCACAAAAAGCTGTGGATATCGGTTCGACACGTCGATCGACCTGAAATCTGTTTCAGGGCTGAATCGGCAGAAGGAGGTAGAATTCCTATTGTTTCTACCTTCATATCTGACAATTCAATGCAATAATGGTTGCACGAAAGATTGAAATCGCTGCGTGTATGGCCCCCTTAAAGGAGAAAGAAAGGTAAAAACTAAGTAAGCTTTATCAGAAATGTCTATGTAAATACAGCCATAAGCACTCACAGAAATGCTGCACTGACTTCTCTGTCAAAACATTTCTTGTGTCTGTAATTCATGTGCCAGAGACACGCAGCTCTCTGCTCTCTCCTGCTCCCCCCTCCCTCAAGAATGCTAAGAACTCACTCCCCCCCTTAGGAATGTGGATCTGAGCCAATCACCAGGAAGCTGACTAATAGTCTAACTAACTGAGCATGTACACTTGGTCTCGGTGCAGGAGCGAGGCATTATGGGAACTTTCTTTACTCAGCTTAGTGTTTTTTCTTCCTGTTTGGCTTCTGATCATCTGAACAGGTGAAATTTGGGGAGACTTAAGGGCACTATTGAGACAACTGAAGGTATGCCTGCAGCTCGAGATTAACTGTCCCATACTGTACCCCTTACTGTAGCTAATGATTGGCCCTGCCAGAACTTGGGGTAAACAGAAGAGGCACATGCTTAGGGTACAACATGTACCTCTGTGCCAACCCCTAGTTTGGCTTTAGACTTACCTCACTGCCTGGTGATGTGGTGATGTGCATTGTAACCACCTCACCCCTGTTCTTAAGTAGAACCTTCGCTACTCATCAATTCAATGTGGCTGGGGGGTACAATCAAGGTACAATCAAGGTTGGCAGGTGTGTCTTGGGCACCACTGATGCTGGGCCCGGCACCTTGACCCACTGACCGAATGTATGCTGTATTTATATTGTTCAATTCAGGCCTAATGGTCATAGGGGCAAACCCATCAAGTTATTTCAAGTACTTCCTCATGTACTTCCTTCCATATAGATTGTAAGCTCTATGGGGCAGGGACCTCCATCCTCTTGTGTTTTGACTCTTATTGAAACTGTATCTTTAATTTATTTGTCTTTACTGTAATACTTTGTATTTATTTATTATCTTAATAACCCCCTGTTTGTATTAATGTATTCTACTGTACAGCGCTGCGTACATAAGTAGCGCTTTATAAATAAAGATATACATACATACATGTGCCCATGCATCATATACTGACAAATATAGTGCATCAATAGATTGCAGTATTTAACTTGCCCAATTTAGCAATATCCATAGTACCTCGACTTGCCAGCTATCCTAGAAGAAAATACCAACATTCCTTTATATTTTGGGATCAAGCATAATTTTTACTGGCCAGGCTGATAAAATACCGGCCAGGTGGCAACCCCAACAACCCCTGGATATTGGTCAGAATTGTCAGGCTGCCATACACGTACCAAAAAGAGAATTTTACTTATTTTATATTGTAAAGTATTGTCTCTCCATATTGTCTCTGTATAGGACCAGGCCTGCCACCCTGCCACCCTAAGGCAGCTGAACGATGCCTCCCCCGTTTTGGGCATGGAGCAAGAGGAGGCTGGACCACTAGTGCAAATGTGCTTTCTGCCCTACTGGAGCCAAAATGCCAATTAAAAGAATCATTTATTTGCTGCCCCTGGTAACCTCAGAGGAGCTGCTGCCTGAGGCAACTTGCCTTATGGCTGGAGCACCCTGTAACATCATCAGTCAAAATCAACATGACCTATGAGATTCCTGGTTTTCCTCCTCACCACTGGTATACTTTTGCTATAGCAATACAGGAATCAATATTAATAACTTTGTATGGAAACCCTGTACTGATATGTTGGGACTAGGAGAAAAGGCATTTACGATATGAAGGTTAGTGAATTTCTCATTGTCTTCTGCATCCTTTCCATATCAGTTCACAAGGGATCTCCCAAGCCATGCCCCAAAAACAAAAGTGCTAGGAATAAAAAATAACATACAAAATATAAAAAATGAGAAGGGAAAGCTTTACTTCCTGTCCACTAGGCCAAAAAATAATAGTGGTGAGAAGGAAGTAAAGTGATATTTTAGGTCATGTTTAATTTTCATTGGCTATGTTACAAGTCCTATCTCCCCGGCATGAATACTGGCATGAAAAGGACACAGAAGAAAAATTCTTTCTTGAAATGTTATTTGTACATCCAGCTTTAGATCAGTAATTCCAAGTCTGTAGAGATTGTCCCCACTTCAGCACTTCGTCAGTGAACCAACCTGAAGGCCAGTTATCGTGAGATTTGGGAGAATGCTTACTTGCTTTTTTTCTAAATACTGCAGGAAGGAAGCCAGTTTGAAGCCTGTTGGGATAAGACTTTGGTGAACCAAGAAAATTTGTATTTTTTGTTGTAAATATCCTTGGAACCAGTGTTCCCTCTAATTTCTTCTTGGCTGTGTGCGACATTTCTTTTTAACTTTATTTTTATTGATTTTAATATATTGTATGGACAGAAGATTCCAATCATACTTGTCACATAGTATGTTGGGTAAGGAAAAAGGTACAACAAAGGAAGAGAATAAAAGTAACAATGATAATCAACACTATGTGCTCTAGGTCCTGTCACGTATTGCCTCCTTATATTATTGTGCTGAATTGTTTAGGCCTTGTAATTTGTTTCCCAGAAGCATGAGGGCAAGGTGTGATATGTGTGAAAATAGCTGTGAGAGAATAGTGACAAAGTTAGGCATGCCCACCATATATGCCACATAGTTCATTTGTAGTACAGTTCCTAAAACAGAGAGGTGAAGTTGTAGGATATAGTCAACAGAGCCATTCTGTATATAGTATGCTGTATGAGATAATTGTGCACACAAAAAATTTGTGTGCAACCAAAAACAAATTTGTGTGAAGACACCCAAGACATGGAAAGTGAACCTTGTAGTGGTGAGCAAATTATTTCAGCAGGCATGGATTCGCAGGGAAATGTCACATTTTGCGAATTAGCGGTTGCATAAAAAAAGAAGTTGCAGCTGTTGCAAAAAAAAAAATGTTTCCGCGTCAAAAAAAATTGCACGCCACCTGCGCTTTGCTGACAGATTGGCTCATCAATAGAACCTTGTGCATTGGGAATGGGACTGATGTGAATGATTTATAATCTCTGCAAAGAACTGTGTGTTATGTTGACACTGTATAAATAAAATATACTATAACAATAAAAATGCCGTTAGTGCAGGGTTATTGTCATGGAGGAGTCTGATTGCCCAGGCTATTGGCAATTTACTATGGGATACCCCTTTTACCACTACAACTTGCATTAACCCCTTCTTATTTACACTCCTTCGTTATTTAACCTGGAAGCTGTAGCTGCTGTTGGAAGAATGCGGCTAAAAAATTAGGTATTCCATGTTCTGTAGGGAGTATTTTATACAATATTGGGCCTATCTCTGACATGTCCTAAATAGTTTTCTGAGAGCTGTCTGTACTTCAGTATTTCGTAGGCTATACACTATGGGATTTGCCAGAGGTGTAACTATATTGTAGAATAATGAGAGCAATTTGTCCCTCTCCAAGGAGTAGCTGGCCTTTGGTCTAATGTACGTGAAACTTCCAGATCCGTAGAATATAAACACTATGATAAGATGAGATGCACAAGTAGAGAATGCCTTTCTTAGTCCTGCTTTAGATGTAATTTTAAAAATTGTACAAGCAATATAGATATATGAGAGAAAAATAAAAAGAAGTGGACCAAGTCCTACAAATACCCCACTAACTGCAAACAGTATAATCTCATTTAGGGATGTGTCAGTACATGAGAGTTTCAGAAGAGGAGGGATATCACAGAACAAGTGATTGATTTTATTATCACAAAATGGTAAATGAACAATGAGTAATGTATGAAGTAGTGAGTGCAGAACAGCTGCAATTATTACCATGGAAAGTAAACTGTAGCAAAATTCTCTGCTCATTATGAGAATGTAGTGCAAAGGTTTGCAAATTGCTGCATAGCGGTCATATGCCATGATGGCAAGTAAAAAACATTCTGCACTTTCCAGGAAAATTACAGAAAAAAGTTGCACTACACAGGCAACAAATGAAATTGTGTTTTGCTGTGAGGCCAGAATAACCAACATATTTGGTACAGTAGCTGAAATATAACAAATGTCCAGCACAGATAAGTTTCCCAGAAGAAAGAACATTGGGTTTTGTAGGATGGTGTCGAACTTGGTTATAATCATTATTAGCATATTGCTAGAGAAAGTTAGCAAATAAATACTCAGTAATAGCATAAACAATAAAACCCTCTTTTCTTTCATGTCTTGAAATCCCAAAATGTTGAAACTCTGCACCATTGTCTGGTTTTCATTTGGAACCGACATTTTGTCTAGTATTTGTCTGCAAAGCAAATTTAGATTCGATCTATATTTGTATTACTGAGCAGTCAATGTTTTATGGCACCTGCTTTTTAGTTTAGTATACAGGTATTAATTTAAAGAGGGATGGAATCACCATGGGCACCTCAGGGCGGCATGGGGCCTAGAATCAACCCTGAATATATTTTTTCGGTATCAGACTGGGCCTCCTAGGGCCTACCAGACAACCTGGCATCAAAAAATGGGCAAAGACCGAGCACTCCAGGCAACCACCTCAGCTGAACGTAAAACTAAGCTTTGTTTCATTTTAAAAACAAATAAACATAGACTTTAGCTTTGTTTTGCCTTCAGCTGAGGTGGCAAGCACTTCGTGCTTTCTATGAGGTTTCCTTTCACCTTAAGCTACTGGTCTGGGGGGGATGCACCTGGGCAACATCCTGAACTGGTGAGTGATCTCTTCTCTGCCATTTGACTTGTGGACCAGGCTTACTGTAATGCAGGGTTAGTTTTATTACCTGGCATCAAGGACAATTCTCAGAAATAATATAGCGACAGTGCTAAATGGTACGGGTGCTATATAGGTCCACAGGGAAAATAAGAACAGGCTGAGGACATTTAATATAGGCCAGGGCCCAGCTATTGGAAAGATAAAACATATACCCATATATGCCTGAGAAATACAGTATCTGGGGCCAACTTTGTTATACACCAAACCAGCTTTAAAAAAAAGGAGGCTAGGAGACAATTGTATATGAATGGGAGCTAATGCTGTCTGAATTTTGTGCAAATTTTCCAGAAATGTGTATAGCCAGGCTTCAGTTATGGATGTGGATTAACCTATGGTTTTTTTTATTAGGTTGCTACTCTGAAGTGCTGTTGAGTCCTGTTTAAGGTTAGCCATACTCCCTAAAAATGGACTTATCAGTCCACTGAGTTTGCTGTTTTGACCCAAATGTCCACATAGGGCCCAACACACTGACTGATGGACAAGGCTTATGTGTGTGCAACCAAGTAAATGCTAAATCTAATATTAAATGGATTTGTATAAAAACCAAGTCTCTGTTGCTATTAAATTTATCACATGTTTAAGAGAATCACAATCTTTTTTATTTTAACACTAAAGTATTTTCATTATAAAATGTTTCAGCAGCCTTCCTGGGTTATATTAAATGTAGAAGTTCTAGTTATTCAGCAATTTTATATTGCCCTATAATAATATCTTTTTTCAATTTCCAGATCAGTACAACTAGGTGTTTCCGGAGCTTGACTGTTTTTCCTTGTTAATTATACTGTTAGGATGGTCTGTTCTCAAGTTAGAGAGAAAGATAGGGTATCTTTGAGGAACTGACCATATTTTGTTCAAGGTATATTTTTTTATATCCAGTGGTCACATACAGCAGTGTTATACTTTTATATACTTCAGGAAAAAGGTACTGTAACCATTACACAGCACTGGTGTATCTCTTACCTTTTGTGACTAAGTGCTTGCTATGCATTCCATGAATGTGTTGTAGTACATTGATTCTGTGTCTCAATAGTGCAACACATTTTGTTTCTTCAATACAATTAGTAGTTATAATAATCATATATATAGTTGTGAAATATGTAAATTGTGACAATTGTCAAAGGTACTATTTACATGTGAGAATTTCAGATGTTCAAGTGGGATTAATTAAATTGTAGATATTTATAAATGGTTTAAGTTTGCTCTAATTTAAAAATTACTTAGTCTAAGGGCTAGTAACAGAAAAAAGACATTACATTCATTTCTATTCTGCAATTTTTTTCTTTTATGCACACAGCAAAGTTTGTTTGTTGTGATTGCTGTATTCAGTCATTTTGTATCTAGTCTAAACAAAGCTCCACCCATTATACTGTGTTCATCAGAGGCAGAGACCATGCATAGTTAAAACTTCCCCAAAGGCCCTAGACAAAAAAACCAAATATTGAAAATTTGTGTAATATAAGTGGCACTTGTATTATAATCACAATTTTTTGAAGTTATAAGCAAAATGGGATCTGTTTAGACTGGTATTTTTCATGATCTTCTCTTGTAGTATATAGTATCACATGATAAGTAAAACATCAGCTTAATTAATTAGTTAATTTGGTGTGCTAATAGAATGAATTTAGAACACAGGTATGGGGTCCATTAGCCAGAAACCCATTTTCCAGAAAGTTTTGAATTACTGGAAGGCCAACTCCTATCGACACCATTTTAATTAAACAATTCAAAATGTTTGATATTTTTCTTCATCTCTGTAATAATAAAAAAAGTACCTTGTACTTTATTCCAGATAAGATAATCATTCTTTAAGTAGTCTTAAAGTATGGCGATATAAATTACGGAAGTAACCCTTATTAGGAAAGCCCCAGGTCCTGAGCATTTTACTAGGACTGTAGGTTAGTGATGAGTGAATTTTTTCACCAGGCATAGATGCGCAGCAAAATTTTGCTGCAGAAAATATCACGTCAAAAATTGTCACGCACATGAAAAAAAAGTCACGCTTGTGGCAAAAAATTTTGCGCATCAAAAAAGGTTGCCCATGGGAAAAAAGTCACATTTTGCTAATTTTTCAGAAGTTTCGCAAATTTTTTGGAGAAACAGACAGATTCCAGTAATGGAACAGCTAAGAGATAACAAAAACAGCCAAGATGCAATGTCTTGTTGATACAGAAACAGAGTAAGACATACAAAGCATTGTTATGAATTAGTTAATTCTTTATGTCTGTATGTATTTATATAGCACCACAGCTATATGCAGTGATTGACAAGTTGTAAACACAAACAGGAATACAATTATACAATGATAGTATTGTACAGTAAAAATAGTTAAATCCATGCTTAAAGGGGTTGTTCACTTTCAATGTCCAAAATATTTTAACCCATCAACAATGCTAGAAAATCCATTTTCCATAAAAAGCTACTTTTTATACCTTTGAAATCAGTTCTTCTGCCTCTCTGATCAGTTTTCTGAAGGGTGGGAGTGGCCTATTTTAACCTTACACACTGAGAAGTTCCTATATGCTTACACCATCATGTCCATACTTTGCGCTTACTTCTTTCCTATTGGACCAAAAAAAAAGACCAAAAAAAACAATTGTATTATAATTTTTATAAGGGTGTCCCCTCCCCCCGCAGGGTCTGTGCAGAAGTGAAGGATCAGCAGAGGGATAAATATATAGCAGAGGTGAATACCTCTTCAGCTGCATATTTTTTGTTAAGTATGTATATGGCAAAGATTGTTCTATTGTGAACTGTTAGATATGTGAACAACCCCTTTAAGTGCTTAGGTGTTTCAGTACACAGTTGTTATGAGGACCCTGCACCAAAGAGCTTACAATCTAATTAAAAAAAGGAAACAAGCAAACATACAAAAAGGGGGGTGGGGTAAAAATATATGATATACATACATTGCATTTATAGTCATGCCTTTGACTTATACCTGGTAGTATCTGTACATGAGAATTAAAATTCTAACTACGAAGGATGAAGGCACTGGAAAATCCCAAATATATATAATCTGGGCAATTTTGTAGTATTGGACTCCAAAGATGAATTTCAGTTGCAGAGCTAAACATCCAGTTTGCAAATCAGCACATTGCACATACTTCTGTCTGAAAAATGGATGAGAGCATTGTGAGTCAAAAAGGAAACCAAGACTTGTTCATTATATGGTATAAATTAGCTCTACGGCTATATATTACAACTGACAATGCTAATTTCTGATTTGTTTATTGTTTTTTTATTTAGTGGTTTGAAAGGATGAATACTGAATACTGACTTTATTACATGGATGGTCATGTCGTTATGTTCACTTGTGCCGAGAGCCCAAATGATTGTGAAAAGGAGTTACACCTCCTTTTTGCTTCCTCGTTTGCCAATGAAACCAATCCATGATCTGACATACATGCTCAGATGGTTAGCCAAACCACCCAACCACATGTGAGCTTGTAGTTGTATGTCTTCCTGCCAAGTAAACATGCCCACACAAAACCATGCAATATTTCACCCTAGAAAACAAGCACTAGCATTTTTATACATAAAAAGTTATTCTTTATTTGATATTTTTATTTAGATGGATTTCATATAGCGCCAATATAACTTAATGCTATTAATTAATTAAATAAATATATGTTGCTAGCTAGTTCCTATTATGCAGATAAAAATATACAGTATACAGTTATTATAAGGAATGCAGGAAAACAGTCTGCACTAAAAAAAACCTTATGTATGTACAAAGATACAAATCTGAATATTTCCTCAGTGTATCAAAAACCAATATTAAAATAGAGGAAAAAAATATTACACTGTTATATTATGAAAGTAAAGTATTAATTATTTTCTAAGAAAATCACAATTCCAATGAAGTTTATTTTTATCCTTCTTTGACTTTTACTAATTTAAATATAGCAAGTCATTAAAAACTTAACATTACAAAAATCTTTGTGTTGGCACGTATTAGCTACTTATCAGATTTCTTAGCTACTTTTTATTTTGTAATGAAAAATATTATGTTCACTTTTCTCTCAGGTTTTGTAAAGGAAGACTCACCTTTGGCAGAGAATATTTGATAAAAGAAAATAACTGCATTGACGTTGGCAATAGTATTCAGGTATTAACCCATCAAACAGCAGTAGACATGTATACGTGTCATTGTTATCTAGGAAGAGTCCTAATGGGTCTTTTGTGGTTTCTGGAAATGTCAGAAACACTACAAATATATGAAGAATAAACATGATGGCAAAGACTTTACTTCATGGATGCAGAACATAAACTGTCATCATTCTGTACAGACATGGTTTAGCACAGGCAGCTGCAAAATACAAATGAAAAGTAGGGGTGGTCAAAGTAGTAAAAATTCAGATACCTTTACATTGCTCTTCCTAAATTAATAATGTTATCAACATCGTATCTAGTTGAAGGTAAAGCATAATATAAGCCCAGTGATTTGGCCTGATAAAAACCCAAATGAAAACTCAGTGATTCTTATGGTCTGCCCAAGACTATCCAACATTGCTATTAAGCATTTCCTACATTACATTTACATTTAAATTGATTTTCTATTTTTAATGGTTTTTGAAATATTTGCATTTTTATACTGCTATTACCAGATTTTTAGCTTGAGTTAGCAGTCGAGGGTTAACAGAATACAGGAAGTTCATAGAGAGCGCTTACGCATTTAGGGTCAGTGACACTGTTAAGCCAACCCTACTATTAGCAGTCTTTAACTGTCTTAAACTACTAATAGAAAATTACTGTAAACTGCAAAAAAGCTCACAAGATCACTCTGATTAAGTGTATACCAATTAATTTTTTGAGGTTTATCTTCAGATAGGCAAATACATGCAAAGATATTATTGTTATTTGACAGAAATTTTCTAACTTCTCCAACTAACTGTACAACCGATCACCATAGTATGAAAACTAACTGTCCAGACTTTGTTTCATACGATTATATTAGTATGGCCATCTTAAATCAGCTTTTTAGCAAATGACCAGATTAGCTGGTTGCACAACATTTATGACATATATGAATACACTGTTATTCAGCTACACCCTTAGATTACTGATTCTCAGTATCAATTGAGGTGTGTGGGGTGGGAACAACAATATCCTGTTGTTATGCGAAGAGACAAAATTAATATGTACTTGGAGTAAAAGCCTCAAGGGAATATATGACTTTAAACATTTTTTCAGATTAAGATGAACTGACCATTGTTTTAGAATGTTTTATTAACATTTACTAAAGTGACAGACACGGGACATGCCAAATTATTATTATTATTATTATTAATATTGCTGTGATTTTATAATTGGTTTAACATGGAATACAACAAATTTAAGATTGACAGGCTACAGCACTACCCCATTAAAAATGTAACAGGACATGACACTTTTAGAAATAGTAATTAATCAATATATATCTCATACTTTAGTATACTTTTTTAAGGCTGGAGGAGACTTGCTACTGTTGTAAGGTTTTCTATTAATTGAAAAGAACACATTTAAAAGTCACTGAACATTTAAAACTCACTGAAACAGATCCTTAAAATACACCAAAAAAAGAGCACATAAAACTAATTAACCATCCATTCAAAGCATGCTCAGCAAATGTAGGACCGCATTCCATTATTTTTTCAGCTGTTAATTGAGGTGTTATTTACAAGCTACTATTCATTCAGGATAAATGTACATAATCTCCTAACGACATTTTGCCCCCAATAACAAATTTTGTCTAAAAAATATAATACAAAATGCTGCCTGGACTTAGCACACTTTGAAGAGTTATAGTATTGCAATGTATTTATGAGCCTCTTGCAGCATGAACTGCATTAGCTTTCTTTGCAGTTTAGTGTTCTTTAAACTCTAAGTTTGATAAAAAGAATCTTGGGTGTCTCCTTCTGTTCATTGCCACATTTCTTTAAAAACCCGAGAAGGTTCAGCAATGTTTTCTTCAGTTTGGGGCTGCCAAAAATGAGAATGATTGACTGCAAAGGGGAGTAGACATAAATAGCCATTAAGCAGGTACAAAATCCAGGGCTACTAGGTGGGAAAAAATTAATAAACATCAAGATCTGAAAGATATAGAAGGCCATGTATAGTAGCAATAGGCAACCAACAGTTCTTGCTGCTCGCTCTCTTGCCTCAGTTCGTGGACTATAGACGTCACTCTTGTTTTTCTCAAGCATGGTGCTTTTGCTTATCAGTGATTTAAGGATTAGACTATTGGAAATCCCAACAAGCATCAATGGAAGTGAACATCCAATAATATTACTGGAAAACAAGTAGACAGCACTCAGCTTGGGTAACTCAATTTTCAAACTCTGATTGCTTGAAAAATTGCCATTTTGGGGGTCCTTGTAGATGCTCCATAATGCTGGAATACTGATTACTAAAGAGGTGAACACCGAAGCCCCCAGGAAAAATGGCACAAGTCGAGACATTCCAAGTTTGAGACGCACAAGAAAGGGATGGGTGAATATGACAATCTGCAAGCAGTAGTAGACAGACAGGCAAACAGTAAACCAAAAGCTGGCAAAAATGGTTGAATAGAGCAAAGCTTTAAAGGTACCATAAACTGCATCTGAGAAATATAAGTCACTCCACAAAATAATCGAGAAGTCATTTACAGTCATGGTGAATTGGAAAGTGATATTCGACATGCCGAGTGTGACAAGGATGAGGTCCGAAGGATTAAAGCTTTTGCCCTTTATCTTGTCTGCAACATTCACAACTACAATTAGAGAATTTGTGACAATTCCCATTATTGTGGTAGCCCCCAAGATGACCACTGAGGCAAGGACAAACACAGGCAGCATAATCACAAGCGTATGTATAGGTCTGAGGAAGAGCAGCTGTAGAGACTAAGATGTTTAAAAAAGAAAAATATTTATTTTTGGAATATATATTAGATTTAGCTGCCCAAAGACATATTATGAACTTATATACCTTTGCAAGTTTATTCTAAGTATTAAGTGATGAAATCCTATACAATTTGCTGCCCACTCTTTGGAAAAACAATTACATTTCACAATTGTAATGAACAGTTACTTCCTAAATATACAACTCCCTCGCTTTTTATGTGTTGACAAAAAAATGAATTCAGAAAAATGTGATACTTTATTCCACTGGCAAAAATGCTCTGCTAAAATTGCCAGAGTGCCAAACATGGGATTAGATTATATATTTATGGGACATGCATGCCGTTTGTAGCTGTCATTTCTTTATTTGAGGAATTAATGTTCCAAAGGTGTGATAATAGCAATCGCTGACATACTACAGATAGGAATTGAATCTGTATTTCAACAAGCACATTATGTGATCTGAATCTAACATTTTTGTTAGCAGTTTGAGACCATTTTCTAAAATTCCATCCCCAACATATGCTTCATCCTTAACTTTTTGGATGCACCTGGATGCTCCATACTCAGCTATGAGGCATAAAGGAGCACTGTAGGCAGAAAAAAAAAACAGGAAATTTTGCACCTGTTTATACACTTTTTACCTTATTCTCTGGTGTGTTTAGAATACGTTTTTCTATAAACAATGACAAGTAACTCAAAGATAACACATTTCATAGATTACAGAAAGTTTCTTCAACTGCAAATGGTAATGCTTTTGTTTTGTCACATAGGAAAATAGTTTCTTCAATTTATATGTGCATCTCTTCTATATTATTGCTTTTATTTTATTGTTTATATGTTGGTTCTGTCGGATTGTTTTACATATATATATCTATAAATATATATATATACCAACATAGAGGAAAATATAAATCTGTTCAAAACTTCAGGGCAAATTTATTAACATTTTGATTGTTGTGGTTTTAATTTCCATGAACGTCTAGTTATTTTTTAAAAGAAAAAGCACAAACGATAAAAGATGTGGAAAAAACATGAAAACCTTGATTTTTTCGTATTGTTATAGTATAAGCATGGCATGTAAGTCTACTTAAATATTATTGTAGAAGTACCCTTGAAGCCCGTGAAGGACAATATCAGGAAGCTCAGTTACCAGAAACATTTAGTTTTCATGCCCTGGGGCATTCTTTTGCAATTCAAAAGCTGAAAGTAAGGTTTCAAAAAATTTTGGTAGGGTTTCTCTCTGTTTACAGTTCTGCAGCAGCTGGAAAAATAATTTGCTCAGAAATCTGCAGTCTGCGTTCTACGTTTGACACACTTTATACTAGGGGGACACGGGCGTGCTGATGCCTACTGAATGGTACAGCTTATTGCAGTAATCTCAGTAATGAAATTTCCAATGCTTGCCTAGCATTGTGACCTTCTGCCTGTCTCCAGCATCAGAATGCGGTGCATAGTATCTACACTGGTTACCAGGATTAGCAACATCAGATGAGGGTCACTATCAATGATTAAAACTTGCCATACACAGTCATACACACTTGTTTGGTGAGGTCACCAAACAGGTGAATCTAGCCTGATTTGGCCAACAACATGCTGTGCCAATTTGTGCTGATCTGATTATTGGGCCTAATGCCAATTATCTGATCATCCAGGGGCCCTGCTGCATCAACTTGCTAATACACTCCTCATCCTACAGGATTTTTAAACCTGCCCAATTGATTTCTGCCTGATTTTTGGCCAGACAGTGCTAAGATAGGCCCATGGTTGGTCCCATACATGGGTCATTAAGTTGCTGTCTTGGTCTGGGGCAAACACAGTTTTTTAGACCCTTGTATTGCCACCTTTAGCTAACAAAGTTGCCCAGCCTTGAAGTTACATTGCTTTTTATTTTAATTTAGAGATAGTTTTCTCATACTGGTGATCATGCAAATTATAACACACTCACCTTTTTTTAATGTGTCATTTTCATTTCCTCTATAAGTTCAGAAGTATTTATTTTCTTGCAGGTTTCTCAATATGCTTAAGATCTATTTAAAGACTTTGTCTTATGAAGATGTGATGTAATATAATATCTGTAGACTTCATCAGGAAAAAGAAAATAAAATTATTTAAAATCAGTAGTAACTAAAATTATGTTTTTAAATTGTGTCTTTAAATTTCTGGTCCGAGCAATGCCATCTAAGTGTATGGATAAGAAGGACCCCAGTAATGTTCTGGCCACATATCCTTTTTTTATAATGGGATATCCTTTTATATGCCAGTCCCATTCCCCATAATTACAGTGAGTATCCCCTGGAGGAGCAATTTTATGTATGGTTACCTTGCAAATTTAACAACTCCTGCAAATTATAGCCTTCTGTTCCCTTAAGCAATGACCCATTTACTTATGAAAATGTTTGTAATTTCACCTTGAATTCCCACCTGTTTTCTTTGGATTCCCTCCTGCTTTTCCTTGGATTCCCACCTCTTTTTCCTTGAATTCCCACTTGCTTTGAGACAATACACTTTTGGTGGGTTTTACTGTTATATCTGTTAAACAAGATATTTTAGGTATTTGGTTTAATAATCTCTTTATTTAACAAGTGTTATACATACATTGTTAATTATTATTGGTAACAGAGGTGTCTGATTCAACATGGCAAATGATAATTAATCAGGTGGAAAAAGATACATAGGCAATCCAAAATAGAGTTGTGAACTAAAGCAAATCTGGCTCTTGTTGAGACATGGTTTCTAATATTTAAGGCTTCTGAGTGCCAAAGTTCTTGTGTTTGAAATAAAGTCCAGGGTTTCCAAATTTCCTTGTGTAGCTCAACTTTGATAATATTGCAGAGAGGTGATGCATAAAGTGAATATGGTCCAGCCGTGCTTTTAGTTAAGAGGTAGCAAACCAGTTCAAAGCTTACCCAGCGGGCAGCTGCTTTAACTTGTAAAACCAGTTTGTTCTGTTTTTAGAGAGAGTTTTGGAAGGAGGTGATAGCAATGCAAGCTCTGGATCAGCGGGAGTATCAGTTTGGAACAGTTGCAAAATTTGGTCCCAAAATTTATGTACTATGGGACATGTCCACCTAGAATGAGTCTCCTGGGATAGGTGGAAATAAGTTTATTTTTCAAAACTGTTGTAGCATACCATCTAGAGAGGAGTTTATATGCTGTTTCTTTGATACTTGTGCAGGGAGATAATCTTTTCATAGATTGCCAGATTTTTTTCCCCATTTCTGGGGGGAGAAAGAAGTATGCAGATCTATTTCCCAAGCCTGCATGTAGTATAAGAGAAATATGGAAGTTTCTGATGTAGGACGTTGTGGGCCTTGTGAGAAATAGAAATGAGTATAGTGAAAGTGTTCGGAGGGAGGAGTTTTATAATTTACCTGGAGGTCTTCCAGGGATTTCAATCCTCAAGACGTAATGAGGTTTAGTAAACGATTATTGTGTTGGATCCACCAAGAGAATGCCTTAGGACAGTGCCGTCCAACTTCTTTAATTTTTCAGGCCTACATGGTGGAGGGCCAATAATGAAGCCAGTTTTGACCACTCCCCTTTTTTTAACTGCACCCACTTCAAACCACACCCATGTTATCACAAGAGCTTTTATGACCATAGCCACATTGATGGTAGCGCAGCAAAAACTCAAATGGTTGGTGCTCACTGTAGGGTTATCGCCCTTAATTTAAATGTGAAAGAACTTCATATGTGAAAGTTCTCTACCCAAAACATGTAGTGTGTTGACACTGTTAATAAAAATAGCACTGCAGTTTGAATTACTGCCTGGACTGGAGCTGTTTGATTAATTTATACTGCTTTGGGCAGGCAGAGTATGACATACACAAGCAGGGTAGGGCAGGCAGAGTATTGCACACACAGGCAGCATAGTGCATGCAGAGTATGCCACACACAGGCAGCATAGGGCATGCAGAGTATGGCACACACAGGCAGGGTAGGGCAGGCAGAGTATAGCATACACAGGCAGCATAAGCCAGGCACAGTATGGCATACACAGGCAGCATAGGGGAGGCAGAGTATGACACACATGGGCAGGGTAGGGCAGGCAGAGTATGGCACACACAGGCAGCATAGGGCAGGGAGAGTATGGCATACACAGGCAGCATATAGGGCCATAGCACTGCTAAAATTAACCCCATACATTTGAACATATAAAACCTAAAGCCTGTGTCTTGACATTGTCTTTTTTTGGGTGTCATAGTGCATTTGACAGTTGTATCTCTTATGCAAGTAGAGATGGCTAATTGTGCTTGGCTGCTCACTTGACCAAGTCTGGCTCAGTCCTGCTGCCCCTCATTAAACATCAATAACTCAGAAGTTGCAGAAGTTGAAGATTTCCCTTCCCAGTGTGACTACCTACTGGGCCCTACCTCCCATACAGTTTCCCAGTGATTCCAGGTAGAACTAATCCTGAGCTTAGTCCAATCCCATTATATTCTAAGGCAAAGTTGCCCAGGACACTCTGTCCTTTTTATCTATGGCATATCCCACATAGTCAAGCCTGAAATGCCATGGGTTTACTACAAATGATGAGGCTACTGCATGAAGCATGCAAGCAAGAGGAGCCATGCGCTCCGGACTCCGGGGTCTCTCATAAAATCAAATCTTTATTGTTGCATTAAAAGAAGGAACGCCTAACGCGTTTCGTATGCCAAGCACACTTATTCATAGGCTTAAAACAACTGTACAACAAGGAAGTGTTTAAATAGCATATACAGAGTGAATGACATAATTAGCAAGCTAATTCACCTGAAAGGGGGCGGAGAAATGCAAATCCGCTCAAACACATCCTAATGAAAAAAAAAAACTTTAAACAACTTTAATGAAACTCAAGAAATGACACACAATACTAATAGAACCCCACTATACAGATATATATATATAATAATAATAATAATTCAGGTGAATTAGCTTGCTAATTATGTCATTCACTCTGTATATGCTATTTAAACACTTCCTTGTTGTACAGTTGTTTTAAGCCTATGAATAAGTGTGCTTGGCATACGAAACGCGTTAGGCGTTCCTTCTTTTAATGCAACAATAAAGATTTGATTTTATGAGAGACCCCGGAGTCCGGAGCGCTTGGTGTCCACTACGTTTGAAATCGGCTTTTTTTCCCCTTCAGCTACGGGTTCGGGGCCCTGAGCACCCGGACCAGCCAGGGATACCGGTGAGCTATTTTGACTTGTACTGACTATGCTTGACCATTGTGTTCCTTGAACAGCATTTGCGATACGTCCGGGGCTTTTACACCCGGACCTCACTGTTTAGATTGGTACGGATTATATTTTGGGAATTGGAGCATTTATTATCATATGCAGAGAAATTTACTTTTGTTTTTCGTTTTTGTTTTACTTTATATGATATATTATCTTACCTCTTTTTCTTTGACAAGAGGAGCCATGGCTATCTAAAGGAGAGGGCAGCAGAACATATAAATAGCAGACAGGTATGCGGTGAGCCTAAGGGGCAGCTGTATGGTGGAAGGGTTTTTCAGCCTGAAAATGAGGGTGAGATTTGGAGAGAATATCTAATTGCTCTTATGGTTACTTCTGAAAGCTCAGCATGAAGGTCAGAAAGGGTGAGAACTTGGAGGATCTGTGACTTGTTATAAACTAGGGGGACTAAAATCAAATGATAGACCCCAACGGTAGTGGACTTAGACTTGTCACCAATACACAGTTTTAAACACACAAAACAAATCCATGCAGGCAAACAGGTTGAATTAGCCATGCCATATCATGTGAGCAGTAACGCTGTGCCAAGGCTTCAACCTGTGTTACTGAGCATTCACCTGCCTTTCATATCTTGGGGTTGATTCATTTGGGAGTTGAAAGGCAATGGTTTTCTCAAATGGGGAGCTTTCTCAAATGTTTGTTGGTGGCCAAATTGAATCAACCCACCCCTTTCTCTCACACAAACATGCACCATTTGCAACATGCCTGGTTCACTGCTGTCTAATTCTCATCCGATTTAGGGGACTTCCTGAGTAACTCTATTCTAACCCACTCCTTTAGTTCTACTTTTCTATTTCTTAACTATCCCCGCCCCACTTGGCATAGGGTGGGGGAATCACGGGTCAAAGGCAATCGGACCCTTTTTTAACAGCTTAAATGTAGAAATGTATTTACATTTACCAGTTACCTATGAATCGCCTAATTTTAAAAGTCCCACCCCCAATCCAATCAGTATAATAAAATATCCTAATCTGTTTATATTTGCTTTTATAAATCCTAAAAATCCTAAAATACTGTATAATATATTAATATAATTAATACATTAAAAAATTCTTATCACCTTATATCTGTACCCCCAATCCAAATTCATTTCTCATTATTCCCTCCCATTACATCTACAAATCCTAAAATCCCCTTACAGACCTTATTCCGTCTATAATAGGAGGCAGAAATTCTGCACAAACCTATGCAATGGATACAAATAACTGATATGCACATACATAGGAATACTTGTCATTTAGCATTACTGGCCCTTAATTAAACTGCATGGGTATGGCTCCAAGATATGATGCAGGTAAGAGCAAAAGGCTTTATAGGGGTTAAAAGAGTTAAAAGTTGCCCTTTATGGAAACAATTGTTTATTGTGCCTGCCTTACATCCTACAAATGCTGCTGGCCAATTCATTGGTTGTCATGAATTATTTACTTGCCATTTGCAGTAGTTATAGTATCCAAATATAACTAGAGATGAGCGAATCTGCCCCATTTTGCCGTTTTGTAGTATTAAGGCAATATTGTTCAATAAAACTATTCCCCAACTCTCCATGTCATCTATGCCATTAAACTGCAAAAGCATCCGCTAATGAGAATTCCATCCGATCTATTTAATAATTTCTACATCTTTTTTGTTCTTATAAATGGAGCTGGCAGCTAATAAACACTAAACTGCAGCATGTACTCACTCCTAATGTTTGATTACAGTGAAATATCATGAAAAAAATTTATACAATCTTAATATGTAGTATAACTGCGTAATTACTGCAAAGTGCTGGTGGGCAGATAGGTGCACTTATAGGTGCATTCTTTATGTTTATTGGTAAAGCATTATAACATTTTTATAAGTCTTTTTAGTGGCTGAGACTGTGATACTGCGTTAACACAGAGGGGGTCATCATAGCCTCAGTGCAACATCCTTTTGGTTTAAGATTAGCAGGATTATTGATATTTAGACCAGTATTCTTCATCCAGTATTTATTCTGGGTATAACAAATTAGCTGTGACCAGGGTAAATCTTTGCTACTGCGAAACATATATGCAGCGCTTTGTTTTTTCAAAGTCGTCTGACATTTCCTAGCAAGGCAACTTTGGAAAAACGAAAAGTCGCATATGTTTTTCCTTACTGCAATATACATTATAACCAGTGGGAAAGCAGGACATTAAGATTTATCTCAGGTGACTAATCTCTTTGTGTGCCAGAACCCTAAAATGCAGTCAGGTTGTCTGGATTATGAATGGTACTTGGTACCAACTCTTCAAAACTGCACAGAGTGTGTTTGGATGCATTTGTGTTTATTTAGCATGACTGCACCTGCAGCTTTGTTCAGAAATGACCCCAAAGGGCAGTGGCAGACAGGGAGAATAGTCGCCCTGTGACAAATCTTAATTTCTACTAATCTCCCCGCAATGTGATCCCACCGGCAAGAATATAAATCGCTGGTGGGATGGCAAACGCGTCACTACGATTTCTCAAAGTTGGGACTTCGGGAAATCGTAGCGATGTGTATGCCATCCCACCGATTTATATTCTTGCCGTTGGGATGGCATTGCGGGGAGATTAGTCGCCCGTGGCAACGAAGATTTGTCGTGGGGCGACTAATCTCCCAATCTGCCACTGCCTTAAGGGTGAAGACAAATGGAGCTACTGCTAGCACTCATAAACGATATGTACAAAGATAATGCCCTGGTGTTCCCTCAACCATTTCCAAACCTCTACGTAGACAAAAACATCACATATATAATTATATAACGACAAACCACTAAATTATTTTTATTATTTATTATCACTATTAATGATGAAGTAAAAATGACAACTCTACATTAGATTTATCTACATCTTGCAAGAGAAGCCACAGCAGGAAATAGAGGTGTTGTTTATAGTTTTATGGAATTAAAAGCTGACTGAAAGAATCTTAGGAGTCTCCATCTGTTCCATGCCACATATCTTAGAGAAATGGAGAAGGTTCAGCAACGCTTTCTTTAGTTTGGGGCTACCAAAAATTAGAATCACTGATTGTGTAGGTGGGTAGCTATAAATGACCATTAAGCAGGTACAAAATCCAGGGCTACCGGGTGGAAAAAAATCAACAAACATAAAGATCTCAGAGATATAGAAGGCCATGTATAGTAGCAGTAGGCAACCGACCGTCCTTGCTGCTCGCTCTCTGGCCTCAGTTCGTGGGCTGTACACATCACTCTTGTTTTTCTCAAACATAGTGCTCTTGCTTATCAGTGACTTAAGGATTAGACAATTGGAAATCCCAACAAACACCAGTGGAAGTGAACATCCAATAATATTGCTGTAAAACAAGTACGTAAAGCTCAATTTGGGTAGCTCCATTTCCAAGCTTTGATTGTTTGAAATATTTGAAATAGGGGGATCCCTGTAGGTGCTCCATATTCCAGGAATACTAATAACCACAGAAATAAAGACAGATGTCGCAAGAAGAAATGGTACAAGTTGAGAGATTTTAAGCTTTAGCTGCACAAGAAAAGGATGGGTGAATATGACAATCTGCAAGCAGTAGTAGACACATAGACATACAGTAAACCAAAAGCTAGAGAAGATGGGAAAAAGCAGCAGGGTAATGAAAGTTGTATAAACAGCATCTGAGAAGTAAAGGTCACTCCACAAAATGCTTAAGAAGTCATTTGCAGTCATGCTGAACTGGAAAGTCATGTTTGATAGGCCAAGGGTGACAAGGATGAGGTCTGACGGGTTAAGACTTTTTCCCTTTACCCTGTCAACAAGATTCACAACTACAATTACAAGGTTTGTGGCAATTCCCAATATAGTGGTAGCTCCCAAAATAGCCATAGAGACAAGCAAAAAAATAGGCAGCATTGGCAGCACTGTTACTAAAGCATTACTGCACATGCAGTTATCTAGATTAAGTCTAAGGCAGTGCAAATTGAAAAGCAGAGACTGTGATATATTACATATATAAAGTATAATATTTTTTGATGTTACTATATGTATATATGATGAAAAATGTATGCAACTTTTAGTGGCATTGTTTAATGTAATTTAATATTCATGTTTAAAGTTATAGCCTTCCTGCTGTAATCTTGCATGGATTCAAATCCCTGGTCTGTGCTTCTATATTGTAATGTCAGGTGTATCACAAAGCTCCACATTGATCCTACAAAAGCATGAACCTTTGTTAATTTTCCTTTTTTGACAGAGCAAGCTGTAAAATGTACAGACAAATGCACAAGGTTCCAGATGCTGAGAGTCCATGAGATATCTGATGCTGCATATACTTTTGGTGGTCACACTCCTCACTTCCTTGGAATAAAGCAGTGATCTGATCATTAAGAGCAATTAATACCAAACTGGAGTAGCTGCCCAGTCATCTGAAAGAAGAGCAGATTTGGTATTATTAATCTTGATTCACACATGGATGTGGTAACATATATTTATGCTATATCATATATAATTATTTTACTTATTATTATTTTCTTTTCTATGTCTGTGTATTTAAAAAAGCAGATATGTTTTCCTTTTATTCTATAAGTTGTCCAAATTGCAAACTCAAGCACTTATAATAACAAGTTCACTTATATTTCTGTAGGGCAGTATTTCTTAAATTATCGGTCAGCATGACCACACTTAAGATTTGGATTGCAGCCCAGGCATAATTCAGTATACCACACATTGTATCAGAGCTTCTAAAGCCTTAACATGTTTTTCACCATTACAATAGAACAGTATATTATGTTTAACTGGATACAGTACTTTTAATTCTTTGTTTTTTAATGGCCCATTAAACTGCTCAGTCCTTAAACTTTTGGTGAACTGGCAGGGACGAAACTAAGGGTCTGCAGAATAGGCAGCTGCTTAGGGTGTAATTTGTTGGTGGAGCGGGAGTAGGTAAGCGAGCAGAAGGAAGTAGGCACAGACTGGGATTCAAAATAGGCCCTGGCATTTCATGAACACAGATGCCTAAACAGCCCCCCACCAGCCCAATAAATAGTGACTGTCTTTGCCATTTTACAGCAGCCCCTCTGGCATTTGTCAGAATCCACAGATTGCCAGGCCTGGAGGGGAGTGAAACAGGGAGCAGACTTAGGGGATAAGTCTGGGGTGGCATGCAAGAGACACATACTTTGGGCCAAAGTACCTATTCTGTGAACTGAATATTTGCAAAAATGTTCTTGTAAACACATTGCCGTTTGTATACTCAAGATCATCAATTTTTCCTTATGACTTACTTGCATTTCTGTATTTATTATCTTCTGTGAAAAGTCCAGGCTTTCATTATTTTATTGCAGGTTCCTTGAAGACTAAATTCATATGAGCTTTAGCTGTTTATATAGACTTCCTTGTCAATGTAAGTTGTGATGCAGCAATAATATCTACAGATTTCTGAAAGAGAAGAAAAGGCACAAAAATTAATTCACCAAAATCAGACCATGCTGCCGTTTTTTTGTATAAAATAGACAGTTACCCATTATAGACTATGCAAAAGCAGAGTCTGATACTGAAATCTGATTTCCTAGTGATGCTGTACCTGTATATTCTCTTATAGGGATCTGTAATTTATATATCACCCTGATCACCGGTAATTATAAGGTGATTTTCTTTTGGAGGGAAAGTAATAAGTATAATTGCACTTAAGCACTAACCCTTTTCCTGAAGGAACTTCAAATTTGTGGTTGTCATCTCCCACCTGGATTCTCTTCTTCTTAGGAACAACTTAAAAGTCTCCATGGGCAGAGGATTGTGTTTTGGAAGATTATTTAGATATTCAGACAGCTTTATTTCTCTATGCATGCTAATCATATGATTTTCCATAATGAGCAAGATATAAGAATTTACTTTTGGCTGCATTCAGAAAAACTACTTTCACTGCATCAATGCGAATCTAACACATAATGATGTGAGGGCCCCTTTTGGTGAGTCACCATAGACACTGGTATTGTGCAGCATTCCTGCAGCAGACTCACACTCACCCCCCTGTTGTCTGTCCATACTCCATACACATATACTCCTCCCTGCTCCCATCTACATACTCCAGCTCCTTTACCCTCTATAACTACTTACATCACCTCTGTCCCCCGGTTACTGTCCGTATGCAGAGGCGCAATCATTTCAAATCCTCTGCTCACATCTTCTCACTCCTCTTCCTACTATTGCTGGCTGCAGGGGACGTCTCTCCAAACCCCAGGCCCTGCTCCATACCTACTTATATCCGTGCTCGTCCTTCTGTCCCCATGCCCAAAACCTGTCGTTCCTCTGCTGTTTCTAACCTTATTCAGGTTCCCACTCTTCCCTCCTCCTGCCTTCCGTTTTCCTGTGCCCTTCTTAATGTCCGTTCCTTAACTAACAAAGCTACACTAATCCACGATCTGTTCTGCTTTAAATCATTTCATCTCCTCGCACTAACAGACACCTGGCTCTTGCAGGATGACACCGCCACTGAAGCTCCGCTCTCTCATGGCGGTCTGTCTTTCTCCCACAACCCCAGGACCACTGGACGTGGTGGGGGAGTTGGAATTCTCCTCTCCTCCCGTTGTCAGTTTGCACCTATTGATATTCCACCAGCTTTTTCTTTTAACTCATTTGAGGTGCATGCATTTCAAATCTTCCATCCTCTCTCTGTACGGGTGGCTGTCATTTACAGGCCCCCGTCAGCCTCCTCCCCTGCTACCTTCCTCTCTGATTTTGAAACCTGGCTCTCCTTTTTTCTCTCTACTGATGGCCCTGCAATCATCCTTGGGGATTTCAACTCCCACATTGATGATCCCTCGCAACCCTGGCCCTCACGTTTTCTCTGCCTAACCTCCTCCTTTGAACTCCAGCAGTGGACAAATGCTCCGACTCATAAGGATGGCCACTTTCTGGATTTAGTCTTTACTAAAGTCCCTTTCTGATTTTAACAGTGTCCCCTTCCCCTTCTCTGACCATCACCTGGTTACATTTTATGTCTCTCACTCTCCTTCCCAACCTGCTCCTTCCCCCACTGTATTAATTAGAAATACACGTGACGTAGATCTCCCGGCCTTAGCTGCTCTTTCAGGTCCAGTTTCTCCTTCTTTGACGAGATGTCTGACCCTGATACCCTGGTTAGCAAGTACAACAGTATACTAGCCTCCACCATTGACTTATTTGCACCCCTTCAGCCTAAGCGTACTCGGGTGCAAAACCCATGCCCCTGGCTGAATGTGCACACCAAATTCTTATGCTCCTGTACGAGGTCTGCGGAACGTATGTGGAGGAAATCCCGTACGCAAGCGGACTTTATCCATTATAAATTCCTATTGGCCTGCCTCAATTCTGCCCGGTCGAAGGCTAAACAGGAATACTATAATACCCTTATAAACAACAATAAATCCAACCCGCGACACCTGTTTTCTATTTTCAATACCCTTCTGCGTCCCTCACAGACTCCATTACCTCACTTTATGCACTCTCCCCAGGACTTTGCTGATTTCTTCATGAACAAAGTGGAGTCCATCCGCAATCAGATTCCCCCCTCTACTAATACAAACCAGCTCCTCCTTCCTCAGCCCCCTTCTGCATGTCTTAACTCTTTTGGTCCCGTAACTGTCTCCGAAGTCTCCCGCCTTCTTTTGTCAGATCCACTCACCACTTGCTCTCTTGACCCTATGCCTTCCTCTCTGCTTAAACACTGCGTTCCTGAACTTACTCCGTGCTTACTCACATCTTTAACTCTTCTCTGACCTCTGGAAGCTTCCCCTCTTCCTTCAAACAGGCCTGTGTCAAGCCTATCCTAAAAAAGGCCCCGCTGGACCTGTCCTGGCTCTCTAACTACCGCCCTGTCTCGCTTCTACCGCTTGCCTCCAAAATCTTAGAGCGTATTGTCTTCTCCCGCATCACTAACTTTCTTAACGCCTATAATTTATTAGACCCTCTGAAATCTGGTTTTCGGCCTGCGCACTCCACTGAGACAGCCTTATGCAGAGTTACAAATGATCTTCAGGTTGCCAAAGCCAAAGGTCACTTTTCTATACTAATACTCCTAGATCTGTCGGCTGCGTTTGATACGGTTGACCAATCCCTCCTGATGCAGATTCTGCATTCGATTGGTATCTGTAGTCAGGCTGCATGCTGGATTACTTCTTATCTCTCTAACCACTCTTTCACTGTCTCCTATGCTAACAAAACCTCATCTCCAGTTCCTCTTAATGTGGGGGTACCCCAAGGCTCTGTACTTGGGCCGTTGTTGTTCTCCCTCTACACGCTGTCTTTGGGAGATCTTATCCGTTCATTTGGCTTCAAATACCATCTGTATGCTGATGATATCCAAATTTATCTGTCGACCCCTTTGTTAACAGTTGAAACTGAGACTCAAATCTCTAACTGCCTCCTGGCTATCTCTAACTGGATGAACCAACGCCACCTCAAACTGAACCTAACAAAAATTGATCTAATGATCTTTCTGCCTAAGCCTGGTCCTACCCCCCCTTTTCTATCTCTATTGATGGCACCCTCATCAACCCCGTTGATTCGGTGCATTGTTTGGGGGTGATCTTTGACTCCAGTCTCTCCTTTACTGACCACATTAACTCCACTGTCAAAACCTGTCAGTTTTTCTTACGCAATATTGCCAAAATTCGTCCCTTTCTTTCTACTGCAACAGCTAGGCTGCTCATGCATGCTCTCATCCTGTCATGACTGGACTACTGCAACCTGCTATTAACCGGCCTCCCTAACTCCCATCTTTCCCCCCTACAGTCAATATTAAATTCTGCTGCCAGAATTCTCCTCCTCTCATCCAGGAGAGTTCAGGCCCTTCCCCTGCTAAAGTCCTTATCGTGGCTTCATATTAAACATAGAATATCTTACAAACTTCTTCTCCTAATCTTCAAAGCCCTCCATTCCTCTGCTCCTCACTACATCCTTTCCCTTGTGTCTCTGTACGTTCCTGGCCGACTCCTTCGTTCCTCGCAGAGCAATCGTTTGGTTGCGCCCCCCACTACTACTGCTGTTTCCCGCCTTAAACCTTTCTGCCTTGCTGCCCCTTACATTGGGAATGCCCTACCTTTTGGAGCACTCACCCAGCACCTGATCTGGGAACTAGCACTTATATTGTAATGTCAACCCCTGTGACCTACAGCACTTATACCGCATTTGCCTATTTGTGTCTGTAAGTTACCCTCCCATATAGATTGTAAGCTCTACGGGGCAGGGACCTCCTTCCTCTTGTGTCCTCGACTCTTAACTTATTGCAGCTGTATTTTATCTTGTATTTATTGTTATACTTTGTATTTATCTATTATTATCTTATTAACACCCTGTTTGTATTAATGTATTCTACTGCACAGCGCTGCATACATAAGTAGCGCTTTATAAATAAAGATATACATACATTCATACAGTCAAAGGGCAGGTATGGAGGTTGGCCAAACTGGATAGATAAAAATAAGGGAGAGGAAGAGAGGCATACAGTGAAGATAACCAGGAATCCTTCTGCTGATTGGCTCAGATCCACATTCCTAAGGGGGAGTAGCATTCTTGAGGGAGGGGGGAGCAGGAGAGAGGAGAGAGCTGCATGTCTCTGGCACAGAAAAACAGACACAACAAATCTTTTGACAGAGAACTCTAAAGGTGTTTATGGCTATATTTACATAGAACTTTCTGATAAAGCTTACTTAGTTTTTACCTTTCTTTCTCCTTTAAGGGTATTACGTGGGTGGTCAATTCGCTAAGGGCTTAGGGTATAGGGCTTTGGTCTCTATAAAAATATATTGCATAAAACAGCTCATATGTAAAACCTTTTTTTTCTAAATAAACCATTTTCATAAAAATATACTTTGTAATTGTGCCACTGGGTAATCCTTAATAGAATATTGCCTTTATAAGTACTAAGGGCTAAGCTAAGCAGAATCTACTGTGTGGGCTACAAGCAGTATAACAGATATTCTGATTAAGATAGTTGTACTCAATCCCAGTATAGTTTTTTACTATTTCTGTCCTAAATTTTGGAGTAGCGAAATAGCTTTATAACAAAGTACAGGTATGGGACCCATTATCCAGAATGCTGGAGACCTGGGGTATGCCGTATAAGGGGTTTTTCTATAATTCAGATCTCCTACCTTAAGTTTGCTAAAAAAAAAATATTTAAACAGTAATTAAAGGAGAAGGAAAGGCTAAGTCACTTGGGGGTGCCAAAATGTTAGGCACCCCCAAGTGACTTAGATCGCTTACCTTTTACCCCGGGCTGGTGCCCCTGTTAGTAGAAAAAAGCACCAGCCCGGGGTACCTGTAGCGAGCGCTTCCTCCTTCCTCTCTCTTCTCCGGGCGAAATCCGTCGGCCGGCGCATGTGTAGTAGAGTGAAAAGCCGACTTTGTTTTTTAGTTCGGCTTTTCACTCTACTGTGCATGTGCGCGCGGCGATACAGGAAGGAGGAAGCGCTCGCTGCTACCCCGGGCTGGTGCTGTTCTCTCCGTACAGGGGCACCAGCCCGGGGTATGAGGTGAGCGATCTAAGTCACTTGGGGGTGCCTAACATTTTGGCACCGCCAAGTGACTTAGCCTTTCCTTCTCCTTTAAACCCAATAGGATTGTTTTGGCTCCAATATGGATTAATTATATCTTAGTTGGGATCATGTACAAGGTACTGTTTTATTATTATGGAGAAAAAGGAAATCATTTTTTAAAATGTGAATTATTTGATTAAAATGGTGTCTATGGGAGATGGCCTTTCCGTAATTTTGGAATTTTCTGGATAATGGGCTTTTGGATAAGGGGTCCAATACCTGTACTGCTGGTAATCTGACAAGATTCCTCAAAATTGATATAATAAACTATAGTCTCTCCACTTTGCAGTAGATTTATATTACCCCCTTAGCTAAAGTTTACAACTAACGCTTTCTGGTAAGGATATTTATTTAATTGGGCTCATGTAAAGTGCATTCAAGGGAAAAATACCCCCTTTTTCACATAAACTTATTTAGTCAGGCCCATGTTAGAAAGGTTCTGAAACACAAGATAGGTTCTGGTGCTTAAAGTCCATCTGCTTTCTATAGTTGGTGGTGCTCAGGAAAGCAGAGGCTTCAAGCCTCTAAATCTATCACCTTACAATGAGGGGCTGAATGACTCTGCGGGGGGTTGGTTCCCATAAGTCAGAGGCAGACTTTCATGGTTTTCACTCAGTCTGAGGAATCTTGTTTGTCTGTGTTTATGCACCATTTTTTTTGAAGCTTGTATCAAAAAGGAGACATTTTTTCCCTTTAAATGCAGGTGGAAGTTTTTTTTAAAAGAAATTACATTGGCTGCCAATGTGAAACATAATACAAAAACAAAATTGCACTGCTTGCATAAAATGGCAGTGTGCCCCTAATTAACACCACTGTAGTGTTTGTTAAAATTAGAGGCATATGTAAAAAAAATTTGAACTTCAGAGTTCAAGTTTTTAATTTTCACTGAAAACATTTGAAAACTCACCAAACAAAAAATACCCTTAAAAAACCCAAAAAGTGTGCTTATTTATTAAAATTCAAAAAACTCAAAAACTTGATTGTGTAAAAACGTAGATAAAAACCAGTGAAATCACATTTTAACCACCATTTTTAATGAATCTGCCAAACTACAAATAAGTCTTGAAAACTCAAGTTAAAAAAAAACTTACTTACTTTTGCCAGTACAACTCCTATTGACTTCTGCATAAACTGCCAGCTTTTTATATTCAAGTATTTTTTTGCTCTTAATAAATTGTGAACTTTCCCATTTCTGGAATCTAAATTTCTTTTTTTACCAAAAAAAAAATAGTTTGAATTACGGTCAAAAGCTAATGTTCAAAAATTATGAATCTTAATATCTATCACATTTGTATCCTGTTATGACTTAACTGCATACGTATGAAGCGGTCTCCTCAACCCTTTTAGCTTGTTCGTGTATCACATTTGTATAAATCCCGTAGATGCGCATCATGAAGTAATAAGATTCAGAAAGTTGAAAGACTTTGTCATTTTGATGTTTTATTATTTTGCTTTATTTAAGTAATTTAAAAGCCCATTCTTTTTTTTACAGTTTTACCCAAATACATGTAAAATACAGACATTTCTAACCATTATTATTAGGTTGAAATATTCTTATTCATAAAGCCACAACATATTTAGTAGCACTGTACACGAAATGGGTGTATTTATTTAATATACAGATTACATACAAAAACAACCAGTAACCAATACAAGAAGATCAACATGTTGTTTTGTTATTTTTAGCTATAGATCATTTAGCCACAGTAACTGATTAATATTTCAAGAATATGAGTACAAACCACTGGTTTCTTTTAAGCGTCCTCAATGCCAATGAACAATTAGAGTGCAGTAATATACAGAAATGACTTTACATTACATTGATCTAGATCTTGCAAGAGAAGCTGTAGCAGGGTATAGAGATGCTTTACATTTCCTTTGTTGTTAATAGCTTTACAACATATTAAATCAAAAATTAATGAAAAGAATCTTGGTTGTTTTTTTTGACTCATTGCATTTCTTTGGAAGACGGAGAAGGTTCAGCAATGCTTTCTTTAGTTTGGGGCTGCCAAATATTAGAATGACCGACTGTGTAGGTGGGTAACCATAAATAATCATTAAGCAGGTACAAAATCCAGGGCTACTGGGTGGGAAAAAATCAACAAACATAAAGATCTCAGAGATATAGAAGGTCATGTAAAGTAATAATAGGCAACCAGCGGTCCTTGCTGCTCGCTCTCTGGCCTCAGTTCGTGGGCTATGGGCATCACTCTTGTTTTTTTCTAGCATGGCGCGCTTCCTTATGAGTGACTTAAGGATTAGACAATTGGAAATCCCAACTAGCACCAGTGGAAGTGAACATCCAATAATATTACTGGAAAACAGGTATACAAGGCTCAGCTTGGGTACCTCAATTTCCAAACTCTGATTGCTTGTTAAATTTGAAATGGGGGGGTCACTGTTTGTACTCCATATTCCAGGAGTACTGATAACCACAGAAATAAAGACAGAAGCTGCAAGAAAATATGGTACAAGTCGAGAGAGTGCAAGTTTGAGACGCACAAGAATGGGGTGGGTAAATATGACAATCTGCAAGCAGTAGTAGACACAAAGGCAAACAGTAAACCAAAAACTGGCAAAAATGGTTGAAAACAGCAAAACTTTGAAAGTAGCATAAATTGCAGATGAGAAATATAAGTCACTCGACAAAATGATCAAGAAGTCATTTGCAGTCATTGTGAACTGGAAAGTGATATTGGATAGGCCAAGTGTGACAAGAATGAGGTCTGATGGATTAAAACTTTTTCCCTTTACCTTGTCAACAATATTTACGACTACAATTATAGAGTTTGTAAAAATTCCCATCATAGTGGTAACTCCCAAGATAGCCATAGAGGCAAAAAGAAAAACGGGCAGCATTGGCAGTACTACAAGATTTGGAAGTATTACTGCACATAGAATGAATTGGATCAACTTAAATATAAGGCAGTGCAAATGAAAAGGCAGTGACTGAGATGCATGAATTATATTAAGTGCATATTAATTATTGATGTGAATAATATATTTTTAAATAACCTAAATTATGCAACGTCTGGTGGTACAGCATTAAAATGTGTTTAATAGTAGTCAATATTAATGTTCAAATTTTATACCCACAACTATAATGCTGTATGGATGCAGATACTTGGTGTAACCTGTTTTATTAAGTAAGTTTTGTTAGCTATGAAATGAAATGTTATTTCCATGTTCCACGTTCTAACCTACAAAATGCAAAAATTTGTTAAACAAAAATTGTCAGGGACACAGTGTAATGATTCCTTCCCATAAGAGGTCATACAAAATTTCAGCCAACCTATTGTAATGCTGTGTGATGTGAAGACCTTATGTATGCGTCTGTATTGTAATGTCAAGTGTATAACAAAGTTGCTTCTACAAAATGTGAACCCTTGTTAATCAAGTATTTTCATAGATACAAAATGTAATTCTGTTTTCTTTGACAGATCAAACTGTAAACTATACAGACAAATGCATTAGGTTCCATATGCTAAGAGTCCATGAAATAATTGATGCTGCACATACTTTTTCAGTGGCCTGTGGTCACAGTTTCTCACTTCCTAGGAATAAAGCTGTATTCTTTAAGAGCAAGAAATAACAAATTGGTGTTGCTGCCCAGTCAGCTGAAAAAAATAGCAGATTTGGTATCATGTATCTTAATTCCAATATGAATGAGATGGCTTAAAGGGGCTGTTCACTGTTAGTATGATGTAGAGAGGAATATCTTTAATAATCTTAGTATTATTTTTGATTTGCAATCTTGTAATGTTTTCAATATTTAACTACAAATATGTTTTCTAATTATTCCCTACTTTTTCTCCAGACTGCAAACGCTTAAAGTAAAAATTACACTTACAGGGGAACACAGGGAACAATATTTCTGAAAAAATATCTCAGAATGCCAAAGCTTAAAATGGATTTTTGTCCCACTATATGGAAAAAGTTAAGCAATGCTGATCATCTATTTTCCTGTATCACTTACCTGGTTTTCCTTTGCTATAAAGATTCCCTTTCCTTGTAAATGTGTCACCATTTTATGTGTAGATTTCTGCAAGGAGAATAAAAAGACTCAATAATTTAGTACATTTGGCCATGATATTTCCTATATATCTAATTTTGGACAGTCACATATTATTAGTTCATTGCAGCGAGAGCAAGTAAGGGATTATTCTTGAGCCCAAACTATTTTCCTAGTGAATTTATTTACCTGTATATATTGCTAAAGGGATCTTTAATTTATAGGCCATACTGATTGCCAGTAATTATGGGGTGATTTTTTCCTGGAGGGCTAGTAATAAGTATAATTTTGTTTAAGCACTGTCCTTTTCCTGTAGACATTTTTAATGTGAGGTTGTCATTTCCCACCTGGATTCTCTCCTCATTTGAAAAAAGTCTCCATGGACACAGGGTTGTGTTTTGTTAGGCTATTCTGTTTGCAAGTTGTTTTGCCTTAATACTGTATGTAGATTTTTAGCTTTATTTTTCTATCAGTTCTTATATCAAAGAAGAACTAAACGCTAAAAATGAAATGGGTAGAAATAGCATAATTTATATACTGAACTTACTGCACCAGCCTAAAGTTTCAGCATGTCTATAGTAGTAATGATCCAGGTCTTTACTGTTGCTACATAAGATCACCAACTTTTGTTAGATTTTTAGTGTCAGTGACACTGCACATGCTCAGTGGGCTCTGGGCAGCTGTTAAGCTAAGCAGTTAAGCTTAGGGGTTGTCACAAAGTTTCAAGCAGGGCTGATAATTAAATCCTGATATATTCCAATATATTCCAAAAAATGAGATCCAGGCAGAAATGTAGCTTTTACTGCATTTGAACTATTTTAGACGGTAACCAATAATACTATGCTGGGCCCTCCTCCTTTTTTAAAAGTATTTTTATTAAGTTTTTCACACAAACAATTTTAATTTTTTTCTATGTCTTTCACAAAAAAAGAGTATCTAAGATAACATTCAAATAAAAAATGCCACATTTATGTGGAATAAATTTTGAAAAAGCTCTGAGACTTTTTAGTAAGAGAAGTTCTGCCTTTTGCTTCCACACTACTTCCTGTTACAGTTAGAGCTGCATTATTTCTGGTCATGTGATCTCTGAGGGAGCCCACAGCCCATCAACAAATGGTGGATCAAGGGAAAGGATGTAAAAGGGCAATATTTACTGATATATACTGTATATTCCATCAAGATTCTTTAATAGGTCACTTAACATAATATGAATTAGTGGTTGGTTAAGTATTCATTCTGGGGGTATTGGTTTCCTTTAATTGGATGGCAGGCTGCTTTTGAAAATGCCTAGGTCAATGTTTTGTCCTTAGCATCAATGTACTGCTTACTAGTGATACTATGGAATAATGCAATCTGATTGGTTAAATGGGCAGACGTGATTTTGAGGTAAATGTATGGTGGATTAAAGCTCAGGACCCTTGAAATCCCCAATGTATATGTGTTTTCCTTAACTTTCAGATATCCTGTAATAATGCAATCTTAATGGTCAGATAGGGTGCATGTGATCCTGGGTAAATAGGTGGCAGAATTAAGCTCAGCACCTTTGCAAATCTCTAAGAATGTTACATTTGGTCTTACCCTATTCAATTGTATAATTTGATTTGTCAGACACAAAGGTGGGTCATTGTGGGTATGTAACAGGGTTACTCATGGCTAGCAAGTGCCGAGTACAGTAAGAGTTTTTTCTGTAAGAAACAGGCATGATATGCGACCATGCGATGAACAAAGGCACACTTCATTAGCAGGCAGCTTTTGCAGGGAGGCAGGTTACAGACCGGGGCACTAGTTGCGACTAAATAATCTTAGTTACACAGTAAACAAGACTTCATCAGATTTTCTCTCTCTGCTTCTCAAACTCACACAGCGTTTCTTCCCTGGACCCCTGGCATCTGGGAATGTACAGGCAGAGTATCATAGTTACAAAAACATTTTTATTTAACAAATCATTATGCAGCCAAAATATTGCATTTTAAACAATATAATATCCATCAATAAACAAATCAATACATACCACCCAGTGAAAAAACTGAAAAAAAAGAGATATGAAGGCAGATACTCTGGATGAGAGAATACCCCAACGTTTCGGCTCAAAGGGGATCTTTGGGGGACCTTCACGTGCATGGGCACCTTAAAGCAACTTGATATTTTACCCTTTATACGAGCAACTCAAACTGAATGGAACAGAATTCCCCATGCATAATACATTTACAATGGTCCCATTGAATTATTCAGCTAGGTGTTGGCTGAAACTGGCTGAGGTGTGAAAGTGTGATCCAGTCACATTGGTATCATGATTCTTATTGAGGCCTGGTTTGTTTTTTTTCAGTCATTGTAGTGGTTAGTTGGTAGGTTGGGCGGGGCAGGATACTAAACTAACTATATATCATTTAGATTTTTAATGCACTGATATGAGAGTCGTTATCCTGTTGGATAAGCACCCCATTAGATTACTTATGACAGATCTATAGGGCTGATTATTACATCATACAAGGGACTATGATCCAATAATTGGAAATAGAGTTTAATGTTCAGATCAGCACAATTGGGTCACCAGATGGAATTTGTGTGTAATTGTTTGATGTTATATGTGTGGTGTACCCAGCAATTACCTGGTCCCTTCTGATTTGGAGATACATTTTAATGAATGCCTTTGTTCCTGTAATTAAGGGGCATGACTTGTTTTAGGGCTTATTAAGTTTTCATCACCTACAAATTCCCATGACTTGCTTAAATGACAGCTTTACTGTTATTCTAAAGAGAAATACAGTATTATTCTCCAAGCACTTCTTGATCATTATTTGCAGCTCTCTTAAAGGAGAACATCGGTTCACAATTTAAAAGGGGTAGTTTAGTATGATGTAGACAATGATATCTACGATTGGTCTTAAAGGAGACATATTGTGTGAAAAACTCAGTGCATTATACTCTTCTAAAAATAGAAGGACTGTGCTTAAAAAATATCAAATGTGAAAAAAAACATATGTTTCAGGTTGATTTATTGAAATCTTCCCCCAAAACCCCACTAGTCCCGCCCATCTGTTCCACTCCCTGCTGCCTCCTTTCCCAGGCTGTGTAGGGAAGCTGGTGGCACTCTGCACACTGCTCTGTAGGATAGGAACCAATCAGCACCTAGGCTGACCTGATAGGGAACTGAAGCCCATCTTTGCTTGCATGCCTGTGGGGCTGTGATTGGCTACTCGCCCTCCCACTGTGCTGCTGGCAGGGACCAATAGGACACACCCACCCCCCATTTGAAACACCAACACAGACAGTATCAGAGCTATAGGGAGCTCCAATAAGGGTGAAGACACACAGAGCTAATAGTAGCAGCTACTTGTTGTGGCTACCAAAACAGACAATGCTGATCATTAACTGATAACTGTCTCTATGTGTGTCTATGACAGGGGTTTTTCTGGAATTTAGTAGCTGTGACAAGTAGCTGCTACTCAATAGCTCTGTGTGTCTTCACCCTAAAGGGGCCATTTTTAAAGATAATGAACATTTTTAGCCCAGAGTGCAACCATCACCATGTTTTTAGTTATGCTATACATCTTCTTTATTTATTTATTTTGTGTTTTTTTTATTATTTAGCGTATAGTTCAGTTGTTCTTTGGTTTAGAATTTCAGCAGCTATCTGGTTGTTAGGATCCAGTTTACCCTAACAACCTGGCAGTAGTTTGAATGAGAGAGTGGAGGGCTGGAAAAGAAAGATAAGTAATAAAAAGAAACAATAATGTGGTGCACTACAGTGACTAAAGTGAATTTACTTAATAAGATGGTGCACCAAATTAAATGATCCAATCTTTGTCCCTAGGACCAATGATCAGATGTAATAAGGGGCCTGAGTAGATGTGATCCAAATGTGACACAAATGTATATGAACGAAATATTGACGAAAGGTTAACTACACTGGTTTATGTATTGGCTGTGTTGTGCAGCAGCAACCATCCATCAGTGAATTTGTACCGTTTGCCAGCACCATCACATTTTCCTAAAGCAAATAGCAGCTTTCACCCGGTGGCCATTTTTCCTGTGATACATAATCAGTTACATTTAAATCCTAAACAGCAGGGTCGAACTGGGCCGCCGGGACACCGGAAAAATCCTGGTGGGCCCCGGCGGCCCAGACCCGACCCTTGCGGCGCTCCCCCTGCCTGACCGCTCCTGCCCCGACGCGTTAAATTTACGCGTTCAGGGAAGGATGTCGGGTGGGGGGCCCTGCAAGGGGGGTTGGGGGGCCCTGTGAGGGGGGTTGGGGGGGGCCCTCCCGGGGGGGCGCTATGGGCCCGACCCTGCTAAACAGCATATACACACACAGACCCTTATTCAGCATACATTTTATAAAGAATACAGGCTCACACAGGCAGAACTGTCTTCGATAAAAGTTCTGCTTTGTTTGAGCTGAGCTCGGGAGAGAAAGGAGATAAAAATTGAAGCAGACAGCTAGAGCTGAGTTTCTATGGGAACCAGTAGTGCCATCTCTTCACTGGCTGCTAGACTGGGGGGCGTGTTTGGTAATCTGAGCTTAGAACAACTGAGCATGCCCACAAGCCAACAGCCAAAGCAAATTCCTGAGGGAGGGGGCTGAGTGGGTTACAGGAGGAGAAGCAAATCTAAGTGATTAAGGGGATGTTGCAGCCTTACTATTAACCTCTGGACAACCAGTGTGGCAGGTATTGAAAGATTTCACAGAGGCTGTTCAATGATTAAATTTTTGCATGTGGGGTTTACATGTCCTTTAACGCTTCGAATAGAAAACATTAATTAATATAAAAGGGTTGTTTCGGAACCTTTGGAACTTCACCTGTGAGTAGATGTGCTGCATAGGATACTTTTGCTGCAATTGCCTTCACTGTATTCTGGGGTTCCGCAGTTGATGCAGGCTAGGATGATGTATTTTCTTTTAAATCAATTGGTAATGTATTAAATTTCTACTATATCGCTTGGGTTAAGCTGTTTAAGCTGTTTATTGATAATTAAATTATTGGTTTATATTATCAATAAGGGTGAAAGTGTATTTTTGATATCCTGCCTTTTATATAGCAATACAGTAGAGTAGACCATCACGAGCTGTCAAGTCAGTAAGTAGTATTGGCCTGTGTTTGCCCTGCGTAAGCAACAATGGCTGCAGACTTATATTTCTCTCTCATTTAGACCTTGCTTAAATTCAGTGGCGATTCTGCAGCCGCCCCCTCTCTTCTACTCCGCGCTTCCAACTATAGCGTCGGAGTGGGTACAAAAGTGAAAGTTTGTCTCTTAAAGTTACCAGAGGCAGATTTTTGCCGGTCTCGTGCAGGGCTACCTTGGTTTTAGACATCATTGGTATTTTATCAAGCTACTGAACCAGAGTGTGCACAACAATTTATAGTGTAACATTATGGTGCCATCTACTGATAACTCACGTTACTACACAATACATAAAAGCCTTTATTCATTGCCATATTGTTACAAAAGGATACATAATACAACCCCGTTTCCAATAAAAAGTTGGAATATGATGTAAAATGTCAATATAAAGAGAATGTGATATTTTGCAAATTAATTAAACCCTATCTCCTTTGTTATATTTTTCATTTCATAATGTGCCAAATATTTTCAGTGGGTGATAGGTCTGGGCCACAGGCAGGTCAGTTTAGCACCTGAACTCTTTTACTGCTGAGACATAATTCTCTTAAAACCTGTATATATTGTGTAGCATTAATGGTGTCCCCCAGATGTGCAAGCTACCAATTCCTTGTGCATTAATGCACCCCCATGCATTCAAATAATTTCATATTTGGGCTGGTCAGACCACAGGACAGTTTTCCACTTCACCTCAGTCCATCTTAAATGAGCTTTGGCCTAGAGAAGGCTGTGGATCATGTTCAAATATGGATTCTTCTTTGCATGGTAGAGTTTTATATTGCATTTCTGGATGCAGAAACAAACTTTGTTCTCAGACAGTAATTATGGGAAGTCTTTCTGAGCCCATGCAGTGATTTTCACTATAGAATCATGTCTGCTTTAAATTCAGTGCAAGTGGAGGGCCAGAAGATCACAACCTTCCAATACTGGCTTTCAGCTTTGTTCCTTGCATACCAGGATTCTCTGAATCTATTAATGATATTATATATAGCAGATGATGAAATACCCAAATCATTTGCAATTTAACATGAGGAATGCTATCTTTAAATTATTGCAATATTTGCCCCCCACACAGACATGTGCTCTTTTATACCCAGTTATTTTACTGACCTGTTGCAAATTGGTGAGATGTTTGACCAGGCGGATTTTTTTATCATTACATGCATTTTCCAGTTTTGCTGCCACTGTTCCAACCTCCTATTTGTTCTCGGGAAGATAAGGAACTTTTCTGCCTGTCATGCTGAGAAGTGGAATGTATTATACTTCTATGGAGGTGTAGCACCTCTCCCTCTGTTTCAACATCCACACAGCCCAGGAGGTTGCATATTGTTCCTGAGTGCCATGTAATAAAGATACTAATTCTTCCTTTCTCATTGTAGTTCATATTTTCCTCATCCATTCCTCAATCAGAGGGGGCTGCACTGATTTCCAGGACCTGGGAATGACTGCCCTAGTCACCAGCAGCGCAAATCTAATTAGGAATTTCTGGCAACTCCAATGGGAACAGGTAGCCCCAAAAAAGGTGTATATGTCAAAAAAAAAGTTGCATGCGTCCATTTTGCTAATTTTTCCATCGTTTTGTATGTATGTATGTATATCTTTATTTATAAAGCGCTACTTATGTACGCAGTGCTGTACAGTAGAATACATTAATATAAACAGGGGGTATTAAAATAGACAAATACAAAGTATTACACTAAGCAAAAGATACAATTGTAATAAGATAAGAATCAAAGACACAAGAGGATGGAGGTCCCTGCCCCGTAGAGCTTACAATCTATATGGGAGGGTAACTTACAGACACAAATGGGCAAATATAAGTGCTGTAGGTCACAGTGGGTGACATTACAATATAAGTGCTAGTTTCCAGATCAGGTGCTGGGTGAGTGCTCCAAAAGGCCTTTTAGTTTGGTTTTAAAAAGACTGGGGGAGGATTCTCTCCGGAGGAAATCGGGGAGGGCATTTCAAATGTAGGGGCAGCAAGGCAGAAAGGTTTAAGGCGGGAAATAGCAGTGGTAGTGGGGGGCACAACCAAACGTTTGCTCTGCGAGGAACGAAGGAGTCGGCCATGAACGTACAGAGACACAAGGGAAGAGATGTAGATAGGAGTAGAGGAATGGAGGGCTTTGAAGGTTAATAGAAGGAGTTTGTAAAATATTCTTTGTTTAATAGGAATCCACGATAAGGACTTTAGCAGGGGAAGGGCCTGAACTCTCCTGGATGAGAGGAGGAGAATTTTGGCAGCAGTATTTAATATAGACTGTAGGGGGGAAAGATGGGATTTAGGGAGGCCGATTAGTAGCAGGTTGCAGTAGTCAAGTCGGGATAGGATGAGAGCATGCATGAGCAGCCTGGCTGTTGCAGTAGAGAGAAAGGGATGGATTTTGGCAATATTGCGCAGGAAAAAGTGACAGGTTTTGACAGTGGTGTTAATATGGTCAGAGAAGGAGAGACAGGAGTCAAAGATCACCCCCAAACAATGCGCCGAATCGACCGGGTTGATGAGGGTACCATCAATAGAGATAGAAAAGGGGGGAGTAGGACCAGGCTTAGGCGGAAAGATCATTAGTTCAGTTTTTGTTAGGTTCAGTTTGAGGTGGTGTTGGTTCATCCAATTAGAGATAGCCAAGAGGCAGTTAGAGATTTGAGTCTCAGTTTCGACTGTTAACGAAGGGGTCGAAAAGTAAATTTGGGTATCATCAGCATACAGATGATATTTAATGCCAAATGAACGCATAAGATCTCCCAAAGACAGCGTGTAGAGGGAGAACAACAACGGCCCAAGTACAGAGCCTTGAGGTACCCCCACATTAAGAGGAACTGGAGACAGTGAATGAACGGTTAGAGAGGTAGGAAGAGATCCAGGATGCGGCCTGACTACGGAGACCAATCGAATGCAGAATTTGCATCAGGAGGGAGTGGTCAACTGTATCAAACGCAGCCAATAGATCTAGGAGGATTAGTAAAGAAAAGTGACCTTTGGCTTTGGCAACCTGAAGATCATTCGTAACTCTACACAACGCCATCTCAGTAGAATGCGCAGGCCGAAAACCAGATTGCAGCGGGTCCAATAAATTATGTGCATTAAGAAAGTTAGTAATACGGGAGAAGACAATACGCTCTAAGATTTTGGAGGCAAGTGGTAGAAGCGAGACAGGATGGTAGTTAGAGAGACAGGACGGGTCCAGCGTGGCCTTTTTAAGGATAGGCTTGACACAGGCCTGTTTGAAGGAAGAGGGGAAACTTCCAGAAGTCAGAGAAGAGTTGAAGATGTGAGTAAGAGCCAGAGTAAGTTCAGCAGCACAGTGTTTAAGCAGAGAGGAAGGCATAGGGTCTAGTGAACAAGTGGTGAGCGGAGCCGACAAAAGAAGCCGGGAGACTTCAGAGACAGTTACGGGACCAAAAGAGTTAAGACATGCAGAAGGGGGCTGAGGAAGGAGGGGCTGATTTGTATTAGTAGAGGGGGGAATTTGATTGCGGATGTTCATGAAGAAATCAGCAAAGTCCTGGGGAGAGTGCATAAAGTGAGGTAATGGGGTCTGTGAGGGACGCAGAAGGGTATTGAATATAGAAAACAGGCGTTTCGGGTTGGATTTATTATTGTTTATAAGGGTGTTGTAGTATTCCTGTTTAGCCTTCGACAGGGCAGAATTGAGGCAGGCCAATAGGAATTTATGATGGATAAAGTCGGCTTGCGTACGGGATTTCCTCCACATACGTTCCACAGACCTCGTACAGGAGCGTAGGAATTTGGTGCGCACATTCAGCCGGGGGCGTGGGTTTTGAACCCGAGTACGCTTAGGCTGAAGGGGTGCAAATGAATCAATGATGGAGGCTGGTATACTGTTGTACTCTCTAACCAGGGTGTCAGGGTGAGACATCTCATTAAAGGAGGAGAGACTGGACCTGAAAGAGCGAGCTAAGGCTGGGAGGTCTATGTCACGAGTATTTCGAGTTAGTGGGGGAAGGAGCAGGTTGGGAAGGAGAGTGAGAGACAGAAAATGTAACCAGGTGATGGTCAGAGAAGGGGAAGGGGACACTGTTAAAATCAGAAAGGGACAGATTTTTGGTAAAGACTAAATCCAGAAAGTGGCCATCCTTATGAGTCGGAGCATTTGTCCACTGCTGGAGTTCAAAGGAGGAGGTTAGGCGGAGAAAACGTGAGGGCCAGGGTTGCGAGGGATCATCAGTGTGGGAGTTGAAATCCCCAAGGATGATTGCAGGGCCGTCAGTACAGAGGAAGAAAGAGAGCCAGGTTTCAAAATCAGAGAGGAAGGTAGCAGGGGAGGAGGCTGATGGGGGCCTGTAAATGACAGCCACCCATACAGAGAGAGGATGGAAGATCTGAAGGACATGCACTTCAAATGAGTGAAACAAAAAAGCTGGGGGAATAGGAATAGATGCGTTTGAGAATTTTTCGGCAAAGCAAAATGGGACAGATTCGCTAGTCACTAGTTACCAAGTTCCAAAAATCTTGCTAAAGGCTCAATTAATCTAGAGCTCTTCTGTATAAATTTTTTTTGTAGCTGCGTATTTTTTATTGTGTGATCATGTGAGTTACCAGTAGATGGCACCATACACTATAAATTGCTGTGCACATTCAGTAGCTTGAAACTGGCTTAGTAGCTTTGATAAAAGACCAAAGAGGTTTGAAATGTTGCTGCTGCTGCCCGGATCTCAGCCCTTGTACAAATAAGGCTTTCTAAAGAAGAATCTAACTTGCAATGGTGTCTATCAGCAACGTCCTTGAATGGTACCATTGGATAAGGCCACCATGTGATGGGCACCAAACCACAAGATTAAAAGTCTGGTGAGTGCTGACAGGTAACACAGTAACAACCTAAAATTAACCAAAACATTTACAAAGTTAAATTTGCAAAATTGTAGGATAATACAGACTTTATTTAATAATTAATGAATAAATATTGTGTAGGCCCCAGCGAGATTTGAACTCGCGACCCCTGGTTTACAAGACCAGTGCTCTAACCCCTGAGCTATGGAGCCATCTGGAAATCTCAGCTGCTGATTCTTTTTAAATAATTATAATTATTATTTATTTAATTAGGTTTTTTTTTGTTATTATAAAGCACCCTGGATACCAGCATTGGGAATGAGAGTAATGTTGTCTAAACGGACTGCATGCTATAATTACACGTGCTGTTACTGCAGAACACTGCAATTCGCTGGAATGTTAGGAATCCCTAAAGCACATTCAGAAGCAGATATAATTAACCTTGGAGCTCTCTCACATCTCCATGTTCCTTTTTCCGAGCTCATATTGTATTGCTCAACCCCCAGGTGCTTCTTGCTTAGCCATTTGCTGGTAGTGCAAGTAGATTAGGCTTCCAGGAGATACAAGGACAAAAGGACAACATGGCTGAGTGACCTTGTGTGCCAGACACAGCTGATAGCAAGGACACCTAGTACAAGGCCCCTGAGCTCTAGTGGGGAGAGCGGGGCTAGAATTAAAGGGGAACGCCACCCAAACACAACTTTTTGAAGTAAACATAATTTCAACCACTTTTGCAATATACCGTATATACTCGAGTATAAGCCGATCCGAATATAAGCCAAGGTACCTAATTTTACCTAAGAAAACTGGAAAAACGTACTGACTCGAGTATAAGCCTAGGGTGGGAAATGCAGCAGCTACTGCTAAATTTCAATAATCAAAATAAATACCATTAAAATTACATTAATTGAGGCATCAGTGGGGTATATGTTTTTAAATATTTACTTACAGAGTTAGCTCTGTAAGTGTAGAAGAGGGTCAACAAAAAAAATATGGTATCAACAATGATAACTTCGAGTACTACCCCCCTTAGCTCAATCCTTCAAAACTGTATATAGTTTATATAGAATATAAAGTGCCATGCCTAGTGCAGAATGGGACAGGTGAGGATGGTAGATGAAGATAAATTTGGGAGCGGGCCAGGGCACTGGAGGGTGTGGTTGCGGGTGGCCTAATTTGCACACAAAGGACAGAGGGTGCTAGTGTGGAGGGGCCCATGGCATCCGACTCGAGTATAAGCCGAGGATGACTTTTTCAGCACATTTCGGGTGCTGAAAAACTAGGCTTATACTTGAGTATATACAGTACATCAACTGTAAAGATATACAGCCTTTTCATGATTTTTAATGTAATAATATGGTTTGGAGCAGTTACCTAAGCCTGGCCCCCTGTTCTCCAGCTGATCTTGCTGCCTATTTTGAGATTCAAATAAATGTAACAGCAGTCAACTGTCCTCAGCCTGCATCCCCCAAACCCCACAATCCCCCGCACCCATGATATAAATATGGAAAGAAACATCACCAAGCAATGCATTGTGGGTTATGTAGTCCCTGTATGCCATGGAGACGTTGTCACAATTTGTAACATCAATGTTTTAGTCCCTTTTACCCTGCCAGGATTTAAAATGATACCCAAAGAGAAAATTTTTTTGCTGCTGGATTCCAGCATATAAAAAAAAATCTTTATTTGTATTAATGGCATTTCAGAAGCCTTGTCATGCCAAGGGGCACTTAATCATAGGTTTACACTAAAACACAGGAAATTGGTATTTAAAGGCCAAGTCACCAAAAGAAGAACACACACACAAAAAATCCTAAAGGAACAGTATATAATGATTAAAAAAGGGAAAACAAATCAAGTACAATTCAGAACACACCTATTATCCAATTATGGTACAATCTAAATTTTGAAGAAAATTAAGAAACAATATGGGAGTAAAGGCCTAGAAATGTTTCTTTAGAATACCATTTTGGAATCAAATAAAGATTATTTGATCAATAAAAGTGGGAATACATAAAAGAAATAATACGTCAATGTCTGAATTATGCAATAAACTTTGCATTTTTAAAGCATCTAAGATATATCACAGCCCCCCCCAGGGTGACTGCCCAGGGTTAGGGTCAGGGTTGTAACTAGGGGTGGGCAGAAGAGGCAGGTGTCTTGTGCGCAATTGGGGGGGGGATGCTTGATGCTGTGACTCGTTACTTTTTACCCAACCCCCCATTCATTCCTCCTACACATGGGGGGGAGAAGGATTTGCCTGTCACTGTTCAGAGTGGCAGTGACCCTAGGGCTAAGCGACTAGGCAGGTGGTGCATAGCTTATTAGGTTTGCTTACAGTCTGACTTTCAAAGAGAGTTTGTGATCGGAAAGCCTGATATCAGCAGTATAAAACTGCAAATATCTGAGAAACCATTAAAAATGGAAATTAATGTAAACTGCAGAAGTGCTCAGAGATGCTCTCTGAGTAAATTTACATGAATTCATTTTTTGGGTTGAAATACTAGAATGTTATGTACAAAAAGTAATAATCTATGCCACATGTGCATGAAAAAAATTCCCCATGCCAACATTGCTAATACATAAAGCAACCAATGTGATTAGTAAAGGAATGCAAATATGGAACCAATAAAGTGTTTGGCAGTTCCACATCATGGCAGTACATGCGCTGCTAGCTATCTGGGCTGATCAGCTGGATATGCGCTGAGGGATGAACCTGCAGGTAACTCTTTTATGGCAATGCCTCAATCTGCCTCTGGGATCAGCGCACTGCCTAACAATGCATTGGGTCCCGCTGGTTTAAATGTAACCCAGAAATGTAGATCATAAATTTCCAACGGTCTTGCTACAACTTAAAATCTATGTAGTTAGAGGGGTAAGGGTTAAATGACATTTTGTTCAGCTGTAGAAATAAATACAGGGCCGAGGCCAAAAGGAAAATGGTGAACAAATTTACTAAACAACTGCCTGTCATTTTTCTGCCTCCTTTAAAAGTTTTGGAGAAATTGTTGATAAAAGGGATTTTTGTCTTAGGTACATGATTCCTGTGAGTTAGTCATACTCATGACATTTTTACTGACATCTTTTTACTCCACAATGTGTCGGAAATAATGAATATGTAGTGTTCTAAACTGTTCTAAATATTGCCTTGTCTGTTAAAGCAGAATGAATACTTAACCAACAGATAGTTTATATCATATTAAATGGCCTGCTAAAGAATCTTACCCATCTGAAATATATATATATACTGTATATAGCAGTAAATGTTGACCTTTTAGATCTCTGAGCCACCACTTAGTGATTGGGGGGCTCCCTCAGAGATCACCTGACCAGAAATAATTCAGCTGTAACAGGAAGAAGTGTGGGCCATTGATTGGCTGATGTGACCTAACACAATGTATGTGTGCCCTAGTTTGTTTGCACTGCAAATCGTACAGTCCTAGGAGGGGCAGTCCTTAGTATTTAAAATGGCAGTTTTCCATTTAGGGTTACCCAAAGCACATATTATTAAAAAGTATATCTTTATGAAAATGGTTTATTTAGATGAAGCAGGGTTTTACATAGATCTTGTTTATGCAATATATTTTTATAGATACCTTCATTGTTGGGGGTATAGTTCTCTTTTAAACTGCAGACTGGCCTTTCTATAGGGACCTAAGGGAGTGTTTTTTGTGATAAAATGACAAAACAAACTTGGATATTATGGACACCAATAAGAAGAGATTTATAAGATGGCCATACATTACAGGAGCCAGTCATTTGGTGAAGTTGCCATACAAGTGAATGTTTCCCCCAATATGCCCACCTAAGATGGCCGATATTAGGCTGATCTGATCATTCAAATCCCAGTGATGGAGATGCAGGGTGTCAGTGCGAGGACCGCATCAATGAGCCAAATGTGGTTCTCGATCTGATGGGGAAAACAAACCTGCCCAATAAAAATTGCTCAGGTAGGCCCATCAGAGGGACCCATACAGGGGCAGATAAGCTGCAGAATTGCTCTAAAGGGCCAAAATTGGCAGCTTAAATCTACCCATGTATGGCCACCTTTATTCGATGCCCTCAATCAAACTACTCAAGCAACACAGTGCCAGACTGATTTCCCTGATGTGACAAATGAATTTCACCATGAATGAGAGCTTTGCATTGCCAGAGATGTTTGCAGCAGGAGTAATGTTACATTAAGCTAGTTTACTAATAAACCAATTATATCTCAAACATGACATGATAATAAGACCTATTTCCGAAACTGGTTTAATAAATATACTCTGTACTTTGCATGCATCTTTATGTCAATGGCAAAATCTCTTTAATGTGTAATACTCTCATTATAAGTGTATATTTATAAAGTGACAAGCATTTTGCATAATACTAGTTACTAGTATAAAAATGAGTATGTGTTTAAGAGTCTGGATATTTTATGCATGTTTATTGTACTGCATCCAAAGCAGATGGATCTTTATATTAGCAAGAGAATGGCCATACATGGAAACATTTGTCCTTATCACAGGGAAACAGCCTGCAGTATGGCATGCTGATATGTGTGTCAGTAGTACGGCAGCTGGTGGATTTTGTATATGAAAGGTCTTCAAAAATAGGAGTGCATGGACTATCACACAGAAAGGCAGTCATTATAGTGTAATGTACGCTCAATAACTGCCTACTGGACTCTCTCACCCAGAATGGGCCATCACTAAATGGAAGAGGCAGGTGCGAGTGTTGTGCATGCTGCTATACAGAAAAATAAAGACAGAGGACACCAGATTTTCTTGTAAACAAAACATAAATGGTTTATTTAACATCCACATGGTTTACTCACAGTTCATTTTCTCTGAGGCAAGTGGTACAGGCAACATCCCATGCTGAGTGTAATACAGGCTGACACTCACTGAGGACAGACTTGGCAGGAATCTCATTTCAACTCTACGACACTCCATAATGTCCAGGATCACCTCAAGGAATTAACTATCCTACTACCCTATTTACTGGGATCAGGGTCGGACAGGGCCGAAGGGACACCGGGAAAAAAGCTGAACTGATCCCTGCTGGGTCTCCCTCTCCCAGTCACCTAAGTATGGGGGGCAGTCCCGTGGGCCCTGCACCCCCCAGTCCAACCCTGACTGGGATCCCTACACTACAGGCAATATTCTTTGGGAGAGATACCTCCAAAAATCTGCCACTCTTATGTTAGAGGACAGACCTGCTCTGTAAAGACAATGGAGATACTGACACCTCCTGGCCAAATTTTGAACTGCCAGGGAACACTTTAACATGGAAAGGGAACACTTCCCCTCCTAACCCTAAGATAGGCCCAGCTCTTAGTTGATCATAGCCAGAGAATTTCCAACCAGTAGGGGATTTCCCAGCCATAGGGAAAGGTAACCCTATGGACTTTATTGTTAGGCCAATTGCACCCAGGTTACTGCTGCCATCCAGTGAAAAATGATGGCGCCCTGGCAGCCTGTGACTGCAGAGGTCCACGCTTAATCACAATAATTGCCAGATGATTGTGAACAAGAATCAGCGGGTGCTTCCTATGACCTAAAATGAGAAGCAATTAGGGGGGTAACTGACCACCAGTGTTTTCTGTTTTCACTAGATCAGTAGTCAGATATTGCAAATTTTAAAAAGTTTCCTTAAATACACTAAGAACAAATTAAATTCCATTGCTTGCAGCAAAAATGGCATGCTCAATATATCAGATACTAAGAGCTTATAGTAATAAATAAATGGCAACTCCCAGTCCAACTTTCAATGCTAGATATTTATAATTTTAACATTTGTATTTAATAAGTGATAGTATACTTTAGAAAACTTGGTGCCATTTGCAATATCTGAGACCTGATCTATGTAAAGAAATAGCCCAGGTTTGTCCCCTGGGGGCCCTGTTTCTTATAGTGCACAGAGCTCACAAGCATCTTTAACAACTATACAGCCAAAGAAAACAGGTGCAGGTGAATTACACCCTGTTCCAGGTAATACACTGTGGGCAGAATGATATTTGTATTTTAGTTGCTAATGTGCCTTCATTTATTGTGCTATATACTAATTACTGTTTGCCTGAATATAGAGACAATGTGTAAAAAATCAGCTCTTGTCCATTCAAAACTCCAATCAATACTTCTGTTATTGTTTGGTTGATTAAACAGAGAACATGTAAGGCATTGTGGAGGAGAACTGACTCCCAGTAGGTTTCATTGGTTTGAGTAGTCAGAACAAGCAGTAAAGAATCGGTAAGAGACATGCTGCTTTGAATAGTGTTTCCATAGAAGATGGAGGACTTTCCAGATGGTTATATAAATGTGGCAATATTGTTGATGTAATAATGGAAATTTAGCAACTTCAGTTGCAACTTTAACAAAATTACCAAGGCATAGTAATTTATCTGTTTATTTTCTTAGAAGTTCTTTATATTCTTCAAAAAATGCTGGCTTCCTGGTGTAACACTGATCTTTGCCTGTATAAGGCCTTGTTCTTATAGTAAGGTTGACCTCTTCTGTTCTTTTGTTATTATGTGCCCTTTTATAGTTACCATCCCTGCATACAACTACCAGATTAATGGAAATCGATGACTACAAGAAAATCACACATTCCAAGTTCAGTTATTAACCCCTGTCATACTCTGGTTCATGTATAAAAATGGGAAAGGAAACATTTTTCCTTATATACTGCATTTCCTATCCCTAAGAAAACACCTATGTCTATCATAAGAACAAATGGCCAATCACTGCATCCCATCTGATCTGGCCTCCAGTTAACCCAGGTAAGTAACTCGTGCATTTAAATTACTCAATGTGGGAGATACATAATAATAACATGTGGATTCCTCCATGTTAATATGAATTGTTACACAAACCAGTTTACCATTTTATACAGAGGGCTTGGTGACGAAATTCCTTCACTTCCAATTTTAAAGTATCATTTCTGACTAATGTTACTATTATCATTCCCATTAATCTTTGCTACAGATTAAAATGTAGGTAAATAAAAAACAGAGCCCACTTTTTAAAGAAGTTCTTTAATTGAAGGTTAAAAAAAAATCTTGCAAAAGAGAGGACTACATTTATTGTGACACATTAAGAGAATATAATAGAATTGTACTCAGCTTTCCTGGACATTACATGATTTCCTCTTCCCTTAATGACATAATAATGCATTGCAGTTATTAGCTTTCAGTAAATACAGGAGTACAAGCAATTCGATGTGAAACCAACTACCTGTAATTCTCATAATGACCCTGTTTCATGTAGAACCATATTTAACACACATCCTGATCCTATTGCCATTAGCAGCTGGCTCTGCAGACTGTTTCAACTGTGTGGGTCCAAGTTCTCTGACAACACAATGGTTCTACCATCCCCTTCCTTTAAAGCTGGTGTCACATGAGCACAAAGGCACCTAAATATACAATAAGAAACTGCACACCAATGATTACAATAGTTTATTAACTTATAATAAAGCTATGTTACACATGCAGGTGCTGGAACTCAATGTGGATCAGTGGGCTAGCAGCCTGAAAAAATTAAAGGTGCACATTTTGTATGTTGTACAGGATTATTGTTCCCTAGTCTGACATTTTGGAACAATGTGTTGTGCACCTTTGTAAACTACAACAGGATTACTCGCTGGCACGACTTTGTACTGACTTACAGCCCTGTGACCTTTTATTGTTGGATTTTTCAATTTAAATACACAATTTTTGTGGACAAGTAAAGCACCACCTTTTTTCAAACTGGATGAATCAATCATGTTTCAAATGGATATGTGTTTCATATAATTATTTTTTTTATATTATGTTTGGCTCTTTTACATTTTGCGTTCACGGCATTCCATTGGGTGTAACTGCCTATGATTTGTTGCCTACCTTAGGTTTTAACTTGTTGCTGGACTACAGCTCCCAGAATCCTCCAACAAATTATCTTGAGTTAAGTGTAATCCATGTAATCCAAGGTTGAGAAGCCTAAGGGCTATGGCATGAAATGTGGTTTAAGTGGCACCAATTGTGGCAGCAATCAAATTGTCACAACTTACCCAAGCTAACATTTTATTTACATGAATCAGAAGAACAGAAGGTCTTATGCTAAAATAAGCACTGGTGTTAGTGCCCAGAGGTGACAAAACCCAGCTAGAGCCATACACCTTATATGAGAGTTTCTTAACCTTGGGTTGTCAAATGCTGGACTGTAGCAACCAGTTTGCTTCTAGATCTTGTATTGCAGCCATAAACGTTGGCTTTTAGTCTTGCCAACATTATGGCGTCTTGTACATGGTCATGAAGGCAAAAATACAATACAATATTCAGCTGCTCGCATTAAAATGCATAGGTTTATAAAAATAACTTCAGTTTAAAAGAGAGTTGCGCCTGTGAGAATCTGCTGTTTGCACCATGTCCCATAAATGTAAAAGTCTTCCTTCACCAGCAGTTATAATGATAACATAAAAATACATTTACATTGTGTCAAGTCAAGTAATAAATGTTTAATAATGTAAAATAAAAGAGTCAGTGTGGATCATTTATAAACTTTGCGCAGCACACAATGATTCGCACAGTGAACATATTTGCCCTGTGTGTGTTTATATTGATATAGCTGGACAAAATTGGTTTACATAATTGCAAATTTTTATTCGTTTTGCGATTATCATTAGAAGCTTTTTAAATATGGCATAATCGCAAATGGCAAATATTTATGTGCACACTCTGTGGGTAAGTTAGGCCAAACTTTTGGTGGTGGAAAAAATATTCACTAAACAATATGCACAAACTGCAAATTTATGGAAGACTGGCACAGCAGTGAAATATTTAAGCATATACAACCATATGCGAATAAATATGCACTGTACAGTTTATAAATGACCCCCACTCTTCCTTCTGTTCATTATCTTCTCACCCAAGCTTATCTGCCCGTGTATAGGCAACAGCGATGGGCCTACCCGACCAACATCTTGTCTGAAATTGGCAGATCTTGATCGGGCAGGTTTGATTATTCTGAAAGATCGGGGACCGCATCAGCTTGTTGATGCAGTCCCCAAACTGATGCCCGTCGTTTCAATTTGATCGTTTGGCCCTAGGGCCAAACAATCGAATTAACCCGTTGGTGGGCATATCGGGAGAAGATACGCTTGCTTGGTCACCTCGCCAACCGAGCTGATCTTACAGTGTATGGCCACCTTTAGATTTTATTGTTCTATTACAATTCAGCAAATGTTCCCACTAGAAGATGTAACAGTACATTTTAGATTGATTTACAGTATGAATAAATACCTACTGAGAGGCTGCACATATGTAGCATGATAGTTGCTTCCACAAACAAAACTATGCTAGCTGAATGTGAGTTGGAGGAATGTGATGAGGAGTTTTAAAAGAATAAAGGGAGTATTGTTAGTAAGGAATGATAAATGGATGCTCCATGTCCAGTAAATGGATCCAAGATATTGATCCTGTGCACCATTCTGATGCAACTGTATTAAAAGAAAGGTACAGATAGCATATGTAGATAGAGTGTGGCATCAGCCTGTTATTGTTAGATCTGTAGAACAGGGGTGTCTATCCTGCCAACCTTCAGCTGTTGTAGAACCACATTTTCTAGCCTTCCTCCAAAATCCTGGCATTACAGTATAAGAGCTGAAAGTGGCAGGTCTGACATATTAGAGAAAGGGAAAGATTAAAATGAAAGTAGATTTATTCCTTTGTGCTCAGTGTGTGCCCTTCGCTGTCACACTTGATTTAGGTTCAGGTGTTGCAGGAAAGTGCTTACAAGCTTCTCCATATACTTGGCACTATCTCTGCCAGCTTGAAGCACCTCCTCGTGGTTGGCAGTAGCTTTGCTGTCATAGTCCATAACAGCTTTGTTGGTAATTAGTGATATTCCCAGGCTGCGCAAGCCACAGTGTCTCGCAACAACCACCTCATGTACTGTGCTCATACCTAAAGAAGTGCAAAAGGGAGATAAAGTCAGACCTGCAGAACAAAGCTGATACCATCTATAACAAACAAGAATACGTCTACGTATTTTCTTCCTCATTTTAGTATCACTGATTAACTACATTTTACTGCAATACAATTTGTCTATGTTATGCCTATGTTGTATATCTAGCTTTCCCTTCTGTTTGTGCTCAAACTGATTGAGCTGTACTGGTTGGCAACCATCAGGCTTTGTTTTTCTGGCCTACTGATGGCCACATTTAATGTAATGGAGGCTCTCTATCTTTTGCACCACTGGGACAGCCTTTCCTAGTACCTTTTGCAAGTTATCCAAAAAGGATGACCCGCAAAGCGAGGTATCTGCTGTGTGTTCACAGGGTGATCACACTGAATAAACACGCAGGGGTATATCCCCACTTGCAGATACCTTGCTGTGCCGGTCATCCTTTTTGAAGAAAGAGCTGTTGTTATTGTGCTAATGTAAATGCTGTTGATTGAACAACCCTGCCACAAAATGTGCATCTAAATGTCTTTAAACTTAAATAAAATGAGTTAGTTTATAACAAAGAGATGGTCTTACTACAGGTTCTTTTGCACTTACCTACAGCATCTGCACCTATCTTGCTGAGGTATCGACATTCGGCAATTGTTTCAAAGTTAGGTCCCCCAATACCACAATACACTCCTTCTCTCATGTTATTAAAACCCAGCTCCTTGCCAGTGGCGAGCAACAGACTCCTCATTTCCTTGTCATATGCATCAGACATAGGGGGGAAACGAGGGCCAAACCTGGATAAAACAATTGAGACATATATAATTTTATCAATTTTGTAAAATTAGAGCTCTTCCACTAAAGGGAATAAGGGATTCTCAGTTTCTGGCATAGGTTTCAATGAAAGTTATTGAATTTCAAAACGTTATAACAGTCTACTACTGGCAGTACCATCTTGGCTGTTTTGGCATACCGGCAAGAGATGCAAAAGAACAATGTCTGATCAAATAAAGCCCTGCTTAAAATACAATAAATAAGTTAATCATCTCCCAGAAATACTATTCCTCTCTTTTTAATTTTAAATGTATGAATCCCACAGGAGCAAGTAGAACATTTCTAAGGGGCATAACATTGTGCCCCCTAGGGCCCAACAACAGAGCACTTGTGTCTGATGGATTTATGCAGGCCACACTTTGCACCTTGTGCTGAATCTGGTACAAGATGTAAAGTCTTGTACCTAATGCTTGCCATCGGCCCTGATTCAACTTGTTCCTGCTGGTACTCCCTAACTTGCTTAACTGAATCAAGGGGGCCCTAGATACTGCTCACAGCCTATCCCTCATTAATACATTGTATTCATGGTAGAAGAGAGGGAGTTGTGCTCTATTCTAAAGTGCACAGACCTGCATCTATGGCTGCTAAGTAAAACAGGATACAAAGTGCACAATTAAGGGCAGTTTTTGCACTCTACGCCCTGCCCCACTGTTGGATAATGAGGTTTTATATTTTTACTAACACAAGATTGGCACCTTGGGCTTGGAAGTGTTTGCTATTATAATAAGTAATGTTGCTAGCTGCAGTATATAACTAACTTCACATGCATTAAACTTCTATACAACAAATGTAACTGCAGCTATTTTCTGCTATGCTACTTATTTCAAAATAATACAATTACATAGGAAATAAAGGAAAACCACATAAGCAATAAAAAGTGAACAAACATAATGACACAATCAGACCCTTAACCCCTACCTACCTTTCATCATTGTGACCAAACAATGGATTTTGTCCTGCAAATCCTAGCATGTTAATGTGATCCTTTATTACCATGATGTCTCCCACACTGAACTCTTGGTTCAGACCTCCAGCAGCATTAGTGACAATGATGACCTCAACTCCCATTAGACGGAACACTCGAACTGGAAATGTCACCTAATGGAAAAGAAGGGTGAAAAGTGCTTACAGTCATAACTTAACTGATATATGTGAGAGCTAGGTTTCACACTTGATAAGAGAATCTGCCCCTTTCTCGTTGTTAGTGACTTCCCTTTTACGTTACATTTCAGTACAGAGAGAATGACATTATGCAGAGGGCCCAATACACACTTTAGTCAGATCGATCATTGTCAATTTCCTCCACATTTGGAGCACACAGCACATAACAGCTTGTTAATTTGTGCTTACCTTCCATAGTGGGTAGCCTTCATAGAAGTGGAAACGGCCTTGCATGCATACACATGGCTTCCCACTCAGATTTCCAAATATCAGTCGCCCTGCATGGCCAGGAACTGAAAATCAGAGACACATTAGAGGATGGAAAAAGATTTTCTCATCCTATTGTGAATTTGGCAACTTGAGTAATAAAAACATAACAGCTAATTGGATTGCATTGTTCAAACATTATTATGCCAGATAAGCTACTCATTTCTTTATTCTAGACCTAGGGAATACAGCCTAAGAGCAATGGCAGAGAGGGAGTCATAAAGCAGCAATTCCTCATATAACATTACAAAACCTTTCATATTATAGTGCTATAATTGCAATTAGGGTAACAAGTGCCTGCAAACGTTATATATACAGCTATGGGATCCCTTATCCGGAAACCCGTTATCCAGAAAGCTCTGAATTACGGAAAGACCGCCTCCCCGACTCCATTTTAATCAAATAATTTAGAATTTTAAAACTGATTTCCTTTTTCACCATGCATGAATAATTGTAGTCTATTAATGAATTTATAGAAATTCATTGGTGATTATTCAGTACATATTATACATCACCTATCTGCGTATCAGTTCCATACCTGTGCTCTGTGGGAAGTTGGGTATGTCACTGTAATTGAAAGCGTCTGGCTCTGTAAGAAGATTCCCTAGGCCACCAAGCCCAGAGCCGCACACAATGGCCACAGTGGGACGATGTTTTGTTTTGGAAAGAAGCCAGTCTGCTGTCTGTTTATAGTCCTCATATGTGTGCCTGCAAGACATGACATACCAGGTTCAGACTAGGACACAAATAAGCACCTGTAAGAACCTGTTTTTACATTGCAGTATTGGCAACTTCTTCACCATGGCAATCAAGACACATTTTACATTTTAGAAGTTAGTGGGCAGAATACATTGCATTAAAAGGGGATGGGGTGAGATGTATAGCCACTGTGTCATGAAATGCTGTGCCCACTCTCAGTGGGATTACATGAGAGCTACTTGGACCCCCCATGCACTGCCCCTCTCTTACAGAGATGTTGTTGCACAGCACTGTAGGCCTCATGAGCACCTGGTTTGCGCCAGTCACCCCTGACACCCAACAAATAAACTAGTCATGTAACCAAGGCAATGGCTCTTGGAACAATTTTGGACATTTTGCTTGCCTCATTACATTTTAAGCGGGGCCAGCACTCCCACACAACACTGCACTTTCAGGCAACTGTCACTGAGAGAAATTTCAGGTTTTGGCCTTGCATATTTGGCTCCTAAAATCACAGCAGGCAAAATGCTCTAAACTGGTCCATTTGCCCCAATATTACAGTATAATTTTACAGTATAACTCCAATAATCAAATTATTTGGATTGTCATTAGATTTACTAATGCATACTGTACTAGGGAATGTATGTTAATGTTTTCTATCCAGGTACAATAAGAAATACATCATGGGGGTGGATATCATTTGGATATAAACAAACTTATTTCAGAAACCATTTTATAGAACTATGCTCCCTATAGTGGGCTTCCCTTAGTCACAGCTACTCCGCTGCTAGACACATTCTTATAGAACATGTGACAACCATGTGAAAACCATCAGTTCCAGAGCATTCCCTTAGCTCTTTAGCCACACGGGTAATATTTAGACTAAAGCGAGATCAGTTTCATGGCTATCTATGGGAAAATCTTTCTGGGGAACATTGCAATGGTCTGACTGAGGAACATTTGGTTTTCAGTGAACAGAGACCACCCCAGCATGAAATCTGGTACTCATGCTTTTTCAGAATCTCTGTGCTTTCTCTATTTGCATACATTTTATCTTTAATATTCTAAAATAGAAAAGATTATAAAATTCCCCACCCCCACAATCTGATCTGACTGTACAACTAAATAATATTTAGGTTTCTCTTGTTCTAACAATCTTTACAAGAACATGAAGATTATGATACATGGAGCAATTTATTATGTTTTACTCATGTTGTTTTTTTTGCCCACATTTAACCCCATGTCAGTGGAATCTCATGGAAATTGTGGTTTGTCAGAAGAACACTGGCAGTCTGATCTCTTTCTGTCTTTTTTCCTTTTTTGTGGCATTATCATTACAGACACAATTATTTCAAATTTTTCAGGCTGGCACAAAACCAGACTACAGCAGAAGTGATGCTGTTAAAAACATTGTTTATTTACTGGAAAAACATCTAAAAAATTAAAGCCTTACATATTTTGTGCCTTTTGGGGCTCTTAATCATAGGCTCCAAGTTTGGTGAGTTCTACCTCTCTAATATAGACTGACAGATGAATGAAAATAGAACAAATGTTCAAGAGACATTTCTGCACTTTCAGCAGGATCTCTCTTCAAGTCTCCCCCCACTGAGAGCAGCTCCACAGTGTGGGAACCACTGACAAACTTCATTCCTATGTAATGTACTGCAGGGTGCTGGGACAAAATGACAGGCCTAAATTATCTAAATATATACTATCTAGAGTATCTACATATATAATACAGAAAGAAGCAACACTAGTAATGTGTGAAAAATGTATTTCTCCACTTCACTGCTAATAATTGGTTTGCAGAAGTTACATTGTAACAAGCAGTTTGGCATTTTGAACAATTGTTCTCTGTATGATGTACAAAAACTCAAAAGCTGCATTGCTAATAACCAATATAACGCCCTTATGCAAATCTTAGACAAACGGGATTGGTCCATCCAATCCAATTTATACTGTTCTGATTATTCAGCCCCAGTGCAATTTGGTCATCAAAGTAGCCACCTTTGGGATTAGCCTCTGTGTCTACCTTTAACAGTTAGCTAGTCACTATAACAGGAGAAAAACTCAATAAGAATATTTGCTAGACTGTGTAAAAAAAAGCTATGAACACCATTTCTACATGGTGTGACTGTTTTCCCTAGAGGACTGCATACTTTTATGAGGTCAGGCTTAGGGGTTGATTGCCTTTTGACAGCTTGAAATATTGCTTTGACTTAGACTGAACAAAGAGCCACAGTGCTCAAAACATGTTATGCCAATAAAAGTGCACCTGCAGCAAGTTCTGTGCCTATAGCCTAGTGGTTCTCAACCTTCCTAATGATGCGACCCTTTAATATAGTTCCTCATGTCAACCATAAAATTATTCCTAAGACCATCGGAAATATGTGTTTTCCATTGGTCTTAGGCGACCCCTGTGAAAGGGTCGTTCGACCCCCAAAGGGGTCCCGACCCACAGGTTGAGAACCGCTGCTATAGCCTATTCCTTCTATCCTGATAGATGAGTGTGTGAATTGCACTTGCATGTAAGGCAGAGCTGCTAACAAGACATAGGCTACTAAATTATCTCTGTATATGGACTACAGTGTGTAAGCCAATATCACCGGTGATATTGTTCATAGCAAGCAATCAGCAATTAGATTTGAACTGTCACCTACAAGTTCGAAAAATGATAGTAAAGATCCAATTGGTTGTTATGCGTAACGTTACTGGTGATGTTGGCTTACATGCCCCTTGTGTAGGATGCCTATGTGTCTAACTTAGCTAGCTACTGAAATCATAAAATAGATCATTAATAAAATATATGCTAGACTGAGCAAAAATGGGTAATGTTCAACAGACTCCAGGTGCAGTGGTCAATGAATACCAGGTTGCCTACTGTGTCAGGGTACAAAGGGTTCAGTCTGCTGTTTTAGCCATTCTGTGAATGATGGCACATGTCCTACCACAGCTTCCTGCAATTTACTCTGAATAGAAATCACAAGACAGCACTAGTACTGTTAATCAACGCAGGCTGAACTGGCACAGTGGTAGTTGCCTAATTACATGTTTTAATAGAGTATGTGCATTTTTTTTGCATCAGATAATTCCAAATCCTATTTTATCATGCTTGGTGAGCAAAAGATACTTTACACTAAATAAATCAGTTAAATCTTATTTCTTGCAGTTTTGGAATTTACAATCACAGCAAGCAAGCAAAATAAGTGTTTTGTAAGCTGTAAGCTTTGCATCATCCCAAAATGTTGTTTATGCTCATGTAGTACATTAAGCACAAGGCAGAATAAAAAGTGAAAGTGATTGCTATCAAGTGCAGTCACACTTTATGTTGATGCAGTCTGTTAATATGAATTGTCAATATGAATTTTGTTGGTTAAATTGGGTAATATAAGGAAGCAGAAAGACTGAATGATGCGTGCTTAAGTAATATTGCATTAGCTGTTACCGTAAAGGAAGTAAGAAAAGCACTTAAAAAGAAGTGGGTATTTCCCGTCTGTGTGCTTCAGAGCGGATGGCCTGTTTCTATATTTACCCTAAAAGACCTTGCTCTGCAAGCACAAAGCCCAAAGTTGGCAACATGAAAGAAACTTCCACTTTGTTATAGTTTTTCCATAGCAAGAACCAGCTTCCTTTGCGTACGAGTAGGGCCACTGCTGACTGCATACTCTGCATAAAAACATAGTAGTGCAGGTTGTTGGCAGTGCAGAAGGGTCACTATGTGAAAGTACAGGCTGAGCTTCAGGAAAGAAAGTCCAGAGCACCAGGCTATTATCTACACAGGCAATGTAGTAATGTGACAGTACCTGTTGCCCAGAAAGAAGCAGGAATGTCAGTAAACAAGAATTTTGCTTGGATACAAATATCTGTTTTGGGTTGGACTGCTTCGGGACATTCTGCCACTGCCTGTTCACCTTTAAATAATAAGTAAACCTTTTTTTTTTTTTTTAGATCTCTCATATCTTTCTCCCTGCATCCAGATTTATTTTGTTTCTCCATTACAGTCAGTTTATTGACTTCCTTGTCTAGCATAAAGCTCAGCCCCCTCTTGCTTTTTGACCACTCCCTTCTCTCTTCGAATATGATGACCAGAAAAAGGTGCCTACTGCTCATGCCTGATTAGTTTTAATTGGAGCAGTAAGCATAAGGGAGGGAGTAAACATGCCCAGTAGGCACCTCTTTGATGTCTTCATAGTTGGAGAAAGAAGGTGTGCCCAGAAAGCAAAAGGGTGAGGAGCTTCACACTAAACAAGGAAGTCAGTAGTAGAGCTGCAGTTCAGCTACTTGTAATAGAGAAACAAAAAAATCTGCATGTTAGCGAGATTTCAAAATAAAAGGATTCATTATTCTTTAAATGAACTCTTAATTTTACATAGACAGTAAAATTCTAACACAATTAGCAACTGGCTTTCATTTTTATTTTCATTTATTTAGCTTTTTTATCAGTAGCTTTCCAGTATGGAATGTCACCAGCTATCTTGTTGCCAGGGTTTTGTTTACCGTAGCAACCAGACAGTGGGTTGAATGAGATTCTGCAATATGAACAGGAGAGGGACTGAATAGAAAGATCAAAATTAAAAAGTAACAATAACATTTTAAGATCACAGAGAAGTAGTTTAGGCTGCCTTCTGAAAGCTGGAAAGATGTAGAAGAGGAAGGCAAGTTATGCAAAAACTATAAAAAAATAAATCATAATGATAATTTGCAAAGTTGCTAGAACCAGGACAGTCTAAAAGTTAACTTTAAGGCAAACAACACCTTAAAGAGGGCAGAATCTCTAGCTAGTAAATGGAGAAAAGGAGAAACTGTATTATTACTTGCATGTGTATGCCTTGCATATTTTAGAATAGCATTACAATAAGAAAGATCAGTCTTCCCATGGCAAAATAATATTTTTACTTTGGAAAAGTGAGGTTCTTATAGAAGGCTGCCAGGATCAGCGACTCAGAAAACTATAAAGCACAAAGACAAAGATCTCCGACTTATGGCAGTGATGCTTGTGCCCTAAAAAGCTATAGGCAATACTTTTAAAATTTAGTGAGTCACATGCTGCCTGAACAATTAGCTTTGTGATAATGAGCTTGGCAAACTGGATTCCACTCTTGTCCCTAAAGACCTTAAATGTGTGTTGCATGAATTTCACCTCCAGAAGCACAAACTATTTTGAAAGCTGCAAAACAAGAATAGCTGGACAGAAGCCACCACCAGATAGAAACTATTATTTATATGCCCCTATATCAAGGAAATAACTGAATTATTCATAAACCTTTATTACTAGAGAAACAACTGTCTGTGTTTTTTTGGTAGTTTAATTGCATATTTCTTTCCAGTAAGGTCTGTAGCCTGTAAAACACTCTAGGACCATTTTCTGTGGCAGGGGCACAGTCAAAGGTGCAAAACTGCACCTTAGGGCAATGACACAAGGGGCAGTTTTGAGACTACTGTTGCTCTGTTCTTTTTGTAACTTGTTGGGTGGGGAATAAACTTTAAAAACCTCTCCTCCATTTATCTGAATAGGATTTACCTATACTGTCCACTGTCCAGTGCACTTTCATGGCAATGAAATTTTAGTTGCAAAACATGCCAGTGAATGATATCTAGTGATGATCATGAGAATGCACCTCACACTTGCAGGAGATTCCCAATCAATTGAGTGGAGGGGAGATTACAAGCATTTTGGCCTCCCTTCAACAAGCAACAGAACACTCAAAATCAATCTGTACGCTACTGGCCTTGGAGCCAACACAGAAAGCACTTGCACATTGCATTCCCACGTCCATCCCTATGCCAACACTCTAGACAGTCACAATGCTTTGTGCTCCATTTGGGGAGAGCAGAGAGTTGCAGCTGCATGGAAGGCACAGATCCTAGTGGAAGTGGAAAAGTGGAAAGGATCATTCATGTTTTTTGCATTTTGCACCTAGAACCTCAGAAAATAGACCCCTTTTAAAATTCTGTATAAACGTACCATCTTAAAGTTGCAATATAGAGAAATAAACAGATCCTATGGGGAACAATTATAGTATCAAGATCTTTAGTTTTTATTTCCTGAGCCAAATAGGATAAATAGACAAACTTAGGGTGAAGACACATGCAGCTACTAGTAGCAGCTACTTTTTAATGGCTACTAGACAGAAAATACCCTGCCATAGACAATACTGAGAATTGGCTCTGTTAAAACACACGTAGATCACATTCAGATTTACATTCTTGCCGGTGGGATGGTATTGCAGGGAGATTAGTTGCCTAATCATATTAAGAGTACACAGATAAGCAGAAGTTTATTATGCAGGGGAATTATCTATGCACTGGAAATCTATATACCTCGCAAGGACCAAACATGGAGTAGCATTAATCTTCCTGTTTTTCCTGTTTAGCTTAAGGGTGAAGACACACTGAGCTACTAGTAGCAGCCACTTTTTTCTGGCTACTAAACTCCAGAAAATCCCCTGCCATAGACAATACTGAGTATTGCCTCTGCTAAAACACACACAGAGACAATTATCATAATGATCAGCATTGTCTATTTTAGTAGCCACGACAAGTAGCTGGTACTAGTAGCTCTGTTTGTCCTCACCCTAAGGAATACTAAAAACCTTAAATTTATTGTGATTAAAACAATAGGCAAAATGTATTTTCAGCACATGCCTTAGGTTACTGCCACACAGGGCAGTTTCTTAGTTGACGTATAAGTGCAGGCCAGGAGACCACCCTCTGCTTCGATCTGCAGAACGGTATGTCTGCATCTAGACACACTGCATCATCCTGGGTGCAGACACCCAAAGTGAATATGGACACAAAAATGCATACTCATGCATTTCAGGGCCTAAATCCGTCCAGGTGTCTGTACATCTTCCATTAGCAATATTGGCTAGGCAGATGTGCCAATGGAGTTGGAGCAGTGTCTTTCTCTGACTGATAATGCTACTGTGCTTGACATGTGCCCACACTCTGCAGTGTTTATGTTACTAATGTTAAGTACAGTACAGTCTTTCACCAACCACCACTGCCACACCCATAAGTGACTGTGCTGCCAAGCCCTAAGTGTTAATTTCCAGTTTCAACTCCCCAATCACTGAAGAAAAAGTAGATCTCCAATTTTATCAAAACAGTAAAATATTTTATTGCATACTGTAGATAATGCTTGTGGACTTTTGCCACAGCATAACTGACAACCCATGGAATTTCTCATTCATCTGTCCATAAGGTTACTTTTAAAATAAAAAGCAAAACATTGCAAAGCTACATAACAACTAAAATAGTATAGTATATCTGATATAGGGTTATAAGTGTTGTTCTATATACACTATGCTAAGCCACAAGTGTCCCCAGTGCCCGGCCGGCCACCTCGTTCCACCCCCGCCTCCCAGTGCAAGCATGCATGCCTGTATCCCTGCGTTTGAGCAGGACTGGGAGCATCGCAGGGACTGGAGTGCTTGTACTACGGGGTAGGCAGAAACAAGGTATGTGCCTCCTGCCCCTCCAGCATTGTGCTCTAGGCACGTGCCTCTTCTGCCTACCCCTAGTTCCAGCCATGAGTTTACCACAGTACTGGGGGGAAGTAAAAGATAAAACTAAATACTGGGTCAGATTCTATACAGTGAGAAAAGGTTCTTGTGGTTTATCAGGGAATAATTAGCTTTCCAATATACATTCATTACAAATGTTTAATGGTGTTAAAGTTAGTTGTACATGCATGGGCGTCCGCAGAAAATTTTCCAAGGGGGGGCAAGTAAGCTAGCATCATCCTGCAACAGATAAATATATATATATTTTTTTTTTTTTTGCAGGATGATACTAGGGGAGGCTAAATATGGCCCATACACAGACTGACCTACAGCTAATGTGACACTTAGTGGATTCGCTGCTGACGTAAAAAGTTAACCTCCCAACTACCTCTTGCCGTTCCCACTGACTTCCAGGGATACTGTACAAAAGTGCGGGTGGGGGTGCTTTTTTTTTTTTACCCTAAAATGTTTAGTATTAGTAGTAAAAGTATTCATACGCGCACTTCTGTTAGGGGATCTGCAAACATTTGTGTTTGTGATCAGTTAGCTTAAAGGGGTAGTTCGCATTCGAATTCACTTTTATTTTTAATGGTTTTTCAGTTATTTAGCTTTTTGTTCAGCAGCTCTCCATTTGGTATTTCAGCAGCTATCTGGTTGCTAGGGTCTTATTTACCCTAGCAACCAGGTAGTGATTTAAACAAGAGATGGGAATATGAATAGTTAAGGGGCCTACTTGGAAAAATAAGTAATACAAAATTATAATAATAATAAAATTGTAGCCTCACAGAGCAATATTTTTTGGCCCCCATTTGAAATCTGTATAGAGGCAGAAGAGAAAGGCAAATTATTCAAAAAAATTAATTAGGAAGACCAATTGCAAAGTTGCTAGGAATAGGCCATTTTATAACATACTAAAGGTTAACTTAAAAGTGAACCACCCCTTTAGATGTGTTTATGTTAGTTTTATAGCAAGAAAGGCAGTGGGTACTGACTCCCCATTATATACAGTGAGACGCAGTCTGTATTTACAAACCCAGCACATTATATACAGTGAGGAGCAGTCCGTATTTACAAACCCAGCACATTATATACAGTGAAACACAGTGGGTACAGATGGCAGATATTCAGGCCCTGGCACTATAACACTGGCACTGATACACAACATTGGCCCCACTGTAACTTACTATAAATGAACAAAACAATGACAAAAAAAAAAAAAATAGTAAGTGCAAAAAACAACAACACATATATAAACACACAATGAGCTTTTTCAGAGGGAAAGAGTTAACTTACCCTCCATCTGTTAGGGTAGGGGATAGATTATATATTATTATAGATGTCAGGTCAGGCAAAAAACAATTTAATGTCAGCTAGTGATTCTTTAGAACTGTATAGTACCTGGGTATAGTACCTGGGTATAGTGCCTGGGTATAGTGCCTGGGTATAGTGCCTGGGTATAGTACCTGTGTATAGTGCCTGGGTATAGTACCTGGGTATAGTACCTGTGTATAGTGCCTGGGTATAGTGCCTGGGTATAGTGCCTGGGTATAGTGCCTGTGTATAGTGCCTGGGTATAGTGCCTGTGTATAGTGCCTGTGTATAATACCTGTGTATAGTACCTGGGTATAGTACCTGGGTATAGTGCCTGTGTATAGTACCTGGGTATAGTGCCTGTGTATAGTGCCTGGGTATAGTGCCTGGGTATAGTGCCTGTGTATAGTGCCTGGGTATAGTGCCTGTGTATAGTGCCTGTGTATAGTGCCTGTGTATAGTACCTGGGTATAGTACCTGGGTATAGTGCCTGTGTATAGTACCTGGGTATAGTGCCTGTGTATAGTACCTGGGTATAGTGCCTGTGTATAGTACCTGGGTATAGTGCCTGTGTATAGTACCTGTGGGATGAAAACTGCAGCAAAAGTTGAGAGTTGGTTCTTAGGTAAAGTTACAGGGGCAGATTCTTCTTTTCAGTCTTTATTTCTGTTTCCAGTTTGCAAAATCTCCCGATCCCTGTGTGCATGTGTGCTCTGATTGGTCAATTTTACTGTCTGTCAAGGAAGCTGTGCTCTGATTGGAGAATCCACAAGAAGAAAGATCCAATCGGAGCACAGCAAAAACGGGCTTGAGGGGACTGCAGAAACGGAGTAAGGGTTTTGTTTTTTTTGCTACTTTTCCAGGGGGGGGCAAGTGCCCCCTCTTGCCCCCTTCTGTGGACGCCCATGTGTACATGTAGATTTTGATGTACTGGGTGCAACTGTGGCTGGTGTAATTCAGAGTGAGGTCACTAGTAGTGTGTGGTCTATCACTTATCTAACAGGTGGCCAATGGCCTTCCCTGCCTGCGATGTCAGTGTGCACCTAATCCTATTCCACCCTGGTGCAATCACTCATTTATATACTCCTCCCAGTGACATCAGAGATGGGGCAGGAGCAGGTATATATGGAAAGATGGCACTATGAGTCAGGCTGAGTAGAGTTTGAGAGATGTCAGCTAAGGGTCTGGTGCAGATTGACTTTTGTTGACCCGTACACCACTACTTTCCACAACTGCACTAGAATTCTGATACAAAAGTAAAAACCTATTTTGATTTGCGCTGAATACTGTGCTTTGCACAATGCCCTGCATTGAAAATGACTTTATCTGTACTAGTGGTTTTCCAAAAACACTGCAGCAGAAGCAGGCTTCAGACATAGAGAAGAACTGACTTCTGCTTCACTGCTTGAAAAGTATGAACCAGAGACCACAAAGGGATAACTACTGCTTTCAGTTATACTTTTATTTCCTAATAACTGTAAAACCACAAAACATCAAACATCTTTAATAAATGTATATTGGGAAGTCGCTCAGAGTTATATTTTCTTTCATTATGCAAAAGTTTTTGGTTAGAAATTGACTTTAAATGCAGCAGAGAACTGTATGCAAACTGGGGACCTTCAGCTGAAGTCTCTACTGTAGAGTTTACAGACCCCTCCCATCAGCATGAGGCTGTCATATAAATCACTGCCATTAAGCTCTTCCTGTCCAGCTACTAAAGAAAGTAAAACTATGTAGGATGGATTCATGTACCTGATATTTCTCCTGCAGAGCTATTAGTAAAGTTCATAAAATAAATGTATGGGGCCCCTTATCCAGAATCCCTTATCTGAAATGTGACACCCAGAAAGGCCATCTCCCTGAGAGTCCATTTTAAGCAAATAATTAAAATTTTTAAAATAATTTCCCTTTTCTCTGTTATGCACAGTGTTTTGTACTTGATCCTAAGATGCATGAATATAGTGGTAAGGATGCACCGAGCCCACTTTTTTGGGTTCGGCCGAACCCACCCAGAAGGATTCGGCAGAATTCAGAACCAAATCTGAATCCTAACTAGCATATGCTGATTAGGATCAGCACGGCGAAAATTTTTTTTTACTGCCCATTTAAACCTTGCTGAATTCTAGTTAGCACATGCTAATTTATGCTAATTAGGATTGAGATTTGGTTCGGCCGGGACCGCAGATTCGGCTGAAACCGAATCCTTAAAAAAAAGCCGGTATTCGGTGCATCCCTAATTGGTGGTGAAACAATCCCCTTAGGTTTACAGGTATTTAATATTTTTTTTTAGCAGACTTAAAGAATGGAGGTCTAAATAATGGAAAGATTCCTTATCCAGAAAACCCCAATTCCCAAGCATTCTGAAAAATAGATCCTATACCTGTAACAATTGGATGATCCAGTGCAGCTTATGGCTTAAAAATCCAAATCACAACAAGGTTGGAAGAGGTTGACAGCTCTGGTGCCAATAATAGTAGCGCTAATGGCGTTGCACAGTTATTGGATTGTTGCGGTTGTTTGTTATACAAACGTTCAAGTTATGTTTATCATACGTTCATGATATGTTTATATATTTTCATGTTATGTTTTGATATGTTATCATATGTTCATGGTATGTTTTAAATTAAAACTTAAGATGTTAATAAATGTTCTGCGGCCCTTTTCATCCAAACCGGTGTATGTGTAATTTGTTGGGATTTGAAGGATAGGTAGGGGGTGTGGTAGGTTGTTAAGAGGCGGGGCAAGTCCCAACGGTGCGTATGTCATGTACCATATAATTAATGCAAAGAATATTTTGCTTTTGCCCTGAACAATAATAAAACAGATGTCCACCCTGGAAAAAATAAGAACAAATCTGTCAACCACAGAGCATATGGCAATGGCAGCCTGGAGTACATGAGTAGAGTCACATCATCCCTTAGCTGCAGATTATGGGCTATTCCGTGTCAAACTGGGGGGGGGGGGGGGGTGACTGTGCCTGTTGCTAATGCCCAGTGTATCACTCAGCACTGCTGCCTCTGTATAGTGACAGTGATGGGGGTGGGGGCTGTGTGATGCACTGGGTGCCATTCAGATTTGCTATTCTCAGGAATGAATGGGGGGTGTGTGTGACAGTGAGCTGTCCATAGTGAGCTATTTTCACTATTTCTTTGCCTACTGTTCCCAGCGCAGCATCAGAGCTCTGCTAATCAGAAACAGACAGTGACTACTATGCAGGAAGTACGTGAGAAAACGTTTACAAGGTGGTGTCCCATTAAATATATATATTTATATATATATAAGGAAAAGAGGCTGTGTTGGTAAGTAAAGCCACGTTTCTGGTGGGTTGTGGCTGGTGCGTAGGTAGATATGGGCACGGAAATGCTCACCTTTCCTCCTCCTGTTTCTGTCCGGCTGGGGCGGGAGGCGACATGACTGTAAACGGTAACAACCAGCTGCACGACTAGACACTCGCCAATGTGACAGGACCAATACGCTGCAATGTTTCCTCCCTTGCCCAGAGCGAACGATGGGGCCACTCTAATAAGTCACCATAAGGTAACACGCCCCTACATCCTATTGGCTAACAGGCTGAATGTATCAGGGAGGACTACTGCATTCCACTCCGCTCTCCGGGAGGATGGAGGGGGCGGAGCCAAGAAATACATCTCTAGAGCTGAATTCCGACTGCTGTGCTTAGAGCTGCTGCTTTGAATGTTATAAATAAAGACGTGGCAGGAGAACACCTGACCCCAAAACAGTGTCAGCTACAGTAACTGATACAGTGCTATACATGCACAACGTGACAATTCTTATGATTTATTTGTAATGGTATTGCTTGCAGTCTTGCATAGTTAGTTCCTTTTGTAAGTCGAGTGTAACCCATCAAAAAAGATCACCTGCTATCTGTCTAAAATGCCCTCTTTTGTAAAGGGTAATCGTGTCCCATATTTTGAGAAAACAACAGTACTTTGCTACTTTGCTTTAGTAGCCACTGACTGACACCTTCTAGATTTACTGAGTTTGTTACACACACAAAAAATGCCCCCCAAAATCCCAAGATTCTTCTTAATAAGGAGGCTCCCTACACACTATCATTTAGTGTATAACTAGCATTGATGTTATTTCTGCCAAAGCTCATAATGACTTTAATTAACTCATGACTTTAATTAACTCATGACTTTAATTAACCACAAACAATTAACAGGTTAAGAGAATATTATTTATTTGGAATCATTTCATCAGTAATAATTCAGGAGTTTAAAACAAATTGGCGGAAAATAGGTTTTACATTAAAAACTTATATACAGAATAATAATGTAAATAAGAAAAAACGCATGCATTTTGACGCCAGATATGATGTTTTTGGGGGAAAGCAGGATTTACTTTCATTAACACAGTTACTTTACATACCTAAGTTAATCATAAGTGGGGTGGGTTTTGGCCTGAAAATGCACATGAACATTTTCTGCATGAAATCCACCCTGTGTGCACAGTGACAGGCAGATTCCATACACTCCAGTTACTTCACACACAGGTTGACATGGGGTGCCATTAGCTTAAAAGATAGGACAACACTAGCTGATATCAGCTGAGACACTTGGCAAAGTGGCTGTTAAAGGAACAGTAACATCAAAAAATTAAAGTGTTTTAAAGTAATTAAAATATAATGTGCTGTTGCTCTGCAAAAAACTGGTGTTTTTGCTACAGAAAAGCTACTATATAAATAAGTTGCTGTGTAGCCATGGGGGCAGCCATTCAAGCTGGAAAAAAGGAGAAAAGGCACAGGTTACATAGCAGATAACTAGTAGATAAGCCCCATATAATGGGGTTTGTCTGTTATCTGCTAAGTAACCTGTGCCTTTCTCCTTTGAATGGCTGCCCCCATGGCTACACAGAAGCTGACTTATATAAACTATAGTAGTCTTTCTGAGGAAAACACACCAGTTGTAGAAATGCAGGGCAGCAGTAGATTATATTGTCATTACTTTTATACACTTTCATTTTTTGGTGTTACTGTTCCTTTAATTACAGCAAGTATTATTACTTGTGGGTAAGAATAGTTAGTATTCTTAATAACTGCTTGATGTGTCCAGTGACGCATGTAGTCAAGTTGGACATTGGCCGAATGTCAGGAAGATGCTGGAAAAACACTGGCAGAGGAAGGTTGTCCATGAGTCAAAAACCTAATATAAGTTTCACATTAATGGTTAACCGTAACTATTCTGTCCAACAGACACAGAACTATTTTGTGAGAGGGACAAGTGGCCTGTAGTTCAGATCCAAAAGGTTATACTTCTT